>NW_026988470.1:5000000-6250000 GCF_030222135.1 Aotus nancymaae | reverse complement strand
TGCCTGCTATCGGGAAGTTAAGGTGTCTGACATCCAGAATGCTACCACGTCACAATTATACCATTCTGAAAGATTCTGGGATCTAGAATCAATGGACGGCTGAGTTCCAGAATGTCAGGGAAGCAAAACTCTAGAATCCTTGCGTGTCTGAACTCGAGAGTCATTCAATGTCCACATTCCAGAACTCTGGATGTCTGCATTATAGAAGCACCAAATGTCTGCATTGTAGAATCAGAATGTGGCGGAATTCTAGAATGCACAGCACGGCAGAATTCTAAAGTCCTAAAATGCCTGATATTCGGAAGTTAAGGTGTCTGACATCCAGAATGTTACTAAGTCAGCATTCTACCGTTCTGAGAGATTCTGGGTTCTAGAATCAATGGACGGCAGATTCATGGAATGTCAGGGTGTCCAAACTCTAGAATCCTTCCGTGTCTGAACTCGTGAGTCATTCAATGTCCACATTCCAGAACTCTGGATGTCTGAATTATAGAAGCACCAAATGTCTGCATTCTATAATCGGAATGTGGCGGAATTCTAGAATGCACAGCACGGCAGAATTCTAAAGTCCTAAAATGCCTGATATTCGGAAGTTAAGGTGTCTGACATCCAGAATGTTACTAGGTCAGCATTCTACCATTCTGAGAGATTCTGGGTTCTAGAATCAATGGACGGCAGAGTTCTGGAATGTCAGGTTGTCCAAACTCTAGAATCCTTCCGTGTTTGAACTCATGAGTCATTCAATGTCCACATTCCAGATCAAAGGGTGTCTGAATTCCAGAAGCACCAAATGTCTGCATTCTAGAATTGGAATGTGGCGGTATTCTAGAATGCACAGCACGGTGGATTTCTAAAGTCCAAAATGCCTGCTATCGGGAAGTTAAGGTGTCTGACATCCAGAATGTTACTAGGTCAGCATTCTACCGTTCTGAGAGATTCTGGGTTCTAGAATCAATGGACGGCAGAGATCTGGCATGTCAGGGTATCCAAACTCTAGAATCCTTGCGTGTCTGAACTCGAGAGTCATTCAATGTCCACATTCCGGATCACAGGGTGTCTGAATTCCAGAAGCACCAAATGTCTGCATTCTAGAATCGGAATGTGGTAGAATTCTAGAATGCACAGCCCGGCGGAATTCTAAAGTCCTAAAATGCCTGCTATCCGGAAGTTAAGGTGTCTGACACCCAGAATGCTACCACATCAGAATAATACCATTCTGAAACATTCTGTGATCTAGAATCAATGGACGGGTGAGTTCCAGAATGTCAGGGTGGCAAAACTCTAGAATCCTGGCGTGTCTTAACTCGAGAGTCATTCAATGTCCACATTCCAGAACTCTGGATGTCTGAATTATAGAAGCACCAAATGTCTGCATTGTAGAATCGGAATATGGCGGAATTCTGGAATGCACTTCACGGCGGAATTCTAAAGTCCTAAAATGCCTGCTATCCGGAAGTTAAGGTGTCTGACATCAAGAATGCTACCAAGTCAGAATTATACCATTCTGAAAGATTCTGGGATCTAGAATCAATGGACGGCTGAGTTCCAGAATGTCAGGGTGGCAAAACTCTAGAATCCTTGTGTGTCTGAACTCGAGAGTCATTCAATGTCCACATTCCAGAACTCTGGATGTCTGAATTATAGAAGCACGAAATGTCTGCATTCTAGAATCGGAATGTGGCGGAATTCTAGAATGCACAGCACGGCGGATTTCTAAAGTCCTAAAATGCCTACTAGCCGAAAGTTAAGGTGTCTGATGACCAGAATGTTACTAGGTCAGCATTCTACCGTTCTGAGAGATTCTGGGTTCTAGAGTCAATGGACGGCAGAGTTCCGGAATGTCAGGGTGTCCAAACTCTAGAATCCTTGAGTGTTTGAACTCGAGAGTCATTCAATATCCATATTCCGGGTCACAGGGTGACTGAATTCCAGAAGCACCAAATGTCTGCTTTCTAGAATCGGAATGTGGCGGAATTCTAGAATGCACAGCACGGCGGAATTCGAAAGTCCTAAAATGCCTGCTATCCGGAAGTTAAGGTGTCTGACATCCAGAATGCTACCACGTCAGAATTATACCATTCTGAAAGATTCTGGGATCTAGAATCAATGGACGGCTGAGTTCCAGAATGTCAGGGTGGCAAAACTCTAGAATCCTTGCGTGTCTGAACTCGAGAGTCATTCAATGTCCACATTCCGGATCACAGGGTGTCTGAATTCCAGAAGCACCAAATGTCAGCATTCTAGAATCGGAATGTGGTAGAATTCTGTAATGCACAGCATGGCGGAATTCTAAAGTCCTAAAATGCCTGCTATCCGGAAGTTAAGGTGTCTGACACCCAGAATGCTACCACATCAGAATTATACCATTCTGAAACATTCTGGGATCTAGAATCAATGGACGGGTGAGTTCCAGAATGTCAGGGTGGCAAAACTCTAGAATCCTGGCGTGTCTGAACTCGAGAGTCATTCAATGTCCACATTCCAGAACTCTGGATGTCTGAATTATAGAAGCACCAAATGTCTGCATTCTAGAATCGGAATGTGGCGGAATTCTAGAATGCACAGCACGGCGGAATTCTAAAGTCCTAAAATGTCTGCTATCCGGCAGTTAAGGTGTCTGACATCCAGAATGCTACCACGTCAGAATTATACCATTCTGAAAGATTCTGGGATCTAGAATCAATGGACGGCTGAGTTCCAGAATGTCAGGGTGGCAAAACTCTAGATTCCTTGCATGTCTGAACTCGAGAGTCATTCAATGTCCACATTCCAGAACTCTGGAAGTCTGAATTATAGAAGCACCAATTGTCTGCATTCTAGAATCGGAATGTGGCGGAATTCTAGAATGCACAGCACGGCGGAATTCTAAAGTCCTAAAGTGCCTGCTATCCAGAACTCAAGGTGTCTGACATCCAGAATGTTACTAGGTCAGCATTCTACCGTTCTGAGAGATTCTGGGTTCTAGAATCAATTGATGGCAGAGTTCTGGAATGTCAGGGTGTTCAAACTCAAGAATACTTGCGTGTCTGAACTCGAGAGACATTCAATGTCCACATTCCGGATCACAGGGTGTCTGAATTCCAGAAGCACCAAATGTCTGCATTCTAGAATCGGAATGTGGCGGAATTCTAGAATGCACAGCACGGCGGAATTCGAAAGTCCTAAAATGCATGCTATCCGGAAGTTAAGGTGTCTGACATCCAGAATGCTACCACGTCACAATTATACCATTCTGAAAGATTCTGGGATCTAGAATCAATGGACGGCTGAGTTCGAGAATGTCAGGGTTTCCAAACTCTAGAATCCTTGCGTGTCTGAACTCGAGACTCATTAAATATCCACATTCCAGGACTCTGGATGTCTGAAATATAGAAGCAACAAATGTCTGCATTCTAGAATCGGAATGTGGTGGAATTCTAGAATGCACAGCACGGCAGAATTCTAAAGTCCTAAAATGCCTGCTATTCGGAGGTTAAGGTGTCTGACATCCAGAATGTTACTAGGTCAGCATTCTACCGTTCTGAGAGATTCTGGGTTCTAGAATCAATGGACGGCAGAGATCTGGAATGTCAGGGTGTCCAAACTCTAGAATCCTTGCGTGTCTGAACTCGAGAGTCATTCAATGTCCACATTCCGGATCACAGGGTGTCTGAATTCCAGAAGCACCAAATGTCTGCATTCTAGAATCGGAATGTGGTAGAATTCTAGAATGCACAGCACGGCGGAATTCTAAAGTCCCCAAATGCCTGCTATCGGGAAGTTAAGGTTTCTGACATCCAGAATGGTACCACATCAGAATTATACCATTCTGAAACATTCTAGGATCTAGAATCAATGGACGGGTGAGTTCCAGAATGTCAGGGTGGCAAACCTCTACAATCCTGGCTTGTCTGAACTCGAGAGTCATTCAATGTCCACATTCCAGAACTCTGGATGTCTGAATTATGGAAGCACCTAATGTCTGCATTCTAGAATCGGATTGTGGCGGAATTCTAAAATGCACAGCACGGCGGAATTCTAAAGTCCTAAAATGCCTGCTATCCGGAAGTTAAGGTGTCTGAAATCCAGAATGTTACTAGGTCAGCATTCCACCATTCTGAGAGATTCTGGGTTCTAGAATCAATGGACGGCAGAGTTCTGGAATGTCAGGGTGTCCAAACTCTAGAATCCTTCCATGTATGAACTCGTGAGTCATTCAATGTCCACATTCCAGATCAAAGTGTGTCTGAATTCCAGAAGCACCAAATGTCTGCATTCTACAATTGGAATGTGGCGGAATTCTAGAATGCACAGCACGGCGGATTTCTAAAGTCCTAAAATGCCTGCTATCGGGAACTTAAGGTGTCTGACATCCAGAATGTTACTAGGTCAGCATTCTACCGTTCTGAGAGATTCTGGGTTCTAGAATCAATGGACGGCAGAGATCTGGCATGTCAGGGTGTCCAAACTCTAGAATCTCTGCGTGTCTGAACTCGAGAGTCATTCAATGTCCACATTCCGGATCACAGGGTGTCTGAATTCCAGAAGCACCAAATGTCTTCATTCTAGAATCGGAATGTGGTAGAATTCTAGAATGCACAGCCCGGCGGAATTCTAAAGTCCTAAAATGCCTGCTATCCGGAAGTTAAGGTGTCTGACACCCAGAATGCTACCACATCAGAATTATACCATTCTGAAACATTCTGGGATCTAGAATCAATGGACGGGTGAGTTCCAGAATGTCAGGGTGGCAAAACTCTAGAATCCTGGCGTGTCTGAACTCGAGAGTCATTCAATGTCCACATTCCAGAACTCTGGATGTCTGAATTATAGAAGCACCAAATGTCTGCATTCTAGAATCGGAATGTGGCGGAATTCTAGAATGCACTGCACGGCGGAATTCTAAAGTCCTAAAATGCCTGCTATCCGGAAGTTAAGGTGTCTGACATCAAGAATGCTACCAAGTCAGAATTATACCTTTCTGAAAGATTCTGGGATCAAGAATCAATGGACGGCTGAGTTCCAGAATGTCAGGGAAGCAAAACTCTAGAATCCTTGCGTGTCTGAACTCGAGAGTCATTCAATGTCCACATTCCAGAACTCTGGATGTCTGAATTATAGAAGCAACAAGTGTCTGCATTCTAGAATCGGAATGTGGCGGAATTCTAGAATGCACACTACGGCGGAATTCTAAAGTCCTAAAATGCCTACTAGGCGAAAGTTAAGTTGTCTGATGACCAGTATGTTACTAGGTCAGCATTCTACCGTTCTGAGAGTTTCTGGGTTCTAGAATTAATGGACGGCAGAGATCTGGAACGTCAGGGTGTCCAAACTCTAGAATCCTTGTGTGTCTGAACTCGAGAGTCATTCAATGTCCACATTCCGGATCACAGGGTGTCTGAATTCCAGAAGCACCAAATGTCTCCATTCTAGAATCGGAATGTGGTAGAATTCTAGAATGCACAGCACGGTGGAATTCTAAATTCTCCAAATGCCTGCTATCCAGAAGTTAAGCTGTCTGACATCCAGAATGGTACCACATCAGAATTATACCATTCTGAAACATTCTGGGATCTAGAATCAAAGGACGGGTGAGTGCCAGAATGTCAGGGTGGCAAAACTCTAGAATCCTGGCTTGTCTGAACTCGAGAGTCATTCAATGTCCACATTCCAGAAATCTGGATGTCTGAATTATGGAAGCACCAAATGTCTGCATTCTAGAATCGGAATGTGGCGGAATTCTAGAATGCAAACACGGCGGAATTCTAAAGTCCTAAAATGCCTGCTATTCGGAAGTTAAGTTGTCTGACATCCAGAATGTTACTAGGTCAGCATTCTACCGTTCTGAGAGATTCTGGGTTGTAGAATCAATGGACGGCAGAGTTATGGAATGTCAGGGTGTCCAAACTCTAGAATCCTTCCGTGTCTGAACTCGTGAGTCATTCAATGTCCACATTCCGGATCACAGGGTGTCTGAATTCCAGAAGCACCAAATGTCTGCATTCCAGAATCGGAATGTGGCGGAATTCTAGAATGCACAGCACGGCAGAATTCTAAAGTCCTAAAATGCCTGATATTCGGAAGTTAAGGTGTCTGACATCCAGAATGTTACTAGGTCAGCATTCTACCGTTCTGAGAGATTCTGGGTTCTAGAATCAATGGACGGCAGAGTTCTGGAATGTCAGGGTGTCCAAACTCTAGAATCCTTCTGTGTTTGAACTCGTGAGTCATTCAATGCCCACATTCCAGATCAAAGGGTGTCTGAATACCAGAAGCACCAAATGTCTGCATTCTAGAATTGGAATGTGGCGGAATTCTAGAATGCACAGCACGGCGGATTTCTAAAGTCCAAAAATGCCTGCTATCGGGCACTTAAGGTGTCTGACATCCAGAATGTTACTAGGTCAGCATTCTACCGTTCTGAGAGATTCTGGGTTCTAGAATCAATGGACGGCAGAGATCTGGCATGTCAGGGTGTCCAAACTCTAGAATCCCTGCGTGTCTGAACTCGAGAGTCATTCAATGTCCACATTCCGGATCACAGGGTGTCTGAATTCCAGAAGCACCAAATGTCTGCATTCTACAATCGGAATGTGGTAGAATTCTAGAATGAACAGCCCGGCGGAATTCTAAAGTCCTAAAATGCCTGCTATCCGGAAGTTAAGGTGTCTGACATCCAGAATGCTACCACATCAGAATTATACCATTCTGAAACATTCTGGGATCTAGAATCAATGGACGGGTGAGTTCCAGAATGTCAGGGTGGCAAAACTCTAGAATCCTGGCGTGTCTGAACTCGAGAGTCATTCAATGTCCACATTCCAGAACTCTGGATGTCTGAATTATAGAAGCACCAAATGTCTGCATTGTAGAATCGGAATGTGGCGGAATTCTAGAATGCACTGCACGGCGGAATTCTAAAGTCCTAAAATGCCTGCTATCCGGAAGTTAAGGTGTCTGACATCAAGAATGCTACCAAGTCAGAATTATACCATTCTGAAAGATTCTGGGATCAAGAATCAATGGACGGCTGAGTTCCAGAATGTCAGGGAAGCAAAACTCTAGAATCCTTGCGTGTCTGAACTCGAGAGTCATTCAATGTCCACATTCCAGAACTCTGGATGTCTGAATTATAGAAGCACCAAATGTCTGCATTCTAGAATCGGAATGTGGCGGAATTCTAGAATGCACAGCACGGCGGAATTCTAAATTCCTAAAATGCCTACTAGCCGAAAGTTAAGGTGTCTGATGACCAGTATGTTACTAGGTCAGCGTTCTACCGTTCTGAGAGATTCTGGGTTCTAGGGTCAATGGACGGCAGAGTTCCGGAATATCAGGGTGTCCAAACTCTAGAATCCTTGAGTGTTTGAACTCGAGAGTCATTCAATATCCATATTCCGGGTCACAGGGTGACTGAATTCCAGAAGCACCAAATGTCTGCTTTCTAGAATCGGAATGTGGCGGAATTCTAGAATGCACAGCACGGCGGAATTCGAAAGTCCTAAAATGCCTGCTATCCGGAAGTTAAGGTGTCTGACATCCAGAATGCTACCACGTCAGAATTATACCATTCTGAAAGATTCTGGGATCTAGAATCAATGGACGGCTGAGTTCCAGAATGTCAGGGTGGCAAAACTCTAGAATCCTTGCGTGTCTGAACTCGAGAGTCATTCAATGTCCACATTCCAGAACTCTGGATGTCTGAATTATAGAAGCACCAAATGTCTGCATTCTAGAATCGGAATGTGGCGGAATTCTAGAATGCACAGCACGGCGGAATTCTAAAGTCCTAAAATGCCTGCTATCCGGAAGTTAAGGTGTCTGACATCCAGAATGTTACTACGTCAGCATTCTACCGTTCTGAGAGATTCTGGGTTCTAGAATCAATGGACGGCAGAGATCTGGCTTCTCAGGGTGTCCAAACTCTAGAGTCCTTGCGTGTCTGAACTCGAGAGTCATTCAATGTCCACATTCCGGATCACAGGGTGTCTGAATTCCAGAAGCACCAAATGTCAGCATTCTAGAATCGGAATGTGGTAGAATTCTATAATGCACAGCATGGCGGAATTCTAAAGTCCTAAAATGCCTGCTATCCGGAAGTTAAGGTGTCTGACACCCAGAATGCTACCACATCAGAATTATACCATTCTGAAACATTCTGGGATCTAGAATCAATGGACGGGTGAGTTCCAGAATGTCAGGGTGGCAAAACTCTAGAATCCTGGCGTGTCTGAACTCGAGAGTCATTCAATGTCCACATTCCAGAACTCTGGATGTCTGAATTATAGAAGCACCAAATGTCTGCATTCTAGAATCGGAATGTGGCGGAATTCTAGAATGCACAGCACGGCGGAATTCTAAAGTCCTAAAATGTCTGCTATCCGGCAGTTAAGGTGTCTGACATCCAGAATGCTACCACGTCAGAATTATACCATTCTGAAAGATTCTGGGATCTAGAATCAATGGACGGCTGAGTTCCAGAATGTCAGGGTGGCAAAACTCTAGAATCCTTGCGTGTCTGAACTCGAGAGTCATTCAATGTCCACATTCCAGAACTCTGGAAGTCTGAATTATAGAAGCACCAATTGTCTGCATTCTAGAATCGGAATGTGGCGGAATTCTAGAATGCACAGCACGGCGGAATTCTAAAGTCCTAAAGTGCCTGCTATCCAGAACTCAAGGTGTCTGACATCCAGAATGTTACTAGGTCAGCATTCTACCGTTCTGAGAGATTCTGGGTTCTAGAATCAATTGATGGCAGAGTTCTGGAATGTCAGGGTGTTCAAACTCAAGAATACTTGCGTGTCTGAACTCGAGAGTCATTCAATGTCCACATTCCGGATCACAGGGTGTCTGAATTCCAGAAGCACCAAATGTCTGCATTCTAGAATCGGAATGTGGCGGAATTCTAGAATGCACAGCACGGCGGAATTCGAAAGTCCTAAAATGCATGCTATCCGGCAGTTAAGGTGTCTGACATCCAGAATGCTACCACGTCACAATTATACCATTCTGAAAGATTCTGGGATCTAGAATCAATGGACGGCTGAGTTCCAGAATGTCAGGGTTTCCAAACTCTAGAATCCTTGCGTGTCTGAACTCGAGACTCATTAAATATCCACATTCCAGGACTCTGGATGTCTGAAATATAGAAGCAACAAATGTCTGCATTCTAGAATCGGAATGTGGTGGAATTCTAGAATGCACAGCACGGCAGAATTCTACAGTCCTAAAATGCCTGCTATTCGGAGGTTAAGGTGTCTGACATCCAGAATGTTACTAGGTCAGCATTCTACCGTTCTGAGAGATTCTGGGTTCTAGAATCAATGGACGGCAGAGATCTCGAATGTCAGGGTGTCCAAACTCTAGAATCCTTGCGTGTCTGAACTCGAGAGTCATTCAATGTCCACATTCCGGATCACAGGGTGTCTGAATTCCAGAAGCACCAAATGTCTGCATTCTAGAATCGGAATGTGGTAGATTTCTAGAATGCACAGCACGGCGGAATTCTAAAGTCCCCAAATGCCTGCTATCGGGAAGTTAAGGTTTCTGACATCCAGAATGTTACCACATCAGAATTATACCATTCTGAAACATTCTGGGATCTAGAATCAATGGACGGGTGAGTTCCAGAATGTCAGGGTGGCAAACCTCTACAATCCTGGCTTGTCTGAACTCGAGAGTCATTCAATGTCCACATTCCAGAACTCTGGATGTCTGAATTATGGAAGCACCTAATGTCTGCATTCTAGAATCGGATTGTGGCGGAATTCTAAAATGCACAGCACGGCGGAATTCTAAAGTCCTAAAATGCCTGCTATCCGGAAGTTAAGGTGTCTGACATCCAGAATGTTACTAGGTCAGCATTCCACCATTCTGAGAGATTCTGGGTTCTAGAATCAATGGACGGCAGAGTTCTGGAATGTCAGGGTGTCTAAACTCTAGAATCCTTCCGTGTATGAACTCGTGAGTCATTCAATGTCCACATTCCAGATCAAAGGGTGTCTGAATTCCAGAAGCACCAAATGTCTGCATTCTACAATTGGAATGTGGCGGAATTCTAGAATGCACAGCACGGCGGATTTCTAAAGTCCTAAAATGCCTGCTATCGGGAACTTAAGGTGTCTGACATCCAAAATGTTACTAGGTCAGCATTCTACCGTTCTGAGAGATTCTGGGTTCTAGAATCAATGGACGGCAGAGATCTGGCATGTCAGGGTGTCCAAACTCTAGAATCCCTGCGTGTCTGAACTCGAGAGTCATTCAATGTCCACATTCCGGATCACAGGGTGTCTGAATTCCAGAAGCACCAAATGTCTGCATTCTAGAATCGGAATGTGGTAGAATTCTAGAATGCACAGCCCGGCGGAATTCTAAAGTCCTAAAATGCCTGCTATCCGGAAGTTAAGGTGTCTGACACCCAGAATGCTACCACATCAGAATTATACCATTCTGAAACATTCTGGGATCTAGAATCAATGGACGGGTGAGTTCCAGAATGTCAGGGTGGCAAAACTCTAGAATCCTGGCGTGTCTGAACTCGAGAGTCATTCAATGTCCACATTCCAGAACTCTGGATGTCTGAATTATAGAAGCACCAAATGTCTGCATTGCAGAATCGGAATGTGGCGGAATTCTAGAATGCACTGCACGGCGGAATTCTAAAGTCCTAAAATGCCTGCTATCCGGAAGTTAAGGTGTCTGACATCAAGAATGCTACCAAGTCAGAATTATACCATTCTGAAAGATTCTGGGATCTAGAATCAATGGACGGCTGAGTTCCAGAATGTCAGGGAAGCAAAACTCTAGAATCCTTGCGTGTCTGAACTCGAGAGTCATTCAATGTCCACATTCCAGAACTCTGGATGTCTGAATTATAGAAGCAACAAGTGTCTGCATTCTAGAATCGGAATGTGGCGGAATTCTAGAATGCACAGCACGGCGTAATTCTAAAGTCCTAAAATGCCTACTAGGCGAAAGTTAAGTTGTCTGATGACCAGTATGTTACTAGGTCAGCATTCTACCGTTCTGAGAGTTTCTGGGTTCTAGAAATAATGGACGGCAGAGATCTGGAACGTCAGGGTGTCCAAACTCTAGAATCCTTGTGTGTCTGAACTCGAGAGTCATTCAATGTCCACATTCCGGATCACAGGTTGTCTGAATTCCAGAAGCACCAAATGTCTCCATTCTAGAATCGGAATGTGGTAGAATTCTAGAATGCACAGCACGGTGGAATTCTAAATTCTCCAAATGCCTGCTATCCAGAAGTTAAGCTGTCTGACATCCAGAATGGTACCACATCAGAATTATACCATTCTGAAACATTCTGGGATCTAGAATCAAAGGACGGGTGAGTGCCAGAATGTCAGGGTGGCAAAACTCTAGAATCCTGGCTTGTCTGAACTCGAGAGTCATTCAATGTCCACATTCCAGAAATCTGGATGTCTGAATTATGGAAGCACCAAATGTCTGCATTCTAGAATCGGAATGTGGCGGAATTCTAGAATGCAAACACGGCGGAATTCTAAAGTCCTAAAATGCCTGCTATACGGAAGTTAAGTTGTCTGACATCCAGAATGTTACTAGGTCAGCATTCTACCGTTCTGAGAGATTCTGGGTTGTAGAATCAATGGACGGCAGAGTTATGGAATGTCAGGGTGTCCAAACTCTAGAATCCTTCCGTGTCTGAACTCGTGAGTCATTCAATGTCCACATTCCGGATCACAGGGTGTCTGAATTCCAGAAGCACCAAATGTCTGCATTCCAGATTCGGAATGTGGCGGAATTCTAGAATGCACAGCACGGCAGAATTCTAAAGTCCTAAAATGCCTGATATTCGGAAGTTAAGGTGTCTGACATCCAGAATGTTACTAGGTCAGCATTCTACCGTTCTGAGAGATTCTGGGTTCTAGAATCAATGGACGGCAGAGTTCTGGAATGTCAGGGTGTCCAAACTCTAGAATCCTTCTGTGTTTGAACTCGTGAGTCATTCAATGCCCACATTCCAGATCAAAGGGTGTCTGAATACCAGAAGCACCAAATGTCTGCATTCTAGAATTGGAATGTGGCGGAATTCTAGAATGCACAGCACGGCGGATTTCTAAAGTCCAAAAATGCCTGCTATCGGGCACTTAAGGTGTCTGACATCCAGAATGTTACTAGGTCAGCATTCTACCGTTCTGAGAGATTCTCGGTTCTAGAATCAATGGACGGCAGAGATCTGGCATGTCAGGGTGTCCAAACTCTGGAATCCCTGCGTGTCTGAACTCGAGAGTCATTCAATGTCCACATTCCGGATCACAGGGTGTCTGAATTCCAGAAGCACCAAATGTCTGCATTCTAGAATCGGAATGTGGTAGAATTCTAGAATGCACAGCCCGGCGGAATTCTAAAGTCCTAAAATGCCTGCTATCCGGAAGTTAAGGTGTCTGACATCCAGAATGCTACCACATCAGAATTATACCATTCTGAAACATTCTGGGATCTAGAATCAATGGACGGGTGAGTTCCAGAATGTCAGGGTGGCAAAACTCTAGAATCCTGGCGTGTCTGAACTCGAGAGTCATTCAATGTCCACATTCCAGAACTCTGGATGTCTGAATTATAGAAGCACCAAATGTCTGCATTGTAGAATCGGAATGTGGCGGAATTCTAGAATGCACTGCACGGCGGAATTCTAAAGTCCTAAAATGTCTGCTATCCGGAAGTTAAGGTGTCTGACATCAAGAATGCTACCAAGTCAGAATTATACCATTCTGAAAGATTCTGGGATCTAGAATCAATGGACGGCTGAGTTCCAGAATGTCAGGGAAGCAAAACTCTAGAATCCTTGCGTGTCTGAACTCGAGAGTCATTCAATGTCCACATTCCAGAACTCTGGATGTCTGAATTATAGAAGCACCAAATGTCTGCATTCTAGAATCGGAATGTGGCGGAATTCTAGAATGCACAGCACGGCGGAATTCTAAATTCCTAAAATGCCTACTAGCCGAAAGTTAAGGTGTCTGATGACCAGTATGTTACTAGGTCAGCATTCTACCGTTCTGAGAGATTCTGGGTTCTAGAATCAATGGACGGCAGAGATCTGGAACGTCAGGGTGTCCAAACTCTAGAATCCTTGCGTGTCTGAACTCGAGAGTCATTCAATGTCCACATTCCGGATCACAGGGTGTCTGAATTCCAGAAGCAACAAATGTCTGCATTCTAGATTCGGAATGTGGTAGAATTCTAGAATGCACAGCACGGTGGAATTCTAAATTCCCCAAATGCCTGCTATCCAGAAGTTAAGGTGTCTGACATCCAGAATGGTACCACATCAGAATTATACCATTCTGAAACGTTCTGGGATCTAGAATCAAAGGACGGGTGAGTTCCAGAATGTCAGGGTGGCAAAACTCTAGAATCCTGGCTTGTCAGAACTCGAGAGTCATTCAATGTCCACATTCCAGAACTCTGGATGTCTGAATTATGGAAGCACCAAATGTCTGCATTCTAGAATCGGAATGTGGCGGAATTCTAGAATGCAAAGCACTGCGGAATTCGAAAGTCCTAAAATGCCTGCTATCGGGAAGTTAAGGTGTCTGACATCCAGAATGCTACCACGTCAGAATTATACCATTCTGAAAGATTCTGGGTTCTAGAATCAATGGACGGCTGAGTTCCAGAATGTCAGGGTAGCAAAACTCTAGAATCCTTGCGTGTCTGAACTCGAGAGTCATTCAATGTCCACATTCCAGAACTCTGGATGTCTGAATTACATAAGCACCAAATGTCTGCATTCTAGAATCTGAATGTGGCAGAATTCTAGAATGCAAAGCACGGCGGAATTCTAAAATCCTAAAATGCCTGCTATTAGGAAGTTAAGGTGTCTGACATCAAGAATGCTACCAAGTCAGAATTATACCATTCTGAAAGATTCTGGGATCTAGAATCAATGGACGGCTGAGTTCCAGAATGTCAGGGTGGCAAAACTCTAGAATCCTAGCGTGTCTGAACTCGAGAGTCATTCAATGTCCACATTCCAGAACTCTGGATGTCTGAATTATAGAAGCACCAAATGTCTGCATTCTAGAATCGGAATGTGGCGGAATTCTAGAATGCACAGCCCGGCGGAATTCTAAAGTCCTAAAATGCCTACTAGCCGAAAGTTAAGGTGTCTGACGACCAGTATGTTACTAGGTCAGCATTCTACCGTTCTGAGAGATTCTGGGTTCTAGAATCAATGGACGGTAGAGATCTGGAATGTCAGGGTGTCCAAACTCTAGAATCCTTGCGTGTCTGAACTCGAGAGTCATTCAATGTCCACATTCCGGATCACAGGGTGTCTGAATTCCAGAAGCACCAAATGTCTGCATTCTAGAATTGGAATGTGGCAGAATTCCAGAATGCACAGCACGGCGGAATTCTAAAGTCCCCAAATGCCTGCTATCCGGAAGTTAAGGTGTCTGACATCCAGAATGGTACCACATCAGAATTATACCATTCTGAAACATTCTGGGATCTAGAATCAATGGACGGTTGAGTTCCAGAATGTCAGGGTGGCAAAACTCTAGAATCCTGGCTTGTCGGAACTCGAGAGTCATTCAATGTCCACATTCCAGAACTCTGGATGTCTGAATTATGGAAGCACCAAATGTCTGCATTCTAGAATCGGAATGTGGCGGAATTCTAGAATGCACAGCACGGCGGAATTCTAAAGTCGTAAAATGCCTGCTATCCGGAAGTTAAGGTGTCTGACATCCAGAATGTTACTAGGTCAGCATTCCACCATTCTGAGAGATTCTGGGTTCTAGAATCAATGGACGGCAGAGTTCTGGAATGTCAGGGTGTCCAAACTCTAGAATCCTTCCGTGTCTGAACCCGTGAGTCATTCAATGTCCACATTCCGGATCACAGGGTGTCTGAATTCCAGAAGCACCAAATATCTTCATTCTAGAATCGGAATGTGGCGGAATTCTAGAATGCACAGCACGGCAGAATTCTAAAGTCCTAAAATGCCTGATATTCGGCAGTTAAGGAGTCTGACATCCAGAATGTTACTAGGTCAGCATTCTACCATTCTGAGAGATTCTGGGTTCTAGAATCAATGGACGGCAGAGATCTGGCATGTCAGGGTGTCCAAACTCTAGAATCCTTCCGTGTCTGAACTCGTGAGTCATTCAATGTCCACATTCCGGATCACAGGGTGTCTGAATTCCAGAAGCACCAAATGTCTGCATTCTAGAATCGGAATGTGGCGGAATTCTAGAATGCACAGCACGGCGGAATTCGAATGTCCTAAAATGCCTGCTATCGGGAAGTTAATGTGTCTGACATCCAGAATGCTACCACGTCAGAATTATACCATTCTGAAAGATTCTGGGATCTAGAATCAATGGACGGCTGAGTTCCAGAATATCAGGGTGGCAAAACTCTAGAATCCTTGCGTGTCTGAACTCGAGAGTCATTCAATGTCCACATTCCAGAACTCTGGATGTCTGAATTATAGAAGCACCAAATGTCTGCATTCTAGAATCAGAATGTGGCGGAATTCTAGAATGCACAGCACGGCGGAATTCTAAAGTCTTAAAATGACTACTAGCCGAAAGTTAAGGTGTCTGATGACCAGAATGTTACTAGGTCAGCATTCTACCGTTCTGAGAGATTCTGGGTTATAGAATCAATGGACGGCAGAGTTCTGGAATGTCAGGGTGTCCAAACTCTAGAATCCTTGAGTGTTTGAACTCGAGAGTCATTCAATTTCCATATTCCGGGTCACAGAGTGACTGAATTCCAGAAGAACCAAATGTCTGCATTCTAGAAACAGAATGTGGCGGAATTCTAGAATGCACAGCACGGCGGAATTCGAAAGTCCTAAAATGCATGCTATCCGGAAGTTAAGGTGTCTGACATCCAGAATGCTACCACGTCAGAATTTTACCATTCTGAAAGATTCTGGGATCTAGAATCAATGGACGGCTGAGTTCCAGAAATTCAGGGTGGCAAAACTCTAGAATCCTTGCGTTTCTGAACTCGAGAGTCATTCAATGTCCACATTCCAGAACTCTGGATGTCTGAATTATAGAAGCACCAAATGTCTGCATTCTAGAATCGGAATGTGGCGGAATTCTAGAATGCACAGCACGGCGGAATTCTAAAGTCCTAAAATGCCTGCTATCCGGAAGTTAAGGTGTCTGACATCCAGAATGTTACTAGGTCAGCATTCTACCGTTCTGAGAGATTCTGGGTTCTAGAATCAATGGACGGCAGAGATCTGGCATGTCAGGGTGTCCAAACTCTAGAATCCTTGCGTGTCTGAACTCGAGAGTCATTCAATGTCCACATTCCGGATCACAGGGTGTCTGAATTCCAGAAGCACCAAATGTCTGCATTCTAGAATCGGAATGTGGTAGAATTCTAGAAGGCACAGCACGGCGGAATTCTAAAGTCCTAAAATGCCTGCTATCCGGAAGTTAAGGTGTCTGACACCCAGAATGCTACCACATCAGAATTATACCATTCTGAAACATTCTGGGATCTAGAATCAATGGACGGGTGAGTTCCAGAATGTCAGGGTGTCCAAACTCTAAAATCCTGGCGTGTCTGAACTCGAGAGTCATTCAATGTCCACATTCAAGAACTCTGGATGTCTGAATTATAGAAGCACCAAATGTCTGCATTCTAGAAACAGAATGTGGCGGAATTCTAGAATGCACAGCACGGAGGATTTCGAAAGTCCTAAAATGCCTGCTATCAGGAAGTTAAGGTGTCTGACATGCAGAATTGTACCACATCAGAATTATACCACTCTGAAACATTCTGGGATCTAGAATCAATGGACGGGTGAGTTCCAGAATGTCAGGGTGGCAAAACTCTAGAATCCTGGCTTGTCGGAACTCGAGAGTCATTCAATGTCCACATTCCAGAACTCTGGATGTCTGAATTATGGAAGCACCAAATGTCTGCATTCTAGAATCAGAATGTGGTGGAATTCTGGAATGCACATCACGGCGGAATTCTAAAGTCCTAAAATGCCTGCTATCCGGAAGTTAAGGTGTCTGACATCAAGAATGCTACCAAGTCAGAATGATAACATTCTGAAAGATTCTGGGATCTAGAATCAATGGACGGCAGAGTTCTGGAATGTCAGGGTGTCCAAACTCTAGAATCCTTGAGTGTTTGAACTCGAGAGTCATTCAATTTCCATATTCCGGGTCACAGGGTGACTGAATTCCAGAAGAACCAAATGTCTGCATTCTAGAATCGGAATGTGGCGGAATTCTAGAATGCACAGCACGGCGGAATTCGAAAGTCCTAAAATGCATGCTATCCGGAAGTTAAGGTGTCTGACATCCAGAATGCTACCACGTCAGAATTATACCATTCTGAAAGATTCTGGGATCTAGAATCAATGGACGGCTGAGTTCCAGAATGTCAGGCTGGCAACACTCTAGAATCCTTGCGTTTCTGAACTCGAGAGTCATTCAATGTCCACATTCCAGAACTCTGGATATCTGAATTATAGAAGCACCAAATGTCAGCATTCTAGAATCGGAATGTGGCGGAATTCTAGAATGCACAGCACGGCGGAATTCTAAAGTCCTAAAATGGCTACTAGCCGAAAGTTAACGTGTCTGATGACCAGTATGTTACTAGGTCAGCATTCTACCGTTCTGAGAGATTCTGGGTTCTAGAATCAATGGACGGCTGAGTTCCAGAATGTACGGTAGCAAAACTCTAGAATCCTGGCGTGTCTGAACTCGAGAGTCATTCAATTTCCACATTCCGGATCACAGGGTGTCTGAATTCCAGAAGCACCAAATGTCTGCATTCTAGAATCGGAATGTGGCGGAATTCTAGAATGCACAGCACGGCAGAATTCGAAAGTCCTAAAATGCCTGCTATCGGGAAGTTAAGCTGTCTGATATCCAGAATGCTACCACGTCAGAATTATACCATTCTGAAAGATTCTGGGATCTAGAATCAATGGACGGCTGAGTTCCAGAATATCAGTGTGGCAAAACTCTAGAATCCTTGCGTGTCTGAACTCGAGAGTCATTCAATGTCCACATTCCAGAACTCTGGATGTCTGAATTATAGAAGCACCAAATGTCTGCATTCTAGAATCGTAATGTGGTGGAATTCTAGAATGCACAGCACGGCGGAATTCTAAAATTCTAAAATGCCTGCTATCCGGAAGTTAAGGTGTCTGACATCAAGAATGCTACCAAGTCAGAATTATACCATTCTGAAAGATTCTGGGATCTAGAATCAATGGACGGCTGAGTTCCAGAATGTCAGGGTTTCAAAACTCTGGAATCCTTGCGTGTCTGAACTCGAGAGTCATTCAATGTGCACATTCCAGAACTCTGGATGTCTGAATTATAGAAGCACCAAATGTCTGCATTCTAGAATCAGAATGTGGCGGAATTCTAGAATGCACAGCACGGCGGAATTCTAAAGTCCTAAAATGCCTACTAGCTGAAAGTTAAGGTGTCTGATGACCAGAATGTTACTAGGTCAGCCTTCTACCGTTCTGAGAGATTCTGGGTTCAAGAATCAATGGACGGCAGAGTTCTGGAATATCTGGGTGTCCAAACTCTAGAATACTTGAGTGTTTGAACTGGAGAGTCATTCAATTTCCATATTCCGGGTCACAGGGTGACTGAATTCCAGAAGAACCAAATGTCTGCATTCTAGAATCGGAATGTGGCGGAATTCTAGAATGCACAGCACGGCGGAATTCGAAAGTCCTAAAATGCCTGCTATCCGGAAGTTAAGGTGTCTGAAATCCAGAATGCTATCACGTCATAGTTATACCATTCTGAAAGATTCTGGGATCTAGAATCAATGGACGGCTGAGTTCCAGAATGTCAGGGTGGCAAAACTCTAGAATCCTTGCGTGTCTGAACTCGAGAGTCATTCAATGTCCACATTCCAGAACTCTGGATGTCTGAATTATAGAAGCACCAAATGTCTGCATTCTAGAATCGGAATGTGGCGGAATTCTAGAATGCACAGCACGGCGGAATTCTAAAGTCCTAAAATGCCTGCTATCCGGAAGTTAAGGTGTCTGACATCCAGAATGTTACTAGGTCAGCATTCTACCGTTCTGAGAGATTCTGGGTTCTAGAATCAAAGGACGGCAGAGATCTGGCATGTCAGGGTGTCCAAACTCTAGAATCCTTGCGTGTCTGAACTCGAGAGTCATTCAATGTCCACATTCCGGATCACAGGGTGTCTGAATTCCAGAAGCACCAAATGTCTGCATTCTAGAATCGGAATGTGGTAGAATTCTAGAATGCACAGCACGGCGGAATTCTAAAGTCCTAAAATGCCTGCTTTCCGGAAGTTAAGATGTCTGACATCCAGAATGTTACTAGGTCAGCATTCTACTGTTCTGAGAGATTCTGGGTTCTAGAATCAACGTACGGCAGAGTTCTGGAATGTCAGGGTGTCCAAACTCTAGAATCCTTCCGTGTCTGAACTCGTGAGTCATTCAATGTCCACATTCCGGATCACAGGGTGTCTGAATTCCAGAAGCACCAAATGTCTTCATTCTAGAATCGGAATGTGGCGGAACTCTAGAATGCACAGCACGGCAGAATTCTAAAGTCCTAAAATGACTGATATTCGGAAGTTAAGGCGTCTGACATCCAGAATGTTACTAGGTCAGCATTCTACCATTCTGAGAGATTCTGGGTTCTAGAATCAAGGACGGCAGAGTTCTGGAATGTCAGGGTGTCCAAACTCTAGAATCCTTCCGTGTCTGAACTCGTGAGTCATTCAATGTCCACATTCCGGATCACAGGGTGTCTGAATTCCAGAAGCACCAAATGTCTGCATTCTAGAATCGGAATGTGGCGGAATTCTAGAATGCACAGCACGGCGGAATTCTAAAATCCTAAAATGCCTGCTATCCGGAAGTTAAGGTGTCTGACATCAAGAATGCTACCAAGTCAGAATTATACCATTCTGAAAGATTAAGGGATCTAGAATCAATGGACGGCTGAGTTCCAGAATGTCAGGGTGGCAAAACTCTAGAATCCTTGCGTGTCTGAACTCGAGAGTCATTCAATGTCCACATTCCAGAACTCTGGATGTCTGAATTATAGGAGCACCAAATGTCTGCATTCTAGAATCGGAATGTGGCGGAATTCTAGAATGCACAGCACGACGGAATTCTAAAGTCCTAAAATGGCTACTAGCCGAAAGTTAAGGTGTCTGATGACCAGTGTGTTACTAGGTCAGCATTCTACCGTTCTGAGAGATTCTGGGTTCTAGAATCAATGGACGGCTGAGTTCCAGAATGTCAGGGTAGCAAAACTCTAGAATCATTGCGTTTCTGAACTCGAGAGTCATTCAATGTCCTCATTCCGGATCACAGGGTGTCTGAATTCCAGAAGCACCTAATGTCTGCATTCTAGAATCGGAATGTGGTAGAATTCTAGAATGCACAGCACGGCGGAATTCTAAACTCCCCAAATGCCTGCTATCCGGAAGTTAAGGTGTCTGACATCCAGAGTGGTACCACATCAGAATTATACCATTCTGAAACATTCTGGGATCTAGAATCAATGGACGGGTGAGTTCCAGAATGTCAGGGTGGCAAAACTCTAGAATCCTGGCTTGTCTGAACTCGAGAGTCATTCAATGTCCACATTCCAGAACTCTGGATGTCTGAATTATGGAAGCACCAAATGTCTGCATTCTAGAATCGGAATGTGGCGGAATTCTAGAATGCACAGCACAGCGGAATTCTAAAGTCCTAAAATGCCTCCTATCCGTAAGTTAATGTGTCTGACATCCAGAATGTTACTAGGTCAGCATTCCACCGTTCTGAGAGATTCTGGGTTCTAGAATCAATGGATGGCAGAGTTCTGTAATGTCAGGGTCTCCAAACTCTAGAATCCTTCCGTGTCTGAACTCGTGAGTCATTCAATGTCCACATTCCGGATCACAGGGTGTCTGAATCCCAGAAGCACCAAATGTATTCATTCTAGAATCGGAATGTGGCGGAATTCTAGAATGCACAGCACGGCAGAATTCTAAAGTCCTAAAATGACTGATATTCGGAAGTTAAGGAGTCTGACATCCAGAATGTTACTAGGTCAGCAATCTACCATTCTGAGAGATTCTGGGTTCTAGAATCAATGGACGGCAGAGATCTGGCATGTCAGGGTGTCCAAACACTAGAATCCATCCGTGTCTGAACTCGTGAGTCATTCAATGTCCACATTCCGGATCACAGGGTGTCTGAATTCCAGAAGCACCAAATGTCTGCATTCTAGAATCGGAATGTGGCGGAATTCTGGAATGCACAGCACGGCGGAATTCGAAAGTCCTAAAATGCCTGCTATCGGGAAGTTAATGTGTCTGACATCCAGAATGCTACCACGTCAGAATTATACCATTCTGAAAGATTCTGGGATCTAGAATCAATGGACGGCTGAGTTCCAGAATATCAGGGTGGCAAAACTCTAGAATCCTTGCGTGTCTGAACTCGAGAGTCATTCAATGTCCACATTCCAGAACTCTGGATGTCTGAATTATAGAAGCACCAAATGTCTGCATTCTTGAATCAGAATGTGGCGGAATTCTAGAATGCACAGCACGGCGGAATTCTAAAGTCCTAAAACGCCTACTAGCCGAAAGTTAAGGTGTCTGATGACCAGAATGTTACTAGGTCAGCATTCTACCGTTCTGAGAGATTCTGGGTTCTAGAATCAATGGACGGCAGAGTTCTGGAATGTCAGGGTGTCCAAACTCTAGAATCCTTGAGTGTTTGAACTCGAGAGTCATTCAATTTCCATATTCCGGGTCACAGAGTGACTGAATTCCAGAAGAACCAAATGTCTGCATTCTAGAAACAGAATGTGGCAGAATTCTAGAATGCACAGCACGGCGGAATTCTAAAGTCCTAAAATGCCTGCTATCCGGAAGTTAAGGTGTCTGACATCCAGAATGTTACTAAGCCAGCATTCTACCGTTCTGAGAGATTCTGGGTTCTAGAATCAATGGACGGCAGAGATCTGGCATGTCAGGGTGTCCAAACTCTAGAATCCTTGCGTGTCTGAACTCGAGAGTCATTCAATGTCCACATTCCCAATCACAGGGTTTCTGAATTCCAGAAGCACCAAATGTCTGCATTCTAGAATCGGAATGTGGTAGAATTCTAGAATGCACAGCACGGCGGAATTCTAAAGTCCTAAAATGCCTGCTATCAGGAATTTAAGGTGTCTGACACCCAGAATGCTACCACATCAGAATTATACCATTGTGAAACATTCTGGGATCTAGATTCAATGGACGGGTGAGTTCCAGAATGTCAGGGTGTCCAAAGTCTAGAATCCTGGCGTGTCTGAACTCGAGAGTCATTCAATGTCCACATTCCAGAACTCTGGATGTCTGAATTATAGAAGCACCAAATGTCTGCATTCTAGAATCGGAATGTGGCGGTATTCTAGAATGCACAGCACGGCGAAATTCTAAAGTCCTAAAATGCCTACTAGCCGAAAGTTAAGGTGTCTGATGACCAGTATGTTACTAGGTCAACATTCTACCGTTCTGAGAGATTCTGGGTTCTAGAATCAATGGACGGCAGAGATCTGGCATGTCAGGGTGTCCAAACTCTAGAATCCTTCCGTGTCTGAACTCGTGAGTCATTCAATGTCCACATTCCGGATCACAGGGTGTCTGAATTCCAGAAGCACCAAATGTCTTCATTCTTGAATCGGAATGTGGCGGAATTCTAGAATGCACAGCACGGCAGAATTCTAAAGTCCTAAAATGCCTGATATTCGGAAGTTAAGGAGTCTGACATCCAGAATATTACTAGGTCAGCATTCTACCATTCTAAGAGATTATGGGTTCTAGAATCAATGGACGGCAGAGATCTGGCATGTCAGGGTGTCCAAACTCTAGAATCCTTCCGTGTCTGAACTTGTGAGTCATTCAATGTCCACATTCCGGGTCACAGGGTGACTGAATTCTAGAAGAACCAAATGTCTGCATTCTAGAATCGGAATGTGGCGGAATTCTAGAATGCACAGCACGGCGGAATTCGAAAGTCCTAAAATGCATGCTATCCGGAAGTTAAGGTGTCTGACATCCAGAATGCTACCACGTCAGAATTATACCATTCTGAAAGATTCTGGGATCTAGAATCAATGGACGGCTGAGTTCCAGAATGTCAGGCTGGCAAAACTCTAGAATCCTTGCGTTTCTGAACTCGAGAGTCATTCAATGTCCACATTCCAGAACTCTGGATGTCTGAATTATAGAAGCACCAAATGTCTGCATTCTAGAATCGGAATGTGGCGGAATTCTAGAATGCACAGCACGGCGGAATTCTAAAATCCTAAAATGCCTGCTATCCGGAAGTTAAGGTGTCTGACATCAAGAATGCAACCAAGTCAGAATTATACCATTCTGAAAGATTCTGGGATCTAGAATCAATGGACGGCTGAGTTCCAGAATGTCAGGGTGGGAAAACTCTAGAATACTTGCGTGTCTGAACTCGAGAGTCATTCAATGTCCACATTCCAGAACTCTGGATGTCTGAATTATAGAAGCACCAAATGTCTGCATTCTAGAATCGGAATGTGGCGGAATTCTAGAATGCACAGCACGGAGGATTTCGAAAGTCCTAAAATGCCTGCTATCAGGAAGTTAAGGTGTCTGACATCCAGAATGCTACCACGTCAGAATTATACCATTCTGAAAGATTCAGGGATCTAGAATCAATGGACGGCTGAGTTCCAGAATGTCAGGGTGGCAAAAGTCTAGAATCCTTGCGTGTCTGAACTCGAGAGTCATTCAATGTCCACATTCCAGAACTCTGGATGTCTGAATTATAGAAGCACCAAATGTCTGCATTCTAGAATCGGAATGTGGCGGTATTCTAGGATGCACAGCACGGCGGAATTCTAAAGTCCTAAAATGCCTGCTATCCGGAAGTTAAGGTGTCTGACATCCAGAATGTTACTAAGCCAGCATTCTACCGTTCTGAGAGATTCTGGGTTCTAGAATCAATGGACGGCAGAGATCTGGCATGTCAGGGTGTCCAAACTCTAGAATCCTTGCGTGTCTGAACTCGAGAGTCATTCAATGTCCACATTCCGGATCACAGGGTGTCTGAATTCCAGAAGCACCAAATGTCTGCATTCTAGAATCGGAATGTGGCGGAATTCTAGAATGCACAGCACGGCGGAATTCGAAAGTCCTAAAATGCCTGCTATCCGGAAGTTAAGGTGTCTGACATCAAGAATGCTACCAAGTCAGAATTATACCATTCTGAAAGATTCTGGGATCTAGAATCAATGGACGGCTGAGTTCCAGAATGTCAGGGTAGCAAAACTCGAGAATCCTTGCGTGTCTGAACTCGAGAGTCATTCAATGTTCACATTCCAGAACTCTGGAAGTCTGAATTATAGAAGCACCAAATGTCTGCATTCTAGAATCGGAATGTGGCGGAATTCTAGAATGCACAGCACGGCGGAATTCTAAAGTCCCCAAATGCCTGCTATCCGGAACTTAAGGTGTCTGACATCCAGAATTGTACCACATCAGAATTATACCATTCTGAAACATTCTGGGATCTAGAATCAATGGACGGCTGAGTTCCAGAATGTCAGGGTGGGAAAACTCTAGAATACTTGCGTGTCTGAACTCGAGAGTCATTCAATGTCCACATTCCAGAACTCTGGATGTCTGAAATATGGAAGCACCAAATGTCTGCATTCTAGAATCGGAATGTGGCGGAATTCTAGAATGCACAGCACGGCAGAATTCTAAAGTCCTAAAATGCCTGCTATCCGGAAGTTAAGGTGTCTGACATCCAGAATGTTACTAGGTCAGCATTCCACCGTTCTGAGAGATTCTGGGGTCTAGAATCAATGGACGGCAGAGTTCTGTAATGTCAGGGTGCCCAAACTCTAGAATCCTTCCGTGTCTGAACTCGTGAGTCATTCAATGTCCACATTCCGGATCACAGGGTGTCTGAATTCCAGAAGCACCAAATGTCTTCATTCTAGAATCGGAATGTGGCGGAATTCTAGAATGCACAGCACGGCAGAATTCTAAAGTCCTAAAATGCCTGATATTCGGAAGTTAAGGAGTCTGACATCCAGAATATTACTAGGTCAGCATTCTACCATTCTAAGAGATTATGGGTTCTAGAATCAACGGACGGCAGAGATCTGGCATGTCAGGGTGTCCAAACTCTAGAATCCTTCCGTGTCTGAACTTGTGAGTCATTCAATGTCCACATTCCGGATCACAGGGTGTCTGAATTCTAGAAGCACCAAATGTCTGCATTCTAGAATCGGAATGTGGCGGAATTCTAGAATGCACAGCACGGCGGAATTCGAAAGTCCTAAAATGCCTGCTATCGGGAAGTTAATGTGTCTGACATCCAGAATGCTACCACGTCAGAATTATACCATTCTGAAAGATTCTGGGATCTAGAATCAATGGACGGCTAAGTTCCAGAATTTCAGGGTGGCAAAACTCTAGAATCCTTGCGTGTCTGAACACGAGAGTCATTCAATGTCCACATTCCAGAACTCTGGATGTCTGAATTATAGAAGCACCAAATGTCTGCATTCTAGAATCGGAATGTGGTGGAATTCTAGAATGCACAGCACGGCGGAATTCTAAAATTCTAAAATGCCTGCTATCCGGAAGTTAAGGTGTCTGACATCAAGAATGCTACCAAGTCAGAATTATACCATTCTGAAAGATTCTGGGATCTAGAATCAATGGACGGCTGAGTTCCAGAAGGTCAGAGTTTCAAAACTCTAGAATCCTTGCGTGTCTGAACTCGATAGTCATTCAATGTCCACATTCCAGAACTCTGGATGTCTGAATTATAGAAGCACCAAATGTCTGCATTCTAGAATCAGAATGTGGCGGAATTCTAGAATGCACAGCACGGTGGAATTCTAAGGTCCAAAAATGCCTACTAGCCGAAAGTTAAGATGTTTGATGACCAGAATGTTACTAGGTCAGCATTCTACCGTTCTGAGAGATTCTGGGTTCTGGAATCAATGGACGGCAGAGTTCTGGAATGTCAGGGTGTCCAAACTCTAGAATCCTTGAGTGTTTGAACTCGAGAGTCATTCTATTTCCATATTCCGGGTCACAGGGTGACTGAATTCCAGAAGAACCAAATGTCTGCATTCTAGAATCGGAATGTGGCGGAATTCTAGAATGCACAGCACAGCGGAATTCGAAAGTCCTAAATTGCATGCTATCCGGAAGTTAAGGTGTCTGACATCCAGAATGCTACCAAGTCAGAATTATACCATTCTGAAAGATTCTGTTATCTAGAATCAATGGACGGCTGAGTTCCAGAATGTCAGAGTTTCAAAACTCTAGAATCCTTGCGTGTCTGAACTCGAGAGTCATTCAATGTCCACATTCCAGAACTCTGGATGTCTGAATTATAGAAGCACCAAATGTCTGCATTCTAGAATCAGAATGTGGCGGAATTCTAGAATGCACAGCACGGCGGAATTCTAAAGTCCTAAAATGCCTACTAGCCGAATGTTAAGGTGTCTGATGACCAGAATGTTACTAGGTCAGCATTCTACCGTTCTGAGAGATTCTGGGTTCTAGAATCAATGGACGGCAGAGTTCTGGAATGTCAGGGTGTCCAAACTCTAGAATCCTTGAGTGTTTGAACTCGAGAGTCATTCAATTTCCATATTCCGGGTCACAGGGTGACTGAATTCTAGAAGAACCAAATGTCTGCATTCTAGAATCGGAATGTGGCGGAATTCTAGAATGCACAGCACGGCGGAATTCGAAAGTCCTAAAATGCATGCTATCCGGAAGTTAAGGTGTCTGACATCCAGAATGCTACCACGTCAGAATTATACCATTCTGAAAGATTCTGGGATCTAGAATCAATGGACGGCTGAGTTCCAGAATGTCAGGCTGGCAAAACTCTAGAATCCTTGCGTTTCTGAACTCGAGAGTCATTCAATGTCCACATTCTAGAACTCTGGATGTCTGAATTATAGAAGCACCAAATGTCTGCATTCTAGAATCGGAATGTGGCGGAATTCTAGAATGCACAGCACGGCGGAATTCTAAAATCCTAAAATGCCTGCTATCCGGAAGTTAAGGTGTCTGACATCAAGAATGCAACCAAGTCAGAATTATACCATTCTGAAAGATTCTGGGATCTAGAATCAATGGACTGCTGAGTTCCAGAATGTCAGGGTGGGAAAACTCTAGAATACTTGCGTGTCTGAACTCGAGAGTCATTCAATGTCCACATTCCAGAACTCTGGATGTCTGAATTATAGAAGCACCAAATGTCTGCATTCTAGAATCGGAATGTGGCGGAATTCTAGAATGCACAGCACGGAGGATTTCGAAAGTCCTAAAATGCCTGCTATCAGGAAGTTAAGGTGTCTGACATCCAGAATGCTACCACGTCAGAATTATACCATTCTGAAAGATTCAGGGATCTAGAATCAATGGACGGCTGAGTTCCAGAATGTCAGGGTGGCAAAAGTCTAGAATCCTTGCGTGTCTGAACTCGAGAGTCATTCAATGTCCATATTCCAGAACTCTGGATGTCTGAATTATAGAAGCACCAAATGTCTGCATTCTAGAATCGGAATGTGGCGGTATTCTAGGATGCACAGCACGGCGGAATTCTAAAGTCCTAAAATGCCTGCTATCCGGAAGTTAAGGTGTCTGACATCCAGAATGTTACTAAGCCAGCATTCTACCGTTCTGAGAGATTCTGGGTTCTAGAATCAATGGACGGCAGAGATCTGGCATGTCAGGGTGTCCAAACTCTAGAATCCTTGCGTGTCTGAACTCGAGAGTCATTCAATGTCCACATTCCAGAACTCTGGATGTCTGAAATATGGAAGCACCAAATGTCTGCATTCTAGAATCGGAATGTGGCGGAATTCTAGAATGCACAGCACGGCAGAATTCTAAAGTCCTAAAATGCCTGCTATCCGGAAGTTAAGGTGTCTGACATCCAGAATGTTACTAGGTCAGCATTCCACCGTTCTGAGAGATTCTGGGGTCTAGAATCAATGGACGGCAGAGTTCTGTAATGTCAGGGTGCCCAAACTCTAGAATCCTTCCGTGTCTGAACTCGTGAGTCATTCAATGTCCACATTCCGGATCACAGGGTGTCTGAATTCCAGAAGCACCAAATGTCTTCATTCTAGAATCGGAATGTGGCGGAATTCTAGAATGCACAGCACGGCAGAATTCTAAAGTCCTAAAATGACTGATATTCGGAAGTTAAGTAGTCTGACATCCAGAATGTTACTAGGTCAGCATTCTACCATTCTGAGAAATTCTGGGTTCTAGAATCAATGGACGGCAGAGATCTGGCATGTCAGGGTGTCCAAACTCTAGAATCCTTCCGTGTCTGAACTCGTGAGTCATTCAATGTCCACATTCCGGATCACAGGGTGTCTGAATTCCAGAAGCACCAAATGTCTGCATTCTAGAATCGGAATTTGGCGGAATTCTAGAATGCACAGCACGGCGGAATTCGAAAGTCCTAAAATGCCTGCTATCGGGAAGTTAATGTGTCTGACATCCAGAATGCTACCACGTCAGAATTATACCATTCTGAAAGATTCTGGGATCTAGAATCAATGGACGGCTGAGTTCCAGAATATCAGGGTGGCAAAACTCTAGAATACTTGCGTGTCTGAACTCGAGAGTCATTCAATGTCCACATTCCAGAACTCTGGATGTCTGAATTATAGAAGCACCAAATGTCTGCATTCTAGAATCGGAATGAGGTGGAATTCTAGAATGCACAGCACGGCGGATTTCGAAAGTCCTAAAATGCCTGCTATCAGGAAGTTAAGGTGTCTGACATCCAGAATGCTACCACGTCAGAATTATACCATTCTGAATGATTCAGGGATCTAGAATCAATGGACAGCCGAGTTCCAGAATGTCAGAGTTTCAAAACTCTAGAATACTTGCGTGTCTGAACTCGAGAGTCATTCAATGTCCACATTCCAGAACTCTGGATGTCTGAATAATAGAAGCACCAAATGTCTGCATTCTAGAAACGGAATGTGGCGGAATTCTAGAATGCACAGCACGGCGGAATTCGAAAGTCCTAAAATGCATGCTATCCGGAAGTTAAGGTGTCTGACATCCAGAATGCTACCACGTCAGAATTATAACATTCTGAAAGATTATGGGATCTAGAATCAATGGATGGCTGAGTCCCAGTATTTCAGGGTGGCAAAACTCTAGAATCCTTGCGTCTCTGAACTGGAGAGTCATTCAATGTCCACATTCCAGAACTCTGGATGTCTGAATTATAGAAGCACCAAATGTCTGCATTCTAGAATCGGAATGTGGCGGAATTCTAGAATGCACAGCACGGCAGAATTCTAAAGTCTTAAATGCCTGCTATCAGGAAGTTAAGGTGTCTGACATCCAGAATACTACCACGTCAGAATTATACCATTCTGAAAGATTCTGGGATCTAGAATCAATGGACGGCTGAGTTCCAGAATGTCAGGGTGGCAAAACTCTAGAATCCTTGTGTTTCTGAACTCGAGAGTCATTCAATGTCCACATTCCAGAACTCTGGATGTCTCAATTATAGAAGCACCAAATGTCTGCATTCTAGAATCAGAATGTGGCGGAATTCTAGAATGCACAGCACGGCGGAATTCTAAAGTCCTAAAATGCCTGCTAGCCAAAAGTTAAGGTGTCTGATGACCAGAATGTTACTAGGTCAGCATTCTACCGTTCTGAGAGATTCTGGGTTCTAGAATCAATGGACGGCAGAGTTCTGGAATGTCAGGGTGTCCAAACTCTAGAATCCTTGAGTGTTTGCACTCGAGAGTCATTCAATTTCCATATTCCGGGTCACAGGGTGACTGAATTCCAGAAGCACCAAATGTCTGCATTCCAGAATCGGAATGTGGCGGAATTCTAGAATGCACAGCACGGCGGAATTCGAAAGTCCTAAAATGCATGCTATCCGGAAGTTAAGGTGTCTGACATCCAGAATGCTACCACGTCAGAATTATACCATTCTGAAAGATTCTGGGATCTAGAATCAATGGACGGCTGAGTTCCAGAATGTCAGGGTGGCAAAACTCTAGAATCCTTGCGTGTCTGAACTCGAGAGTCATTCAATGTCCACATTCCAGAACTCTGGATGTCTGAATTATAAAAGCACCAAATGTCTGCATTCTAGAATCGGAATGTGGCGGAATTCTAGAATGCACAGCGCGGAGGATTTCGAAAGTCCTAAAATTCCTGCTATCAGGAAGTTAAGGTGTCTGACATCCAGAATGCTACCACGTCAGAATTATACAATTTTGAAAGATACAGGGATCTAGAATCAATGGACGGCTGAGATCCAGAATGTCAGGGTGGCAAAACTCTAGAATCCTTGCGTGTCTGAACTCGAGAGTCATTCAATGTCCACATTCCAGAACTCTGGATGTCTGAATTATAGAAGCACCAAATGTCTGCATTCTAGAATCAGAATGTGGCGGAATTCTAGAATGCACAGCACGGCGGAATTCTAAAGTCCTAAAATGGCTACTAGCCGAAAGTTAAGGTGTCTGATGACCAGTATATTACTAGGTCAGCATTCTACCGTTCTGAGAGATTCTGGGTTCTAGAATCAATGGACGGCTGAGTTCCGGAATGTCAGGTTATCAAAACTCTAGAATCCTTGCGTGTCTGAACTCGAGAGTCATTCAATGTCCACATTCCGGATCACAGGGTGTCTGAATTCCAGAAGCACCAAATATCTGTATTCTAGAATCGGAATGTGGTAGAATTCTAGAATGCACAGCACGGCGGAATACTAAAGTCCCCAAATGCCTGCTATCCGGAAGTTAAGGTGTCTGACATCCAGAATTGTACCACATCAGAATTATACCATTCTGAAACATTCTGGGATCTAGAATCAATGGACGGGTGAGTTCCAGAATGTCAGGGTGGCAAAACTCTAGAATCCTGGCTTGTCTGAACTCGAGAGTCATTCAATGTCCACATTCCAGAACTCTGGATGTCTGAATTATGGAAGCACCAAATGTCTGCATTCTAGAATCAGAATGTGGCGGAATTCTAGAATGCACAGCACGGCGGAATTCTAAAGTCCTAAAATGCCTGCTATCCGGAAGTTAATGTGTCTGACATCCAGAATGTTACTAGGTCAGCATTCCACAGTTCTGAGAGATTCTGGGTTCTAGAATCAATGGACGGCAGAGTTCTGGAATGTCAGGGTGTCCAACCTCTAGAATCCTTCCGTGTCAGAACTCGTGAGTCATTCAATGTCCACATTCCGGATCACAGGGTGTCTGAATTCCAGAAGCACCATATGTCTGCATTCTAGAATCGGAATGTGGCGGAATACTAGAATGCACAGCACGGCGGAAATCGAAAGTCCTAAAATGCCTGCTATCGGGAAGTTAAGGTGTCTCACATCCAGAATGCTAACACTTCAGAATTATACCATTCTGGAAGATTCTGGGATCTAGAATCAATGGACGGCTGAGTTCCAGAATGTCAGGGTGGCAAAACTCTAGAATACTTGCGTGTCTGAACTCGAGAGTCATTCAATGTCCACATTCCAGAACTCTGGATGTCTGAATTATAGAAGCACCAAATGTCTGCATTCTAGAATCGGAATGTGGTGGAATTCTAGAATGCACAGCACGGTGGAATTCTAAAATTCTAAAATGCCTGCTATCCGGAAGTTAAGGTGTCTGACATCAAGAATGCTACCAAGTCAGAATTATACCATTCTGAAAGATTCCGGGATCTAGAATCAATGGACGGCTGAGTTCCAGAATGTCAGAGTTTCAAAACTCTAGAGTCCTTGCGTGTCTGAACTCGAGAGTCATTCAATGTCCACATTCCAGAACTCTGGATGTCTGAATTATAGAAGCACCAAATGTCTGCATTCTAGAATCGGAATGTGGCGGAATTCTAGAATGCACAGCACGGCAGAATTCTAAAGTCCTAAAATGCCTGCTATCCGGAAGTTAAGGTGTCTGACATCCAGAATGTTACTAGGTCAGCATTCCACCGTTCTGAGAGATTCTGGGTTCTAGAATCAATGGACGGCAGAGTTCTGTAATGTCAGGGTGTCCAAACTCTAGAATCCTTCCGTGTCTGAACTCTTGAGTCATTCAATGTCCACATTCCGGATCACAGGGTGTCTGAATTCCAGAAGCACCAAATGTCTTCATTCTAGAATCGGAATGTGGGGGAATTCTAGAATGCACAGCACGGCAGAATTCTAAAGTCCTAAAATGACTGATATTTGGAAGTTAAGGAGTCTGACATCCAAAATGTTACTAGGTCAGCATTCTACCATTCTGAGAGATTCTGGGTTCTAGAATCAATGTACGGCAGAGATCTGGCATGTCAGGGTGTCCAAACTCTAGAATCCTTCCGTGTCTGAACTCGTGAGTCATTCAATGTCCACATTCCGGATCACAGGGTGTCTGAATTTCAGAAGCACCAAATGTCTGCATTCTTGAATCGGAATGTGGCGGAATTCTAGAATGCACAGCACGGCGGAATTCGAAAGTCCTAAAATGCCTGCTATCGGGAAGTTAATGTGTCTGACATCCAGAATGCTACCACGTCAGAATTATACCATTCTGAAAGATTCTGGGATCTAAAATCAATGGACGGCTGAGTTCCAGAATATCAGGGTGGCAAAACTCTAGAATCCTTGCGTGTCTGAACTCGAGAGTCATTCAATGTCCACATTCCAGAACTCTGGATGTCTGAATTATAGAAGCACCAAATGTCTGCATTCTAGAATCGGAATGTGGCGGAATTCTAGAATGCACAGCACGGCGGAATTCTAAAGTCCTAAAATGCCTGCTATCGGGAATTTAAGCTGTCCGACATCCAGAATGCTACCACGTCAGAATTATACCATTTTGAAAGATTCCGGGATCTAGAATCAATGGACGGCTGAGTTCCAGAATGTCAGGGTGGCAAAACTCTAGAATCCTTGCGTGTCTGAACTCGGGAGTCATTCAATGTCCACATTCCACAACTCTGGATGTCTGAATTATAGAAGCACCAAATGTCTGCATTCTAGAATTGGAATGTGGTGGAATTCTAGTATGCACAGCACGGCGGAATTCTAAAATTCTAAAATGCCTGCTATCCGGAAGTTAAGGTGTCTGACATCAAGAATGCTACCAAGTCAGAATTATACCATTCTGAAAGATTCTCGGATCTAGAATCAATGGACGGCTGAGTTCCAGAATGTCAGAGTTTCAAAACTCTAGAATACTTGCGTGTCTGAACTCGAGATTCATTCAATGTCCACATTCCAGAACTCTGGATGTCTGAATTATAGAAGCACCAAATGTCTGCATTCTAGAATCGGAATGTGGCGGAATTCTAGAATGCACAGCACGCCGGAATTCTAAAATCCTAAAATGCCTGCTATCCGGAAGTTAAGGTGTCTGACATCAAGAATGCTACCAAGTCAGAATTATACCATTCTGAAAGATTCAGGGATCTAGAATCAATGGACGGCTGAGTTCCAGAATGTCAGGGTTTCAAAACTCTAGAATACTTGCGTGTCTGAACTCGAGAGTCATTCAATGGCCACATTCCAGAACTCTGGATGTCTGAATTATAGAGGCACCAAATGTCTGCATTCTAGAATCGGAATGTGGCGTAATTCTAGAATGCACAGCACGGCGGAATTCTAAAGTCCTAAAATGCCTACTAGCCGAAAGTTAAGGTGTCTGATGACCAGTATGTTACTAGGTCAGCATTCTACCGTTCTGAGAGATTCTGGGTTCTAGAATTAATGGACGGCAGAGATCTGGAATATCAGGGTGTCCAAACTCTAGAATCCTTGCGTGTCTGAACTCGAGAGTCATTCAATGTCCACATTCCGGATCACAGGGTGTCTGAATTCCAGAAGCACCAAATGTCTGCATTCTAGAATCGGAATATGGCGGAATTCTAGAATGCACAGCACGGCGGAATTCGAAAGTCCTAAAATGCCTGCTATCGGGAAGTTAAGCTGTCTGACATCCAGAATGCTACCACGTCAGAATTATACCATTCTGAAAGATTCTGGGATCTAGAATCAATGGACGGCTGAGTTCCAGAATTTCAGGGTGGCAAAACTCTAGAATCCTTGCGTGTCTGAACACGAGAGTCATTCAATGTCCACATTCCAGAACTCTGGATGTCTGAATTATAGAAGCACCAAATGTCTGCATTCTAGAATCGGAATGTGGTGGAATTCTAGAATGCACAGCACGGCGGATTTCGAAAGTCCTAAAATGCATGCTATCAGGATGTTTAGGTGTCTGACATCCAGAATGCTACCACGTCAGAATTATACCTTTCTGTATGATTCAGGGATCTAGAATCAATGGACGGCTGAGTTCCAGAATGTCAGAGTTTCAAAACTCTAGAATACTTGCGTGTCTGAACTCGAGAGTCATTCAATGTCCACATTCCAGAACTCTGGATGTCTGAATTATAGAAGCACCAAATGTCTGCATTCTAGAAACGGAATGTGGCGGAATTCTAGAATGCACAGCACAGCGGAATTCGAAAGTCCTAAAATGCATGCTATCCGGAAGTTAAGGTGTCTGACATCCAGAATGCTACCACGTCAGAATTATACCATTCTGAAAGATTATGGGATCTAGAATCAATGGATGGCTGAGTTCCAGAATGTCAGGGTGGCAAAACTCTAGAATCCTTGGTTTCTGAACTCGAGAGTCATTCAATGTCCACATTCCAGAACTCTGGATGTCTGAATTATAGAAGCACCAAATGTCTGCATTCTAGAATCAGAATGTGGCGGAATTCTAGAATGCACAGCACTGCAGAATTCTAAAGTCCTAAAATGCCTGCTATCCGGAAGTTAAGGTGTCTGACATCCAGAATGTTACTAAGCCAGCATTCTACCGTTCTGAGAGATTCTGGGTTCTAGAATCAATGGACGGAAGAGATCTGGCATGTCAGGGTGCCCAAACTCTAGAATCCTTGCGTGTCTGAACTCGAGAGTCATTCAATGTCCACATTCCGGATCACAGGGTGTCTGAATTCCAGAAGCACCAAATGTCTGCATTCTAGAATCGGAATGTGGTAGAATTCTAGAATGCACAGCACGGCGGAATTCTAAAGTCCTAAAATGCCTGCTATCTGGAAGTTAAGGTGTCTGACACCCAGAATGCTACCACATCAGAATTATGCCATTCTGAAACATTCTGGGATCTAGAATCAATGGACGGGTGAGTTCCAGAACGTCAGGGTGTCCAAACTCTAGAATCCTGGCGTGTGTGAACTCGAGAGTCATTCAATGTCCACATTCCAGAACTCTGGATGTCTGAATTATAGAAGCACCAAATGTCTGCATTCTAGAATCAGAATGTGGCGGAATTCTAGAATGCACAGCACGGCAGAATTCTAAAGTCCTAAAATGCCTGCTTTCAGGAAGTTAAGGTGTCTGACATCCAGAATACTACCACGTCAGAATTATACCATTCTGAAAGATTCAGGGATCTAGAATCAATGGACGGCTGAGTTCCAGAATATCAGGGTGGCAAAACTCTAGAATCCTTGCGTGTCTGAACTCGAGAATCATTCAATGCCCACATTCCAGAACTCTGGATGACTTAATTATAGAAGCACCAAATGTCTGCATTCTAGAATCGGAATGTGGCGGAATTCTAGAATGCACAGCACAGCGGAATTCTAAAGTCCTAAAATGCCTACTAGCCGAAAGTTAAGGTGTCTGATGACCAGAAAGTTACTAGGTCAGCATTCTACCGTTCTGAGAGATTCTGGGTTCTAGAATCAATGGACGGCAGAGTTCTGGAATGTCAGGGTGTCCAAACTCTAGAATCCTTGAGTGTTTGAACTCGAGAGTCATACAATTTCCATATTCCGGGTCAGAGGGTGACTGAATTCCAGAAGAAACAAATGTCTGCATTCTAGAATCGGAATGTGGCGGAATTCTAGAATGCACAGCACGGCGGATTTCTAAAGTCCTAAAATGGCTACTAGCCGAAAGTTAACGTCTCTGATGACCAGTATGTTACTAGGTCAGCATTCTACCGTTCTGAGAGATTCTGGGTTCTAGAATCAATGGACGGCTGAGTTCCAGAATGTAGGGTAGCAAAACTCTAGAATCCTTGCGTGTCTGAACTCGAGAGTCATTCAATGTCCACATTCCGGATCACAGGGTGTGTGAATTCCAGAAGCACCTAATGTCTGCATTCTAGAATCGGAATGTGGTAGAATTCTAGAATGCACAGCACGGCCGAATTCTAAAGTCCCCAAATGCCTGCTATGCGGAAGTTAAGGTGTCTGACATCCAGAATTGTACCACATCAGAATTATACCATTCTGAAACATTCTGGGATCTAGAATCAATGGACGGGTGAGTTCCAGAATGTCAGGGTGGCAAAACTCTAGAATCCTGGCTTGTCTGAACTCGAGAGTCATTCAATGTCCACATTCCAGAACTCTGGATGTCTGAATTATGGAAGCACCAAATGTCTGCATTCTAGAATCAGAATGTGGCGGAATTCTAGAATGCACAGCACGGCGGAATTCTAAAGTCCTAAAATGCCTGCTATCCGGAAGTTAATGTGTCTGACATCCAGAATGTTACTAGGTCAGCATTCCACAGTTCTGAGAGATTCTGGGTTCTAGAATCAATGGACGGCAGAGTTCTGGAATGTCAGGGTGTCCAACCTCTAGAATCCTTCCGTGTCAGAACTCGTGAGTCATTCAATGTCCACATTCCGGATCACAGGGTGTCTGAATTCCAGAAGCACCATATGTCTGCATTCTAGAATCGGAATGTGGCGGAATACTAGAATGCACAGCACGGCGGAATTCGAAAGTCCTAAAATGCCTGCTATCGGGAAGTTAAGGTGTCTCACATCCAGAATGCTAACACTTCAGAATTATACCATTCTGGAAGATTCTGGGATCTAGAATCAATGGACGGCTGAGTTCCAGAATGTCAGGGTGGCAAAACTCTAGAATACTTGCGTGTCTGAACTCGAGAGTCATTCAATGTCCACATTCCAGAACTCTGGATGTCTGAATTATAGAAGCACCAAATGTCTGCATTCTAGAATCGGAATGTGGTGGAATTCTAGAATGCACAGCACGGTGGAATTCTAAAATTCTAAAATGCCTGCTATCCGGAAGTTAAGGTGTCTGACATCAAGAATGCTACCAAGTCAGAATTATACCATTCTGAAAGATTCCGGGATCTAGAATCAATGGACGGCTGAGTTCCAGAATGTCAGAGTTTCAAAACTCTAGAGTCCTTGCGTGTCTGAACTCGAGAGTCATTCAATGTCCACATTCCAGAACTCTGGATGTCTGAATTATAGAAGCACCAAATGTCTGCATTCTAGAATCGGAATGTGGCGGAATTCTAGAATGCACAGCACGGCAGAATTCTAAAGTCCTAAAATGCCTGCTATCCGGAAGTTAAGGTGTCTGACATCCAGAATGTTACTAGGTCAGCATTCCACCGTTCTGAGAGATTCTGGGTTCTAGAATCAATGGACGGCAGAGTTCTGTAATGTCAGGGTGTCCAAACTCTAGAATCCTTCCGTGTCTGAACTCTTGAGTCATTCAATGTCCACATTCCGGATCACAGGGTGTCTGAATTCCAGAAGCACCAAATGTCTTCATTCTAGAATCGGAATGTGGGGGAATTCTAGAATGCACAGCACGGCAGAATTCTAAAGTCCTAAAATGACTGATATTTGGAAGTTAAGGAGTCTGACATCCAAAATGTTACTAGGTCAGCATTCTACCATTCTGAGAGATTCTGGGTTCTAGAATCAATGTACGGCAGAGATCTGGCATGTCAGGGTGTCCAAACTCTAGAATCCTTCCGTGTCTGAACTCGTGAGTCATTCAATGTCCACATTCCGGATCACAGGGTGTCTGAATTTCAGAAGCACCAAATGTCTGCATTCTTGAATCGGAATGTGGCGGAATTCTAGAATGCACAGCACGGCGGAATTCGAAAGTCCTAAAATGCCTGCTATCGGGAAGTTAATGTGTCTGACATCCAGAATGCTACCACGTCAGAATTATACCATTCTGAAAGATTCTGGGATCTAAAATCAATGGACGGCTGAGTTCCAGAATATCAGGGTGGCAAAACTCTAGAATCCTTGCGTGTCTGAACTCGAGAGTCATTCAATGTCCACATTCCAGAACTCTGGATGTCTGAATTATAGAAGCACCAAATGTCTGCATTCTAGAATCGGAATGTGGCGGAATTCTAGAATGCACAGCACGGCGGAATTCTAAAGTCCTAAAATGCCTGCTATCGGGAATTTAAGCTGTCCGACATCCAGAATGCTACCACGTCAGAATTATACCATTTTGAAAGATTCCGGGATCTAGAATCAATGGACGGCTGAGTTCCAGAATGTCAGGGTGGCAAAACTCTAGAATCCTTGCGTGTCTGAACTCGGGAGTCATTCAATGTCCACATTCCACAACTCTGGATGTCTGAATTATAGAAGCACCAAATGTCTGCATTCTAGAATTGGAATGTGGTGGAATTCTAGTATGCACAGCACGGCGGAATTCTAAAATTCTAAAATGCCTGCTATCCGGAAGTTAAGGTGTCTGACATCAAGAATGCTACCAAGTCAGAATTATACCATTCTGAAAGATTCTCGGATCTAGAATCAATGGACGGCTGAGTTCCAGAATGTCAGAGTTTCAAAACTCTAGAATACTTGCGTGTCTGAACTCGAGATTCATTCAATGTCCACATTCCAGAACTCTGGATGTCTGAAGTATAGAAGCACCAAATGTCTGCATTCTAGAATCGGAATGTGGCGGAATTCTAGAATGCACAGCACGCCGGAATTCTAAAATCCTAAAATGCCTGCTATCCGGAAGTTAAGGTGTCTGACATCAAGAATGCTACCAAGTCAGAATTATACCATTCTGAAAGATTCAGGGATCTAGAATCAATGGACGGCTGAGTTCCAGAATGTCAGGGTTTCAAAACTCTAGAATACTTGCGTGTCTGAACTCGAGAGTCATTCAATGGCCACATTCCAGAACTCTGGATGTCTGAATTATAGAGGCACCAAATGTCTGCATTCTAGAATCGGAATGTGGCGTAATTCTAGAATGCACAGCACGGCGGAATTCTAAAGTCCTAAAATGCCTACTAGCCGAAAGTTAAGGTGTCTGATGACCAGTATGTTACTAGGTCAGCATTCTACCGTTCTGAGAGATTCTGGGTTCTAGAATTAATGGACGGCAGAGATCTGGAATATCAGGGTGTCCAAACTCTAGAATCCTTGCGTGTCTGAACTCGAGAGTCATTCAATGTCCACATTCCGGATCACAGGGTGTCTGAATTCCAGAAGCACCAAATGTCTGCATTCTAGAATCGGAATATGGCGGAATTCTAGAATGCACAGCACGGCGGAATTCGAAAGTCCTAAAATGCCTGCTATCGGGAAGTTAAGCTGTCTGACATCCAGAATGCTACCACGTCAGAATTATACCATTCTGAAAGATTCTGGGATCTAGAATCAATGGACGGCTGAGTTCCAGAATGTCAGGGTGGCAAAACTCTAGAATCCTTGCGTGTCTGAACTCGAGAGTCATTCAATGTCCACATTCCAGAACTCTGGATGTCTGAATTATAGAAGCACCAAATGTCTGCATTCTAGAATCGGAATGTGGTGGAATTCTAGAATGCACAGCACGGCGGATTTCGAAAGTCCTAAAATGCATGCTATCAGGATGTTTAGGTGTCTGACATCCAGAATGCTACCACGTCAGAATTATACCTTTCTGTATGATTCAGGGATCTAGAATCAATGGACGGCTGAGTTCCAGAATGTCAGAGTTTCAAAACTCTAGAATACTTGCGTGTCTGAACTCGAGAGTCATTCAATGTCCACATTCCAGAACTCTGGATGTCTGAATTATAGAAGCACCAAATGTCTGCATTCTAGAAACGGAATGTGGCGGAATTCTAGAATGCACAGCACAGCGGAATTCGAAAGTCCTAAAATGCATGCTATCCGGAAGTTAAGGTGTCTGACATCCAGAATGCTACCACGTCAGAATTATACCATTCTGAAAGATTATGGGATCTAGAATCAATGGATGGCTGAGTTCCAGAATGTCAGGGTGGCAAAACTCTAGAATCCTTGGTTTCTGAACTCGAGAGTCATTCAATGTCCACATTCCAGAACTCTGGATGTCTGAATTATAGAAGCACCAAATGTCTGCATTCTAGAATCAGAATGTGGCGGAATTCTAGAATGCACAGCACTGCAGAATTCTAAAGTCCTAAAATGCCTGCTATCCGGAAGTTAAGGTGTCTGACATCCAGAATGTTACTAAGCCAGCATTCTACCGTTCTGAGAGATTCTGGGTTCTAGAATCAATGGACGGAAGAGATCTGGCATGTCAGGGTGCCCAAACTCTAGAATCCTTGCGTGTCTGAACTCGAGAGTCATTCAATGTCCACATTCCGGATCACAGGGTGTCTGAATTCCAGAAGCACCAAATGTCTGCATTCTAGAATCGGAATGTGGTAGAATTCTACAATGCACAGCACGGCGGAATTGTAAAGTCCTAAAATGCCTGCTATCTGGAAGTTAAGGTGTCTGACACCCAGAATGCTACCACATCAGAATTATGCCATTCTGAAACATTCTGGGATCTAGAATCAATGGACGGGTGAGTTCCAGAACGTCAGGGTGTCCAAACTCTAGAATCCTGGCGTGTGTGAACTCGAGAGTCATTCAATGTCCACATTCCAGAACTCTGGATGTCTGAATTATAGAAGCACCAAATGTCTGCATTCTAGAATCAGAATGTGGCGGAATTCTAGAATGCACAGCACGGCAGAATTCTAAAGTCCTAAAATGCCTGCTTTCAGGAAGTTAAGGTGTCTGACATCCAGAATACTACCACGTCAGAATTATACCATTCTGAAAGATTCAGGGATCTAGAATCAATGGACGGCTGAGTTCCAGAATATCAGGGTGGCAAAACTCTAGAATCCTTGCGTGTCTGAACTCGAGAATCATTCAATGCCCACATTCCAGAACTCTGGATGACTTAATTATAGAAGCACCAAATGTCTGCATTCTAGAATCGGAATGTGGCGGAATTCTAGAATGCACAGCACAGCGGAATTCTAAAGTCCTAAAATGCCTACTAGCCGAAAGTTAAGGTGTCTGATGACCAGAAAGTTACTAGGTCAGCATTCTACCGTTCTGAGAGATTCTGGGTTCTAGAATCAATGGACGGCAGAGTTCTGGAATGTCAGGGTGTCCAAACTCTAGAATCCTTGAGTGTTTGAACTCGAGAGTCATACAATTTCCATATTCCGGGTCAGAGGGTGACTGAATTCCAGAAGAAACAAATGTCTGCATTCTAGAATCGGAATGTGGCGGAATTCTAGAATGCACAGCACGGCGGATTTCTAAAGTCCTAAAATGGCTACTAGCCGAAAGTTAACGTCTCTGATGACCAGTATGTTACTAGGTCAGCATTCTACCGTTCTGAGAGATTCTGGGTTCTAGAATCAATGGACGGCTGAGTTCCAGAATGTAGGGTAGCAAAACTCTAGAATCCTTGCGTGTCTGAACTCGAGAGTCATTCAATGTCCACATTCCGGATCACAGGGTGTGTGAATTCCAGAAGCACCTAATGTCTGCATTCTAGAATCGGAATGTGGTAGAATTCTAGAATGCACAGCACGGCCGAATTCTAAAGTCCCCAAATGCCTGCTATGCGGAAGTTAAGGTGTCTGACATCCAGAATTGTACCACATCAGAATTATACCATTCTGAAACATTCTGGGATCTAGAATCAATGGACGGGTGAGTTCCAGAAGGTCAGGGTGGCAAAACTCTAGAATACTGGCTTGTCTGAACTCGAGAGTCATTCAATGTCCACATTCCAGAACTCTGGATGTCTGAATTATGGAAGCACCAAATGTCTGCATTCTAGAATCGGAATGTGGCGGAATTCTAGAATGCACAGCACGGCAGAATTCTAAAGTCCTAAAATGCCTGCTATCCGGAAGTTAAGGTGTCTGACATCCAGAATGTTACTAGGTCAGCATTCCACCGTTCTGAGAGATTCTGGGTTCTAGAATCAATGGACGGCAGAGTTCTGTAATGTCAGGGTGTCCAAACTCTAGAATCCTTCCGTGTCTGAACTCTTGAGTCATTCAATGTCCACATTCCGGATCACAGGGTGTCTGAATTCCAGAAGCACCAAATGTCTTCAATCTAGAATCGGAATGTGGCGGAATTCTAGAATGCACAGCACGGCAGAATTCTAAAGTCCTAAAATGACTGATATTTGGAAGTTAAGGAGTCTGACATCCAAAATGTTACTAGGTCAGCATTCTAACATTCTGAGAGATTCTGAGTTCTAGAATCAATGGACGGCAGAGATCTGGCATGTCAGGGTGTCCAAACTCTAGAATCCTTCCGTGTCTGAACTCGTGAGTCATTCAATGTCCACATTCCGGATCACAGGGTGTCTGAATTCCAGAAGCACCAAATGTCTGCATTCTTGAATCGGAATGTGGCGGAATTCTAGAATGCACAGCACGGCGGAATTCGAAAGTCCTAAAATGCCTGCTATCGGGAAGTTAATGTGTCTGACATCCAGAATGCTACCACGTCAGAATTATACCATTCTGAAAGATTCTGGGATCTAAAATCAATGGACGGCTGAGTTCCAGAATATCAGGGTGGCAAAACTCTAGAATCCTTGCGTGTCTGAACTCGAGAGTCATTCAATGTCCACATTCCAGAACTCTGGATGTCTGAATTATAGAAGCACCAAATGTCTGCATTCTAGAATCGGAATGTGGCGGAATTCTAGAATGCACAGCACGGCGGAATTCTAAAGTCCTAAAATGCCTGCTATCGGGAATTTAAGCTGTCTGACATCCAGAATGCTACCACGTCAGAATTATACCATTTTGAAAGATTCCGGGATCTAGAATCAATGGACGGCTGAGTTCCAGAATGTCAGGGTGGCAAAACTCTAGAATCCTTGCGTGTCTGAACTCGGGAGTCATTCAATGTCCACATTCCACAACTCTGGATGTCTGAATTATAGAAGCACCAAATGTCTGCATTCTAGAATTGGAATGTGGTGGAATTCTAGAATGCACAGCACGGCGGAATTCTAAAATTCTAAAATGCCTGCTATCCGGAAGTTAAGGTGTCTGACATCAAGAATGCTACCAAGTCAGAATTATACCATTCTGAAAGATTCTCGGATCTAGAATCAATGGACGGCTGAGTTCCAGAATGTCAGAGTTTCAAAACTCTAGAATACTTGCGTGTCTGAACTCGAGATTCATTCAATGTCCACATTCCAGAACTCTGGATATCTGAATTATAGAAGCACCAAATGTCTGCATTCTAGAATCAGAATGTGGCGGAATTCTAGAATGCACAGCACGGCAGAATTCTAAAGTCCTAAAATGCCTACTAGCCGAAAGTTAAGGTGTCTGATGACCAGAATGTTACTAGGTCAGCATTCTACCGTTCTGAGAGATTCTGGGTTCTAGAATCAATGGACGGCAGAGTTCTGGAATGTCAGGGTGTCCAAACTCTAGAATCCTTGAGTGTTTGAACTCGAGAGTCATTCAATTTCCATATTCCGGGTCACAGGGTGACTGAATTCTAGAAGAACCAAATGTCTGCATTCTAGAATCGGAATGTGGCGGAATTCTAGAATGCACAGCACGGCGGAATTCGAAAGTCCTAAAATGCATGCTATCCGGAAGTTAAGGTGTCTGACATCCAGAATGCTACCACGTCAGAATTATACCATTCTGAAAGATTCTGGGATCTAGAATCAATGGACGGCTGAGTTCCAGAATGTCAGGCTGGCAAAACTCTAGAATCCTTGCGTTTCTGAACTCGAGAGTCATTCAATGTCCACATTCCAGAACTCTGGATGTCTGAATTATAGAAGCACCAAATGTCTGCATTCTAGAATCGGAATGTGGCGGAATTCTAGAATGCACTGCACGCCGGAATTCTAAAATCCTAAAATGCCTCCTATCCGGAAGTTAAGGTGTCTGACATCAAGAATGCTACCAAGTCAGAATTATACCATTCTGAAAGATTCAGGGATCTAGAATCAATGGACGGCTGAGTTCCAGAATGTCAGGGTTTCAAAACTCTAGAATACTGCGTGTCTGAACTCGAGAGTCATTCAATGTCCACATTCCAGAACTCTGGATGTCTGAATTATGGAAGCACCAAATGTCTGCATTCTAGAATCGGAATGTGGCGGAATTCTAGAATGCACAGCACGGCAGAATTCTAAAGTCCTAAAATGCCTGCTATCCGGAAGTTAAGGTGTCTGACATCCAGAATGCTACTAGGTCAGCATTCCACCGTTCTGAGAGATTCTGGGTTCTAGAATCAATGGACGGCAGAGTTCTGTAATGTCAGGGTGTCCAAACTATAGAATCCTTCCGTGTCGGAACTCTTGAGTCATTCAATGTCCACATTCCGGATCACAGGGTGTCTGAATTCCAGAAGCACCAAATGTCTTCAATCTAGAATCGGAATGTGGCGGAATTCTAGAATGCACAGCACGGCTGAATTCTGAAGTCCTAAAATGACTGATATTTGGAAGTTAAGGAGTCTGACATCCAAAATGTTACTAGGTCAGCATTCTACCATTCTGAGAGATTCTGAGTTCTAGAATCAATGGACGGCAGAGATCTGGCATGTCAGGGTGTCCAAACTCTAGAATCCTTCCGTGTCTGAACTCGTGAGTCATTCAATGTCCACATTCCGGATCACAGGGTGTCTGAATTCCAGAAGCACCAAATGTCTGCATTCTTGAATCGGAATGTGGCGGAATTCTAGAATGCACAGCACGGCGGAATTCGAAAGTCCTAAAATGCCTGCTATCGGGAAGTTAATGTGTCTGACATCCAGAATGCTACCACGTCAGAATTATACCATTCTGAAAGATTCTGGGATCTAAAATCAATGGACGGCTGAGTTCCAGAATATCAGGGTGGCAAAACTCTAGAATCCTTGCGTGTCTGAACTCGAGAGTCATTCAATGTCCACATTCCAGAACTCTGGATGTCTGAATTATAGAAGCACCAAATGTCTGCATTCTAGAATCGGAATGTGGCGGAATTCTAGAATGCACAGCACGGCGGAATTCTAAAGTCCTAAAATGCCTGCTATCGGGAATTTAAGCTGTCTGACATCCAGAATGCTACCACGTCAGAATTATACCATTCTGAAAGATTAAGGAATCTAGAATCAATGGACGGCTGAGTTCCAGAATGTCAGGGTGGCAAAACTCTAGAATCCTTGCGTGTCTGAACTCGGGAGTCATTCAATGTCCACATTCCACAACTCTGGATGTCTGAATTATAGAAGCACCAAATGTCTGCATTCTAGAATTGGAATGTGGTGGAATTCTAGAATGCACAGCACGGCGGAATTCTAAAATTCTAAAATGCCTGCTATCCGGAAGTTAAGGTGTCTGACATCAAGAATGCTACCAAGTCAGAATTATACCATTCTGAAAGATTCTCGGATCTAGAATCAATGGACGGCTGAGTTCCAGAATGTCAGAGTTTCAAAACTCTAGAATACTTGCGTGTCTGAACTCGAGATTCATTCAATGTCCACATTCCAGAACTCTGGATATCTGAATTATAGAAGCACCAAATGTCTGCATTCTAGAATCAGAATGTGGCGGAATTCTAGAATGCACAGCACGGCAGAATTCTAAAGTCCTAAAATGCCTACTAGCCGAAAGTTAAGGTGTCTGATGACCAGAATGTTACTAGGTCAGCATTCTACCGTTCTGAGAGATTCTGGGTTCTAGAATCAATGGACGGCAGAGTTCTGGAATGTCAGGGTGTCCAAACTCTAGAATCCTTGAGTGTTTGAACTCGAGAGTCATTCAATTTCCATATTCCGGGTCACAGGGTGACTGAATTCTAGAAGAACCAAATGTCTGCATTCTAGAATCGGAATGTGGCGGAATTCTAGAATGCACAGCACGGCGGAATTCGAAAGTCCTAAAATGCATGCTATCCGGAAGTTAAGGTGTCTGACATCCAGAATGCTACCACGTCAGAATTATACCATTCTGAAAGATTCTGGGATCTAGAATCAATGGACGGCTGAGTTCCAGAATGTCAGGCTGGCAAAACTCTAGAATCCTTGCGTTTCTGAACTCGAGAGTCATTCAATGTCCACATTCCAGAACTCTGGATGTCTGAATTATAGAAGCACCAAATGTCTGCATTCTAGAATCGGAATGTGGCGGAATTCTAGAATGCACTGCACGCCGGAATTCTAAAATCCTAAAATGCCTCCTATCCGGAAGTTAAGGTGTCTGACATCAAGAATGCTACCAAGTCAGAATTATACCATTCTGAAAGATTCAGGGATCTAGAATCAATGGACGGCTGAGTTCCAGAATGTCAGGGTTTCAAAACTCTAGAATACTGCGTGTCTGAACTCGAGAGTCATTCAATGTCCACATTCCAGAACTCTGGATGTCTGAATTATGGAAGCACCAAATGTCTGCATTCTAGAATCGGAATGTGGCGGAATTCTAGAATGCACAGCACGGCAGAATTCTAAAGTCCTAAAATGCCTGCTATCCGGAAGTTAAGGTGTCTGACATCCAGAATGTTACTAGGTCAGCATTCCACCGTTCTGAGAGATTCTGGGTTCTAGAATCAATGGACGGCAGAGTTCTGTAATGTCAGGGTGTCCAAACTATAGAATCCTTCCGTGTCGGAACTCTTGAGTCATTCAATGTCCACATTCCGGATCACAGGGTGTCTGAATTCCAGAAGCACCAAATGTCTTCAATCTAGAATCGGAATGTGGCGGAATTCTAGAATGCACAGCACGGCTGAATTCTGAAGTCCTAAAATGACTGATATTTGGAAGTTAAGGAGTCTGACATCCAAAATGTTACTAGGTCAGCATTCTACCATTCTGAGAGATTCTGAGTTCTAGAATCAATGGACGGCAGAGATCTGGCATGTCAGGGTGTCCAAACTCTAGAATCCTTCCGTGTCTGAACTCGTGAGTCATTCAATGTCCACATTCCGGATCACAGGGTGTCTGAATTCCAGAAGCACCAAATGTCTGCATTCTTGAATCGGAATGTGGCGGAATTCTAGAATGCACAGCACGGCGGAATTCGAAAGTCCTAAAATGCCTGCTATCGGGAAGTTAATGTGTCTGACATCCAGAATGCTACCACGTCAGAATTATACCATTCTGAAAGATTCTGGGATCTAAAATCAATGGACGGCTGAGTTCCAGAATATCAGGGTGGCAAAACTCTAGAATCCTTGCGTGTCTGAACTCGAGAGTCATTCAATGTCCACATTCCAGAACTCTGGATGTCTGAATTATAGAAGCACCAAATGTCTGCATTCTAGAATCGGAATGTGGCGGAATTCTAGAATGCACAGCACGGCGGAATTCTAAAGTCCTAAAATGCCTGCTATCGGGAATTTAAGCTGTCTGACATCCAGAATGCTACCACGTCAGAATTATACCATTCTGAAAGATTAAGGAATCTAGAATCAATGGACGGCTGAGTTCCAGAATGTCAGGGTGGCAAAACTCTAGAATCCTTGCGTGTCTGAACTCGGGAGTCATTCAATGTCCACATTCCACAACTCTGGATGTCTGAATTATAGAAGCACCAAATGTCTGCATTCTAGAATTGGAATGTGGTGGAATTCTAGAATGCACAGCACGGCGGAATTCTAAAATTCTAAAATGCCTGCTATCCGGAAGTTAAGGTGTCTGACATCAAGAATGCTACCAAGTCAGAATTATACCATTCTGAAAGATTCTGGGATCTAGAATCAATGGACGGCTGAGTTCCAGAATGTCAGAGTTTCAAAACTCTAGAATCCTTGCGTGTCTGATCTCGAGGGTCATTCAATGTCCACATTCCAGAACTCTGGATGTCTGAATTATAGAAGCACCAAATGTCTGCATTCTAGAATCAGAATGTGGCGGAATTCTAGAATGCACAGCACGGCGGAATTCTAAAGTCCTAAAATGCATACTAGCCGAAAGTTAAGGTGGCTGATGACCAGAATGTTACTAGGTCAGCATTCTACCGTTCTGAGAGATTCTGGGTTCTAGAATCAATGGACGGCAGAGTTCTGGAATGTCAGGGTGTCCAAACTCTAGAATCCTTGAGTGTTTGAACTCGAGAGTCATTCAATTTCCATATTCCGGGTCACAGGGTGACTGAAGTCCAGAAGAACCAAATGTCTGCATTCTAGAATCGGAATGTGGCGGAATTCTAGAATGCACAGCACGGCGGAATTCGAAAGTCCTAAAATGCATGCTATCCGGAAGTTAAGGTGTCTGACATCCAGAATGCTACCACGTCAGAATTATACCATTCTGAAAGATTCTGGGATCTAGAATCAATGGACGGCTGAGTTCCAGAATGTCAGGGTGGCAAAACTCTAGAATCCTTGCGTTTCTGAACTCGAGAGTAATTCAATGTCCACATTCCAGAACTCTGGATGTCTGAATTATAGAAGCACCAAATGTCTGCATTCTAGAATCGGAATGTGGCGGAATTCTAGAATGCACAGCACGGCGGAATTCTAAAGTCCTAAAATGCCTGCTATCCGGAAGTTAAGGTGTCTGACATCCAGAATGTTACTAAGCCAGCATTCTACCGTTCTGAGAGATTCTGGGTTCTAGAATCAATGGACGGCAGAGATCTGGCATGTCAGGGTGTCCAAACTCTAGAATCCTTGCGTGTCTGAACTCGAGAGTCATTCAATGTTCACATTCCGGATCACAGGGTGTCTGAATTCCAGAAGCACCAAATGTCTGCATTCTAGAATCGGAATGTGGTAGAATTCTAGAATGCACAGCACGGCGGAATTCTAAAGTCCTAAAATGCCTGCTAGCCGAAAGTTAAGGTGTCTGATGACCAGTATGTTACTAGGTCAGCATTCTACCGTTCTGAGAGATTCTGGGTTCTAGAATTAATGGACGGCAGAGATCTGGAATATCAGGGTGTCCAAACTCTAGAATCCTTGCGAGTCTGAACTCGAGAGTCATTCAATGTCCACATTCTGGATAACAGGGTGTCTGAATTCCAGAAGCACCAAATGTCTGCATTCTAGAATCGGAATGTGGCGGAATTCTAGAATGCACAGCACGGCAGAATTCGATAGCCCTAAAATGCCTGCTATCGGGAAGTTAAGCTGTCTGACATCCAGAATGCTACCACGTCAGAATTATACCATTCTGAAAGATTCTGGGATCTAGAATCAATGGACGGCTGAGTTCCAGAATGTCAGGGTGGCAAAACTCTAGAATCCTTGCGTGTCTGAACTCGAGAGTCATTCAATGTCCACATTCCAGAACTCTGGATGTCTGAATTATAGAAGCACCAAATGTCTGCATTCTAGAATCAGAATGTGGTGGAATTCTAGAATGCACAGCACGGCGGAATTCTAAAATTCTAAAATGCCTGCTATCCGGAAGTTAAGGTGTCTGACATCAAGAATGCTACCAAGTCAGGATTATACCATTCTGAAAGATTCTGTGATCTAGAATCAATGGACGGCTGAGTTCCAGAATGTCAGGGTTTCAAAACTCTAGAATCCTTGCGTGTCTGAACTCGAGAGTCATTCAATGTCCACATTCCAGAACTCTGGATGTCTGAATTATAGAAGCACCAAATGTCTGCATTCTAGAATCAGAATGTGGCGGAATTCTAGAATGCACAGCACGGCGGAATTCTAAAGTCCTAAAATGCCTACTAGCCGAAAGTTAAGGTGTCTGATGACCAGAATGTTACTAGGTCAGCATTCTACCGTTCTGAGAGAATCTGGGTTCTAGAATCAATGGACGGCAGAGTTCTGGAATGTCAGGGTGTCCAAACTCTAGAATCCTTGAGTGTTTGAACTCGAGAGTCAATCAATTTCCATATTCCGGGTCACAGAGTGACTGAATTCCAGAAGAACCAAATGTCTGCATTCTAGAAACAGAATGTGGCGGAATTCTCGAATGCACAGCACGGCGGAATTCGAAAGTCCTAAAATGCATGCTATCCGGAATTTAAGGTGTCTGACATCCAGAATGCTACCACGTCAGAATTATACCATTCTGAAAGATTCTGGGATCTAGAATCAATGGACGGCTGAGTTCCAGAATGTCAGGGTAGCAAAACTCGAGAATCCTTGCGTGTCTGAACTCGAGAGTCATTCAATGTTCACATTCCGGATCACAGGGTGTCTGAATTCCAGAAGCACCTAATGTCTGCATTCTAGAATCGGAATGTGGTAGAATTCTAGAATGCACAGCACGGAGGATTTCGAAAGTCCCCAAATGCCTGCTATCCGGAACTTAAGGTGTCTGACATCCAGAATTGTACCACATCAGAATTATACCATTCTGAAACATTCTGGGATCTAGAATCAATGGACGGGTGAGTTCCAGTATGTCAGGGTGGCAAAACTCTAGAATCCTGGCTTGTCTGAACTCGAGAGTCATTCAATGTCCACATTCCAGAACTCTGGATGTCTGAATTATAGAAGCACCAAATGTCTGCATTCTACAATCGGAATGTGGCAGAATTCTAGAATGCACAGCACGGCAGAATTCTAAAGTCCTAAAATGCCTGCTATCCGGAAGATAAGGTGTCTGACATCCAGAATGTTACTAGGTCAGCATTCCACCGTTCTGAGAGATTCTGGGTTCTAGAATCAATGGACGGCAGAGTTCTGTAATGTCAGGGTGTCCAAACTCTAGAATCCTTCCGTGTCTGAACTCGTGAGTCATTCAATGTCCACATTCCGGATCACAGGGTGTCTGAATTCCAGAAGCACCAAATGTCTTCATTCTAGAATCGGAATGTGACGGAATTTTAGAATGCACAGCACGGCAGAATTCTAAAGTCCTAAAATGACTGATAATTCGGAAATTAAGGAGTCTGACATCCAGAATGTTACTAGGTCAGCATTCTACCATTCTGAGAGATTCTGGGTTCTAGAATCAATGGACGGCAGAGATCTGGCATGTCAGGGTGTCCAAACTCTAGAATCCTTCCGTGTCTGAACTTGTGAGTCATTCAATGTCCACATTCCGGATCCCAGGGTGTCTGAATTCCAGAAGCACCAAATGTCTGCATTCTAGAATCGGAATGTCGCGGAATTCTAGAATGCACAGCACGGCGGAATTCGAAAGTCCTAAAATGCCTGCTATCGGGAAGTTAATGTGTCTGACATCCAGAATGCTACCACGTCAGAATTATACCATTCTGAAAGATTCTGGGATCTAGAATCAATGGACGGCTGAGTTCCAGAATATCAGGGTGGCAAAATTCTAGAATCCTTGCGTGTCTGAACTCGAGAGTCATTCAATGTCCACATTCCAGAACTCTGGATGTCTGAATTATAGAAGCACCAAATGTCTGCATTCTAGAAACGGAATGTGGCGGAATTCTAGAATGCACAGCACGGCGGAATTCGAAAGTCCTAAAATGCATGCTATCCGGAAGTTAAGGTGTCTGATATCCAGAATGCTACCACGTCAGAATTATACCATTCTGAAAGATTATGGGATCCAGAATCAATGGATGGCTGAGTTCCAGAATTTCAGGGTGGCAAAACTCTAGAATCCTTGCGTTTCTGAACTCGAGAGTCATTCAATGTCCACATTCCAGAACTCTGGATGTCTGAATTATAGAAGCACCAAATGTCTGCATTCTAGAATCGGAATGTGGCGGAATTCTAGAATGCACAGCACGGCAGAATTCTAAAGTCTTAAATGCCTGCTATCAGGAAGTTAAGGTGTCTGACATGCAGAATACTACCACGTCAGAATTATACCATTCTGAAAGATTCTGGGATCTAGAATCAATGGACGGCTGAGTTCCAGAATGTCAGGGTGGCAAAACTCTAGAATCCTTGCGTTTCTGAACTCGAGAGTCATTCAATGTCCACATTGCAGAACTCTGGATGTCTGAATTATAGAAGCACCAAATGTCTGCATTCTAGAATCGGAATGTGGCGGAATTCTAGAATGCACAGCACGGCGGAATTCTAAAGTCCTAAAATGGCTAATAGCCGAAAGTTAAGGTGTCTGATGACCAGTATATTACTAGGTCAGCATTCTACCGTTCTGAGAGATTCTGGGTTCTAGAATCAATTGACGGCTGAGTTCTGGAATGTCAGGGTATCAAAACTCTAGAATCCTTGCGTGTCTGAACTCGAGAGTCATTCAATGTCCACATTCCGGATCACAGGGTGTCTGAATTCCAGAAGCACCAAATATCTGCATTCTAGAATCGGAATGTGGAAGAATTCTAGAATGCACAGCACGGCGGAATACTAAAGTCCCCAAATGCCTGCTATCCGGAAGTTAAGGTGTCTGACATCAAGAATGCTACCAAGTCAGAATTATACCATTCTGAAAGATTCTGGGATCTAGAATCAATGGACGGCTGAGTTCCAGAATGTCAGAGTTTCAAAACTCTAGAATCCTTGCGTGTCTGATCTCGAGGGTCATTCAATGTCCACATTCCAGAACTCTGGATGTCTGAATTATAGAAGCACCAAATGTCTGCATTCTAGAATCAGAATGTGGCGGAATTCTAGAATGCACAGCACGGCGGAATTCTAAAGTCCTAAAATGCATACTAGCCGAAAGTTAAGGTGGCTGATGACCAGAATGTTACTAGGTCAGCATTCTACCGTTCTGAGAGATTCTGGGTTCTAGAATCAATGGACGGCAGAGTTCTGGAATGTCAGGGTGTCCAAACTCTAGAATCCTTGAGTGTTTGAACTCGAGAGTCATTCAATTTCCATATTCCGGGTCACAGGGTGACTGAAGTCCAGAAGAACCAAATGTCTGCATTCTAGAATCGGAATGTGGCGGAATTCTAGAATGCACAGCACGGCGGAATTCGAAAGTCCTAAAATGCATGCTATCCGGAAGTTAAGGTGTCTGACATCCAGAATGCTACCACGTCAGAATTATACCATTCTGAAAGATTCTGGGATCTAGAATCAATGGACGGCTGAGTTCCAGAATGTCAGGGTGGCAAAACTCTAGAATCCTTGCGTTTCTGAACTCGAGAGTAATTCAATGTCCACATTCCAGAACTCTGGATGTCTGAATTATAGAAGCACCAAATGTCTGCATTCTAGAATCGGAATGTGGCGGAATTCTAGAATGCACAGCACGGCGGAATTCTAAAGTCCTAAAATGCCTGCTATCCGGAAGTTAAGGTGTCTGACATCCAGAATGTTACTAAGCCAGCATTCTACCGTTCTGAGAGATTCTGGGTTCTAGAATCAATGGACGGCAGAGATCTGGCATGTCAGGGTGTCCAAACTCTAGAATCCTTGCGTGTCTGAACTCGAGAGTCATTCAATGTTCACATTCCGGATCACAGGGTGTCTGAATTCCAGAAGCACCAAATGTCTGCATTCTAGAATCGGAATGTGGTAGAATTCTAGAATGCACAGCACGGCGGAATTCTAAAGTCCTAAAATACCTGCTAGCCGAAAGTTAAGGTGTCTGATGACCAGTATGTTACTAGGTCAGCATTCTACCGTTCTGAGAGATTCTGGGTTCTAGAATTAATGGACGGCAGAGATCTGGAATATCAGGGTGTCCAAACTCTAGAATCCTTGCGAGTCTGAACTCGAGAGTCATTCAATGTCCACATTCTGGATAACAGGGTGTCTGAATTCCAGAAGCAGCAAATGTCTTCATTCTAGAATCGGAATGTGGCGGATTTCTAGAATGCACAGCACGGCAGAATTCTAAAGTCGTAAAATGCCTCATATTCGGAAGTTAAGGAGTCTGACATCCAGAATGTTACTAGGTCAGCATTCTACCATTCTGAGAGATTCTGGGTTCTAGAATCAATGGACGGCAGAGATCTGGCATGTCAGGGTGTCCAAACTCTAGAATACTTCCGTGTCTGAACTCGTGAGTCATTCAATGTCCACATTCCGTATCACAGGGTGTCTGAAATCCAGAAGCACCAAATGTCTGCATTCTAGAATCGGAATGTGGCGGAATTCTAGAATGCACAGCACGGCGGAATTCGAAAGTCCTAAAATGCCTGCTATCGGGAAGTTAAGGTGTCTGACATCCAGAATGCTACCACTTCAGAATTATACCATTCTGAAAGATTCTGGGATCTAGAATCAATGGACGGCTGAGTTCCAGAATATCAGGGTGGCAAAACTCTAGAATACTTGCGTGTCTGAACTCGAGAGTCATTCAATGTCCACATTCCAGAACTCTGGATGTCTGAATTATAGAAGCACCAAATGTCTGCATTCTAGAATCGGAATGTGGTGGAATTCTAGAATGCACAGCACGGCAGAATTCTAAAATTCTAAAATGCCTGCTATCCGGAAGTTAAGGTGTCTGACATCAAGAATGCTACCATGTCAGAATTATACCATTCTGAAAGATTCTGGGATCTAGAATCAATGGACGTCTGAGTTCCAGAATGTCAGAGTTTCAAAACTCTAGAATCCTTGCGTGTCTGAACTCGAGATTCATTCAATGTCCACATTCCAGAACTCTGGATGTCTGAATTATAGAAGCACCAAATGTCTGCATTCTAGAATCAGAATGTGGCGGAATTCTAGAATGCACAGCACGGCGGAATTCTAAAATCCTAAAATGCCTGCTATCCGGAAGTTAAGGTGTCTGACATCAAGAATGCTACCAAGTCAGAATTATACCATTCTGAAAGATTCTGGGATCTAGAATCAATGGACTGTTGAGTTCCAGAATGTCAGGGTAGCAAAACTCTAGAATCCTTGCGTGTCTGAACTCGAGAGTCATTCAATGTCCACATTCCGGATCACAGGGTGTCTGAATTCCAGAAGCACCAAATGTCTTCATTCTAGAATCGGAATGTGGCGGAATTCTAGAATGCACAGCACGGCAGAATTCTAAAGTCCTAAAATGACTGATATTCGGAAGTTAAGGAGTATGACATCCAGAATGTTACTAGGTCAGAATTCTACCGTTCTGAGAGATTCTGGGTTCTAGAATCAATGGACGGCAGAGATCTGGCATGTCAGGGTGTCCAAACTCTAGAATCCTTCCGTGTCTGAACTCGAGAGTCATTCAATGTCCACATCCCAGAACTCTGGATGTCTGAATTCCAGAAGCACCAAATGTCTGCATTCTAGAATCGGAATGTGGCGGAATTCTAGAATGCACAGCACGGCGGAATTCTAAAGTCCTAAAATGCCTACTAGGCGAAAGTTAAGGTGTCTGATGACCAGTATGTTACTAGGTCAGCATTCTACCGTTCTGAGAGATTCTGGGTTCTAGAATTAATGGACGGCAGAGATCTGGAATATCAGGGTGTCCAAACTCTAGAATCCTTGCGTGTCTGAACTCGAGAGTCATTCAATGTCCACATTCCGGATCACAGGGTGTCTGAATTCCAGAAGCACCAAATGTCTGCATTCTAGAATCGGAATGTGGCGGAATTCTAGAATGCACAGCACGGCAGAATTCGAAAGTCCTAAAATGCCTGCTATCGGGAAGTTAAGCTGTCTGACATCCAGAATGCTACCACGTCAGAATTATACCATTCTGAAAGATTCTGGGATCTAAAATCAATGGACGGGTGAGTTCCAGAAAGTCAGGGTGGCAAAACTCTAGAATCCTGGCGTGTCTGAACTCGAGAGTCATTCAATGTCCACATTCCAGAACTCTGGATGTCTGAATTATAGAAGCACCAAATGTCTGCATTCTAGAATCGGAATGTGGCGGAATTCTAGAATGCACAGCACGGCAGAATTCTAAAGTCCTATAATGCCTGCTATCAGGAAGTTAAGGTGTCTGACATCCAGAATACTACCACGTCAGAATTATACCATTCTGAAAGATTCAGGGATCTAGAATCAATGGACGGCTGAGTTCCAGAATGTCAGGGTGGCAAAACTCTAGAATCCTTGCGTGTCTGAACTCGAGAGTCATTCAATGTCCTCATTCCAGAACTCTGGATGACTGAATTATAGAAGGACCAAATGTCTGCATTCTGGAATCGGAATGTGGCGGAATTCTAGAATGCACAGCACGGCGGAATTCTAAAGTCCTAAAATGCCTACTAGCCGAAAGTTTAGGTGTCTGATGACCAGTATGTTACTAGGTCAGCATTCTACCGTTCTGAGAGATTCTGGGTTCTAGAATTAATGGACGACAGAGATCTGGAATATCAGGGTGTCCAAACTCTAGAATCCTTGCGTGTCTGAACTCGAGAGTCATTCAATGTCCACATTCCGGATCACAGGGTGTCTGAATTCCAGAAGCACCAAATGTCTGCATTCTAGAATCGGAATGTGGCGGAATTCTAGAATGCACAGCACGGCGGAATTCGAAAGTCCTAAAATGCCTGCTATCGGGAAGTTAAGCTGTCTGACATCCAGAATGCTACCAATTCAGAATTATACCATTCTGAAAGATTCTGGGATCTATAATCAATGGACGGCTGAGTTCCAGAATGTCAGGGTGGCAAAACTCTAGAATCCTTGCGTTTCTGAACTCGAGAGTCATTCAATGTCCACATTCCAGAACTCTGGATGTCTGAATTAAAGAAGCACCAAATGTCTGCATTCTAGAATCGGAATGTGGCGGAATTCAAGAATGCACAGCACGGCGGAATTCTAAAGTCCTAAAATGCCTGCTATCCGGAAGTTAAGGTGTCTGACACCCAGAATCCTACCACATCAGAATTATACCATTCTGAAACATTCTGGGATCTAGAATCAATGGACGGGTGAGTTCCAGAATGTCAGGGTGTCCAAACTCTAGAATCCTGGCGTGTCTGAACTCGAGAGTCATTCAATGTCCACATTCCAGAACTCTGGATGTCTGAATTATAGAAGCACCAAATGTCTGCATTCTAGAATCGGAATGTGGCGGAATTCTAGAATGCACAGCACGGCGGATTTCGAAAGTCCTAAAATGCCTGCTATCAGGAAGTTAGGGTGTCTGACATCCAGAATGCTACCACGTCAGAATTATACCATTATGAAAGATTCAGGGATCTAGAATCAATGGACGGCTGAGTTCCAGAATGTCAGTGTGGCAAAACTCTAGAATCCTTGCGTGTCTGAACTCGAGAGTCATTCAATGTCCACATTCCAGAACTCTGGATGTCTGAATTATAGAAGCACCAAATGTCTGCATTCTAGAATCGGAATGTGGCGGAATTCTAGAATGCACAGCACGGCGGATTTCTAAAGTCCTAAAATGGCTACTAGCCGAAAGTTAAGGTGTCTGATGACCAGTATATTACTAGGTCAGCATTCTACCGTTCTGAGAGATTCTGGGTTCTAGAATCAATGGACGGCTGAGTTCCAGATTGTCAGGGTAGCAAAACTCTAGAATCCTTGCGTGTCTGAACTCGAGAGTCATTCAATGTCCACATTCCGGATCACAGGGTGTCTGAATTCCAGAAGCACCAAATGTCTGCATTCTAGAATTGGAATGTGGTAGAATTCTAGAATGCACAGCACGGCGGAATTCTAAAGTCCCCAAATGCCTGCTATCCGGAAGTTAAGGTGTCTGACATCCAGAATTGTACCACATCAGAATTATACCATTCTGAAACATTCTGGGATCTAGAATCAATGGACGGGTGAGTTCCAGAATGTCAGGGTGGCAAAACTCTAGAATCCTGGCTTGTCTGATCTCGAGAGTCATTCAATGTCCACATTCCAGAACTCTGGATGTCTGAATTATGGAAGCACCAAATGTCTGCATTCTAGAATCAGAATGTGGCAGAATTCTAGAATGCACAGCACGGCGGAATTCTAAAGTCCTAAAATGCCTTCTGTCCGGAAGTTAATGTGTTTGACATCCAGAATGTTACTAGGTCAGCATTCCACCGATCTGAGAGATTCTGGGTTCTAGAATCAATGGACGGCAGAGTTCTGGAATGTCAGGGTGTCCAAACTCTAGAATCCTTGCGTGTCTGAACTCAAGAGTCATTCAATATCCACATTCCAGAACTCTGGATGTCTGAATTATAGAAGCACCAAATGTCTGCATTCTAGAATCAGAATGTGGCGGAATTCTAGAATGCACAGCACGGCAGAATTCTAAAGACCTAAAATGCCTAGTAGTGGAAAGTTAAGGTGTCTGATGACCAGAATGTTACTAGGTCAGCATTCTACCGTTCTGAGAGTTTCTGGGTTCTAGAATCAATGGACGGCAGAGATCTGGCATGTCAGGGTGTCCAACTCTAGAATCCTTGCGTGACTGAACTCGAGAGTCATTCAAAGTCCACATTCCGGATCAAAGGGTGTCTGAAATCCAGAAGCACCAAATGTCTGCATTCCAGAATCGGAATGTGGTAGAATTCTAGAATGCACAGCACGGTGGAATTCTAAAGTCCTAAAATGCCTGCTATCTGGAAGTTAAGGTGTCTGACACCCAGAATGCTACCACATCAGAATTATACCATTCTGAAACATTCTGGGATCTAGAACCAATGGACGGGTGAGTTCCAGAATGTCAGGGTGTCCAAACTCTATAATCCTGGCGTGTCTGAACTCGAGAGTCATTCAATGTCCACATTCCAGAACTCTGGATGTCTGAATTATAGAAGCACCAAATGTCTGCATTCTAGAATCGGAATGTGGTGGAATTTTAGAATGCACAGCACGGCGGAATTCTAAAATTCTAAAATGCCTGCTATCCGGAAGTTAAGGTGTCTGACATCAAGAATGCTACCAAGTCAGAATTATACCATTCTGAAAGATTCTGGGATCTAGAATCAAAGGACGGCTGAGTTCCAGAATGTCAGGGTTTCAAAACTCTAGAATCCTTGCGTGTCTGAACTCGAGAGTCATTCAATGTCCACATTCCAGAACTCTGGATGTCTGAATTATAGAAGCACCAAATGTCTGCATTCTAGAATCAGAATGTGGCGGAATTCTAGAATGCACAGCACGGCGGAATTCTAAAGTCCTAAAATGCCTACTAGCCGAAAGTTAAGGTGTCTGATGACCAGAATGTTACTAGGTCTGCATTCTACCGTTCTGAGAGATTCTGGGTTCTAGAATCAATGGACGGCAGAGTTCTGGAATGTCAGGGTGTCCAAACTGTAGAATCCTTGAGTGTTTGAAATCGAGAGTCATTCAATTTCCATATTCCGGATCACAGGGTGACTGAATTCCAGAAGAACCAAATGTCTGCATTCTAGAATCGGAATGTGGCGGAATTCTAGAATGCACAGCACGGCGGAATTCGAAAGTCCTAAAATGCATGCTATCCGGAAGTTAAGGTGTCTGACATCCAGAATGCTACCACGTCAGAATTATACCATTCTGAAAGATTCTGGCATCTAGAATCAATGGACGGCTGAGTTCCAGAATGTCAGGGTGGCAAAACTCTAGAATCCTTGCGTGTCTGAACTCGAGAGTCATTCAATGTCCACATTCCAGAAATCTGGATGTCTGAGTTATAGAAGCACCAAATGTCTGCATTCTAGAATTGGAATGTGGCGGAATTCTAGAATGCACAGCACGGCGGAATTCTAAAGTCCTAAAATGCCTGCTATCCGGAAGTTAAGGTGTCTGACATCCAGAATGTTACTAGGTCAGCATTCTACCGTTCTGAGAGATTCTGGGTTCTAGAATCAATGGACGGCAGAGATCTGGAATGTCAGGGTGTCCAAACTCTAGAATCCTTGCGTGTCTGAACTCGAGAGTCATTCAATGTCCACATTCCGGATCACAGGGTGTCTGAATTCCAGAAGCACCAAATGTCTGGATTCCAGAATCGGAATGTGGTAGAATTCTAGAATGCACAGCACGGCGGAATTCTAAAGTCCTAAAATGCCTGCTATCCGGAAGTTAAGGTGTCTGACACCCAGAATGCTACCACATCAGAATTATACCATTCTGAAACATTCTGGGATCTAGAATCAATGGACGGGTGAGTTCCAGAATGTCAGGGTGTCCAAACTCTAGAATCCTGGCGTGTCTGAACTCGAGAGTCATTCAATGTCCACATTCCAGAACTCTGGATATCTGAATTATAGAAGCACCAAATGTCTGCATTCTAGAATCGGAATGTGGTGGAATTCTAGAATGCACAGCACGGCGGAATTCTAAAGTCCTAAAATGCCTACTAGCCGAAAGTTAAGGTGTCTGATGACCAGTATGTTACTAGGTCAGCATTCTACCGTTCTGAGAGATTCTGGGTTCTAGAATTAATGGACGGCAGAGATCTGGAATATCAGGGTTTCCAAACTCTAGAATCCTTGCGTGTCTGAACTCGAGAGTCATTCAATGTCCACATTCCGGATCACAGGGTGTCTGAATTCCACAAGCACCAAATGTCTATATTCTAGAATCGGAATGTGGCGGAATTCTAGAATGCACAGCACGGCAGAATTCGAAAGTCCTAAAATGCCTGCTATCGGGAAGTTAAGCTGTCTGACATCCAGAATGCTACCACGTCAGAATTATACCATTCTGAAAGATTCTGGGATCTAGAATCAATGGACGGCTGAGTTCCAGAATGTCAGGGTGGCAAAACTCTAGAATCCTTGCGTGTCTGAACTCGAGAGTCATTCAATGTCCACATTCCAGAACTCTGGATGTCTGAATTATAGAAGCACCAAATGTCTGCATTCTGGAATCGGAATGTGGTGGAATTCTAGAATGCACAGCACGGCGGAATTCTAAAATTCTAAAATGCCTGCTATCCGGAAGTTAAGGTGTCTGACATCAAGAATGCTACCAAGTCAGAATTATACCATTCTGAAAGATTCTGGGATCTAGAATCAATGGACGGCTGAGTTCCAGAATGTCAGGGTGGCAAAACACTAGAATCCTTGCGTGTCTGAACTCGAGAGTCATTCAATGTCCACATTCCAGAACTCTGGATGTCTGAATTATAGAAGCACCAAATGTCTGCATTCTAGAATCAGAATGTGGCGGAATTCTAGAATGCACAGCACGGCGGAATTCTAAAGTCCTAAAATGCCTACTAGCCGAAAGTTAAGGTGTCTGATGACCAGAATGTTACTAGGTCAGCATTCTACCGTTCTGAGAGATTCTGGGTTCTAGAATCAATGGACGGCAGAGTTCTGGAATGTCAGGTTGTACAAACTCTAGAATCCTTGAGTGTTTGAACTCGAGAGTCATTCAATTTCCAAATTCCGTGTCACAGGGTGACTGAATTCCAGAAGAACCAAATGTCTGCATTCTAGAATCGGAATGTGGCGGAATTCTAGAATGCACAGCACGGCGGAATTCGAAAGTCCTAAAATGCATGCTCTCCGGAAGTTAAGGTGTCTGACATCCAGAATGCTACCACGTCAGAATTATACCATTCTGAAAGATTCTGGGATCTAGAATCAATGGACGGCTGAGTTCCAGAATGTCAGGGTGGCAAAACTCTAGAATCCTTGCGTTTCTGAACTCGAGAGTCATTCAATGTCCACATTCCAGAACTCTGGATGTCTGAATTAATGAAGCACCAAATGTCTGCATTCTAGAATCGGAATGTGGCGGAATTCAAGAATGCACAGCACGGCGGAATTCTAAAGTCCTAAAATGCCTGCTATCCGGAAGTTAAGGTGTCTGACACCCAGAATGCTACCACATCAGAATTATACCATTCTGAAACATTCTGGGATCTAGAATCAATGGACGGGTGAGTTCCAGAATGTCAGGGTGTCCAAACTCTAGAATCCTGGCGTGTCTGAACTCGAGAGTCATTCAATGTCCACATTCCGGATCACAGGGTGTCTGAATTCCAGAAGCACCAAATGTCTGCATTCTAGAATCGGAATGTGGTAGAATTCTAGAATGCACAGCACGGCGAAATTCTAAAGTCCTAAAATGCCTGCTATCCGGAAGTTAAGGTGTCTGACACCCAGAATGCTACCACATCAGAATTATACCATTCGGAAACATTCTGGGATCTAGAATCAATGGACGGGTGAGTTCCAGAATGTCAGGGTGTCCAAACTCTAGAATTCTGGCATGTCTGAACTCGAGAGTCATTCAATGTCCACATTCCAGAACTCTGGATGTCTGAATTATAGAAGCACCAAATGTCTGCATTCTAGAATCGGAATGTGGTGGAATTCTAGAATGCACAGCACGGCGGATTTCGAAAGTCCTAAAATGCCTGCTATCAGGAAGTTAGGGTGTCTGACATCCAGAATGCTACCACGTCAGAATTATACCATTATGAAAGATTCAGGGATCTAGAATCAATGGACGGCTGAGTTCCAGAATGTCAGTGTGGCAAAACTCTAGAATCCTTGCGTGTCTGAACTCGAGAGTCATTCAATGTCCACATTCCAGAACTCTGGATATCTGAATTATAGAAGCACCAAATGTCTGCATTCCAGAATCAGAATGTGGCGGAATTCTAGAATGCACAGCACGGCGGATTTCTAAAGTCCTAAAATGGCTACTAGCCGAAAGTTAAGGTGTCTGATGACCAGTATATTACTAGGTCAGCATTCTACCGTTCTGAGAGATTCTGGGTTCTAGAATCAATGGACGGCTGAGTTCCAGAATGTCAGGGTAGCAAAACTCTAGAATCCTTGCGTGTCTGAACTCGAGAGTCATTCAATGTCCACATTCCGGATCACAGGGTGTCTGAATTCCAGAAGCACCAAATGTCTGCATTCCAGAATCGGAATGTGGTAGACTTCTAGAATGCACAGCACGGTGGAATTCTAAAGTCCTAAAATGCCTGCTATCCGGAAGTTAAGGTGTCTGATGACCAGAATGTTACTAGGTCAGCATTCTACCGTTCTGAGAGATTCTGGGTTCTAGAATCAATGGACGGCAGAGATCTGGCATGTCAGGGTGTCCAAACTCTAGAATCCTTGCGTGTCTGAACTCGAGAGTCATTCAATGTCCACATTCCGGATCACAGGGTGTCTGAATTCCTGAAGCACCAAATGTCTGCAGTCTAGAATCGGAATGTGGTAGAATTCTAGAATGCACAGCACGGCGGAATTCTAAAGTCCTAAAATTCCTGCTATCCGGAAGTTAAGGTGTCTGACATCCAGAATGCTACCACGTCAGAATTATACCATTCTGAAACATTCTGGGATCTAGAATCAATGGACGGCTGAGTTCCAGAATGTCAGGGTGGCAAAACTCTAGAATACTTGCGTGTCTGAACTCGAGAGTCATTCAATGTCCACATTCCAGAACTCTGGATGTCTGAATTATTGAAGCACCAAATGTCTGCATTCTAGAATCGGAATGTGGCGGTATTCTACAATCCACAGCACGGCGGAATTCTAAAGTCCTAAAATGCCTGCTATCAGGAAGTTAAGGTGTCTGACATCAAGAATGCTACCAGGTCAGAATTATACCCTTCTGAAAGATTCTGGGATCTAGAATCAATGGACGGCTGAGTTCCGGAATGTCAGGGTGGCAAAACTCTAGAATCCTTGTGTGTCTGAACTGGAGAGTCATTCAATGTCCACATTCCAGAACTCTGGATGTCTGAATTATAGAAGCACCAAATGTCTGCATTCTAGAATCGGAATGTGGCGGAATTGTAGAATGCACAGCACGGCGGAATTCTAAAGTCCTAAAATGCCTGCTATCTGGAAGTTAAGGTGTCTGACATCAAGAATGCTACGAAGTCAGAATTATACCATTCTGAAAGATTCTGGGATCTAGAATCAATGGAAGGCTGAGTTCCAGAATGTCAGGGTGGCAAAACTCTAGAATCCTTGCGTGTCTGAACTCGAGAGTCATTCAATGACCACATTCCAGAACTCTGGATGTCTGAATTATAGAAGCACCAAATGTCTGCATTCTAGAATCGGAATGTGGCGGAATTCTAGAATGCACAGCACGGCGGAATTCTAAAGTCCTAAAATGCCTACTAGCCGAAAGTTAAGGTGTCTGATGACCAATATGTTACTAGGTCAGCATTCTACCGTTCTGAGAGATTCTGGGTTCTAGAATCAATGGACGGCAGAGATCTGGCATGTCAGGGTGGCAAAACTCTAGAATCCTTGCGTGTCTGAACTCGAGAGTCATTCAATGTCCACATTCCAGAACTCTGGATGTCTGAATTATAGAAGCACCAAATGTCTGCATTCTAGAATCGGAATGTGGTGGAATTCTAGAATGCACAGCACGGCGGAATTCTAAAGTCCTAAAATGCCTGCTATCCGGAAGTTAATGTGTCTGACATCAAGAATGCTACCAAGTCAGAATTATACCATTCTGAAAGATTCTGGGATCTAGAATCAATGGACGGCTAAGTTCCAGAATGTCAGGGTGGCAAAACTCTAGAATCTTTGTTTGCCTGAACTCGAGAGTCATTCAATGTCCACATTCCAGAACTCTGGATGTCTGAATTATAGAAGCACCAAATGTCTGCAGTCTAGAATCGGAATGTGGCAGAATTCTAGAATGCACTGCATGGCGGAATTCTAAAGTCCTAAAATGCCTGCTATCTGAAAGTTAAGGTGTCTGACATCCAGAATGCTACCACGTCAGAATTATACCATTCTGAAAGATTCTGGGATCTAGAATCAATGGACGGCTGAGTTCCAGAATGCAAGGGTGTCCAAACTCTAGAATCCTTGCGTGTCTGAACTTGAGAGTCATTCAAAGTCCACATTCCAGAACTCTGGATGTCTGAAATATAGAAGCACCAAATATCTGCATTCTAGAATCAGAATGTGGCGGAATTCTAGAATGCACAGTACGGCGGAATTTTAAAGTCCTAAAATGCCGGCTATACGGAAGTCAATGTGTCTGACATCCAGAATTTTACTAAGTCAACATTCTACCGTTCTGAGACATTCTGGGTTCTAGAATCAATGGATGGCAGAGTTCTGGAAAGTCAGGGTGTTCAAACTCAAGAATACTTGCGTGTCTGAACTCGAGAGTCATTCAATGTCCACGTTCCGCATCACAGGGTGTCTGAATTCCAGAAGCACCAAATGTCTGCATTCTAGAATCGGAATGTGGCGGAATTCTAGAATGCACAGCACGGCGGAATTCGAAAGTCCTAAAATGCCTGCTATCGGGAAGTTAAGGTGTCTGACATCCAGAATGCTACCACGTCAGAATTATACCATTCTGAAAGATTCTGGGATCTAGAATCAATGGACGGCTGAGTTCCAGAATGTCAGCGTTTCCAAACTCTAGAATCCTTGCGTGTCTGAACTCGTGAGTCATTCAATATCCACACTCCAGGACTCTGGGTGTCTGAAATACAGAAGCACCAAATGTCTGCATTCTAGAATCGGAATGTGGCGGAATTCTAGAATGCACAGCACGACAGAATTCTAAAATCCTAAAATGCCTGCTATTCGGAAGTTAAGGTGTCTGACATCCAGAATGTTACTAGGTCAGCATTCTACCGTTCTGAGAGATTCTGGGTCCTAGAATCAATGGACGGCAGAGTTCTGGAATGTCAGGGTGTCCAAACTCTAGAATACTTCCGTGTCTGAACTCGTGAGTCATTCAATGTCCACATTCCGGATCACAGGGTGTCTGAATTCCAGAAGCACCAAATGTCTGCATTCTAGAATCGGAATGTGGCGGAATTCTAGAATGCACAGCACGGCAGAATTCTGAAGTCCTAAAATTCCTGATATTCGGAAGTTAAGGAGTCTGACATCCAGAATGTTACTAGGTCAGCATTCTACCGTTCTGAGAGATTCTGGGTTCTAGAATCAATGGACGGCAGAGTTCTGGAATGTCAGGGTGTCCAAACTCTAGAATCCTTCCGTGTCTGAACTCGTGAGTCATTCAATGTCCACATTCCGGATCACAGGGTGTCTGAATTCCAGAGGCACCAAATGTCTGCATTCTAGAAGCGGAATGTGGCGGATTTCTAGAATGCACAGCATGGCGAAATTCGAAAGTCCTAAAATGCCTGCTATCGGGAAGTTAAGGTGTCTTACATCCAGAATGCTACCACGTCAGAATTATACCATTCTGAAAGATTCTGGGATCTAGAATCAATGGACGGCTGAGTTCCAGAATGTCAGGGTGGCAAAACTCTAGAATCCTTGTGTGCCTGAACTCGAGAGTCATTCAATGTCCACATTCCAGAACTCTGGATGTCTGAATTATAGAAGTACCAAATGTCTGCATTCTAGAATCGGAATGTGGCGGAATTCTAGAATGCACAGCACGGCGGAATTCTAAAGTCCTAAAATGCCTACTAGCCGAAAGTTAAGGTGTCTGATAACCAGAATGTTACTAGGTCAGCATTCTACCGTTCTGAGAGATTCTGGGTTCTAGAATCAATGGACGGCACAGTTCTGGAATGTCAGGGTGTCCAAACTCTGGAATCCTTGGGTGTTTGAACTTGAGAGTCATTCAATTTCCATATTCCGGGTCACAGGGTGACTGAATTCCTGAATCTCCAAATGTCTGCATTCTAGAATCGGAATGTTGCGGAATTCTAGAATGCACAGCACGGCGGAATTCGAGAGTCCTAAAATGCCTGCTATCTGGAAGTTAAGGTGTCTGACATCCAGAATGCTACCACGTCAGAATTATACCATTCTGAAAGATTCTGGGATCTAGAATCAATGGACGGCTGAGTTCCAGAATATCAGGGTGGCAAAACTCTAGAATCCTTGCGTATCTGAAATCGAGAGTCATTCAATGTCCACATTCCAGAACTCTGGATGTCTGAAATATAGAAGCACCAAATGTCTGCATTCTAGAATCGGAATGTGGCGGAATTCTAGAATGCACAGCACGGCGGAATTCTAAAGTCCTAAAATGCCTGCTATACGGAAGTCAAGGTGTCTGACATCCAGAATGTTACTAAGTCAACATTCTACCGTTCTGAGAGATTCTGGGTTATAGAATCAATGGATGGTAGAGTTCTGGAATGTCAGGGTGTTCAAACTCAAGAATACCTGCGTGTCTGAACTCGAGAGTCATTCCATGTCCACATGCCGCATCACAGGGTGTCTGAATTCCAGAAGCACCAAATGTCTGCATTCTAGAATCAGAATGTGGCGGAATTCTAGAATGCACAGCACGGCGGAATTCGAAAGTCCTAAAATGCCTGCTATCCAGAAGTTAAGGTGTCTGACATCCAGAATGCTACCACGTCAGAATTATACCATTCTGAAAGATTCTGGGATCTAGAATCAATGGACGGGTGAGTTCAAGAATGTCAGGGTGGCAAAACTCTAGAATCGTTGCGTGTCTGAACTCGGGAGTCATTCAATATCCACATTCCAGGACTCTGGATGTCTGAAATATAGAAGCACCAAATGTCTGCATTCTAGAATCGGAATGTGGCGGAATTCTAGAATGCACAGCACGACAGAATTCTAAAGTCCTAAAATGCCTGCTATTCGGACGTTAAGGTGTCTGGCATCCAGAATGTTACTAGGTCAGCATTCTACCATTCTGAGAGATTCTGGGTTCTAGAATCAATGGACGGCAGAGTTCTGGAATGTCAGGGTGTCCAAACTCTAGAATCCTTCCGTGTCTGAACTCGTGAGTCATTCAATGTCCACATTCTGGATCACAGGGTGTCTGAATTCCAGAAGCACCAAATGTCTGCATTCTAGAATCGGAATGTGGCGGAATTCTAGAATGCACAGCACGGCGGAATTCTAAAGTCCTAAAATGCCTGCTATCCGGAAGTTAAGGTGTCTGACATCAAGAATGCTACCAAATCAGAATTATACCATTCTGAAAGATTCTGGGATCTAGAATCAATGGACGGCTGAGTTCCAGAATGTCAGGGTGGCAAAACTCTACAATCCTTGCGTGTCTGAACTCGAGAGTCATTCAATGTCCACATTCCAGAACTCTGGATGTCTGAATTATAGAAGCACCATAAGTCTGCATTCTACAATCGGAATGTGGCGGAATTCTAGAATGCACAGCACGGCGGAATTCTAAAGTCCTAAAATGCCTGCTATCCGGAAGTCAAGGTGTCTGACATCAAGAATGCTACCAAGTCAGAATTATACCATTCTCAAAGATTCTGGGATCTAGAATCAATGGATGACTGAGTTCCAGAATGTCAGGGTGGCAAAACTCTAGAATCCTTGCGTGTCTGAACTCGAGAGTCATTCAATGTCCACATTCCAGATCTCTGGATGTCTGAATTATAGAAGCACCAAATGTCTGCATTCTAGAATCGGAATGTGGCGGAATTCTAGAATGCACAGGACGGAGGAATTCTAAAGTCTTAAAATGCCTACTAGCCGAAAGTTAAGGTGTCTGATGACCAGAATGTTACTAGGTCAGCATTCTACCGTTCTGAGAGATTCTGGGTTATAGAATCAATGGACGGCAGAGTTCTGGAATGTTAGGGTGTCCAAACTCTGGAATCCATGAGTGTCTGAACTCGAGAGTCATTCAATGTCCACATTCCGGATCACAGGCTGTCTGAATTCCAGAAGCACCAAATGTCTGCATTCTAGAATCGGAATGTGGTAGAATTCTAGAATGCACAGCACTGCCGAATTCTAAAGTCCTAAAATGCCTGCTATCCGGAAGTTAAGGTGTCTGACATCCAGATGGCTACCACGTCAGAATTATACCATTCTGAAACACTCTGGGATCTAGAATCAATGGACGGTGAGTTCCAGAATGTCAGGGTGGCAAAACTCTAGAATCCTTGTGTGTCTGAACTCGGGAGTCATTCAATGTCCACATTCCAGAACTCTGGATGTCTGAATTATAGAAGCACCAAATGTCTGCATTCTAGAATCGGAATGTGGTAGAATTCTAGAATGCACAGCACTGCGGAATTCTAAAGTCCTAAAATGCCTGCTATCCGGAAGTTAAGGTGTCTGACATCAAGAATGCTACCAAGTCAGAATTATAACATTCTGAAAGATTCTGGGATCTACAATCAATGGACGGCTGAGTTCCAGAATGTCAGGGTGGCAAAACTCTAGAATCCTTGCGTGTTTGAACTCGAGAGTCATTCAATGTCCACATTCCAGAACTCTGGATGTCTGAATTATAGAAGCACCAAATGTCTGCATTCTAGAATCGTAATGTGGCGGAATTCTAGAATGTACAGCACGGCGGAATTCTAAAGTCCTAAAATGCCTACTAGCTGAAAGTTAAGGTGTCTGATGACCAGTATGTTACTAGGTCAGCATTCTACCGTTCTGAGAGATTCTGGGTTCTAGAATCAATGGACGGCAGAGTTCTGGAATGTCAGGGTGTACAAACTCTAGAATCCTTGAGTGTTTGAAATCGAGAGTCATTCAATTTCCATATTCCGGGTCACAGGGTGACTGAATTCCTGAATCACCAAATGTCTGCATTCTAGAATCGGAATGTGGCGGAATTCTAGAATGCACAGCACGGCGGAATTCGAGAGTCCTAAAATGCCTGCAATCCGGAAGTTAAGGTGTCTGACATCCAGAATGCTACCACGTCAGAATTATACCATTCTGAAAGATTCTGGGATCTAGAATCAATGGACGGCTGAGTTCCAGAATGTCAGGGTGGTAAAGCTCTAGAATCCTTGCGTGTCTGAACTCGAGAGTCATTCAATGTCCACATTCCAGAACTCTGGATGTCTGAATTATAGAAGCACCAAATGTCTGCATTCTAGAATCGGAATGTGGCGGAATTCTAGAATGCACAGCACGGTGGAATTCTAAAGTCCTAAAATGCCTGCTATCCGGAAGTTAAGGTGTCTGATGACCAGAATGTTACTAGGTCAGCATTCTAGCGTTCTGAGAGATTCTGGGTTCTAGAATCAATGGACGGCAGAGATCTGGCATGTCAGGGTGTCCAAACTCTAGAATCCTTGCGTGTCTGAACTCGAGAGTCATTCAATGTCCACATTCCGGATCACAGGGTGTCTGAATTCCTGAAGCACCAAATGTCTGCAGTCTAGAATCGGAATGTGGTAGAATTCTAGAATGCACAGCACGGCGGAATTCTAAAGTCCTAAAATTCCTGCTATCCGGAAGTTAAGGTGTCTGACATCCAGAATGCTACCACGTCAGAATTATACCATTCTGAAACATTCTGGGATCTAGAATCAATGGACGGCTGAGTTCCAGAATGTCAGGGTGGCAAAACTCTAGAATACTTGCGTGTCTGAACTCGAGAGTCATTCAATGTCCACATTCCGGATCACAGGGTTTCTGAATTCCTGAAGCACCAAATGTCTGCAGTCTAGAATCGGAATGTGGTAGAATTCTAGAATGCACAGCACGGCGGAATTCGAAAGTCCTAAAATGCCTGCTATCGGGAAGTTAAGGTGTCTGACATCCAGAATGCTACCACGTCAGAATTATACCATTCTGAAACATTCTGGGATCTAGAATCAATGGACGGCTGAGTTCCAGAATGTCAGGGTTTCCAAACTCTATAATCCTTGCGTGTCTGAACTCGTGAGTCATTCAATATCCACATTCCAGGACTCTGAGTGTCTGAAATACAGAAGCACCAAATGTCTGCATTCTAGAATCGGAATGTGGCGGAATTCTAGAATGCACAGCACGACAGAATTCTAAAGTCCTAAAATGCCTGCTATTCGGAAGTTAAGGTGTCTGACATCCAGAATGTTACTAGGTCAGCATTCTACCATTCTGAGAGATTCTGTGTCCTAGAATCAATGGACGGCAGAGTTCTGGAATGTCAGGGTGTCCAAACTCTAGAATACTTCCGTGTCTGAACGCGTGAGTCATTCAATGTCCACATTCCGGATCACAGGGTATCTGAATTCCAGAAGCACCAAATGTCTGCATTCTAGAATCGGAATGTGGCGGAATTCTAGAATGCACAGCACGGCAGAATTCTGAAGTCCTAAAATTCCTGATATTCGGAAGTTAAGGAGTCTGACATCCAGAATGTTACTAGGTCAGCATTCTACCGTTCTGAGAGATTCTGGGTTCTAGAATCAATGGACGGCAGAGTTCTGGAATGTCAGGGTGTCCAAACTCTAGAATCCTACCGTGTCTGAACTCGTGAGTCATTCAATATCCACATTCCGGATCACAGGGTGTCTGAATTCCAGAAGCACCAAATGTCTGCATTCTAGAATCGGAATGTGGCGGAATTCTAGAATGCACAGCATGGCGAAATTCGAAAGTCCTAAAATGCCTGCTATCGGGAAGTTAAGGTGTCTGACATCCAGAATGCTACCACGTCAGAATTATACCATTCTGAAAGATTCTGGGATCTAGAATCAATGGACGGCTGAGTTCCAGAATGTCAGGGTGGCAAAACTCTAGAATCCTTTCGTGTCTGAACTCGAGAGTCATTCAATGTCCACATTCCTGAACTCTGGATATCTGAATTATAGAAGCATCAAATGTCTGCATTCTAGAATCGGAATGTGGCGGAATTCTAGAATGCACAGCACGGCAGAATTCTAAAGTCCTAAAATGCCTGCTAGCCGAAAGTTAAGGTGTCTGATGACCAGAATGTTACTAGGTCAGCATTCTACCGTTCTGAGAGATTCTGGGTTCTAGAATCAATGGACGGCAGAGATCTGGAATGTCAGGGTGTCCAAACTCTAGTATCCTTCAGTGTTTGAACTCGAGAGTCATTCAATTTCCATATTCCGGGTCACAGGGTGACTGAATTCCAGAAGCACCAAATGTCTGCATTCTAGAATCGGAATGTGGCGGAATTCTAGAATGCACAGCACGGCGGAATTCGAAAGTCCTAAAATGCCTGCTATCCGGAAGTTAAGGTGTATGACATCCAGAATGCTACCACGTCAGAAATATACCATTCTGAAAGATTCTGGGATCTAGAATCAATGGACGGCTGAGTTCCAGAATGTCAGGGTGGCAAAACTCTAGAATCCTTGCGTGTCTGAACTCGAGAGTCATTCAATGTCCACATTCCAGAACTCTGGATGTCTGTATTATAGAAGCACCAAATGTCTGCATTCTAGAATCGGAATGTGGCGGAATTATAGAATGCACAGCACGGCGGAATTCTAAAGTCCTAAAATGCCTGCTCTCCGGACGTTAAGGTGTCTGACATCCAGAATGTTACTAGGTCAGCATTCTACCGTTCTGAGAGATTCTGGGTTCTAGAATCAATGGACGGCAGAGATCTGGCATGTCAGGGTGTCCAATCTCTAGAATCCTTGCGTGTCTGAACTCGAGAGTCATTCAATGTCCACATTCCGGATCACAGGGTGTCTGAATTGCAGAAGCACCAAATGTCTGCATTCTAGAATCGGAATGTGGCGGAATTCTAGAATGCACAGCACGGTGGAATTCTAAAGTCCTAAAATGCCTGCTATCCGGAAGTTAAGGTGTCTGACATCAAGAATGCTACCAAGTCAGAATTATACCATTCTGAAAGATTCTGGGATCTAGAATCAATGGACGGCTGAGTTCCAGAATGTCAGGGTGGCAAAACTCTAGAATCCTGGCGTGTCTGAACTCGAGAGTCATTCAATGTCCACATTCCAGAACTCTGGATGTCTGAAATATAGAAGCACCAAATGTCTGCATTCTAGAATCGGAATGTGGCGGAATTCTAGAATGCACAGCACGGCGGAATTATAAAGTCCTAAAATGACTGCTATTCGGAAGTCAAGGTGTCTGACATCCAGAATGTTACTAAGTCAGCATTCTACCGTTCTGAGAGATTCTGGGTTCTAGAATCAATGGATGGCAGAGTTCTGGAATGTCAGGGTGTCCAAACTCAAGAATACTTGCGTGTCTGAATTCGAGAGTCATTCAATGTCCACATTCCGCATCACAGGGTGTCTGAATTCCAGAAGCACCAAATGTCTGCATTCTAGAATCGGAATCTGGCGGAATTCTAGAATGCACAGCACGGCGGAATTCGAAAGTCCTAAAATGCCTGCTATCCGGAAGTTAAGGTGTCTGACATCCAGAATGCTGCCACGTCAGAATTATACCATTCTGAAAGATTCTGGGATCTAGAATCAATGGACGGCTGAGTTCCAGAATGTCAGGGTTTCCAAACTCTAGAATCCTTGCGTGTCTGAACTCGAGAGTCATTCAATATCCACATTCCAGGACTCTGGATGTCTGACATATAGAAGCACCAATTATCTGCATTCTAGAATCGGAATGTGGTAGAATTCTAGAATGCACAGCACGACAGAATTCTAAAGTCCTAAAATGCCTGCTATTCGGAAGTTAAGGTGTCTGACATCCAGAATGTTACTAGGTCAGCATTCTACCGTTCTGAGAGATTCTGGGTTCTAGAATCAATGGACGGCAGAGTTCTGGAATGTCAGGGTGACCAAACTCTAGAATCCTTCCGTGTCTGAACTCGTGAGTCATTCAATGTCCACATTCCGGATCACAGGGTGTCTGAATTCCAGAAGCACCAAATGTCTGCATTCTAGAATCGGAATGTGGCGGAATTCTAGAATGCACAGCACGACAGAATTCTAAAGTCCTAAAATGCCTGCTATTCGGAAGTTAAGGTGTCTGACATCCAGAATGTTACTAGGTCAGCATTCTACCGTTCTGAGAGATTCTGGGTTCTAGAATCAATGGACGGCAGAGTTCTGGAATGTCAGGGTGTCCAAACTCTAGAATCCTTCAGTGTGTGAACTCGAGAGACTTTCAATTTCCATATTCCGTGTCAGAGGGTGACTGAATTCCAGAAGCACCAAATGTCTGCATTCTAGAATGGGAATGTGGCGGAATTCTAGAATGCACAGCACGGCGGAATTCTAAAGTCCTAAAATGCCTACTAGCCGAAAGTTAAGGTGTCTGATGACCAGAATGTTACCAGGTCAGCATTCTACCGTTCTGAGAGATTCTGGGTTCTAGAATCAATGTACGGGAGATTTCTGGAATGTCAGGGTGTCCAAACTCTAGAATCCTAGAGTGTTTGAACTCGAGAGTCATTCAATTTCCATATTCCGGGTCACAGGGTGACTGAATTCCAGAAGCACCAAATGTCTGCATTCTAGAATCGGAATGTGGCGGTATTCTGGAATGCACAGCACGGCGGATTTCGAAAGTCCTAAAATGCCTGCTATCCGGAAGTTAAGGTGTCTGACATCAAGAATGCTACCACGTCAGAATTATACCATTCTGAAAGATTCTGGGATCTAGAATCAATGGACGGCTGAGTTCCAGAATGTCTGGGAGGCAAAACTCTAGAATCCTCGAGTGTCTGAACTCGAGAGTCATTCAATGTCCACATTCCAGAACTCTGGATGTCTGAATTATAGAAGCACCAAATGTCTGCATTCTAGAATCGGAATGTGGCGGAATTCTAGAATGCACAGCACGGCGGAATTCTAAAGTCCTAAAATGCCTGCTATCTGGAAATTAAGGTGTCTGACATCCAGAATGTTACTAGGTCAGCATTCTACCGTTCTGAGAGATTCTGGGTTCTAGAATCAATGGCCGGCAGAGTTCTGGCATGTCAGGGTGTCCAAACTCTAGAATCCTTGCGTGTCTGAAATCGAGAGTCATTCAATGTCCATGTTCCGGATCACAGGGTGTCTGAATTGCAGAAGCACCAAATGTCTGCATTCTAGAATCGGAATGTGGTAGAATTCTAGAATGCACAGCACGGCGGAATTCTAAAGTCCTAAAATGCCTGCTATCCGGAAGTTAAGGTGTCTGACACCCAGAATGCTACCACATCAGAATTATACCATTCTGAAACGTTCTGGGATCTAGAATCAATGGACGGGTGAGTTCCAGAATGTCAGGGTGGAAAAACTCTAGAATCCTGGCGTGTCTGAACTCGAGAGTCATTCAATGTCCACATTCCAGAACTCTGGATGTCTGAATTATAGAAGCACCAAATGACTGCATTCTAGAATCGGAATGTGGCGGAATTCTAGAATGCACAGCACGGCGGAATTCGAAAGTCCTAAAATGCCTGCTATCCGGAAGTTAAGGTGTCTGACATCCAGAATGCTACCACGTCAGAATTATACCATTCTGAAACATTCTGGGATCTAGAATCAATGGACGGCTGAGTTCCAGATTGTCAGGGTGGCAAAACTCTAGAATCCTTGCGTGTCTGAACTCGAGAGTCATTCAATGTCCACATTCCAGAACTCTGGATGTCTGAATTATAGAAGCACCAAATGTCTGCATTCTAGAATCGGAATGTGGCGGAATTCTAGAATGCACAGCACGGCGGAATTCTAAAGTCCTAAAATGCCTGCTATCCGGAAGTTAAGGTGTCTGACATCCAGAGTGTTACTAGGTCAGCATTCTACCGTTCTGAGAGATTCTGGGTTCTAGAATCAATGGACGGCAGAGATCTGGCATGTCAGGGTGTCCAAACTCTAGAATACTTGCGTGTCTGAACTCGAGAGTCATTCAATGTCCACGTTCCAGATCTCTGGATGTCTGAATTATAGAAGCACCAAATGTCTGCATTCTAGAATCGGAATGTGGCGGAATTCTAGAATGCACAGCACGGCGGAATTCTAAAGTCCTAAAATGCCTGCTATCCGGAAGTTAAGGTGTCTGACATCAAGAATGCTACCAAGTCAGAATTATAACATTCTGAAAGATTCTGGGATCTAGAATCAATGGACGGCTGAGTTCCAGTATGTCAGGGTGGCAAAACTCTAGAATCCTAGCGTGTCTGAACTCGAGAGTCGTTCAATGTCCACATTCCAGAACTCTGGATGTCTGAAATATAGAAGCACCAAATGTCTGCATTCTAGAATCAGAATGTGACGGAATTCTAGAATGCACAGCATGGCGGAATTTTAATGTCCTAAAATGCCTGCTATACGGAAGTCAAGGTGTCTGACATCCAGAATGTTACTAAGTCAGCATTCTACCGTTGTGAGAGAATCTGGGTTCTAGAATCAATGGATGGCAGAGTTCTGGAATGTCAGGGTGTTCAAACTCAAGAATACTTGCGTGTCTGAACTCGAGAGTCATTCAATGTCCACATTCTGCATCACAGGGTGTCTGAATTCCAGAAGCACCAAATGTCTGCATCCTAGAATCGGAATGTGGCAGGATTCTAGAATGCACAGCACGGCGGAATTCTAAAGTCCTAAAATGCCTGCTATCCGGATGTTAAGGTGTCTGACATCAAGAATGCTACCAAGTCAGAATTATACCATTCTGAAAGATTCTGGGATCTAGAATCAATAAACGGCTGAGTTCCAGAATGTCAGGGTGGCAAAACTCTAGAATCCTTGCGTGTCTGAACTCGAGAGTCATTCAATGTCCACATTCCATAACTCTGGATGTCTGAATTATAGTAGCACCAAATGTCTGCATTCTAGAATCGGAATGTGGCGGAATTCTAGAATGCACAGCACGGCGGAATTCTAAAGTCCTAAAATGCCTACTAACCGAAAGTTAAGGTGTCTGATGATCAGAATGTTACTAGGTCAGCATTCTACCATTCTGAGAGATTCTGGGTTCTAGAATCAATGGACGGCAGATTTCTGGAATGTCAGGGTGTCCAAACTCTAGAATCCTAGAGTGTTTGAACTCGAGAGTCATTCAATTTCCATATTCTGGGTCACACGGTGACGGAATTCCAGAAGCACCAAATGTCTGCATTCTAGAATCGGAATGTGGCGGAATTCTAGAATGCACAGCACGGCGGAATTCGAAAGACCTAAAATGCCTGCTATCCGGAAGTTAAGGTGTCTGACATCCAGAATGCTACCATGTCAGTATTATACCATTCTGAAAGATTCTGTGATCTAGAATCAATGGACGGCTGAGTTCCAGAATGTCAGGGAGGCAAAACTCTAGAATCCTTGCGTGTCTGAACTCGAGAGTCATTCAATGTCCAAATTCCAGAACTCTGGATGTCTGAATTATAGAAGCACCATATGTCTGCATTCTACAATCGGAATGTGGCGGAATTCTAGAATGCACAGCACGGCGGAATTCGAAAGTCCTAAAATGCCTGCTATCTGGAAGTTAAGGTGTCTGACATCCAGAATGTTACTAGGTCAGCATACTACCGTTCTGAGAGATTCTGGGTTCTAGAATCAATGGCCGGCAGAGATCTGGCTTGTCAGGGTGTCCAAACACTAGAATCCGTGCGTGTCTGAACTCGAGAGTCATTCAATGTCCACATTCCGGATCACAGGGTGTCTGAATTCCAGAAGCACCAAATGTCTGCATTCTAGAATCGGAATGTGGTAGAATTCTAGAATGCACAGCACGGCGGAATTCTAAAGTCCTAAAATGCCTGCTTTCCGGAAGTTAAGGTGTCTGACACCCAGAATGCTACCACATCAGAATTATACCATTCTGAAACATTCTGGGATCTAGAATCAATGGACGGGTGAGTTCCAGAATGTCAGGGTTGCAAAACTCTAGAATCCTGGCATGTCTGACCTCGAGAGTCATTCAATGTCCACATTCCAGAACTCTGGATGTCTGAATTATAGAAGCACCAAATGTCTGCATTCTAGAATCGGAATGTGGCGGAATTCTAGAATGCACAGGACGGCGGAATTCTAAAGTCCTAAAATGCCTGCTATCCGGAAGTTAAGGTGTCTGACATCAAGAATGCTACCAAGTCAGAATTATACCATTCTGAAAGATTCTGGGATCTAGAATCAATGGACGGCTGAGTTCCAGAATGTCAGGGTGGCAAAATTCTAGAATCCTGGCGTGTCTGAACTCGAGAGTCATTCAATGTCCACATTCCAGAACTCTGGATGTCTGAAATATAGAAGCACCAAATCTCTGCATTCTAAAATAAGAATGTGGCGGAATTCTAGACTGCACAGCATGGCGGAATTTTAAAGTCCTAAAATGCCTGCTATACTGAAGTCAAGGTGTCTGACATCCAGAATGTTACTAAGTCAGCATTCTACCGTTCTGAGAGAATCTGGGTTCTAGAAATAATGGATGGCAGAGTTCTGGAATGTCAGGGTGTTCAAACTCAAGAATACTTGCGTGTCTGAACTCGAGAGTCAATCAATGCCCACATTCCAGAACTCTGGATGTCTGAATTATAGAAGCAACAAATGCCTGCATTCTAGAATCGGAATGTGGCGGTATTGTAGAATGCACAGCACGGCAGAATTCTGAAGTCCTAAAATGCCTGCTATCGGGAAGTTAAGGTGTCTGACATCCAGAATGCAACCACGTCAGAATTATACCATTCTGAAAGATTCTGGGATCTAGAATCAATGGACGTCTGAGTTCCAGAATGTCAGGGTGGGAAAACTCTAGAATCCTTGCGTGTCTGAACTCGAGAGTCATTCAATGTCCACATTCCAGAACTCTGGATGTCTGAATTATAGAAGAACCAAATGTCTGCATTCTAGAATCGGAATGTGGCGGAATTCTAGAATGCACAGCACGGCGGAATTCTAAAGTCCTAAAATGCCTGCTATCCGGAAGTTAAGGTGTCTGACATCCAGAGTGTTACTAGGTCAGCATTCTACCGTTCTGAGAGATTCTGGGTTCTAGAATCAATGGACGGCAGAGATCTGGCATGTCAGGGTGTGCAAACTCTAGAATACTTGCGTGTCTGAACTCGAGAGTCATTCAATGTCCACATTCCAGATCTCTGGAAGTCTGAATTATAGAAGCACCAAATGTCTGCATTCTAGAATCGAAATGTGGCAAAATTCTAGAATGCACAGCACGGCGGAATTCTAAAGTCCTAAAATGCCTACTGGCCGAAAGTTAAGGTGTCTGATGACCAGAATGTTACTAGGTCAGCATTCTACCGTTCTGAGAGATTCTGGGTTCTAGAATCAATGGACGGCAGATTTCTGGAAAGTCAGGTTGTCCAAACTCTAAAATCCTTCAGTGTTTGAACTCGAGAGTCATTCAATTTCCATATTCCGGGTCACAGGGTGACTGAATTGCAGAAGCACCAAATGTCTGCATTCTAGAATCGGAATGTGGCGGAATTCTAGAATGCACAGCACGGTGGAATTCTAAAGTCCTAAAATGCCTACTAGCGGAAAGTTAAGGTGTCTGATGACCAGAATGTTACTAGGTCAGCATTCTACCGTTCTGAGAGATTCTGGGTTCTAGAATCAATGGACGGCAGAGTTCTGGAATGTCAGGGTGTCCAAACTCTAGAATCCTTCAGTGTTTGAACTCGAGAGTCATTCAATTTCCATATTCCGGGTCACAGGGTGACTGAATTCCAGAAGCACCAAATGTCTGCATTCTACAATCGGAATATGGCGGAATTCTAGAATGCACAGCACGGCGGAATTCTAAAGTCCTAAAATGCCTGCTATCTGGAAGTTAAGGTGTCTGACATCCAGAATGTTACTAGGTCAGCATTCTACCATTCTGAGAGATTCTGGGTTCTATAATCAATGGCCGGCAGAGATCTGGCATGTCAGGGTGTCCAAACTCTAGAATCCTTGCGTGTCTGAACTCGAGATTCATTCAATGTCCACATTCCGGATCACAGGGTGTCTGAATTCCAGAAGCACCAAATGTAGGCATTCTAGAATCGGAATGTGGTAGAATTCTAGAATGCACAGCATGGCGGAATTCTAAAGTCCTAAAATGCCTGCTATCCGGAATTTAAGGTGTCTGACACCCAGAATGCTACCACATCAGAATTATACCATTCTGAAACATTCTGGGATCTAGAATCAATGGACGGGTGAGTTCCAGAATGTCAGGGTGGCAAAACTCTAGAATCCTGGCATGTCTGAACTCGAGAGTCATTCAATGTCCACATTCCAGAACTCTGGATGTCTGAATTATAGAAGCACCAAATGTCTGCATTCTAGAATCGGAATGTGGCGGAATTCTAGAATGCACAGCACGGCGATTTCTAAAGTCCTAAAATGCCTGCTATCCGGAAGTTAAGGTGTCTGACATCCAGAATGCTACCACGTCAGAATTATACCATTCTGAAAGATTCTGGGATCTAGAATCAATGGACGGCTGAGTTCCAGAATGTCAGGGTGGCAAAACTCTAGAATCCTTGCGTGTCTGAACTCGAGAGTCATTCAATGTCCACATTCCAGAACTCTGGATGTCTGAATTCCAGAAGCACCAAATGTCTGCATTCTAGAATCGGAATGTGGCGGAATTCTAGAATGCACAGCATGGCAGAATTCTGAAGTCCTAAAATGCCTGATATTCGGAAGTTAAGGAGTCTGACATCCAGAATGTTACTAGGTCAGCATTCTACCGTTCTGAGAGATTCTGGGTTCTAGAATCAATGGACGGCAGAGTTCTGGAATGTCAGGGTGTCCAAACTCTAGAATCCTTCCGTGTCTGAACTCGTGAGTCATTCAATGTCCACATTCCGGATCACAGGGTGTCTGAATTCCAGAAGCACCAAATGTCTGCATTCTAGAAGCGGAATGTGGCGGAATTCTAGAATGCACAGCACGGCGGAATTCGAAAGTCCTAAAATGCCTGCTATCGGGAAGTTAAGGTGTCTGACATCCAGAATGCTACCACGTCAGAATTATACCATTCTGAAAGATTCTGGGATCTAGAATCAATGGACGGCTGAGTTCCAGAATGTCAGGGTGGCAAAACTCTAGAATCCTTTCGTGTCTGAACTCGAGAGTCATTCAATGTCCACATTCCAGAACTCTGGATGTCTGAATTATAGAAGCACCAAATGTCTGCATTCTAGAATCGGAATGTGGCGGAATTCTAGAATGCACAGCACGGCGGAATTCCAAAGTCCTAAAATGCCTGCTATCCGGAAGTTAACGTGTCTGACATCAAGAATGCTACCAAGTCAGAATTATACCATTCTGAAAGATTCTGGGATCTAGAATCAATGGACGGCTGAGTTCCAGAATGTCAGGGTGACAAAACTCGAGAATCCTTGCGTGTCTGAACTCGATAATCATTCAATGTCCACATTCCAGAACTCTGGATGTCTGAATTATAGAAGCACCAAATGTCTGCATTCTAGAATCGGAATGTGGCGGAATTCTAGAATGCACAGCACGGCAGAATTCTAAAGTCCTAAAATGCCTGCTAGCCGAAAGTTAAGGTGTCTGATGACCAGAATGTTACTAGGTCAGCATTCTACCCTTCTGACAGATTCTGGGTTCTAGAATCAATGGACGGCAGAGTTCTGGAATGTCAGGGTGTCCAAACTCTAGTATCCTTCAGTGTTTGAACTCGAGAGTCATTCAATTTCCATATTCCGGGTCACAGGGTGACTGAATTCCAGAAGCACCAAATGTCTGCATTCTAGAATCGGAATGTGGCGGAATTCTAGAATGCACAGCACGGCGGAATTCGAAAGTCCTAAAATGCCTGCTATCCGGAATGTTAAGGTGTATGACATCCAGAATGCTACCACGTCAGAATTATACCATTCTGAAAGATTCTGGGATCTAGAATCAATGGACGGCTGAGTTCCAGAATGTCAGGGTGGCAAAACTCTAGAATCCTTGCGTGTCTGAACTCGAGAGTCATTCAATGTCCACATTCCAGAACTCTGGATGTCTGTATTATTGAAGCACCAAATGTCTGCATTCTAGAATCGGAATGTGGCGGAATTATAGAATGCACAGCACGGCGGAATTCTAAAGTCCTAAAATGCCTGCTCTCCGGACGTTAATGTGTCTGACATCCAGAATGTTACTAGGTCAGCATTCTACCGTTCTGAGAGATTCTGGGTTCTAGAATCAATGGACGGCAGAGATCTGGCATGTCAGGGTGTCCAATCTCTAGAATCCTTGCGTGTCTGAACTCGAGAGTCATTCAATGTCCACATTCCGGATCACAGGGTGTCTGAATTGCAGAAGCACCAAATGTCTGCATTCTAGAATCGGAATGTGCCAGAATTCTAGAATGTACAACACGGCGGAATTCTAAAGTCCTAAAATGCCTGCTATCCGGAAGTTAAGGTGTCTGACACCCAGAATGCTACCACATCAGAATTATACCATTCTGAAACATTCTGGGATCTAGAATCAATGGACGGGTGAGTTCCAGAATGTCATTATGGCAAAACTCTAGAATCCTGGCATGTCTGAACTCGAAAGTCAATCAATGTCCACATTCCAGAACTCTGGATATCTGAATTACAGAAGCACCAAATGTCTGCATTTTAGAATCGGAATGTGGTGGAATACTAGAATGCACAGCACGGCGGAATTCTAACGTCTTAAAATGCCTGCTATCCGGAAGTTAAGGTGTCTGACATCCAGAATGCTACCACGTCAGAATTATACCATTCTGAAACATTCTGGGATCTAGAATCAGTGGACGGCTGAGATCCAGAATGTCAAGATGGCAAAACTCAAGAATCCTTCGTGTCTGAACTCGAGAGTCATTCAATGTCCACATTCCAGAACTCTGGATGTCTGAATTACAGAAGCACCAAATGTCTGCATTCTAGAATCGGAATGTGCCGGAATTCTAGAATGCACAGCACGGCGGAATTCTAAAGTCCTAAAATGCCTGCTATACGGAAGTCAAGGTGTCTGACATCCAGAATGTTACTAAGTCAACATTCTACCGTTCTGAGAGATTCTGGGTTCTAGAATCAATGGATGGTAGAGTTCTGGAATGTCAGGGTGTTCAAACTCAAGAATACTTGCGTGTCTGAACTCGAGAGTCATTCCATGTCCACATGCCGCATCACAGGGTGTCTGAATTCCAGAAGCACCAAATGTCTGCATTCTAGAATCAGAATGTGGCGGAATTCTAGAATGCACAGCACGGCGGAATTCGAAAGTCCTAAAATGCCTGCTATCCAGAAGTTAAGGTGTCTGACATCCAGAATGCTACCACGTCAGAATTATACCATTCTGAAAGATTCTGGGATCTAGAATCAATGGACGGCTGAGTTCCAGAATGTCAGGGTTTCCAAACTCTAGAATCGTTGCGTGTCTGAACTCGAGAGTCATTCAATATCCACATTCCAGGACTCTGGATGTCTGAAATATAGAAGCACCAAATGTCTGCATTCTAGAATCGGAATGTGGCGGAATTCTAGAATGCACAGGACGGCGGAATTCTAAAGTCCTAAAATGCCTACTAGCCGAAAGTTAAGGTGTCTGATGACCAGAATGTTACTAGGTCAGCATTCTACCGTTCTGAGAGATTCTGGGTTATAGAATCAATGGACGGCAGAGTTCTTTAATGTTAGGGTGTCCAAACTCTGGAATCCATGAGTGTCTGAACTCGAGAGTCATTCAATGTCCACATTCCGGATCACAGGCTGTCTGAATTCCAGAAGCACCAAATGTCTGCATTCTAGAATCGGAATGTGGTAGAATTCTAGAATGCACAGCACTGCGGAATTCTAAAGTCCTAAAATGCCTGCTATCCGGAAGTTAAGGTGTCTGACATCCAGAATGCTACCACGTCAGAATTATACCATTCTGAAACATTCTGGGATCTAGAATCAATGGACGGTGAGTTCCAGAATGTCAGGGTGGCAAAACTCTAGAATCCTTGTGTGTCTGAACTCGGGAGTCATTCAATGTCCACATTCCAGAACTCTGGATGTCTGAATTATAGAAGCACCAAATGTCTGCATTCTAGAATCGGAATGTGGCGGAATTCTAGAATGCACAGCACTGCGGAATTCTAAAGTCCTAAAATGCCTGCTATCCGGAAGTTAAGGTGTCTGACATCAAGAATGCTACCAAGTCAGAATTATAACATTCTGAAAGATTCTGGGATCTACAATCAATGGACGGCGGAGTTCCAGAATGTCAGGGTGGAAAAACTCTAGAATCCTTGCGTGTTTGAACTCGAGAGTCATTCAATGTCCACATTCCAGAACTCTGGATGTCTGAATTATAGAAGCACCAAATGTCTGCATTCTAGAATCGTAATGTGGCGGAATTCTAGAATGTACAGCACGGCGGAATTCTAAAGTCCTAAAATGCCTACTAGCTGAAAGTTAAGGTGTCTGATGACCAGTATGTTACTAGGTCAGCATTCTACCGTTCTGAGAGATTCTGGGTTCTAGAATCAATGGACGGCAGAGTTCTGGAATGTCAGGGTGTACAAACTCTAGAATCCTTGAGTGTTTGAAATCGAGAGTCATTCAATTTCCATATTCCGGGTCACAGGGTGACTGAATTCCTGAATCACCAAATGTCTGCATTCTAGAATCGGAATGTGGCGGAATTCTAGAATGCACAGCACGGCGGAATTCGAGAGTCCTAAAATGCCTGCAATCCGGAAGTTAAGGTGTCTGACATCCAGAATGCTACCACGTCAGAATTATACCATTCTGAAAGATTCTGGGATCTAGAATCAATGGACGGCTGAGTTCCAGAATGTCAGGGTGGTAAAGCTCTAGAATCCTTGCGTGTCTGAACTCGAGAGTCATTCAATGTCCACATTGCAGAACTCTGGATGTCTGAATTATAGAAGCACCAAATGTCTGCATTCTAGAATCGGAATGTGGCGGAATTCTAGAATGCACAGCACGGTGGAATTCTAAAGTCCTAAAATGCCTGCTATCCGGAAGTTAAGGTGTCTGATGACCAGAATGTTACTAGGTCAGCATTCTACCGTTCTGAGAGATTCTGGGTTCTAGAATCAATGGACGGCAGAGATCTGGCATGTCAGGGTGTCCAAACTCTAGAATCCTTGCGTGTCTGAACTCGAGAGTCATTCAATGTCCACATTCCGGATCACAGGGTGTCTGAATTCCTGAAGCACCAAATGTCTGCAGTCTAGAATCGGAATGTGGTAGAATTCTAGAAAGCACAGCTCGGCGGAATTCTAAAGTCCTAAAATTCCTGCTATCCGGAAGTTAAGGTGTCTGACATCCAGAATGCTACCACGTCAGAATTATACCATTCTGAAACATTCTGGGATCTAGAATCAATGGACGGCTGAGTTCCAGAATGTCAGGGTGGCAAAACTCTAGAATACTTGCGTGTCTGAACTCGAGAGTCATTCAATGTCCACATTCCGGATCACAGGGTGTCTGAATTCCTGAAGCACCAAATGTCTGCAGTCTAGAATCGGAATGTGGTAGAATTCTAGAATGCACAGCACGGCGGAATTCGAAAGTCCTAAAATGCCTGCTATCGGGAAGTTAAGGTGTCTGACATCCAGAATGCTACCACGTCAGAATTATACCATTCTGAAACATTCTGGGATCTAGAATCAATGGACGGCTGAGTTCCAGAATGTCAGGGTTTCCAAACTCTAGAATCCTTGCGTGTCTGAACTCGTGAGTCATTCAATATCCACATTCCAGGACTCTGGGTGTCTGAAATACAGAAGCACCAAATGTCTGCATTCTAGAATCGGAATGTGGTAGAATTCTAGAATGCACAGCACGGCGGAATTCTAAAGTCCTAAAATGCCTGCTCTCCGGACGTTAAGGTGTCTGACATCCAGAATGTTACTAGGTCAGCATTCTACCGTTCTGAGAGATTCTGGGTTCTAGAATCAATGGACGGCAGAGATCTGGCATGTCAGGGTGTCCAATCTCTAGAATCCTTGCGTGTCTGAACTCGAGAGTCATTCAATGTCCACATTCCGGATCACAGGGTGTCTGAATTGCAGAAGCACCAAATGTCTGCATTCTAGAATCGGAATGTGGCGGAATTCTAGAATGCACAGCACGGCGGAATTTTAAAGTCCTAAAATGCCTGCTATCCGGAAGTTAAGGTGTCTGACATCAAGAATGCGACCAAGTCAGAATTATAACATTCTGAAACATTCTGGGATCTAGAATCAATGGACGGCTGAGTTCCAGAATGTCAGGGTGGCAAAACTCTAGAATCCTGGCGTGTCTGAACTCGAGAGTCATTCAATGTCCACATTCCAGAACTCTGGATGTCTGAAATATAGAAGCACCAAATGTCTGCATTCTAGAATCGGAATGTGGCGGAATTCTAGAATGCACAGCACGGCGGAATTATAAAGTCCTAAAATGACTGCTATTCGGAAGTCAAGGTGTCTGACATCCAGAATGTTACTAAGTCAGCATTCTACCGTTCTGAGAGATTCTGTGTTCTAGAATCAATGGATGGCAGAGTTCTGGAATGTCAGGGTGTCCAAACTCAAGAATACTTGCGTGTCTGAATTCGAGAGTCATTCAATGTCCACATTCCGCATCACAGGGTGTCTGAATTCCAGAAGCACCAAATGTCTGCATTCTAGAATCGGAATCTGGCGGAATTCTAGAATGCACAGCACGGCGGAATTCGAAAGTCCTAAAATGCCTGCTATCCGGAAGTTAAGGTTTCTGACATCCAGAATGCTGCCACGTCAGAATTATACCATTCTGAAAGATTCTGGGATCTAGAATCAATGGACGGCTGAGTTCCAGAATGTCAGGGTTTCCAAACTCTAGAATCCTTGCGTGTCTGAACTCGAGAGTCATTCAATATCCACATTCCAGGACTCTGGATGTCTGAAATATAGAAGCACCAAATATCTGCATTCTAGAATCGGAATGTGGTAGAATTCTAGAATGCACAGCACGACAGAATTCTAAAGTCCTAAAATGCCTGCTATTCGGAAGTTAAGGTGTCTGACATCCAGAATGTTACAAGGTCAGCATTCTACCGTTCTGAGAGATTCTGGGTTCTAGAATCAATGGACGGCAGAGTTCTGGAATGTCAGGTTGTCCAAACTCTAGAATCCTTCCGTGTCTGAACTCGTGAGTCATTCAATGTCCACATTCCGGATCACAGGGTGTCTGAATTCCAGAAGCACCAAATGTCTGCATTCTAGAATCGGAATGTGGCGGAATTCTAGAATGCACAGCACGACAGAATTCTAAAGTCCTAAAATGCCTGCTATTCGGAAGTTAAGGTGTCTGACATCCAGAATGTTACTAGGTCAGCATTCTACCGTTCTGAGAGATTCTGGGTTCTAGAATCAATGGACGGCAGAGTTCTGGAATGTCAGGGTGTCCAAACTCTAGAATCCTTCAGTGTGTGAACTCGAGAGACTTTCAATTTCCATATTCCGTGTCAGAGGGTGACTGAATTCCAGAAGCACCAAATGTCTGCATTCTAGAATCGGAATGTGGCGGAATTCTAGAATGCACAGCACGGCGGAATTCTAAAGTCCTAAAATGCCTACTAGCCGAAAGTTAAGGTGTCTGATGACCAGAATGTTACTAGGTCAGCATTCTACCGTTCTGAGAGATTCTGGGTTCTAGAATCAATGTACGGCAGATTTCTGGAATGTCAGGGTATCCAAACTCTAGAATCCTAGAGTGTTTGAACTCGAGAGTCATTCAATTTCCATATTGCGGGTCACAGGGTGACTGAATTCCAGAAGCACCAAATGTCTGCATTCTAGAATCGGAATGTGGCGGTATTCTGGAATGCACAGCACGGCGGATTTCGAAAGTCCTAAAATGCCTGCTATCCGGAAGTTAAGGTGTCTGACATCCAGAATGCTACCACGTCAGAATTATACCATTCTGAAAGATTCTGGGATCTAGAATCAATGGACGGCTGAGTTCCAGAATGTCTGGGAGGCAAAACTCTAGAATCCTTGAGTGTCTGAACTCGAGAGTCATTCAATGTCCACATTCCAGAACTCTGGATGTCTGAATTATAGAAGCACCAAATGTCTGCATTCTAGAATCGGAATGTGGCGGAATTCTAGAATGCACCGCACGGCGGAATTCTAAAGTCCTAAAATGCCTGCTACCTGGAAATTAAGGTGTCTGACATCCAGAATGTTACTAGGTCAGCATTCTACCGTTCTGAGAGATTCTGGGTTCTAGAATCAATGGACGGCAGAGTTCTGGCATGTCAGGGTGTCCAAACTCTAGAATCCTTGCGTGTCTGAAATCGAGAGTCATTCAATGTCCATGTTCCGGATCACAGGGTGTCTGAATTGCAGAAGCACCAAATGTCTGCATTCTAGAATCGGAATGTGGTAGAATTCTAGAATGCACAGCACGGCGGAATTCTAAAGTCCTAAAATGCCTGCTATCCGGAAGTTAAGGTGTCTGACACCCAGAATGCTACCACATCAGAATTATACCATTCTGAAACGTTCTGGGATCTAGAATCAATGGACGGGTGAGTTCCAGAATGTCAGGGTGGCAAAACTCTAGAATCCTGGCGTGTCTGAACTCGAGAGTCATTCAATGTCCACATTCCAGAACTCTGGATGTCTGAATTATAGAAGCACCAAATGACTGCATTCTAGAATCGGAATGTGGCGGAATTCTAGAATGCACAGCACGGCGGAATTCGAAAGTCCTAAAATGCCTGCTATCCGGAAGTCAAGGTGTCTGACATCCAGAATGCTACCACGTCAGAATTATACCATTCTGAAAGATTCTGGGATCTAGAATCAATGGACGGCTGAGTTCCAGAATGTCAGGGTGGCAAAACTCTAGAATCCTTGCGTGTCTGAACTCGAGAGTCATTCAATGTCCACATTCCAGAACTCTGGATGTCTGAATTATAGAAGCACCAAATGTCTGCATTCTAGAATCGGAATGTGGCGGAATTCTAGAATGCACAGCATGGCGGAATTCTAAAGTCCTAAAATGCCTGCTATCCGGAAGTTAAGGTGTCTGACATCCAGAGTGTTACTAGGTCAGCATTCTACCGTTCTGAGAGATTCTGGGTTCTAGAATCAATGGACGGCAGAGATCTGGCATATCAGGGTGTCCAAACTCTAGAATACTTGCGTGTCTAAACTCGAGAGTCATTCAATGTCCACATTCCAGATCTCTGGATGTCTGAATTATAGAAGCACGAAATGTCTGCATTCTAGAATCGGAATGTGGCGGAATTCTAGAATGCACAGCACGGCGGAATTCTAAAGTCCTAAAATGCCTGCTATCCGGAAGTTAAGGTGTCTGACATCAAGAATGCTACCAAGTCAGAATTATAACATTCTGAAAGATTCTGGGATCTAGAATCAATGGACGGCTGAGTTCCAGTATGTCAGGGTGGCAAAACTCTAGAATCCTGGCGTGTCTGAACTCGAGAGTCGTTCAATGTCCACATTCCAGAACTCTGGATGTCTGAAATATAGAAGCACCAAATGTCTGCATTCTAGAATCAGAATGTGGTGGAATTCTAGAATGCACAGCATGGCGGAATTTTAAAGTCCTAAAATGCCTGCTATACGGAAGTCAAGGTGTCTGACATCCAGAATGTTACTAAGTCAGCATTCTACCGTTCTGAGAGAATCTGGGTTCAAGAATCAATGGATGGCAGAGTTCTGGAATGTCAGGGTTTTCAAACTGAAGAATACTTGCGTGTCTGAACTCGAGAGTCATTCAATGTCCACATTCCGCATCACAGGGTGTCTGAATTCCAGAAGCACCAAATGTCTGCATCCTAGAATCGGAATGTGGCGGAATTCTAGAATGCACTGCACGGCGGAATTCGAAAGTCCTAAAAGGCCTGCTATCGGGAAGTTAAGGTGTCTGACATCCCGAATGCTACCACGTCAGAATTATACCATTCTGAAAGATTCTGGGATCTAGAATCAATGGACGGCTGAGTTCCAGAATGCCAGGGTGGCAAAACTCTAGAATCCTTGCGGCTCTGAACTCGAGAGTCATTCAATGTCCACTTTCCAGAACTCTGGATGTCTGAATTATAGAAGCACCAAATGTCTGCATTCTAGAATCGGAATGTGGCGGAATTCTAGAATGCACAGCACGGCAGAATTCTAAAGTCCTAAAATGCCTGCTATCGGGAAGTTAAGGTGTCTGACATCCAGAATGCTACCACGTCAGAATTGTACCATTCTGAAAGATTCTGTGATCTAGAATCAATGGACGGCTGAGTTCCAGAATGTCAGGGTGGCAAAACTCTAGAATCCTTGCGTTTCTGAATTCGAGAGTCATTCAATGTCCACATTCCAGAACTCTGGATGTCTGAATTAGAGAAGCACCAAATGTCTGCATTCTAGAATCGGAATGTGGCGGAATTCTAGAATGCACAGCACGGCGGAATTCTAAAATCCTAAAATGCCTGCTATCCGGAAGTTAAGGTGTCTGACATCAAGAATGCTACCAATTCAGAATTATACCATTCTGAAAGATTCTGGAATCTAGAATCAATGGACGGCTGAGTTCCAGAATGTCAGGGTGGCAAAACTCTAGAATCCTTGCGTGTCTGAACTCGAGAGTCATTCAATGTCCACATTCCAGAACTCTGGATGTCTGAATTATAGAAGCACCAAATGTCTGCATTCTAGAATCGGAATGTGGCAGGATTCTAGAATGCACAGCACGGCGGAATTCTAAAGTCCTAAAATGCCTGCTATCCGGATGTTAAGGTGTCTGATGACCAGAATGTTACTAGGTCAGCATTCTACCGTTCTGAGAGATTCTGGGTTCTAGAATCAATGGACGGCAGATTTCTGGAATGTCAGGGTGTCCAAACTCTAGAATCCTAGAGTGTTTGAACTCGAGAGTCATTCAATTTCCATATTCCGGGTCACACGGTGACGGAATTCCAGAAGCACCAAATGTCTGCATTCTAGAATCGGAATGTGGCGGAATTCTAGAATGCACAGCACGGCGGAATTCGAAAGACCTAAAATGCCTGCTATCCGGAAGTTAAGGTGTCTGACATCCAGAATGCTACCATGTCAGTATTATACCATTCTGAAAGATTCTGTGATCTAGAATCAATGGACGGCTGAGTTCCAGAATGTCAGGGAGGCAAAACTCTAGAATCCTTGCGTGTCTGAACTCGAGAGTCATTCAATGTCCAAATTCCAGAACTCTGGATGTCTGAATTATAGAAGCACCATATGTCTGCATTCTACAATCGGAATGTGGCGGAATTCTAGAATGCACAGCACGGCGGAATTCTAAAGTCCTAAAATGCCTGCTATCTGGAAGTTAAGGTGTCTGACATCCAGAATGTTACTAGGTCAGCATACTACCGTTCTGAGAGATTCTGGGTTCTAGAATCAATGGCCGGCAGAGATCTGGCTTGTCAGGGTGTCCAAACACTAGAATCCGTGCGTGTCTGAACTCGAGAGTCATTCAATGTCCACATTCCGGATCACAGGGTGTCTGAATTCCAGAAGCACCAAGTGTCTGCATTCTAGAATCGGAATGTGGTAGAATTCTAGAATGCACAGCACGGCGGAATTCTAAAGTCCTAAAATGCCTGCTATCCGGAAGTTAAGGTGTCTGACACCCAGAATGCTACCACATCAGAATTATACCATTCTGAAACATTCTGGGATCTAGAATCAATGGACGGGTGAGTTCCAGAATGTCAGGGTTGCAAAACTCTAGAATCCTGGCATGTCTGACCTCGAGAGTCATTCAATGTCCACATTCCAGAACTCTGGATGTCTGAATTATAGAAGCACCAAATGTCTGCATTCTAGAATCGGAATGTGGCGGAATTCTAGAATGCACAGGACGGCGGAATTCTAAAGTCCTAAAATGCCTGCTATCCGGAAGTTAAGGTGTCTGACATCAAGAATGCTACCACGTCAGAATTATACCATTCTGAAAGATTCTGGGATCTAGAATCAATGGACGGCTGAGTTCCAGAATGTCAGGGTGGCAAAATTCTAGAATCCTGGCGTGTCTGAACTCGAGAGTCATTCAATGTCCACATTCCAGAACTCTGGATGTCTGAAATATAGAAGCACCAAATCTCTGCATTCTAAAATAAGAATGTGGCGGAATTCTAGAATGCACAGCATGGCGGAATTTTAAAGTCCTAAAATGCCTGCTATACTGAAGTCAAGGTGTCTGACATCCAGAATGTTACTAAGTCAGCATTCTACCGTTCTGAGAGAATCTGGGTTCTAGAAATAATGGATGGCAGAGTTCTGGAATGTCAGGGTGTTCAAACTCAAGAATACTTGCGTGTCTGAACTCGAGAGTCATTCAATGCCCACATTCCAGAACTCTGGATGTCTGAATTATAGAAGCAACAAATGCCTGCATTCTAGAATCGGAATGTGGCGGTATTGTAGAATGCACAGCACGGCAGAATTCTGAAGTCCTAAAATGCCTGCTATCAGGAAGTTAAGGTGTCTGACATCCAGAATGCAACCACGTCAGAATTATACCATTCTGAAAGATTCTGGGATCTAGAATCAATGGACGTCTGAGTTCCAGAATGTCAGGGTGGCAAAACTCTAGAATCCTTGCGTGTCTGAACTCGAGAGTCATTCAATGTCCACATTCCAGAACTCTGGATGTCTGAATTATAGAAGCACCAAATGTCTGCATTCTAGAATCGGAATGTGGCGGAATTCTAGAATGCACAGCACGGCGGAATTCTAAAGTCCTAAAATGCCTGCTATCCGGAAGTTAAGGTGTCTGACATCCAGAGTGTTACTAGGTCAGCATTCTACCGTTCTGAGAGATTCTGGGTTCTAGAATCAATGGACGGCAGAGATCTGGCATGTCAGGGTGTGCAAACTCTAGAATACTTGCGTGTCTGAACTCGAGAGTCATTCAATGTCCACATTCCAGATCTCTGGAAGTCTGAATTATAGAAGCACCAAATGTCTGCATTCTAGAATCGAAATGTGGCGGAATTCTAGAATGCACAGCACGGCGGAATTCTAAAGTCCTAAAATGCCTACTGGCCGAAAGTTAAGGTGTCTGATGACCAGAATGTTACTAGGTCAGCATTCTACCGTTCTGAGAGATTCTGGGTTCTAGAATCAATGGACGGCAGATTTCTGGAATGTCAGGGTGTCCAAACTCTAAAATCCTTCAGTGTTTGAACTCGAGAGTCATTCAATTTCCATATTCCGGGTCACAGGGTGACTGAATTCCAGAAGCACCAAATGTCTGCATTCTAGAATCGGAATGTGGCGGAATTCTAGAATGCACAGCACGGCGGAATTCTAAAGTTCTAAAATGCCTACTAGCGGAAAGTTAAGGTGTCTGATGACCAGAATGTTACTAGGTCAGCATTCTACCGTTCTGAGAGATTCTGGGTTCTAGAATCAATGGACGGCAGAGTTCTGGAATGTCAGGGTGTCCAAACTCTAGAATCCTTCAGTGTTTGAACTCGAGAGTCATTCAATTTCCATATTCCGGGTCACAGGGTGACTGAATTCCAGAAGCACCAAATGTCTGCATTCTACAATCGGAATGTGGCGGAATTCTAGAATGCACAGCACGGCGGAATTCTAAAGTCCTAAAATGCCTGCTATCTGGAAGTTAAGGTGTCTGACATCCAGAATGTTACTAGGTCAGCATTCTACCGTTCTGAGAGATTCTGGGTTCTATAATCAATGGCCGGCAGAGATCTGGCATGTCAGGGTGTCCAAACTCTAGAATCCTTGCGTGTCTGAACTCGAGATTCATTCAATGTCCACATTCCGGATCACAGGGTGTCTGAATTCCAGAAGCACCAAATGTAGGCATTCTAGAATCGGAATGTGGTAGAATTCTAGAATGCACAGCATGGCGGAATTCTAAAGTCCTAAAATGCCTGCTATCCGGAATTTAAGGTGTCTGACACCCAGAATGCTACCACATCAGAATTACACCATTCTGAAACATTCTGGGATCTAGAATCAATGGACGGGTGAGTTCCAGAATATCAGGGTGGCAAAACTCTAGAATCCTGGCATGTCTGAACTCGAGAGTCATTCCATGTCCACATTCCAGAACTCTGGATGTCTGAATTATAGAAGCACCAAATGTCTGCATTCTAGAATCAGAATGTGGCGGAATTCTAGAATGCACAGCACGGCGATTTCTAAAGTCCTAAAATGCCTGCTATCCGGAAGTTAAGGTGTCTGACATCCAGAATGCTACCACGTCAGAATTATACCATTCTGAAAGATTCTGGGATCTAGAATCAATGGACGGCTGAGTTCCAGAATGTCAGGGTGGCAAAACTCTAGAATCCTTGCGTTTCTGAATTCGAGAGTCATTCAATGTCCACATTCCAGAACTCTGGATGTCTGAATTAGAGAAGCAACAAATGTCTGCATTCTAGAATCGGAATGTGGCGGAATTCTGGAATGCACAGCACGGCGGAATTCTAAAATCCTAAAATGCCTGCTATCCGGAAGTTAAGGTGTCTGACATCAAGAATGCTACCAATTCAGAATTATACCATTCTGAAAGATTCTGGAATCTAGAATCAATGGACGGCTGAGTTCCAGAATGTCAGGGTGGCAAAACTCTAGAATCCTTGCGTGTCTGAACTCGAGAGTCATTCAATGTCCACATTCCAGAACTCTGGATGTCTGAATTATAGAAGAACCAAATGTCTGCATTCTAGAATCGGAATGTGGCAGGATTCTAGAATGCACAGCACGGCGGAATTCTAAAGTCCTAAAATGCCTGCTATCCGGATGTTAAGGTGTCTGACATCAAGAATGCTACCAAGTCAGAATTATACCATTCTGAAAGATTCTGGGATCTAGAATCAATAAACGGCTGAGTTCCAGAATGTCAGGGTGGCAAAACTCTAGAATCCTTGCGTGTCTGAACTCGAGAGTCATTCAATGTCCACATTCCAGAACTCTGGATGTCTGAATTATAGTAGCACCAAATGTCTGCATTCTAGAATCGGAATGTGGCGGAATTCTAGAATGCACAGCACGGCGGAATTCTAAAGTCCTAAAATGCCTACTAACCGAAAGTTAAGGTGTCTGATGACCAGAATGTTACTAGGTCAGCATTTTACTGTTCTGAGAGATTCTGGGTTCTAGAATCAATGGACGGCAGATTTCTGGAATATCAGGGTGTCCAAACTCTAGAATCCTAGAGTGTTTGAACTCGAGAGTCATTCAATTTCCATATTCCGGGTCACACGGTGACGGAATTCCAGAAGCACCAAATGTCTGCATTCTAGAATCGGAATGTGGCGGAATTCTAGAATGCACATCACGGCGGAATTCGAAAGACCTAAAATGCCTGCTATCCGGAAGTTAAGGTGTCTGACATCCAGAATGCTACCATGTCAGTATTATACCATTCTGAAAGATTCTGTGATCTAGAATCAATGGACGGCTGAGTTCCAGAATGTCAGGGAGGCAAAACTCTAGAATCCTTGCGTGTCTGAACTCGAGAGTCATTCAATGTCCAAATTCCAGAACTCTGGATGTCTGAATTATAGAAGCACCATATGTCTGCATTCTACAATCGGAATGTGGCGGAATTCTAGAATGCACAGCACGGCGGAATTCTAAAGTCCTAAAATGCCTGCTATCTGGAAGTTAAGGTGTCTGACATCCAGAATGTTACTAGGTCAGCATACTACCGTTCTGAGAGATTCTGGGTTCTAGAATCAATGGCCGGCAGAGATCTGGCTTGTCAGGGTGTCCAAACACTAGAATCCTTGCGTGTCTGAACTCGAGAGTCATTCAATGTCCACATTCCGGATCACAGGGTGTCTGAATTCCAGAAGCACCAAATGTCTGCATTCTAGAATCGGAATGTGGTAGAATTCTAGAATGCACAGCACGGCGGAATTCTAAAGTCCTAAAATGCCTGCTTTCCGGAAGTTAAGGTGTCTGACACCCAGAATGCTACCACATCAGAATTATACCATTCTGAAACATTCTGGGAACTAGAATCAATGGACGGGTGAGTTCCAGAATGTCAGGGTTGCAAAACTCTAGAATCCTGGCATGTCTGACCTCGAGAGTCATTCAATGTCCACATTCCAGAACTCTGGATGTCTGAATTATAGAAGCACCAAATGTCTGCATTCTAGAATCGGAATGTGGCGGAATTCTAGAATGCACAGGACGGCGGAATTCTAAAGTCCTAAAATGCCTGCTATCCGGAAGTTAAGGTGTATGATATCAAGAATGCTACCAAGTCAGAATTATACCATTCTGAAAGATTCTGGGATCTAGAATCAATGGACGGCTGAGTTCCAGAATGTCAGGGTGGCAAAATTCTAGAATCCTGGCGTGTCTGAACTCGAGAGTCATTCAATGTCCACATTCCAGAACTCTGGATGTCTGAAATATAGAAGCACCAAATCTCTGCATTCTAAAATAAGAATGTGGCGGAATTCTAGAATGCACAGCATGGTGGAATTTTAAAGTCCTAAAATGCCTGCTATACTGAAGTCAAGGTGTCTGACATCCTGAATGTTACTAAGTCAGCATTCTACCGTTCTGAGAGAATCTGGGTTCTAGAAATAATGGATGGCAGAGTTCTGGAATGTCAGGCTGTTCAAACTCAAGAATACTTGCGTGTCTGAACTCGAGAGTCATTCAATGCCCACATTCCAGAACTCTGGATGTCTGAATTATAGAAGCAACAAATGCCTGCATTCTAGAATCGGAATGTGGCGGTATTGTAGAATGCACAGCACGGCAGAATTCTGAAGTCCTAAAATGCCTGCTATCGGGAAGTTAAGGTGTCTGACATCCAGAATGCAACCACGTCAGAATTATACCATTCTGAAAGATTCTGGGATCTAGAATCAATGGACGTCTGAGTTCCAGAATGTCAGGGTGGCAAAACTCTAGAATCCTTGCGTGTCTGAACTCGAGAGTCATTCAATGTCCACATTCCAGAACTCTGGATGTCTGAATTATAGAAGCACCAAATGTCTGCATTCTAGAATCGGAATGTGGCGGAATTCTAGAATGCACAGCACGGCGGAATTCTAAAGTCCTAAAATGCCTGCTATCCGGAAGTTAAGGTGTCTGACATCCAGAGTGTTACTAGGTCAGCATTCTACCGTTCTGAGAGATTCTGGGTTCTAGAATCAATGGACGGCAGAGATCTGGCATGTCAGGGTGTGCAAACTCTAGAATACTTGCGTGTCTGAACTCGAGAGTCATTCAATGTCCACATTCCAGATCTCTGGAAGTCTGAATTATAGAAGCACCAAATGTCTGCATTCTAGAAGCGAAATGTGGCGGAATTCTAGAATACACAGCACGGCGGAATTCTAAAGTCCTAAAATGCCTACTGGCCGAAAGTTAAGGTGTCTGATAACCAGAATGTTACTAGGTCAGCATTCTACCGTTCTGAGAGATTCTGGGTTCTAGAATCAATGGACGGCAGATTTCTGGAATGTCAGGGTGTCCAAACTCTAAAATCCTTCAGTGTTTGAACTCGAGAGTCATTCAATTTCCATATTCCGGGTCACAGGGTGACTGAATTCCAGAAGCACCAAATGTCTGCATTCTAGAATCGGAATGTGGCGGAATTCTAGAATGCACAGCACGGCGGAATTCTAAAGTTCTAAAATGCCTACTAGCGGAAAGTTAAGGTGTCTGATGACCAGAATGTTACTAGGTCAGCATTCTACCATTCTGAGAGATTCTGGGTTTTAGAATCAATGGACGGCAGAGTTCTGGAATGTCAGGGTGTCCAAACTCTAGAATCCTTCAGTGTTTGAATTCGAGAGTCATTCAATTTCCATATTCCGGGTCACAGGGTGACTGAATTCCAGAAGCACCAAATGTCTGCATTCTACAATCGGAATGTGGCGGAATTCTAGAATGCACAGCACGGCGGAATTCTAAAGTCCTAAAATGCCTGCTATCTGGAAGTTAAGGTGTCTGACATCCAGAATGTTACTAGGTCAGCATTCTACCGTTCTGAGAGATTCTGGGTTCTATAATCAATGGCCGGCAGAGATCTGGCATGTCAGGGTGTCCAAACTCTAGAATCCTTGCGTGTCTGAACTCGAGAGTCATTCAATGTCCACATTCCGGATCACAGGGTGTCTGAATTCCAGAAGCACCAAATGTAGGCATTCTAGAATCGGAATGTGGTAGAATTCTAGAATGCACAGCATGGCGGAATTCTAAAGTCCTAAAATGCCTGCTATCCGGAATTTAAGGTGTCTGACACCCAGAATGCTACCACATCAGAATTATACCATTCTGAAACATTCTGGGATCTAGAATCAATGGACGGGTGAGTTCCAGAATGTCAGGGTGGCAAAACTCTAGAATCCTGGCATGTCTGAACTCGAGAGTCATTCAATGTCCACATTCCAGAACTCTGGATGTCTGAATTATAGAAGCACCAAATGTCTGCATTCTAGAATCGGAATGTGGCGGAATTCTAGAATGCACAGCACGGCGATTTCTAAAGTCCTAAAATGCCTGCTATCCGGAAGTTAAGGTGTCTGACATCCAGAATGCTACCACGTCAGAATTATACCATTCTGAAAGATTCTGGGATCTAGAATCAATGGACGGCTGAGTTCCAGAATGTCAGGGTGGCAAAACTCTAGAATCCTTGCGTTTCTGAATTCGAGAGTCATTCAATGTCCACATTCCAGAACTCTGGATGTCTGAATTAGAGAAGCACCAAATGTCTGCATTCTAGAATCGGAATGTGGCGGAATTCTAGAATGCACAGCACGGCGGAATTCTAAAATCCTAAAATGCCTGCTATCCGGAAGTTAAGGTGTCTGACATCAAGAATGCTACCAATTCAGAATTATACCATTCTGAAAGATTCTGGAATCTAGAATCAATGGACGGCTGAGTTCCAGAATGTCAGGGTGGCAAAACTCTAGAATCCTTGCGTGTCTGAACTCGAGAGTCATTCAATGTCCACATTCCAGAACTCTGGATGTCTGAATTATAGAAGAACCAAATGTCTGCATTCTAGAATCGGAATGTGGCAGGATTCTAGAATGCACAGCACGGCGGAATTCTAAAGTCCTAAAATGCCTGCTATCCGGATGTTAAGGTGTCTGACATCAAGAATGCTACCAAGTCAGAATTATACCATTCTGAAAGATTCTGGGATCTAGAATCAATAAACGGCTGAGTTCCAGATTGTCAGGGTGGCAAAACTCTAGAATCCTTGCGTGTCTGAACTCAAGAGTCATTCAATGTCCACATTCCAGAACTCTGGATGTCTGAATTATAGTAGCACCAAATGTCTGCATTCTAGAATCGGAATGTGGCGGAATTCTAGAATGCACAGCACGGCGGAATTCTAAAGTCCTAAAATGCCTACTTACCGAAAGTTAAGGTGTCTGATGACCAGAATGTTACTAGGTCAGCATTCTACCGTTCTGAGAGATTCTGGGTTCTAGAATCAATGGACGGCAGATTTCTGGAATGTCAGGGTGTCCAAACTCTAGAATCCTAGAGTGTTTGAACTCGAGAGTCATTCAATTTCCATATTCCGGGTCACACGGTGACGGAATTCCAGAAGCACCAAATGTCTGCATTCTAGAATCGGAATGTGGCGGAATTCTAGAATGCACAGCACGGCGGAATTCGAAAGACCTAAAATGCCTGCTATCCGGAAGTTAAGGTGTCTGACATCCAGAATGCTACCATGTCAGTATTATACCATTCTGAAAGATTCTGTGATCTAGAATCAATGGACGGCTGAGTTCCAGAATGTCAGGGAGGCAAAACTCTAGAATCCTTGCGTGTCTGAACTCGAGAGTCATTCAATGTCCAAATTCCAGAACTCTGGATGTCTGAATTATAGAAGCACCATATGTCTGCATTCTACAATCGGAATGTGGCGGAATTCTAGAATGCACAGCACGGCGGAATTCGAAAGTCCTAAAATGCCTGCTATCTGGAAGTTAAGGTGTCTGACATCCAGAATGTTACTAGGTCAGCATACTACCGTTCTGAGAGATTCTGGGTTCTAGAATCAATGGCCGGCAGAGATCTGGCTTGTCAGGGTTTCCAAACACTAGAATCCGTGCGTGTCTGAACTCGAGAGTCATTCAATGTCCACATTCCGGATCACAGGGTGTCTGAATTCCAGAAGCACCAAATGTCTGCATTCTAGAATCGGAATGTGGTAGAAATCTAGAATGCACAGCACGGCGGAATTCTAAAGTCCTAAAATGCCTGTTATCCGGAAGTTAAGGTGTCTGACACCCAGAATGCTACCACATCAGAATTATACCATTCTGAAACATTCTGGGATCTAGAATCAATGGACGGCTGAGTTCCAGAATGTCAGGGTGGCAAAATTCTAGAATCCTGGCGTGTCTGAACTCGAGAGTCATTCAATGTCCACATTCCAGAACTCTGGATGTCTGAAATATAGAAGCACCAAATCTCTGCATTCTAAAATAAGAATGTGGCGGAATTCTAGAATGCACAGCATGGCGGAATTTTAAAGTCCTAAAATGCCTGCTATACTGAAGTCAAGGTGTCTGACATCCAGAATGTTACTAAGTCAGCATTCTACCGTTCTGAGAGAATCTGGGTTCTAGAAATAATGGATGGCAGAGTTCTGGAATGTCAGGGTGTTCAAACTCAAGAATACTTGCGTGTCTGAACTCGAGAGTCATTCAATGCCCACATTCCAGAACTCTGGATGTCTGAATTATAGAAGCAACAAATGCCTGCATTCTAGAATCGGAATGTGGCGGTATTGTAGAATGCACAGCACGGCAGAATTCTGAAGTCCTAAAATGCCTGCTATCGGGAAGTTAAGGTGTCTGACATCCAGAATGCTACCACGTCAGAATTATACCATTCTGAAAGATTCTGGGATCTAGAATCAATGGACGGCTGAGTTCCAGAATGTCAGGGTGGCAAAACTCTAGAATCCTTTCGTGTCTGAACTCGAGAGTCATTCAATGTCCACATTCCAGAACTCTGGATGTCTGAATTATAGAAGCACCAAATGTCTGCATTCTAGAATCGGAATGTGGCGGAATTCTAGAATGCACAGGACGGCGGAATTCTAAAGTCCTAAAATGCCTGCTATCCGGAAGTTAACGTGTCTGACATCAAGAATGCTACCAAGTCAGAATTATACCATTCTGAAAGATTCTGGGATCTAGAATCAATGGACGGCTGAGTTCCAGAATGTCAGGGTGACAAAACTCGAGAATCCTTGCGTGTCTGAACTCGAGAATCATTCAATGTCCACATTCCAGATCTCTGGATGTCTGAATTATAGAAGCACCAAATGTCTGCATTCTAGAATCGGAATGTGGCGGAATTCTAGAATGCACAGCACGGCAGAATTCTAAAGTCCTAAAATGCCTGCTAGCCGAAAGTTAAGGTGTCTGATGACCAGAATGATACTAGGTCAGCATTCTACCGTTCTGACAGATTCTGGGTTCTAGAATCAATGGACGGCAGAGTTCTGGAATGTCAGGGTGTCCAAACTCTAGTATCCTTCAGTGTTTGAACTCGAGAGTCATTCAATTTCCATATTCCGGGTCACAGGGTGACTGAATTCCAGAAGCACCAAATGTCTGCATTCTAGAATCGGAATGTGGCGGAATTCTAGAATGCACAGCACGGCGGAATTCGAAAGTCCTAAAATGCCTGCTATCCGGAATGTTAAGGTGTATGACATCCAGAATGCTACCACGTCAGAATTATACCATTCTGAAAGATTCTGGGATCTAGAATCAATGGACGGCTGAGTTCCAGAATGTCAGGGTGGCAAAACTCTAGAATCCTTGCGTGTCTGAACTCGAGAGTCATTCAATGTCCACATTCCAGAACTCTGGATGTCTGTATTATTGAAGCACCAAATGTCTGCATTCTAGAATCGGAATGTGGCGGAATTATAGAATGCACAGCACGGCGGAATTCTAAAGTCCTAAAATGCCTGCTCTCCGGACGTTAATGTGTCTGACATCCAGAATGTTACTAGGTCAGCATTCTACCGTTCTGAGAGATTCTGGGTTCTAGAATCAATGGACGGCAGAGATCTGGCATGTCAGGGTGTCCAATCTCTAGAATCCTTGCGTGTCTGAACTCGAGAGTCATTCAATGTCCACATTCCGGATCACAGGGTGTCTGAATTGCAGAAGCACCAAATGTCTGCATTCTAGAATCGGAATGTGCCAGAATTCTAGAATGTACAACACGGCGGAATTCTAAAGTCCTAAAATGCCTGCTATCCGGAAGTTAAGGTGTCTGACACCCAGAATGCTACCACATCAGAATTATACCATTCTGAAACATTCTGGGATCTAGAATCAATGGACGGGTGAGTTCCAGAATGTCATTATGGCAAAACTCTAGAATCCTGGCATGTCTGAATTCGAAAGTCAATCAATGTCCACATTCCAGAACTCTGGATATCTGAATTATAGAAGCACCAAATGTCTGCATTTTAGAATCGGAATGTGGTGGAATTCTAGAATGCACAGCACGGCGGAATTCTAAAGTCTTAAAATGCCTGCTATCCGGAAGTTAAGGTGTCTGACATCCAGAATGCTACCACGTCAGAATTATACCATTCTGAAACATTCTGGGATCTAGAATCAGTGGACGGCTGAGATCCAGAATGTCAAGATGGCAAAACTCAAGAATCCTTGCGTGTCTGAACTCGAGAGTCATTCAATGTCCACATTCCAGAACTCTGGATGTCTGAATTACAGAAGCACCAAATGTCTGCATTCTAGAATCGGAATGTGCCGGAATTCTAGAATGCACAGCACGGCGGAATTCTAAAGTCCTAAAATGCCTGCTATACGGAAGTCAAGGTGTCTGACATCCAGAATGTTACTAAGTCAACATTCTACCGTTCTGAGAGATTCTGGGTTCTAGAATCAATGGATGGTAGAGTTCTGGAATGTCAGGGTGTTCAAACTCAAGAATACTTGCGTGTCTGAACTCGAGAGTCATTCCATGTCCACATGCCGCATCACAGGGTGTCTGAATTCCAGAAGCACCAAATGTCTGCATTCTAGAATCAGAATGTGGCGGAATTCTAGAATGCACAGCACGGCGGAATTCGAAAGTCCTAAAATGCCTGCTATCCAGAAGTTAAGGTGTCTGACATCCAGAATGCTACCACGTCAGAATTATACCATTCTGAAAGATTCTGGGATCTAGAATCAATGGACGGCTGAGTTCCAGAATGTCAGGGTTTCCAAACTCTAGAATCGTTGCGTGTCTGAACTCGAGAGTCATTCAATATCCACATTCCAGGACTCTGGATGTCTGAAATATAGAAGCACCAAATGTCTGCATTCTAGAATCGGAATGTGGCGGAATTCTAGAATGCACAGGACGGCGGAATTCTAAAGTCCTAAAATGCCTACTAGCCGAAAGTTAAGGTGTCTGATGACCAGAATGTTACTAGGTCAGCATTCTACCGTTCTGAGAGATTCTGGGTTATAGAATCAATGGACGGCAGAGTTCTTTAATGTTAGGGTGTCCAAACTCTGGAATCCATGAGTGTCTGAACTCGAGAGTCATTCAATGTCCACATTCCGGATCACAGGCTGTCTGAATTCCAGAAGCACCAAATGTCTGCATTCTAGAATCGGAATGTGGTAGAATTCTAGAATGCACAGCACTGCGGAATTCTAAAGTCCTAAAATGCCTGCTATCCGGAAGTTAAGGTGTCTGACATCCAGAATGCTACCACGTCAGAATTATACCATTCTGAAACATTCTGGGATCTAGAATCAATGGACGGCTGAGTTCCAGAATGCAAGGGTGGCAAAACTCTAGAATTCTTGCGTGTCTGAACTCGAGAGTCATTCAATGTCCACATTCCAGAACTCTGGATGTCTGAAATATAGAAGCACCAAATGTCTGCATTCTAGAATCGGAATGTGGCGGAAATCTGGAATGCACAGCACGGCGGAATTTTAAAGTCCTAAAATGCCTGCTATACGGAAGTCAAGGTGTCTGACATCCAGAATGTTACTAAGTCAGCATTCTACCGTTCTGAGAGATTCTGGGTTCTAGAATCAATGGATGGCAGAGTTCTGGAATGTCAGGGTGTTCAAACTCAAGAATACTTGCGTGTCTGAACTCGAGAGTCATTCAATGTCCACATTCCGCATCACAGGGTGTCTGAATTCCAGAAGCACCAAATGTCTGCATTCTAGAATCGGAATGTGGTGGAATTCTAGAATGCACAGCACGGCAGAATTCGAAAGTCCTAAAATGCCTGCTATCCGGAAGTTAAGGTGTCTGACATCCAGAATGCTACCACGTCAGAATTATACCATTCTGAAAGATTCTGGGATCTAGAATCAATGGACGGCTGAGTTCCATAATGTCAGGGTTTCCAAACTCTAGAATTCTTGCATGTCTGAATTCGAGAGTCATTCAATATCCACATTCCAGGACTCTGGATGTCTGAAATATAGAAGCACCAAATGTCTGCATTCTAGAATCGGAATGTGGTAGAATTCTAGAATGCACAGCACGACAGAATTCTAAAGTCCTAAAATGTCTGCTATTCGGAAGTTAAGGTGTCTGACATCCAGAATGTTACTAGGTCAGCATTCTACCGTTCTGAGAGATTCTGGGTTCTAGAATCAATGGACGGCAGAGTTCTGGAATGCCAGGGTGTCCAAACTCTAGAATTCTTTCGTGTCTGAACTCGTAAGTCATTCAATGTCCACATTCCGGATCACAGGGTGTCTGAATTTCAGAAGCACCAAATGTCTGCATTCTAGAATCGGAATGTGGCGGAATTCTAGAATGCACAGCAAGGCGGAATTCTAAAATCCTAAAATGCCTGCTATCCGGAAGTTAAGGTGTCTGACATCAAGAATGCTACCAAGTCAGAATTATAAAATTCTGAAAGATTCTGGGATCTAGAATCAATGGACGGCTGAGTTCCAGAATGTCAGGTTGGGAAAACTCTAGAATCATTGCGTGTCTGAACTCGAGAGTCATTCAATGTCCACATTCCAGAACTCTGGATGTCTGAATTATAGAAGCACCAAATGTCTGCATTCTAGAATCGGAATGTGGCGGAATTCTAGAATGCACAGCACGGCGGAATTCTAAAGTCCTAAAATGCCTACTAGCCGAAAGTTAAGGTGTCTGATGACCAGTATCTTACTAGGTCAGCATTCTACCGTTCTGAGAGATTCTGGGTTCTAGAATCAATGGACGGCAGAGATCTGGAAGGTCAGGGTGTCCAAACTCTAGAATCCTTGCGTGTCTGAACTCGAGAGTCATTCAATGTCCACATTCCGGATCACAGGGTGTCTGAATTCCAGAAGCACCAAATGTCTGCATTCTAGAATCGGAATGTGGTAGAATTCTAGAAGGCACAGCACGGCGGAATTCGAAAGTCCTAAAATGCCTGCTATCTGGAAGTTAAGATGTCTGACATCCAGAATGGTACCACATCAGAATTATACCATTCTGAAACATTCTGGGATCTGGAATCAATGGACAGCTGAGTTCCAGAATGTCAGGGTGGCAAAACTCTAGAATCCTGGCGTGTCTGAACTCGAGAGTCATTCAATGTCCACATTCCAGAACTCTGGATGTCTGAATTATAGAAGCACCAAATGTCTGCATTCTAGAATCGGAATGTGGCGGAATTCTAGAATGCACAGCACGGCGGAATTCTAAAGTCCTAAAATGCCTGCTATCCGGAAGTTAAGGTGTCTGACATCCAGAATGCTACCAAGTCAGAATTATAACATTCTGAAACATTCTGGGATCTAGAATCAATGGACGGCTGAGTTCCAGAATGCAAGGGTGGCAAAACTCTAGAATCCTTGCGTGTCTGAACTCGAGAGTCATTCAATGTCCACATTCCAGAACTCTGGATGCCTGAAATATAGAAGCACCAAATGTCTGCATTCTAGAATCGGAATGTGGCGGAAATCTAGAATGCACAGCACGGCGGAATTTTAAAGCCCTAAAATGCCTGCTATACGGAAGTCAAGGTGTCTGACATCCAGAATGTTACTAAGTCAGCATTGTACCGTTCTGAGAAATTCTGGGTTCAAGAATCAATGGATGGCAGAGTTCTGGAATGTCAGGGTGTTCAAACTCAAGAATACTTGCGTGTCTGAACTCGAGAGACATTCAATGTCCACATTCCGCATCACAGGGTGTCTGAATTCCAGAAGCACCAAATGTCTGCATTCTAGAATAGGAATGTGGCGGAATTCTAGAATGCACAGCACGGCGGAATTCGAAAGTCCTAAAATGCCTGCTATCCGGGAGTTAAGTTGTCTGAAATCCAGAATGCTACTACGTCAGAATTATACCATTCTGAAAGATTTAGGATCTAGAATCAATGGACGGCTGAGTTCCAGAATGTCAGGGATTCCAATCTCTAGAATCCTTGCATGTCTGAACTCGAGAGTCATTCAATATCCACATTCCAGGACTCTGGATGTCTGAAATATAGAAGCACCAAATGTCTGCATTCTAGAATCGGAATGTGGTAGAATTCTAGAATGCACAGCACGACAGAATTCTAAAGTCCTAAAATGCCTGCTATTCGGAAGTTAAGGTGTCTGACATCCAGAATGTTACTAGGTCAGCATTCTACTCTTCTGAGAGATTCTGGGTTCTAGAATCAATGGACGGCAGAGTTCTGGAATGTCAGGGTGTCCAAACTCTAGAATCCTTCCGTGTCTGAACTCGAGAGTCCTTCAATGTCCACATTCCAGAACTCTGGATGTCTGAATTATAGAAGCACCAAATGTCTGCATTCTAGAATCGGAATGTGGCGGAATTCTAGAATGCACAGCACCGCGCCAATTCTAAAGTCCTAAAATGCCTGCTATCCGGAAGTTAATGTGTCTGACATCAAGAATGCTACCAAGTCAGAATTATACCATTCTGAAAGATTCTGGGATCTAGAATCAATGGATGGCTGAGTTCCAGAATGTCAGGGTGGCAAAATTCTAGAATCCTTGTGTGTCTGAACTCGAGACTCATTCAATGTCCACATTCCAGAACTCTGGATGTCTGAATTATAGAAGCACCAAATGTCTGCATTCTAGAATCGGAATGTGGCGGAATTCTAGAATGCACAGCACGGCGGAATTCTAAAATCCTAAAATGCCTACTAGCCGAAAGTTAAGGAATCTGATGACCAGTATCTTACTAGGTCAGCATTCTACCGTTCTGAGAGATTCTGGGATCTAGAATCAATGGACGTCAGAGATCTGGAATGTCAGGGTGTCCAAACTCTAGAATCCTTGCGTGTCTGAACTCGAGAGTCATTCAATGTCCACATTCCGGATCACAGGGTGTCTGAATTCCAGAAGCACCAAATGTCTGCATTCTAGAATCGGAATGTGGTAGAATTCTAGAATGCACAGCACGGCGGAATTCGAAAGTCCTAAAATGCCTGCTATCTGGAAGTTAAGATATCTGACATCCAGAATGGTACCACATCAGAATTATACCATTCTGAAACATTCTGGGATCTAGAATCAATGGACAGCTGAGTTCCAGAATGTCAGGGTGGCAAAACTCTAGAATCCTGGCGTGTCTGAACTCGAGATTCATTCAATGTCCACATTCCAGAACTCTGGATGTCTGAATTATAGAAGCACCAAATGTCTGCATTCTAGAATCGGAATGTGGCGGAATTCTAGAATGCACAGCACGGCGGAATTCTAAAGTCCTAAAATGCCTGCTATCCGGAAGTTAAGGTGTCTGACATCCAGAATGCTACCAAGTCAGAATTATAACATTCTGAAACATTCTGGGATCTAGAATCAATGGACGGCTGAGTTCCAGAATGCAAGGGTGGCAAAACTCTAGAATCCTTGCGTGTCTGAATTCGAGAGTCATTCAATGTCCACATTCCAGAACTCTGGATGTCTGAAATATAGAAGCACCAAATGTCTGCATTCTAGAATCGGAATGTGGCGGAAATCTAGAATGCACAGCACGGCGGAATTTTAAAGTCCTAAAATGCCTGCTATACGGAAGTCAAGGTGTCTGACATCCAGAATGTTACTAAGTCAGCATTCTACCGTTCTGAGAGATTCTGGGTTCTAGAATCAATGGATGGCAGAGTTCTGGAATGTCAGGGTGTTCAAACTCAAGAATACTTGCGTGTCTGAACTCGAGAGTCATTCAATGTCCACATTCCGCATCACAGGGTGTCTGAATTCCAGAAGCACCAAATGTCTGCATTCTAGAATCGGAATGTGGCGGAATTCTAGAATGCACAGCACGGCGGAATTCGAAAGTCCTAAAATGCCTGCTATCCGGAAGTTAAGGTGTCTGACATCCAGAATGCTACCACGTCAGAATTATACCATTCTGAAAGATTCTGGGATCTAGAATCAATGGACGGCTGAGTTCCATAATGTCAGGGTTTCCAAACTCTAGAATTCTTGCATGTCTGAACTCGAGAGTCATTCAATATCCACATTCCAGGACTCTGGATGTCTGAAATATAGAAGCACCAAATGTCTGCATTCTAGAATCGGAATGTGGTAGAATTCTAGAATGCACAGCACGACAGAATTCTAAAGTCCTAAAATGCCTGCTATTCGGAAGTTAAGGTGTCTGACATCCAGAATGTTACTAGGTCAGCATTCTACCGTTCTGAGAGATTCTGGGTTCTAGAATCAATGGACGGCAGAGTTCTGGAATGTCAGGGTGTCCAAACTCTAGAATCCTTCCGTGTCTGAACTCGTGAGTCATTCAATGTCCACATTCCGGATCACAGGGTGTCTGAATTCCAGAAGCACCAAATGTCTGCATTCTAGAATCGGAATGTGGCGGAATTCTAGAATGCACAGCACGGCGGAATTCTAAAGTCCTAAAATGCCTACTAGCCGAAAGTTAAGTTGTCTGATGACCAGAATGTTACTAGGTCAGCATTCTACCGTTCTGAGAGATTCTGGGTTCTAGAATCAATGGACGGCAGAGTTCTGGAATGTCAGGGTTTCCAAACTCTAGAATCCTTCCGTGTCTGAACTCGAGAGTCATTCAATGTCCACATTCCAGAACTCTGGATGTGTGAATTATAGAAGCACCAAATGTCTGCATTCTAGAATCGGAATGTGGCAGAATTCTAGAATGCACAGCACGGCGGAATTCTAAAGTCCTAAAATGCCTGCTATCCGGAAATTAAGGTGTCTGACATCAAGAATGCTACCAAGTCAGAATTATACCATTTTGAAAGATTCTGGGATCTAGAATCAATGGATGGCTGAGTTCCAGAATGTCAGGGGGTCCAAACACTAGAATCCTTCCGTGTCTGAACTCGAGAGTCATTCAATGTCCACATTCCAGAACTCTGGATGTCTGAATTATAGAAGCACCAAATGTCTGCATTCTAGAATCGGAATGTGGCGGAATTCTAGAATGCACAGCACGGCGGAATTCTAAAGTCCTAAAATGCCTGCTATCCGAAGTTAAGGTGTTTGACATCAAGAATGCTACCATGTCAGAATTATAACATTCTGAAACATTCTGGGATCTAGAATCAATGGACGGCTGAGTTCCAGAATGTCAGGGTGGCAAAACTCTAGAATCCTTGCGTGTCTGAACTCGAGAGTCATTCAATGTCCACATTCCAGAACTCTGGATGTCTGAAATATAGAAGCACCAAATGTCTGCATTCTAGAATCGGAATGTGGTAGAATTCTAGAATGCACAGCACAGCGGAATTTTAAAGTCCTAAAATGCCTGCTATTCGGAAGTCAAGGTGTCTGACATCCAGAATGTTACTAAGTCAGCATTCTACCGTTCTGAGAGATTCTCGGTTCTAGAATCAATGGATGGCAGAGTTCTGGAATGTCAGGGTGTTCAAACTCAAGAATACTTGCGTGTCTGAACTCTAGAGTCATTCAATGTCCAAATTCCGCATCACAGGGTGTCTGAATTCCAGAAGAACCAAATGTCTGCATTCTAGAATCGGAATGTGGTAGAATTCTAGAATGCACAGCACGACAGTATTCTAAAGTCCTAAAATGCCTGCTATTCGGAAGTTAAGGTGTCTGACATCCAGAATGTTACTAGGTCAGCATTCTACCGTTCTGAGAGATTCTGGGTTCTAGAATCAATGGACGGCAGAGTTCTGGAATGTCAGGGTGTTCAAACTCAAGAATACTTGCGTGTCTGAACTCGAGAGTCATTCAATGTCCACATTCCGCATCACAGGGTGTCTGAATTCCAGAAGCACCAAATGTCTGCATTCTAGAATCGGAATGTGGCGGAATTCTAGAATGCACAGCACGGCGGAATTCGAATGTCCTAAAATGCCTGCTATCCGGAAGTTAAGGTGTCTGAAATCCAGAATGCTACCACGTCAGAATTATACCATTCTGAAAGATTCTGGGATCTAGAATCAATGGACGGCTGAGTTCCAGAATGTCAGGGTTTCCAAACTCTAGAATCCTTGCATGTCTGAACTCGAGAGTCATTCAATATCCACATTCCAGGACTCTGGATGTCTGAAATATAGAAGCACCAAATGTCTGCATTCTAGAATCGGAATGTGGCGGAATTGTAGAATGCACAGCACGACAGAATTCTAAAGTCCTAAAATGCCTGCTATTCGGAAGTTAAGGTGTCTGACATCCAGAATGTTACTAGGTCAGCATTCTACCGTTCTGAGAGATTCTGGGTTCTAGAATCAATGTACGGCAGAGTTCTGGAATGTCAGGGTGTCCAAACTCTAGAATCCTTCTGTGTCTGAACTCGAGAGTCATTCAATGTCCACATTCCGGATCACAGGGTGTCTGAATTTCAGAAGCACCAAATGTCTGCATTCTAGAATCGGAATGTGGCGGAATTCTAGAATGCACAGCAAGGCGGAATTCTAAAATCCTAAAATGCCTGCTATCCGGAAGTTAAGGTGTCTGACATCAAGAATGCTACCAAGTCAGAATTATAAAATTCTGAAAGATTCTGGGATCTAGAATCAATGGACGGCTGAGTTCCAGAATGTCAGGTTGGGAAAACTCTAGAATCATTGCGTGTCTGAACTCGAGAGTCATTCAATGTCCACATTCCAGAACTCTGGATGTCTGAATTATAGAAGCACCAAATGTCTGCATTCTAGAATCGGAATGTGGCGGAATTCTAGAATGCACAGCACGGCGGAATTCTAAAGTCCTAAAATGCCTACTAGCCGAAAGTTAAGGTGTCTGATGACCAGTATCTTACTAGGTCAGCATTCTACCGTTCTGAGAGATTCTGGGTTCTAGAATCAATGGACGGCAGAGATCTGGAAGGTCAGGGTGTCCAAACTCTAGAATCCTTGCGTGTCTGAACTCGAGAGTCATTCAATGTCCACATTCCGGATCACAGGGTGTCTGAATTCCAGAAGCACCAAATGTCTGCATTCTAGAATCGGAATGTGGTAGAATTCTAGAATGCACAGCACGGCGGAATTCGAAAGTCCTAAAATGCCTGCTATCTGGAAGTTAAGATGTCTGACATCCAGAATGGTACCACATCAGAATTATACCATTCTGAAACATTCTGGGATCTGGAATCAATGGACAGCTGAGTTCCAGAATGTCAGGGTGGCAAAACTCTAGAATCCTGGCGTGTCTGAACTCGAGAGTCATTCAATGTCCACATTCCAGAACTCTGGATGTCTGAATTATAGAAGCACCAAATGTCTGCATTCTAGAATCGGAATGTGGCGGAATTCTAGAATGCACAGCACGGCGGAATTCTAAAGTCCTAAAATGCCTGCTATCCGGAAGTTAAGGTGTCTGACATCCAGAATGCTACCAAGTCAGAATTATAACATTCTGAAACATTCTGGGATCTAGAATCAATGGACGGCTGAGTTCCAGAATGCAAGGGTGGCAAAACTCTAGAATCCTTGCGTGTCTGAACTCGAGAGTCATTCAATGTCCACATTCCAGAACTCTGGATGCCTGAAATATAGAAGCACCAAATGTCTGCATTCTAGAATCGGAATGTGGCGGAAATCTAGAATGCACAGCACGGCGGAATTTTAAAGCCCTAAAATGCCTGCTATACGGAAGTCAAGGTGTCTGACATCCAGAATGTTACTAAGTCAGCATTGTACCGTTCTGAGAAATTCTGGGTTCAAGAATCAATGGATGGCAGAGTTCTGGAATGTCAGGGTGTTCAAACTCAAGAATACTTGCGTGTCTGAACTCGAGAGACATTCAATGTCCACATTCCGCATCACAGGGTGTCTGAATTCCAGAAGCACCAAATGTCTGCATTCTAGAATAGGAATGTGGCGGAATTCTAGAATGCACAGCACGGCGGAATTCGAAAGTCCTAAAATGCCTGCTATCCGGGAGTTAAGTTGTCTGAAATCCAGAATGCTACTACGTCAGAATTATACCATTCTGAAAGATTTAGGATCTAGAATCAATGGACGGCTGAGTTCCAGAATGTCAGGGATTCCAATCTCTAGAATCCTTGCATGTCTGAACTCGAGAGTCATTCAATATCCACATTCCAGGACTCTGGATGTCTGAAATATAGAAGCACCAAATGTCTGCATTCTAGAATCGGAATGTGGTAGAATTCTAGAATGCACAGCACGACAGAATTCTAAAGTCCTAAAATGCCTGCTATTCGGAAGTTAAGGTGTCTGACATCCAGAATGTTACTAGGTCAGCATTCTACTCTTCTGAGAGATTCTGGATTCTAGAATCAATGGACGGCAGAGTTCTGGAATGTCAGGGTGTCCAAACTCTAGAATCCTTCCGTGTCTGAACTCGAGAGTCCTTCAATGTCCACATTCCAGAACTCTGGATGTCTGAATTATAGAAGCACCAAATGTCTGCATTCTAGAATCGGAATGTGGCGGAATTCTAGAATGCACAGCACCGCGCCAATTCTAAAGTCCTAAAATGCCTGCTATCCGGAAGTTAATGTGTCTGACATCAAGAATGCTACCAAGTCAGAATTATACCATTCTGAAAGATTCTGGGATCTAGAATCAATGGATGGCTGAGTTCCAGAATGTCAGGGTGGCAAAATTCTAGAATCCTTGTGTGTCTGAACTCGAGACTCATTCAATGTCCACATTCCAGAACTCTGGATGTCTGAATTATAGAAGCACCAAATGTCTGCATTCTAGAATCGGAATGTGGCGGAATTCTAGAATGCACAGCACGGCGGAATTCTAAAATCCTAAAATGCCTACTAGCCGAAAGTTAAGGAATCTGATGACCAGTATCTTACTAGGTCAGCATTCTACCGTTCTGAGAGATTCTGGGTTCTAGAATCAATGGACGGCAGAGATCTGGAATGTCAGGGTGTCCAAACTCTAGAATCCTTGCGTGTCTGAACTCGAGAGTCATTCAATGTCCACATTCCGGATCACAGGGTGTCTGAATTCCAGAAGCACCAAATGTCTGCATTCTAGAATCGGAATGTGGTAGAATTCTAGAATGCACAGCACGGCGGAATTCGAAAGTCCTAAAATGCCTGCTATCTGGAAGTTAAGATATCTGACATCCAGAATGGTACCACATCAGAATTATACCATTCTGAAACATTCTGGGATCTAGAATCAATGGACAGCTGAGTTCCAGAATGTCAGGGTGGCAAAACTCTAGAATCCTGGCGTGTCTGAACTCGAGATTCATTCAATGTCCACATTCCAGAACTCTGGATGTCTGAATTATAGAAGCACCAAATGTCTGCATTCTAGAATCGGAATGTGGCGGAATTCTAGAATGCACAGCGCGGCGGAATTCTAAAGTCCTAAAATGCCTGCTATCCGGAAGTTAAGGTGTCTGACATCCAGAATGCTACCAAGTCAGAATTATAACATTCTGAAACATTCTGGGATCTAGAATCAAAGGACGGCTGAGTTCCAGAATGCAAGGGTGGCAAAACTCTAGAATCCTTGCGTGTCTGAATTCGAGAGTCATTCAATGTCCACATTCCAGAACTCTGGATGTCTGAAATATAGAAGCACCAAATGTCTGCATTCTAGAATCGGAATGTGGCGGAAATCTAGAATGCACAGCACGGCGGAATTTTAAAGTCCTAAAATGCCTGCTATACGGAAGTCAAGGTGTCTGACATCCAGAATGTTACTAAGTCAGCATTCTACCGTTCTGAGAGATTCTGGGTTCTAGAATCAATGGATGGCAGAGTTCTGGAATGTCAGGGTGTTCAAACTCAAGAATACTTGCGTGTCTGAACTCGAGAGTCATTCAATGTCCACATTCCGCATCACAGGGTGTCTGAATTCCAGAAGCACCAAATGTCTGCATTCTAGAATCGGAATGTGGCGGAATTCTAGAATGCACAGCACGGCGGAATTCGAAAGTCCTAAAATGCCTGCTATCCGGAAGTTAAGGTGTCTGACATCCAGAATGCTACCACGTCAGAATTATACCATTCTGAAAGATTCTGGGATCTAGAATCAATGGACGGCTGAGTTCCATAATGTCAGGGTTTCCAAACTCTAGAATTCTTGCATGTCTGAACTCGAGAGTCATTCAATATCCACATTCCAGGACTCTGGATGTCTGAAATATAGAAGCACCAAATGTCTGCATTCTAGAATCGGAATGTGGTAGAATTCTAGAATGCACAGCACGACAGAATTCTAAAGTCCTAAAATGCCTGCTATTCGGAAGTTAAGGTGTCTGACATCCAGAATGTTACTAGGTCAGCATTCTACCGTTCTGAGAGATTCTGGGTTCTAGAATCAATGGACGGCAGAGTTCTGGAATGTCAGGGTGTCCAAACTCTAGAATCCTTCCGTGTCTGAACTCGTGAGTCATTCAATGTCCACATTCCGGATCACAGGGTGTCTGAATTCCAGAAGCACCAAATGTCTGCATTCTAGAATCGGAATGTGGCGGAATTCTAGAATGCACAGCACGGCGGAATTCTGAAGTCCTAAAATGCCTACTAGCCGAAAGTTAAGGTGCCTGATGACCAGAATGTTACTAGGTCAGCATTCTACCGTTCTGAGAGATTCTGGGTTCTAGAATCAATGGACGGCAGTGTTCTGGAATGTCAGGGTTTCCAAACTCTAGAATCCTTCCGTGTCTGAACTCGAGAGTCATTCAATGTCCACATTCCAGAACTCTGGATGTGTGAATTATAGAAGCACCAAATGTCTGCATTCTAGAATCGGAATGTGGCAGAATTCTAGAATGCACAGCACGGCGGAATTCTAAAGTCCTAAAATGCCTGCTATCCGGAAATTAAGGTGTCTGACATCAAGAATGCTACCAAGTCAGAATTATACCATTTTGAAAGATTCTGGGATCTAGAATCAATGGATGGCTGAGTTCCAGAATGTCAGGGGGTCCAAACACTAGAATCCTTCCGTGTCTGAACTCGAGAGTCATTCAATGTCCACATTCCAGAACTCTGGATGTCTGAATTATAGAAGCACCAAATGTCTGCATTCTAGAATCGGAATGTGGCGGAATTCTAGAATGCACAGCACGGCGGAATTCTAAAGTCCTAAAATGCCTGCTATCCGGAAGTTAAGGTGTTTGACATCAAGAATGCTACCATGTCAGAATTATAACATTCTGAAACATTCTGGGATCTAGAATCAATGGACGGCTGAGTTCCAGAATGCAAGGGTGGCAAAACTCTAGAATCCTTGCGTGTCTGAACTCGAGAGTCATTCAATGTCCACATTCCAGAACTCTGGATGTCTGAAATATAGAAGCACCAAATGTCTGCATTCTAGAATCGGAATGTGGCAGAATTCTAGAATGCACAGCACAGCGGAATTTTAAAGTCCTAAAATGCCTGCTATTCGGAAGTCAAGGTGTCTGACATCCAGAATGTTACTAAGTCAGCATTCTACCGTTCTGAGAGATTCTCGGTTCTAGAATCAATGGATGGCAGAGTTCTGGAATGTCAGGGTGTTCAAACTCAAGAATACTTGCGTGTCTGAACTCTAGAGTCATTCAATGTCCAAATTCCGCATCACAGGGTGTCTGAATTCCAGAAGAACCAAATGTCTGCATTCTAGAATCGGAATGTGGTAGAATTCTAGAATGCACAGCACGACAGTATTCTAAAGTCCTAAAATGCCTGCTATTCGGAAGTTAAGGTGTCTGACATCCAGAATGTTACTAGGTCAGCATTCTACCGTTCTGAGAGATTCTGGGTTCTAGAATCAATGGACGGCAGAGTTCTGGAATGTCAGGGTGTTCAAACTCAAGAATACTTGCGTGTCTGAACTCGAGAGTCATTCAATGTCCACATTCCGCATCACAGGGTGTCTGAATTCCAGAAGCACCAAATGTCTGCATTCTAGAATCGGAATGTGGCGGAATTCTAGAATGCACAGCACGGCGGAATTCGAATGTCCTAAAATGCCTGCTATCCGGAAGTTAAGGTGTCTGAAATCCAGAATGCTACCACGTCAGAATTATACCATTCTGAAAGATTCTGGGATCTAGAATCAATGGACGGCTGAGTTCCAGAATGTCAGGGTTTCCAAACTCTAGAATCCTTGCATGTCTGAACTCGAGAGTCATTCAATATCCACATTCCAGGACTCTGGATGTCTGAAATATAGAAGCACCAAATGTCTGCATTCTAGAATCGGAATGTGGCGGAATTGTAGAATGCACAGCACGACAGAATTCTAAAGTCCTAAAATGCCTGCTATTCGGAAGTTAAGGTGTCTGACATCCAGAATGTTACTAGGTCAGCATTCTACCGTTCTGAGAGATTCTGGGTTCTAGAATCAATGTACGGCAGAGTTCTGGAATGTCAGGGTGTCCAAACTCTAGAATCCTTCTGTGTCTGAACTCGAGAGTCATTCAATGTCCACATTCCAGAACTCTGGATGTCTGAATTATAGAAGCACCAAATGTCTGCATTCTAGAATCGGAATGTGGCGGAATTCTAGAATGCACAGCACGGCGGAATTCTAAAGTCCTAAAATGCTTGCTATCCGGAAGTTAATGTGTCTGACATCAAGAATGCTACCAAGTCAGAATTATTCCATTCTGAAAGATTCTGGGATCTAGAATCAATGGACGGCTGAGTTCCAGAATGTCAGGGTGGCAAAACTCTAGAATGCTTGCCTGTCTGAACTCGAGAGTCTTTCAATGTCCACATTCCAGAACTCTGGATGTCTGAAATATAGAAGCACCAAATGTCTGCATTCTAGAATCGGAATGTGGCGGAATTATAGAATTCACAGCATGGCGGAATTTTAAAGTCCTAAAATGCCTGCTATACGGAAGTCAAGGTGTCTGACCTCCAGAATGTTACTAAGTCAGCATTGTACCGTTCTGAGAAATTCTGGGTTCAAGAATCAATGGATGGCAGAGTTCTGGAATGTCAGGGTGTTCAAACTCAAGAATACTTGCGTGTCTGAACTCGAGAGACATTCAATGTCCACATTCCGCATCACAGGGTGTCTGAATTCCAGAAGCACCAAAAGTCTGCATTCTAGAATAGGAATGTGGCGGAATTCTAGAATGCACAGCACGGCGGAATTCGAAAGTCCTAAAATGCCTGCTATCCGGAAGTTAAGTTGTCTGAAATCCAGAATGCTACTACGTCAGAATTATACCGTTCTGAAAGATTTAGGATCTAGAATCAATGGACGGTTGAGTTCCAGAATGTCAGGGATTCCAATCTCTAGAATCCTTGCATGTCTGAACTCGAGAGTCATTCAATATCCACATTCCAGGACTCTGGATGTCTGAAATATAGAAGCACCAAATGTCTGCATTCTAGAATCGGAATGTGGTAGAATTCTAGAATGCACAGCACGACAGAATTCTAAAGTCCTAAAATGCCTGCTATTCGGAAGTTAAGGTGTCTGACATCCAGAATGTTACTAGGTCAGCATTCTATTGTTCTGAGAGATTCTGGGTTCTAGAATCAATGGACGGCAGAGTTCTGGAATGTCAGGGTGTCCAAACTCTAGAATCCTTCCGTGTCTGAACTCGAGAGTCCTTCAATGTCCACATTCCAGAACTCTGGATGTCTGAATTATAGAAGCACCAAATGTCTGCATTCTAGAATCGGAATGTGGCGGAATTCTAGAATGCACAGCACGGCGGAATTCTAAAGTCCTAAAATGCCTGCTATCCGGAAATTAAGGTGTCTGACATCAAGAATACTACCAAGTCAGAATTATACCATTCTAAAAGATTCTGGGATCTAGAATCAATGGACGGCTGAGTTCCAGAATGTCAGGGTGGCAAAACTCTAGAATCCTTGCGTGTCTGAACTCGAGAGTCATTCAATGTCCACATTCCAGAACTCTGGATGTCTGAATTATAGAAGCGCCAAATGTCTGCTTTCTAGAATCGGAATGTGGCGGAATTCTAGAATGCACAGCACGGAGGAATTCTAAAGTCCTAAAATGCCTGCTATCCGGAAGTTAAGGTGTTTGACATCAAGAATGCAACCAAGTCAGAATTATAACATTCTGAAACATTCTGGGATCTAGAATCAATGGACGGCTGAGTTCCAGAATGCAAGGGTGGTAAAACTCTAGAATCCTTGCGTGTCTGAACTCGAGAGTCATTCAATGTCCAAATTCCGCATCACAGGGTGTCTGAATTCCAGAAGCACCAAATGTCTGCATTCTAGAATCGGAATGTGGTAGAATTCTAGAATGCACAGCACGACAGTATTCTAAAGTCCTAAAATGCCTGCTATCCGGAAGTTAAGGTGTCTGACATCCAGAATGTTACTAGGTCAGCATTCTACCGTTCTGAGAGATTCTGGGTTCTAGAATCAATGGACGGCAGAGTTCTGGAATGTCAGGGTGTCCAAACTCTAGAATCCTTCCGTGTCTGAACTCGAGAGTCATTCAATGTCCACATTCCAGAACTCTGGATGTCTGAATTATAGAAGCACCAAATGTCTGCATTCTTGAATCGGAATGTGGCGGAATTCTAGAATGCACAGCACGGCAGAATTCTAAAGTCCTAAAATGCCTGCTATCCGGAAGTTAAGGTGTCTGACATCAAGAATGCTACCAAGTCAGAATTATACCATTCTGAAAGATTCTGGGATCTAGAATCAATGGACGGCTGAGTTTCAGAATGTCAGGGTGGCAAAATTCTAGAATCCTTGTGTGTCTGAACTCGAGAGTCATTCAATGTCCACATTCCAGAACTCTGGATGTCGGAAATATAGAAGCACCAAATGTCTGCATTCTAGAATCGGAATGTGGCGGAATTCTAGAATGCACAGCACGGCGGAATTTTAAAGTCCTAAAATGCCTGCTATACGGAAGTCAAGGTGTCTGACCTCCAGAATGTTACTAAGACAGCATTCTACCGTTCTGAGAAATTCTGGGTTCTAGAATCAATGGATGGCAGAGTTCTGGAATGTCAGGGTGTTCAAACTCAAGAATACTTGCGTGTCTGAACTCGAGAGTCATTCAATGTCCACATTCCGCATCACAGGGTGTCTGAATTCCAGAAGCATCAAATGTCTGCATTCTAGAATCGGAATGTGGCGGAATTCTAGAATGCACAGCGCGGCGGAATTCGAATGTCCTAAAATGCCTGCTATCCGGAAGTTAAGGTGTCTGAAATCCAGAATGATACCACGTCAGAATTATACCATTCTGAAAGATTCTGGGATCTAGAATCAATGGACGGCTGAGTTCCAGAATGTCAGGGTTTCCAAACTCTAGAATCCTTGCATGTCTGAACTCGAGAGTCATTCAATATCCACATTCCAGGACTCTGGATGTCTGAAATATAGAAGCACCAAATGTCTGCATTCTAGAATCGGAATGTGGCGGAATTGTAGAATGCACAGTACGACAGAATTCTAAAGTCCTAAAATGCCTGCTATTCGGAAGTTAAGGTGTCTGACATCCAGAATGTTACTAGGTCAGCATTCTACCATTCTGAGAGATTCTGGGTTCTAGAATCAATGTACTGCAGAGTTCTGGAATGTCAGGGTGTCCAAACTCTAGAATCCTTCTGTGTCTGAACTCGAGAGTCATTCAATGTCCACATTCCAGAACTCTGGATGTCTGAATTATAGAAGCACCAAATGTCTGCATTCTAGAATCGGAATGTGGCGGAATTCTAGAATGCACAGCACGGCGGAATTCTAAAGTCCAAAAATGCTTGCTATCCGGAAGTTAAGGTGTCTGACATCAAGAATGCTACCAAGTCAGAATTATTCCATTCTGAAAGATTCTGGGATCTAGAATCAATGGACGGCTGAGTTCCAGAATGTCAGGGTGGCAAAACTCTAGAATGCTTGCCTGTCTGAACTCGAGAGTCTTTCAATGTCCACATTCCAGAACTCTGGATGTCTGAAATATAGAAGCACCAAATGTCTGCATTCTAGAATCGGAATGTGGCGGAATTCTAGAATGCACAGCATGGCGGAATTTAAAGTCCTAAAATGCCTGCTATACGGAAGTCAAGGTGTCTGACCTCCAGAATGTTACTAAGTCAGCATTGTACCGTTCTGAGAAATTCTGGGTTCAAGAATCAATGGATGGCAGAGTTCTGGAATGTCAGGGTGTTCAAACTCAAGAATACTTGCGTGTCTGAACTCGAGAGACATTCAATGTCCACATTCCGCATCACAGGGTGTCTGAATTCCAGAAGCACCAAATGTCTGCATTCTAGAATCGGAATATGGCGGAATTCTAGAATGCAAAGCACGGCGGAATTCGAAAGTCCTAAAATGCCTGCTATCCGGAAGTTAAGGTGTCTGAAATCCAGAATGCTACTACGTCAGAATTATACCATTCTGAAAGATTCTGGGATCTAGAATCAATGGACGGCTGAGTTCCAGAATGTCAGGGATTCCAATCTCTAGAATCCTTGCATGTCTGAACTCGAGAGTCATTCAATATCCACATTCCAGGACTCTGGATGTCTGAAATATAGAAGCACCAAATGTCTGCATTCTAGAATCGGAATGTGGTAGAATTCTAGAATGCACAGCACGACAGAATTCTAAAGTCCTAAAATGCCTGCTATTCGGAAGTTAAGGTGTCTGACATCCAGAATGTTACTAGGTCAGCATTCTACTGTTCTGAGAGATTCTGGGTTCTAGAATCAATGGACGGCAGAGTTCTGGAATGTCAGGGTGTCCAAACTCTAGAATCCTTCCGTGTCTGAACTCGAGAGTCCTTCAATGTCCACATTCCAGAACTCTGGATGTCTGAATTTTGGAAGCACCAAATGTCTGCATTCTAGAATCGGAATGTGGCGGAATTCTAGAATGCACAGCACGGCGGAATTCTAAAGTCCTAAAATGCCTGCTATCCGGAAATTAAGGTGTCTGACATCAAGAATGCTACCAAGTCAGAATTATACCATTCTAAAAGATTCTGGGATCTAGAATCAATGGACAGCTGAGTTCCAGAATATCAGGGTGGCAAAACTCTAGAATCCTTGCGTGTCTGAACTCGAGAGTCATTCAATGTCCACATTCCAGAACTCTGGATGTCTGAATTATAGAAGCGCCAAATGTCTGCATTCTAGAATCGGAATGTGGCGGAATTCTAGAATGAACAGCACGGAGGAATTCTAAAGTCCTAAAATGCCTGCTATTCGGAAGTTAAGGTGTCTGACATCCAGAATGTTACTAGGTCAGCATTCTACCGTTCTGAGAGATTCTGGGTTCTAGAATCAATGGACGGCAGAGATCTGGAATGTCAGGGTGTCCAAACTCTAGAATCCTTGCGTGTCTGAACTCGAGAGTCATTCAATGCCCACATTCCGGATCACAGGGTGACTGAATTCCAGAAGCACCAAATGTCTGCATTCTAGAATTGGAATGTGGTGGAATTATAGAATGCACAGCACGGCGGAATTCTAAAGTCCTAAAATGCCTGCTATCCGGAAGTTAAGGTGTGTGACATCCAGAATGGTACCACATCAGAATTATACCATGCTGAAACATTCTGGGATCTAGAATCAATGGACGGCCGAGTTCCAGAATGTCAGGGTGGCAAAACTCTAGAATCCTTGCGTGTCTGAACTCGAGAGTCATTCAATGTCCACATTCCAGAACTCTGGATGTCTGAATTATAGAAGCACCAAATGTCTGCATTCTAGAATCGGAATGTGGCGGAATTCTAGAATTCACAGTACGGCGGAATTCTAAAGTCCTAAAATGCCTGCTATCCGGAAGTTAACGTGTCTGACATCAAGAATGCTACCAAGTCAGAATTATAACATTCTGAAAGATTCTGGGATCTAGAATCAATGGACGGCTGAGTTCCAGAATGTCATGGTGGCAAAATTCTAGAATCCTTGTGTATCTGAACTTGAGAGTCATTCAATGTCCACATTCCAGAACTCTGGATGTCTGAATTATAGAAGCACCAAATGTCTGCATTCTAGAATCGGAATGTGGCGGAATACTAGAATGCACAGCACGGCGGAATTCTAAAGCCCTAAAATGCTTGCTATCTGGAAGTTAAGGTGTCTGACATCAAGAGTGCTACCAAGTCAGAATTATAACATTCTGAAAGATTCTGGGATCTAGAATCAATGGACGGCTGAGTTCCAGAATGTCAGGGTGGCAAAACTCTAGAATCCTTGCCTGTCTGAACTCGAGAGTCATTCAATGTCCACATTCCAGAACTCTGGATGTCTGAAATATAGAAGCACCAAATGTCTGCATTCTAGAATCGGAATGTGGCGGAATTGTAGAATGCACAGCACGGCGGAATTTTAAAGTCCTAAAATGCCTGCTATACGGAAGTCAAGGTGTCTGACCTCCAGAATGTTACTAAGTCAGCATTCTACCGTTCTGAGAAATTCTGGGTTCTAGAATCAATGGATGGCAGAGTTCTGGAATGTCAGGGTGTTCAAACTCAAGAATACCTGCGTGTCTGAACTCGAGAGACATTCAATGTCCACATTCCGCATCACAGGGTGTCTGAATTCCAGAAGCACCAAATGTCTGCATTCTAGAATCGGAATGTGGCGGAATTCTAGAATGCACAGCACGGCGGAATTCGAAAGTCCTAAAATGCCTGCTATCCGGAAGTTAAGGTGTCTGAAATCCAGAATGATACCACGTCAGAATTATACCATTCTGAAAGATTCTGGGATCTAGAATCAATGGACGGCTGAGTTCCAGAATGTCAGGGTTTCCAAACTCTAGAATCCTTGCATGTCTGAACTCGAGAGTCATTCAATATCCACATTCCAGGACTCTGGATGTCTGAAATATAGAAGCACCAAATGTCTGCATTCTAGAATCGGAATGTGGCGGAATTGTAGAATGCACAGCACGACAGAATTCTAAAGTCCTAAAATGCCTGCTATTCGGAAGTTAAGGTGTCTGACATCCAGAATGTTACTAGGTCAGCATTCTACCATTCTGAGAGATTCTGGGTTCTAGAATCAATGTACTGCAGAGTTCTGGAATGTCAGGGTGTCCAAACTCTAGAATCCTTCTGTGTCTGAACTCGAGAGTCATTCAATGTCCACATTCCAGAACTCTGGATGTCTGAATTATAGAAGCACCAAATGTCTGCATTCTAGAATCGGAATGTGGCGGAATTCTAGAATGCACAGCACGGCGGAATTCTAAAGTCCTAAAATGCTTGCTATCCGGAAGTTAAGGTGTCTGACATCAAGAATGCTACCAAGTCAGAATTATTCCATTCTGAAAGATTCTGGGATCTAGAATCAATGGACGGCTGAGTTCCAGAATGTCAGGGTGGCAAAACTCTAGAATGCTTGCCTGTCTGAACTCGAGAGTCTTTCAATGTCCACATTCCAGAACTCTGGATGTCTGAAATATAGAAGCACCAAATGTCTGCATTCTAGAATCGGAATGTGGCGGAATTCTAGAATGCACAGCATGGCGGAATTTAAAGTCCTAAAATGCCTGCTATACGGAAGTCAAGGTGTCTGACCTCCAGAATGTTACTAAGTCAGCATTGTACCCTTCTGAGAAATTCTGGGTTCAAGAATCAATGGATGGCAGAGTTCTGGAATGTCAGGGTGTTCAAACTCAAGAATACTTGCGTGTCTGAACTCGAGAGACATTCAATGTCCACATTCCGCATCACAGGGTGTCTGAATTCCAGAAGCACCAAATGTCTGCATTCTAGAATCGGAATGTGGCGGAATTCTAGAATGCACAGCACGGCGGAATTCGAAAGTCCTAAAATGCCTGCTATCCGGAAGTTAAGGTGTCTGAAATCCAGAATGCTACTACGTCAGAATTATACCATTCTGAAAGATTCTGGGATCTAGAATCAATGGACGGCTGAGTTCCAGAATGTCAGGGATTCCAATCTCTAGAATCCTTGCATGTCTGAACTCGAGAGTCATTCAATATCCACATTCCAGGACTCTGGATGTCTGAAATATAGAAGCACCAAATGTCTGCATTCTAGAATCGGAATGTGGTAGAATTCTAGAATGCACAGCACGACAGAATTCTAAAGTCCTAAAATGCCTGCTATTCGGAAGTTAAGGTGTCTGACATCCAGAATGTTACTAGGTCAGCATTCTACCGTTCTGAGAGATTCTGGGTTCTAGAATCAATGGACGGCAGAGATCTGGAATGTCAGGGTGTCCAAACTCTAGAATCCTTGCGTGTCTGAACTCGAGAGTCATTCAATGCCCACATTCCGGATCACAGGGTGACTGAATTCCAGAAGCACCAAATGTCTGCATTCTAGAATCGGAATGTGGTAGAATTCTAGAATGCACAGCACGACAGAATTCTAAAGTCCTAAAATGCCTGCTATTCGGAAGTTAAGCTGTCTGACATCCAGAATGTTACTAGGTCAGCATTCTACTGTTCTGAGAGATTCTGGGTTCTAGAATCAATGTACGGCAGAGTTCTGGAATGTCAGGGTGTCCAAACTCTAGAATCCTTCCGTGTCTGAACTCAAGAGTCCTTCAATGTCCACATTCCAGAACTCTGGATGTCTGAATTTTGGAAGCACCAAATGTCTGCATTCTAGAATCGGAATGTGGCGGAATTCTAGAATGCACAGCACGGCGCAATTCTAAAGTCCTAAAATGCCTGCTATCCGGAAATTAAGGTGTCTGACATCAAGAATGCTACCAAGTCAGAATTATACCATTCTAAAAGATTCTGGGATCTAGAATCAATGGACAGCTGAGTTCCAGAATATCAGGGTGGCAAAACTCTAGAATCCTTGCGTGTCTGAACTCGAGAGTCATTCAATGTCCACATTCCAGAACTCTGGATGTCTGAATTATAGAAGCGCCAAATGTCTGCATTCTAGAATCGGAATGTGGCGGAATTCTAGAATGAACAGCACGGAGGAATTCTAAAGTCCTAAAATGCCTGCTATTCGGAAGTTAAGGTGTCTGACATCCAGAATGTTACTAGGTCAGCATTCTACCGTTCTGAGAGATTCTGGGTTCTAGAATCAATGGACGGCAGAGATCTGGAATGTCAGGGTGTCCAAACTCTAGAATCCTTGCGTGTCTGAACTCGAGAGTCATTCAATGCCCACATTCCGGATCACAGGGTGACTGAATTCCAGAAGCACCAAATGTCTGCATTCTAGAATCGGAATGTGGTGGAATTATAGAATGCACAGCACGGCGGAATTCTAAAGTCCTAAAATGCCTGCTATCCGGAAGTTAAGGTGTGTGACATCCAGAATGGTACCACATCAGAATTATACCATTCTGAAACATTCTGGGATCTAGAATCAATGGACGGCCGAGTTCCAGAATGTCAGGGTGGCAAAATTCTAGAATCCTTGCGTGTTTGAACTCGAGAGTCATTCAATGTCCACATTCCAGAACTCTGGATGTCTGAATTATAGAAGCACCAAATGTCTGCATTCTAGAATCGGAATGTGGCGGAATTCTAGAATTCACAGTACGGCGGAATTCTAAAGTCCTAAAATGCCTGCTATCCGGAAGTTAACGTGTCTGACATCAAGAATGCTACCAAGTCAGAATTATAACATTCTGAAAGATTCTGGGATCTAGAATCAATGGACGGCTGAGTTCCAGAATGTCATGGTGGCAAAATTCTAGAATCCTTGTGTATCTGAACTCGAGAGTCATTCAATGTCCACATTCAAAACTCTGGATGTCTGAATTATAGAAGCACCAAATGTCTGCATTCTAGAATCGGAATGTGGCGGAATACTAGAATGCACAGCACGGCGGAATTCTAAAGCCCTAAAATGCTTGCTATCTGGAAGTTAAGGTGTCTGACAACAAGAGTGCTACCAAGTCAGAATTATAACATTCTGAAAGATTCTGGGATCTAGAATCAATGGACGGCTGAGTTCCAGAATGTCAGGGTGGCAAAACTCTAGAATCCTTGCCTGTCTGAACTCGAGAGTCATTCAATGTCCACATTCCAGAACTCTGGATGTCTGAAATATAGAAGCACCAAATGTCTGCATTCTAGAATCGGAATGTGGCGGAATTGTAGAATGCACAGCATGGCGGAATTTTAAAGTCCTAAAATGCCTGCTATACGGAAGTCAAGGTGTCTGACCTCCAGAATGTTACTAAGTCAGCATTCTACCGTTCTGAGAAATTCTGGGTTCTAGAATCAATGGATGGCAGAGTTCTGGAATGTCAGGGTGTTCAAACTCAAGAATACCTGCGTGTCTGAACTCGAGAGTCATTCAATGTCCACATTCCGCATCACAGGGTGTCTGAATTCCAGAAGCACCAAATGTCTGCATTCTAGAATCGGAATGTGGCGGAATTCTAGAATGCACAGCACGGCGGAATTCGAAAGTCCTAAAATGCCTGCTATCCGGAAGTTAAGGTGTCTGAAATCGAGAATGCTACCACGTCAGAATTATACCATTCTGAAAGATTCTGAGATCTAGAATCAATGGACGGCTGAGTTCCAGAATGTCAGGGTTTCCAAACTCTAGAATCCTTGCATGTCTGAACTCGAGAGTCATTCAATATCCACATTCCAGGACTCTGGATGTCTGAAATATAGAAGCACCAAATGTCTGCATTCTAGAATCGGAATGTGGTAGATTTCTAGAATGCACAGCACGACAGAATTCTAAAGTCCTAAAATGCCTGCTATTCGGAAGTTAAGGTGTCTGACATCCAGAATGTTACTAGGTCAGCATTCTACCGTTCTGAGAGATTCTGGGTTCTAGAATCAATGGACGGCAGAGTTCTGGAATGTCAGGGTGTCCAAACTCTAGAATCCTTCCGTGTCTGAATTCGAGAGTCATTCAATGTCCACATTCCAGAACTCTGGTTGTCTGAATTAAAAAAGCAGCAAATATCTGCATTCTAGAATCGGAAAGTGGCGGAATTCTAGAATGCACAGCACGGTAGAATTCTAAAGTCCTAAAATGCCTGCTATCCGGAAGTTAAGATGTCTGACATCCAGAGTGGTACCACATCAGTATTATAACATTCTGAAACATTCTGGGTTCTAGAATCAATGGACGGCAGAGATCTGGAATGTCAGGGTGTCCAAACTCTAGAATCCTTGCATGTCTGAACTCGAGAGTCATTCAATGTCCACATTCCAGAACTGTTGATGTCTGAATTATAGAAGCACCAAATGTCTGCATTCTAGAATCGGAATGTGGCGGAATTCTAGAATGCACAGCACGGCGGAATTCTAAAGTCCTAAAATGCCTGCTATCCGGAAGTTAAGGTGTCTGACATCCAGAATGCTACCACGTCAGAATTATAACGTTCTGAAAGATTCTGGGATCTAGAATCAATGGACGGCTGAGTTCCAGAATGCAAGGGTGGCAAAACTCTAGAATCCTTGCCTGTCTGAACTCGAGAGTCATTCAATGTCCACATTCCAGAACTCTGGATGTCTGAAATATAGAAGCACCAAATGTCTGCATTCTAGAATCAGAATGTGGCGGAATTCTATAATGCACAGCACGGCGGAATTTTAAAGTCCTAAAATGCCTGCTATACGGAAGTCAAGGTGTCTGACATCCAGAATGTTACTAAGTCAGCATTCTACCGTTCTGAGAGATTCTGAGTTCTAGAATCAATGGATGGCAGAGTTCTGGAATGTCAGGGTGTTCAAACTCAAGAATACTTGCGTGTCTGAACTCGAGAGTCATTCAATGTCCACATTCCGCATCACAGGGTGTCTGAATTCCGGAAGCACCAAATGTCTGCATTCTAGTATCGGAATGTGGCGGAATTCTAGAATGCACACCACGGTGGAATTCTAAAATCCTAAAATGCCTGCTATCCGGGAGTTAAGGTGTCTGACATCAAGAATGCTACCAAGTCAGAATTATACCATTCTGAAAGATTCTGGGATCTAGAATCAATGGACGGCTGAGTTCCAGAATGTCAGGGTGGCAAAACTCTAGAATCCTTGCGTGTCTGAACTCGAGAGTCATTCAATGTCCACATTCCAGAACTCTGGATGTCTGAATTACAGAAGCACCAAATGTCTGCATTCTAGAATCGGAATGTGGCGGAATTCTAGAATGCACAGCACGGCGGAATTCTAAAGTCCTGAAATGCCTTTTATCCGGAAGTTAACGTGTCTGACATCAAGAATGCTACCAAGTCAGAATTATGCCATTCTGAAAGATTCTGGGATCTAGAATCAATGGACGGCTGAGTTCCAGAATGTCAGGGTTTCCAAACTCTAGAATCCTTGCGTGTCTGAACTCGAGAGTCATTCAATGTCCACATTCCAGAACTCTGTATGTCTGAATTATAGAAGCACCAAATGTCTGCATTCTAGAATCGGAATGTGGCGGAATTCTAGAATGCACAGCACGGCGGAATTCTAAAGTCCTAAAATTCCTACTAGCCGAAAGTTAAGGTGTCTGATGACCAGAATGTTACTAGGTCAGCATTCTCCCGTTCTGAGAGATTCTGGGTTCTTGAATCAATGGACGGCAGAGTTCTGGAATGTCAGGGTGTCCAAACTCTAGAATAGTTCGGTGTTTGAACTCGAGAGTCATTCAATTTCCATATTCCGGGTCACAGTGTGAGTGAATTCCAGAAGCACCAAATGTCTGCATTCTAGAATCGGAATGTGGCGGAATTCTAGAATGCACAGCACGGCGGAATTCTAAAGTCCTAAAATGCCTGCTATCCGGAAGTTAAGGTGTCTGACATCCAGAATGCTACCACGTCAAAATTATACCATTCTGAAACATTCTGGGATCTAGAATCAATGGACGGCTGAGTTCCAGAATGTCAGGGTGGCAAAACCCTAGAATCCTGGCGTGTCTGAACTCGAGAGTCATTCAATGTCCACATTCCAGAACTCTGGATGTCTGAATTATAGAAGCACCAAATGTCTGCATTTTAGAATCGGAATGTGGCGGAATTCTAGAATGCACAGCACGGCGGAATTCTAAAGTCCTAAAATGCCTGCTATCCGGAAGTTAAGGTGTCTGACATCAAGAATGCTACCACGTCAGAATTATACCATTCTGAAACATTCTGGGATCTAGAATAAATGGACGGCTGAGTTCCAGAATGTCAGGGTGGCAAAACTCTAGAATCCTTGCGTGTCTGAACTCTAGAGTCATTCAATATCCACATTCCAGGACTCTGGATGTCTGAAATATAGAAGCACCAAATGTCTGCATTCTAGAATCGGAATGTGGCGGAATTCTAGAATGCACAGCACGACGGAATTCTAAAGTCCTAAAATGCCTGCTATTCGGAAGTTACGGTGTCTGACATCCAGAATGTTACTATGTCAGCATTCTGCCGTTCTGAGAGATTCTGGGTTCTAGAATCAATGGACGGCAGAGTTCTGGAATGTCAGGGTGTCAAAACTCTAGAATCCTTCCGTGTCTGAACTCGTGAGTCATTCAATGTCCACATTCCGGATCACAGGGTGTCTGAATTCCAGAAGCACCAAATGTCTGCATTCTAGAATCGGAATGTGGCGGAATTCTAGAATGCACAACACGGCAGAATTCTGAAGTCCTTAAATGCCTGATATTCGGAAGTTAAGGAGTCTGACATCCAGAATGTTACTAGGTCAGCATTCTACCGTTCTGAGAGATTCTGGGTTCTAGAATCAATGGACGGCAGAGTTCTGGAATGTCAGGGTGTCCAAACTCAAGAATCCTTCCGTGTCTGAACTCCTGAGTCATTCAATGTCCACATTCCGGATCACAGAGTGTCTGAATTCCAGAAGCACCAAATGTCTGCATTCTAGAAGCGGAATGTGGCGGAATTCTAGAATGCACAGCACGGCGGAATTCTAAAGTCCTAAAATGCCTGCTATCCGGAAGTTAAGGTGTCTGACATCAAGAATGCTACCAAGTCAGAATTATAACTTTCTGAAACATTCTGGGATCTAGAATCAATGGACGGCTGAGTTCCAGAATGCGAGGGTGGCAAAACTCTAGAATCCTTGCGTGTCTGAACTCGAGAGTCATTCAATGTCCACATTCCAGAAATCTGGATGTCTGAAATATAGAAGCACCAAATGTCTGCATTCTAGAATCGGAATGTGGCGGAATTCTAGAATGCACAGCACAGCGGAATTTTAAAGTCCTAAAATGCCTGCTATACGGAAGTCAAGGTTTTTGACATCCAGAATGTTACTAAGTCAGCATTCTACCGTTCTGAGAGATTCTCGGTTCTAGAATCAATGGATGGCAGAGTTCTGGAATGTCAGGGTGTTCAAACTCAAGAATACTTGCGTGTCTGAACTCGAGAGTCATTCAATGTCCACATTCCGCATCACAGGGTGTCTGAATTCCAGAAGCACCAAATGTCTGCATTCTAGAATCGGAATGTGGCGGAATTCTAGAATGCACAGCACGGCGGAATTCTAAAGTCCTAAAATGCCTGCTATCCGGAAGTTAAGGTGTCTGACATCAAGAATGCTACCAAGACAGAATTATACCATTCTGAAAGATTCTGGGATCTAGAATCAATGGACGGCTGAGTTCCAGAATGTCAGGGTGGCAAAATTCTATAATCCTTGTGTGTCTGAACTCGAGAGTCATTCAATGTCCACATTCCAGAACTCTGGATGTCTGAATTATAGAAGCACCAAATGTCTGCATTCTAGAATCGGAATGTTGCGGAATACTAGAATGCACAGCACGGCGGAATTCTAAAGCCCTAAAATGCCTGCTATCCGGAAGTTAAGGTGTCTGACATCAAGAGTGCTACCAAGTCAGAATTATAACATTCTGAAAGATTCTGGGATCTAGAATCAATGGACGGCTGAGTTCCAGAATGTCAGGGTGGCAAAACTCTAGAATCCTTGCCTGTCTGAACTCGAGAGTCATTCAATGTCCACATTCCAGAACTCTGGATGTCTGAAATATAGAAGCACCAAATGTCTGCATTCTAGAATCGGAATATGGCGGAATTGTAGAATGCACAGCACGGCGGAATCTTAAAGTCCTAAAATGCCTGCTATACGGATGTCAAGGTATCTGACCTCCAGAATGTTACTAAGTCAGCATTCTACCGTTCTGAGAAATTCTGGGTTCTAGAATCAATGGATGGCAGAGTTCTGGAATGTCAGGGTGTTCAAACTCAAGAATACTTGCGTGTCTGAACTCGAGAGTCATTCAATGTCCACATTCCGCATCACAGGGTGTCTGAATTCCAGAAGCACCAAATGTCTGCATTCTAGAATCGGAATGTGGCGGAATTCTAGAATGCACAGCACGGCGGAATTCTAAAGTCCTAAAATGCCTGCTATCCGGAAGTTAAGGTGTCTGACATCCAGAATGCTACCACGTCAGAATTATACCATTCTGAAAGATTCTGGGATCTAGAATCAATGGACGGCTGAGTTCCAGAATGTCAGGGTTTCCAAACTCTAGAATCCTTGCATGTCTGAACTCGAGAGTCATTCAATATCCACATTCCAGGACTCTGGATGTCTGAAATATAGAAGCACAAAATGTCTGCATTCTAGAATCGGAATGTGGTAGAATTCTAGAATGCACAGCACAACAGAATTCTAAAGTCCTAAAATGCCTGCTATTCGGAAGTTAAGGTGTCTGACATCCAGAATGTTACTAGGTCAGCATTCTACCGTTCTGAGAGATTCTGGGTTCTAGAATCAATGGACGGCAGAGTTCTGGAATGACAGGGTGTCCAAACTCTAGAATCCTTCAGTGTTTGAACTCGAGAGTCATTCAATTTCCATATTCCGTGTCACAGGGTGACTGAATTCCAGAATCACCAAATGTCTGCATTCTAGAATCGGAATGTGGCGGAAATCTAGAATGCACAGCACGACGGAATTATAAAGTCCTAAAATGCCTACTAGCCGAAAGTTAAGGTGTCTGATGACCAGAATGTTACTAGGTCAGCATTCTACCGTTCTGAGAGATTCTGGGTTCTGGAATCAATGGACGGCAGAGATCTGGCATTTCAGGGTGTCCAAACACTGGAATCCTTGCGTGTCTGAACTCGAGAGTCATTCAATGTCCACATTCCGGATCACAGGGTGTCTGAATTACAGAAGCACCAAATGTCTGCATTCTAGAATCGGAATGTGGCGGAATTCTAGAATGCACAGCACCGCGCCAATTCTAAAGTCCTAAAATGCCTGCTATCCGGAAGTTAATGTGTCTGACATAAAGAATGCTACCAAGTCAGAATTACACCATTCTGAAAGATTCTGGGATCTAGAATCAATGGACGGCTGAATTCCAGAATGTCAGGGTGGCAAAATTCTAGAATCCTTGTGTGTCTGAACTCGAGAGTCATTCAATGTCCACATTCCAGAACTCTGGATGTCTGAATTATAGAAGCACCAAATGTCTGCATTCTAGAATCGGAATGTGGCGGAATTCTAGAATGCACAGCACGGCGGAATTCTAAAGTCCTAAAATGCCTACTAGCCGAAAGTTAAGGTGTCTGATGACCAGTATCTTACTAGGTCAGAATTCTACCGTTCTGAGAGATTCTGGGTTCTAGAATCAATGTACGGCAGAGATCTGGAAGGTCAGGGTGTCCAAACTCTAGAATCCTTGCGTGTCTGACCTCGAGAGTCATTCAATGTCCACATTCCGGATCACAGGGTGTCTGAATTCCAGAAGCACCAAATGTCTGCATTCTAGAATCGGAATGTGGTAGAATTCTAGAATGCACAGCACGGCGGAATTCGAAAGTCCTAAAATGCCTGCTATCTGGAAGTTAAGATGTCTGACATCCAGAATGGTACCACATCAGAATTATACCATTCTGAAACATTCTGGGATCTAGAATCAATGGACAGCTGAGTTCCAGAATGTCAGGGTGGCAAAACTCTAGAATCCTGGCGTGTCTGAACTCGAGAGTCATTCAATGTCCACATTCCAGAACTCTGGATGTCTGAATTATAGAAGCACCAAATGTCTGCATTCTAGAATCGGAATGTGGCGGAATTCTAGAATGCACAGCACGGCAGAATTCTAAAGTCCTAAAATGCCTGCTATCCGGAAGTTAAGGTGTCTGACATCCAGAATGCTACCAAGTCAGATTTAAAGCATTCTGAAACATTCTGGGATCTAGAATCAATGGACGGCTGAGTTCCAGAATGCAAGGGTGGCAAAACTAGAATCCTTGCGTGTCTGAACTCGAGAGTCATTCAATGTCCACATTCCAGAACTCTGGATGTCTGAAATATAGAAGCACCAAATGTCTGCATTCTAGAATCGGAATGTGGTAGAATTCTAGAATGCACAGCACGACAGAATTCTAAAGTCCTAAAATGCCTGCTATTCGGAAGTTAAGGTGTCTGACATCCAGAATGTTACTAGGTCAGCATTCTAGCGTTCTGAGAGATTCTGGGTTCTAGAATCAATGGACGGCAGAGTTCTGGAATGTCAGGGTGTCCAAACTCTAGAATCCTTCCGTGTCTGAACTCGTGAATCATTCAATGTCCACATTCCGGAACACAGGGTGTCTGAATTCCAGAAGCACCAAATGTCTGCATTCTAGAATCGGAATGTGGCGGAATTCTAGAATGCACAGCATGGCGGAATTCGAAAGTCCTAAAATGCCTGCAATCGGGAAGTTAAGGTGTCTGACATCCAGAATGCAACCACGTCAGAGTTATACCATTCTGAAAGATTCTGGGATCTAGAATCAATGGACGGCTGAGTTCCAGAATGTCAGGGTGGCAAAACTCTAGAATCCTGGCGTGTCTGAACTCAAGAGTCATTCAATGTCCACATTCCAGAACTCTGGATGTCCGAATTATAGAAGCACCAAATGTCTGCATTCTAGAATCGGAATGTGGCGGAATTCTAGAATGCACAGCACGGCTGAATTCTAAATTCCTAAAATGCCTACTAACCGAAAGTTAAGGTGTCTGATGACCAGTATATTACTAGGTCAGCATTCTACCGTTCTGAGAGATTCTGGGTTATAGAATCAATGGACGGCAGAGATCTGGAATGTCAGGGTGTCCAAACTCTAGAATCCTTGCATGTCTGAACTCGAGAGTCATTCAATGTCCACATCCGGATCACAGGGTTTCTGAATTCCAGAAGCACCAAATGTCTGCATTCTAGAATCGGAATGTGGTAGAATTCTAGAATGCACAGCACGGTAGAATTCTAAAGTCCTAAAATGCCTGCTATCCGGAAGTTAAGGTGTCTGACATCCAGAGTGGTTCCACATCAGAATTATACCATTCTGAAACATTCTATGATCTAGAATCAAAGGACGGCTGAGTTCCAGAATGTCAGGGTGGCAAAACTCTAGAATCCTTCCGTGTCTGAACTCGAGAGTCATTCAATGTCCACATTCAAGAACTCTGGATGTCTGAATTATAGAAGCACCAAATGTCTGCATTCTAGAATCGGAATGTGGCGGAATTCTAGAATGCACAGCACGGCGGAATTCTAAAGTCCTAAAATGCCTGCTATCCGGAAGTTAAGGTGTCTGACATCAAGAATGCTACCAAGTCAGAATTATACCATTCTGAAAGATTCTGGGATCTAGAATCAATGGACGGCTGAGTTCCAGAATGTCAGGGTTTCCAATCTCTAGAATCCTTGCATGTCTGAACTCGAGAGTCAATCAATATCCACATTCCAGGACTCTGGATGACTGAAATATAGAAGCAACAAATGTCTGCATTCTAGAATCGGAATGTGGTAGAATTCTAGAATGCACAGCACGACAGAATTCTAAAGTCCTAAAATGCCTGCTATTCGGAAGTTAAGGTGTCTGACATCCAGAATGTTACTAGGTCAGCATTCTACCGTTCTGAGAGATTCTGGGTTGTAGAATCAATGGACGGCAGAGTTCTGGAATGTCAGGGTGTCCAAACTCTAGAATCCTTCCGTGTCTGAACTCGAGAGTCATTCAATGTCCACATTCCAGAACTCTGGATGTCTGAATTATAGAAGCACCAAATGTCTGCATTCTTGAATCGGAATGTGGCGGAATTCTAGAATGCACAGCACGGCAGAATTCAAAACTCCTAAAATGCCTGCTATCCGGAAGTTAAGGTGTCTGACATCAAGAATGCTACCAAGTCAGAATTATACCATTCTGAAAGATTCTGGGATCTAGAATCAATGGACGGCTGAGTTTCAGAATGTCAGGGTGGCAAAATTCTAGAATCCTTGTGTGTCTGAACTCGAGAGTCATTCAATATCCACATTCCAGAACTCTGGATGTCTGAATTATAGAAGCACCAAATGTCTGCATTCTAGAATCGGAATGTGGCGGAATACTAGAATGCACAGCACGGCGGAATTCTAAAGCCCTAAAATGCCTGCTATCCGGAAGTTAAGGTGTCTGACATCAAGAGTGCTACCAAGTCAGAATTATAACATTCTGAAAGATTCTGGGATCTAGAATCAATGGACGGCTGAGTTCCAGAATGTCAGGGTGGCAAAACTCTAGAATCCTTGCCTGTCTGAACTCGAGAGTCATTCAATGTCCACATTCCAGAACTCTGGATGTCTGAAATATAGAAGCACCAAATGTCTGCATTCTAGAATCGGAATGTGGCGGAATTGTAGAATGCACAGCACGGAGGAATTTTAAAGTCCTAAAATGCCTGCTATACGGAAGTCAAGGTGTCTGACCTCCAGAATGTTACTAAGACAGCATTCTACCGTTCTGAGAAATTCTGGGTTCTAGAATCAATGGATGGCAGAGTTCTGGAATGTCAGGGTGTTCAAACTCAAGAATACTTGCGTGTCTGAACTCGAGAGTCATTCAATGTCCACATTCCGCATCACAGGGTGTCTGAATTCCAGAAGCACCAAATGTCTGCATTCTAGAATCGGAATGTGGCGGAATTCTAGAATGCACAGCACGGCGGAATTCTTAAGTCCTAAAATGCCTGCTATCCGGAAGTTAAGGTGTCTGACATCAAGAATGCTACCAAGTCAGAATTATACCATTCTGAAAGATTCTGCGATCTAGAATCCATGGACGGCTGAGTTCCAGAATGTCAGGGTGGCAAAACTCTAGAATGCTTGCCTGTCTGAACTCGAGAGTCTTTCAATGTCCACATTCCAGAACTCTGGATGTCTGAAATATAGAAGCACCAAATGTCTGCATTCTAGAATCGGAATGTGGCAGAATTCTAGAATGCACAGCACAGCGGAATTTTAAAGTCCTAAAATGCCTGCTATTCGGAAGTCAAGGTGTCTGACATCCAGAATGTTACTAAGTCAGCATTCTACCGTTCTGAGAGATTCTCGGTTCTAGAATCAATGGACGGCAGAGTTCTGGAATGTCAGGGTGTTCAAACTCAAGAATACTTGCGTGTCTGAACTCGAGAGTTATTCAATGTCCACATTGCGCATCACAGGGTGTCTGAATTCCAGAAGCACCAAATGTCTGCATTCTAGAATCGGAATGTGGCGGAATTCTAGAATGCACAGCACGGCGGAATTCGAAAGTCCTAAAATGCCTGCTATCCGGAAGTTAAGGTGTCTGAAATCCGGAATGCTACAACGTCAGAATTATACCATTCTGAAAGATTCTGGGATCTAGAATCAATGGACGGCTGAGTTCCAGAATGTCAGGGTTTCCAATCTCTAGAATCCTTGCATGTCTGAACTCGAGAGTCAATCAATATCCACATTCCAGGACTCTGGATGTCTGAAATATAGAAGCACCAAATGTCTGCATTCTAGAATCGGAATGTGGTAGAATTCTAGAATGCACAGCACGACAGAATTCGAAAGTCCTAAAATGCCTGCTATCCGGAAGTTAAGGTGTCTGACATCCAGAATGCTACCACGTCAGAATTATACCATTCTGAAAGATTCTGGGATCTAGAATCAATGGACGGCTGAGTTCGAGAATGTCAGTGTGGCAAAACTCTAGAATCCTTGCGTGTCTGAACTCGAGAGTCATTCAATGTCCACATTCCAGAACTCTGGATATCTGAATTATAGAAGCACCAAATGTCTGCATTCTAGAATCGGAATGTGGCGGAATTCTAGAATGCACAGCACGGCGGAATTCTAAAGTCCTAAAAAGCCTACTAGCCGAAAGTTAAGGTGTCTGATGACCAGAATGTTACTAGGTCAGCATTCTACCGTTCTGAGAGATTCTCGGTTCTAGAATGAATGGATGGCAGAGTTCTGGAATGTCAGGGTGTTCAAACTCAAGAATACTTGCGTGTCTGAACTCGAGAGTCATTCAATGTCCACATTCCGCATCACAGGGTGTCTGAATTCCAGAAGCACCAAATGTCTGCATTCTAGAATCGGAATGTGGCGGAATTCTAGAATGCACAGCACGGCGGAATTCGAATGTCCTAAAATGCCTGCTTTCCGGAAGTTAAGGTGTCTGAAATCCAGAATGCTACCACGTCAGAATTATACCATTCTGAAAGATTCTGGGATCTAGAATCAATGGACGGCTGAGTTCCAGAATGTCAGGGTTTCCAAACTCTAGAATCCTTGCATGTCTGAACTCGAGAGTCATTCAATATCCACATTCCAGGACTCTGGATGTCTGAATTATAGAAGCACCAAATGTCTGCATTCTTGAATCGGAATGTGGCGGAATTCTAGAATGCACAGCACGGCGGAATTCGAAAGTCCTAAAATGCCTGCTATCTAGAAGTTAAGATGTCTGACATCCAGAATGGTACCACATCAGAATTATACCATTCTGAAACATTCTGGAATCTAGAATCAATGGAGAGCTGAGTTACAGAATGTCAGGGTGGCAAAACTCTAGAATCCTGGCGTGTCTGAACTCGAGAGTCATTCAATGTCCACATTCCAGAACTCTGGATGTCTGAATTATAGAAGCACCAAATGTCTGCATTCTAGAATCGGAATGTGGCGGAATTCTAGAATGCACAGCACGGCGGAATTCTAAAGTCCTAAAATGCCTGCTATCCGGAAGTTAAGGTGTCTGACATCCAGAATGCTACCAAGTCAGATTTAAAACATTCTGAAACATTCTGGGATCTAGAATCAATGGACGGCTGAGTTCCAGAATGCAAGGGTGGCAAATCTCTAGAATCCTTGCGTGTCTGAACTCGAGAGTCATTCAATGTCCACATTCCAGAACTCTGGATGTCTGAAATATAGAAGCACCAAATGTCTGCATTCTAGAATCGGAATATGGCGGAAATCTAGAATGCACAGCACGGCGGAATTTTAAAGTCCTAAAATGCCTGCTATACGGAAGTCAAGGTGTCTGACATCCAGAATGTTACTAAGTCAGCATTCTACCGTTCTGAGAGATTCTGGGTTCTAGAATCAATGGATGGCAGAGTTCTGGAATGTCAGGGTGTTCAAACTCAAGAATACTTGCGTGTCTGAACTCGAGAGTCATTCAATGTCCACATTCCGCATCACAGGGTGTCTGAATTCCAGAAGCACCAAATGTCTGCATTCTAGAATCGGAATGTGGCGGAATTCTAGAATGCACAGCACGGCAGAATTCGAAAGTCCTAAAATGCCTGCTATCCGGAAGTTAAGGTGTCTGACATCCAGAATGCTACCACGTCAGAATTATACCATTCTGAAAGATTCTGGGATCTAGAATCAATGGACGGCTGAGTTCCAGAATGTCAGGGTTTCCAAACTCTAGAATTCTTGCAGGTCTGAACTCGAGAGTCATTCAATATCCACATTCCAGGACTCTGGATGTCTGAAATATAGAAGCACCAAATGTCTGCATTCTAGAATCGGAATGTGGTAGAATTCTAGAATGCACAGCACGACAGAATTCTAAAGTCCTAAAATGCCTGCTATTCGGAAGTTAAGGTGTCTGACATCCAGAATGTTACAAGGTCAGCATTCTACCGTTCTGAGAGATTCTGGGTTATAGAATCAATGGACGGCAGAGATCTGGAATGTCAGGGTGTCCAAACTCTAGAATCCTTGCATGTCTGAACTCGAGAGTCATTCAATGTCCACATTCCGGATCACAGGGTGTCTGAATTCCAGAAGCACCAAATGTCTGCATTCTAGAATCGGAATGTGGTAGAATTCTAGAATGCACAGCACGGTAGAATTCTAAAGTCCTAAAATGCCTGCTATCCGGAAGTTAAGGTGTCTGACATCCAGAGTGGTACCACATCAGAATTATACCATTCTGAAACATTCTATGATCTAGAATCAAAGGACGGCTGAGTTCCAGAATGTCAGGGTGGCAAAACTCTAGAATCCTTGCGTGTCTGAACTCGAGAGTCATTCAATGTCCACATTCCAGAACTCTGGATGTCTGAATTATAGAAGCACCAAATGTCTGCATTCTAGAATCGGAATGTGGCGGAATTCTACAATGCACAGCACGGCGGAATTCTAAAGTCCTAAAATGCCTGCTATCGGGAAGTTAAGGTGTCTGACATCCAGAATGCTACCACGTCAGAATTATACCATTCTGAAAGATTCTGGGATCTAGAATCAATGGACGGCTGAGTTCGAGAATGTCAGGGTGGCAAAACTCTAGAATCCTTGCGTGTCTGAACTCGAGAGTCATTCAATGTCCACATTCCAGAGCTCTGGATATCTGAATTATAGAAGCACCAAATGTCTGCATTCTAGAATCGGAATGTGGCGGAATTCTAGAATGCACAGCACGGCGGAATTCTAAAGTCCTAAAAAGCCTACTAGCCGAAAGTTAAGGTGTCTGATGACCAGAATGTTACTAGGTCAGCATTCTACCGTTCTGAGAGATTCTGGGTTATAGAATCAATGGACGGCAGAGTTCTGGAATGTCAGGGTTTCCAAACTCTAGAATCCTTCCGTGTCTGAACTCGAGAGTCATTCAATGTCCACATTCCAGAACTCTGGATGTCTGAATTATAGAAGCACCAAATGTCTGCATTCTAGAATCGGAATGTGGCGGAATTCTAGAATGCACAGCACGGCGGAATTCTAAAGTCCTAAAATGCCTGCTATCCGGAAATTAAGGTGTCTGACATCAAGAATGCTACCAAGTCAGAATTATACCATTTTGAAAGATTCTGGTATCCAGAATCAATGGATGGCTGAGTTCCAGAATGTCAGGGTGTCCAAACTCTAGAATCCTTGCGTGTCTGAACTCGAGAGTCATTCAATGTCCACATTCCAGAACTCTGGATGTCTGAATTATAGAAGCACCAAATGTCTGCATTCTAGAATCGGAATGTGGCAGAATTCTAGAATGCACAGCAAAGCGGAATTTTAAAGTCCTAAAATGCCTGCTATTCGGAAGTCAAGGTGTCTGACATCCAGAATGTTACTAAGTCAGCATTCTACCGTTCTGAGAGATTCTCGGTTCTAGAATGAATGGATGGCAGAGTTCTGGAATGTCAGGGTGTTCAAACTCAAGAATACTTGCGTGTCTGAACTCGAGAGTCATTCAATGTCCACATTCTGCATCACAGGGTGTCTGAATTCCAGAAGCACCAAATGTCTGCATTCTAGAATCGGAATGTGGCGGAATTCTAGAATGCACAGCACGGCGGAATTCGAATGTCCTAAAATGCCTGCTATCCGGAAGTTAAGGTGTCTGAAATCCAGAATGCTACCACGTCAGAATTATACCATTCTGAAAGATTCTGGGATCTAGAATCAATGGACGGCTGAGTTCCAGAATGTCAGGGTTTCCAAACTCTAGAATCCTTGCATGTCTGAACTCGAGAGTCATTCAATATCCACATTCCAGGACTCTGGATGTCTGAAATATAGAAGCACCAAATGTCTGCATTCTAGAATCGGAATGTGGCGGAATTGTAGAATGCACAGCACGACAGAATTCTAAAGTCCTAAAATGCCTGCTATTCGGAAGTTAAGGTGTCTGACATCCAGAATGTTACTAGGTCAGCATTCTACCGTTCTGAGAGATTCTGGGTTCTAGAATCAATGGACGGCAGAGTTCTGGAATGTCAAGGTGTCCAAACTCTAGAATCCTTCCGTGTCTGAACTCGAGAGTCATTCAATGTCCACATTCCAGAACTCTGGATGTCTGAATTATAGAAGAACCAAATGTCTGCATTCTAGAATCGGAATGTGGCGGAATTCTAGAATGCACAGCACCGCGCCAATTCTAAAGTCCTAAAATGCCTGCTATCCGGAAGTTAAGGTGTCTGACATCAAGAATGCTACCAAGTCAGAATTATGCCATTCTGAAAGATTCTGGGATCTAGAATCAATGGACGGCTGAGTTCCAGAATGTCAGGGTGGCAAAATTCTGGAATGCTTGCCTGTCTGAACTCGAGAGTCTTTCAATGTCCACATTCCAGAACTCTGGATGTCTGAAATATAGAAGCACCAAATGTCTGCATTCTAGAATCGGAATGTGGCAGAATTCTAGAATGCACAGCAAAGCGGAATTTTAAAGTCCTAAAATGCCTGCTATTCGGAAGTCAAGGTGTCTGACATCCAGAATGTTACTAAGTCAGCATTCTACCGTTCTGAGAGATTCTCGGTTCTAGAATCAATGGATGGCAGAGTTCTGGAATGTCAGGGTGTTCAAACTCAAGAATACCTGCGTGTCTGAACTCGAGAGTCATTCAATGTCCACATTCCGCATCACAGGGTGTCTGAATTCCAGAAGCACCAAATGTCTGCATTCTAGAATCGGAATGTGGCGGAATTCTAGAATGCACAGCACGGCGGAATTCGAAAGTCCTAAAATGCCTGCTATCCGGAAGTTAAGGTGTCTGAAATCCGGAATGCTACCACGTCAGAATTGTACCATTCTGAAAGATTCTGGGATCTAGAATCAATGGACGGCTGAGTTCCAGTATGTCAGGGTTTCCAAACTCTAGAATCCTTGCATGTCTGAACTCGAGAGTCATTCAATATCCACATTCCAGGACTCTGGATGTCTGAAATATAGAAGCACCAAATGTCTGCATTCTAGAATCGGAATGTGGCGGAATTGTAGAATGCACAGCACGACAGAATTCTAAAGTCCTAAAATGCCTGCTATTCGGAAGTTAAGGTGTGTGACATCCAGAATGTTACTAGGTCAGCATTCTACCGTTCTGAGAGATTCTGGGTTCTAGAATCAATGGACGGCAGAGTTCTGGAATGTCAGGGTGTCCAAACTCTAGAATCCTTGCGTGTCTGAACTCGAGAGTCATTCAATGTCCACATTCCAGAACTCTGGATGTCTGAATTATAGAAGCACCAAATGTCTGCATTCTAGAATCGGAATGTGGCGGAATTCTAGAATGCACAGCACAGCGGAATTTTAAAGTCCTAAAATGCCTGCTATACTGAAGTCAAGGTGTCTGACATCCAGAATGTTACTAAGTCAGCATTCTACCGTTCTGAGAAATTCTCGGTTCTATAATCAATGGATGGCAGAGTTCTGGAATGTCAGGGTGTTCAAACTCAAGAATACTTGCGTGTCTGAACTCGAGAGTCATTCAATGTCCACATTCCGCATCACAGGGTGTCTGAATTCTAGAAGCACCAAATGTCTGCATTCTAGAATCGGAATGTGGCGGAATTCTAGAATGCACAGCACAGCGGAATTCGAATGTCCTAAAATGCCTGCTATCCGGAAGTTAAGGTGTCTGACATCCAGAATGCTACCACGTCAGAATTATACCATTCTGAAACATTCTGGGATCTAGAATCAATGGACGGCTGAGTTCCAGAATGTCAGGGTGGCAAAACTCTAGAATCCTTGCGTGTCTGAACTCGAGAGTCATTCAGTGTCCACATTCCAGAACTCTGGATGTCTGAATTATAGAAGCACCAAATGTCTGCTTTCTAGAATCGGAATGTGGCGGAATTCTAGAATGCACAGCACGGCGGAAATCTAAAGTCCTAAAATGCCTGCTATCCGGAAGTTAATGTGTCTGACATCAAGAATGCTACCACGTCAGAATTATACCATTCTGAAACATTCTGTGATCTAGAATCAATGGACGGCTGAGTTCCAGAATGTCAGTGTGGCAAAACTCTAGAATCCTTGCGTGTCTGAACTCGAGAGTCATTCAATGTCCACATTCCAGAACTCTGGATGTCTGAATTATAGAAGCACCAAATGTCTGCATTCTAGAATCGGAATATGGCGGAATTCTAGAATGCACAGCACGGCGAATCTAAAGTCCTAAAATGCCTGCTATCCGGAAGTTAAGGTGTCTGACATCAAGAATGCTACCAAGTCAGAATTATACCATTCGGAAAGATTCTGGGATCTAGAATCAATGGACGGCTGAGTTCCAGAATGTCATGGTGGCAAAATTCTAGAATCCTTGTGTGTCTGAACTCGAGAGTCATTCAATGTCCACATTCCAGAACTCTGGATGTCTGAATTATAGAAGCACCAAATGTCTGCATTCTAGAATCGGAATGTGGCGGAATACTAGAATGCACAGCACGGCGGAATTCTAAAGCCCTAAAATGCTTGCTATCCGGAAGTTAAGGTGTCTGATATCAAGAGTGCTACCAAGTCAGAATTATAACATTCTGAAAGATTCTGGGGTCTAGAATCAATGGACGGCTGAGTTCCAGAATGTCATGGTGGCAAAACTCTAGAATCCTTGCCTGTCTGAACTCGAGAGTCATTCAATGTCCACATTCCAGAACTCTGGATGTCTGAAATATAGAAGCACCATATGTCTGCATTCTAGAATCGGAATGTGGTGGAATTGTAGAATGCACAGCACGGCGGAATTTTAAAGTCCTAAAATGCCTGCTATACGAAAGTCAAGGTGTCTGACCTCCAGAATGTTACTAAGTCAGCATTCTACCGTTCTGAGAAATTCTGGGTTCTACAATCAATGGATGGCAGAGTTCTGGAATGTCAGGGTGTTCAAACTCAAGAATACCCGCGTGTCTGAACTCGAGAGTCATTCAATGTCCACATTCCGCATCACAGGGTGTCTGAATTCCAGAAGCACCAAATGTCTGCATTCTAGAATCGGAATGTGGCGGAATTCTAGAATGCACAGCACGGCGGAATTCGAAAGTCCTAAAATGCCTGCTATCCGGAAGTTAAGGTGTCTGAAATCCGGAATGCTACCACGTCAGAATTATACCATTCTGAAAGATTCTGGGATCTAGAATCAATGGACGGCTGAGTTCCAGAATGTCAGGGTTTCCAAACTCTAGAATCCTTGCATGTCTAAACTCGAGAGTCATTCAATATCCACATTCCAGGACTCTGGATGTCTGAAATATAGAAGCACCAAATGTCTGCATTCTAGAATCGGAATGTGGCGGAATTGTGGAATGCACAGCACGACAGAATTCTAAAGTCCTAAAATGCCTGCTATTCGGAAGTTAAGGTGTCTGACATCCAGAATGTTACTAGGTCAGCATTCTACCGTTCTGAGAGATTCTGGGTTCTAGAATCAATGGACGGCAGAGTTCTGGAATGTCAGGGTATCCAAACTCTAGAATCCTTCCATGTCTGAACTCGAGAGTCATTCAATGTCCACATTCAAGAACTCTGGATGTCTGAATTATAGAAGCACCAAATGTCTGCATTCTAGAATCGGAATGTGGTTGAATTCTAGAATGCACAGCACGGCGGAATTCTAAATTCCTAAAATGCCTGCTATCCGGAAGTTAAGGTGTCTGACATCAAGAATGCTACCAAGTCAGAATTATACCATTCTGAAAGATTCTGGGATCTAGAATCAATGGACGGCTGAGTTCCAGAATGTCAGGGTGGCAAAACTCTGGAATGCTTGCCTGTCTGAACTCGAGAGTCTTTCAATGTCCACATTCCAGAACTCTGGATGTCTGAATTAGAGAAGCACCAAATGTCTGCATTCTAGAATCGGAATGTGGCGGAATACTAGAATGCACAGCACGGCGGAAATCTAAAGCCCTAAAATGCCTGCTATCCGGAAGTTAAGGTGTCTGACATCAAGAGTGCTACCAAGTCAGAATTATAACATTCTGAAAGATTCTGGGATCTAGAATCAATGGACGGCTGAGTTCCAGAATGTCAGGGTGGAAAAACTCTAGAATCCTTGCCTGTCTGAACTCGAGAGTCATTCAATGTCCACATTCCAGAACTCTGGATGTCTGAAATATAGAAGCACCAAATGTCTGCATTCTAGAATCGGAATGTGGCGGAATTGTAGAATGCACAGCACGGAGGAATTTTAAAGTCCTAAAATGCCTGCTATACGGAAGTCAAGGTGTCTGACCTCCAGAATGTTACTAAGACAGCATTCTACCGTTCTGAGAAATTCTGGGTTCTAGAATCAATGGATGGCAGAGTTCTGGAATGTCAGGGTGTTCAAACTCAAGAATACTTGCGTGTCTGAACTCGAGAGTCATTCAATGTCCACATTCCGCATCACAGGGTGTCTGAATTCCAGAAGCACCAAATGTCTGCATTCTAGAATCGGAATGTGGCGGAATTCTAGAATGCACAGCACAGCGGAATTCTAAAGTCCTAAAATGCCTGCTATTCGGAAGTTAAGGTGTCTGACATCCAGAATGTTACTAGGTCAACATTCTACCGTTCTGAGAGATTCTGGGTTCTAGAATCAATGGACGGCAGAGTTCTGGAATGTCAGGGTGTCCAAACTCTAGAATCCTTCCGTGTCTGAACTCGAGAGTCATTCAATGTCCACATTCCAGAACTCTGGATGTCTGAATTATAGAAGCACCAAATGTCTGCATTCTAGAATCGGAATGTGGCGGAATTCTAGAATGCACAGCACGGCGAAATTCTAAAGTCCTAAAATAACTGCTATCCGGAAGTTAAGTTGTCTGACATCAAGAATGCTACCAAGTCAGAATTATTCCATTCTGAAAGATTCTGGGATCTAGAATCAATGGACGGCTGAGTTCCAGAATGTCAGGGTGGCAAAACTCTATAATGCTTGCCTGTCTGAACTCGAGAGTCTTTCAATGTCCACATTCCAGAACTCTGGATGTCTGAAATATAGAAGCACCAAATGTCTGCATTCTAGAATCGGAATGTTGCGGAATTCTAGAATGCACAGCATGGCGGAATTTTAAAGTCCTAAAATGCCTGCTATACGGAAGTCAAGGTGTCTGACCTCCAGAATGTTCCTAAGTCAGCATTCTACCGTTCTGAGAAATTCTCGGTTCTATAATCAACGGATGGCAGAGTTCTGGAATGTCAGGGTGTTCAAACTCAAGAATACTTGCGTGTCTGAACTCGAGAGTCATTCAATGTCCACATTCCGCATCACAGGGTGTCTGAATTCTAGAAGCACCAACTGTCTGCATTCTAGAATCGGAATGTGGCGGAACTCTAGAATGCACAGCACAGCGAAATTCGAATGTCCTAAAATGCCTGCTATCCGGAAGTTAAGGTGTCTGACATCCAGAATGCTACCACGTCAGAATTATACCATTCTGAAACATTCTGGGATCTAGAATCAATGGACGGCTGAGTTCCAGAATGTCAGGGTGGCAAAACTCTAGAATCCTTGCGTGTCTGAACTCGAGAGTCATTCAGTGTCCACATTCCAGAACTCTGGATGTCTGAATTATAGAAGCACCAAATGTCTGCTTTCTAGAATCGGAATGTGGCGGAATTCTAGAATGCACAGCACGGCGGAAATCTAAAGTCCTAAAATGCCTGCTATCCGGAAGTTAATGTGTCTGACATCAAGAATGCTACCACGTCAGAATTATACCATTCTGAAACATTCTGTGATCTAGAATCAATGGACGGCTGAGTTCCAGAATGTCAGTGTGGCAAAACTCTAGAATCCTTGCGTGTCTGAACTCGAGAGTCATTCAATGTCCACATTCCAGAACTCTGGATGTCTGAATTATAGAAGCACCAAATGTCTGCATTCTAGAATCGGAATGTGGCGGAATTCTAGAATGCACAGCACGGCGGAATTCTAAAGTCCTAAAATGCCTGCTATCCGGAAGTTAAGGTGTCTGACATCAAGAATGCTACCAAGTCAGAATTATACCATTCTGAAAGATTCTGGGATCTAGAATCAATGGACGGCTGAGTTCCAGAATGTCATGGTGGCAAAATTCTAGAATCCTTGTGTGTCTGAACTCGAGAGTCATTCAATGTCCACATTCCAGAACTCTGGATGTCTGAATTATAGAAGCACCAAATGTCTGCATTCTAGAATCGGAATGTGGCGGAATACTAGAATGCACAGCACGGCGGAATTCGAAAGTCCTAAAATGCGTGCTATCGGGAAGTTAAGGTGTCTGGCATCCAGAATGTAACTAGGTCAGCATTCTACCGTTCTGAGAGATTCTGGGTTCTAAAATCAATGGACAGCAGAGTTCTGGAATGTTAGGGTGTCCAAACTCTAGAATCCTTGCGTTGTGAACTCGAGAGTCATCCAATGTCCACATTCCGGATCACAGGGTGTCTGAATTCCAGAAGCACCAAATGTCTGCATTCTAGAATCGGAATGTGGCGGAATTCTTGAATGCACAGCACGGCGGAATTCTAAAGTCCTAAAATGCCTGCTATCCGGAAGTTAAGGTGTCTGACATCAAGAATGCTACCAAGTCAGAATTATACCATTCTGAAAGATTCTGGGATCTAGAATCAATGGACGGCTGAGTTCCAGAATGTCAGGGTGGCAAAACTCTAGAATGCTTGCCTGTCTGAACTCGAGAGTCTTTCAATGTCCACATTCCAGAACTCTGGATGTCTGAAATATAGAAACACCAAATGTCTGCATTCTAGAATCGGAATGTGGCAGAATTCTAGAATGCACAGCACAGCGGAATTTTAAAGTGCTAAAATGCCTGCTATTCGGAAGTCAAGGTGTCTGACATCCAGAATGTTACTAAGTCAGCATTCTACCGTTCTGAGAGATTCTCGGTTCTAGAATCAATGGATGGCAGAGTTCTGGAATGTCAGGGTGTTCAAACTCAAGAATACTTGCGTGTCTGAACTCGAGAGTCATTCAATGTCCACATTCCGCATCACAGGGTGTCTGAATTCCAGAAGCACCAAATGTCTGCATTCTAGAATCGGAATGTGGCGGAATTCTAGAATGCACAGCACGGCGGAATTCGAATGTCCTAAAATGCCTGCTATCCGGAAGTTAAGGTGTCTGAAATCCGGAATGCTACCACGTCAGAATTATACCATTCTGAAAGATTCTGGGATCTAGAATCAATGGACGGCTGAGTTCCAGAATGTCAGGGTTTCCAATCTCTAGAACCCTTGCATGTCTGAACTCGAGAGTCAATCAATATCCACATTCCAGGACTCTGGATGTCTGAAATATAGAAGCACCAAATGTCTGCATTCTAGAATCGGAATGTGGTAGAATTCTAGAATGCACAGCACGACAGAATTCTAAAGTCCTAAAATGCCTGCTATTCGGAAGTTAAGGTGTCTGACATCCAGAATGTTACTAGGTCAGCATTCTACCGTTCTGAGAGATTCTGGGTTCTAGAATCAATGGACGGCAGAGTTCTGGAATGTCAGGGTGTCCAAACTCTAGAATCCTTCCGTGTCTGAACTCGAGAGTCATTCAATGTCCACATTCCAGAACTCTGGATGTCTGAAATATAGAAGCACCAAATGTCTGCATTCTTGAATCGGAATGTGGCGGAATTCTAGAATGCACAGCACGGCAGAATTCTAAAGTCCTAAAATGCCTGCTATCCGGAAGTTAAGGTGTCTGACATCAAGAATGCTACCAAGTCAGAATTATACGATTCTGAAAGATTCTGGGATCTAGAATCAATGGACGGCTGAGTTCCAGAATGTCAGGGTGGCAAAAGTCTAGAATCCTTGCGTGTCTGAACTCGAGAGTCATTCAATGTCCACATTCCAGAACTCTGGATGTCTGAATTATAGAAGCGCCAAATGTCTGCATTCTAGAATCGGAATGTGGCGGAATTCTAGAATGCACAGCACGGAGGAATTCTAAAGTCCTAAAATGCCTGCTATTCGGAAGTTAAGGTGTCTGACATCCAGAATGTTACTAGGTCAGCATTCTACCGTTCTGAGAGATTCTGGGTTCTAGAATCAATGGACGGCAGAGATCTGGAATGTCAGGGTGTCCAAACTCTAGAATCCTTGCGTGTCTGAACTCGAGAGTCATTCAATGTCCACATTCCGGATCACAGGGTGTCTGAATTCCAGAAGCACCAAATGTCTGCATTCTAGAATTGGAATGTGGTGGAATTATAGAATGCACAGCACGGCGGAATTCTAAAGTCCTAAAATGCCTGCTATCCGGAAGTTAAGGTGTGTGACATCCAGAATGGTACCACATCAGAATTATACCATTCTGAAACATTCTGGGATCTAGAATCAATGGACGGCCGAGTTCCAGAATGTCAGGGTGGCAAAACTCTAGAATCCTTGCGTGTATGAACTCGAGAGTCATTCAATGTCCACATTCCAGAACTCTGGATGTCTGAATTATAGAAGCACCAAATGTCTGCATTCTAGAATCGGAATGTGGCGGAATTCTAGAATTCACAGCACGGCGGAATTCTAAAGTCCTAAAATGCCTGCTATCCGGAAGTTAACGTGTCTGACATCAAGAATGCTACCAAGTCAGAATTATAACATTCTGAAACATTCTGGGATCTAGAATCAATGGACGGCTGAGTTCCAGAATGCGAGGGTGTCAAAACTCTAGAATCCTGGCGGGTCTGAACTCGAGAGTCATTCAATGTCCACATTCCAGAACTCTGGATGTCTGAAATATAGAAGCACCAAATGTCTGCATTCTAGAATCGGAATGTGGCGGAATTCTAGAATGCACAGCACAGCGGAATTTTAAAGTCCTAAAATGCCTGCTATACTGAAGTCAAGGTGTCTGACATCCAGAATGTTACTAAGTCAGCATTCTACCGTTCTGAGAAATTCTCGGTTCTATAATCAATGGATGGCAGAGTTCTGGAATGTCAGGGTGTTCAAACTCAAGAATACTTGCGTGTCTGAACTCGAGAGTCATTCAATGTCCACATTCCGCATCACAGGGTGTCTGAATTCTAGAAGCACCAAATGTCTGCATTCTAGAATCGGAATGTGGCGGAATTCTAGAATGCACAGCACAGCGGAATTCGAATGTCCTAAAATGCCTGCTATCCGGAAGTTAAGGTGTCTGACATCCAGAATGCTACCACGTCAGAATTATACCATTCTGAAACATTCTGGGATCTAGAATCAATGGACGGCTGAGTTCCAGAATGTCAGGGTGGCAAAACTCTAGAATCCTTGCGTGTCTGAACTCGAGAGTCATTCAGTGTCCACATTCCGGAACTCTGGATGTCTGAATTATAGAAGCACCAAATGTCTGCTTTCTAGAATCGGAATGTGGCGGAATTCTAGAATGCACAGCACGGCGGAAATCTAAAGTCCTAAAATGCCTGCTATCCGGAAGTTAATGTGTCTGACATCAAGAATGCTACCACGTCAGAATTATACCATTCTGAAACATTCTGTGATCTAGAATCAATGGACGGCTGAGTTCCAGAATGTCAGTGTGGCAAAACTCTAGAATCCTTGCGTGTCTGAACTCGAGAGTCATTCAATGTCCACATTCCAGAACTCTGGATGTCTGAATTATAGAAGCACCAAATGTCTGCATTCTAGAATCGGAATATGGCGGAATTCTAGAATGCACAGCACGGCGAATCTAAAGTCCTAAAATGCCTGCTATCCGGAAGTTAAGGTGTCTGACATCAAGAATGCTACCAAGTCAGAATTATACCATTCTGAAAGATTCTGGGATCTAGAATCAATGGACGGCTGAGTTCCAGAATGTCATGGTGGCAAAATTCTAGAATCCTTGTGTGTCTGAACTCGAGAGTCATTCAATGTCCACATTCCAGAACTCTGGATGTCTGAATTATAGAAGCACCAAATGTCTGCATTCTAGAATCGGAATGTGGCGGAATACTAGAATGCACAGCACGGCGGAATTCTAAAGCCCTAAAATGCTTCCTATCCGGAAGTTAAGGTGTCTGATATCAAGAGTGCTACCAAGTCAGAATTATAACATTCTGAAAGATTCTGGGGTCTAGAATCAATGGACGGCTGAGTTCCAGAATGTCAGGGTGGCAAAACTCTAGAATCCTTGCCTGTCTGAACTCGAGAGTCATTCAATGTCCACATTCCAGAACTCTGGATGTCTGAAATATAGAAGCACCAAATGTCTGCATTCTAGAATCGGAATGTGGTGGAATTGTAGAATGCACAGCACGGCGGAATTTTAAAGTCCTAAAATGCCTGCTATACGGAAGTCAAGTGTCTGACCTCCAGAATGTTACTAAGTCAGCATTCTACCGTTCTGAGAAATTCTGGGTTCTAGAATCAATGGATGGCAGAGTTCTGGAATGTCAGGGTGTTCAAACTCAAGAATACCTGCGTGTCTGAACTCGAGAGTCATTCAATGTCCACATTCCGCATCACAGGGTGTCTGAATTCCAGAAGCACCAAATGTCTGCATTCTAGAATCGGAATGTGGCGGAATTCTAGAATGCACAGCACGGCGGAATTCGAAAGTCCTAAAATGCCTGCTATCCGGAAGTTAAGGTGTCTGAAATCCAGAATGCTACCACGTCACAATTATACCATTCTGAAAGATTCTGGGATCTAGAATCAATGGACGGCTGAGTTCCAGAATGTCAGGGTTTCCAAACTCTAGAATCCTTGCATGTCTGAACTCGAGAGTCATTCAATATCCACATTCCAGGACTCTGGATGTCTGAAATATAGAAGCACCTAATGTCTGCATTCTAGAATCGGAATGTGGCGGAATTGTAGAATGCACAGCACGACAGAATTCTAAAGTCCTAAAATGCCTGCTATTCGGAAGTTAAGGTGTCTGACATCCAGAATGTTACTAGGTCAGCATTCTACCGTTCTGAGAGATTCTGGGTTCTAGAATCAATGGACGGCAGAGTTCTGGAATGTCAGGGTGTCCAAACTCTAGAATCCTTCCGTGTCTGAACTCGAGAGTCATTCAATGTCCACATTCCAGAACTCTGGATGTCTGAAATATAGAAGCACCAAATGTCTGCATTCTTGAATCGGAATGTGGCGGAATTCTAGAATGCACAGCACGGCAGAATTCTAAAGTCCTAAAATGCCTGCTATCCGGAAGTTAAGGTGTCTGACATCAAGAATGCTACCAAGTCAGAATTATACGATTCTGAAAGATTCTGGGAACTAGAATCAATGGACGGCTGAGTTTCAGAATGTCAGGGTGGCAAAATTCTAGAATCCTTGTGTGTCTGAACTCGAGAGTCATTCAATATCCACATTCCAGAACTCTGGATGTCTGAATTATAGAAGCACCAAATGTCTGCATTCTAGAATCGGAATGTTGCGGAATTCTAGAATGCACAGCATGGCGGTATTTTAAAGTCCTAAAATGCCTGCTATACGGAAGTCAAGGTGTCTGACCTCCAGAATGTTACTAAGTCAGCATTCTACCGTTCTGAGAAATTCTGGGTTCAAGAATCAATGGATGGCAGAGTTCTGGAATGTCAGGGTGTTCAAACTCAAGAATACTTGCGTGTCTGAACTCGAGAGACATTCAATGTCCACATTCCGCATCACAGGGTGTCTGAATTCCAGAAGCACCAAATGTCTGCATTCTAGAATCGGAATGTGGCGGAATTCTAGAATGCACAGCACGGCGGAATTCGAAAGTCCTAAAATGCCTGCTATCCGGAAGTTAAGGTGTCTGAAATCCAGAATGCTACCACGTCAGAATTATACCATTCTGAAAGATTCTGGGATCTAGAATCAATGGACGGCTGAGTTCCAGAATGTCAGGGTTTCCAATCTCTAGAATCCTTGCATGTCTGAACTCGAGAGTCATTCAATATCCACATTCCAGGACTCTGGATGTCTGAAATATAGAAGCACCAAATGTCTGCATTCTAAAATCGGAATGTGGTAGAATTCTAGAATGCACAGCACGACAGAATTCTAAAGTCCTAAAATGCCTGCTATTCGGAAGTTAAGGTGTCTGACATCCAGAATGTTACTAGGTCAGCATTCTACTGTTCTGAGAGATTCTGGGTTCTAGAATCAATGGACGGCAGAGTTCTGGAATGTCAGGGTGTCCAAACTCTAGAATCCTTCCGTGTCTGAACTCGAGAGTCCTTCAATGTCCACATTCCAGATCTCTGGATGTCTGAATTATAGAAGCACCAAATGTATGCATTCTAGAATCGGAATGTGGCGGAATTCTAGAATGCACAGCACGGCGGAATTCTAAAGTCCCAAAATGCCTGCTATCCGGAAATTAAGGTGTCTGACATCAAGAATGCTACCAAGTCAGAATTATACCATTCTAAAAGATTCTGGGATCTAGAATCAATGGACGGCTGAGTTCCAGAATGTCAGGGTGGCAAAAGTCTAGAATCCTTGCGTGTCTGAACTCGAGAGTCATTCAATGTCCACATTCCAGAACTCTGGATGTCTGAATTATAGAAGCGCCAAATGTCTGCATTCTAGAATCGGAATGTGGCGGAATTCTAGAATGCACAGCACGGAGGAATTCTAAAGTCCTAAAATGCCTGCTATTCGGAAGTTAAGGTGTCTGACATCCAGAATGTTACTAGGTCAGCATTCTACCGTTCTGAGAGATTCTGGGTTCTAGAATCAATGGACGGCAGAGATCTGGAATGTCAGGGTGTCCAAACTCTAGAATCCTTGCGTGTCTGAACTCGAGAGTCATTCAATGTCCACATTCCGGATCACAGGGTGTCTGAATTCCAGAAGCACCAAATGTCTGCATTCTAGAATTGGAATGTGGTGGAATTATAGAATGCACAGCACGGCGGAATTCTAAAGTCCTAAAATGCCTGCTATCCGGAAGTTAAGGTGTGTGACATCCAGAATGGTACCACATCAGAATTATACCATTCTGAAACATTCTGGGATCTAGAATCAATGGACGGCCGAGTTCCAGAATGTCAGGGTGGCAAAACTCTAGAATCCTTGCGTGTATGAACTCGAGAGTCATTCAATGTCCACATTCCAGAACTCTGGATGTCTGAATTATAGAAGCACCAAATGTCTGCATTCTAGAATCGGAATGTGGCGGAATTCTAGAATTCACAGCACGGCGGAATTCTAAAGTCCTAAAATGCCTGCTATCCGGAAGTTAACGTGTCTGACATCAAGAATGCTACCAAGTCAGAATTATAACATTCTGAAACATTCTGGGATCTAGAATCAATGGACGGCTGAGTTCCAGAATGCGAGGGTGTCAAAACTCTAGAATCCTGGCGGGTCTGAACTCGAGAGTCATTCAATGTCCACATTCCAGAACTCTGGATGTCTGAAATATAGAAGCACCAAATGTCTGCATTCTAGAATCGGAATGTGGCGGAATTCTAGAATGCACAGCACAGCGGAATTTTAAAGTCCTAAAATGCCTGCTATACTGAAGTCAAGGTGTCTGACATCCAGAATGTTACTAAGTCAGCATTCTACCGTTCTGAGAAATTCTCGGTTCTATAATCAATGGATGGCAGAGTTCTGGAATGTCAGGGTGTTCAAACTCAAGAATACTTGCGTGTCTGAACTCGAGAGTCATTCAATGTCCACATTCCGCATCACAGGGTGTCTGAATTCTAGAAGCACCAAATGTCTGCATTCTAGAATCGGAATGTGGCGGAATTCTAGAATGCACAGCACAGCGGAATTCGAATGTCCTAAAATGCCTGCTATCCGGAAGTTAAGGTGTCTGACATCCAGAATGCTACCACGTCAGAATTATACCATTCTGAAACATTCTGGGATCTAGAATCAATGGACGGCTGAGTTCCAGAATGTCAGGGTGGCAAAACTCTAGAATCCTTGCGTGTCTGAACTCGAGAGTCATTCAGTGTCCACATTCCAGAACTCTGGATGTCTGAATTATAGAAGCACCAAATGTCTGCTTTCTAGAATCGGAATGTGGCGGAATTCTAGAATGCACAGCATGGCGGAAATCTAAAGTCCTAAAATGCCTGCTATCCGGAAGTTAATGTGTCTGACATCAAGAATGCTACCACGTCAGAATTATACCATTCTGAAACATTCTGTGATCTAGAATCAATGGACGGCTGAGTTCCAGAATGTCAGTGTGGCAAAACTCTAGAATCCTTGCGTGTCTGAACTCGAGAGTCATTCAATGTCCACATTCCAGAACTCTGGATGTCTGAATTATAGAAGCACCAAATGTCTGCATTCTAGAATCGGAATATGGCGGAATTCTAGAATGCACAGCACGGCGAATCTAAAGTCCTAAAATGCCTGCTATCCGGAAGTTAAGGTGTCTGACATCAAGAATGCTACCAAGTCAGAATTATACCATTCTGAAAGATTCTGGGATCTAGAATCAATGGACGGCTGAGTTCCAGAATGTCATGGTGGCAAAATTCTAGAATCCTTGTGTGTCTGAACTCGAGAGTCATTCAATGTCCACATTCCAGAACTCTGGATGTCTGAATTATAGAAGCACCAAATGTCTGCATTCTAGAATCGGAATGTGGCGGAATACTAGAATGCACAGCACGGCGGAATTCTAAAGCCCTAAAATGCTTCCTATCCGGAAGTTAAGGTGTCTGATATCAAGAGTGCTACCAAGTCAGAATTATAACATTCTGAAAGATTCTGGGGTCTAGAATCAATGGACGGCTGAGTTCCAGAATGTCAGGGTGGCAAAACTCTAGAATCCTTGCCTGTCTGAACTCGAGAGTCATTCAATGTCCACATTCCAGAACTCTGGATGTCTGAAATATAGAAGCACCAAATGTCTGCATTCTAGAATCGGAATGTGGTGGAATTGTAGAATGCACAGCACGGCGGAATTTTAAAGTCCTAAAATGCCTGCTATACGGAAGTCAAGTGTCTGACCTCCAGAATGTTACTAAGTCAGCATTCTACCGTTCTGAGAAATTCTGGGTTCTAGAATCAATGGATGGCAGAGTTCTGGAATGTCAGGGTGTTCAAACTCAAGAATACCTGCGTGTCTGAACTCGAGAGTCATTCAATGTCCACATTCCGCATCACAGGGTGTCTGAATTCCAGAAGCACCAAATGTCTGCATTCTAGAATCGGAATGTGGCGGAATTCTAGAATGCACAGCACGGCGGAATTCGAAAGTCCTAAAATGCCTGCTATCCGGAAGTTAAGGTGTCTGAAATCCAGAATGCTACCACGTCACAATTATACCATTCTGAAAGATTCTGGGATCTAGAATCAATGGACGGCTGAGTTCCAGAATGTCAGGGTTTCCAAACTCTAGAATCCTTGCATGTCTGAACTCGAGAGTCATTCAATATCCACATTCCAGGACTCTGGATGTCTGAAATATAGAAGCACCAAATGTCTGCATTCTAGAATCGGAATGTGGCGGAATTGTAGAATGCACAGCACGACAGAATTCTAAAGTCCTAAAATGCCTGCTATTCGGAAGTTAAGGTGTCTGACATCCAGAATGTTACTAGGTCAGCATTCTACCGTTCTGAGAGATTCTGGGTTCTAGAATCAATGGACGGCAGAGTTCTGGAATGTCAGGGTGTCCAAACTCTAGAATCCTTCCATGTCTGAACTCGAGAGTCATTCAATGTCCACATTCAAGAACTCTGGATGTCTGAATTATAGAAGCACCAAATGTCTGCATTCTAGAATCGGAATGTGGTGGAATTGTAGAATGCACAGCACGGCGGAATTTTAAAGTCCTAAAATGCCTGCTATACGGAAGTCAAGTGTCTGACCTCCAGAATGTTACTAAGTCAGCATTCTACCGTTCTGAGAAATTCTGGGTTCTAGAATCAATGGATGGCAGAGTTCTGGAATGTCAGGGTGTTCAAACTCAAGAATACCTGCGTGTCTGAACTCGAGAGTCATTCAATGTCCACATTCCGCATCACAGGGTGTCTGAATTCCAGAAGCACCAAATGTCTGCATTCTAGAATCGGAATGTGGCGGAATTCTAGAATGCACAGCACGGCGGAATTCGAAAGTCCTAAAATGCCTGCTATCCGGAAGTTAAGGTGTCTGAAATCCAGAATGCTACCACGTCACAATTATACCATTCTGAAAGATTCTGGGATCTAGAATCAATGGACGGCTGAGTTCCAGAATGTCAGGGTTTCCAAACTCTAGAATCCTTGCATGTCTGAACTCGAGAGTCATTCAATATCCACATTCCAGGACTCTGGATGTCTGAAATATAGAAGCACCAAATGTCTGCATTCTAGAATCGGAATGTGGCGGAATTGTAGAATGCACAGCACGACAGAATTCTAAAGTCCTAAAATGCCTGCTATTCGGAAGTTAAGGTGTCTGACATCCAGAATGTTACTAGGTCAGCATTCTACCGTTCTGAGAGATTCTGGGTTCTAGAATCAATGGACGGCAGAGTTCTGGAATGTCAGGGTGTCCAAACTCTAGAATCCTTCCGTGTCTGAACTCGAGAGTCATTCAATGTCCACATTCCAGAACTCTGGATGTCTGAAATATAGAAGCACCAAATGTCTGCATTCTTGAATCGGAATGTGGCGGAATTCTAGAATGCACAGCACGGCAGAATTCTAAAGTCCTAAAATGCCTGCTATCCGGAAGTTAAGGTGTCTGACATCAAGAATGCTACCAAGTCAGAATTATACGATTCTGAAAGATTCTGGGAACTAGAATCAATGGACGGCTGAGTTTCAGAATGTCAGGGTGGCAAAATTCTAGAATCCTTGTGTGTCTGAACTCGAGAGTCATTCAATATCCACATTCCAGAACTCTGGATGTCTGAATTATAGAAGCACCAAATGTCTGCATTCTAGAATCGGAATGTTGCGGAATTCTAGAATGCACAGCATGGCGGTATTTTAAAGTCCTAAAATGCCTGCTATACGGAAGTCAAGGTGTCTGACCTCCAGAATGTTACTAAGTCAGCATTCTACCGTTCTGAGAAATTCTGGGTTCAAGAATCAATGGATGGCAGAGTTCTGGAATGTCAGGGTGTTCAAACTCAAGAATACTTGCGTGTCTGAACTCGAGAGACATTCAATGTCCACATTCCGCATCACAGGGTGTCTGAATTCCAGAAGCACCAAATGTCTGCATTCTAGAATCGGAATGTGGCGGAATTCTAGAATGCACAGCACGGCGGAATTCGAAAGTCCTAAAATGCCTGCTATCCGGAAGTTAAGGTGTCTGAAATCCAGAATGCTACCACGTCAGAATTATACCATTCTGAAAGATTCTGGGATCTAGAATCAATGGACGGCTGAGTTCCAGAATGTCAGGGTTTCCAATCTCTAGAATCCTTGCATGTCTGAACTCGAGAGTCATTCAATATCCACATTCCAGGACTCTGGATGTCTGAAATATAGAAGCACCAAATGTCTGCATTCTAAAATCGGAATGTGGTAGAATTCTAGAATGCACAGCACGACAGAATTCTAAAGTCCTAAAATGCCTGCTATTCGGAAGTTAAGGTGTCTGACATCCAGAATGTTACTAGGTCAGCATTCTACTGTTCTGAGAGATTCTGGGTTCTAGAATCAATGGACGGCAGAGTTCTGGAATGTCAGGGTGTCCAAACTCTAGAATCCTTCCGTGTCTGAACTCGAGAGTCCTTCAATGTCCACATTCCAGATCTCTGGATGTCTGAATTATAGAAGAACCAAATGTATGCATTCTAGAATCGGAATGTGGCGGAATTCTAGAATGCACAGCACGGCGGAATTCTAAAGTCCCAAAATGCCTGCTATCCGGAAATTAAGGTGTCTGACATCAAGAATGCTACCAAGTCAGAATTATACCATTCTAAAAGATTCTGGGATCTAGAATCAATGGACGGCTGAGTTCCAGAATGTCAGGGTGGCAAAAGTCTAGAATCCTTGCGTGTCTGAACTCGAGAGTCATTCAATGTCCACATTCCAGAACTCTGGATGTCTGAATTATAGAAGCGCCAAATGTCTGCATTCTAGAATCGGAATGTGGCGGAATTCTAGAATGCACAGCACGGAGGAATTCTAAAGTCCTAAAATGCCTGCTATTCGGAAGTTAAGGTGTCTGACATCCAGAATGTTACTAGGTCAGCATTCTACCGTTCTGAGAGATTCTGGGTTCTAGAATCAATGGACGGCAGAGATCTGGAATGTCAGGGTGTCCAAACTCTAGAATCCTTGCGTGTCTGAACTCGAGAGTCATTCAATGTCCACATTCCGGATCACAGGGTGTCTGAATTCCAGAAGCACCAAATGTCTGCATTCTAGAATTGGAATGTGGTGGAATTATAGAATGCACAGCACGGCGGAATTCTAAAGTCCTAAAATGCCTGCTATCCGGAAGTTAAGGTGTGTGACATCCAGAATGGTACCACATCAGAATTATACCATTCTGAAACATTCTGGGATCTAGAATCAATGGACGGCCGAGTTCCAGAATGTCAGGGTGGCAAAACTCTAGAATCCTTGCGTGTATGAACTCGAGAGTCATTCAATGTCCACATTCCAGAACTCTGGATGTCTGAATTATAGAAGCACCAAATGTCTGCATTCTAGAATCGGACTGTGGCGGAATTCTAGAATTCACAGCACGGCGGAATTCTAAAGTCCTAAAATGCCTGCTATCCGGAAGTTAACGTGTCTGACATCAAGAATGCTACCAAGTCAGAATTATAACATTCTGAAACATTCTGGGATCTAGAATCAATGGACGGCTGAGTTCCAGAATGCGAGGGTGTCAAAACTCTAGAATCCTGGCGGGTCTGAACTCGAGAGTCATTCAATGTCCACATTCCAGAACTCTGGATGTCTGAAATATAGAAGCACCAAATGTCTGCATTCTAGAATCGGAATGTGGCGGAATTCTAGAATGCACAGCACAGCGGAATTTTAAAGTCCTAAAATGCCTGCTATACTGAAGTCAAGGTGTCTGACATCCAGAATGTTACTAAGTCAGCATTCTACCGTTCTGAGAAATTCTCGGTTCTATAATCAATGGATGGCAGAGTTCTGGAATGTCAGGGTGTTCAAACTCAAGAATACTTGCGTGTCTGAACTCGAGAGTCATTCAATGTCCACATTCCGCATCACAGGGTGTCTGAATTCTAGAAGCACCAAATGTCTGCATTCTAGAATCGGAATGTGGCGGAATTCTAGAATGCACAGCACAGCGGAATTCGAATGTCCTAAAATGCCTGCTATCCGGAAGTTAAGGTGTCTGACATCCAGAATGCTACCACGTCAGAATTATACCATTCTGAAACATTCTGGGATCTAGAATCAATGGACGGCTGAGTTCCAGAATGTCAGGGTGGCAAAACTCTAGAATCCTTGCGTGTCTGAACTCGAGAGTCATTCAGTGTCCACATTCCAGAACTCTGGATGTCTGAATTATAGAAGCACCAAATGTCTGCTTTCTAGAATCGGAATGTGGCGGAATTCTAGAATGCACAGCACGGCGGAAATCTAAAGTCCTAAAATGCCTGCTATCCGGAAGTTAATGTGTCTGACATCAAGAATGCTACCACGTCAGAATTATACCATTCTGAAACATTCTGTGATCTAGAATCAATGGACGGCTGAGTTCCAGAATGTCAGTGTGGCAAAACTCTAGAATCCTTGCGTGTCTGAACTCGAGAGTCATTCAATGTCCACATTCCAGAACTCTGGATGTCTGAATTATAGAAGCACCAAATGTCTGCATTCTAGAATCGGAATATGGCGGAATTCTAGAATGCACAGCACGGCGAATCTAAAGTCCTAAAATGCCTGCTATCCGGAAGTTAAGGTGTCTGACATCAAGAATGCTACCAAGTCAGAATTATACCATTCTGAAAGATTCTGGGATCTAGAATCAATGGACGGCTGAGTTCCAGAATGTCATGGTGGCAAAATTCTAGAATCCTTGTGTGTCTGAACTCGAGAGTCATTCAATGTCCACATTCCAGAACTCTGGATGTCTGAATTATAGAAGCACCAAATGTCTGCATTCTAGAATCGGAATGTGGCGGAATACTAGAATGCACAGCACGGCGGAATTCTAAAGCCCTAAAATGCTTCCTATCCGGAAGTTAAGGTGTCTGATATCAAGAGTGCTACCAAGTCAGAATTATAACATTCTGAAAGATTCTGGGGTCTAGAATCAATGGACGGCTGAGTTCCAGAATGTCAGGGTGGCAAAACTCTAGAATCCTTGCCTGTCTGAACTCGAGAGTCATTCAATGTCCACATTCCAGAACTCTGGATGTCTGAAATATAGAAGCACCAAATGTCTGCATTCTAGAATCGGAATGTGGTGGAATTGTAGAATGCACAGCACGGCGGAATTTTAAAGTCCTAAAATGCCTGCTATACGGAAGTCAAGTGTCTGACCTCCAGAATGTTACTAAGTCAGCATTCTACCGTTCTGAGAAATTCTGGGTTCTAGAATCAATGGATGGCAGAGTTCTGGAATGTCAGGGTGTTCAAACTCAAGAATACCTGCGTGTCTGAACTCGAGAGTCATTCAATGTCCACATTCCGCATCACAGGGTGTCTGAATTCCAGAAGCACCAAATGTCTGCATTCTAGAATCGGAATGTGGCGGAATTCTAGAATGCACAGCACGGCGGAATTCGAAAGTCCTAAAATGCCTGCTATCCGGAAGTTAAGGTGTCTGAAATCCAGAATGCTACCACGTCACAATTATACCATTCTGAAAGATTCTGGGATCTAGAATCAATGGACGGCTGAGTTCCAGAATGTCAGGGTTTCCAAACTCTAGAATCCTTGCATGTCTGAACTCGAGAGTCATTCAATATCCACATTCCAGGACTCTGGATGTCTGAAATATAGAAGCACCAAATGTCTGCATTCTAGAATCGGAATGTGGCGGAATTGTAGAATGCACAGCACGACAGAATTCTAAAGTCCTAAAATGCCTGCTATTCGGAAGTTAAGGTGTCTGACATCCAGAATGTTACTAGGTCAGCATTCTACCGTTCTGAGAGATTCTGGGTTCTAGAATCAATGGACGGCAGAGTTCTGGAATGTCAGGGTGTCCAAACTCTAGAATCCTTCCATGTCTGAACTCGAGAGTCATTCAATGTCCACATTCAAGAACTCTGGATGTCTGAATTATAGAAGCACCAAATGTCTGCATTCTAGAATCGGAATGTGGCGGAATTCTAGAATGCACAGCACGGCGGAATTCTAAAGTCCTAAAATGCCTGCTATCCGGAAGTTAAGGTGTCTGACATCAAGAATGCTACCAAGTCAGAATTATACCATTCTGAAAGATTCTGGCATCTAGAATCAATGGACGGCTGAGTTCCAGAATGTCAGGGTGGCAAAACTCTGGAATGCTTGCCTGTCTGAACTCGAGAGTCTTTCAATGTCCACATTCCAGAACTCTGGATGTCTGAATTAGAGAAGCACCAAATGTCTGCATTCTAGAATCGGAATGTGGCGGAATACTAGAATGCACAGCACGGCGGAATTCTAAAGCCCTAAAATGCCTGCTATCCGGAAGTTAAGGTGTCTGACATCAAGAGTGCTACCAAGTCAGAATTATAACATTCTGAAAGATTCTGGGATCTAGAATCAATGGACGGCTGAGTTCCAGAATGTCAGGGTGGCAAAACTCTAGAATCCTTGCCTGTCTGAACTCGAGAGTCATTCAATGTCCACATTCCAGAACTCTGGATGTCTGAAATATAGAAGCACCAAATGTCTGCATTCTAGAATCGGAATGTGGCGGAATTGTAGAATGCACAGCACGGAGGAATTTTAAAGTCCTAAAATGCCTGCTATACGGAAGTCAAGGTGTCTGACCTCCAGAATGTTACTAAGTCAGCATTCTACCGTTCTGAGAAATTCTGGGTTCTAGAATCAATGGATGGCAGAGTTCTGGAATGTCAGGGTGTTCAAACTCAAGAATACCTGCGTGTCTGAACTCGAGAGTCATTCAATGTCCACATTCCGCATCACAGGGTGTCTGAATTCCAGAAGCACCAAATGTCTGCATTCTAGAATCGGAATGTGGCGGAATTCTAGAATGCACAGCACGGCGGAATTCGAAAGTCCTAAAATGCCTGCTATCCGGAAGTTAAGGTGTCTGAAATCCGGAATGCTACCACGTCAGAATTATACCATTCTGAAAGATTCTGGGATCTAGAATCAATGGACGGCTGAGTTCCAGAATGTCAGGGTTTCCAAACTCTAGAATCCTTGCATGTCTGAACTCGAGAGTCATTCAATATCCACATTCCAGGACTCTGGATGTCTGAAATATAGAAGCACCAAATGTCTGCATTCTAGAATCGGAATGTGGCGGAATTGTAGAATGCACAGCACCGCGGAATTCTAAAGTCCTAAAATGCCTGCTATTCGGAAGTTAAGGTGTCTGACATCCAGAATGTTACTAGGTCAGCATTCTACCGTTCTGAGAGATTCTGGGTTCTAGAATCAATGGACGGCAGAGTTCTGGAATGTCAGGGTGTCCAAACTCTAGAATCCTTCCATGTCTGAACTCGAGAGTCATTCAATGTCCACATTCAAGAACTCTGGATATCTGAATTATAGAAGCACCAAATGTCTGCATTCTAGAATCGGAATGTGGCGGAATTCTAGAATGCACAGCACGGCGGAATTCTAAAGTCCTAAAATGCCTGCTATCCGGAAGTTAATGTGTCTGACATCCCGAATGCTACCACGTCAGAATTATACCATTCTGAAAGATTCTGGGATCTAGAATCAATGGACGGCTGAGTTCCAGAATGTCAGGGTGGCAAAACTCTGGAATGCTTGCCTGTCTGAACTCGAGAGTCTTTCAATGTCCACATTCCAGAACTCTGGATGTCTGAATTAGAGAAGCACCAAATGTCTGCATTCTAGAATCGGAATGTGGCGGAATACTAGAATGCACAGCACGGCGGAATTCTAAAGCCCTAAAATGCCTGCTATCCGGAAGTTAAGGTGTCTGACATCAAGAGTGCTACCAAGTCAGAATTATAACATTCTGAAAGATTCTGGGATCTAGAATCAATGGACGGCTGAGTTCCAGAATGTCAGGGTGGCAAAACTCTAGAATCCTTGCCTGTCTGAACTCGAGAGTCATTCAATGTCCACATTCCAGAACTCTGGATGTCTGAAATATAGAAGCACCAAATGTCTGCATTCTAGAATCGGAATGTGGCGGAATTGTAGAATGCACAGCACGGAGGAATTTTAAAGTCCTAAAATGCCTGCTATACGGAAGTCAAGGTGTCTGACCTCAAGAATGTTACTAAGACAGCATTCTACCGTTCTGAGAAATTCTGGGTTCTAGAATCAATGGATGGCAGAGTTCTGGAATGTCAGGGTGTTCAAACTCAAGAATACTTGCGTGTCTGAACTCGAGAGTCATTCAATGTCCACATTCCGCATCACAGGGTGTCTGAATTCCAGAAGCACCAAATGTCTGCATTCTAGAATCGGAATGTGGCGGAATTCTAGAATGCACAGCACGGCGGAATTCTAAAGTCCTAAAATGCCTGCTATCCGGAAGTTAAGGTGTCTGACATCAAGAATGCTACCAAGTCAGAATTATACCATTCTGAAAGATTCTGGGATCTAGAATCAATGGACGGCTGAGTTCCAGAATGTCAGGGTTTCCAATCTCTAGAATCCTTGCATGTCTGAACTCGAGAGTCAATCAATATCCACATTCCAGGACTCTGGATGTCTGAAATATAGAAGCACCAAATGTCTGCATTCTAGAATCGGAATGTGGTAGAATTCTAGAATGCACAGCACGACAGAATTCTAAAGTCCTAAAATGCCTGCTATTCGGAAGTTAAGGTGTCTGACATCCAGAATGTTACTAGGTCAGCATTCTACCGTTCTGAGAGATTCTGGGTTCTAGAATCAATGGACGGCAGAGTTCTGGAATGTCAGGGTGTCCAAACTCTAGAATCCTTCCGTGTCTGAACTCGAGAGTCATTCAATGTCCACATTCCAGAACTCTGGATGTCTGAATTATAGAAGCACCAAATGTCTGCATTCTAGAATCGGAATGTGGCGGAATTCTAGAATGCACAGCACGGCAGAATTCTAAAGTCCTAAAATGCCTGCTATCCGGAAGTTAAGGTGTCTGAAATCCGGAATGCTACCACGTCAGAATTATACCATTCTGAAAGATTCTGGGATCTAGAATCAATGGACGGCTGAGTTTCAGAATGTCAGGGTGGCAAAATTCTAGAATCCTTGTGTGTCTGAACTCGAGAGTCATTCAATATCCACATTCCAGAACTCTGGATGTCTGAATTATAGAAGCACCAAATGTCTGCATTCTAGAATCGGAATGTGGCGGAATACTAGAATGCACAGCACGGCGGAATTCTAAAGCCCTAAAATGCCTGCTATCCGGAAGTTAATGTGTCTGACATCAAGAGTGCTACCAAGTCAGAATTATAACTTTCTGAAAGATTCTGGGATCTAGAATCAATGGACGGCTGAGTTCCAGAATGTCAGGGTGGCAAAACTCTAGAATCCTTGCCTGTCTGAACTCGAGAGTCATTCAATGTCCACATTCCAGAACTCTGGATGTCTGAAATATAGAAGCACCAAATGTCTGCATTCTAGAATCGGAATGTGGCGGATTGTAGAATGCACAGCACGGAGGAATTTTAAAGTCCTAAAATGCCTGCTATACGGAAGTCAAGGTGTCTGACATCCAGAATGTTACTAAGACAGCATTCTACCGTTCTGAGAAATTCTGGTTTCTAGAATCAATGGATGGCAGAGTTCTGGAATGTCAGGGTATTCAAACTCAAGAATACTTGCGTGTCTGAACTCGAGAGTCATTCAATGTCCACATTCCGCATCACAGGGTGTCTGAATTCCAGAAGCACCAAATGTCTGCATTCTAGAATCGGAATGTGGCGGAATTCTAGAATGCACAGCACGGCGGAATTCGAATGTCCTAAAATGCCTGCTATCCGGAAGTTAAGGTGTCTGAAATCCAGAAGGCTACCATGTCAGAATTATACCATTCTGAAAGATTCTGGGATCTAGAATCAATGGACGGCTGAGTTCCAGAATGTCAGGGTTTCCAAACTCTAGAATCCTTGCATGTCTGAACTCGAGAGTCATTCAATATCCACATTCCAGGACTCTGGATGTCTGAAATATAGAAGCACCAAATGTCTGCATTCTAGAATCGAAATGTGGCGGAATTGTAGAATGCACAGCACGACAGAATTCTAAAGTCTTAAAATGCCTGCTATTCGGAAGTTAAGGTGTCTGACATCCAGAATGTTACTAGGTCAACATTCTACCGTTCTGAGAGATTCTGGGTTCTAGAATCAATGGACGGCAGAGTTCTGGAATGTCAGGGTGTCCAAACTCTAGAATCCATCCGTGTCTGAACTCGAGAGTCATTCAATGTCCACATTCCAGAACTCTGGATGTCTGAATTATAGAAGCACCAAATGTCTGCATTCTAGAATCGGAATGTGGCGGAATTGTAGAATGCACAGCACGGAGGAATTTTAAAGTCCGAAAATGCCTGCTATACGGAAGTCAAGGTGTCTGACCTCCAGAATGTTACTAAGACAGCATTCTACCGTTCTGAGAAATTCTGGGTTCTAGAATCAATGGATGGCAGAGTTCTGGAATGTCAGGGTGTTCAAACTCAAGAATACTTGCGTGTCTGAACTCGAGAGTCATTCAATGTCCACATTCCGCATCACAGGGTGTCTGAATTCCAGAAGCACCAAATGTCTGCATTCTAGAATCGGAATGTGGCGGAATTCTAGAATGCACAGCACGGCGGAGTTCTAAAGTCCCAAAATACCTGCTATCCGGAAATTAAGGTGTCTGACATCAAGAATGCTACCAAGTCAGAATTATACCATTCTAAAAGATTCTGGGATCTAGAATCAATGGACGGCTGAGTTCCAGAATGTCAGGGTGGCAAAAGTCTAGAATCCTTGCGTGTCTGAACTCGAGAGTCATTCAATGTCCACATTCCAGAACTCTGGATGTCTGAATTATAGAAGCGCCAAATGTCTGCATTCTAGAATCGGAATGTGGCGGAATTCTAGAATGCACAGCACGGAGGAATTCTAAAGTCCTAAAATGCCTGCTATTCGGAAGTTAAGGTGTCTGACATCCAGAATGTTACTAGGTCAGCATTCTACCGTTCTGAGAGATTCTGGGTTCTAGAATCAATGGACGGCAGAGATCTGGAATGTCAGGGTGTCCAAACTCTAGAATCCTTGCGTGTCTGAACTCGAGAGTCATTCAATGTCCACATTCCGGATCACAGGGTGTCTGAATTCCAGAAGCACCAAATGTCTGCATTCTAGAATTGGAATGTGGTGGAATTATAGAATGCACAGCACGGCGGAATTCTAAAGTCCTAAAATGCCTGCTATCCGGAAGTTAAGGTGTGTGACATCCAGAATGGTACCACATCAGAATTATACCATTCTGAAACATTCTGGGATCTAGAATCAATGGACGGCCGAGTTCCAGAATGTCAGGGTGGCAAAACTCTAGAATCCTTGCGTGTATGAACTCGAGAGTCATTCAATGTCCACATTCCAGAACTCTGGATGTCTGAATTATAGAAGCACCAAATGTCTGCATTCTAGAATCGGAATGTGGCGGAATTCTAGAATTCACAGCACGGCGGAATTCTAAAGTCCTAAAATGCCTGCTATCCGGAAGTTAACGTGTCTGACATCAAGAATGCTACCAAGTCAGAATTATAACATTCTGAAACATTCTGGGATCTAGAATCAATGGACGGCTGAGTTCCAGAATGCGAGGGTGTCAAAACTCTAGAATCCTGGCGGGTCTGAACTCGAGAGTCATTCAATGTCCACATTCCAGAACTCTGGATGTCTGAAATATAGAAGCACCAAATGTCTGCATTCTAGAATCGGAATGTGGCGGAATTCTAGAATGCACAGCACAGCGGAATTTTAAAGTCCTAAAATGCCTGCTATACTGAAGTCAAGGTGTCTGACATCCAGAATGTTACTAAGTCAGCATTCTACCGTTCTGAGAAATTCTCGGTTCTATAATCAATGGATGGCAGAGTTCTGGAATGTCAGGGTGTTCAAACTCAAGAATACTTGCGTGTCTGAACTCGAGAGTCATTCAATGTCCACATTCCGCATCACAGGGTGTCTGAATTCTAGAAGCACCAAATGTCTGCATTCTAGAATCGGAATGTGGCGGAATTCTAGAATGCACAGCACAGCGGAATTCGAATGTCCTAAAATGCCTGCTATCCGGAAGTTAAGGTGTCTGACATCCAGAATGCTACCACGTCAGAATTATACCATTCTGAAACATTCTGGGATCTAGAATCAATGGACGGCTGAGTTCCAGAATGTCAGGGTGGCAAAACTCTAGAATCCTTGCGTGTCTGAACTCGAGAGTCATTCAGTGTCCACATTCCAGAACTCTGGATGTCTGAATTATAGAAGCACCAAATGTCTGCTTTCTAGAATCGGAATGTGGCGGAATTCTAGAATGCACAGCACGGCGGAAATCTAAAGTCCTAAAATGCCTGCTATCCGGAAGTTAATGTGTCTGACATCAAGAATGCTACCACGTCAGAATTATACCATTCTGAAACATTCTGTGATCTAGAATCAATGGACGGCTGAGTTCCAGAATGTCAGTGTGGCAAAACTCTAGAATCCTTGCGTGTCTGAACTCGAGAGTCATTCAATGTCCACATTCCAGAACTCTGGATGTCTGAATTATAGAAGCACCAAATGTCTGCATTCTAGAATCCGAATATGGCGGAATTCTAGAATGCACAGCACGGCGAATCTAAAGTCCTAAAATGCCTGCTATCCGGAAGTTAAGGTGTCTGACATCAAGAATGCTACCAAGTCAGAATTATACCATTCTGAAAGATTCTGGGATCTAGAATCAATGGACGGCTGAGTTCCAGAATGTCATGGTGGCAAAATTCTAGAATCCTTGTGTGTCTGAACTCGAGAGTCATTCAATGTCCACATTCCAGAACTCTGGATGTCTGAATTATAGAAGCACCAAATGTCTGCATTCTAGAATCGGAATGTGGCGGAATACTAGAATGCACAGCACGGCGGAATTCTAAAGCCCTAAAATGCTTCCTATCCGGAAGTTAAGGTGTCTGATATCAAGAGTGCTACCAAGTCAGAATTATAACATTCTGAAAGATTCTGGGGTCTAGAATCAATGGACGGCTGAGTTCCAGAATGTCAGGGTGGCAAAACTCTAGAATCCTTGCCTGTCTGAACTCGAGAGTCATTCAATGTCCACATTCCAGAACTCTGGATGTCTGAAATATAGAAGCACCAAATGTCTGCATTCTAGAATCGGAATGTGGTGGAATTGTAGAATGCACAGCACGGCGGAATTTTAAAGTCCTAAAATGCCTGCTATACGGAAGTCAAGTGTCTGACCTCCAGAATGTTACTAAGTCAGCATTCTACCGTTCTGAGAAATTCTGGGTTCTAGAATCAATGGATGGCAGAGTTCTGGAATGTCAGGGTGTTCAAACTCAAGAATACCTGCGTGTCTGAACTCGAGAGTCATTCAATGTCCACATTCCGCATCACAGGGTGTCTGAATTCCAGAAGCACCAAATGTCTGCATTCTAGAATCGGAATGTGGCGGAATTCTAGAATGCACAGCACGGCGGAATTCGAAAGTCCTAAAATGCCTGCTATCCGGAAGTTAAGGTGTCTGAAATCCGGAATGCTACCACGTCAGAATTATACCATTCTGAAAGATTCTGGGATCTAGAATCAATGGACGGCTGAGTTCCAGAATGTCAGGGTTTCCAAACTCTAGAATCCTTGCATGTCTGAACTCGAGAGTCATTCAATATCCACATTCCAGGACTCTGGATGTCTGAAATATAGAAGCACCAAATGTCTGCATTCTAGAATCGGAATGTGGCGGAATTGTAGAATGCACAGCACGACGGAATTCTAAAGTCCTAAAATGCCTGCTATTCGGAAGTTAAGGTGTCTGACATCCAGAATGTTACTAGGTCAGCATTCTACCGTTCTGAGAGATTCTGGGTTCTAGAATCAATGGACGGCAGAGTTCTGGAATGTCAGGGTGTCCAAACTCTAGAATCCTTCCATGTCTGAACTCGAGAGTCATTCAATGTCCACATTCAAGAACTCTGGATATCTGAATTATAGAAGCACCAAATGTCTGCATTCTAGAATCGGAATGTGGCGGAATTCTAGAATGCACAGCACGGCGGAATTCTAAAGTCCTAAAATGCCTGCTATCCGGAAGTTAAGGTGTCTGACATCAAGAATGCTACCAAGTCAGAATTATACCATTCTGAAAGATTCTGGGATCTAGAATCAATGGACGGCTGAGTTCCAGAATGTCAGGGTGGCAAAACTCTGGAATGCTTGCCTGTCTGAACTCGAGAGTCTTTCAATGTCCACATTCCAGAACTCTGGATGTCTGAATTAGAGAAGCACCAAATGTCTGCATTCTAGAATCGGAATGTGGCGGAATACTAGAATGCACAGCACGGCGGAATTCTAAAGCCCTAAAATGCCTGCTATCCGGAAGTTAAGGTGTCTGAAATCCGGAATGCTACCACGTCAGAATTATACCATTCTGAAAGATTCTGGGATCTAGAATCAATGGACGGCTGAGTTTCAGAATGTCAGGGTGGCAAAATTCTAGAATCCTTGTGTGTCTGAACTCGAGAGTCATTCAATATCCACATTCCAGAACTCTGGATGTCTGAATTATAGAAGCACCAAATGTCTGCATTCTAGAATCGGAATGTGGCGGAATACTAGAATGCACAGCACGGCGGAATTCTAAAGCCCTAAAATGCCTGCTATCCGGAAGTTAATGTGTCTGACATCAAGAGTGCTACCAAGTCAGAATTATAACTTTCTGAAAGATTCTGGGATCTAGAATCAATGGACGGCTGAGTTCCAGAATGTCAGGGTGGCAAAACTCTAGAATCCTTGCCTGTCTGAACTCGAGAGTCATTCAATGTCCACATTCCAGAACTCTGGGTGTCTGAAATATAGAAGCACCAAATGTCTGCATTCTAGAATCGGAATGTGGCGGATTGTAGAATGCACAGCACGGAGGAATTTTAAAGTCCTAAAATGCCTGCTATACGGAAGTCAAGGTGTCTGACATCCAGAATGTTACTAAGACAGCATTCTACCGTTCTGAGAAATTCTGGTTTCTAGAATCAATGGATGGCAGAGTTCTGGAATGTCAGGGTATTCAAACTCAAGAATACTTGCGTGTCTGAACTCGAGAGTCATTCAATGTCCACATTCCGCATCACAGGGTGTCTGAATTCCAGAAGCACCAAATGTCTGCATTCTAGAATCGGAATGTGGCGGAATTCTAGAATGCACAGCACGGTGGAATTCGAATGTCCTAAAATGCCTGCTATCCGGAAGTTAATGTGTCTGACATCAAGAATGCTACCACGTCAGAATTATACCATTCTGAAACATTCTGTGATCTAGAATCAATGGACGGCTGAGTTCCAGAATGTCAGTGTGGCAAAACTCTAGAATCCTTGCGTGTCTGAACTCGAGAGTCATTCAATGTCCACATTCCAGAACTCTGGATGTCTGAATTATAGAAGCACCAAATGTCTGCATTCTAGAATCGGAATGTGGCGGAATTCTAGAATGCACAGCACGGCGGAATTCTAAAGTCCTAAAATGCCTGCTATCCGGAAGTTAAGGTGTCTGACATCAAGAATGCTACCAAGTCAGAATTATACCATTCTGAAAGATTCTGGGATCTAGAATCAATGGACGGCTGAGTTCCAGAATGTCATGGTGGCAAAATTCTAGAATCCTTGTGTGTCTGAACTCGAGAGTCATTCAATGTCCACATTCCAGAACTCTGGATGTCTGAATTATAGAAGCACCAAATGTCTGCATTCTAGAATCGGAATGTGGCGGAATACTAGAATGCACAGCACGGCGGAATTCTAAAGCCCTAAAATGCTTGCTATCCGGAAGTTAAGGTGTCTGATATCAAGAGTGCTACCAAGTCAGAATTATAACATTCTGTAAGATTCTGGGGTCTAGAATCAATGGACGGCTGAGTTCCAGAATGTCAGGGTGGCAAAACTCTAGAATCCTTGCCTGTCTGAACTCGAGAGTCATTCAATGTCCACATTCCAGAACTCTGGATGTCTGAAATATAGAAGCACCAAATGTCTGCATTCTAGAATCGGAATGTGGTGGAATTGTAGAATGCACAGCACGGTGGAATTTTAAAGTCCTAAAATGCCTGCTATACGGAAGTCAAGGTGTCTGACATCCAGAATGTTACTAAGACAGCATTCTACCGTTCTGAGAAATTCTGGTTTCTAGAATCAATGGATGGCAGAGTTCTGGAATGTCAGGGTATTCAAACTCAAGAATACTTGCGTGTCTGAACTCGAGAGTCATTCAATGTCCACATTCCGCATCACAGGGTGTCTGAATTCCAGAAGCACCAAATGTCTGCATTCTAGAATCGGAATGTGGCGGAATTCTAGAATGCACAGCACGGCGGAATTCGAATGTCCTAAAATGCCTGCTATCCGGAAGTTAAGGTGTCTGAAATCCAGAATGCTACCACGTCAGAATTATACCATTCTGAAAGATTCTGGGATCTAGAATCAATGGACGGCTGAGTTCCAGAATGTCAGGGTTTCCAAACTCTAGAATCCTTGCATGTCTGAACTCGAGAGTCATTCAATATCCACATTCCAGGACTCTGGATGTCTGAAATATAGAAGCACCAAATGTCTGCATTCTAGAATCGGAATGTGGCGGAATTGTAGAATGCACAGCACGACAGAATTCTAAAGTCCTAAAATGCCTGCTATTCGGAAGTTAAGGTGTCTGACATCCAGAATGTTACTAGGTCAACATTCTACCGTTCTGAGAGATTCTGGGTTCTAGAATCAATGGACGGCAGAGTTCTGGAATGTCAGGGTGTCCAAACTCTAGAATCCTTCCGTGTCTGAACTCGAGAGTCATTCAATGTCCACATTCCAGAACTCTGGATGTCTGAATTATAGAAGCACCAAATGTCTGCATTCTAGAATCGGAATGTGGCGGAATTCTAGAATGCACAGCACGGCGGAATTCTAAAGTCCTAAAATAGCTGCTATCCGGAAGTTAAGTTGTCTGACATCAAGAATGCTACCAAGTCAGAATTATTCCATTCTGAAAGATTCTGGGATCTAGAATCAATGGACGGCTGAGTTCCAGAATGTCAGGGTGGCAAAACTCTAGAATGCTTGCCTGTCTGAACTCGAGAGTCTTTCAATGTCCACATTCCAGAACTCTGGATGTCTGAAATATAGAAGCACCAAATGTCTGCATTCTAGAATCGGAATGTTGCGGAATTCTAGAATGCACAGCATGGCGGAATTTTAAAGTCCTAAAATGCCTGCTATACGGAAGTCAAGGTGTCTGACCTCCAGAATGTTACTAAGTCAGCATTCTACCGTTCTGAGAAATTCTCGGTTCTATAATCAATGGATGGCAGAGTTCTGGAATGTCAGGGTGTTCAAACTCAAGAATACTTGCGTGTCTGAACTCGAGAGTCATTCAATGTCCACATTCCGCATCACAGGGTGTCTGAATTCTAGAAGCACCAAATGTCTGCATTCTAGAATCGGAATGTGGCGGAACTCTAGAATGCACAGCACAGCGGAATTCGAATGTCCTAAAATGCCTGCTATCCGGAAGTTAAGGTGTCTGACATCCAGAATGCTACCACGTCAGAATTATACCATTCTGAAACATTCTGGGATCTAGAATCAATGGACGGCTGAGTTCCAGAATGTCAGGGTGGCAAAACTCTAGAATCCTTGCGTGTCTGATCTCGAGAGTCATTCAGTGTCCACATTCCAGAACTCTGGATGTCTGAATTATAGAAGCACCAAATGTCTGCTTTCTAGAATCGGAATGTGGCGGAATTCTAGAATGCACAGCACGGCGGAAATCTAAAGTCCTAAAATGCCTGCTATCCGGAAGTTAATGTGTCTGACATCAAGAATGCTACCACGTCAGAATTATACCATTCTGAAAGATTCTGGGATCTAGAATCAATGGACGGCTGAGTTCCAGAATGTCATGGTGGCAAAATTCTAGAATCCTTGTGTGTCTGAACTCGAGAGTCATTCAATGTCCACATTCCAGAACTCTGGATGTCTGAATTATAGAAGCACCAAATGTCTGCATTCTAGAATCGGAATGTGGCGGAATACTAGAATGCACAGCACGGCGGAATTCGAAAGTCCTAAAATGCGTGCTATCGGGAAGTTAAGGTGTCTGGCATCCAGAATGTAACTAGGTCAGCATTCTACCGTTCTGAGAGATTCTGGGTTCTAAAATCAATGGACAGCAGAGTTCTGGAATGTTAGGGTGTCCAAACTCTAGAATCCTTGCGTTGTGCACTCGAGAGTCATCCAATGTCCACATTCCGGATCACAGGGTGTCTGAATTCCAGAAGCACCAAATGTCTGCATTCTAGAATCGGAATGTGGCGGAATTCTAGAATGCACAGCACGGCGGAATTCTAAAGTCCTAAAATGCCTGCTATCCGGAAGTTAAGGTGTCTGACATCAAGAATGCTACCAAGTCAGAATTATACCATTCTGAAAGATTCTGGGATCTAGAATCAATGGACGGCTGAGTTCCAGAATGCAAGGGTGGCAAAACTCTAGAATGCTTGCCTGTCTGAACTCGAGAGTCTTTCAATGTCCACATTCCAGAACTCTGGATGTCTGAAATATAGAAGCACCAAATGTCTGCATTCTAGAATCGGAATGTGGCAGAATTCTAGAATGCACAGCACAGCGGAATTTTAAAGTCCTAAAATGCCTGCTATTCGGAAGTCAAGGTGTCTGACATCCAGAATGTTACTAAGTCAGCATTCTACCGTTCTGAGAGATTCTCGGTTCTAGAATCAATGGATGGCAGAGTTCTGGAATGTCAGGGTGTTCAAACTCAAGAATACTTGCGTGTCTGAACTCGAGAGTCATTCAATGTCCACATTCCGCATCACAGGGTGTCTGAATTCCAGAAGCACCAAATGTCTGCATTCTAGAATCGGAATGTGGCGGAATTCTAGAATGCACAGCACGGCGGAATTCGAAAGTCCTAAAATGCCTGCTATCCGGAAGTTAAGGTGTCTGAAATCCGGAATGCTACCACGTCAGAATTATACCATTCTGAAAGATTCTGGGATCTAGAATCAATGGACGGCTGAGTTCCAGAATGTCAGGGTTTCCAATCTCTAGAATCCTTGCATGTCTGAACTCGAGAGTCAATCAATATCCACATTCCAGGACTCTGGATGTCTGAAATATAGAAGCACCAAATGTCTGCATTCTAGAATCGGAATGTGGTAGAATTCTAGAATGCACAGCACGACAGAATTCTAAAGTCCTAAAATGCCTGCTATTCGGAAGTTAAGGTGTCTGACATCCAGAATGTTACTAGGTCAGCATTCTACCGTTCTGAGAGATTCTGGGTTCTAGAATCAATGGACGGCAGAGTTCTGGAATGTCAGGGTGTCCAAACTCTAGAATCCTTCCGTGTCTGAACTCGAGAGTCATTCAATGTCCACATTCCAGAACTCTGGATGTCTGAAATAAAGAAGCACCAAATGTCTGCATTCTTGAATCGGAATGTGGCGGAATTCTAGAATGCACAGCACGGCAGAATTCTAAAGTCCTAAAATGCCTGCTCTCCGGAAGTTAAGGTGTCTGACATCAAGAATGCTACCAAGTCAGAATTATACGATTCTGAAAGATTCTGGGATCTAGAATCAATGGACGGCTGAGTTTCAGAATGTCAGGGTGGCAAAATTCTAGAATCCTTGTGTGTCTGAACTCGAGAGTCATTCAATATCCACATTCCAGAACTCTGGATGTCTGAATTATAGAAGCACCAAATGTCTGCATTCTAGAATCGGAATGTTGCGGAATTCTAGAATGCACAGCATGGCGGAATTTTAAAGTCCTAAAATGCCTGCTATTCGGAAGTCAAGGTGTCTGACCTCCAGAATGTTACTAAGTCAGCATTCTACCGTTCTGAGAAATTCTGGGTTCAAGAATCAATGGATGGCAGAGTTCTGGAATGTCAGGGTGTTCAAACTCAAGAATACTTGCGTGTCTGAACTCGAGAGACATTCAATGTCCACATTCCGCATCACAGGGTGTCTGAATTCCAGAAGCACCAAATGTCTGCATTCTAGAATCGGAATGTGGCGGAATTCTAGAATGCACAGCACGGCGGAATTCGAAAGTCCTAAAATGCCTGCTATCCGGAAGTTAAGGTGTCTGAAATCCAGAATGCTACCACGTCAGAATTATACCATTCTGAAAGATTCTGGGATCTAGAATCAATGGACGGCTGAGTTCCAGAATGTCAGGGTTTCCAATCTCTAGAATCCTTGCATGTCTGAACTCGAGAGTCATTCAATATCCACATTCCAGGACTCTGGATGTCTGAAATATAGAAGCACCAAATGTCTGCATTCTAGAATCGGAATGTGGTAGAATTCTAGAATGCACAGCACGACAGAATTCTAAAGTCCTAAAATGCCTGCTATTCGGAAGTTAAGGTGTCTGACATCCAGAATGTTACTAGGTCAGCATTCTACTGTTCTGAGAGATTCTGGGTTCTAGAATCAATGGACGGCAGAGTTCTGGAATGTCAGGGTGTCCAAACTCTAGAATCCTTCCGTGTCTGAACTCGAGAGTCCTTCAATGTCCACATTCCAGAACTCTGGATGTCTGAATTATAGAAGCACCAAATGTATGCATTCTAGAATCGGAATGTGGCGGAATTCTAGAATGCACAGCACGGCGGAATTCTAAAGTCCCAAAATGCCTGCTATCCGGAAATTAAGGTGTCTGACATCAAGAATGCTACCAAGTCAGAATTATACCATTCTAAAAGATTCTGGGATCTAGAATCAATGGACGGCTGAGTTCCAGAATGTCAGGGTGGCAAAAGTCTAGAATCCTTGCGTGTCTGAACTCGAGAGTCATTCAATGTCCACATTCCAGAACTCTGGATGTCTGAATTATAGAAGCGCCAAATGTCTGCATTCTAGAATCGGAATGTGGCGGAATTCTAGAATGCACAGCACGGAGGAATTCTAAAGTCCTAAAATGCCTGCTATTCGGAAGTTAAGGTGTCTGACATCCAGAATGTTACTAGGTCAGCATTCTACCGTTCTGAGAGATTCTGGGTTCTAGAATCAATGGACGGCAGAGATCTGGAATGTCAGGGTGTCCAAACTCTAGAATCCTTGCGTGTCTGAACTCGAGAGTCATTCAATGTCCACATTCCGGATCACAGGGTGTCTGAATTCCAGAAGCACCAAATGTCTGCATTCTAGAATTGGAATGTGGTGGAATTATAGAATGCACAGCACGGCGCAATTCTAAAGTCCTAAAATGCCTGCTATCCGGAAGTTAAGGTGTGTGACATCCAGAATGGTACCACATCAGAATTATACCATTCTGAAACATTCTGGGATCTAGAATCAATGGACGGCCGAGTTCCAGAATGTCAGGGTGGCAAAACTCTAGAATCCTTGCGTGTCTGAACTCGAGAGTCATTCAATGTCCACATTCCAGAACTCTGGATGTCTGAATTATAGAAACACCAAATGTCTGCATTCTAGAATCGGAATGTGGCGGAATTCTAGAATTCACAGCACGGCGGAATTCTAAAGTCCTAAAATGCCTGCTATCCGGAAGTTAACGTGTCTGACATCAAGAATGCTACCAAGTCAGAATTATAACACTCTGAAACATTCTGGGATCTAGAATCAATGGACGGCTGAGTTCCAGAATGCGAGGGTGTCAAAACTCTAGAATCCTGGCGGGTCTGAACTCGAGAGTCATTCAATGTCCACATTCCAGAACTCTGGATGTCTGAAATATAGAAGCACCAAATGTCTGCATTCTAGAATCGGAATGTGGCGGAATTCTAGAATGCACAGCACAGCGGAATTTTAAAGTCCTAAAATGCCTGCTATACTGAAGTCAAGGTGTCTGACATCCAGAATGTTACTAAGTCAGCATTCTACCGTTCTGAGAAATTCTCGGTTCTATAATCAATGGATGGCAGAGTTCTGGAATGTCAGGGTGTTCAAACTCAAGAATACTTGCGTGTCTGAACTCGAGAGTCATTCAATGTCCACATTCCGCATCACAGGGTGTCTGAATTCTAGAAGCACCAAATGTCTGCATTCTAGAATCGGAATGTGGCGGAATTCTAGAATGCACAGCACAGCGGAATTCGAATGTCCTAAAATGCCTGCTATACGGAAGTCAAGGTGTCTGACCTCCAGAATGTTACTAAGTCAGCATTCTACCGTTCTGAGAAATTCTGGGTTCTAGAATCAATGGATGGCAGAGTTCTGGAATGTCAGGGTGTTCAAACTCAAGAATACCTGCGTGTCTGAACTCGAGAGTCATTCAATGTCCACATTCCGCATCACAGGGTGTCTGAATTCCAGAAGCACCAAATGTCTGCATTCTAGAATCGGAATGTGGCGGAATTCTAGAATGCACAGCACGGCGGAATTCGAAAGTCCTAAAATGCCTGCTATCCGGAAGTTAAGGTGTCTGAAATCCAGAATGCTACCACGTCAGAATTATACCATTCTGAAAGATTCTGGGATCTAGAATCAATGGACGGCTGAGTTCCAGAATGTCAGGGTTTCCAAACTCTAGAATCCTTGCATGTCTGAACTCGAGAGTCATTCAATATCCACATTCCAGGACTCTGGATGTCTGAAATATAGAAGCACCAAATGTCTGCATTCTAGAATCGGAATGTGGCGGAATTGTAGAATGCACAGCACGGCGGAATTCTAAAGTCCTAAAATGCCTGCTATTCGGAAGTTAAGGTGTCTGACATCCAGAATGTTACTAGGTCAGCATTCTACCGTTCTGAGAGATTCTGGGTTCTAGAATCAATGGACGGCAGAGTTCTGGAATGTCAGGGTGTCCAAACTCTAGAATCCTTCCATGTCTGAACTCGAGAGTCATTCAATGTCCACATTCAAGAACTCTGGATGTCTGAATTATAGAAGCACCAAATGTCTGCATTCTAGAATCGGAATGTGGCGGAATTCTAGAATGCACAGCACGGCGGAATTCTAAAGTCCTAAAATGCCTGCCATCCGGAAGTTAAGGTGTCTGACATCAAGAATGCTACCAAGTCAGAATTATACCATTCTGAAAGATTCTGGGATCTAGAATCAATGGACGGCTGAGTTCCAGAATGTCAGGGTGGCAAAACTCTGGAATGCTTGCCTGTCTGAACTCGAGAGTCTTTCAATGTCCACATTCCAGAACTCTGGATGTCTGAATTAGAGAAGCACCAAATGTCTGCATTCTAGAATCGGAATGTGGCGGAATACTAGAATGCACAGCACGGCGGAATTCTAAAGCCCTAAAATGCCTGCTATCCGGAAGTTAAGGTGTCTGACATCAAGAGTGCTACCAAGTCAGAATTATAACATTCTGAAAGATTCTGGGATCTAGAATCAATGGACGGCTGAGTTCCAGAATATCAGGGTGGCAAAACTCTAGAATCCTTGCCTGTCTGAACTCGAGAGTCATTCAATGTCCACATTCCAGAACTCTGGATGTCTGAAATATAGAAGCACCAAATGTCTGCATTCTAGAATCGGAATGTGGCGGAATTGTAGAATGCACAGCACGGAGGAATTTTAAAGTCCTAAAATGCCTGCTATACGGAAGTCAAGGTGTCTGACCTCCAGAATGTTACTAAGACAGCATTCTACCGTTCTGAGAAATTCTGGGTTCTAGAATCAATGGATGGCAGAGTTCTGGAATGTCAGGGTGTTCAAACTCAAGAATACTTGCGTGTCTGAACTCGAGAGTCATTCAATGTCCACATTCCGCATCACAGGGTGTCTGAATTCCAGAAGCACCAAATGTCTGCATTCTAGAATCAGAATGTGGCGGAATTCTAGAATGCACAGCACGGCGGAATTCGAAAGTCCTAAAATGCCTGCTATCCGGAAGTTAAGGTGTCTGAAATCCGGAATGCTACCACGTCAGAATTATACCATTCTGAAAGATTCTGGGATCTAGAATCAATGGACGGCTGAGTTCCAGAATGTCAGGGTTTCCAATCTCTAGAATCCTTGCATGTCTGAACTCGAGAGTCAATCAATATCCACATTCCAGGACTCTGGATGTCTGAAATATAGAAGCACCAAATGTCTGCATTCTAGAATCGGAATGTGGTAGAATTCTAGAATGCACAGCACGACAGAATTCTAAAATCCTAAAATGCCTGCTATTCGGAAGTTAAGGTGTCTGACATCCAGAATGTTACTAGGTCAGCATTCTACCTTTCTGAGAGATTCTGGGTTCTAGAATCAATGGACGGCAGAGTTCTGGAATGTCAGGGTGTCCAAACTCTAGAATCCTTCCGTGTCTGAACTCGAGAGTCATTCAATGTCCACATTCCAGAACTCTGGATGTCTGAATTATAGAAGCACCAAATGTCTGCATTCTAGAATCGGAATGTGGCGGAATTCTAGAATGCACAGCACGGCAGAATTCTAAAGTCCTAAAATGCCTGCTATCCGGAAGTTAAGGTGTCTGAAATCCGGAATGCTACCACGTCAGAATTATACCATTCTGAAAGATTCTGGGATCTAGAATCAATGGACGGCTGAGTTTCAGAATGTCAGGGTGGCAAAATTCTAGAATCCTTGTGTGTCTGAACTCGAGAGTCATTCAATATCCACATTCCAGAACTCTGGATGTCTGAATTATAGAAGCACCAAATGTCTGCATTCTAGAATCGGAATGTGGCGGAATAGTAGAATGCACAGCACGGCGGAATTCTAAAGCCCTAAAATGCCTGCTATCCGGAAGTTAATGTGTCTGACATCAAGAGTGCTACCAAGTCAGAATTATAACTTTCTGAAAGATTCTGGGATCTAGAATCAATGGACGGCTGAGTTCCAGAATGTCAGGGTGGCAAAACTCTAGAATCCTTGCCTGTCTGAACTCGAGAGTCATTCAATGTCCACATTCCAGAACTCTGGATGTCTGAAATATAGAAGCACCAAATGTCTGCATTCCAGAATCGGAATGTGGCGGATTGTAGAATGCACAGCACGGCGGAATTTTAAAGTCCTAAAATGCCTGCTATACGGAAGTCAAGGTGTCTGACATCCAGAATGTTACTAAGACAGCATTCTACCGTTCTGAGAAATTCTGGTTTCTAGAATCAATGGATGGCAGAGTTCTGGAATGTCAGGGTGTTCAAACTCAAGAATACTTGCGTGTCTGAACTCGAGAGTCATTCAATGTCCACATTCCGCATCACAGGGTGTCTGAATTCCAGAAGCACCAAATGTCTGCATTCTAGAATCGGAATGTGGCGGAATTCTAGAATGCACAGCACGGCGGAATTCGAATGTCCTAAAATGCCTGCTATCCGGAAGTTAAGGTGTCTGAAATCCAGAATGCTACCACGTCAGAATTATACCATTCTGAAAGATTCTGGGATCTAGAATCAATGGATGGCTGAGTTCCAGAATGTCAGGGTTTCCAAACTCTAGAATCCTTGCATGTCTGAACTCGAGAGTCATTCAATATCCACATTCCAGGACTCTGGATGTCTGAAATATAGAAGCACCAAATGTCTGCATTCTAGAATCGGAATGTGGCGGAATACTAGAATGCACAGCACGGCGGAATTCTAAAGCCCTAAAATGCCTGCTATCCGGAAGTTAATGTGTCTGACATCAAGAGTGCTACCAAGTCAGAATTATAACTTTCTGAAAGATTCTGGGATCTAGAATCAATGGACGGCTGAGTTCCAGAATGTCAGGGTGGCAAAACTCTAGAATCCTTGCCTGTCTGAACTCGAGAGTCATTCAATGTCCACATTCCAGAACTCTGGATGTCTGAAATATAGAAGCACCAAATGTCTGCATTCTAGAATCGGAATGTGGCGGATTGTAGAATGCACAGCACGGCGGAATTTTAAAGTCCTAAAATGCCTGCTATACGGAAGTCAAGGTGTCTGACATCCAGAATGTTACTAAGACAGCATTCTACCGTTCTGAGAAATTCTGGTTTCTAGAATCAATGGATGGCAGAGTTCTGGAATGTCAGGGTATTCAAACTCAAGAATACTTGCGTGTCTGAACTCGAGAGTCATTCAATGTCCACATTCCGCATCACAGGGTGTCTGAATTCCAGAAGCACCAAATGTCTGCATTCTAGAATCGGAATGTGGCGGAATTCTAGAATGCACAGCACGGCGGAATTCGAATGTCCTAAAATGCCTGCTATCCGGAAGTTAAGGTGTCTGAAATCCAGAATGCTACCACGTCAGAATTTTACCATTCTGAAAGATTCTGGGATCTAGAATCAATGGACGGCTGAGTTCCAGAATGTCAGGGTTTCCAAACTCTAGAATCCTTGCATGTCTGAACTCGAGAGTCATTCAATATCCACATTCCAGGACTCTGGATGTCTGAAATATAGAAGCACCAAATGTCTGCATTCTAGAATCGGAATGTGGCGGAATTGTAGAATGCACAGCACGACAGAATTCTAAAGTCCTAAAATGCCTGCTATTCGGAAGTTAAGGTGTCTGACATCCAGAATGTTACTAGGTCAACATTCTACCGTTCTGAGAGATTCTGGGTTCTAGAATCAATGGACGGCAGAGTTCTGGAATGTCAGGGTGTCCAAACTCTAGAATCCTTCCGTGTCTGAACTCGAGAGTCATTCAATGTCCACATTCCAGAACTCTGGATGTCTGAATTATAGAAGCACCAAATGTCTGCATTCTAGAATCGGAATGTGGCGGAATTCTAGAATGCACAGCACGGCGGAATTCTAAAGTCCTAAAATAGCTGCTATCCGGAAGTTAAGTTGTCTGACATCAAGAATGCTACCAAGTCAGAATTATTCCATTCTGAAAGATTCTGGGATCTAGAATCAATGGACGGCTGAGTTCCAGAATGTCAGGGTGGCAAAACTCTAGAATGCTTGCCTGTCTGAACTCGAGAGTCTTTCAATGTCCACATTCCAGAACTCTGGATGTCTGAAATATAGAAGCACCAAATGTCTGCATTCTAGAATCGGAATGTTGCGGAATTCTAGAATGCACAGCATGGCGGAATTTTAAAGTCCTAAAATGCCTGCTATACGGAAGTCAAGGTGTCTGACCTCCAGAATGTTACTAAGTCAGCATTCTACCGTTCTGAGAAATTCTCGGTTCTATAATCAATGGATGGCAGAGTTCTGGAATGTCAGGGTGTTCAAACTCAAGAATACTTGCGTGTCTGAACTCGAGAGTCATTCAATGTCCACATTCCGCATCACAGGGTGTCTGAATTCTAGAAGCACCAAATGTCTGCATTCTAGAATCGGAATGTGGCGGAACTCTAGAATGCACAGCACAGCGGAATTCGAATGTCCTAAAATGCCTGCTATCCGGAAGTTAAGGTGTCTGACATCCAGAATGCTACCACGTCAGAATTATACCATTCTGAAACATTCTGGGATCTAGAATCAATGGACGGCTGAGTTCCAGAATGTCAGTGTGGCAAAACTCTAGAATCCTTGCGTGTCTGAACTCGAGAGTCATTCAATGTCCACATTCCAGAACTCTGGATGTCTGAATTATAGAAGCACCAAATGTCTGCATTCTAGAATCGGAATGTGGCGGAATTCTAGAATGCACAGCACGGCGGAATTCTAAAGTCCTAAAATGCCTGCTATCCGGAAGTTAAGGTGTCTGACATCAAGAATGCTACCAAGTCAGAATTATACCATTCTGAAAGATTCTGGGATCTAGAATCAATGGACGGCTGAGTTCCAAAATGTCATGGTGGCAAAATTCTAGAATCCTTGTGTGTCTGAACTCGAGAGTCATTCAATGTCCACATTCCAGAACTCTGGATGTCTGAATTATAGAAGCACCAAATGTCTGCATTCTAGAATCGGAATGTGGCGGAATACTAGAATGCACAGCACGGCGGAATTCTAAAGCCCTAAAATGCTTGCTATCCGGAAGTTAAGGTGTCTGATATCAAGAGTGCTACCAAGTCAGAATTATAACATTCTGTAAGATTCTGGGGTCTAGAATCAATGGACGGCTGAGTTCCAGAATGTCAGGGTGGCAAAACTCTAGAATCCTTGCCTGTCTGAACTCGAGAGTCATTCAATGTCCACATTCCAGAACTCTGGATGTCTGAAATATAGAAGCACCAAATGTCTGCATTCTAGAATCGGAATGTGGTGGAATTGTAGAATGCACAGCACGGCGGAATTTTAAAGTCCTAAAATGCCTGCTATACGGAAGTCAAGGTGTCTGACCTCCAGAATGTTACTAAGACAGCATTCTACCGTTCTGAGAAATTCTGGGTTCTAGAATCAATGGATGGCAGAGTTCTGGAATGTCAGGGTGTTCAAACTCAAGAATACTTGCGTGTCTGAACTCGAGAGTCATTCAATGTCCACATTCCGCATCACAGGGTGTCTGAATTCCAGAAGCACCAAATGTCTGCATTCTAGAATCGGAATGTGGCGGAATTATAGAATGCACAGCACGGCGGAATTCTAAAGTCCTAAAATGCCTGCTATCCGGAAGTTAAGGTGTCTGACATCAAGAATGCTACCAAGTCAGAATTATACCATTCTGAAAGATTCTGGGATCTAGAATCAATGGACGGCTGAGTTCCAGAATGTCAGGGTTTCCAATCTCTAGAATCCTTGCATGTCTGAACTCGAGAGTCAATCAATATCCACATTCCAGGACTCTGGATGTCTGAAATATAGAAGCACCAAATGTCTGCATTCTAGAATCGGAATGTGGTAGAATTCTAGAATGCACAGCACGACAGAATTCTAAAGTCCTAAAATGCCTGCTATTCGGAAGTTAAGGTGTCTGACATCCAGAATGTTACTAGGTCAGCATTCTACCGTTCTGAGAGATTCTGGGTTCTAGAATCAATGGACGGCAGAGTTCTGGAATGTCAGGGTGTCCAAACTCTAGAATCCTTCCGTGTCTGAACTCGAGAGTCATTCAATGTCCACATTCCAGAACTCTGGATGTCTGAAATATAGAAGCACCAAATGTCTGCATTCTTGAATCGGAATGTGGCGGAATTCTAGAATGCACAGCACGGCAGAATTCTAAAGTCCTAAAATGCCTGCTATCCGGAAGTTAAGGTGTCTGACATCAAGAATGCTACCAAGTCAGAATTATACGATTCTGAAAGATTCTGGGATCTAGAATCAATGGACGGCTGAGTTTCAGAATGTCAGGGTGGCAAAATTCTAGAATCCTTGTGTGTCTGAACTCGAGAGTCATTCAATATCCACATTCCAGAACTCTGGATGTCTGAATTATAGAAGCACCAAATGTCTGCATTCTAGAATCGGAATGTTGCGGAATTCTAGAATGCACAGCATGGCGGAATTTTAAAGTCCTAAAATGCCTGCTATACGGAAGTCAAGGTGTCTGACCTCCAGAATGTTACTAAGTCAGCATTCTACCGTTCTGAGAAATTCTGGGTTCAAGAATCAATGGATGGCAGAGTTCTGGAATGTCAGGGTGTTCAAACTCAAGAATACTTGCGTGTCTGAACTCGAGAGACATTCAATGTCCACATTCCGCATCACAGGGTGTCTGAATTCCAGAAGCACCAAATGTCTGCATTCTAGAATCGGAATGTGGCGGAATTCTAGAATGCACAGCACGGCGGAATTCGAAAGTCCTAAAATGCCTGCTATCCGGAAGTTAAGGTGTCTGAAATCCAGAATGCTACCACGTCAGAATTATACCATTCTGAAAGATTCTGGGATCTAGAATCAATGGACGGCTGAGTTCCAGAATGTCAGGGTTTCCAATCTCTAGAATCCTTGCATGTCTGAACTCAAGAGTCATTCAATATCCACATTCCAGGACTCTGGATGTCTGAAATATAGAAGCACCAAATGTCTGCATTCTAGAATCGGAATGTGGTAGAATTCTAGAATGCACAGCACGACAGAATTCTAAAGTCCTAAAATGCCTGCTATTCGGAAGTTAAGGTGTCTGACATCCAGAATGTTACTAGGTCAGCATTCTACTGTTCTGAGAGATTCTGGGTTCTAGAATCAATGGACGGCAGAGTTCTGGAATGTCAGGGTGTCCAAACTCTAGAATCCTTCCGTGTCTGAACTCGAGAGTCCTTCAATGTCCACATTCCAGAACTCTGGATGTCTGAATTATAGAAGCACCAAATGTATGCATTCTAGAATCGGAATGTGGCGGAATTTTAGAATGCACAGCACGGCGGAATTCTAAAGACCCAAAATGCCTGCTATCCGGAAATTAAGGTGTCTGACATCAAGAATGCTACCAAGTCAGAATTATACCATTCTAAAAGATTCTGGGATCTAGAATCAATGGACGGCTGAGTTCCAGAATGTCAGGGTGGCAAAACTCTAGAATCCTTGCGTGTCTGAACTCGAGAGTCATTCAATGTCCACATTCCAGAACTCTGGATGTCTGAATTATAGAAGCGCCAAATGTCTGCATTCTAGAATCGGAATGTGGCGGAATTCTAGAATGCACAGCACGGAGGAATTCTAAAGTCCTAAAATGCCTGCTATTCGGAAGTTAAGGTGTCTGACATCCAGAATGTTACTAGGTCAGCATTCTACCGTTCTGAGAGATTCTGGGTTCTAGAATCAATGGACGGCAGAGATCTGGAATGTCAGGGTGTCCAAACTCTAGAATTCTTGCGTGTCTGAACTCGAGAGTCATTCAATGTCCACATTCCGGATCACAGGGTGTCTGAATTCCAGAAGCACCAAATGTCTGCATTCTAGAATTGGAATGTGGTGGAATTATAGAATGCACAGCACGGCGGAATTCTAAAGTCCTAAAATGCCTGCTATCCGGAAGTTAAGGTGTGTGACATCCAGAATGGTACCACATCAGAATTATACCATTCTGAAACATTCTGGGATCTAGAATCAATGGACGGCCGAGTTCCAGAATGTCAGGGTGGCAAAACTCTAGAATCCTTGCGTGTCTGAACTCGAGAGTCATTCACTGTCCACATTCCAGAACTCTGGATGTCTGAATTATAGAAGCACCAAATGTCTGCATTCTGGAATCGGAATGTGGCGGAATTCTAGAATTCACAGCACGGCGGAATTCTAAAGTCCTAAAATACCTGCTATCCGGAAGTTAACGTGTCTGACATCAAGAATGCTACCAAGTCAGAATTATAACATTCTGAAACATTCTGGGATCTAGAATCAATGGACGGCTGAGTTCCAGAATGCGAGGGTGTCAAAACTCTAGAATCCTGGCGGGTCTGAACTCGAGAGTCATTCAATGTCCACATTCCAGAACTCTGGATGTCTGAAATATAGAAGCACCAAATGTCTGCATTCTAGAATCGGAATGTGGCGGAATTCTAGAATGCACAGCACAGCGGAATTTTAAAGTCCTAAAATGCCTGCTATACTGAAGTCAAGGTGTCTGACATCCAGAATGTTACTAAGTCAGCATTCTACCGTTCTGAGAAATTCTCGGTTCTATAATCAATGGATGGCAGAGTTCTGGAATGTCAGAGTGTTCAAACTCAAGAATACTTGCGTGTCTGAACTCGAGAGTCATTCAATGTCCACATTCCGCATCACAGGGTGTCTGAATTCTAGAAGCACCAAATGTCTGCATTCTAGAATCGGAATGTGGCGGAATTCTAGAATGCACAGCACAGCGGAATTCGAATGTCCTAAAATGCCTGCTATCCGGAAGTTAAGGTGTCTGACATCCAGAATGCTACCACGTCAGAATTATACCATTCTGAAACATTCTGGGATCTAGAATCAATGGACGGCTGAGTTCCAGAATGTCAGGGTGGCAAAACTCTAGAATCCTTGCGTGTCTGAACTCGAGAGTCATTCAGTGCCACATTCCAGAACTCTGGATGTCTGAATTATAGAAGCACAAAATGTCTGCTTTCTAGAATCGGAATGTGGCGGAATTCTAGAATGCACAGCACGGCGGAAATCTAAAGTCCTAAAATGCCTGCTATCCGGAAGTTAATGTGTCTGACATCAAGAAGGCTACCACGTCAGAATTATACCATTCTGAAACATTCTGTGATCTAGAATCAATGGACGGCTGAGTTCCAGAATGTCAGTGTGGCAAAACTCTAGAATCCTTGCATGTCTGAACTCGAGAGTCATTCAATGTCCACATTCCAGAACTCTGGATGTCTGAATTACCGAAGCACCAAATGTCTGCATTCTAGAATCGGAATATGGCGGAATTCTAGAATGCACAGCACGGCGGAATTCTAAAGTCCTAAAATGCCTGCTATTCGGAAGTTAAGGTGTCTGACATCCAGAATGTTACTAGGTCAGCATTCTACCGTTCTGAGAGATTCTGGGTTCTAGAATCAATGGACGGCAGAGTTCTGGAATGTCAGTGTGTCCAAACTCTAGAATCCTTCCATGTCTGAACTCGAGAGTCATTCAATGTCCACATTCAAGAACTCTGGATGTCTGAATTATAGAAGCACCAAATGTCTGCATTCTAGAATCGGAATGTGGCGGAATTCTAGAATGCACAGCACGGCGGAATTCGAAAGTCCTAAAATGCCTGCTATCCGGAAGTTAAGGTGTCTGACATCAAGAATGCTACCAAGTCAGAATTATACCATTCTGAAAGATTCTGGGATCTAGAATCAATGGACGGCTGAGTTCCAGAATGTCAGGGTGGCAAAACTCTGGAATGCTTGCCTGTCTGAACTCGAGAGTCTTTCAATGTCCACATTCCAGAACTCTGGATGTCTGAATTATAGAAGCACCAAATGTCTGCATTCTAGAATCGGAATGTGGCGGAATACTAGAATGCACAGCACGGCGGAATTCTAAAGCCCTAAAATGCCTGCTATCCGGAAGTTAAGGTGTCTGACATCAAGAGTGCTACCAAGTCAGAATTATAACATTCTGAAAGATTCTGGGATCTAGAATCAATGGACGGCTGAGTTCCAGAATGTCAGGGTGGCAAAACTCTAGAATCCTTGCCTGTCTGAACTCGAGAGTCATTCAATGTCCACATTCCAGAACTCTGGATGTCTGAAATATAGAAGCACCAAATGTCTGCATTCTAGAATCGGAATGTGGCGGAATTGTAGAATGCACAGCACGGAGGAATTTTAAAGTCCTAAAATGCCTGCTATGCGGAAGTCAAGGTGTCTGACCTCCAGAATGTTACTAAGTCAGCATTCTACCGTTCTGAGAAATTCTGGGTTCTAGACTCAATGGATGGCAGAGTTCTGGAATGTCAGGGTGTTCAAACTCAAGAATACCTGCGTGTCTGAACTCGAGAGTCATTCAATGTCCACATTCCGCATCACAGGGTGTCTGAATTCCAGAAGCACCAAATGTCTGCATTCTAGAATCGGAATGTGGCGGAATTCTAGAATGCACAGCACGGCGGAATTCGAAAGTCCTAAAATGCCTGCTATCCGGAAGTTAAGGTGTCTGAAATCCAGAATGCTACCACGTCACAATTATACCATTCTGAAAGATTCTGGGATCTAGAATCAATGGACGGCTGAGTTCCAGAATGTCAGGGTTTCCAAACTCTAGAATCCTTGCATGTCTGAACTCGAGAGTCATTCAATATCCACATTCCAGGACTCTGGATGTCTGAAATATAGAAGCACCAAATGTCTGCATTCTAGAATCGGAATGTGGCGGAATTGTAGAATGCACAGCACGACAGAATTCTAAAGTCCTAAAATGCCTGCTATTCGGAAGTTAAGGTGTCTGACATCCAGAATGTTACTAGGTCAGCATTCTACCGTTCTGAGAGATTCTGGGTTCTAGAATCAATGGACGGCAGAGTTCTGGAATGTCAGGGTGTCCAAACTCTAGAATCCTTCCATGTCTGAACTCGAGAGTCATTCAATGTCCACATTCAAGAACTCTGGATGTCTGAATTATAGAAGCACAAAATGTCTGCATTCTAGAATCGGAATGTGGCGGAATTCTAGAATGCACAGCATGGCGGAATTCTAAAGTCCTAAAATGCCTGCTATCTGGAAGTTAAGGTGTCTGACATAAAGAATGCTACCAAGTCAGAATTATACCATTCTGAAAGATTCTGGGATCTAGAATCAATGGACGGCTGAGTTCCAGAATGTCAGGGTGGCAAAACTCTGGAATGCTTGCCTGTCTGAACTTGAGAGTCTTTCAATGTCCACATTCCAGAACTCTGGATGTCTGAATTAGAGAAGCACCAAATGTCTGCATTCTAGAATCGGAATGTGGCGGAATACTAGAATGCACAGCACGGCGGAATTCTAAAGCCCTAAAATGCCTGCTATCCGGAAGTTAAGGTGTCTGACATCAAGAGTGCTACCAAGTCAGAATTATAACATTCTGAAAGATTCTGGGATCTAGAATCAATGGACGGCTGAGTTCCAGAATGTCAGGGTGGCAAAACTCTAGAATCCTTGCCTGTCTGAACTCGAGAGTCATTCAATGTCCACATTCCAGAACTCTGGATGTCTGAAATATAGAAGCACCAAATGTCTGCATTCTAGAATCGGAATGTGGCGGAATGGTAGAATGCACAGCACGGAGGAATTTTAAAGTCCTAAAATGCTTGCTATACGGAAGTCAAGGTGTCTGACCTCCAGAATGTTACTAAGACAGCATTCTACCGTTCTGAGAAATTCTGGGTTCTAGAATCAATGGATGGCAGAGTTCTGGAATGTCAGGGTGTTCAAACTCAAGAATACTTGCGTGTCTGAACTCGAGAGTCATTCAATGTCCACATTCCGCATCACAGGGTGTCTGAATTCCAGAAGCACCAAATGTCTGCATTCTAGAATCGGAATGTGGCGGAATTCTAGAATGCACAGCACGGCGGAATTCTAAAGTCCTAAAATGCCTGCTATCCGGAAGTTAAGGTGTCTGACATCAAGAATGCTACCAAGTCAGAATTATACCATTCTGAAAGATTCTGGGATCTAGAATCAATGGACGGCTGAGTTCCAGAATGTCAGGGTGGCAAAACTCTAGAATGCTTGCCTGTCTGAACTCGAGAGTCTTTCAATGTCCACATTCCAGAACTCTGGATGTCTGAAATATAGAAGCACCAAATGTCTGCATTCTAGAATCGGAATGTGGCAGAATTCTAGAATGCACAGCACAGCGGAATTTTAAAGTCCTAAAATGCCTGCTATTCGGAAGTCAAGGTGTCTGACATCCAGAATGTTACTAAGTCAGCATTCTACCGTTCTGAGAGATTCTCGGTTCTAGAATCAATGGATGGCAGAGTTCTGGAATGTCAGGGTGTTCAAATTCAAGAATACTTGCGTGTCTGAACTCGAGAGTCATTCAATGTCCACATTCCGCATCACAGGGTGTCTGAATTCCAGAAGCACCAAATGTCTGCATTCTAGAATCGGAATGTGGCGGAATTCTAGAATGCACAGCACGGCGGAATTCGAAAGTCCTAAAATGCCTGCTATCCGGAAGTTAAGGTGTCTGAAATCCGGAATGCTACCACGTCAGAATTATACCATTCTGAAAGATTCTGGGATCTAGAATCAATGGACGGCTGAGTTCCAGAATGTCAGGGTTTCCAATCTCTAGAATCCTTGCATGTCTGAACTCGAGAGTCAATCAATATCCACATTCCAGGACTCTGGATGTCTGAAATATAGAAGCACCAAATGTCTGCATTCTAGAATCGGAATGTGGTAGAATTCTAGAATGCACAGCACGACAGAATTCTAAAGTCCTAAAATGCCTGCTATTCGGAAGTTAAGGTGTCTGACATCCAGAATGTTACTAGGTCAGCATTCTACCGTTCTGAGAGATTCTGGGTTCTAGAATCAATGGACGGCAGAGTTCTGGAATGTCAGGGTGTCCAAACTCTAGAATCCTTCCGTGTCTGAACTCGAGAGTCATTCAATGTCCACATTCCAGAACTCTGGATGTCTGAATTATAGAAGCACCAAATGTCTGCATTCTTGAATCGGAATGTGGCGGAATTCTAGAATGCACAGCACGGCAGAATTCTAAAGTCCTAAAATGCCTGCTATCCGGAAGTTAAGGTGTCTGAAATCCGGAATGCTACCACGTCAGAATTATACCATTCTGAAAGATTCTGGGATCTAGAATCAATGGACGGCTGAGTTTCAGAATGTCAGGGTGGCAAAATTCTAGAATCCTTGTGTGTCTGAACTCGAGAGTCATTCAATATCCACATTCCAGAACTCTGGATGTCTGAATTATAGAAGCACCAAATGTCTGCATTCTAGAATCGGAATGTGGCGGAATACTAGAATGCACAGCACGGCGGAATTCTAAAGCCCTAAAATGCCTGCTATCCGGAAGTTAATGTGTCTGACATCAAGAGTGCTACCAAGTCAGAATTATAACTTTCTGAAAGATTCTGGGATCTAGAATCAATGGACGGCTGAGTTCCAGAATGTCAGGGTGGCAAAACTCTAGAATCCATGCCTGTCTGAACTCGAGAGTCATTCAATGTCCACATTCCAGAACTCTGGATGTCTGAAATATAGAAGCACCAAATGTCTGCATTCTAGAATCGGAATGTGGCGGATTGTAGAATGCACAGCATGGCGGAATTTTAAAGTCCTAAAATGCCTGCTATACGGAAGTCAAGGTGTCTGACATCCAGAATGTTACTAAGTCAGCATTCTACCGTTCTGAGAAATTCTGGTTTCTAGAATCAATGGATGGCAGAGTTCTGGAATGTCAGGGTGTTCAAACTCAAGAATACTTGCGTGTCTGAACTCGAGAGTCATTCAATGTCCACATTCCGCATCACAGGGTGTCTGAATTCCAGAAGCACCAAATGTCTGCATTCTAGAATCGGAATGTGGCGGAATTCTAGAATGCACAGCACGGCGGAATTCGAATGTCCTAAAATGCCTGCTATCCGGAAGTTAAGGTGTCTGAAATCCAGAATGCTACCACGTCAGAATTATACCATTCTGAAAGATTCTGGGATCTAGAATCAATGGACGGCTGAGTTCCAGAATGTCAGGGTTTCCAAACTCTAGAATCCTTGCATGTCTGAACTCGAGAGTCATTCAATATCCACATTCCAGGACTCTGGATGTCTGAAATATAGAAGCACCAAATGTCTGCATTCTAGAATCGGAATGTGGCGGAATTGTAGAATGCACAGCACGACAGAATTCTAAAGTCCTAAAATGCCTGCTATTCGGAAGTTAAGGTGTCTGACATCCAGAATGTTACTAGGTCAGCATTCTACCGTTCTGAGAGATTCTGGGTTCTAGAATCAATGGACGGCAGAGTTCTGGAATGTCAGGGTGTCCAAACTCTAGAATCCTTCCGTGTCTGAACTCGAGAGTCATTCAATGTCCACATTCCAGAACTCTGGATGTCTGAATTATAGAAGCACCAAATGTCTGCATTCTAGAATCGGAATGTGGCGGAATTCTAGGATGCACAGCACGGCGGAATTCTAAAGTCCTAAAATAGCTGCTATCCGGAAGTTAAGTTGTCTGACATCAAGAATGCTACCAAGTCAGAATTATTCCATTCTGAAAGATTCTGGGATCTAGAATCAATGGACGGCTGAGTTCCAGAATGTCAGGGTGGCAAAACTCTAGAATGCTTGCCTGTCTGAACTCGAGAGTCTTTCAATGTCCACATTCCAGAACTCTGGATGTCTGAAATATAGAATCACCAAATGTCTGCATTCTTGAATCGGAATGTGGCGGAATTCTAGATTGCACAGCACGGCAGAATTCTAAAGACCTAAAATGCCTGCTATCCGGAAGTTAAGGTGTCTGACATCAAGAATGCTACCAAGTCAGAATTATACGATTCTGAAAGATTCTGGGATCTAGAATCAATGGACGGCTGAGTTTCAGAATGTCAGGGTGGCAAAATTCTAGAATCCTTGTGTGTCTGAACTCGAGAGTCATTCAATATCCACATTCCAGAACTCTGGATGTCTGAATTATAGAAGCACCAAATGTCTGCATTCTAGAATCGGAATGTTGCGGAATTCTAGAATGCACAGCATGGCGGAATTTTAAAGTCCTAAAATGCCTGCTATACGGAAGTCAAGGTGTCTGACCTCCAGAATGTTACTAAGTCAGCATTCTACCGTTCTGAGAAATTCTGGGTTCAAGAATCAATGGATGGCAGAGTTCTGGAATGTCAGGGTGTTCAAACTCAAGAATACTTGCGTGTCTGAACTCGAGAGACATTCAATGTCCACATTCCGCATCACAGGGTGTCTGAATTCCAGAAGCACCAAATGTCTGCATTCTAGAATCGGAATGTGGCGGAATTCTAGAATGCACAGCACGGCGGAATTCGAAAGTCCTAAAATGCCTGCTATCCGGAAGTTAAGGTGTCTGAAATCCAGAATGCTACCACGTCAGAATTATACCATTCTGAAAGATTCTGGGATCTAGAATCAATGGACGGCTGAGTTCCGGAATGTCAGGGTTTCCAATCTCTAGAATCCTTGCATGTCTGAACTCGAGAGTCATTCAATATCCACATTCCAGGACTCTGGATGTCTGAAATATAGAAGCACCAAATGTCTGCATTCTAGAATCGGAATGTGGTAGAATTCTAGAATGCACAGCACGACAGAATTCTAAAGTCCTAAAATGCCTGCTATTCGGAAGTTAAGGTGTCTGACATCCAGAATGTTACTAGGTCAGCATTCTACTGTTCTGAGTGATTCTGGGTTCTAGAATCAATGGACGGCAGAGTTATGGAATGTCAGGGTGTTCAAACTCTAGAATCCTTCCGTGTCTGAACTCGAGAGTCCTTCAATGTCCACATTCCAGAACTCTGGATGTCTGAATTATAGAAGCACCAAATGTATGCATTCTAGAATCGGAATGTGGCGGAATTCTAGAATGCACAGCACGGCGGAATTCTAAAGTCCCAAAATGCCTGCTATCCGGAAATTAAGGTGTCTGACATCAAGAATGCTACCAAGTCAGAATTATACCATTCTAAAAGATTCTGGGATCTAGAATCAATGGACAGCTGAGTTCCAGAATGTCAGGGTGGCAAAACTCTAGAATCCTTGCGTGTCTGAACTCGAGAGTCATTCAATGTCCACATTCCGGATCACAGGGTGTCTGAATTCCAGAAGCACCAAATGTCTGCATTCTAGAATTGGAATGTGGTGGAATTATAGAATGCACAGCACGGCGGAATTCTAAAGTCCTAAAATGCCTGCTATCCGGAAGTTAAGGTGTGTGACATCCAGAATGGTACCACATCAGAATTATACCATTCTGAAACATTCTGGGATCTAGAATCAATGGACGGCCGAGTTCCAGAATGTCAGGGTGGCAAAACTCTAGAATCCTTGCGTGTCTGAACTCGAGAGTCATTCAATGTCCACATTCCAGAACTCTGGATGTCTGAATTATAGAAGCACCAAATGTCTGCATTCTAGAATCGGAATGTGGCGGAATTCTAGAATTCACAGCACGGCGGAATTCTAAAGTCCTAAAATGCCTGCTATCCGGAAGTTATGGTGTCTGACATCAAGAATGCTACCAAGTCAGAATTATAACATTCTGAAACATTCTGGGATCTAGAATCAATGGACGGCTGAGTTCCAGAATGCGAGGGTGTCAAAACTCTAGAATCCTGGCGGGTCTGAACTCGAGAGTCATTCAATGTTCACATTCCAGAACTCTGGATGTCTGAAATATAGAAGCACCAAATGTCTGCATTCTAGAATCGGAATGTGGCGGAATTCTAGAATGCACAGCACGGCGGAATTTTAAAGTCCTAAAATGCCTGCTATACTGAAGTCAAGGTGTCTGACATCCAGAATGTTACTAAGTCAGCATTCTACCGTTCTGAGAAATTCTCGGTTCTATAATCAATGGATGGCAGAGTTCTGGAATGTCAGGGTGTTCAAACTCAAGAATACTTGCGTGTCTGAACTCGAGAGTCATTCAATGTCCACATTCCGCATCACAGGGTGTCTGAATTCCAGAAGCACCAAATGTCTGCATTCTAGAATCGGAATGTGGCGGAATTCTAGAATGCACAGCACAGCGGAATTCGAATGTCCTAAAATGCCTGCTATCCGGAAGTTAAGGTGTCTGACATCCAGAATGCTACCACGTCAGAATTATACCATTCTGAAACATTCTGGGATCTAGAATCAATGGACGGGTGAGTTCCAGAATGTCAGGGTGGCAAAACTCTAGAATCCTTGGGTGTCTGAACTCGAGAGTCATTCAGTGTCCACATTCCAGAACTCTGGATGTCTGAATTATAGAAGCACAAAATGTCTGCTTTCTAGAATCGGAATGTGGCGGAATTCTAGAATGCACAGCACGGCGGAAATCTAAAGTCCTAAAATGCCTGCTATCCGGAAGTTAATGTGTCTGACATCAAGAATGCTACCACGTCAGAATTATACCATTCTGAAACATTCTGTGATCTAGAATCAATGGACGGCTGAGTTCCAGAATGTCAATGTGGCAAAACTCTAGAATCCTTGCGTGTCTGAACTCGAGAGTCATTCAATGTCCACATTCCAGAACTCTGGATGTCTGAATTATAGAAGCACCAAATGTCTGCATTCTAGAATCGGAATATGGCGGAATTCTAGAATGCACAGCACGGCGGAATTCTAAAGTCCTAAAATGCCTGCTATCCGGAAGTTAAGGTGTCTGACATCAAGAATGCTACCAAGTCAGAATTATACCATTCTGAAAGATTCTGGGATCTAGAATCAATGGACGGCTGAGTTCCAGAATGTCATGGTGGCAAAATTCTAGAATCCTTGTGTGTCTGAACTCGAGAGTCATTCAATGTCCACATTCCAGAACTCTGGATGTCTGAATTATAGAAGCACCAAATGTCTGCATTCTAGAATCGGAATGTGGCGGAATACTAGAATGCACAGCACGGCGGAATTCTAAAGCCCTAAAATGCCTGCTATACGGAAGTCAAGGTGTCTGACCTCCAGAATGTTACTAAGTCAGCATTCTACCATTCTGAGAAATTCTGGGTTCTAGAATCAATGGATGGCAGAGTTCTGGAATGTCAGGGTGTTCAAACTCAAGAATACCTGCGTGTCTGAACTCGAGAGTCATTCAATGTCCACATTCCGCATCACAGGGTGTCTGAATTCCAGAAGCACCAAATGTCTGCATTCCAGAATCGGAATGTGGCGGAATTCTAGAATGCACAGCACGGCGGAATTCGAAAGTCCTAAAATGCCTGCTATCCGGAAGTTAAGCTGTCTGAAATCCAGAATGCTACCACGTCACAATTATACCATTCTGAAAGATTCTGGGATCTAGAATCAATGGACGGCTGAGTTCCAGAATGTCAGGGTGGCAAAACTCTAGAATCCTGGCGTGTCTGAACTCGAGAGTCATTCAATGTCCACATTCCAGAACTCTGGATGTCTGAATTATAGAAGCACCAAATGTCTGCATTCTAGAATCGGAATGTGGCGGAATTCTAGAATGCACAGCACGGCTGAATTCTAAATTCCTAAAATGCCTACTAACCGAAAGTTAAGGTGTCTGATGACCAGTATATTACTAGGTCAGCATTCTACCGTTCTGAGAGATTCTGGGTTATAGAATCAATGGACGGCAGAGATCTGGAATGTCAGGGTGTCCAAACTCTAGAATCCTTGCATGTCTGAACTCGAGAGTCATTCAATGTCCACATTCCGCATCACAGGGTGTCTGAATTCCAGAAGCACCAAATGTCTGCATTCTAGAATCGGAATGTGGTAGAATTCTAGAATGCACAGCACGGTAGAATTCTAAAGTCCTAAAATGCCTGCTATCCGGAAGGTAAGGTGTCTGACATCCAGAGTGGTACCACATCAGAATTATACCATTCTCAAACATTCTATGATCTAGAATCAAAGGACGGCTGAGTTCCAGAATGTCAGGGTGGCAAAACTCTAGAATCCTTGCGTGTCTGAACTCGAGAGTCATTCAATGTCCACATTCCAGAACTCTGGATGTCTGAATTATAGAAGCACCAAATGTCTGCATTCTAGAATCGGAATGTGGCGGAATTCTACAATGCACAGCACGGCGGAATTCTAAAGTCCTAAAATGCCTGCTATCGGGAAGTTAAGGTGTCTGACATCCAGAATGCTACCACGTCAGAATTATACCATTCTGAAAGATTCTGGGATCTAGAATCAATGGACGGCTGAGTTCGAGAATGTCAGGGTGGCAAAACTCTAGAATCCTTGCGTGTCTGAACTCGAGAGTCATTCAATGTCCACATTCCAGAACTCTGGATATCTGAATTATAGAAGCACCAAATGTCTGCATTCTAGAATCGGAATGTGGCGGAATTCTAGAATGCACAGCACGGCGGAATTCTAAAGTCCTAAAAAGCCTACTAGACGAAAGTTAAGGTGTCTGATGACCAGAATGTTACTAGGTCAGCATTCTACCGTTCTGAGAGATTCTGGGTTATAGAATCAATGGACGGCAGAGTTCTGGAATGTCAGGGTGTCCAAACTCTAGAATCCTTCCGTGTCTGAACTCGAGAGTCATTCAATGTCCACATTCCAGAACTCTGGATGTCTGAATTATAGAAGCACCAAATGTCTGCATTCTAGAATCGGAATGTGGCGGAATTCTAGAATGCACAGCACGGCGGAATTCTAAAGTCCTAAAATGCCTGCTATCCGGAAATTAAGGTGTCTGACATCAAGAATGCTACCAAGTCAGAATTATACCGTTTTGAAAGATTCTGGTATCCAGAATCAATGGATGGCTGAGTTCCAGAATGTCAGGGTGTCCAAACTCTAGAATCCTTGCGTGTCTGAACTCGAGAGTCATTCAATGTCCACATTCCAGAACTCTGGATGTCTGAATTATAGAAGCACCAAATGTCTGCATTCTAGAATCGGAATGTGGCGGAATTCTAGAATGCACAGCACGGCGGAATTCTAAAGTCCTAAAATGCCTGCTATCCGGAAGTTAAGGTGTTTGACATCAAGAATGCTACCAAGTCAGAATTATAAAATTCTGAAACATTCTGGGATCTAGAATCAATGGACGGCTGAGTTCCAGAATGCAAGGTTGGCAAAACTCTAGAATCCTTGCGTGTCTGAACTCGAGAGTCATTCAATGTCCACATTCCAGAACTCTGGATGTCTGAAATATAGAAGCATCAAATGTCTGCATTCTAGAATCGGAATGTGGCAGAATTCCAGAATGCACAGCAAAGCGGAATTTTAAAGTCCTAAAATGCCTGCTATTCGGAAGTCAAGGTGTCTGACATCCAGAATGTTACTAAGTCAGCATTCTACCGTTCTGAGAGATTCTCGGTTCTAGAATCAATGGATGGCAGAGTTCTGGAATGTCAGGGTGTTCAAACTCAAGAATACTTGCGTGTCTGAATTCGAGAGACATTCAATGTCCACATTCCGCATCACAGGGTGTCTGAATTCCAGAAGCACCAAATGTCTGCATTCTAGAATCGGAATGTGGCGGAATTCTAGAATGCACAGCACAGCGGAATTCGAATGTCCTAAAATGCCTGCTATCCGGAAGTTAAGGTGTCTGACATCCAGAATGCTACCACGTCAGAATTATACCATTCTGAAACATTCTGGGATCTAGAATCAATGGACGGCTGAGTTCCAGAATGTCAGGGTGGCAAAACTCTAGAATCCTTGGGTGTCTGAACTCGAGAGTCATTCAGTGTCCACATTCCAGAACTCTGGATGTCTGAATTATAGAAGCACCAAATGTCTGCTTTCTAGAATCGGAATGTGGCGGAATTCTAGAATGCACAGCACGGCGGAAATCTAAAGTCCTAAAATGCCTGCTATCCGGAAGTTAATGTGTCTGACATCAAGAATGCTACCACGTCAGAATTATACCATTCTGAAACATTCTGTGATCTAGAATCAATGGACGGCTGAGTTCCAGAATGTGAGGGTGTCAAAACTCTAGAATCCTGGCGGGTCTGAACTCGAGAGTCATTCAATGTCCACATTCCAGAACTCTGGATGTCTGAAATATAGAAGCACCAAATGTCTGCATTCTAGAATCGGAATGTGGCGGAATTCTAGAATGCACAGCACAGCGGAATTTTAAAGTCCTAAAATGCCTGCTATACTGAAGTCAAGGTGTCTGACATCCAGAATGTTACTAAGTCAGCATTCTACCGTTCTGAGAAATTCTCGGTTCTATAATCAATGGATGGCAGAGTTCTGGAATGTCAGGGTGTTCAAACTCAAGAATACTTGCGTGTCTGAACTCGAGAGTCATTCAATGTCCACATTCCGCATCACAGGGTGTCTGAATTCTAGAAGCACCAAATGTCTGCATTCTAGAATCGGAATGTGGCGGAATTCTAGAATGCACAGCACAGCGGAATTCGAATGTCCTAAAATGCCTGCTATCCGGAAGTTAAGGTGTCTGACATCCAGAATGCTACCACGTCAGAATTATACCATTCTGAAACATTCTGGGATCTAGAATCAATGGACGGCTGAGTTCCAGAATGTCAGAGTGGCAAAACTCTAGAATCCTTGCGTGTCTGAACTCGAGAGTCATTCAGTGCCACATTCCAGAACTCTGGATGTCTGAATTATAGAAGCACCAAATGTCTGCTTTCTAGAATCGGAATGTGGCGGAATTCTAGAATGCACAGCACGGCGGAAATCTAAAGTCCTAAAATGCCTGCTACCCGGAAGTTAATGTGTCTGAAATCCAGAATGCTACCACGTCAGAATTATACCATTCTGAAACATTCTGTGATCTAGAATCAATGGACGGCTGAGTTCCAGAATGTCATGGTGGCAAAATTCTAGAATCCTTGCGTGTCTGAACTCAAGAGTCATTCAGTGTCCACATTCCATAACTCTGGATGTCTGAAATATAGAAGCACCAAATGTCTGCATTCTAGAATCGGAATGTGGCAGAATTCTAGAATGCACAGCACAGCGGAATTTTAAAGTCCTAAAATGCCTGCTATTCGGAAGTCAATGTGTCTGACATCAAGAATGTTACTAAGTCAGCATTCTACCGTTCTGAGATATTCTCGGTTCTAGAATCAATGGATGGCAGAGTTCTGGAATGTCAGGGTGTTCAAACTCAAGAATACTTGCGTGTGTGAACTCGAGAGTCATTCAATGTCCACATTCCGCATCACAGGGTGTCTGAATTCCAGAAGCACCAAATGTCTGCATTCTAGAATCGGAATGTGGCGGAATTCTAGAATGCACAGCACGGCGGAATTCTAAAGTCCTAAAATGCCTGCTATCCGGAAATTAAGGTGTCTGACATCAAGAATGCTACCAAGTCAGAATTATACCATTTTGAAAGATTCTGGTATCCAGAATCAATGGATGGCTGAGTTCCAGAATGTCAGGGTGTCCAAACTCTAGAATCCTTGCGTGTCTGAACTCGAGAGTCATTCAATGTCCACATTCCAGAACTCTGGATGTCTGAATTATAGAAGCACCAAATGTCTGCATTCTAGAATCGGAATGTGGCGGAATTCTAGAATGCACAGCACGGCGGAATTCTAAAGTCCTAAAATGCCTGCTATCCGGAAGTTAAGGTGTTTGACATCAAGAATGCTACCAAGTCAGAATTATAAAATTCTGAAACATTCTGGGATCTAGAATCAATGGACGGCTGAGTTCCAGAATGCAAGGGTGGCAAAACTCTAGAATCCTTGCGTGTCTGAACTCGAGAGTCATTCAATGTCCACATTCCAGAACTCTGGATGTCTGAAATATAGAAGCATCAAATGTCTGCATTCTAGAATCGGAATGTGGCAGAATTCTAGAATGCACAGCAAAGCGGAATTTTAAAGTCCTAAAATGCCTGCTATTCGGAAGTCAAGGTGTCTGACATCCAGAATGTTACTAAGTCAGCATTCTACCGTTCTGAGAGATTCTCGGTTCTAGAATCAATGGATGGCAGAGTTCTGGAATGTCAGGGTGTTCAAACTCAAGAATACTTGCGTGTCTGAACTCGAGATACATTCAATGTCCACATTCCGCATCACAGGGTGTCTGAATTCCAGAAGCACCAAATGTCTGCATTCTAGAATCGGAATGTGGCGGAATTCTAGAATGCACAGCACAGCGGAATTCGAATGTCCTAAAATGCCTGCTATCCGGAAGTTAAGGTGTCTGACATCCAGAATGCTACCACGTCAGAATTATACCATTCTGAAACATTCTGGGATCTAGAATCAATGGACGGCTGAGTTCCAGAATGTCAGGGTGGAAAACTCTAGAATCCTTGGGTGTCTGAACTCGAGAGTCATTCAGTGTCCACATTCCAGAACTCTGGATGTCTGAATTATAGAAGCACCAAATGTCTGCTTTCTAGAATCGGAATGTGGCGGAATTCTAGAATGCACAGCACGGCGGAAATCTAAAGTCCTAAAATGCCTGCTATCCGGAAGTTAATGTGTCTGACATCAAGAATGCTACCACGTCAGAATTATACCTTTCTGAAACATTCTGTGATCTAGAATCAATGGACGGCTGAGTTCCAGAATGTGAGGGTGTCAAAACTCTAGAATCCTGGCGGGTCTGAACTCGAGAGTCATTCAATGTCCACATTCCAGAACTCTGGATGTCTGAAATATAGAAGCACCAAATGTCTGCATTCTAGAATCGGAATGTGGCGGAATTCTAGAATGCACAGCACAGCGGAATTTTAAAGTCCTAAAATGCCTGCTATACTGAAGTCAAGGTGTCTGACATCCAGAATGTTACTAAGTCAGCATTCTACCGTTCTGAGAAATTCTCGGTTCTATAATCAATGGATGGCAGAGTTCTGGAATGTCAGGGTGTTCAAACTCAAGAATACTTGCGTGTCTGAACTCGAGAGTCATTCAATGTCCACATTCCGCATCACAGGGTGTCTGAATTCTAGAAGCACCAAATGTCTGCATTCTAGAATCGGAATGTGGCGGAATTCTAGAATGCACAGCACAGCGGAATTCGAATGTCCTAAAATGCCTGCTATCCGGAAGTTAAGGTGTCTGACATCCAGAATGCTACCACGTCAGAATTATACCATTCTGAAACATTCTGGGATCTAGAATCAATGGACGGCTGAGTTCCAGAATGTCAGGGTGACAAAACTCTAGAATCCTTGCGTGTCTGAACTCGAGAGTCATTCAGTGTCCACATTCCAGAACTCTGGATGTCTGAATTATAGAAGCACCAAATGTCTGCTTTCTAGAATCGGAATGTGGCGGAATTCTAGAATGCACAGCACGGCGGAAATCTAAAGTCCTAAAATGCCTGCTACCCGGAAGTTAATGTGTCTGACATCAAGAATGCTACCACGTCAGAATTATACCATTCTGAAACATTCTGTGATCTAGAATCAATGGACGGCTGAGTTCCAGAATGTCATGGTGGCAAAATTCTAGAATCCTTGCGTGTCTGAACTCAAGAGTCATTCAGTGTCCACATTCCATAACTCTGGATGTCTGAAATATAGAAGCACCAAATGTCTGCATTCTAGAATCGGAATGTGGCAGAATTCTAGAATGCACAGCACAGCGGAATTTTAAAGTCCTAAAATGCCTGCTATTCGGAAGTCAATGTGTCTGACATCAAGAATGTTACTAAGTCAGCATTCTACCGTTCTGAGAGATTCTCGGTTCTAGAATCAATGGATGGCAGAGTTCTGGAATGTCAGGGTGTTCAAACTCAAGAATACTTGCGTGTGTGAACTCGAGAGTCATTCAATGTCCACATTCCGCATCACAGGGTGTCTGAATTCCAGAAGCACCAAATGTCTGCATTCTAGAATCGGAATGTGGCGGAATTCTAGAATGCACAGCACGGCGGAATTCGAAAGTCCTAAAATGCCTGCTATCCGGAAGTTAAGGTGTCTGAAATCCGGAATGCTACCACGTCAGAATTATACCATTCTGAAAGATTCTGTGATCTAGAATCAATGGACGGCTGAGTTCCAGAATGTCAGGGTTTCCAATCTCTAGAATCCTTGCATGTCTGAACTCGAGAGTCAATCAATATCCACATTCCAGGACTCTGGATGTCTGAAATATAGAAGCACCAAATGTCTGCATTCTAGAATCGGAATGTGGTAGAATTCTAGAATGCACAGCACGACAGAATTCTAAAGTCCTAAAATGCCTGCTATTCGGAAGTTAAGGTGTCTGACATCCAGAATGTTACTAGGTCAGCATTCTACCATTCTGAGAGATTCTGGGTTCTAGAATCAATGGACGGCAGAGTTCTGGAATGTCAGGGTGTCCAAACTCTAGAATCCTTCCGTGTCTGAACTCGAGAGTCATTCAATGTCCACATTCCAGAACTCTGGATGTCTGAAATATAGAAGCACCAAATGTCTGCATTCTTGAATCGGAATGTGGCGGAATTCTAGAATGCACAGCACGGCAGAATTCTAAAGTCCTAAAATGCCTGCTATCCGGAAGTTAAGGTGTCTGACATCAAGAATGCTACCAAGTCAGAATTATACGATTCTGAAAGATTCTGGGATCTAGAATCAATGGACGGCTGAGTTTCAGAATGTCAGGGTGGCAAAATTCTAGAATCCTTGTGTGTCTGAACTCGAGAGTCATTCAATATCCACATTCCAGAACTCTGGATGTCTGAATTATAGAAGCACCAAATGTCTGCATTCTAGAATCGGAATGTTGCAGAATTCTAGAATGCACAGCATGGCGGAATTTTAAAGTCCTAAAATGCCTGCTATACGGAAGTCAAGGTGTCTGACCTCCAGAATGTTACTAAGTCAGCATTCTACCGTTCTGAGAAATTCTGGGTTCAAGAATCAATGGATGGCAGAGTTCTGGAATGTCAGGGTGTTCAAACTCATGAATACTTGCGTGTCAGAACTCGAGAGATATTCAATGTCCACATTCCGCATCACAGGGTGTCTGAATTCCAGAAGCACCAAATGTCTGCATTCTAGAATCGGAATGTGGCGGAATTCTAGAATGCACAGCACGGCGGAATTCGAGAGTCCTAAAATGCCTGCTATCCGGAAGTTAAGGTGTCTGAAATCCAGAATGCTACCACGTCAGAATTATACCATTCTGAAAGATTCTGGGATCTAGAATCAATGGACGGCTGGGTTCCAGAATGTCAGGGTTTCCAATCTCTAGAATCCTTGCATGTCTGAACTCGAGAGTCATTCAATATCCACATTCCAGGACTCTGGATGTCTGAAATATAGAAACAGCAAATGTCTGCATTCTAGAATCGGAATGTGGTAGAATTCTAGAATGCACAGCACGACAGAATTCTAAAGTCCTAAAATGCCTGCTATTCGGAAGTTAAGGTGTCTGACATCCAGAATGTTACTAGGTCAGCATTCTACTGTTCTGAGAGATTCTGGGTTCTAGAATCAATGGTCGGCAGAGTTCTGGAATGTCAGGGTGTCCAAACTCTAGAATCCTTCCGTGTCTGAACTCGAGAGTCCTTCAATGTCCACATTCCAGAACTCTGGATGTCTGAATTATAGAAGCACCAAATGTATGCATTCTAGAATCGGAATGTGGCGGAATTCTAGAATGCACAGCACGGCGGAATTCTAAAGTCCCAAAATGCCTGCTATCCGGAAATTAAGGTGTCTGACATCAAGAATGCTACCAAGTCAGAATTATACCATTCTAAAAGATTCTGGGATCTAGAATCAATGGACGGCTGAGTTCCAGAATGTCAGGGTGGCAAAAGTCTAGAATCCTTGCGTGTCTGAACTCGAGAGTCATTCAATGTCCACATTCCAGAACTCTGGATGTCTGAATTATAGAAGCGCCAAATGTCTGCATTCTAGAATCGGAATGTGGCGGAATTCTAGAATGCACAGCACGGAGGAATTCTAAAGTCCTAAAATGCCTGCTATTCGGAAGTTAAGGTGTCTGACATCCAGAATGTTACTAGGTCAGCATTCTACCGTTCTGAGAGATTCTGGGTTCTAGAATCAATGGACGGCAGAGATCTGGAATGTCAGGGTGTCCAAACTCTAGAATCCTTGCGTGTCTGAACTCGAGAGTCATTCAATGTCCACATTCCGGATCACAGGGTGTCTGAATTCCAGAAGCACCAAATGTCTGCATTCTAGAATTGGAATGTGGTGGAATTATAGAATGCACAGCACGGCGGAATTCTAAAGTCCTAAAATGCCTGCTATCCGGAAGTTAAGGTGTGTGACATCCAGAATGGTACCACATCAGAATTATACCATTCTGAAACATTCTGGGATCTAGAATCAATGGACGGCCGAGTTCCAGAATGTCAGGGTGGCAAAACTCTAGAATCCTTGCGTGTCTGAACTCGAGAGTCATTCAATGTCCACATTCCAGAACTCTGTATGTCTGAATTATAGAAGTACCAAATGTCTGCATTCTAGAATCGGAATGTGGCGGAATTCTAGAATTCACAGCACGGCGGAATTCTAAAGTCCTAAAATGCCTGCTATCCGGAAGTTAACGTGTCTGACATCAAGAATGCTACCAAGTCAGAATTATAACATTCTGAAACATTCTGGGATCTAGAGTCAATGGACGGCTGAGTTCCAGAATGCGAGGGTGTCAAAACTCTAGAATCCTGGCGGGTCTGAACTCGAGAGTCATTCAATGTCCACATTCCAGAACTCTGGATGTCTGAAATATAGAAGCACCAAATGTCTGCATTCTAGAATCGGAATGTGGCGGAATTCTAGAATGCACAGCACAGCGGAATTTTAAAGTCCTAAAATGCCTGCTATACTGAAGTCAAGGTGTCTGACATCCAGAATGTTACTAAGTCAGCATTCTACCGTTCTGAGAAATTCTCGGTTCTATAATCAATGGATGGCAGAGTTCTGGAATGTCAGGTTGTTCAAACTCAAGAATACTTGCGTGTCTGAACTCGAGAGTCATTCAATGTCCACATTCCGCATCACAGGGTGTCTGAATTCTAGAAGCACCAAATGTCTGCATTCCAGAATCGGAATGTGGCGGAATACTAGAATGCACAGCACAGCGGAATTCGAATGTCCTAAAATGCCTGCTATCCGGAAGTTAAGGTGTCTGACATCCAGAATGCTACCACGTCAGAATTATACCATTCTGAAACATTCTGGGATCTAGAATCAATGGACGGCTGAGTTCCAGAATGTCAGGGTGGCAAAACTCTGGAATGCTTGCCTGTCTGAACTCGAGAGTCTTTCAATGTCCACATTCCAGAACTCTGGATGTCTGAATTATAGAAGCACCAAATGTCTGCATTCTAGAATCGGAATGTGGCGGAATACTAGAATGCACAGCACGGCGGAATTCTAAAGCCCTAAAATGCCTGCTATCCGGAAGTTAAAGTGTCTGACATCAAGAGTGCTACCAAGTCAGAATTATAACATTCTGAAAGATTCTGGGATCTAGAATCAATGGACGGCTGAGTTCCAGAATGTCAGGGTGGCAAAACTCTAGAATCCTTGCCTGTCTGAACTCGAGAGTCATTCAATGTCCACATTCCAGAACTCTGGATGTCTGAAATATAGAAGCACCAAATGTCTGCATTCTAGAATCGGAATGTGGCGGAATTGTAGAATGCACAGCACGGAGGAATTTTAAAGTCCTAAAATGCCTGCTATACGGAAGTCAAGGTGTCTGACCTCCAGAATGTTACTAAGTCAGCATTCTACCGTTCTGAGAAATTCTGGGTTCTAGAATCAATGGATGGCAGAGTTCTGGAATGTCAGGGTGTTCAAACTCAAGAATACCTGCGTGTCTGAACTCGAGAGTCATTCAATGTCCACATTCCGCATCACAGGGTGTCTGAATTCCAGAAGCACCAAATGTCTGCATTCTAGAATCGGAATGTGGCGGAATTCTAGAATGCACAGCACGGTGGAATTCGAAAGTCCTAAAATGCCTGCTATCCGGAAGTTAAGGTGTCTGAAATCCAGAATGCTACCACGTCAGAATTATACCATTCTGAAAGATTCTGGGATCTAGAATCAATGGACGGCTGAGTTCCAGAATGTCAGGGTTTCCAAACTCTAGAATCCTTGCATGTCTGAACTCGAGAGTCATTCAATATCCACATTCCAGGACTCTGGATGTCTGAAATATAGAAGCACCAAATGTCTGCATTCTAGAATCGGAATGTGGCGGAATTGTAGAATGCACAGCACGACAGAATTCTAAAGTCCTAAAATGCCTGCTATTCGGAAGTTAAGGTGTCTGACATCCAGAATGTTACTAGGTCAGCATTCTACCGTTCTGAGAGATTCTGGGTTCTAGAATCAATGGACGGCAGAGTTCTGGAATGTCAGGGTGTCCAAATTCTAGAATCCTTCCATGTCTGAACTCGAGAGTCATTCAATGTCCACATTCAAGAACTCTGGATGTCTGAATTATAGAAGCACCAAATGTCTGCATTCTAGAATCGGAATGTGGCGGAATTCTAGAATGCACAGCACGGCGGATTTCTAAAGTCCTAAAATGCCTGCTATCCGGAAGTTAAGGTGTCTGACATCAAGAATGCTACCAAGTCAGAATTATACCATTCTGAAAGATTCTGGGATCTAGAATCAATGGACGGCTGAGTTCCAGAATGTCAGGGTGGCAAAACTCTGGAATGCTTGCCTGTCTGAACTCGAGAGTCTTTCAATGTCCACATTCCAGAACTCTGGATGTCTGAATTATAGAAGCACCAAATGTCTGCATTCTAGAATCGGAATGTGGCGGAATACTAGAATGCACAGCACGGCGGAATTCTAAAGCCCTAAAATGCCTGCTATCCGGAAGTTAAGGTGTCTGACATCAAGAGTGCTACCAAGTCAGAATTATAACATTCTGAAAGATTCTGGGATCTAGAATCAATGGACGGCTGAGTTCCAGAATGTCAGGGTGGCAAAACTCTAGAATCCTTGCCTGTCTGAACTCGAGAGTCATTCAATGTCCACATTCCAGAACTCTGGATGTCTGAAATATAGAAGCACCAAATGTCTGCATTCTAGAATCGGAATGTGGCGGAATTGTAGAATGCACAGCACGGAGGAATTTTAAAGTCCTAAAATGCTGCTATACGGAAGTCAAGGTGTCTGACCTCCAGAATGTTACTAAGACAGCATTCTACCGTTCTGAGAAATTCTGGGTTCTAGAATCAATGGATGGCAGAGTTCTGGAATGTCAGGGTGTTCAAACTCAAGAATACTTGCGTGTCTGAACTCGAGAGTCATTCAATGTCCACATTCCGCATCACAGGGTGTCTGAATTCCAGAAGCACCAAATGTCTGCATTCTAGAATCGGAATGTGGCGGAATTCTAGAATGCACAGCACGGCGGAATTCTAAAGTCCTAAAATGCCTGCTATCCGGAAGTTAAGGTGTCTGACATCAAGAATGCTACCAAGTCAGAATTATACCATTCTGAAAGATTCTGGGATCTAGAATCAATGGACGGCTGAGTTCCAGAATGTCAGGGTGGCAAAACTCTAGAATGCTTGCCTGTCTGAACTCGAGAGTCTTTCAATGTCCACATTCCAGAACTCTGGATGTCTGAAATATAGAAGCACCAAATGTCTGCATTCTAGAATCGGAATGTGGCAGAATTCTAGAATGCACAGCACAGCGGAATTTTAAAGTCCTAAAATGCCTGCTATTCGGAAGTCAAGGTGTCTGACATCCAGAATGTTACTAAGTCAGCATTCTACCGTTCTGAGAGATTCTGGGTTCTAGAATCAATGGATGGCAGAGTTCTGGAATGTCAGGGTGTTCAAACTCAAGAATACTTGCGTGTCTGATCTCGAGAGTCATTCAATGTCCACATTCCGCATCACAGGGTGTCTGAATTCCAGAAGCACCAAATGTCTGCATTCTAGAATCGGAATGTGGCGGAATTCTAGAATGCACAGCACGGCGGAATTCGAATGTCCTAAAATGCCTGCTATCCGGAAGTTAAGGTGTCTGAAATCCAGAATGCTACCACGTCAGAATTATACCATTCTGAAAGATTCTGGGATCTAGAATCAATGGACGGCTGAGTTCCAGAATGTCAGGGTTTCCAAACTCTAGAATCCTTGCATGTCTGAACTCAAGAGTCATTCAATATCCACATTCCAGGACTCTGGATGTCTGAAATATAGAAGCACCAAATGTCTGCATTCTAGAATCGGAATGTGGCGGAATTGTAGAATGCACAGCACGACAGAATTCTAAAGTCCTAAAATGCCTGCTATTCGGAAGTTAAGGTGTCTGACATCCAGAATGTTACTAGGTCAGCATTCTACTGTTCTGAGAGATTCTGGGTTCTAGAATCAATGGTCGGCAGAGTTCTGGAATGTCAGGGTGTCCAAACTCTAGAATCCTTCCGTGTCTGAACTCGAGAGTCCTTCAATGTCCACATTCCAGAACTCTGGATGTCTGAATTATAGAAGCACCAAATGTATGCATTCTAGAATCGGAAAGTGGCGGAATTCTAGAATGCACAGCACGGCGGAATTCTAAAGTCCCAAAATGCCTGCTATCCGGAAATTAAGGTGTCTGACATCAAGAATGCTACCAAGTCAGAATTATACCATTCTAAAAGATTCTGGGATCTAGAATCAATGGACGGCTGAGTTCCAGAATGTCAGGGTGGCAAAAGTCTAGAATCCTTGCGTGTCTGAACTCGAGAGTCATTCAATGTCCACATTCCAGAACTCTGTATGTCTGAATTATAGAAGTACCAAATGTCTGCATTCTAGAATCGGAATGTGGCGGAATTCTAGAATTCACAGCACGGCGGAATTCTAAAGTCCTAAAATGCCTGCTATCCGGAAGTTAACGTGTCTGACATCAAGAATGCTACCAAGTCAGAATTATAACATTCTGAAACATTCTGGGATCTAGAGTCAATGGACGGCTGAGTTCCAGAATGCGAGGGTGTCAAAACTCTAGAATCCTGGCGGGTCTGAACTCGAGAGTCATTCAATGTCCACATTCCAGAACTCTGGATGTCTGAAATATAGAAGCACCAAATGTCTGCATTCTAGAATCGGAATGTGGCGGAATTCTAGAATGCACAGCACAGCGGAATTTTAAAGTCCTAAAATGCCTGCTATACTGAAGTCAAGGTGTCTGACATCCAGAATGTTACTAAGTCAGCATTCTACCGTTCTGAGAAATTCTCGGTTCTATAATCAATGGATGGCAGAGTTCTGGAATGTCAGGTTGTTCAAACTCAAGAATACTTGCGTGTCTGAACTCGAGAGTCATTCAATGTCCACATTCCGCATCACAGGGTGTCTGAATTCTAGAAGCACCAAATGTCTGCATTCCAGAATCGGAATGTGGCGGAATACTAGAATGCACAGCACAGCGGAATTCGAATGTCCTAAAATGCCTGCTATCCGGAAGTTAAGGTGTCTGACATCCAGAATGCTACCACGTCAGAATTATACCATTCTGAAACATTCTGGGATCTAGAATCAATGGACGGCTGAGTTCCAGAATGTCAGGGTGGCAAAACTCTGGAATGCTTGCCTGTCTGAACTCGAGAGTCTTTCAATGTCCACATTCCAGAACTCTGGATGTCTGAATTATAGAAGCACCAAATGTCTGCATTCTAGAATCGGAATGTGGCGGAATACTAGAATGCACAGCACGGCGGAATTCTAAAGCCCTAAAATGCCTGCTATCCGGAAGTTAAAGTGTCTGACATCAAGAGTGCTACCAAGTCAGAATTATAACATTCTGAAAGATTCTGGGATCTAGAATCAATGGACGGCTGAGTTCCAGAATGTCAGGGTGGCAAAACTCTAGAATCCTTGCCTGTCTGAACTCGAGAGTCATTCAATGTCCACATTCCAGAACTCTGGATGTCTGAAATATAGAAGCACCAAATGTCTGCATTCTAGAATCGGAATGTGGCGGAATTGTAGAATGCACAGCACGGAGGAATTTTAAAGTCCTAAAATGCCTGCTATACGGAAGTCAAGGTGTCTGACCTCCAGAATGTTACTAAGTCAGCATTCTACCGTTCTGAGAAATTCTGGGTTCTAGAATCAATGGATGGCAGAGTTCTGGAATGTCAGGGTGTTCAAACTCAAGAATACCTGCGTGTCTGAACTCGAGAGTCATTCAATGTCCACATTCCGCATCACAGGGTGTCTGAATTCCAGAAGCACCAAATGTCTGCATTCTAGAATCGGAATGTGGCGGAATTCTAGAATGCACAGCACGGTGGAATTCGAAAGTCCTAAAATGCCTGCTATCCGAAAGTTAAGGTGTCTGAAATCCAGAATGCTACCACGTCAGAATTATACCATTCTGAAAGATTCTGGGATCTAGAATCAATGGACGGCTGAGTTCCAGAATGTCAGGGTTTCCAAACTCTAGAATCCTTGCATGTCTGAACTCGAGAGTCATTCAATATCCACATTCCAGGACTCTGGATGTCTGAAATATAGAAGCACCAAATGTCTGCATTCTAGAATCGGAATGTGGCGGAATTGTAGAATGCACAGCACGACAGAATTCTAAAGTCCTAAAATGCCTGCTATTCGGAAGTTAAGGTGTCTGACATCCAGAATGTTACTAGGTCAGCATTCTACCGTTCTGAGAGATTCTGGGTTCTAGAATCAATGGACGGCAGAGTTCTGGAATGTCAGGGTGTCCAAATTCTAGAATCCTTCCATGTCTGAACTCGAGAGTCATTCAATGTCCACATTCAAGAACTCTGGATGTCTGAATTATAGAAGCACCAAATGTCTGCATTCTAGAATCGGAATGTGGCGGAATTCTAGAATGCACAGCACGGCGGATTTCTAAAGTCCTAAAATGCCTGCTATCCGGAAGTTAAGGTGTCTGACATCAAGAATGCTACCAAGTCAGAATTATACCATTCTGAAAGATTCTGGGATCTAGAATCAATGGACGGCTGAGTTCCAGAATGTCAGGGTGGCAAAACTCTGGAATGCTTGCCTGTCTGAACTCGAGAGTCTTTCAATGTCCACATTCCAGAACTCTGGATGTCTGAATTATAGAAGCACCAAATGTCTGCATTCTAGAATCGGAATGTGGCGGAATACTAGAATGCACAGCACGGCGGAATTCTAAAGCCCTAAAATGCCTGCTATCCGGAAGTTAAGGTGTCTGACATCAAGAGTGCTACCAAGTCAGAATTATAACATTCTGAAAGATTCTGGGATCTAGAATCAATGGACGGCTGAGTTCCAGAATGTCAGGGTGGCAAAACTCTAGAATCCTTGCCTGTCTGAACTCGAGAGTCATTCAATGTCCACATTCCAGAACTCTGGATGTCTGAAATATAGAAGCACCAAATGTCTGCATTCTAGAATCGGAATGTGGCGGAATTGTAGAATGCACAGCACGGAGGAATTTTAAAGTCCTAAAATGCCTGCTATACGGAAGTCAAGGTGTCTGACCTCCAGAATGTTACTAAGACAGCATTCTACCGTTCTGAGAAATTCTGGGTTCTAGAATCAATGGATGGCAGAGTTCTGGAATGTCAGGGTGTTCAAACTCAAGAATACTTGCGTGTCTGAACTCGAGAGTCATTCAATGTCCACATTCCGCATCACAGGGTGTCTGAATTCCAGAAGCACCAAATGTCTGCATTCTAGAATCGGAATGTGGCGGAATTCTAGAATGCACAGCACGGCGGAATTCTAAAGTCCTAAAATGCCTGCTATCCGGAAGTTAAGGTGTCTGACATCAAGAATGCTACCAAGTCAGAATTATACCATTCTGAACGATTCTGGGATCTAGAATCAATGGACGGCTGAGTTCCAGAATGTCAGGGTGGCAAAACTCTGGAATGCTTGCCTGTCTGAACTCGAGAGTCTTTCAATGTCCACATTCCAGAACTCTGGATGTCTGAAATATAGAAGCACCAAATGTCTGCATTCTAGAATCGGAATGTGGCAGAATTCTAGAATGCACAGCAAGGCGGAATTTTAAAGTCCTAAAATGCCTGCTATTCGGAAGTCAAGGTGTCTGACATCCAGAATGTTACTAAGTCAGCATTCTACCGTTCTGAGAGATTCTGGGTTCTAGAATCAATGGATGGCAGAGTTCTGGAATGTCAGGGTGTTCAAACTCAAGAATGCTTGCGTGTCTGAACTCGAGAGTCATTCAATGTCCCCATTCCGCATCACAGGGTGTCTGAATTCCAGAAGCACCAAATGTCTGCATTCTAGAATCGGAATGTGGCGGAATTCTAGAATGCACAGCACGGCGGAATTCGAAAGTCCTAAAATGCCTGCTATCCGGAAGTTAAGGTGTCTGAAATCCGGAATGCTACCACGTCAGAATTATACCATTCTGAAAGATTCTGGGATCTAGAATCAATGGATGGCTGAGTTCCAGAATGTCAGGGTTTCCAATCTCTAGAATCCTTGCATGTCTGAACTCGAGAGTCAATCAATATCCACATTCCAGGACTCTGGATGACTGAAATATAGAAGCACCAAATGTCTGCATTCTAGAATCGGAATGTGGTAGAATTCTAGAATGCACAGCACGACAGAATTCTAAAGTCCTAAAATGCCTGCTATTCGGAAGTTAAGGTGTCTGACATCCAGAATGTTACTAGGTCAACATTCTACCGTTCTGAGAGATTCTGGGTTCTAGAATCAATGGACGGCAGAGTTCTGGAATGTCAGGGTGTCCAAACTCTAGAATCCTTCCGTGTCTGAACTCGAGAGTCATTCAATGTCCACATTCCAGAACTCTGGATGTCTGAATTATAGAAGCACCAAATGTCTGCATTCTTGAATCGGAATGTGGCGGAATTCTAGAATGCACAGCACGGCAGAATTCTAAAGTCCTAAAATGCCTGCTATCCGGAAGTTAAGGTGTCTGACATCAAGAATGCTACCAAGTCAGAATTATACCATTCTGAAAGATTCTGGGATCTAGAATCAATGGACGGCTGAGTTTCAGAATGTCAGGGTGGCAAAATTCTAGAATCCTTGTGTGTCTGAACTCGAGAGTCATTCAATATCCACATTCCAGAACTCTGGATGTCTGAATTATAGAAGCACCAAATGTCTGCATTCTAGAATCGGAATGTGGCGGAATACTAGAATGCACAGCACGGCGGAATTCTAAAGCCCTAAAATGCCTGCTATCCGGAAGTAAAGGTGTCTGACATCAAGAGTGCTACCAAGTCAGAATTATAACATTCTGAAAGATTCTGGGATCTAGAATCAATGGACGGCTGAGTTCCAGAATGTCAGGGTGGCAAAACTCTAGAATCCTTGCCTGTCTGAACTCGAGAGTCATTCAATGTCCACATTCCAGAACTCTGGATGTCTGAAATATAGAAGCACCAAATGTCTGCATTCTAGAATCGGAATGTGGCGGAATTGTAGAATGCACAGCACGGAGTAATTTTAAAGTCCTAAAATGCCTGCTATACGGAAGTCAAGGTGTCTGACCTCCAGAATGTTACTAAGACAGCATTCTACCGTTCTGAGAAATTCTGGGTTCTAGAATCAATGGATGGCAGAGTTCTGGAATGTCAGGGTGTTCAAACTCAAGAATACTTGCGTGTCTGAACTCGAGAGTCATTCAATGTCCACATTCCGCATCACAGGGTGTCTGAATTCCAGAAGCACCAAATGTCTGCATTCTAGAATCGGAATGTGGCGGAATTATAGAATGCACAGCACGGCGGAATTCTAAAGTCCTAAAATGCCTGCTATCCGGAAGTTAAGGTGTCTGACATCAAGAATGCTACCAAGTCAGAATTATACCATTCTGAAAGATTCTGGGATCTAGAATCAATGGACGGCTGAGTTCCAGAATGTCAGGGTGGCAAAACTCTAGAATGCTTGCCTGTCTGAACTCGAGAGTCTTTCAATGTCCACATTCCAGAACTCTGGATGTCTGAAATATAGAAGCATCAAATGTCTGCATTCTAGAATCGGAATGTGGCAGAATTCTAGAATGCACAGCACAGCGGAATTTTAAAGTCCTAAAATGCCTGCTATTCGGAAGTCAAGGTGTCTGACATCCAGAATGTTACTAAGTCAGCATTCTACCGTTCTGAGAGATTCTCGGTTCTAGAATCAATGGATGGCAGAGTTCTGGAATGTCAGGGTGTTCAAACTCAAGAATACTTGCGTGTCTGAACTCGAGAGTCATTCAATGTCCACATTCCGCATCACAGGGTGTCTGAATTCCAGAAGCACCAAATGTCTGCATTCTAGAATCGGAATGTGGCGGAATTCTAGAATGCACAGCACGGCGGAATTCGAATGTCCTAAAATGCCTGCTATCCGGAAGTTAAGGTGTCTGAAATCCAGAATGCCACCACGTCAGAATTATACCATTCTGAAAGATTCTGGGATCTAGAATCAATGGACGGCTGAGTTCCAGAATGTCAGGGTTTCCAAACTCTGGAATCCTTGCATGTCTGAACTCGAGAGTCATTCAATATCCACATTCCAGGACTCTGGATGTCTGAAATATAGAAGCACCAAATGTCTGCATTCTAGAATCGGAATGTGGCGGAATTGTAGAATGCACAGCACGACAGAATTCTAAAGTCCTAAAATGCCTGCTATTCGGAAGTTAAGGTGTCTGACATCCAGAATGTTACTAGGTCAGCATTCTACCGTTCTGAGAGATTCTGGGTTCTAGAATCAATGGACGGCAGAGTTCTGGAATGTCAGGGTGTCCAAACTCTAGAATCCTTCCGTGTCTGAACTCGAGAGTCATTCAATGTCCACATTCCAGAACTCTGGATGTCTGAATTATAGAAGCACCAAATGTCTGCATTCTAGAATCGGAATGTGGCGGAATTCTAGAATGCACAGCACGGCGGAATTCTAAAGTCCTAAAATAGCTGCTATCCGGAAGTTAAGTTGTCTGACATCAAGAATGCTACCAAGTCAGAATTATTCCATTCTGAAAGATTCTGGGATCTAGAATCAATGGACGGCTGAGTTCCAGAATGTCAGGGTGGCAAAACTCTAGAATGCTTGCCTGTCTGAATTCGAGAGTCTTTCAATGTCCACATTCCAGAACTCTGGATGTCTGAAATATAGAAGCACCAAATGTCTGCATTCTTCAATCGGAATGCGGCGGAATTCTAGAATGCACAGCACGGCAGAATTCTAAAGTCCTAAAATGCCTGCTATCCGGAAGTTAAGGTGTCTGACATCAAGAATGCTACCAAGTCAGAATTATACGATTCTGAAAGATTCTGGGATCTAGAATCAATGGACGGCTGAGTTTCAGAATGTCAGGGTGGCAAAATTCTAGAATCCTTGTGTGTCTGAACTCGAGAGTCATTCAGTATCCACATTCCAGAACTCTGGATGTCTGAATTATAGAAGCACCAAATGTCTGCATTCTAGAATCGGAATGTGGCGGAATTCTAGAATGCACAGCATGGCGGAATTTTAAAGTCCTAAAATGCCTGCTATACGGAAGTCAAGGTGTCTGACCTCCAGAATGTTACTAAGTCAGCATTCTACCGTTCTGAGAAATTCTGGATTCAAGAATCAATGGATGGCAGAGTTCTGGAATGTCAGAGTGTTCAAACTCAAGAATACTTGCGTGTCTGAACTCGAGAGACATTCAATGTCCACATTCCGCATCACAGGGTGTCTGAATTCCAGAAGCACCAAATGTCTGCATTCTAGAATCGGAATGTGGCGGAATTCTAGAATGCACAGCACGGCGGAATTCGAAAGTCCTAAAATGCCTGCTATCCGGAAGTTAAGGTGTCTGAAATCCAGAATGCTACCACGTCAGAATTATACCATTCTGAAAGATTCTGGGATCTAGAATCAATGGACGGCTGAGTTCCAGAATGTCAGGGTTTCCAATCTCTAAAATCCTTGCATGTCTGAACTCGAGAGTCATTCAATATCCACATTCCAGGACTCTGGATGTCTGAAATATAGAAGCACCAAATGTCTGCATTCTAGAATCGGAATGTGGTAGAATTCTAGAATGCACAGCAGGACAGAATTCTAAAGTCCTAAAATGCCTGCTATTCGGAAGTTAAGGTGTCTGACATCCAGAATGTTACTAGGTCAGCATTCTACTGTTCTGAGAGATTCTGGGTTCTAGAATCAATGGACGGCAGAGTTCTGGAATGTCAGGGTGTCCAAACTCTAGAATCCTTCCGTGTCTGAACTCGAGAGTCCTTCAATGTCCACATTCCAGAACTCTGGATGTCTGAATTATAGAAGCACCAAATGTATGCATTCTAGAATCGGAATGTGGCGGAATTCTAGAATGCACAGCACGGCGGAATTCTAAAGTCCCAAAATGCCTGCTATCCGGAAATTAAGGTGTCTGACATCAAGAATGCTACCAAGTCAGAATTATACCAATCTAAAAGATTCTGGGATCTAGAATCAATGGACGGCTGAGTTACAGAATGTCAGGGTGGCAAAACTCTAGAATCCTTGCGTGTCTGAAGTCGAGAGTCATTCAATGTCCACATTCCAGAACTCTGGATGTCTGAATTATAGAAGCGCCAAATGTCTGCATTCTAGAATCGGAATGTGGCGGAATTCTAGAATGCACAGCACGGAGGAATTCTAAAGTCCTAAAATGCCTGCTATTCGGAAGTTAAGGTGTCTGACATCCAGAATGTTACTAGGTCAGCATTCTACCGTTCTGAGAGATTCTGGGTTCTAGAATCAATGGACGGCAGAGATCTGGAATGTCAGGGTGTCCAAACTCTAGAATCCTTGCGTGTCTGAACTCGAGAGTCATTCAATGTCCACATTCCGGATCACAGGGTGTCTGAATTCCAGAAGCACCAAATGTCTGCATTCTAGAATTGGAATGTGGTGGAATTATAGAATGCACAGCACGGCGGAATTCTAAAGTCCTAAAATGCCTGCTATCCGGAAGTTAAGGTGTGTGACATCCAGAATGGTACCACATCAGAATTATACCATTCTGAAACATTCTGGGATCTAGAATCAATGGACGGCCGAGTTCCAGAATGTCAGTGTGGCAAAACTCTAGAATCCTTGCGTGTCTGAACTCGAGAGTCATTCAATGTCCACATTCCAGAACTCTGGATGTCTGAATTATAGAAGCACCAAATGTCTGCATTCTAGAATCGGAATGTGGCGGAATTCTAGAATTCACAGCACGGCGGAATTCTAAAGTCCTAAAATGCCTGCTATCCGGAAGTTAACGTGTCTGACATCAAGAATGCTACCAAGTCAGAATTATAACATTCTGAAACATTCTGGGATCTAGAATCAATGGACGGCTGAGTTCCAGAATGCGAGGGTGTCAAAACTCTAGAATCCTTGCGTGTCTGAACTCGAGAGTCATTCAATGTCCACATTCCAGAACTCTGGATGTCTGAAATATAGAAGCACCAAATGTCTGCATTCTAGAATCGGAATGTGGCTTAATTCTAGAATGCACAGCACAGCGGAATTTTAAAGTCCTAAAATGCCTGCTATACTGAAGTCAAGGTGTCTGACATCCAGAATGTTACTAAGTCAGCATTCTACCGTTCTGAGAAATTCTCGGTTCTATAATCAATGGATGGCAGAGTTCTGGAATGTCAGGGTGTTCAAACTCAAGAATACTTGCGTGTCTGAACTCGAGAGACATTCAATGTCCACATTCCGCATCACAGGGTGTCTGAATTACAGAAGCACCAAATGTCTGCATTCTAGAATCGGAATGTGGCGGAATTCTAGAATGCACAGCACAGCGGAATTTTAAAGTCCTAAAATGCCTGCTATACTGAACTCAAGGTGTCTGACCTCCAGAATGTTACTAAGTCAGCATTCTACCGTTCTGAGAAATTCTGGGTTCAAGAATCAATGGATGGCAGAGTTCTGGAATGTCAGGGTGTTCAAACTCAAGAATACTTGCGTGTCTGAACTCGAGAGACATTCAATGTCCACATTCCGCATCACAGGGTGTCTGAATTCCAGAAGCACCAAATGTCTGCATTCTAGAATCGGAATGTGGCGGAATTATAGAATGCACAGCACGGCGGAATTCTAAAGTCCTAAAATGCCTGCTATCCGGAAGTTAAGGTGTCTGAAATCCAGAATGCTACCACGTCAGAATTATACCATTCTGAAAGATTCTGGGATCTAGAATCAATGGACGGCTGAGTTCCAGAATGTCAGGGTTTCCAACCTCTACAATCCTTGCATGTCTGAACTCGAGAGTCATTCAATATCCACATTCCAGGACTCTGGATGTCTGAAATATAGAAGCACCAAATGTCTGCATTCTAGAATCGGAATGTTGTAGAATTCTAGAATGCACAGCACGACAGAATTCTAAAGTCCTAAAATGCCTGCTATTCGGAAGTTAAGGTGTCTGACATCCAGAATGTTACTAGGTCAGCATTCTACTGTTCTGAGATATTCTGGGTTCTAGAATCAATGGACGGCAGAGTTCTGGAATGTCAGGGTGTCCAAACTCTAGAATCCTTCCGTGTCTGAACTCGAGAGTCCTTCAATGTCCACATTCCAGAACTCTGGATGTCTGAATTATAGAAGCACCAAATGTATGCATTCTAGAATCGGAATGTGGCGGAATTCTAGAATGCACAGCACGGCGGAATTCTAAAGTTCCAAAATGCCTGCTATCCGGAAATTAAGGTGTCTGACATAAAGAATGCTACCAAGTCAGAATTATACCATTCTAAAAGATTCTGGGATCTAGAATCAATGGACGGCTGAGTTCCAGAATGTCAGGGTGGCAAAACTCTAGAATCCTTGCGTGTCTGAACTCGAGAGTCATTCAATGTCCACATTCCAGAACTCTGGATGTCTGAATTATAGAAGCGCCAATTGTCTGCATTCTAGAATCGGAATGTGGCGGAATTCTAGAACGCACAGCACGACGGAATTCTAAAGTCCTAAAATGCCTGCTATTCGGAAGTTAAGGTGTCTGACATCCAGAATGTTACTAGGTCAGCATTCTACCGTTCTGAGAGATTCTGGGTTCTAGAATCAATGGACGGCAGAGATCTGGAATGTCAGGGTGTCCAAACTCTAGAATCCTTGCGTGTCTGAACTCGAGAGTCATTCAATGTCCACATTCCGGATCACAGGGTGTCTGAATTCCAGAAGCACCAAATATCTGCATTCTAGAATCGGAATGTGGCGGAATTCTAGAATGCACAGCACAGCGGAATTCGAATGTCCTAAAATGCCTGCTATCCGGAAGTTAAGGTGTCTGACATCCAGAATGCTACCACGTCAGAATTATACCATTCTGAAACATTCTGGGATCTAGAATCAATGGACGGCTGAGTTCCAGAATGTCAGGGTGGCAAAACTCTAGAATCCTTGTGTGTCTGAACTCGAGAGTCATTCAGTGTCCACATTCCAGAACTCTGGATGTCTGAATTATAGAAGCACCAAATGTCTGCTTTCTAGAATCGGAATGTGGCTGAATTCTAGAATGCACAGCACGGCGGAAATCTAAAGTCCTAAAATGCCTGCTATCCGGAAGTTAATGTGTCTGACATCAAGAATGCTACCACGTCAGAATTATACCATTCTGAAACATTCTGTGATCTAGAATCAATGGACGGCTGAGTTCCAGAATGTCAGTGTGGCAAAACTCTAGAATCCTTGCGTGTCTGAACTCGAGAGTCATTCAATGTCCACATTCCAGAACTCTGGATGTCTGAATTATAGAAGCACCAAATGTCTGCATTCTAGAATCGGAATATGGCGGAATTCTAGAATGCACAGCACGGCGGAATTCTAAAGTCCTAAAATGCCTGCTATCCGGAAGTTAAGGTGTCTGACATCAAGAATGCTACCAAGTCAGAATTATACCATTCTGAAAGATTCTGGGATCTAGAATCAATGGACGGCTGAGTTCCAGAATGCCATGGTGGCAAAATTCTAGAATCCTTGTGTGTCTGAACTCGAGAGTCATTCAATGTCCACATTCCAGAACTCTGGATGTCTGAATTATAGAAGCACCAAATGTCTGCATTCTAGAATCGGAATGTGGCGGAATACTAGAATGCACAGCACGGCGGAATTCTAAAGCCCTAAAATGCTTGCTATCCGGAAGTTAAGGTGTCTGATATCGAGTGCTACCAAGTCAGAATTATAACATTCTGAAAGATTCTGGGGTCTAGAATCAATGGACGGCTGAGTTCCAGAATGTCAGGGTGGCAAAACTCTAGAATCCTTGCCTGTCTGAACTCGAGAGTCATTCAATGTCCACATTCCAGAACTCTGGATGTCTGAAATATAGAAGCACCAAATGTCTGCATTCTAGAATCGGAATGTGGTGGAATTGTAGAATGCACAGCACGGCGGAATTTTAAAGTCCTAAAATGCCTGCTATACGGAAGTCAAGGTGTCTGACCTCCAGAATGTTACTAAGTCAGCATTCTACCGTTCTGAGAAATTCTGGGTTCTGGAATCAATGGATGGCAGAGTTCTGGAATGTCAGGGTGTTCAAACTCAAGAATACCTGCGTGTCTGAACTTGAGAGTCATTCAATGTCCACATTCCGCATCACAGGGTGTCTGAATTCCAGAAGCACCAAATGTCTGCATTCTAGAATTGGAATGTGGCGGAATTCTAGAATGCACAGCACGGCGGAATTCGAAAGTCCTAAAATGCCTGCTATCCGGAAGTTAAGGTGTCTGAAATCCAGAATGCTACCACGTCAGAATTATACCATTCTGAAAGATTCTGGGATCTAGAATCAATGTACGGCTGAGTTCCAGAATGTCAGGGTTTCCAAACTCTAGAATTCTTGCATGTCTGAACTCGAGAGTCATTCAATATCCACATTCCAGGACTCTGGATGTCTGAAATATAGAAGCACCAAATGTCTGCATTCTAGAATCGGAATGTGGCGGAATTGTAGAATGCACAGCACGACAGAATTCTAAAGTCCTAAAATGCCTGCTATTCGGAAGTTAAGGTGTCTGACATCCAGAATGTTACTAGGTCAGCATTCTACCGTTCTGAGAGATTCTGGGTTCTAGAATCAATGGACGGCAGAGTTCTGGAATGTCAGGGTGTCCAAACTCTAGAATCCTTCCATGTCTGAACTCGAGAGTCATTCAATGTCCACATTCAAGAACTCTGGATGTCTGAATTATAGAAGCACCAAATGTCTGCATTCTAGAATCGGAATGTGGCGGAATTCTAGAATGCACAGCACGGCGGAATTCTAAAGTCCTAAAATGCCTGCTATCCGGAAGTTAAGGTGTCTGACATCAAGAATGCTACCAAGTCAGAATTATACCATTCTGAAAGATTCTGGGATCTAGAATCAATGGACGGCTGAGTTCCAGAATGTCAGGGTGGCAAAACTCTGGAATGCTTGCCTGTCTGAACTCGAGAGTCTTTCAATGTCCACATTCCAGAACTCTGGATGTCTGAATTATAGAAGCACCAAATGTCTGCATTCTAGAATCGGAATGTGGCGGAATACTAGAATGCACAGCACGGCGGAATTCTAAAGCCCTAAAATGCCTGCTATCCGGAAGTTAAGGTGTCTGACATCAAGAGTGCTACCAAGTCAGAATTATAACATTCTGAAAGATTCTGGGATCTAGAATCAATGGACGGCTGAGTTCCAGAATGTCAGGGTGGCAAAACTCTAGAATCCTTGCCTGTCTGAACTCGAGAGTCATTCAATGTCCACATTCCAGAACTCTGGATGTCTGAAATATAGAAGCACCAAATGTCTGCATTCTAGAATCGGAATGTGGCGGAATTGTAGAATGCACAGCACGGAGGAATTTTAAAGTCCTAAAATGCCTGCTATACGGAAGTCAAGGTGTCTGACCTCCAGAATGTTACTAAGTCAGCATTCTACCGTTCTGAGAAATTCTGGGTTCTAGAATCAATGGATGGCAGAGTTCTGGAATGTCAGGGTGTTCAAACTCAAGAATACCTGCGTGTCTGAACTCGAGAGTCATTCAATGTCCACATTCCGCATCACAGGGTGTCTGAATTCCAGAAGCACCAAATGTCTGCATTCTAGAATCGGAATGTGGCGGAATTCTAGAATGCACAGCACGGCGGAATTCGAAAGTCCTAAAATGCCTGCTATCCGGAAGTTAAGGTGTCTGAAATCCAGAATGCTACCACGTCACAATTATACCATTCTGAAAGATTCTGGGATCTAGAATCAATGGACGGCTGAGTTCCAGAATGACAGGGTTTCCAAACTCTAGAATCCTTGCATGTCTGAACTCGAGAGTCATTCAATATCCACATTCCAGGACTCTGGATGTCTGAAATATAGAAGCACCAAATGTCTGCATTCTAGAATCGGAATGTGGCGGAATTGTAGAATGCACAGCACGACAGAATTCTAAAGTCCTAAAATGCCTGCTATTCGGAAGTTAAGGTGTCTGACATCCAGAATGTTACTAGGTCAGCATTCTACCGTTCTGAGAGATTCTGGGTTCTAGAATCAATGGACGGCAGAGTTCTGGAATGTCAGGGTGTCCAAACTCTAGAATCCTTCCATGTCTGAACTCGAGAGTCATTCAATGTCCACATTCAAGAACTCTGGATGTCTGAATTATAGAAGCACCAAATGTCTGCATTCTAGAATCGGAATGTGGCGGAATTCTAGAATGCACAGCACGGCGGAATTCTAAAGTCCTAAAATGCCTGCTATCCGGAAGTTAAGGTGTCTGACATCAAGAATGCTACCAAGTCAGAATTATACCATTCTGAAAGATTCTGGGATCTAGAATCAATGGACGGCTGAGTTCCAGAATGTCAGGGTGGCAAAACTCTGGAATGCTTGCCTGTCTGAACTCGAGAGTCTTTCAATGTCCACATTCCAGAACTCTGGATGTCCGAATTAGAGAAGCACCAAATGTCTGCATTCTAGAATCGGAATGTGGCGGAATACTAGAATGCACAGCACGGCGGAATTCTAAAGCCCTAAAATGCCTGCTATCCGGAAGTTAAGGTGTCTGACATCAAGAGTGCTACCAAGTCAGAATTATAACATTCTGAAAGATTCTGGGATCTAGAATCAATGGACGGCTGAGTTCCAGAATGTCAGGGTGGCAAAACTCTAGAATCCTTGCCTGTCTGAACTCGAGAGTCATTCAATGTCCACATTCCAGAACTCTGGATGTCTGAAATATAGAAGCACCAAATGTCTGCATTCTAGAATCGGAATGTGGCGGAATTGTAGAATGCACAGCACGGAGGAATTTTAAAGTCCTAAAATGCCTGCTTTGCGGAAGTCAAGGTGTCTGACCTCCAGAATGTTACTAAGACAGCATTCTACCGTTCTGAGAAATTCTGGGTTCTAGAATCAATGGATGGCAGAGTTCTGGAATGTCAGGGTGTTCAAACTCAAGAATACTTGCGTGTCTGAACTCGAGAGTCATTCAATGTCCACATTCCGCATCACAGAGTGTCTGAATTCCAGAAGCACCAAATGTCTGCATTCTAGAATCGGAATGTGGCGGAATTCTAGAATGCACAGCACGGCAGAATTCTAAAGTCCTAAAATGCCTGCTATCCGGAAGTTAAGGTGTCTGACATCAAGAATGCTACCAAGTCAGAATTATACCATTCTGAAAGATTCTGGGATCTAGAATCAATGGACGGCTGAGTTCCAGAATGTCAGGGTGGCAAAACTCTAGAATGCTTGCCTGTCTGAACTCGAGAGTCTTTCAATGTCCACATTCCAGAACTCTGGATGTCTGAAATATAGAAGCACCAAATGTCTGCATTCTAGAATCGGAATGTGGCAGAATTGTAGAATGCACAGCACAGCGGAATTTTAAAGTCCTAAAATGCCTGCTATTCGGAAGTCAAGGTGTCTGACATCCAGAATGTTACTAAGTCAGCATTCTACCGTTCTGAGAGATTCTCGGTTCTAGAATCAATGGATGGCAGAGTTCTGGAATGTCAGGGTGTTCAAACTCAAGAATACTTGCGTGTCTGAACTCGAGAGTCATTCAATGTCCACATTCCGCATCACAGGGTGTCTGAATTCCAGAAGCACCAAATGTCTGCATTCTAGAATCGGAATGTCGCGGAATTCTAGAATGCACAGCACGGCAGAATTTGAAAGTCTTAAAATGCCTGCTATCCGGAAGTTAAGGTGTCTGAAATCCGGAATGCTACCACGTCAGAATTATACCATTCTGAAAGATTCTGGGATCTAGAATCAATGGACGGCTGAGTTCCAGAATGTCAGGGTTTCCAATCTCTAGAATCCTTGCATGTCTGAACTCGAGAGTCAATCAATATCCACATTCCAGGACTCCGGATGTCTGAAATATAGAAGCACCAAATGTCTGCATTCTAGAATCGGAATGTGGTAGAATTCTAGAATGCACAGCACGACAGAATTCTAAAGTCCTAAAATGCCTGCTATTCGGAAGTTAAGGTGTCTGACATCCAGAATGTTACTAGGTCAGCATTCTACCGTTCTGAGAGATTCTGGGTTCTAGAATCAATGGACGGCAGAGTTCTGGAATGTCAGGGTGTCCAAACTCTAGAATCCTTCCGTGTCTGAACTCGAGAGTCATTCAATGTCCACATTCCAGAACTCTGGATGTCTGAATTATAGAAGCACCAAATGTCTGCATTCTTGAATCGGAATGTGGCGGAATTCTAGAATGCACAGCACGGCAGAATTCGAAAGTCCTAAAATGCCTGCTATCCGGAAGTTAAGGTGTCTGAAATCCAGAATGCTACCACGTCAGAATTATACCATTCTGAAAGATTCTGGGATCTAGAATCAATGTACGGCTGAGTTCCAGAATGTCAGGGTTTCCAAACTCTAGAATCCTTGCATGTCTGAACTCGAGAGTCATTCAATATCCACATTCCAGGACTCTGGATGTCTGAAATATAGAAGCACCAAATGTCTGCATTCTAGAATCGGAATGTGGCGGAATTGTAGAATGCACAGCACGACAGAATTCTAAAGTCCTAAAATGCCTGCTATTCGGAAGTTAAGGTGTCTGACATCCAGAATATTACTAGGTCAGCATTCTACCGTTCTGAGAGATTCTGGGTTCTAGAATCAATGGACGGCAGAGTTCTGGAATGTCAGGGTGTCCAAACTCTAGAATCCTTCCATGTCTGAACTCGAGAGTCATTCAATGTCCACATTCAAGAACTCTGGATGTCTGAATTATAGAAGCACCAAATGTCTGCATTCTAGAATCGGAATGTGGCGGAATTCTAGAATGCACAGCGCGGCGGAATTCTAAAGTCCTAAAATGCCTGCTATCCGGAAGTTAAGGTGTCTGACATCAAGAATGCTACCAAGTCAGAATTATACCATTCTGAAAGATTCTGGGATCTAGAATCAATGGACGGCTGAGTTCCAGAATGTCAGGGTGGCAAAACTCTGGAATGCTTGCCTGTCTGAACTCGAGAGTCTTTCAATGTCCACATTCCAGAACTCTGGATGTCTGAATTATAGAAGCACCAAATGTCTGCATTCTAGAATCGGAATGTGGCGGAATACTAGAATGGACAGCACGGCGGAATTCTAAAGCCCTAAAATGCCTGCTATCCGGAAGTTAAGCTGTCTGACATCAAGAGTGCTACCAAGTCAGAATTATAACATTCTGAAAGATTCTGGGATCTAGAATCAATGGACGGCTGAGTTCCAGAATGTCAGGGTGGCAAAACTCTAGAATCCTTGCCTGTCTGAACTCGAGAGTCATTCAATGTCCACATTCCAGAACTCTGGATGTCTGAAATATAGAAGCACCAAATGTCTGCATTCTAGAATCGGAATGTGGCGGAATTGTAGAATGCACAGCACGGAGGAATTTTAAAGTCCTAAAATGCCTGCTATACGGAAGTCAAGGTGTCTGACCTCCAGAATGTTACTACGTCAGCATTCTACCGTTCTGAGAAATTCTGGGTTCTAGAATCAATGGATGGCAGAGTTCTGGAATGTCAGGGTGTTCAAACTCAAGAATACCTGCGTGTCTGAACTCGAGAGTCATTCAATGTCCACATTCCGCATCACAGGGTGTCTGAATTCCAGAAGCACCAAATGTCTGCATTCTAGAATCGGAATGTGGTGGAATTCTAGAATGCACAGCACGGCGGAATTCGAAAGTCCTAAAATGCCTGCTATCCGGAAGTTAAGGTGTCTGAAATCCAGAATGCTACCACGTCACAATTATACCATTCTGAAAGATTCTGGGATCTAGAATCAATGGACGGCTGAGTTCCAGAATGTCAGGGTTTCCAAACTCTAGAATCCTTGCATGTCTGAACTCGAGAGTCATTCAATATCCACATTCCATGACTCTGGATGTCTGAAATATAGAAGCACCAAATGTCTGCATTCTAGAATCGGAATGTGGCGGAATTGTAGAATGCACAGCACGACAGAATTCTAAAGTCCTAAAATGCCTGCTATTCGGAAGTTAAGGTGTCTGACATCCAGAATGTTACTAGGTCAGCATTCTACCGTTCTGAGAGATTCTGGGTTCTAGAATCAATGGACGGCAGAGTTCTGGAATGTCAGGGTGTCCAAACTCTAGAATCCTTCCATGTCTGAACTCGAGAGTCATTCAATGTCCACATTCAAGAACTCTGGATGTCTGAATTATAGAAGCACCAAATGTCTGCATTCTAGAATCGGAATGTGGCGGAATTCTAGAATGCACAGCACGGCGGAATTCTAAAGTCCTAAAATGCCCGCTATCCGGAAGTTAAGGTGTCTGACATCAAGAATGCTACCAAGTCAGAATTATACCATTCTGAAAGATTCTGGGATCTAGAATCAATGGACGGCTGAGTTCCAGAATGTCAGGGTGGCAAAACTCTGGAATGCTTGCCTGTCTGAACTCGAGAGTCTTTCAATGTCCACATTCCAGAACTCTGGATGTCTGAATTAGAGAAGCACCAAATGTCTGCATTCTAGAATCGGAATGTGGCGGAATACTAGAATGCACAGCACGGCGGAATTCTAAAGCCCTAAAATGCCTGCTATCCGGAAGTTAAGGTGTCTGACATCAAGAGTGCTACCAAGTCAGAATTATAACATTCTGAAAGATTCTGGGATCTAGAATCAATGGACGGCTGAGTTCCAGAATGTCAGGGTGGCAAAACTCTAGAATCCTTGCCTGTCTGAACTCGAGAGTCATTCAATGTCCACATTCCAGAACTCTGGATGTCTGAAATATAGAAGCACCAAATGTCTGCATTCTAGAATCGGAATGTGGCGGAATTGTAGAATGCACAGCACGGAGGAATTTTAAAGTCCTAAAATGCCTGCTATACGGAAGTCAAGGTGTCTGACATCCAGAATGTTACTAAGACAGCATTCTACCGTTCTGAGAAATTCTGGGTTCTAGAATCAATGGATGGCAGAGTTCTGGAATGTCAGGGTGTTCAAACTCAAGAATACCTGCGTGTCTGAACTCGAGAGTCATTCAATGTCCACATTCCGCATCACAGGGTGTCTGAATTCCAGAAGCACCAAATGTCTGCATTCTAGAATCGGAATGTGGCGGAATTCTAGAATGCACAGCACGGCAGAATTCTAAAGTCCTAAAATGCCTGCTATCCGGAAGTTAAGGTGTCTGACATCAAGAATGCTACCAAGTCAGAATTATACCATTCTGAAAGATTCTGGGATCTAGAATCAATGGACGGCTGAGTTCCAGAATGTCAGGGTGGCAAAACTCTAGAATGCTTGCCTGTCTGAACTCGAGAGTCTTTCAATGTCCACATTCCAGAACTCTGGATGTCTGAAATATAGAAGCACCAAATGTCTGCATTCTAGAATCGGAATGTGGCAGAATTCTAGAATGCACAGCACAGCGGAATTTTAAAGTCCTAAAATGCCTGCTATTCGGAAGTCAAGGTGTCTGACATCCAGAATGTTACTAAGTCAGCATTCTACCGTTCTGAGAGATTCTCGGTTCTAGAATCAATGGATGGCAGAGTTCTGGAATGTCAGGGTGTTCAAACTCAAGAATACTTGCGTGTCTGAACTCGAGAGTCATTCAATGTCCACATTCCGCATCACAGGGTGTCTGAATTCCAGAAGCACCAAATGTCTGCATTCTAGAATCGGAATGTGGCGGAATTCTAGAATGCACAGCACGGCAGAATTTGAAAGTCCTAAAATGCCTGCTATCCGGAAGTTAAGGTGTCTGAAATCCGGAATGCTACCACGTCAGAATTATACCATTCTGAAAGATTCTGGGATCTAGAATCAATGGACGGCTGAGTTCCAGAATGTCAGGGTTTCCAATCTCTAGAATCCTTGCATGTCTGAACTCGAGAGTCAATCAATATCCACATTCCAGGACTCTGGATGTCTGAAATATAGAAGCACCAAATGTCTGCATTCTAGAATCGGAATGTGGTAGAATTCTAGAATGCACAGCACGACAGAATTCTAAAGTCCTAAAATGCCTGCTATTCGGAAGTTAAGGTGTCTGACATCCAGAATGTTACTAGGTCAGCATTCCACCGTTCTGAGAGATTCTGGGTTCTAGAATCAATGGACGGCAGAGTTCTGGAATGTCAGGGTGTCCAAACTCTAGAATCCTTCCGTGTCTGAACTCGAGAGTCATTCAATGTCCACATTCCAGAACTCTGGATGTCTGAATTATAGAAGCACCAAATGTCTGCATTCTTGAATCGGAATGTGGCGGAATTCTAGAATGCACAGCACGGCAGAATTCGAAAGTCCTAAAATGCCTGCTATCCGGAAGTTAAGGTGTCTGAAATCCAGAATGCTACCACGTCACAATTATACCATTCTGAAAGATTCTGGGATCTAGAATCAATGGACGGCTGAGTTCCAGAATGTCAGGGTTTCCAAACTCTAGAATCCTTGCATGTCTGAACTCGAGAGTCATTCAATATCCACATTCCAGGACTCTGGATGTCTGAAATATAGAAGCACCAAATGTCTGCATTCTAGAATCGGAATGTGGCGGAATTGTAGAATGCACAGCACGACAGAATTCTAAAGTCCTAAAATGCCTGCTATTCGGAAGTTAAGGTGTCTGACATCCAGAATGTTACTAGGTCAGCATTCTACCGTTCTGAGAGATTCTGGGTTCTAGAATCAATGGACGGCAGAGTTCTGGAATGTCAGGGTGTCCAAACTCTAGAATCCTTCCATGTCTGAACTCGAGAGTCATTCAATGTCCACATTCAAGAACTCTGGATGTCTGAATTATAGAAGCACCAAATGTCTGCATTCTAGAATCGGAATGTGGCGGAATTCTAGAATGCACAGCACGGCGGAATTCTAAAGTCCTAAAATGCCTGCTATCCGGAAGTTAAGGTGTCTGACATCAAGAATGCTACCAAGTCAGAATTATACCATTCTGAAAGATTCTGGGATCTAGAATCAATGGACGGCTGAGTTCCAGAATGTCAGGGTGGCAAAACTCTGGAATGCTTGCCTGTCTGAACTCGAGAGTCTTTCAATGTCCACATTCCAGAACTCTGGATGTCTGAATTAGAGAAGCACCAAATGTCTGCATTCTAGAATCGGAATGTGGCGGAATACTAGAATGCACAGCACGGCGGAATTCTAAAGCCCTAAAATGCCTGCTATCCGGAAGTTAAGGTGTCTGACATCAAGAGTGCTACCAAGTCAGAATTATAACATTCTGAAAGATTCTGGGATCTAGAATCAATGGACGGCTGAGTTTCAGAATGTCAGGGTGGCAAAACTCTAGAATCCTTGCCTGTCTGAACTCGAGAGTCATTCAATGTCCACATTCCAGAACTCTGGATGTCTGAAATATAGAAGCACCAAATGTCTGCATTCTAGAATCGGAATGTGGCGGAATTGTAGAATGCACAGCACGGAGGAATTTTAAAGTCCTAAAATGCCTGCTATACGGAAGTCAAGGTGTCTGACATCCAGAATGTTACTAAGACAGCATTCTACCGTTCTGAGAAATTCTGGGTTCTAGAATCAATGGATGGCAGAGTTCTGGAATGTCAGGGTGTTCAAACTCAAGAATACCTGCGTGTCTGAACTCGAGAGTCATTCAATGTCCACATTCCGCATCACAGGGTGTCTGAATTCCAGAAGCACCAAATGTCTGCATTCTAGAATCGGAATGTGGCGGAATTCTAGAATGCACAGCACGGCAGAATTCTAAAGTCCTAAAATGCCTGCTATCCGGAAGTTAAGGTGTCTGACATCAAGAATGCTACCAAATCAGAATTATACCATTCTGAAAGATTCTGGGATCTAGAATCAATGGACGGCTGAGTTCCAGAATGTCAGGGTGGCAAAACTCTAGAATGCTTGCCTGTCTGAACTCGAGAGTCTTTCAATGTCCACATTCCAGAACTCTGGATGTCTGAAATATAGAAGCACCAAATGTCTGCATTCTAGAATCGGAATGTGGCAGAATTCTAGAATGCACAGCACAGCGGAATTTTAAAGTCCTAAAATGCCTGCTATTCGGAAGTCAAGGTGTCTGACATCCAGAATGTTACTAAGTCAGCATTCTACCGTTCTGAGAGATTCTCGGTTCTAGAATCAATGGATGGCAGAGTTCTGGAATGTCAGGGTGTTCAAACTCAAGAATACTTGCGTGTCTGAACTCGAGAGTCATTCAATGTCCACATTCCGCATCACAGGGTGTCTGAATTCCAGAAGCACAAAATGTCTGCATTCTAGAATCGGAATGTGGCGGAATTCTAGAATGCACAGCACGGCAGAATTTGAAAGTCCTAAAATGCCTGCTATCCGGAAGTTAAGGTGTCTGAAATCCGGAATGCTACCACGTCAGAATTATACCATTCTGAAAGATTCTGGGATCTAGAATCAATGGACGGCTGAGTTCCAGAATGTCAGGGTGGCAAAACTCTGGAATGCTTGCCTGTCTGAACTCGAGAGTCTTTCAATGTCCACATTCCAGAACTCTGGATGTCTGAATTAGAGAAGCACCAAATGTCTGCATTCTAGAATCGGAATGTGGCGGAATACTAGAATGCACAGCACGGCGGAATTCTAAAGCCCTAAAATGCCTGCTATCCGGAAGTTAATGTGTCTGACATCAAGAGTGCTACCAAGTCAGAATTATAACTTTCTGAAAGATTCTGGGATCTAGAATCAATGGACGGCTGAGTTCCAGAATGTCAGGGTGGCAAAACTCTAGAATCCTTGCCTGTCTGAACTCGAGAGTCATTCAATGTCCACATTCCAGAACTCTGGATGTCTGAAATATAGAAGCACCAAATGTCTGCATTCTAGAATCGGAATGTGGCGGATTGTAGAATGCACAGCACGGCGGAATTTTAAAGTCCTAAAATGCCTGCTATACGGAAGTCAAGGTGTCTGACATCCAGAATGTTACTAAGATAGCATTCTACCGTTCTGAGAAATTCTGGTTTCTAGAATCAATGGATGGCAGAGTTCTGGAATGTCAGGGTGTTCAAACTCAAGAATACTTGCGTGTCTGAACTCGAGAGTCATTCAATGTCCACTTTCCGCATCACAGGGTGTCTGAATTCCAGAAGCACCAAATGTCTGCATTCTAGAATCGGAATGTGGCGGAATTCTAGAATGCACAGCACGGCGGAATTCGAATGTCCTAAAATGCCTGCTATCCGGAAGTTAAGGTGTCTGAAATCCAGAATGCTACCACGTCAGAATTATACCATTCTGAAAGATTCTGGGATCTAGAATCAATGGACGGCTGAGTTCCAGAATGTCAGGGTTTCCAAACTCTAGAATCCTTGCATGTCTGAACTCGAGAGTCATTCAATATCCACATTCCAGGACTCTGGATGACTGAAATATAGAAGCACCAAATGTCTGCATTCTAGAATCGGAATGTGGTAGAATTCTAGAATGCACAGCACGACAGAATTCTAAAGTCCTAAAATGCCTGCTATTCGGAAGTTAAGGTGTCTGACATCCAGAATGTTACTAGGTCAACATCCTACCGTTCTGAGAGATTCTGGGTTCTAGAATCAATGGACAGCAGAGTTCTGGAATGTCAGGGTGTCCAAACTCTAGAATCCTTCCGTGTCTGAACTCGAGAGTCATTCAATGTCCACATTCCAGAACTCTGGATGTCTGAATTATAGAAGCACCAAATGTCTGCATTCTTGAATCGGAATGTGGCGGAATTCTAGAATGCACAGCACGGCGGAATTCTAAAGTCCTAAAATGCCTGCTATCCGGAAGTTAAGGTGTCTGACATCAAGAATGCTACCAAGTCAGAATTATACCATTCTGAAACATTCTGGGATCTAGAATCAATGGACGGCTGAGTTTCAGAATGTCAGGGTGGCAAAATTCTAGAATCCTTGTGTGTCTGAACTCGAGAGTCATTCAATATCCACATTCCAGAACTCTGGATGTCTGAATTATAGAAGCACCAAATGTCTGCATTCTAGAATCGGAATGTGGCGGAATACTAGAATGCACATCACGGCGGAATTCTAAAGCCTTAAATGCCTGCTATCCGGAAGTAAAGGTGTCTGACATCAAGAGTGCTACCAAGTCAGAATTATAACATTCTGAAAGATTCTGGGATCTAGAATCAATGGACGGCTGAGTTCCAGAATGTCAGGGTGGCAAAACTCTAGAATCCTTGCCTGTCTGAACTCGAGAGTCATTCAATGTCCACATTCCAGAACTCTGGATGTCTGAAATACAGAAGCACCAAATGTCTGCATTCTAGAATCGGAATGTGGCGGAATTGTATAATGCACAGCACGGAGGAATTTTAAAATCCTAAAATGCCTGCTATACGGAAGCCAAGGTGTCTGACCTCCAGAATGTTACTAAGACAGCATTCTACCGTTCTGAGAAATTCTGGGTTCTAGAATCAATGGATGGCAGAGTTCTGGAATGTCAGGGTGTTCAAACAAAAGAATACTTGCGTGTCTGAACTCGAGAGTCATTCAATGTCCACATTCCGCATCACAGGGTGTCTGAATTCCAGAAGCACCAAATGTCTGCATTCTAGAATCGGAATGTGGCGGAATTCTAGAATGCACAGCACGGCGGAATTCTAAAGTCCTAAAATGACTGCTATCCGGAAGTTAAGGTGTCTGACATCAAGAATGCTACCAAGTCAGAATTATACCATTCTGAAAGATTCTGGGATCTAGAATCAATGGACGGCTGAGTTCCAGAATGTCAGGGTGGCAAAACTCTAGAATGCTTGCCTGTCTGAACTCGAGAGTCTTTCAATGTCCACATTCCAGAACTCTGGATGTCTGAAATATAGAAGCACCAAATGTCTGCATTCTAGAATCGGAATGTGGCAGAATTCTAGAATGCACAGCACAGCGGAATTTTAAAGTCCTAAAATGCCTGCTATTCGGAAGTCAAGGTGTCTGACATCCAGAATGTTACTAAGTCAGCATTCTACCGTTCTGAGAGATTCTCGGTTCTAGAATCAATGGATGGCAGAGTTCTGGAATGTCAGGGTGTTCAAACTCAAGAATACTTGCGTGTCTGAACTCGAGAGTCATTCAATGTCCACATTCCGCATCACAGGGTGTCTGAATTCCAGAAGCACCAAACGTCTGCATTCTAGAATCGGAATGTGGCGGAATTCTAGAATGCACAGCACGGCGGAATTCGAAAGTCCTAAAATGCCTGCTATCCGGAAGTTAAGGTGTCTGAAATCCGGAATGCTACCACGTCAGAATTATACCATTCTGAAAGATTCTGGGATCTAGAATCAATGGACGGCTGAGTTCCAGAATGTCAGGGTTTCCAATCTCTAGAATCCTTGCATGTCTGAACTCGAGAGTCAATCAATATCCACATTCCAGGACTCTGGATGTCTGAAATATAGAAGCACCAAATGTCTGCATTCTAGAATCGGAATGTGGTAGAATTCTAGAATGCACAGCACGACAGAATTCTAAAGTCCTAAAATGCCTGCTATTCGGAAGTTAAGGTGTCTGACATCCAGAATGTTACTAAGTCAGCATTCTACCGTTCTGAGAGATTCTGGGTTCTAGAATCAATGGACGGCAGAGTTCTGGAATGTCAGGGTGTCCAAACTCTAGAATCCTTCCGTGTCTGAACTCGAGAGTCATTCAATGTCCACATTCCAGAACTCTGGATGTCTGAATTATAGAAGCACCAAATGTCTGCATTCTTGAATCGGAATGTGGCGGAATTCTAGAATGCACAGCACGGCAGAATTCTAAAGTCCTAAAATGCCTGCTATCCGGAAGTTAAGGTGTCTGACATCAAGAATGCTACCAAGTCAGAATTATACGATTCTGAAAGATTCTGGGATCTAGAATCAATGGACGGCTGAGTTTCAGAATGTCAGGGTGGCAAAATTCTAGAATCCTTGTGTGTCTGAACTCGAGAGTCATTCAATATCCACATTCCAGAACTCTGGATGTCTGAATTATAGAAGCACCAAATGTCTGCATTCTAGAATCGGAATGTGGCGGAATACTAGAATGCACAGCACGGCGGAATTCTAAAGCCCTAAATTGCCTGCTATCCGGAAGTTAATGTGTCTGACATCAAGAGTGCTACCAAGTCAGAATTATAACTTTCTGAAAGATTCTGGGATCTAGAATCAATGGACGGCTGAGTTCCAGAATGTCAGGGTGGCAAAACTCTAGAGTCCTTGCCTGTCTGAACTCGAGAGTCATTCAATGTCCACATTCCAGAACTCTGGATGTCTGAAATATAGAAGCACCAAATGTCTGCATTCTAGAATCGGAATGTGGCGGATTGTAGAATGCACAGCACGGCGGAATTTTAAAGTCCTAAAATGCCTGCTATACGGAAGTCAAGGTGTCTGACATCCAGAATGTTACTAAGACAGCATTCTACCGTTCTGAGAAATTCTGGTTTCTAGAATCAATGGATGGCAGAGTTCTGGAATGTCAGGGTGTTCAAACTCAAGAATACTTGCGTGTCTGAACTCGAGAGTCATTCAATGTCCACATTCCGCATCACAGGGTGTCTGAATTCCAGAAGCACCAAATGTCTGCATTCTAGAATCGGAATGTGGCGGAATTCTAGAATGCACAGCACGGCGGAATTCGAATGTCCTAAAATGCCTGCTATCCGGAAGTTAAGGTGTCTGAAATCCAGAATGCTACCACGTCAGAATTATACCATTCTGAAAGATTCTGGGATCTAGAATCAATGGACGGCTGAGTTCCAGAATGTCAGGGTTTCCAAACTCTAGAATCCTTGCATGTCTGAACTCGAGAGTCATTCAATATCCACATTCCAGGACTCTGGATGTCTGAATTATAGAAGCACCAAATGTCTGCATTCTAGAATCGGAATGTGGCAGAATTCTAGAATGCACAGCACGGCGGAATTCTAAAGTCCTAAAATGCCTACTAGCCGAAACTTAAGGTGTCTGATGACCAGTATGTTACTAGGTCAGCATTCTACCGTTCTGAGAGATTCTGGGTTCTAGAATCAATGGACGGCAGAGATCTGGAATGTCAGGGTTTCCAAACTCTAGAATCCTTCCGTGTCTGAACTCGTGAGTCATTCAATTTCCACATTCCGGATCACAGGGTGTCTGAATTCCAGAAGCACCAAATGTCTGCATTCTAGAATCGGAATGTGGCGGAATTCTAGAATGCACAGCACGGCGGAATTCGAAAGTCCTAAAATGCCTGCTATCGGGAAGTTAAGGTGTCTGACATCCACAATGCTACAACGTCAGAATTATACCATTCTGAAACATTCTGGGATCTAGAATCAATGGACGGCTGAGTTCCAGAATGTCAGGGTGGCAAAACTCCAGAATCCTGGCGTGTCTGAACTCGAGAGTCATTCAATGTCCACATTCCAGAACTCTGGATGTCTGAATTATAGAAGCACCAAATGTCTGCATTCAAGAATCGGAATGTGGCGGAATTCTAGAATGCACAGCACGGCGGAATTCTAAAGTCCTAAAATGCCTGCTATCCGGAAGTTAAGGTGTCTGACATGAAGAATGCTACCACGTCAGAATTATACCATTCAGAAACATTCTGGGATCTAGAATCAATGGACGGCTGAGTTCCAGAATGTCAGGGTGGCAAAACTCTAGAATCCTTGCGTGTCTGAACTCGAGAGTCATTCAAAGTCCACATTCCAGAACTCTGGATGTCTAATTATAGAAGCACCAAATGTCTGCATTCTAGAATCGGAATGTGGCGGAATTCTAGAATGCACAGCACGGCGGAATTCGAAAGTCCTAAAATGCCTGCTATCCGGAAGTTAAGGTGTCTGACATCCAGAATGCTACCACGTCAGAATTATACCACTCTGAAAGATTCTGGGATCTAGAATCAATGGACGGCTGAGTTCCAGAATGTCAGGGTGGCAATACTCTAGAATCCTTGCGTGTCTGAACTCGAGAGTCATTCAATGTCCACATTCCAGAACTCTGGATGTCTGAATTATAGAAGCACCAAATGTCTGCATTCTAGAATCGGAATGTGGCGGAATTCTAGAATGCACAGCATGGCGGAATTCTAAAGTCCTAAAATGCCTACTAGCCGAAAGTTAAGGTGTCTGATGACCAGTATGTTACTAGGTCAGCATTCTACCGTTCTGAGAGATTCTGGGATCTAGAATCAATGGACGGCTGAGTTCCAGAATGTCAGGGTTTCCAAACTCTAGAATCCTTGCATGTCTGAACTCGAGAGTCATTCAATATCCACATTCCAGGACTCTGGATGTCTGAATTATAGAAGCACCAAATGTCTGCATTCTAGAATCGGAATGTGGCAGAATTCTAGAATGCACAGCACGGCGGAATTCTAAAGTCCTAAAATGCCTACTAGCCGAAACTTAAGGTGTCTGATGACCAGTATGTTACTAGGTCAGCATTCTACCGTTCTGAGAGATTCTGGGTTCTAGAATCAATGGACGGCAGAGATCTGGAATGTCAGGGTTTCCAAACTCTAGAATCCTTCCGTGTCTGAACTCGTGAGTCATTCAATTTCCACATTCCGGATCACAGGGTGTCTGAATTCCAGAAGCACCAAATGTCTGCATTCTAGAATCGGAATGTGGCGGAATTCTAGAATGCACAGCACGGCGGAATTCGAAAGTCCTAAAATGCCTGCTATCGGGAAGTTAAGGTGTCTGACATCCACAATGCTACAACGTCAGAATTATACCATTCTGAAACATTCTGGGATCTAGAATCAATGGACGGCTGAGTTCCAGAATGTCAGGGTGGCAAAACTCCAGAATCCTGGCGTGTCTGAACTCGAGAGTCATTCAATGTCCACATTCCAGAACTCTGGATGTCTGAATTATAGAAGCACCAAATGTCTGCATTCAAGAATCGGAATGTGGCGGAATTCTAGAATGCACAGCACGGCGGAATTCTAAAGTCCTAAAATGCCTGCTATCCGGAAGTTAAGGTGTCTGACATGAAGAATGCTACCACGTCAGAATTATACCATTCAGAAACATTCTGGGATCTAGAATCAATGGACGGCTGAGTTCCAGAATGTCAGGGTGGCAAAACTCTAGAATCCTTGCGTGTCTGAACTCGAGAGTCATTCAAAGTCCACATTCCAGAACTCTGGATGTCTAATTATAGAAGCACCAAATGTCTGCATTCTAGAATCGGAATGTGGCGGAATTCTAGAATGCACAGCACGGCGGAATTCGAAAGTCCTAAAATGCCTGCTATCCGGAAGTTAAGGTGTCTGACATCCAGAATGCTACCACGTCAGAATTATACCACTCTGAAAGATTCTGGGATCTAGAATCAATGGACGGCTGAGTTCCAGAATGTCAGGGTGGCAATACTCTAGAATCCTTGCGTGTCTGAACTCGAGAGTCATTCAATGTCCACATTCCAGAACTCTGGATGTCTGAATTATAGAAGCACCAAATGTCTGCATTCTAGAATCGGAATGTGGCGGAATTCTAGAATGCACAGCATGGCGGAATTCTAAAGTCCTAAAATGCCTACTAGCCGAAAGTTAAGGTGTCTGATGACCAGTATGTTACTAGGTCAGCATTCTACCGTTCTGAGAGATTCTGGGTTCTAGAATCAATGGACGGCAGAGATCTGGAATGTCAGGGTGTCCAAACTCTAGAATCCTTGCGTGTCTGAACTCGAGAGTCATTCAATGTACACATTCCGGATCACAGGGTGTCTGAATTCCAGAAGCACCAAATGTCTGCGTTCTAGAATCGGAATGTGGCGGAATTCTAGAATGCACAGCACGGCGGAATTTGAAAGTCCTAAAATGCCTGCTATCCGGAAGCTAAGGTGTCTGACATCCAGAATGCTACCACGTCAGAATTGTACCATTCTGAAAGATTCTGGGATCTAGAATCAATGGACGGCTGAGTTCCAGAATGCAAGGGTGGCAAAACTCTAGAATACTTGCGTGTCTGAACTCGAGAGTCATTCAATGTCCACATTCCATGACTCTGGATGTCTGAAATATAGAAGCACCAAATGTCTGCATTCTAGAATCGGAATGTGGCGGAATTCTAGAATGCACAGCACATCAAAATTTTAAAGTCCTAAAATGCCTGCTATACGGAAGTCAAGGTGTCTTACATCCAGAATGTTACTAAGTCAGCATTCTACCGTTCTGAGAGATTCTGGGTTCTAGAATCAATGGATGGCAGAGTTCTGGAATGTCAGGGTGTTCAAACTCAAGAATACTTGCGTGTCTGAACTCGAGAGTCATTCAATGTCCACATTCCGCCTCACAGGGTGTCTGAATTCCAGAAGCACCAAATGTCTGCATTCTAGAATCGGAATGTGGCGGAATTCTAGAATGCACAGCACGGCGGAATTTGAAAGTCCTAAAATCCCTGCTATCCGGAAGCTAAGGTGTCTGACATCCAGAATGCTACCACGTCAGAATTGTACCATTCTGATAGATTCTGGGATCTAGAATCAATGGATGGCTGAGTTCCAGAATGTCAGGTTGGGAAAACTCTAGAATCATTGCGTGTCTGAACTCGAGAGTCATTCAATGTCCACATTCCAGAACTCTGGATGTCTGAATTATGGAAGCACCAAATGTCTGCATTCTAGAATCGGAACGTGGCGGAATTCTAGAATGCACAGCACCGCGCCAATTCTAAAGTCCTAAAATGCCTGCTATCCGGAAGTTAATGTGTCTGACATCAACAAGGCTACCGAGTCAGAATTATACCATTCTGAAAGATTCTGGGATCTAGAATCAATGGACGGCTGAGTTCCAGAATGTCAGGGTGGCAAAATTCTAGAATACTTGTGTGTCTGAACTCGAGAGTCATTCAATGTCCACATTCCAGAACTCTGGATGTCTGAATTATAGAAGCACCAAATGTCTGCATTCTAGAATCGGAATGTGGCGGAATTCTAGAACGCACAGCACGACGGAATTCTAAAGTCCTAAAATGCCCGCTATCGGGAAGTTAAGGTGTCTGACATCAAGAATGCTACCAAGTCAGAATTATACCATTCTGAATGATTCTGGGATCTAGAATCAATGGACAGCTGAGTTCCAGAATGTCAGGGTGGCAAAACTCTAGAATCCTTGCGTGTCTGAACTCGAGAGTCATTCAATGTCCACATTCCAGAACTCTGGATGTCTGAATTATAGAAGCACCAAATGTCTGCATTCTAGAATCGGAATGTGGCGGAATTCTACAATGCACAGCACGGCGGAATTCGAAAGTCCTAAAATGCCTGCTATCCGGAAGCTAAGGTGTCTGACATCCAGAATGCTACCACGTCAGAATTATACCATTCTGAAAGATTCTGGGATCTAGAATCAATGGACGGCTGAGTTCCAGAATGTCAGGTTGGGAAAACTCTGGAATCATTGCGTGTCTGAACTCGAGAGTCATTCAATGTCCACATTCCAGAACTCTGGATGTCTGAATTATAGAAGCACCAAATGTCTGCATTCTATAATCGGAACGTGGCGGAATTCTAGAATGCACAGCACCGCGCCAATTCTAAAGTCCTAAAATGCCTGCTATCCGGAAGTTAATGTGTCTGACATCAACAAGGCTACCGGGTCAGAATTATACCATTCTGAAAGATTCTGGGATCTAGAATCAATGGACGGCAGAGTTCTGGAGTGTCAGGGTGTCCAAACTCTAGAATCCTTCCGTGTCTGAACTCGTGAGTCATTCAATGTCCACATTCTGGATCACAGGGTGTCTGAATTCCAGAAGCACCAAATGTCTGCATTCTAGAATCGGAATGTGGCGGAATTCTAGAATGCACAGCACGACAGAATTCTAAAGTCCTAAAATGCTTGCTATTCGGAAGTTAAGCTGTCTGACATCCAGAATGTTACTGGGTCAGCATTCTACCGTTCTGAGAGATTCTGGGTTCTAGAATCAATGGACGGCAGAGTTCTGGAGTGTCAGGGTGTCCAAACTCTAGAATCCTTCCGTGTCTGAACTCGTGAGTCATTCAATGTCCACATTCTGGATCACAGGGTGTCTGAATTCCAGAAGCACCAAATGTCTGCATTCTAGAATCGGAATGTGGCGGAATTCTAGAATGCACAGCACGGCGGAATTCGAAAGTCCTAAAATGCCTGCTATCGGGAAGTTAAGGTGTATGACATCCAGAGTGCTACCACGTCAGAATTATAACATTCTGCAAGATTCTGGGATCTAGAATCAATGGACGGCTGAGTTCCAGAATGTCAGGGTGTCAAAACTCTAGAATCCTTGCGTGTCTGAACTCGAGAGTCATTCAATATCCACATTCCAGAACTCTGGATGTCTGAATTATAGAAGCACCAAATGTCTGCATTCTAGAATCGGAATGTGGCGGAATTCTAGAATGCACAGCAAGGCGGAATTCTAAACTCCTAAAATAACTGCTATCCGGAAGTTAAGGTGTCTGACATCAAGAATGCTACCAAGTCAGAATTATACCATTCTGAAAGATTCTGGGATCTAGAATCAATGGACGGCTGAGTTCCAGAATGTCAGGGGGGCAAAATTCTAGAATCCTTGTGTGTCTGAACTCGAGAGTCATTCAATGTCCACATTCCAGAACTCTGGATGTCTGAATTATAGAAGCACCAAATGTCTGCATTCTAGAATCGGAATGTGGCGGAATTCTAGAATGCACAGCACGGCGGAATTCGAAAGTCCTAAAATGCCTACTAGCCGAAAGTTAAGGTGTCTGATGACCAGAATGTTACTAGGTCAGCATTCTACCGTTCTGAGAGATTCTGGGTTCTAGAATCAATGGACGGCAGAGTTCTGGAATGTCAGGGTGTCCAAACTCTAGAATCCTTCAGTGTTTGAACTCGAGAGTCATTCAATTTCCATATTCCGGGTCACAGGGTGACTGAATTCCAGAAGCACCAAATGTCTGCATTCTAGAATCGGAATATGGCGGAATTCTAGAATGCACAGCACGGCGGAATTCGAAAGTCCTAAAATGCCTGCTATCCGGAAGTTAAGGTGTATGACATCCAGAATGCTGCCACGTCAGAATTATACCATTCTGAAAGATTCTGGGATCTAGAATCAATGGACGGCTGAGTTCCAGAATGTCAGGGTGGCAAAACTCTAGAATCCTTGCGTGTCTGAACTCGAGAGTCATTCAATGTCCACATTCCAGAACTCTGGATGTCTGTATTATAGAAGCACCAAATGTCTGCATTCTAGAATCGGAATGTGGCGGAATTCTAGAATGCACAGCACGGCGGAATTCTAAAGTCCTAAAATGCCTGCTCTCCGGAAGTTAAGGTGTCTGACATCCAGAATGTTACTAGGTCAGCATTCTACCGTTCTGAGAGATTCTGGGTTCTAGAATCAATGGACGGCAGAGATCTGGCATGTCAGTGTGTCCAAACTCTAGAATCCTTGCGTGTCTGAACTCGAGAGTCATTCAATGTCCACATTCTGGATCACAGGGTGTCTGAATTGCAGAAGCACCAAATGTCTGCATTCTAGAATAGGAATGTGGTAGAATTCTAGAATGCACAACACGGGGGAATTCTAAAGTCCTAAAATGCCTGCTATCCGAAAGTTAAGGTGTCTGACATCAAGAATGCTACCAAGTCAGAATTATACCATTCTGAAAGATTCTGGGATCTAGAATCAATGGACGGCTGAGTTCCATAATGTCATGGTGGCAAAACTCTAGAATACTTGCGTGTCTGATCTCGAGAGTCATTCAATGTCCACATTCCAGAACTCTGGATGTCTGAATTATAGAAGCACCAAATGTCTGCATTCTAGAATCGGAATGTGGCGGAATTCTAGAATGCACAGCACGGCGGAATTCTAAAGTCCTAAAATGCCTACTAGCCGAAAGTTTACGTGTCTGATGACCAGAATGTTACTAGGTCAGCATTCTACCGTTCTGAGAGATTCTGGGTACTAGAATCAATGGACGGCAGAGTTCTGGAATGTCAGGGTGCCCAAACTCTAGAATCCTTCAGTGTTTGAACTCGAGAGTCATTCAATTTCCATATTCCGGGTCACAGGGTTACTGAATTCCAGAAGCACCAAATGTGTGCATTCTAGAATCGGAATGTGGCGGAATTCTAGAATGCACAGCACGGCGGAATTCCAAAGTCCTAAAATGCCTGCTATCCGGAAGTTAAGGTGTATGACATCCAGAATGCTACCACGTCAGAATTATACCATTCTGAAAGATTCTGGGATCTAGAATCAATGGACGGCTGAGTTCCAGAATGTCAGGGTGGCAAAACTCTAGAATCCTTGCGTGTCTGAACTCGAGAGTCATTCAATGTCCACATTCCAGAACTCTGGATGTCTGTATTATAGAAGCACCAAATGTCTGCATTCTAGAATCAGAATGTGGCGGAATTCTAGAATGCACAGCACGGCAGAATTCTAAAGTCCTAAAATGCCTGCTCTCCGGAAGTTAAGGTGTCTGACATCCAGAATGTTACTAGGTCAGCATTCTACCGTTCTGAGAGATTCTGGGTTCTAGAATCAATGGACGGCAGAGATCTGGCATGTCAGGGTGTCCAAACTCTAGAATCCTTGCGTGTCTGAACTCGAGAGTCATTCAATGTCCACATTCCGGATCACAGGGTGTCTGAATTCCAGAAGCACTAAATGCCTGCATTCTAGAATTGGAATGTGGTAGAATTCTAGAATGCACAACACGGCGGAATTCTAAAGTCCTAAAATGCCTGCTATCCGGAAGTTAAGGTGTCTGACACCCAGAATGCTACCACATCAGAATTATACCATTCTGAAACATTCTGGGATCTAGAATCAATGGACGGGTGAGTTCCAGAATGTCAGGGTGGCAAAACTCTAGAATCCTTGCGTGTCTGAACTCGAGAGTCATTCAATGTCCAGATTCCAGAACTCTGGATGTCTGAATTATAGAAGCACCAAATGTCTGCATTCTAGAATCGGAATGTGGCGGAATTCTAGAATGCACAGCACAGCGGAATTTTAAAGTCCTAAAATGCCTGCTATACGGAAGTCAAGGTGTCTGACATCCAGAATGTTACTTAGTCAGCATTCTACCGTTCTGAGAGATTCTTGGTTCTAGAATCAATGGATGGCAGAGTTTTGGAATGTCAGGGTGTTCAAACTCAAGAATACTTGCGTGTCTGAACTCGTGAGTCATTCAATGTCCACATTCCGCATCTCAGGGTGTCTGAATTCCAGAAGCACCAAATGTCTGCATTCTAGAATCGGAAAGTGGCGGAATTCTAGAATGCACAGCACGGCGGAATTCGAAAGTCCTAAAATGCCTGCTATCCGGAAGTTAAGGTGCCTGACATCCAGAATGCTACCACGTCAGAATTATACCATTCTGAAAGATTCTGGGATCTAGAATCAATGGACGGCTGAGTTCCAGAATGTCCGGGTTTCCAAACTCTAGAATCCTTGCATGTCTGAACTCGAGAGTCATTCAATATCCACATTCCAGGACTCTGGATGTCTGAAATATAGAAGCACCAAATGTCTGCATTCTAGAATCGGAATGTGGTAGAATTCTAGAAAGCACAGCACGACAGAGTTCTAAAGTCCTAAAATGCCTGCTATTCGGAAGTTAAGCTGTCTGACATCCAGAATGTTACTAGGTCAGCATTCTACCGTTCTGAGAGATTCTGGGTTCTAGAATCAATGGACGGCAGAGTTCTGGAGTGTCAGGGTGTCCAAACTCTAGAATCCTTCCGTGTCTGAACTCATGAGTCATTCAATTTCCACATTCTGGATCACAGGGTGTCTGAATTCCAGAAGCACCAAATGTCTGCATTCTAGAATCGGAATGTGGCGGAATTCTAGAATGCACAGCACGGCGGAATTCGAAAGTCCTAAAATGCCTGCTATCGGGAAGTTAAGGTGTATGACATCCAGAGTGCTACCACGTCAGAATTATAACATTCTGAAAGATTCTGGGATCTAGAATCAATGGACGGCTGAGTTCCAGAATGTCAGGGTGTCAAAACTCTAGAATCCTTGCGTGTCTGAACTCGAGAGTCATTCAATGTCCACATTCCAGAACTCTGGATGTCTGAATTATAGAAGCAACAAATGTCTGCATTCTAGAATCGGAATGTGGCGGAATTCTAGAATGCACAGCAAGGCGGAATTCTAAACTCCTAAAATAACTGCTATCCGGAAGTTAAGGTGTCTGACATCAAGAATGCTACCAAGTCAGAATTATACCATTCTGAAAGATTCTGGGATCTAGAATCAATGGACGGCTGAGTTCCAGAATGTCAGGGGGGCAAAATTCTAGAATCCTTGTGTGTCTGAACTCGAGAGTCATTCAATGTCCACATTCCAGAACTCTGGATGTCTGAATTATAGAAGCACCAAATGTCTGCATTCTAGAATCGGAATGTGGCGGAATTGTAGAATGCACAACACGGCGGAATTCGAAAGTCCTAAAATGCCTACTAGCCGAAAGTTAAGGTGTCTGATGACCAGTATGTTACTAGGTCAGCATTCTACCGTTCTGAGAGATTCTGGGTTCTAGAATCAATGGACGGCAGAGTTCTGGAATGTCAGGGTGTCCAAACTCTAGAATCCTTCAGTGTTTGAACTCGAGAGTCATTCAATTTCCATATTCCGGGTCACAGGGTGACTGAATTTCAGAAGCACCAAATGTCTGCATTCTAGAATCGGAATGTGGCGGAATTCTAGAATGCACAGCACGGCGGAATTCGAAAGTCCTAAAATGCCTGCTATCCGGAAGTTAAGGTGCATGACATCCAGAATGCTGCCACGTCAGAATTATACCATTCTGAAAGATTCTGGGATCTAGAATCAATGGACGGCTGAGTTCCAGAATGTCAGGGTGGCAAAACTCTAGAATCCTTGCGTGTCTGAACTCGAGAGTCATTCAATGTCCACATTCCAGAACTCTGGATGTCTGAATTATAGAAGCACCAAATGTCTGCATTCTAGAATCGGAATGTGGCGGAATTCTAGAATGCACAGCACGGCGGAATTCTAAAGTCCTAAAATGCCTGCTCTCCGGAAGTTAAGGTGTCTGACATCCAGAATGTTACTAGGTCAGCATTCTACCGTTCTGAGAGATTCTGGGTTCTAGAATCAATGGACGGCAGAGATCTGGCATGTCAGTGTGTCCAAACTCTAGAATCCTTGCGTGTCTGAACTCGAGAGTCATTCAATGTCCACATTCTGGATCACAGGGTGTCTGAATTGCAGAAGCACCAAATGTCTGCATTCTAGAATAGGAATGTGGTAGAATTCTAGAATGCACAACACGGGGGAATTCCAAAGTCCTAAAATGCCTGCTATCCGAAAGTTAAGGTGTCTGACATCAAGAATGCTACCAAGTCAGAATTATACCATTCTGAAAGATTCTGGGATCTAGAATCAATGGACGGCTGAGTTCCATAATGTCATGGTGGCAAAACTCTAGAATACTTGCGTGTCTGAACTCGAGAGTCATTCAATGTCCACATTCCAGAACTCTGGATATCTGAATTATAGAAGCACCAAATGTCTGCATTCTAGAATCGGAATGTGGCGGAATTCTAGAATGCACAGCACGGCGGAATTCTAAAGTCCTAAAATGCCTACTAGCCGAAAGTTTACGTGTCTGATGAAAAGAATGTTACTAGGTCAGCATTCTACCGTTCTGAGAGATTCTGGGTACTAGAATCAACGGACGGCAGAGTTCTGGAATGTCAGGGTGCCCAAACTCTAGAATCCTTCAGTGTTTGAACTCGAGAGTCATTCAATTTCCATATTCCGGGTCACAGGGTTACTGAATTCCAGAAGCACCAAATGTCTGCATTCTAGAATCGGAATGTGGCGGAATTCTAGAATGCACAGCAAGGCGGAATTCCAAAGTCCTAAAATGACTGCTATCCGGAAGTTAAGGTGTATGACATCCAGAATGCTACCACGTCAGAATTATACCATTCTGAAAGATTCTGGGATCTAGAATCAATGGACGGCTGAGTTCCAGAATGTCAGGGTGGCAAAACTCTAGAATCCTTGCGTGTCTGAACTCGAGAGTCATTCAATGTCCACATTCCAGAACTCTGGATGTCTGTATTATAGAAGCACCAAATGTCTGCATTCTAGAATCAGAATGTGGCGGAATTCTAGAATGCACAGCACGACAGAATTCTAAAGTCCTAAAATGCCTGCTCTCCGGAAGTTAAGGTGTCTGACATCCAGAATGTTACTAGGTCAGCATTCTACCGTTCTGAGAGATTCTGGGTTCTAGAATCAATGGACGGCAGAGATCTGGCATGTCAGGGTGTCCAAACTCTAGAATCCTTGTGTGTCTGAACTCGAGAGTCATTCAATGTCCACATTCCGGATCACAGGGTATCTGAATTCCAGAAGCACTAAATGTCTGCATTCTAGAATCGGAATGTGGTAGAATTCTAGAATGCACAACACGGCGGAATTCTAAAGTCCTAAAATGCCTGCTATCCGGAAGTTAAGGTGTCTGACACCCAGAATGCTACCACATCAGAATTATACCATTCTGAAACATTCTGGGATCTAGAATCAATGGACGGGTGAGTTCCAGAATGTCAGGGTGGCAAAACTCTAGAATCCTTGCGTGTCTGAACTCGAGAGTCATTCAATGTCCAGATTCCAGAACTCTGGATGTCTGAATTATAGAAGCACCAAATGTCTGCATTCTAGAATCGGAATGTGGCGGAATTCTAGAATGCACAGCACAGCGGAATTTTAAAGTCCTAAAATGCCTGCTATACGGAAGTCAAGGTGTCTGACATCCAGAATGTTACTAAGTCAGCATTCTACCGTTCTGAGAGATTCTTGGTTCTAGAATCAATGGATGGCAGAGTTTTGGAATGTCAGGGTGTTCAAACTCAAGAATACTTGCGTGTCTGAACTCGTGAGTCATTCAATGTCCACATTCCGCATCTCAGGGTGTCTGAATTCCAGAAGCACCAAATGTCTGCATTCTAGAATCGTAATGTGGTGGAATTCTAGAATGCACAGCACGGCGGAATTCGAAAGTCCTAAAATGCCTGCTATCGGGAAGTTAAGGTGTCTGACATCCAGAATGCTACCACGTCAGAATTATACCATTCTGAAAGATTCTGGGATCTAGAATCAATGGACGGGTGAGTTCCAGAATGTCAGGGTGGCAAAACTCTAGAATCCTTGCGTGTCTGAACTCGAGACTCATTCAATGTCCACATTCCAGAACTCTGGATGTCTGAATTATAGAAGCACCAAATGTCTGCATTCTAGAATTGGAATGTGGCCGAATTCTAGAATGCACAGCACGGCGGAATTCTAAAGTCCTAAAATGCCTACTTGCCGAAAGTTAAGGTGTCTGATGAACAGAATGTTACTAGGTCAGCAATCTACCGTTCTGAGAGATTCTGGGTTCTAGAATCAATGGACGGCAGAGTTCTGGAATGTCAGGGTGTCCAAACTCTAGAATCCTTCAGTGTTTGAACTCGAGAGTCATTCAATTTCCATATTCCGGGTCACAGGGTGACTGAATTCCAGAAGCACCAAATGTCTGCATTCTAGAATCGGAATGTGGCGGAATCCTAGAATGCACAGCACGGCAGAATTCTACAGTCCTAAAATGCCTACTAGCCGAAAGTTAAGGTGTCTGATGACCAGAATGTTACTAGGTCAGCATTCTGCCGTTCTGAGAGATTCTGGGTTCTAGAATCAATGGACGGCAGAGTTCTGGAATGTCAGGGTGTCCAAACTCTAGAATACTTCAGTGTTTGAACTCGAGAGTCATTCAATTTCCATATTCCGGGTCACAGGGTGACTGAATTCCAGAAGCACCAAATGTCTGCATTCTAGAATCGGAATGTGGCGGAATTCTAGAATGCACAGCATGGCGGAATTCGAAAGTCCTAAAATGCCTGCTATCCGGAAGTTAAGGTGTATGACATCCAGAATGCTGCCACGTCAGAATTATACCATTGTGAAAGATTCTGGGATCTAGAATCAATGGACGGCTGAGTGCCAGAATGTCAGGGTGGCAAAACTCTAGAATCCTTGCGTGTCTGAACTCGAGAGTCATTCAATGTCCACATTCCAGAACTCTGGATGTCTGTATTATAGAAGCACCAAATGTCTGCATTCTAGAATCGGAATGTGGCGGAATTCTAGAATGCACAGCACGGCGGAATTCTAAAGTCCTAAAATGCCTGCTCTCCGGAAGTTAAGGTGTCTGACATCCAGAATGTTCCTAGGTCAGCATTCTACCGTTCTGAGAGATTCTGGGTTCTAGAATCAATGGACGGCAGAGATCTGGCATGTCAGTGTGTCCAAACTCTAGAATCCTTGCGTGTCTGAACTCGAGAGTCATTCAATTTCCACATTCCGGATCACAGGGTGTCTGAATTGCAGAAGCACCAAATGTCTGCATTCTAGAATAGGAATGTGGTAGAATTCTAGTATGCACAACACGGGGGAATTCTAAAGTCCTAAAATGCCTGCTATCTGGAAGTTAAGTTGTCTGACATCAAGAATGCTACCAAGTCAGAATTATACCATTCTGAAAGATTCTGGGATCTAGAATCAATGGACGGCTGAGTTCCAGAATGTCATGGTGGCAAAACTCTAGAATCTTTGCGTGTCTGAACTCGAGACTCATTCAATGTCCACATTCCAGAACTCTGGATGTCTGAATTATAGAAGCACCAAATGTCTGCATTCTAGAATCGGAATGTGGCGGAATTCTAGAATGCATAGCACGGCGGAATTCTAAAGTCCTAAAATGCCTGCTCTCCGGAAGTTAAGGTGTCTGACATCAAGAATGCTACCAAGTCAGAATTATACCATTCTGAAAGATTCTGGGATCTAGAATCAATGGACGGCTGAGTTCCGGAATGTCAGGGTTACCAAACTCTAGAATCCTTGCGTGTCTGAACTCGAGAGTCATTCAATGTCCACATTCCAGAACTCTGGATGTCTGAATTATAGAAGCACCAAATGTCTGCATTCTAGAATCGGAATGTGGCGGAATTCTAGAATGCACAGCACGGCGGAATTCTAAAGTCCTAAAATGCCTACTAGCCGAAAGTTAAGGTGTCTGATGACCAGAATGTTACTAGGTCAGCATTCTACCGTTCTGAGAGATTCTGGGTTCTAGAATCAATGGACGGCAGAGATCTGGCATGTCAGTGTGTCCAAACTCTAGAATCCTTGCGTGTCTGAATTCGAGAGTCATTCAACGTCCACATTCCGGATCACAGGGTGTCTGAATTGCAGAAGCACCAAATGTCTGCATTCTAGAATAGGAATGTGGTAGAATTCTAGAATGCACAACACGGGGGAATTCTAAAGTCCTAAAATGCCTGCTATCCGGAAGTTAAGGTGTCTGACATCAAGAATGCTACCAAGTCAGAATTATACCATTCTGAAAGATTCTGGGATCTAGAATCAATGGACGGCTGAGTTCCAGAATGTCATGGTGTCAAAACTCTAGAATCCTTGCGTGTCTGAACTCGAGACTCATTCAATGTCCACATTCCAGAACTCTGGATGTCTGAATTATAGAAGCACCAAATGTCTGCATTCTAGAATCGGAATGTGGCGGAATTCTAGAATGCACAGCACGGCGGAATTCTAAAGTCCTAAAATGCCTGCTATCCGGAAGTTAAGGTGTCTGACATCAAGAATGCTACCAAGTCAGAATTATACCATTCTGAAAGATTCTGGGATCTAGAATCAATGGACGGCTGAGTTCCAGAATGTCAGGGTTACCAAACTCTAGAATCCTTGCGTGTCTGAACTCGAGAGTCATTCAATGTCCACATTCCAGAACTCTGGATGTCTGAATTATAGAAGCACCAAATGTCTGCATTCTAGAATCGGAATGTGGCGGAATTCTAGAATGCACAGCACGGCGGAATTCTAAAGTCCTAAAATGCCTACTAGCCGAAAGTTAAGGTGTCTGATGACCAGAATGTTACTAGTTCAGCATTCTACCGTTCTGAGAGATTCTGGGTTCTAGAATCAATGGACGGCAGAGTTCTGGAATGTCAGGGTGTCCAAACTCTAGAATCCTTCAGTGTTTGAACTCGAGAGTCATTCAATTTCCATATTCCGGGTCACAGGGTTACTGAATTCCAGAAGAACCAAATGTCTGCATTCTAGAATCGGAATGTGGCGGAATTCTAGAATGCACAGCACGGCAGAATTCTAAAGTCCTAAAATGCCTGCTCTACGGAAGTTAAGGTGTCTGACATCCAGAATGTTACTAGGTCAGCATTCTACCGTTCTGAGAGATTCTGGGTTCTAGAATCAATGGACGGCAGAGATCTGGCATGTCAGGGTGTCCAAACTCTAGAATCCTTGCGTGTCTGAACTCGAGAGTCATTCAATGTCCACATTCCGGATCACAGGGTGTCTGAATTCCAGAAGCACTAAATGTCTGCATTCTAGAATCGGAATGTGGTAGAATTCTAGAATGCACAACACGGCGGAATTCTAAAGTCCTAAAATGCCTGCTATCCGGAAGTTAAGGTGTCTGACACCCAGAATGGTACCACATCAGAATTATACCATTCTGAAACATTCTGGGACCTAGAAGCAATGGACGGCTGAGTTCCAGAATGTCAGGGTGGCAAAACTCTAGAATTCTGGCGTGTCTGAATTCGAGAGTCATTCAATGTCCACATTCCAGAACTCTGGATGTCTGAATTATAAAAGCACCAAATGTCTGCATTCTAGAATCAGAATGTGGCGGAATTCTAGAATGCACAGCACGGCGGAATTCGAAAGTCCTAAAATGCCTGCTATCCGGAAGTTAAGGTGTCTGACATCCAGAATGCTACCACGTCAGAATTATACCATTGTGAAAGATTCTGGGATCTAGAATCAATGGACGGCTGAGTTCCAGAATGTCAGGGTGGCAAAACTCTAGAATCCTTGCGTGTCTGAACTCGAGAGTCATTCAATGTCCACATTCCAGAACTCTGGATGTCTGAATTATAGAAGCACCAAATGTCTGCATTCTAGAATTGGAATGTGGCCGAATTCTAGAATGCACAGCACGGCGGAATTCTAAAGTCCTAAAATGCCTACTAGCCGAAAGTTAAGGTGTCTGATGAACAGAATGTTACTAGGTCAGCAATCTACCGTTCTGAGAGATTCTGGGTTCTAGAATCAATGGACGGCAGAGTTCTGGAATGTCAGGGTGTCCAAACTCTAGAATCCTTCAGTGTTTGAACTCGAGAGTCATTCAATTTCCATATTCCGGGTCACAGGGTGACTGAATTCCAGAAGCACCAAATGTCTGCATTCTAGAATCGGAATGTGGCGGAATTCTAGAATGCACAGCACGGCAGAATTCTACAGTCCTAAAATGCCTACTAGCCGAAAGTTAAGGTGTCTGATGACCAGAATGTTACTAGGTCAGCATTCTGCCGTTCTGAGAGATTCTGGGTTCTAGAATCAATGGACGGCAGAGTTCTGGAATGTCAGGGTGTCCAAACTCTAGAATACTTCAGTGTTTGAACTCGAGAGTCATTCAATTTCCATATTCCGGGTCACAGGGTGACTGAATTCCAGAAGCACCAAATGTCTGCATTCTAGAATCGGAATGTGGCGGAATTCTAGAATGCACAGCATGGCGGAATTCGAAAGTCCTAAAATGCCTGCTATCCGGAAGTTAAGGTTTATGACATCCAGAATGCTGCCACGGCAGAATTATACCATTCTGAAAGATTCTGGGATCTAGAATCAATGGACGGCTGAGTTCCAGAATGTCAGGGTGGCAAAACTCTAGAATCCTTGCGTGTCTGAACTCGAGAGTCATTCAATGTCCACATTCCAGAACTCTGGATGTCTGTATTATAGAAGCACCAAATGTCTGCATTCTAGAATCGGAATGTGGCGGAATTCTAGAATGCACAGCACGGCGGAATTCTAAAGTCCTAAAATGCCTGCTCTCCGGAAGTTAAGGTGTCTGACATCCAGAATGTTACTAGGTCAGCATTCTACCGTTCTGAGAGATTCTGGGTTCTAGAATCAATGGACGGCAGAGATCTGGCATGTCAGTGTGTCCAAACTCTAGAATCCTTGCGTGTCTGAACTCGAGAGTCATTCAATTTCCACATTCCGGATCACAGGGTGTCTGAATTGCAGAAGCACCAAATGTCTGCATTCTAGAATAGGAATGTGGTAGAATTCTAGAATGCACAACACGGGGGAATTCTAAAGTCCTAAAATGCCTGCTATCCGGAAGTTAAGTTGTCTGACATCAAGAATGCTACCAAGTCAGAATTATACCATTCTGAAAGATTCTGGGATCTAGAATCAATGGACGGCTGAGTTCCAGAATGTCATGGTGGCAAAACTCTAGAATCTTTGCGTGTCTGAACTCGAGACTCATTCAATGTCCACATTCCAGAACTCTGGATGTCTGAATTATAGAAGCACCAAATGTCTGCATTCTAGAATCGGAATGTGGCGGAATTCTAGAATGCATAGCACGGCGGAATTCTAAAGTCCTAAAATGCCTGCTCTCCGGAAGTTAAGGTGTCTGACATCAAGAATGCTACCAAGTCAGAATTATACCATTCTGAAAGATTCTGGGATCTAGAATCAATGGACGGCTGAGTTCCGGAATGTCAGGGTTACCAAACTCTAGAATCCTTGCGTGTCTGAACTCGAGAGTCATTCAATGTCCACATTCCAGAACTCTGGATGTCTGAATTATAGAAGCACCAAATGTCTGCATTCTAGAATCGGAATGTGGCGGAATTCTAGAATGCACAGCACGGCGGAATTCTAAAGTCCTAAAATGCCTACTAGCCGAAAGTTAAGGTGTCTGATGACCAGAATGTTACTAGGTCAGCATTCTACCGTTCTGAGAGATTCTGGGTTCTAGAATCAATGGACGGCAGAGATCTGGCATGTCAGTGTGTCCAAACTCTAGAATCCTTGCGTGTCTGAATTCGAGAGTCATTCAACGTCCACATTCCGGATCACAGGGTGTCTGAATTGCAGAAGCACCAAATGTCTGCATTCTAGAATAGGAATGTGGTAGAATTCTAGAATGCACAACACGGGGGAATTCTAAAGTCCTAAAATGCCTGCTATCCGGAAGTTAAGGTGTCTGACATCAAGAATGCTACCAAGTCAGAATTATACCATTCTGAAAGATTCTGGGATCTAGAATCAATGGACGGCTGAGTTCCAGAATGTCATGGTGTCAAAACTCTAGAATCCTTGCGTGTCTGAACTCGAGACTCATTCAATGTCCACATTCCAGAACTCTGGATGTCTGAATTATAGAAGCACCAAATGTCTGCATTCTAGAATCGGAATGTGGCGGAATTCTAGAATGCACAGCACGGCGGAATTCTAAAGTCCTAAAATGCCTGCTATCCGGAAGTTAAGGTGTCTGACATCAAGAATGCTACCAAGTCAGAATTATACCATTCTGAAAGATTCTGGGATCTAGAATCAATGGACGGCTGAGTTCCAGAATGTCAGGGTTACCAAACTCTAGAATCCTTGCGTGTCTGAACTCGAGAGTCATTCAATGTCCACATTCCAGAACTCTGGATGTCTGAATTATAGAAGCACCAAATGTCTGCATTCTAGAATCGGAATGTGGCGGAATTCTAGAATGCACAGCACGGCGGAATTCTAAAGTCCTAAAATGCCTACTAGCCGAAAGTTAAGGTGTCTGATGACCAGAATGTTACTAGTTCAGCATTCTACCGTTCTGAGAGATTCTGGGTTCTAGAATCAATGGACGGCAGAGTTCTGGAATGTCAGGGTGTCCAAACTCTAGAATCCTTCAGTGTTTGAACTCGAGAGTCATTCAATTTCCATATTCCGGGTCACAGGGTTACTGAATTCCAGAAGAACCAAATGTCTGCATTCTAGAATCGGAATGTGGCGGAATTCTAGAATGCACAGCACGGCAGAATTCTAAAGTCCTAAAATGCCTGCTCTACGGAAGTTAAGGTGTCTGACATCCAGAATGTTACTAGGTCAGCATTCTACCGTTCTGAGAGATTCTGGGTTCTATAATCAATGGACGGCAGAGATCTGGCATGTCAGGGTGTCCAAACTCTAGAATCCTTGCGTGTCTGAACTCGAGAGTCATTCAATGTCCACATTCCGGATCACAGGGTGTCTGAATTCCAGAAGCACTAAATGTCTGCATTCTAGAATCGGAATGTGGTAGAATTCTAGAATGCACAACACGGCGGAATTCTAAAGTCCTAAAATGCCTGCTATCCGGAAGTTAAGGTGTCTGACACCCAGAATGGTACCACATCAGAATTATACCATTCTGAAACATTCTGGGACCTAGAAGCAATGGACGGGTGAGTTCCAGAATGTCAGGGTGGCAAAACTCTAGAATTCTGGCGTGTCTGAATTCGAGTCATTCAATGTCCACATTCCAGAACTCTGGATGTCTGAATTATAAAAGCACCAAATGTCTGCATTCTAGAATCAGAATGTGGCGGAATTCTAGAATGCACAGCACGGCGGAATTCGAAAGTCCTAAAATGCCTGCTATCCGGAAGTTAAGGTGTCTGACATCCAGAATGCTACCACGTCAGAATTATACCATTCTGAAAGATTCTGGGATCTAGAATCAATGGACGGCTGAGTTCCGGAATGTCAGGGTTACCAAACTCTAGAATCCTTGCGTGTCTGAACTCGAGAGTCATTCAATGTCCACATTCCAGAACTCTGGATGTCTGAATTATAGAAGCACCAAATGTCTGCATTCTAGAATCGGAATGTGGCGGAATTCTAGAATGCACAGCACGGCGGAATTCTAAAGTCCTAAAATGCCTACTAGCCGAAAGTTAAGGTGTCTGATGAACAGAATGTTACTAGGTCAGCATTCTACCGTTCTGAGAGATTCTGGGTTCTAGAATCAATGGACGGCAGAGATCTGGAATGTCAGGGTGTCCAAACTCTAGAATCCTTCCGTGTCTGAACTCGTGAGTCATTCAATGTCCACATTCCGGATCACAGGGTGTCTGAATTCCAGAAGCACCAAATGTCTGCATTCTAGAATCGTAATGTGGTGGAATTCTAGAATGCACAGCACGGCGGAATTCGAAAGTCCTAAAATGCCTGCTATCGGGAAGTTAAGGTGTCTGACATCCAGAATGCTACCACGTCAGAATTATACCATTCTGAAAGATTCTGGGATCTAGAATCAATGGACGGGTGAGTTCCAGAATGTCAGGGTGGCAAAACTCTAGAATCCTTGTGTGTCTGAACTCGAGACTCATTCAATGTCCACATTCCAGAACTCTGGATGTCTGAATTATAGAAGCACCAAATGTCTGCATTCTAGAATCGGAATGTGGCAGAATTCTAGAATGCACAGCACGGCGGAATTCTAAAATCCTAAAATGCCTGCTATCCGGAAGTTAAGGTGTCTGACATAAAGAATGCTACTAAGTCAGAATTATACCATTGTGAAAGATTCTGGGATCTAGAATCAATGGACGGCTGAGTTCCAGAATGTCAGGGTGGCAAAACTCTAGAATCCTTGCGTGTCTGAACTCGAGAGTCATTCAATGTCCACATTCCAGAACTCTGGATGTCTGAATTATAGAAGCACCAAATGTCTGCATTCTAGAATTGGAATGTGGCCGAATTCTAGAATGCACAGCACGGCGGAATTCTAAAGTCCTAAAATGCCTACTAGCCGAAAGTTAATGTGTCTGATGAACAGAATGTTACTAGGTCAGCAATCTACCGTTCTGAGAGATTCTGGGTTCTAGAATCAATGGACGGCAGAGTTCTGGAATGTCAGGGTGTCCAAACTCTAGAATCCTTCAGTGTTTGAACTCGAGAGTCATTCAATTTCCATATTCCAGGTCACAGGGTGACTGAATTCCAGAAGCACCAAATGTCTGCATTCTAGAATCGGAATGTGGCGGAATTCTAGAATGCACAGCACGGCAGAATTCTACAGTCCTAAAATGCCTACTAGCCGAAAGTTAAGGTGTCTGATGACCAGAATGTTACTAGGTCAGCATTCTGCCGTTCTGAGAGATTCTGGGTTCTAGAATCAATGGACGGCAGAGTTCTGGAATGTCAGGGTGTCCAAACTCTAGAATACTTCAGTGTTTGAACTCGAGAGTCATTCAATTTCCATATTCCGGGTCACAGGGTGACTGAATTCCAGAAGCACCAAATGTCTGCATTCTAGAATCGGAATGTGGCGGAATTCTAGAATGCACAGCATGGCGGAATTCGAAAGTCCTAAAATGCCTGCTATCCGGAAGTTAAGGTGTATGACATCCAGAATGCTGCCACGTCAGATTTATACCATTCTGAAAGATTCTGGGATCTAGAATCAATGGACGGCTGAGTTCCAGAATGTCAGGGTGGCAAAACTCTAGAATCCTTGCGTGTCTGAACTCGAGAGTCATTCAATGTCCACATTCCAGAACTCTGGATGTCTGTATTATAGAAGCACCAAATGTCTGCATTCTAGAATCGGAATGTGGCGGAATTCTAGAATGCACAGCACGGCGGAATTCTAAAGTCCTAAAATGCCTGCTCTCCGGACGTTAAGGTGTCTGACATCCAGAATGTTACTAGGTCAGCATTCTACCGTTCTGAGAGATTCTGGGTTCTAGAATCAATGGACGGCAGAGATCTGGCATGTCAGTGTGTCCAAACTCTAGAATCCTTGCGTGTCTGAACTCGAGAGTCATTCAATTTCCACATTCCGGATCACAGGGTGTCTGAATTGCAGAAGCACCAAATGTCTGCATTCTAGAATAGGAATGTGGTAGAATTCTAGAATGCACAACACGGGGGAATTCTAAAGTCCTAAAATGCCTGCTATCCGGAAGTTAAGTTGTCTGACATCAAGAATGCTACCAAGTCAGAATTATACCATTCTGAAAGATTCTGGGATCTAGAATCAATGGACGGCTGAGTTCCAGAATGTCATGGTGGCAAAAGTCTAGAATCTTTGCGTGTCTGAACTCGAGACTCATTAAATGTCCACATTCCAGAACTCTGGATGTCTGAATTATAGAAGCACCAAATGTCTGCATTCTAGAATCGGAATGTGGCGGAATTCTAGAATGCATAGCACGGCGGAATTCTAAAGTCCTAAAATGCCTGCTCTCCGGAAGTTAAGGTGTCTGACATCAAGAATGCTACCAAGTCAGAATTATACCATTCTGAAAGATTCTGGGATCTAGAATCAATGGACGGCTGAGTTCCGGAATGTCAGGGTTACCAAACTCTAGAATCCTTGCGTGTCTGAACTCGAGAGTCATTCAATGTCCACATTCCAGAACTCTGGATGTCTGAATTATAGAAGCACCAAATGTCTGTATTCTAGAATCGGAATGTGGCGGAATTCTAGAATGCACAGCACGGCGGAATTCTAAAGTCCTAAAATGCCTACTAGCCGAAAGTTAAGGTGTCTGATGACCAGAATGTTACTAGGTCAGCATTCTACCGTTCTGAGAGATTCTGGGTTCTAGAATCAATGGACGGCAGAGATCTGGCATGTCAGTGTGTCCAAACTCTAGAATCCTTGCGTGTCTGAATTCGAGAGTCATTCAACGTCCACATTCCGGATCACAGGGTGTCTGAATTGCAGAAGCACCAAATGTCTGCATTCTAGAATAGGAATGTGGTAGAATTCTAGAATGCACAACACGGGGGAATTCTAAAGTCCTAAAATGCCTGCTATCCGGAAGTTAAGGTGTCTGACATCAAGAATGCTACCAAGTCACAATTATACCATTCTGAAAGATTCTGGGATCTAGAATCAATGGACGGCTGAGTTCCAGAATGTCATGGTGTCAAAACTCTAGAATCCTTGCGTGTCTGAACTCGAGACTCATTGAATGTCCACATTCCAGAACTCTGGATGTCTGAATTATAGAAGCACCAAATGTCTGCATTCTAGAATCGGAATGTGGCGGAATTCTAGAATGCACAGCACGGCGGAATTCTAAAGTCCTAAAATGCCTGCTATCCGGAAGTTAAGGTGTCTGACATCAAGAATGCTACCAAGTCAGAATTATACCATTCTGAAAGATTCTGGGATCTAGAATCAATGGACGGCTGAGTTCCAGAATGTCAGGGTTACCAAACTCTAGAATCCTTGCGTGTCTGAACTCGAGAGTCATTCAATGTCCACATTCCAGAACTCTGGATGTCTGAATTATAGAAGCACCAAATGTCTGCATTCTAGAATCGGAATGTGGCGGAATTCTAGAATGCACAGCACGGCGGAATTCTAAAGTCCTAAAATGCCTACTAGCCGAAAGTTAAGGTGTCTGATGACCAGAATGTTACTAGTTCAGCATTCTACCGTTCTGAGAGATTCTGGGTTCTAGAATCAATGGACGGCAGAGTTCTGGAATGTCAGGGTGTCCAAACTCTAGAATCCTTCAGTGTTTGAACTCGAGAGTCATTCAATTTCCATATTCCGGGTCACAGGGTTACTGAATTCCAGAAGCACCAAATGTCTGCATTCTAGAATCGGAATGTGGCGGAATTATAGAATGCACAGCACGGCAGAATTCTAAAGTCCTAAAATGCCTGCTCTACGGAAGTTAAGGTGTCTGACATCCAGAATGTTACTAGGTCAGCATTCTACCGTTCTGAGAGATTCTGGGTTCTAGAATCAATGGACGGCAGAGATCTGGCATGTCAGGGTGTCCAAACTCTAGAATCCTTGCGTGTCTGAACTCGAGAGTCATTCAATGTCCACATTCCGGATCACAGGGTGTCTGAATTCCAGAAGCACTAAATGTCTGCATTCTAGAATCGGAATGTGGTAGAATTCTAGAATGCACAACACGGCGGAATTCTAAAGTCCTAAAATGCCTGCTATCCGGAAGTTAAGGTGTCTGACACCCAGAATGGTACCACATCAGAATTATACCATTCTGAAACATTCTGGGACCTAGAAGCAATGGACGGCTGAGTTCCAGAATGTCAGGGTGGCAAAACTCTAGAATTCTGGCGTGTCTGAATTCGAGAGTCATTCAATGTCCACATTCCAGAACTCTGGATGTCTGAATTATAAAAGCACCAAATGTCTGCATTCTAGAATCAGAATGTGGCGGAATTCTAGAATGCACAGCACGGCGGAATTCGAAAGTCCTAAAATGCCTGCTATCCGGAAGTTAAGGTGTCTGACATCCAGAATGCTACCACGTCAGAATTATACCATTCTGAAAGATTCTGGGATCTAGAATCAATGGACGGCTGAGTTCCGGAATGTCAGGGTTACCAAACTCTAGAATCCTTGCGTGTCTGAACTCGAGAGTCATTCAATGTCCACATTCCAGAACTCTGGATGTCTGAATTATAGAAGCACCAAATGTCTGCATTCTAGAATCGGAATGTGGCGGAATTCTAGAATGCACAGCACGGCGGAATTCTAAAGTCCTAAAATGCCTACTAGCCGAAAGTTAAGGTGTCTGATGACCAGAATGTTACTAGGTCAGCATTCTACCGTTCTGAGAGATTCTGGGTTCTAGAATCAATGGACGGCAGAGATCTGGCATGTCAGTGTGTCCAAACTCTAGAATCCTTGCGTGTCTGAACTCGAGAGTCATTCAACGTCCACATTCCGGATCACAGGGTGTCTGAATTGCAGAAGCACCAAATGTCTGCATTCTAGAATAGGAATGTGGTAGAATTCTAGAATGCACAACACGGGGGAATTCTAAAGTCCTAAAATGCCTGCTATCCGGAAGTTAAGGTGTCTGACATCAAGAATGCTACCAAGTCAGAATTATACCATTCTGAAAGATTCTGGGATCTAGAATCAATGGACGGCTGAGTTCCAGAATGTCATGGTGTCAAAACTCTAGAATCCTTGCGTGTCTGAACTCGAGACTCATTCAATGTCCACATTCCAGAACTCTGGATGTCTGAATTATAGAAGCACCAAATGTCTGCATTCTAGAATCGGAATGTGGCGGAATTCTAGAAAGCACAGCACGGCGGAATTCTAAAGTCCTAAAATGCCTACTAGCCGAAAGTTAAGGTGTCTGATGACCAGTATGTTACTAGGTCAGCATTCTACAGTTCTGAGAGATTCTGGGTTCTAGAATCAATGGACGGCAGAGATCTGGAATGTAAGGGTGTCCAAACTCTAGAATCCTTCAGTGTTTGAACTCGAGAGTCATTCAATTTCCATATTCCGGGTCACAGGGTGACTGAATTCCAGAAGCACCAAATGTCTGCATTCTAGAATCGGATTGTGGCGGAATTCTAGAATGCACAGCACGGCGGAATTCGAAAGTCCAAAAAGGCCTGCTATCGGGAAGTTAAGGTGTCTGACATCCAGAATGCTACCACGTCCGAATTATACCATTCTGAAAGATTCTGGTATCTAGAATCAATGGACGGCTGAGTTCCAGAATGTCAGGGTGGCAAAACTCTAGAATCCTGGCGTGTCTGAACTCGAGAGTCATTCAATGTCCACATTCCAGAACTCTGGATGTCTGAATTCCAGAAGCACCAAATGTCTGCATTCTAGAATCGGAATGTGGCGGAATTCTAGAATGCACAGCACGGCGGAATTCGAAAGTCCTAAAATGCCTGCTATCCGGAAGTTAAGGTGTCTGACATCCAGAATGCTACCGCGTCAGAATTATACCATTGTGAAAGATTCTGGGATCTAGAATCAATGGACGGCTGAGTTCCAGAATGTCAGGGTGGCAAAACTCTAGAATCCTGGCGTGTCTGAACTCGAGAGTCATTCAATGTCCACATTCCGGATCACAGGGTGTCTGAATTCCAGAAGCACCAAATGTCTGCATTCTAGAATCGGAATGTGGCGGAATTCTAGAATGCACAGCACGGCGGAATTCGAAAGTCCTAAAATGCCTGCTATCGGGAAGTTAAGGTGTCTGACATCCAGAATGCTACCACGTCAGAATTATACCATTCTGAAAGATTCTGGGATCTAGAATCAATGGACGGGTGAGTTCCAGAATGTCAGGGTGGCAAAATTCTAGAAACCTTGCGTGTCTGAACTCGAGAGTCATTCAATGTCCACATTCCAGAACTCTGGATGTCTGAATTATAGAAGCACCGAATGTCTGCATTCTAGAATCGGAATGTGGCGGAATTCTAGAATGCACATCACGGCGGAATTCTAAAGTCCTAAAATGCCTACTAGCCGAAAGTTAAGGTGTCTGATGACCAGTATGTTACGAGGTCAGCATTCTACCGTTCTGAGAGATTCTGGGTTCTAGAATCAATGGACGGCAGAGATCTGGAATGTCAGGGTGGCCAAACTCTAGAATCCTTCAGTGTTTCAACTCGAGAGTCATTCAATTTCCATATTCCGGGTCACAGGGTGACTGAATTCCAGAAGCACCAAATGTCTGCATTCTTGAATCAGAATGTGGCGGAATTCTAGAATGCACAGCACGGCGGAATTCGAAAGTACTAAAAGGCCTGCTATCGGGAAGTTAAGGTGTCTGACATCCAGAATGCTACCACGTCAGAATTATACCATTCTGAAAGATTCTGGGATCTAGAATCAATGGACGGCTGAGTTCCAGAATGTCAGGGTGGCAAAACTCTAGAATCCTTGCGTGTCTGAACTCGAGAGTCATTCAATGTCCACATTCCAGAACTCTGGATGTCTGAATTACAGAAGCACCAAATGTATGCATTCTAGAATCGGAATGTGGCGGAATTCTAGAATGCACAGCACGGCTGAATTCTAAAATCCTAAAATGCCTGCTATCCGGAAGTTAAGGTGTCTCACATCAAGAATGCTACCAAGTCAGAATTATACCATTCTGAAAGATTCTGGGATCTAGAATCAATGGACGGCTGAGTTCAAGAATGTCAGGGTGGCAAAACTCTAGAATCCTTGCGTGTCTGAACTCGAGAGTCATTCAATGTCCACATTCCAGAACTCTGGATGTCTGAATTACAGAAGCACCAAATGTCTGCATTCTAGAATCGGAATGTGGCGGAATTCTAGAATGCACAACACGGCGGAATTCTAAAGTCCTGAAATGCCTGCTATCCGGAAGTTAAGGTGTCTGACATCAAGAATGCTACTAGGTCAGCATTCTACCGTTCTGAGAGATTCTGGGTTCTAGAATTAATGGACGGCAGAGATCTGGCATGTCAGTGTGTCCAAACTCTAGAATCCTTGCGTGTCTGAACACGAGAGTCATTCAATGTCCACATTCCGGATCACAGGGTGTCTGAATTGCAGAAGCACCAAATGTCTGCATTCTAGAATCGGAATGTGGTAGAATTCTAGAATGCACAACACGGGGGAATTCTAAAGTCCTAAAATACCTGCTATCCGGAAGTTAAGGTGTCTGACATCAAGAATGCTACCAAGTCAGAATTATACCATTCTGAAAGATTCTGCGATCTAGAATCAATGGACGGCTGAGTTCCGGAATGTCAGGGTTACCAAACTCTAGAATCCTTGCGTGTCTGAATTCGAGAGTCATTCAATGTCCACATTCCAGAACTCTGGATGTCTGAATTATAGAAGCACCAAATGTCTGCATTCTAGAATCGGAATGTGGCGGAATTCTAGAATGCACAGCACGGCGGAATTTTAAAGTCCTAAAATGCCTACTAGCCGAAAGTTAAGGTGTCTGATGACCAGAATGTTACTAGGTCAGCATTCTACCGTTCTGAGAGATTCTGGGTTCTAGAATCAATGGACGGGAGAGTTCTGGAATGTCAGGGTGTCCAAACTCTAGAATCCTTCAGTGTTTGAACTCGAGAGTCATTCAATTTCCATATTCCGGGTCACAGGGTTACTGAATTCCAGAAGCACCAAATGTCTGCATTCTAGAATCGGAATGTGGCAGAATTCTAGAATGCACAGCACGGCGGAATTCGAAAGTTCTAAAATGCCTGCTATCCGGAAGTTAAGGTGTCTGACATCAAGAATGCTACCAAGTCAGAATTATAACATTCTGAAAGATTCTGGGATCTAGAATCAATGGACGGGTGAGTTCCAGAATGTCAGGGTGGCAAAACTCTAGAATTCTGGCGTGTCTGAACTCGAGAGTCATTCAATGTCCACATTCCAGAACTCTGGATGTCTGAATTTTAAAAGTACCAAATGTCTGCATTCTAGAATCAGAATGTGGCGGAATTCTAGAATGCACAGCACGGCGGAATTCGAAAGTCCTAAAATGCCTGCTATCCGGAAGTTAAGGTGTCTGACATCCAGAATGCTACCACGTCAGAATTATACGATTCTGAAACATTCTGGGATCTAGAATCAATGGACGGCTGAGTTCCAGAATGTCAGGGTGGCAAAACTCTAGAATCCTTGCGTGTCTGAACTCGAGAGTCATTCAATGTCCACATTCCAGAACTCTATGTCTGAATTATAGAAGCAACAAATGTCTGCATTCTAGAATCGGAATGTGGCGGAATTCTAGAATGCACAGCACGGCAGAATTCTAAAGTCCTAAAATGCCTGCTATCCGGAAGTTAAGGTGTCTGACATCAAGAATGCTACCAAGTCAGAATTATACCATTCTGAAAGATTCTGGGATCTAGAATCAATGGACGGCTGAGTTCCAGAATGTCAGGGTGGCAAAATTCTAGAATCCTTGTGTGTGTGAACTCGAGAGTCATTCAATGTCCACATTCCGCATCACAGGGTGTCTGAATTCCAGAAGCACCAAATGTCTGCATTCTAGAATCAGAATGTGGCGGAATTCTAGAATGCACAGCACGGCGGAATTCGAAAGTCCTAAAATGCCTGCTATCCGGAAGTTAAGGTGTCTGACATCCAGAATGCTACCACGTCAGAATTATACCATTCTGAAAGATTCTGGGATCTAGAATCAATGGACGGCTGAGTTCCAGAATGTCAGGGTTTCCAAACTCTAGAATCCTTGCCTGTCTGAACTCGAGAGTCATTCAATATCCACATTCCAGGACTCTGGATGTCTGAAATATAGAAGCACCAAATGTCTGCATTCTAGAATCGGAATGTGGTAGAATTCTAGAAGGCACAGCACGACAGATTTCTAATGTCCTAAAATGCCTGCTATTCGGAAGTTAAGGTGTCTGACATCCAGAATGTTACTAGGTCAGCATTCTACCGTTCTGAGAGATTCTGGGTTCTAGAATCAATGGACGGCAGAGTTCTGGAATGTCAGGGTGTCCAAACTCTAGAATCCTTCCGTGTCTGAACTCGTGAGTCATTCAATGTCCACATTCCGGATCACAGGGTGTCTGAATTCCAGAAGCACCAAATGTCTGCATTCTAGAATCGGAATGTGGCGGAATTCTAGAATGCACAGCACGGCGGAATTCGAAAGTCCTAAAATGCCTGCTATCGGGAAGTTAAGGTGTCTGACATCCAGAATGCTACCACGTCAGAATTATACCATTCTTAAAGATTCTGGGATCTAGAATCAATGGACGGCTGAGTTCCAGAATGTCAGGGTGGCAAAAATCTAGAATCCTTGCGTGTCTGAACTTGAGAGTCATTCAATGTCCACATTCCAGAACTCTGGATGTCTGAATTATAGAAGCACCAAATGTCTGCATTCTAGAATTGGAATGTGGCGGAATTCTAGAAAGCACAGCACGGCGGAATTCTAAAGTCCCAAAATGCCTACTAGCCGAAAGTTAAGGTATCTGATGACCAGTATGTTACTAGGTCAGCATTCTACCGTTCTGAGAGATTCTGGGTTCTAGAATCAATGGACGGCAGAGATCTGGAATGTCAGGGTGTCCAAACTCTAGAATCCTTGCGTGTCTGAACTTGAGAGTCATTCAATGTCCACATTCCGGATCACAGGGTGTCTGAATTCCAGAAGCACCAAATGTCTGCATTCTAGAATGGGAATGTGGTGGAATTCTAGAATGCACAGCACGGCGGAATTCTAAAGGCCTAAAATGCCTGCTATCCGGAAGTTAAGGTGTCTGACATCCAGCATGGTACCATATCAGAATTATACCATTCTGAAACATTCTGGGATCTAGAATCAATGGACGGCTGAGTTCCAGAATGTCAGGGTGGCAAAACTCTAGAATCCTGGCGTGTCTGAACTCGAGAGTCATTCAATGTCCACATTCCAGAACTCTGGATGTCTGAAATATAGAAGCACCAAATGTCTGCATTCTAGAATCGGAATGTGGCGGAATTCTAGAATGCACAGCACGGCGGAATTTTAAAGTCCTAAAATGCCTGCTATACGATAGTCAAGGTGTCTGACGTCCAGAATGTTACTAAGTCAGCATTCTACCGTTCTGAGAAATTCTGGGTTCAAGAATCAAAGGATGGCAGAGTTCTGGAATGTCAGGGTGTTCAAACTCAAGAATACTTGCGTGTCTGAACTCGAGAGTCATTCAATGTCCACATTCCCCATCACAGGGTGTCTGAATTCCAGAAGCAACAAATGTCTGCATTCTAGAATCGGAATGTTGCGGAATTATAGGATGCACAGCACGGCGGAATTCGAAAGTCCTAAAATGCCTGCTATCCGGAATTTAAGGTGTCTGAAATCCAGAATGCTACCACGTCAGAATTATACCATTCTGAAAGATTCTGGGATCTAGAATCAATGGACGGCTGAGTTCCAGAATGTCAGGGTTTCCAATCTCTAGAATCCTTGCATGTCTGAACTCGAGAGTCATTCAATATCCACATTCCAGGACTCTGGATGTCTGAAATATAGAAGCACCAAATGTCTGCATTCTAGAATCGGAATGTGGTAGAATTCTAGAATGCACAGCACGACAGAATTCTAAAGTCCTAAAACGCCTGCTATTCGGAAGTTAAGGTGTCTGATGACGAGAATGTTACTAGGTCAGCATTCTACCGTTCTGAGAGATTCTGGGTTCTAGAATCAATGGACGGCAGAGATCTGGAATGTCAGGGTGTCCAAACTCTAGAATCCTTGCGTGTCTGAACTTGAGAGTCATTCAATGTCCACATTCCGGATCACAGGGTGTCTGAATTCCAGAAGCACCAAATGTCTGCATTCTAGAATGGGAATGTGGTGGAATTCTAGAATGCACAGCACGGCGGAATTCTAAAGGCCTAAAATGCCTGCTATCCGGAAGTTAAGGTGTCTGACATCCAGCATGGTACCATATCAGAATTATACCATTCTGAAACATTCTGGGATCTAGAATCAATGGACGGCTGAGTTCCAGAATGTCAGGGTGGCAAAACTCTAGAATCCTGGCGTGTCTGAACTCGAGAGTCATTCAATGTCCACATTCCAGAACTCTGGATGTCTGAAATATAGAAGCACCAAATGTCTGCATTCTAGAATCGGAATGTGGCGGAATTCTAGAATGCACAGCACGGCGGAATTTTAAAGTCCTAAAATGCCTGCTATACGATAGTCAAGGTGTCTGACGTCCAGAATGTTACTAAGTCAGCATTCTACCGTTCTGAGAAATTCTGGGTTCAAGAATCAAAGGATGGCAGAGTTCTGGAATGTCAGGGTGTTCAAACTCAAGAATACTTGCGTGTCTGAACTCGAGAGTCATTCAATGTCCACATTCCCCATCACAGGGTGTCTGAATTCCAGAAGCAACAAATGTCTGCATTCTAGAATCGGAATGTTGCGGAATTATAGGATGCACAGCACGGCGGAATTCGAAAGTCCTAAAATGCCTGCTATCCGGAATTTAAGGTGTCTGAAATCCAGAATGCTACCACGTCAGAATTATACCATTCTGAAAGATTCTGGGATCTAGAATCAATGGACGGCTGAGTTCCAGAATGTCAGGGTTTCCAATCTCTAGAATCCTTGCATGTCTGAACTCGAGAGTCATTCAATATCCACATTCCAGGACTCTGGATGTCTGAAATATAGAAGCACCAAATGTCTGCATTCTAGAATCGGAATGTGGTAGAATTCTAGAATGCACAGCACGACAGAATTCTAAAGTCCTAAAACGCCTGCTATTCGGAAGTTAAGGTGTCTGATGACGAGAATGTTACTAGGTCAGCATTCTACCGTTCTGAGAGATTCTGGGTTCTAGAATCAATGGACGGCAGAGATCTGGAATGTCAGGGTGTCCAAACTCTGGAATCCTTGCGTGTCTGAACTCGAGAGACATTCAATGTCCACATTCCGGATCACAGGGTTTCTGAATTCCAGAAGCACCAAATGTCTGCATTCTAGAATCGGAATGTGGCGGAATTCTAGAATGCACAGCACGACAGAATTCTAAAGTCCCAAAATGCCTGCTCTTCGGAAGTTAAAGTGTCTGACATCAAGAAGGCTACCAAGTCAGAATTATACCATTCTGAAAGATTCTGGGATCTAGAATCAATGGACGGCTGAGTTCCAGAATGTCAGGGTGGCAAAAGTCTAGAATCCTTGTGTGTCTGAACTCGAGAGTCATTCAATGTCCACATTCCAGAACTCTGGATGTCTGAATTATAGAAGCACAAAATGTCTGCATTCCAGAATCGGAATGTGGCGGAATTCTGGAATGCACAGCATGGCGGAATTCTAAAGTCCTAAAATGCCTGTAATCCGGAAGTTAAGGTGTCTGACATCAAGAATGCTACCAAGTCAGAATTATACCATTCTGAATCATTCTGGGATCTAGAATCAATGGACGGCTGAGTTCCAGAATGTCAGGTTGGGAAAACTCTAGAATCATTGCGTGTCTGAACTCGAGAGTCATTCAATGTCCACATTCCAGAACTCTGGATGTCTGAATTATAGAAGCACCAAATGTCTGCATTCTAGAATCGGAATGTGGCGGAATACTAGAATGCACAGCACCGCGCCAATTCTAAAGTCCTAAAATGCCTGCTATCCGGAAGTTAATGTGTCTGACATCAAGAAGGCTACCGAGTCAGAATTATACCATTCTGAAAGATTCGGGGATCTAGAATCAATGGACGACTGAGTTCCAGAATGTCAGGGTGGCAAAATTCTAGAATCCTTGTGTGTCTGAACTCGAGAGTCATTCAATGTCCACATTCCAGAACTCTGGATGTCTGAATTATAGAAGCACCAAATGTCTGCATTCTAGAATCGGAATGTGGCGGAATTCTAGAATGCACAGCACGGCGGAATTCTAAAGTCCTAAAATGCCTGCTATCCGGAAGTTAAGGTGTCTGACATCAAGAATGCTACCAAGTCAGAATTATACCACTCTGAATGATTCTGGGATCTAGAATCAATGGACGGCTGAGTTCCAGAATGTCAGGGTGGCAAAACTCTAGAATCATTCCGTGTCTGAACTCGTGAGTCATTCAATGTCCACATTCCAGAACTCTGGATGTCTGAATTATAGAAGCACCAAATGTCTGCATTCTAGAATCGGAATGTGGCGGAATTCTAGAATGCACAGCACGGCGGAATTTTAAAGTCCTGAAATGCCTGCTATACGGAAGTCAAGGTGTCTGACATCCAGAATGTTACTAAGTCAGCATTCTACCGTTCTGAGAAATTCTGGGTTCAAGAATCAAAGGATGGCAGAGTTCTGGAATGTCAGGGTGTTCAAACTCAAGAATACTTGCGTGTCTGAACTCGAGAGTCATTCAATGTCCACATTCCCCATCACAGGGTGTCTGAATTCCAGAAGCAAAAATGTCTGCATTCTAGAATCGGAATGTTGCGGAATTATACGATGCACAGCACGGCGGAATTCGAAAGTCCTAAAATGCCTGCTATCCGGAAGTTAAGGTGTCTGAAATCGAGAATGCTACCACGTCAGAATTATACCATTCTGAAAGATTCTGGGATCTAGAATCAATGGACGGCTGAGTTCCAGAATGTCAGGGTGGCAAAACTCTAGAATCCTGGCGTGTCTGAACTCGAGAGTCATTCAAGGTCCACATTCCAGAACTCTGGATGTCTGAATTATAGAAGCACCAAATGTCTGCATTCTAGAATCGGAACGTGGCGGAATTCTAGAATGCACAGCACGGCAGAATTCTAAAGTCCTAAAATGCCTACTAGCCGAAAGTTAAGGTGTCTGATGACCAGAATGTTACTAGGTCAGCATTCTACCGTTCTGAGAGATTCTGGGTTCTAGAATCAATGGACGGCAGAGTTCTGGAATGTCAGGGTGTCCAAACTCTAGAACCCTTCAGTGTTTGAACTCGAGAGTTATTCAATTTCCATATTCCGGGTCACAGGGTGACTGAATTCCAGAAGCACCAAATGTCTGCATTCTAGAATCGGAATGTGGCGGAATTCTAGAATGCACAGCACGGCGGAATTCGAAAGTCCTAAAATGCCTGCTATCCGGAAGTTAAGGTGTCTGACATCCAGAATGCTACCACGTCAGAATTATACCATTCTGAAACATTCTGGGATCTAGAATCAATGGACGGCTGAGTTCCAGAATGTCAGGGTGGCAAAACTCTAGAATCCTGGCGTGTCTGAACTCGACAGTCATTCAATGTCCACATTCCAGAACTCTGGATGTCTGAATTATAGAAGCACCAAATGTCTGCATTCTAGAAACGGAATGTGGCGGAATTCTAGAATGCACAGCACGGCGGAATTCTAAAGCCCTAAAATGCCTGCTATCCGGAAGTTAAAGTGTCTGACATCAAGAATGCTACCACGTCAGAATTATACCATTTTGAAACATTCTGGGATCTAGAATCAATGGACGGCTGAGTTCCAGAATGTCAGGGTGGCAAAACTCTAGAATCCTTGCGTGTCTGAACTCGAGAGTCATTCAACGTCCACATTCCAGAACTCTGGATGTGTGAATTATAGAAGCAAAAAATGTCTGCATTCTAGAATCGGAATGTGGCGGAATTCTAGAATGCACAGCACGGCGGAATTCTAAAGCCCTAAAATGCCTGCTATCCGGATGTTAAGGTGTCTGACATCAAGAATGCTACCAAGTCAGAATTATACCATTCTGAATCATTCTGGGATCTAGAATCAATGGACGGCTGAGTTCCAGAATGTCAGGTTGGGAAAACTCTAGAATCATTGCGTGTCTGAACTCGAGAGTCATTCAATGTCCACATTCCAGAACTCTGGATGTCTGAATTATAGAAGCACCAAATGTCTGCATTCTAGAATCGGAATGTGGCGGAATACTAGAATGCACAGCACCGCGCCAATTCTAAAGTCCTAAAATGCCTGCTATCCGTAAGTTAATGTGTCTGACATCAAGAAGGCTACCGAGTCAGAATTATACCATTCTGAAAGATTCGGGGATCTAGAATCAATGGACGGCTGAGTTCCAGAATGTCAGGGTGGCAAAATTCTAGAATCCTTGTGTGTCTGAACTCGAGAGTCATTCAATGTCCACATTCCAGAACTCTGGATGTCTGAATTATAGAAGCACCAAATGTCTGCATTCTAGAATCAGAATGTGGCGGAATTCTAGAATGCACAGCACAGCGGAATTCTAAAGTCCTAAAATGCCTGCTATCCGGAAGTTAAGGTGTCTGACATCAAGAATGCTACCAAGTCAGAATTATACCATTCTGAATGATTCTGGGATCTAGAATCAATGGACGGCTAAGTTCCAGAATGTCAGGGTGGCAAAACTCTAGAATCCTTGCGTGTCTGAACTCGAGAGTCATTCAATGTCCACATTCCATAACTCTGGATGTCTGAATTATAGAAGCACCAAATGTCTGCATTCTAGAATCGGAATGTGGCGGAATTCTAGAATACACAGCACGGTGGAATTCTAAAGTCCTAAAATGACTACTAGCCGAAAGTTAAGGTGTCTGATGACCAGTATGTTACTAGGTCAGCATTCTACCGTTCTGAGAGATTCTGGGTTCTACAATCAATGGACGGCAGAGATCTGGAATGTCAAGGTGTCCAAACTCTAGAATCCTTGCGTGTCTGAACTCGAGAGTCATTCAATGTCCACATTCCGGATCACAGGGTGTCTGAATTCCAGAAGCACCAAATGTCTGCATTCTAGAATCGGAATGTGGTAGAATTCTAGAATGCACAGCACGGCGGAATTCTAAAGTCCTAAAATGCCTGCTATCTGGAAGTTAAGATGTCTGACATCCAGAATGTTACCACATCAGAATTATACCATTCTGAAACATTCTGGGATCTAGAATCAGTGGACGGCTGAGTTCCAGAATGTCAGGGTGGCAAAACTCTAGAATCCTGGCGTGTCTGAACTCGAGAGTCATTCAATGTCCACATTCCAGAACTCTGGATGTCTGAATTAAAGAAGCACCAAATGTCTGCATTCTAGAATCGGAATGTGGCGGAATTCTAGAATGCACAGCACGGCGGAATTTTAAAGTCCTAAAATGCCTGCTATACGGAAGTCAAGGTGTCTGACATCCAGAATGTTACTAAGTCAGCATTCTACCGTTCTGAGAGATTCTGGGTTCTAGAATCAATGGATGGCAGAGTTCTGGAATGTCAGGGTGTTCAAACTCAAGAATACTTGCGTGTCTGAACTCGAGAGTCATTCAATGTCCACATTCCGCATCACAGGGTGTCTGAATTCCAGAAGCACCAAATGTCTGCATTCTAGAATCGGAATGTGGCGGAATTCTAGAATGCACAGCACGGCGGAATTTTAAAGTCCTAAAATGCCTGCTATCGGGAAGTTAAGGTGTCTGACATCCAGAATGCTACCACGTCAGAATTATACCATTCTGAAAGATTCTGGGATCTAGAATCAATGGACGGCTGAGTTCCAGAATGTCAGGGTGGCAAAAATCTAGAATCCTTCCGTGTCTGAACTCGAGAGTCATTGAATGTCCACATTCCAGAACTCTGGATGTCTGAATTATAGAAGCACCAAATGTCTGCATTCTAGAATCGGAATGTGGCGGAATTCTAGAATGCACAGCACGGCGGAATTCTAAAGTCCTAAAATGCCTGCTATCCGGAAATTAAGATGTCTGACATCAAGAATGCTACCAAGTCAGAATTATACCATTCTGAAATATTCTGGGATCTAGAATCAATGGACGGCTGAGTTCCAGAATGTCAGGGTGGCAAAAGTCTAGAATCCTTGCCTGTCTGAACTCGAGAGTCATTCAATGTCCACATTCCAGAACTCTGGATGTCTGAATTATAGAAGCACCGAATGTCTGCATTCTAGAATCGGAATGTGGCGGAATTCTAGAATGCACAGCACGGCGGAATTCTAAAGTCCTAAAATGCCTACTAGCCGAAAGTTAAGGTGTCTGATGACCAGTATGTTACTAGGTCAGCATTCTACCGTTCTGAGAGATTCTGGGTTCTAGAATCAATGGACGGCAGAGATCTGGAATGTCAGGGTGTCCAAACTCTAGAATCCTTGTGTGTCTGAACTCGAGAGTCATTCAATGTCCACATTCCGGATCACAGGGTGTCTGAATTCCAGAAGCACCAAATGTCTGCATTCTAGAATGGGAATGTGCTTGAATTCTAGAATGCACAGCACGGCGGAATTCTAAAGTCCTAAAATGCGTGCTATCCGGAAGCTAAGGTGTCTGACATCCAGCATGGTACCACATCAGAATTATACCATTCTGAAACATTCTGGGATCTAAAATCAATGGACGGCTGAGTTCCAGAATGTCAGGGTGGCAAAACTCTAGAATCCTGGCGTGTCTGAACTCGAGAGTCATTCAATGTCCACATTCCAGAACTCTGGATGTCTGAAATATAGAAGCACCAAATGTCTGCATTCTAGAATCGGAATGCGGCGGAATTCTAGAATGCACAGCACGGCGGAATTTTAAAGTCCTAAAATGCCTGCTATACGGAAGTCAAGGTGTCTGACGTCCAGAATGTTACTAAGTCAGCATTCTACCGTTCTGAGAAATTCTGGGTTCAAGAATCAAAGGATGGCAGAGTTCTGGAATGTCAGGTTGTTCAAACTCAAGAATACTTGCGTGTCTGAACTCGAGAGTCATTCAATGTCCACATTCCCCATCACAGGGTGTCTGAATTCCAGAAGCAACAAATGTCTGCATTCTAGAATCGGAATGTTGCGGAATTATAGAATGCACAGCACGGCGGAATTCGAAAGTCCTAAAATGCCTGCTATCCGGAAGTTAAGGTGTCTGAAATCCAGAATGCTACCACGTCAGAATTATACCATTCTGAAAGATTCTGGGATCTAGAATCAATGGACGGCTGAGTTCCAGAATGTCAGGGTTTCCAAACTCTAGAATCCTTGCATGTCTGAACTCGAGAGTCATTCAATATCCACATTCCAGGACTCTGGATGTCTGAAATATAGAAGCACCAAATGTCTGCATTCTAGAATCGGAATGTGGCGGAATTCTAGAATGCACAGACCAGCAGAATTCTGAAGTCCTAAAATGCCTGATATTCGGAAGTTAAGGAGTCTGACATCCAGAATGTTACTAGGTCAGCATTCTACCGTTCTGAGAGATTCTGGGTTCTAGAATCAATGGACGGCAGAGTTCTGGAATGTCAGGGTGTCCAAACTCTAAAATCCTTCCGTGTCTGAACTCCTGAGTCATTCAATGTCCACATTCCGGATCACAGGGTGTCTGAATTCCAGAAACACCATATGTCTGCATTCTAGAAGCGGAATGTGGCGGAATTCTAGAATGCACAGCACGGCGGAATTCGAAAGTCCTAAAATGCCTGCTATCGGGAAGTTAAGGTGTCTGACATCCAGAATGCAACCACGTCAGAATTATACCATTCTGAAAGATTCTGGGATCAAGAATCAATGGACGGCTGAGTTCCAGAATGTCAGGGTGGCAAAACTCTAGAATCCTTGCGTTTCTGAACTCGAGAGTCATTCAATGTCCACATTCCAGAACTCTGGATGTCTGAATTATAGAAGCACCAAATGTCTGCATTCTAGAATCGGAACGTGGCGGAATTCTAGAATGCACAGCACGGCGGAATTCTAAAGTCCTAAAATGCCTACTAGCCGAAAGTTAAGGTGTCTGATGACGAGAATGTTACTAGGTCAGCATTCTACCGTTCTGAGAGATTCTGGGTTCTAGAATCAATGGACGGCAGAGTTCTGGAATGTCAGGATGTCCAAACTATAGAACCCTTCAGTGTTTGAAATCGAGAGTTATTCAATTTCCATATTCCGGGTCACAGGGTGACTGAATTCCAGAAGAACCAAATGTCTGCATTCTAGAATCGGAATGTGGCGGAATCCTAGAATGCACAGCACGGCGGAATTCGAAAGTCCTAAAATGCCTGCTATCCGGAAGTTAAGGTGTCTGACATCCAGAATGCTGCCACGTCAGAATTATACCATTCTGAAACATTCTGGGATCTAGAATCAATGGACGGCTGAGTTCCAGAATGTCAGGGTGGCAAAACTCTAGAATCCTGGCGTGTCTGAACTCGAGAGTCATTCAATGTCCACATTCCAGAACTCTGGATGTCTGAATTATAGAAGCACCAAATGTCTGCATTCTAGAATCGGAATGTGGCGGAATTCTAGAATGCACAGCACGGCGGAATTCCAAAGCCCTAAAATGCCTGCTATCCGGAAGTTAAGGTGTCTGACATCAAGAGTGCTACCAAGTCAGAATTATAACATTCTGAAAGATTCTGGGATCTAGAATCAATGGACGGCTGAGTTCCAGAATGTCAGGGTGGCAAAAGTCTAGAATCCTTGCGTGTCTGAACTCGAGAGTCATTCAATGTCCACATTCCAGAACTCTGGATGTCTGAATTATAGAAGCGCAAAATGTCTGCATTCCAGAATCGGAATGTTGCGGATTTCTGGAATGCACAGCACGGCGGAATTCTAAAGTCCTAAAATGCCTGTAATCCGGAAGTTAAGGTGTCTGACATCAAGAATGCTACCAAGTCAGAATTATACCATTCTGAATCATTCTGGGATCTAGAATCAATGGACGGCTGAGTTCCAGAATGTCAGGTTGGGAAAACTCTAGAATCATTGCGTGTCTGAACTCGAGAGTCATTCAATGTCCACATTCCAGAACTCTGGATGTCTGAATTATAGAAGCACCAAATGTCTGCATTCTAGAATCGGAATGTGGCGGAATACTAGAATGCACAGCACCGCGCCAATTCTAAAGTCCTAAAATGCCTGCTATCCGGAAGTTAATGTGTCTGACATCAAGAAGGCTACCGAGTCAGAATTATTCCATTCTGAATGATTCTGGGATCTAGAATCAATGGACGGCTGAGTTCCAGAATGTCAGGGTGGCAAAACTCTAGAATCCTTGCGTGTCTGAACTCGAGAGTCATTCAATGTCCACATTCCAGAACTCTGGATGTCTGAATTATAGAAGCACCAAATGTCTGCATTCTAGAATTGGAATGTGGCGGAATTCTAGAATACACAGCACGGCGGAATTCTAATGTCCTAAAATGACTACTAGCCGAAAGTTAAGGTGTCTGATGACCAGTATGTTACTAGGTCAGCATTCTACCGTTCTGAGAGATTCTGGGTTCTAGAATCAATGGACGGCAGAGATCTGGAATGTCAGGGTGTCCAAACTCTAGAATCCTTGCGTGTCTGAACTCGAGAGTCATTCAATGTCCACATTCCGGATCACAGGGTGTCTGAATTCCTGAAGCACCAAATGTCTGCAGTCTAGAATCGGAATGTGGTAGAATTCTAGAATGCACGGCACGGCGGAATTCTAAAGTCCTAAAATGCCTGCTATCTGGAAGTTAAGATGTCTGACATCCAGAATGGTACCACATCAGAATTATACCATTCTGAAACATTCTGGGATCTAGAATCAGGGGACGGCTGAGTTCCAGAATATCAGGGTGGCAAAACTCTAGAATCCTGCCGTGTCTGAACTCGAGAGTCATTCAATGTCCACATTCCAGAACTCTGCATGTCTGAATTATAGAAGCACCAAATGTCTGCATTCTAGAATCGGAATGTGGCGGAATTCTAGAATGCACAGCACGGCGGAATTTTAAAGTCCTAAAATGCCTGCTATACGGAAGTCAAGGTGTCTGACATCCAGAATGTTACTAAGTCAGCATTCTACCGTTCTGAGAGATTCTGAGTTCTAGAATCAATGGATGGCAGAGTTCTGGAATGTCAGGGTGTTCAAACTCAAGAATACTTGCGTGTCTGAACTCGAGAGTCATTCAATGTCCACATTCCGCATCACAGGGTGTCTGAATTCCAGAAGCACCAAATGTCTGCATTCTAGAATCGGAATGTGGCGGAATTCTAGAATGCACAGCACAGCGGAATTTTAAAGTCCTAAAATGCCTGCTATACGGAAGTTAAGGTGTCTGACATCCAGAATGCTACCACGTCAGAATTATACCATTCGGAAAGATTCTGGGATCTAGAATCAATGGACGGCTGAGTTCCAGAATGTCAGGGTTTCCAAACTCTTGAATCCTTGCATGTCTGAACTCGAGAGTCATTCAATATCCACATTCCAGGAATCTGGATGTCTGAAATATAGAAGCACCAAATGTCTGCATTCTAGAATCGGAATGTGGTAGAATTCTAGAATGCACAGCACGACAGAATTCTAAAGTCCTAAAATGCCTGCTATTCGGAAGTTAAGGTGTCTGACATCCAGAATGTTACTAGGTCAGCATTCTACCGTTCTGAGAGATTCTGGGTTCTAGAATCAATGGACGGCAGAGTTCTGGAATGTCAGGGTGTCCAAACTCTAGAATCCTTCCGTGTCTGAACTCGTGAGTCATTCAATGTCCACATTCTGGATCACAGGGTGTCTGAATTCCAGAAGCACCAAATGTCTGCATTCTAGAATCGGAACGTGGTGGAATTCTAGAATGCACAGCACGGTGGAATTCTAAATTCCTAAAATGCCTGCTATCCGGAAGTTAAGGTGTCTGTCATCAAGAATGCTACCAAGTCAGAATTATACCATTCTGAAAGATTCTGGGATCTAGAATCAATGGACGGCTGAGTTCCAGAATGTCAGGGTGGCAAAAGTCTAGAATCCTTGCGTGTCTGAACTCGAGAGTCATTCAATGTCCACATTCCAGAACTCTGGATGTCTGAATTATAGAAGCGCAAAATGTCTGCATTCCAGAATCGGAATGTTGCGGATTTCTGGAATGCACAGCACGGCGGAATTCTAAAGTCCTAAAATGCCTGTAATCCGGAAGTTAAGGTGTCTGACATCAAGAATGCTACCAAGTCAGAATTATACCATTCTGAATCATTCTGGGATCTAGAATCAATGGACGGCTGAGTTCCAGAATGTCAGGTTGGGAAAACTCTAGAATCATTGCGTGTCTGAACTCGAGAGTCATTCAATGTCCACATTCCAGAACTCTGGATGTCTGAATTATAGAAGCACCAAATGTCTGCATTCTAGAATCGGAATGTGGCGGAATACTAGAATGCACAGCACCGCGCCAATTCTAAAGTCCTAAAATGCCTGCTATCCGGAAGTTAATGTGTCTGACATCAAGAAGGCTACCGAGTCAGAATTATTCCATTCTGAATGATTCTGGGATCTAGAATCAATGGACGGCTGAGTTCCAGAATGTCAGGGTGGCAAAACTCTAGAATCCTTGCGTGTCTGAACTCGAGAGTCATTCAATGTCCACATTCCAGAACTCTGGATGTCTGAATTATAGAAGCACCAAATGTCTGCATTCTAGAATCGGAATGTGGCGGAATTCTAGAATACACAGCACGGCGGAATTCTAATGTCCTAAAATGACTACTAGCCGAAAGTTAAGGTGTCTGATGACCAGTATGTTACTAGGTCAGCATTCTACCGTTCTGAGAGATTCTGGGTTCTAGAATCAATGGACGGCAGAGATCTGGAATGTCAGGGTGTTCAAACTCTAGAATCCTTGCGTGTCTGAACTCGAGAGTCATTCAATGTCCACATTCCGGATCACAGGGTGTCTGAATTCCTGAAGCACCAAATGTCTGCAGTCTAGAATCGGAATGTGGTAGAATTCTAGAATGCACGGCACGGCGGAATTCTAAAGTCCTAAAATGCCTGCTATCTGGAAGTTAAGATGTCTGACATCCAGAATGGTACCACATCAGAATTATACCATTCTGAAACATTCTGGGATCTAGAATCAGGGGACGGCTGAGTTCCAGAATATCAGGGTGGCAAAACTCTAGAATCCTGCCGTGTCTGAACTCAAGAGTCATTCAATGTCCACATTCCAGAACTCTGCATGTCTGAATTATAGAAGCACCAAATGTCTGCATTCTAGAATCAGAATGTGGCGGAATTCTAGAATGCACAGCACGGCGGAATTTTAAAGTCCTAAAATGCCTGCTATACGGAAGTTAAGGTGTCTGACATCCAGAATGCTACCACGTCAGAATTATACCATTCGGAAAGATTCTGGGATCTAGAATCAATGGACGGCTGAGTTCCAGAATGTCAGGGTTTCCAAACTCTTGAATCCTTGCATGTCTGAACTCGAGAGTCATTCAATATCCACATTCCAGGAATCTGGATGTCTGAAATATAGAAGCACCAAATGTCTGCTTTCTAGAATCGGAATGTGGTAGAATTCTAGAATGCACAGCACGACAGAATTCTAAAGTCCTAAAATGCCTGCTATTCGGAAGTTAAGGTGTCTGACATCCAGAATGTTACTAGGTCAGCATTCTACCGTTCTGAGAGATTCTGGGTTCTAGAATCAATGGACGGCAGAGTTCTGGAATGTCAGGGTGTCCAAACTCTAGAATCCTTCCGTGTCTGAACTCGTGAGTCATTCAATGTCCACATTCTGGATCACAGGGTGTCTGAATTCCAGAAGCACCAAATGTCTGCATTCTAGAATCGGAACGTGGTGGAATTCTAGAATGCACAGCACGGTGGAATTCTAAATTCCTAAAATGCCTGCTATCCGGAAGTTAAGGTGTCTGACATCAAGAATGCTACCAAGTCAGAATTATACCATTCTGAAAGATTCTGGGATCTAGAATCAATGGACGGGTGAGTTCCAGAATGTCAGGGTGGCAAAATTCTAGAATCCTGGCGTGTCTGAACTCGAGAGTCATTCAATGTCCACATTCCAGAACTCTGAATGTCTGAATTATAGAAGCACCAACTGTCTGCATTCTAGAATCGGAATGTGGCGGAATTCTAGAATGCACAGCACGGCGGAATTCGAAAGTCCTAAAATGCCTGCTATCTGGAAGTTAAGGTGTCTGACATCCAGAATTCTACCACGTCAGAATTATACCATTCTGAAACATTCTGGGATCTAGAATCAATGGACGGCTGAGTTCCAGAATGTCAGGGTGGCAAAACTCTAGAATCCTGGCGTGTCTGAACTCGAGAGTTATTCAATGTCCACATTCCAGAACTCTGGATGTCTGAATTATAGAAGCAACAAATGTCTGCATTCTAGAATCGGAATGTGGCGGAATTCTAGAATGCACAGCACGGCGGAATTCTAAAGTCCTAAAATGCCTGCTATCCGGAAGTTAAGGTGTCTGACATCAAGAATGCTACCACGTCAGAATTATACCATTCTGAATGATTCTGGGATCTAGAATCAATGGACGGCTGAGTTCCAGAATGTCAGGCTGGCAAAACTCTAGAATCCTTGCGTGTCTGAACTCGAGAGTCATTCAATGTCCACATTCCAGAACTCTGGATGTCTGAATTATAGAAGCACCAAATGTCTGCATTCTAGAATCGGAATGTGGCGGAATTCTAGAATGCACAGCACGGCGGAATTCTAAAGTCCTAAAATGCCTGCTATCCGGAAGTTAAGGTGTCTGACATCAAGAATGCTACCAAGTCAGAATTATACCATTCTGAAAGATTCTGGGATCTAGAATCAATGGACGGCTGAGTTCCAGAATGTCAGGGTGGCAAAAGTCTAGAATCCTTGCGTGTCTGAACTCGAGAGTCATTCAATGTCCACATTCCAGAACTCTGGATGTCTGAATTATAGAAGCACCAAATGTCTGCATTCTAGAATCGGAATGTGGTAGAATTCTAGAATGCACAGCACGACAGAATTCTAAAGTTCCAAAATGCCTGCTATTCGGAAGTTAAGGTGTCTGACATCCAGAATGTTACTAGGTCAGCATTCTACCGTTCTGAGAGATTCTGGGTTCTAGAATCAATAGACGGCAGAGTTCTGGAATGTCAGGGTGTCCAAACTCTAGAATCCTTCCGTGTCTGAACTCGTGAGTCATTCAATGTCCACATTCCGGATAACAGGGTGTCTGAATTCCAGAAGCACCAAATGTCTGCATTCTAGAATCGGAATGTGGCGGAATTCTAGAATGCACAGCACGGCGGAATTCTAAAGCCCTAAAATGCCTGCTATCCGGAAGTTAAGGTGTCTGACATCAAGAATGCTACCACGTCAGAATTATACCATTTTGAAACATTCTGGGATCTAGAATAAATGGACGGCTGAGTTCCAGAATGTCAGGGTGGCAAAACTCTAGAATCCTTGCGTGTCTGAACTCGAGCGTCATTCAACGTCCAGATTCCAGAACTCTGGATGTGTGAATTATAGAAGCAAAATATGTCTGCATTCTAGAATCAGAATGTGGCGGAATTCTGGAATGCACAGCACGGCGGAATTCTAAAGTCCTAAAATGCCTGCTATCCGGAAGTTAAGGTGTCTGACATCAAGAATGCTACCAAGTCAGAATTATACCATTCTGAAAGATTCTGGGATCTAGAATCAATGGACGGGTGAGTTCCAGAATGTCAGGGTGGCAAAATTCTAGAATCCTTGTGTGTCTGAACTCGAGAGTCATTCAATGTCCACATTCCAGAACTCTGGTTGTCTGAATTATAGAAGCACCAAATGTCTGCATTCTAGAATCGGAATGTGGCGGAATTCTAGAATGCACAGCACGGCGGAATTCTAAAGCCCTAAAATGCCTGCTATCCGGAAGTTAAGGTGTCTGACATCAAGAGTGCTACCAAGTCAGAATTATAACATTCTGAAAGATTCTGGGATCTAGAATCAATGGACGGCTGAGTTCCAGAATGTCAGGGTGGCAAAAGTCTAGAATCCTTGCGTGTCTGAACTCGAGAGTCATTCAATGTCCACATTCCAGAACTCTGGATGTCTGAATTATAGAAGCGCAAAATGTCTGCATTCCAGAATCGGAATGTTGCGGAATTCTGGAATGCACAGCACGGCGGAATTCTAAAGTCCTAAAATGCCTGTAATCCGGAAGTTAAGGTGTCTGACATCAAGAATGCTACCAAGTCAGAATTATACCATTCTGAATCATTCTGGGATCTAGAATCAATGGATGGCTGAGTTCCAGAATGTCAGGTTGGGAAAACTCTAGAATCATTGCGTGTCTGAACTCGAGAGTCATTCAATGTCCACATTCCAGAACTCTGGATGTCTGAATTATAGAAGCACCAAATGTCTGCATTCTAGAATCGGAATGTGGCGGAATACTAGAATGCACAGCACCGCGCCAATTCTAAAGTCCTAAAATGCCTGCTATCCGGAAGTTAATGTGTCTGACATCAAGAAGGCTACCGAGTCAGAATTATACCATTCTGAAAGATTCGGGGATCTAGAATCAATGGACGGCTGAGTTCCAGAATGTCAGGGTGGCAAAATTCTAGAATCCTTGTGTGTCTGAACTCGAGAGTCATTCAATGTCCACATTCCAGAACTCTGGATGTCTGAATTATAGAAGCACCAAATGTCTGCATTCTAGAATCGGAATGTGGCGGAATTCTAGAATGCACAGCACGGCGGAATTCTAAAGTCCTAAAATGCCTGCTATCCGGAAGTTAAGGTGTCTGACATCAAGAATGCTACCAAGTCAGAATTATACCATTCTGAATGACTCTGGGATCTAGAATCAATGGACGGCTGAGTTCCAGAATGTCAGGGTGGCAAAACTCTAGAATCCTTGCGTGTCTGAACTCGAGAGTCATTCAATGTCCACATTCCGCATCACAGGGTGTCTGAATTCCAGAAGCACCAAATGTCTGCATTCTAGAATCGGAATGTGGCGGAATTCTAGAATGCACAGCACGGCGGAATTTGAAAGTCCTAAAATGCCTGCTATCCGGAAGTTAAGGTGTCTGACATCCAGAATGCTACCACGTCAGAATTATACCATTCGGAAAGATTCTGGGATCTAGAATCAATGGACGGCTGAGTTCCAGAATGTCACGGTTTCCAAACTCTTGAATCCTTGCATGTCTGAACTCGAGAGTCATTCAATATCCACATTCCAGGAATCTGGATGTCTGAAATATAGAAGCACCAAATGTCTGCATTCTAGAATCGGAATGTGGTAGAATTCTAGAATGCACAGCACGACAGAATTCTAAAGTCCTAAAATGCCTGCTATTCGGAAGTTAAGGTGTCTGACATCCAGAATGTTACTAGGTCAGCATTCTACCGTTCTGAGAGATTCTGGGTTCTAGAATCAATGGACGGCAGAGTTCTGGAATGTCAGGGTGTCCAAACTCTAGAATCCTTCCGTGTCTGAACTCATGAGTCATTCAATGTCCACATTCTGGATCACAGGGTGTCTGAATTCCAGAAGCACCAAATGTCTGCATTCTAGAATCGGAACGTGGCGGAATTCTAGAATGCACAGCACGGTGGAATTCTAAATTCCTAACATGCCTGCTATCCGGAAGTTAAGGTGTCTGACATCAAGAATGCTACCAAGTCAGAATTATACCATTCTGAAAGATTCTGGGATCTAGAATCAATGGACGGCTGAGTTCCAGAATGTCAGGGATTCCAAACTCTAGAATCCTTGCGTGTCTGAACTCGAGAGTCATTCAATGTCCACATTCCAGAACTCTGAATGTCTGAATTATAGAAGCACCAAATGTCTGCATTCTAGAATCGGAATGTGGCGGAATTCTAGAATGCACAGCACGGCGGAATTCGAAAGTCCTAAAATGCCTGCTATCTGGAAGTTAAGGTGTCTGACATCCAGAATTCTACCACGTCAGAATTATACCATTCTGAAACATTCTGGGATCTAGAATCAATGGATGGCTGAGTTCCAGAATGTCAGGGTTGCAAAACTCTAGAATCCTGGCGTGTCTGAACTCGAGAGTCATTCAATGTCCACATTCCAGAACTCTGGATGTCTGAATTATAGAAGCAACAAATGTCTGCATTCTAGAATCGGAATGTGGCGGAATTCTAGAATGCACAGCACGGCGGAATTCTAAAGTCCTAAAATGCCTGCTATCCGGAAGTTAAGGTGTCTGACATCAAGAATGCTACCACGTCAGAATTATACCATTCTGAAACATTCTGGGATCTAGAATCAATGGACGGCTGAGTTCCAGAATGTCAGGCTGGCAAAACTCTAGAATCCTTGCGTGTCTGAACTCGAGAGTCATTCAATGTCCACATTCCAGAACTCTGGATGTCTGAATTATAGAAGCACCAAATGTCTGCATTCTAGAATCGGAATGTGGCGGAATTCTAGAATGCACAGCACGGCGGATTTCTAAAATCCTAAAATGCCTGCTATCCGGAAGTTAAGGTGTCTGACATCCAGAATGTTACTAGGTCAGCCTTCTACCGTTCTGAGAGATTCTGGGTTCTAGAATCAATGGACGGCAGAGTTCTGGAATGTCAGGGTGTCAAAACTCTAGAATCCTTCCGTGTCTGAACTCGTGAGTCATTCAATGTCCACATTCCGGATCACAGGGTGTCTGAATTCCAGAAGCACCAAATGTCTGCATTGTAGAATCGGAATGTGGCGGAATTCTAGAATGCACAGCACGGCAGAATTCTGAAGTCCTAAAATGCCTGATATTCGGAAGCTAAGGAGTCTGATATCCAGAATGTTACTAGGTCAGCATTCTACCGTTCTGAGAGATTCTGGGTTCTAGAATCAATGGACGGCAGAGTTCTGGAATGTCAGGGTGTCCAAACTCTAGAATCCTTCCGTGTCTGAACTCCTGAGTCATTCAATGTCCACATTCCGGATCACAGGGTGTCTGAATTCCAGAAGCACCAAATGTCTGCATTCTAGAATCGGAATGTGGCGGAATTCTAGAATGCACAGCACGGCGGAATTCGAAAGTCCTAAAATGCCTGCTATCGGGTAGTTAAGGTGTCTGACATCCAGAATGCTACCACGTCAGAATTATACCACTCTGAAAGATTCTGGGATCAAGAATCAATGGACGGCTTTGTTCCAGAATGTCAGGGTGGCAAAACTCTAGAATCCTTGCGTGTCTGAACTCGAGAGTCATTCAATGTCCACATTCCAGAACTCTGGATGTCTGAATTATAGAAGCACCAAATGTCTGCATTCTAGAAACGGAATGTGGCGGAATTCTGGAATGCACAGCACGGCGGATTTCTAAAATCCTAAAATGCCTGCTATCCGGAAGTTAAGGTGTCTGACATCAAGAATGCTACCAAGTCAGAATTATACCATTCTGAAAGATTCTGGGATCTAGAATCAATGGACGGCTGAGTTCCAGAATGTCAGGGTGGCAAAACTCTAGAATCCTTGCGTGTCTGAACTCGAGAGTCATTCAATGTCCACATTCCAGAACTCTGGATGTCTGAATTATAGAAGTACCAAATGTCTGCATTCTAGAATCAGAATGTGGCGGAATTCTAGAATGCACAGCACGGCGGAATTCTAAAGTCCTAAAATGCCTACTAGCCGAAAGTTAAGGTGTCTGATGATCAGAATGTAACTAGATCAGCATTCTACCATTCTGAGAGATTCTGGGTTCTAGAATCAGTGGACGGCAGGGTTCTGGAATGTCCGGGTGTCCAAACTCTAGAATCCTTCAGTGTTTGAACTCGAGAGTCATTCAATGTCCACATTCCAGAACTCTGGATGTCTGAATTATAGAAGCACCAAATGTCTGCATTCTAGAATCGGAATGTGGCGGAATTCTAGAATGCACAGCACGGCGGAATTCTAAAGTCCTAAAATAGCTGCTATCCGGAAGTTAAGTTGTCTGACATCAAGAATGCTACCAAGTCAGAATTATTCCATTCTGAAAGATTCTGGGATCTAGAATCAATGGACGGCTGAGTTCCAGAATGTCAGGGTGGCAAAACTCTAGAATGCTTGCCTGTCTGAACTCGAGAGTCTTTCAATGTCCACATTCCAGAACTCTGGATGTCTGAAATATAGAAGCACCAAATGTCTGCATTCTTGAATCGGAATGTGGCGGAATTCTAGAATGCACAGCACGGCAGAATTCTAAAGTCCTAAAATGCCTGCTATCCGGAAGTTAAGGTGTCTGACATCCAGAATGCTACCAAGTCAGAATTATACCATTCTGAAAGATTCTGGGATCTAGAATCAATGGACGGCTGAGTTCCAGAATGTCAGGGTGGCAAAATTCTAGAATCCTTGTGTGTCTGAACTCGAGAGTCATTCAATGTCCACATTCCAGAACTCTGGATGTCTGAATTTTAGAAGCACCAAATGTCTGCATTCTAGAATCGGAATGTGGCGGAATTCTAGAATGCACAGCACGGCGGAATTTTAATGTCCTAAAATGCCTGCTATACGGAAGTCAAGGTGTCTGACATCCAGAATGTTACTAAGTCAGCATTCTACCGTTCTGAGAAATTGTGGGTTCTAGAATCAATGGATGGCAGAGTTCTGGAATGTCAGGGTGTTCAAACTCAAGAATACTTGCGTGTCTGAAGTCGAGAGTCATTCAATGTCCACATTCCGCATCACAGGGTGTCTGAATTCCAGAAGCACCAAATGTCTGCATTCTAGAATCGGAATGTGGCAGAATTCTAGAATGCACAGCACGGCGGAATTCGAAAGTCCTAAAATGCCTGCTATCCGGAAGTTAAGGTGTCTAACATCCAGAATGCTACCACGTCAGAATTATACCATTCTGAATGATTCTGGGATCTAGAATCAATGGATGGCTGAGTTCCAGAATGTCAGGGTTTCCAAACTCTAGAATCCTTGCATGTCTGATCTCGAGAGTCATTCAATATCCACATTCCAGGACTCTGGATGTCTGAAATATAGAAGCACCAAATGTCTGCATTCTAGAATCGGAATGTGGCGGAATTCTAGAATGCACAGCACGACAGAATTCTAAAGTCCCAAAATGCCTGCTCTTCGGAAGTTAAAGTGTCTGACATCCAGAAAGTTACTAGGTCAGCATTCTACCGTTCTGAGAGATTCTGGGTTCTAGAATCAATGGACGGCAGAGTTCTGGAATGTCAGTGTGTCCAAACTCTAGAATCCTTCCGTGTCTGAACTCGTGAGTCATTCAATGTCCACATTCCGGATCACAGGGTGTCTGAATTCCAGAAGCACCAAATGTCTGCATTGTAGAATCGGAATGTGGCGGAATTCTAGAATGCACAGCACGGCGGAATTCGAAAGTCCTAAAATGCCTGCTATCGGGTAGTTAAGGTGTCTGACATCCAGAATGCTACCACGTCAGAATTATACCATTCTGAAAGATTCTGGGATCAAGAATCAATGGACGGCTTTGTTCCAGAATGTCAGGGTGGCAAAACTCTAGAATCCTTGCGTGTCTGAACTCGAGAGTCATTCAATGTCCACATTCCAGAACTCTGGATTTCTGAAATATAGAAGCACCAAATGTCTGCATTCTAGAATCGGAATGTGGCGGATTGTAGAATGCACAGCACGGCGGAATTTTAAAGTCCTAAAATGCCTGCTATACGGAAGTCAAGGTGTCTGACATCCAGAATGTTACTAAGACAGCATTCTACAGTTCTGAGAAATTCTGGTTTCTAGAATCAATGGATGGCAGAGTTCTGGAATGTCAGGGTGTTCAAACTCAAGAATACTTGCATGTCTGAACTCGAGAGTCATTCAATGTCCACATTCCGCATCAGAGGGTGTCTGAATTCCAGAAGCACCAAATGTCTGCATTCTAGAATCGGAATGTGGCGGAATTCTAGAATGCACAGCACGGCGGAATTCGAATGTCCTACAATGCCTGCTATCCGGAAGTTAAGGTGTCTGAAATCCAGAATGCTACCACGTCAGAATTATAACATTCTGAAAGATTCTGGGATCTAGAATCAATGGACGGCTGAGTTCCAGAATGTCAGGGTTTCCAAATTCTAGAATCCTTGCATGTCTGAACTCGAGAGTCATTCAATATCCACATTCCAGGACTCTGGATGTCTGAAATATAGAAGCACCAAATGTCTGCATTCTAGAATCGGAATGTGGCGGAATTGAAGAATGCACAGCACGACAGAATTCTAAAGTCCTAAAATGCCTGCTATTCGGAAGTTAAGGTGTCTGACATCCAGAATGTTACTAGGTCAGCATTCTACCGTTCTGAGAGATTCTGGGTTCTAGAATCAATGGACGGCAGAGTTCTGGAATGTCAGGGTGTCCAAACTCTAGAATCCTTCCGTGTCTGAACTCGAGAGTCATTCAATGTCCACATTCCAGAACTCTGGATGTCTGAATTATAGAAGCACCAAATGTCTGCATTCTAGAATCGGAATGTGGCGGAATTCTAGAATGCACAGCACGGCGGAATTCTAAAGTCCTAAAATAAATGCTATCCGGAAGTTAAGGTGTCTGACATCAAGAATGCTACCAAGTCAGAATTATTCCATTCTGAAAGATTCTGGGATCTAGAATCAATGGACGGCTGAGTTCCAGAATGTCAGGGTGGCAAAACTCTAGAATGCTTGCCTGTCTGAACTCGAGAGTCTTTCAATGTCCACATTCCAGAACTCTGGATGTCTGAAATATAGAAGCACCAAATGTCTGCATTCTAGAATCGGAATGTTGCGGAATTCTAGAATGCACAGCACGGCAGAATTCTAAAGTCCTAAAATGCCTGCTATCCGGAAGTTAAGGTGTCTGACATCCAGAATGCTACCAAGTCAGAATTATACCATTCTGAAAGATTCTGGGATCTAGAATCAATGGACGGCTGAGTTCCAGAATGTCAGGGTGGCAAAATTCTAGAATCCTTGTGTGTCTGAACTCGAGAGTCATTCAATGTCCACATTCCAGAACTCTGGATGTCTGAATTTTAGAAGCACCAAATGTCTGCATTCTAGAATCGGAATGTGGCGGAATTCTAGAATGCACAGCACGGCGGAATTTTAATGTCCTAAAATGCCTGCTATACGGAAGTCAAGGTGTCTGACATCCAGAATGTTACTAAGTCAGCATTCTACCGTTCTGAGAAATTGTGGGTTCTAGAATCAATGGATGGCAGAGTTCTGGAATGTCAGGGTGTTCAAACTCAAGAATACTTGCGTGTCTGAAGTCGAGAGTCATTCAATGTCCACATTCCGCATCACAGGGTGTCTGAATTCCAGAAGCACCAAATGTCTGCATTCTAGAATCGGAATGTGGCAGAATTCTAGAATGCACAGCACGGCGGAATTCGAAAGTCCTAAAATGCCTGCTATCCGGAAGTTAAGGTGTCTAACATCCAGAATGCTACCACGTCAGAATTATACCATTCTGAATGATTCTGGGATCTAGAATCAATGGATGGCTGAGTTCCAGAATGTCAGGGTTTCCAAACTCTAGAATCCTTGCATGTCTGATCTCGAGAGTCATTCAATATCCACATTCCAGGACTCTGGATGTCTGAAATATAGAAGCACCAAATGTCTGCATTCTAGAATCGGAATGTGGCGGAATTCTAGAATGCACAGCACGACAGAATTCTAAAGTCCCAAAATGCCTGCTCTTCGGAAGTTAAAGTGTCTGACATCCAGAAAGTTACTAGGTCAGCATTCTACCGTTCTGAGAGATTCTGGGTTCTAGAATCAATGGACGGCAGAGTTCTGGAATGTCAGTGTGTCCAAACTCTAGAATCCTTCCGTGTCTGAACTCGTGAGTCATTCAATGTCCACATTCCGGATCACAGGGTGTCTGAATTCCAGAAGCACCAAATGTCTGCATTGTAGAATCGGAATGTGGCGGAATTCTAGAATGCACAGCACGGCGGAATTCGAAAGTCCTAAAATGCCTGCTATCGGGTAGTTAAGGTGTCTGACATCCAGAATGCTACCACGTCAGAATTATACCATTCTGAAAGATTCTGGGATCAAGAATCAATGGACGGCTTTGTTCCAGAATGTCAGGGTGGCAAAACTCTAGAATCCTTGCGTGTCTGAACTCGAGAGTCATTCAATGTCCACATTCCAGAACTCTGGATTTCTGAAATATAGAAGCACCAAATGTCTGCATTCTAGAATCGGAATGTGGCGGATTGTAGAATGCACAGCACGGCGGAATTTTAAAGTCCTAAAATGCCTGCTATACGGAAGTCAAGGTGTCTGACATCCAGAATGTTACTAAGACAGCATTCTACAGTTCTGAGAAATTCTGGTTTCTAGAATCAATGGATGGCAGAGTTCTGGAATGTCAGGGTGTTCAAACTCAAGAATACTTGCATGTCTGAACTCGAGAGTCATTCAATGTCCACATTCCGCATCAGAGGGTGTCTGAATTCCAGAAGCACCAAATGTCTGCATTCTAGAATCGGAATGTGGCGGAATTCTAGAATGCACAGCACGGCGGAATTCGAATGTCCTACAATGCCTGCTATCCGGAAGTTAAGGTGTCTGAAATCCAGAATGCTACCACGTCAGAATTATAACATTCTGAAAGATTCTGGGATCTAGAATCAATGGACGGCTGAGTTCCAGAATGTCAGGGTTTCCAAATTCTAGAATCCTTGCATGTCTGAACTCGAGAGTCATTCAATATCCACATTCCAGGACTCTGGATGTCTGAAATATAGAAGCACCAAATGTCTGCATTCTAGAATCGGAATGTGGCGGAATTGAAGAATGCACAGCACGACAGAATTCTAAAGTCCTAAAATGCCTGCTATTCGGAAGTTAAGGTGTCTGACATCCAGAATGTTACTAGGTCAGCATTCTACCGTTCTGAGAGATTCTGGGTTCTAGAATCAATGGACGGCAGAGTTCTGGAATGTCAGGGTGTCCAAACTCTAGAATCCTTCCGTGTCTGAACTCGAGAGTCATTCAATGTCCACATTCCAGAACTCTGGATGTCTGAATTATAGAAGCACCAAATGTCTGCATTCTAGAATCGGAATGTGGCGGAATTCTAGAATGCACAGCACGGCGGAATTCTAAAGTCCTAAAATAAATGCTATCCGGAAGTTAAGGTGTCTGACATCAAGAATGCTACCAAGTCAGAATTATTCCATTCTGAAAGATTCTGGGATCTAGAATCAATGGACGGCTGAGTTCCAGAATGTCAGGGTGGCAAAACTCTAGAATGCTTGCCTGTCTGAACTCGAGAGTCTTTCAATGTCCACATTCCAGAACTCTGGATGTCTGAAATATAGAAGCACCAAATGTCTGCATTCTAGAATCGGAATGTTGCGGAATTCTATAATGCACAGCATGGCGGAATTTTAAAGTCCTAAAATGCCTGCTATCGGGAAGTTAATGTGTCTGACATCAAGAATGCTACCACGTCAGAATTATACCATTCTGAAACATTCTGTGATCTAGAATCAATGGACGGCTGAGTTCCAGAATGTCAGTGTGGCAAAACTCTAGAATCCTTGCGTGTCTGAACTCGAGAGTCATTCAATGTCCACATTCCAGAACTCTGGATGTCTGAATTATAGAAGCACCAAATGTCTGCATTCTAGAATCGGAATGTGGCGGAATTCTAGAATGCACAGCACGGCGGAATTCTAAAGTCCTAAAATGCCTGCTATCCGGAAGTTAAGGTGTCTGACATCAAGAATGCTACCAAGTCAGAATTATACCATTCTGAAAGATTCTGGGATCTAGAATCAATGGACGGCTGAGTTCCAGAATGTCATGGTGGCAAAATTCTAGAATCCTTGTGTGTCTGAACTCGAGAGTCATTCAATGTCCACATTCCAGAACTCTGGATGTCTGAATTATAGAAGCACCAAATGTCTGCATTCTAGAATCGGAATGTGGCGGAATACTAGAATGCACAGCACAGCGGAATTCTAAAGCCCTAAAATGCTTGCTGTCCGGAAGTTAAGGTGTCTGATATCAAGAGTGCTACCAAGTCAGAATTATAACATTCTGTAAGATTCTGGGGTCTAGAATCAATGGACGGCTGAGTTCCAGAATGTCAGGGTGGCAAAACTCTAGAATCCTTGCCTGTCTGAACTCGAGAGTCATTCAATGTCCACATTCCGGAACTCTGGATGTCTGAAATATAGAAGCACCAAATGTCTGCATTCTAGAATCAGAATGTGGTGGAATTGTAGAATGCACAGCACGGCGGAATTTTAAAGTCCTAAAATGCCTGCTATACGGAAGTCAAGGTGTCTGACCTCCAGAATGTTACTAAGACAGCATTCTACCGTTCTGAGAAATTCTGGGTTCTAGAATCAATGGATGGCAGAGTTCTGGAATGTCAGGGTGTTCAAACTCAAGAATATTTGCGTGTCTGAACTCGAGAGTCATTCAATGTCCACATTCCGCATCACAGGGTGTCTGAATTCCAGAAGCACCAAATGTCTGCATTCTAGAATCGGAATGTGGCGGAATTCTAGAATGCACAGCACGGCGGAATTCTAAAGTCCTAAAATGCCTGCTATCCGGAAGTTAAGGTGTCTGAAATCCAGAATGCCACCACGTCAGAATTATACCATTCTGAAAGATTCTGGGATCTAGAATCAATGGACGGCTGAGTTCCAGAATGTCAGGGTTTCCAAACTCTGGAATCCTTGCATGTCTGAACTCGAGAGTCATTCAATATCCACATTCCAGGACTCTGGATGTCTGAAATATAGAAGCACCAAATGTCTGCATTCTAGAATCGGAATGTGGCGGAATTGTAGAATGCACAGCACGACAGAATTCTAAAGTCCTAAAATGCCTGCTATTCGGAAGTTAAGGTGTCTGACATCCAGAATGTTACTAGGTCAGCATTCTACCGTTCTGAGAGATTCTGGGTTCTAGAATCAATGGACGGCAGAGTTCTGGAATGTCAGTGTGTCCAAACTCTAGAATCCTTCCGTGTCTGAACTCGTGAGTCATTCAATGTCCACATTCCGGATCACAGGGTGTCTGAATTCCAGAAGCACCAAATGTCTGCATTGTAGAATCGGAATGTGGCGGAATTCTAGAATGCACAGCACGGCGGAATTCGAAAGTCCTAAAATGCCTGCTATCGGGTAGTTAAGGTGTCTGACATCCAGAATGCTACCACGTCAGAATTATACCATTCTGAAAGATTCTGGGATCAAGAATCAATGGACGGCTTTGTTCCAGAATGTCAGGGTGGCAAAACTCTAGAATCCTTGCGTGTCTGAACTCGAGAGTCATTCAATGTCCACATTCCAGAACTCTGGATGTCTGAAATATAGAAGCACCAAATGTCTGCATTCTAGAATCGGAATGTGGCGGATTGTAGAATGCACAGCACGGCGGAATTTTAAAGTCCAAAAATGCCTGCTATACGGAAGTCAAGGTGTCTGACATCCAGAATGTTACTAAGACAGCATTCTACCGTTCTGAGAAATTCTGGTTTCTAGAATCAATGGATGGCAGAGTTCTGGAATGTCAGGGTGTTTAAACTCAAGAATACTTGCGTGTCTGAACTCGAGAGTCATTCAATGTCCACATTCCGCATCAGAGGGTGTCTGAATTCCAGAAGCACCAAATGTCTGCATTCTAGAATCGGAATGTGGCGGAATTCTAGAATGCACAGCACGGCGGAATTCGAATGTCCTAAAATGCCTGCTATCCGGAAGTTAAGGTGTCTGAAATCCAGAATGCTACCACGTCAGAATTATACCATTCTGAAAGATTCTGGGATCTAGACTCAATGGACGGCTGAGTTCCAGAATGTCAGGGTTTCCAAACTCTAGAATCCTTGCATGTCTGAACTCGAGAGTCATTCAATATCCACATTCCAGGACTCTGGATGTCTGAAATATAGAAGCACCAAATGTCTGCATTCTAGAATCGGAATGTGGCGGAATTGAAGAATGCACAGCACGACAGAATTCTAAAGTCCTAAAATGCCTGCTATTCGGAAGTTAAGGTGTCTGACATCCAGAATGTTACTAGGTCAGCATTCTACCGTTCTGAGAGATTCTGGGTTCTAGAATCAATGGACGGCAGAGTTCTGGAATGTCAGGGTTTCCAAACTCTAGAATCCTTCCGTGTCTGAACTCGAGAGTCATTCAATGTCCACATTCCAGAACTCTGGATGTCTGAATTATAGAAGCACCAAATGTCTGCATTCTAGAATCGGAATGTGGCGGAATTCTAGAATGCACAGCACGGCGGAATTCTAAAGTCCTAAAATAGCTGCTATCCGGAAGTTAAGGTGTCTGACATCAAGAATGCTACCAAGTCAGAATTATTCCATTCTGAAAGATTCTGGGATCTAGAATCAATGGACGGCTGAGTTCCAGAATGTCAGGGTGGCAAAACTCTAGAATGCTTGCCTGTCTGAACTCGAGAGTCTTTCAATGTCCACATTCCAGAACTCTGGATGTCTGAAATATAGAAGCACCAAATGTCTGCATTCTAGAATCGGAATGTTGCGGAATTCTAGAATGCACAGCATGGCGGAATTTTAAAGTCCTAAAATGCCTGCTATCCGGAAGTTAATGTGTCTGACATCAAGAATGCTACCACGTCAGAATTATACCATTCTGAAACATTCTGTGATCTAGAATCAATGGACGGCTGAGTTCCAGAATGTCAGTGTGGCAAAACTCTAGAATACTTGCGTGTCTGAACTCGAGAGTCATTCAATGTCCACATTCCAGAACTCTGGATGTCTGAATTATAGAAGCACCAAATGTCTGCATTCTAGAATCGGAATGTGGCGGAATTCTAGAATGCACAGCACGGCGGAATTCTAAAGTCCTAAAATGCCTGCTATCCGGAAGTTAAGGTGTCTGACATCAAGAATGCTACCAAGTCAGAATTATACCATTCTGAAAGATTCTGGGATCTAGAATCAATGGACGGCTGAGTTCCAGAATGTCATGGTGGCAAAATTCTAGAATCCTTGTGTGTCTGAACTCGAGAGTCATTCAATGTCCACATTCCAGAACTCTGGATGTCTGAATTATAGAAGCACCAAATGTCTGCATTCTAGAATCGGAATGTGGCGGAATACTAGAATGCACAGCACGGCGGAATTCTAAAGCCCTAAAATGCTTGCTATCCGGAAGTTAAGGTGTCTGATATCAAGAGTGCTACCAAGTCAGAATTATAACATTCTGTAAGATTCTGGGGTCTAGAATCAATGGACGGCTGAGTTCCAGAATGTCAGGGTGGCAAAACTCTAGAATCCTTGCCTGTCTGAACTCGAGAGTCATTCAATGTCCACATTCCAGAACTCTGGATGTCTGAAATATAGAAGCACCAAATGTCTGCATTCTAGAATCGGAATGTGGTGGAATTGTAGAATGCACAGCACGGCGGAATTTTAAAGTCCTAAAATGCCTGCTATACGGAAGTCAAGGTGTCTGACCTCCAGAATGTTACTAAGACAGCATTCTACCGTTCTGAGAAATTCTGGGTTCTAGAATCAATGGATGGCAGAGTTCTGGAATGTCAGGGTGTTCAAACTCAAGAATACTTGCGTGTCTGAACTCGAGAGTCATTCAATGTCCACATTCCGCATCACAGGGTGTCTGAATTCCAGAAGCACCAAATGTCTGCATTCTAGAATCGGAATGTGGCGGAATTCTAGAATGCACAGCACGGCGGAATTCTAAAGTCCTAAAATGCCTGCTATCCGGAAGTTAAGGTGTCTGACATCAAGAATGCTACCAAGTCAGAATTATACCATTCTGAAAGATTCTGGGATCTAGAATCAATGGACGGCTGAGTTCCAGAATGTCAGGGTGGCAAAACTCTAGAATGCTTGCCTGTCTGAACTCGAGAGTCCTTCAATGTCCACATTCCAGAACTTTGGATGTCTGAAATATAGAAGCACCAAATGTCTGCATTCTAGAATCGGAATGTGGCAGAATTCTAGAATGCACAGCACAGCGGAATTTTAAAGTCCTAAAATGCCTGCTATTCGGAAGTCAAGGTGTCTGACATCCAGAATGTTACTAAGTCAGCATTCTACCGTTCTGAGAGATTCTCGGTTCTAGAATCAATGGATGGCAGAGTTCTGGAATGTCAGGGTGTTCAAACTCAAGAATACTTGCGTGTCTGAACTCGAGAGTCATTCAATGTCCACATTCCGCATCACAGGGTTTCTGAATTCCAGAAGCACCAAATGTCTGCATTCTAGAATCGGAATGTGGCGGAATTCTAGAATGCACAGCACGGCGGAATTCGAAAGTCCTAAAATGCCTGCTATCCGGAAGTTAAGGTGTCTGAAATCCGGAATGCTACCACGTCAGAATTATACCATTCTGAAAGATTCTGGGATCTAGAATCAATGGACGGCTGAGTTCCAGAATGTCAGGGTTTCCAATCTCTAGAATCCTTGCATGTCTGAACTCGAGAGTCAATCAATATCCTCATTCCAGGACTCTGGATGTCTGAAATATAGAAGCACCAAATGTCTGCATTCTAGAATCGGAATGTGGCGGAATTGTAGAATGCACAGCACGACAGAATTCTAAAGTCCTAAAATGCCTGCTATTCGGAAGTTAAGGTGTCTGACATCCAGAATGTTACTAGGTCAGCATTCTACCGTTCTGAGAGATTCTGGGTTCTAGAATCAATGGACGGCAGAGTTCTGGAATGTCAGGGTGTCCAAACTCTAGAATCCTTCCGTGTCTGAACTCGAGAGTCATTCAATGTCCACATTCCAGAACTCTGGATGTCTGAATTATAGAAGCACCAAATGTCTGCATTCTAGAATCGGAATGTGGCGGAATTCTAGAATGCACAGCACGGCGGAATTCTAAAGTCCTAAAATAGCTGCTATCCGGAAGTTAAGTTGTCTGACATCAAGAATGCTACGAAGTCAGAATTTTTCCATTCTGAAAGATTCTGGGATCTAGAATCAATGGACGGCTGAGTTCCAGAATGTCAGGGTGGCAAAACTCTAGAATGCTTGCCTGTCTGAACTCGAGAGTCTTTCAATGTCCACATTCCAGAACTCTGGATGTCTGAAATATAGAAGCACCAAATGTCTGCATTCTTGAATCGGAATGTGGCGGAATTCTAGAATGCACAGCACGGCAGAATTCTAAAGTCCTAAAATGCCTGCTATCCGGAAGTTAAGGTGTCTGACATCAAGAATGCTACCAAGTCACAATTATACGATTCTGAAAGATTCTGGGATCTAGAATCAATGGACGGCTGAGTTTCAGAATGTCAGGGTGGCAAAATTCTAGAATCCTTGTGTGTCTGAACTCGAGAGTCATTCAATGTCCACATTCCAGAACTCTAGATGTCTGAATTATAGAAGCACCAAATGTCTGCATTCTAGAATCGGAATGTTGCGGAATTCTAGAATGCACAGCATGGCGGAATTTTAAAGTCCTAAAATGCCTGCTATACGGAAGTCAAGGTGTCTGACCTCCAGAATGTTACTAAGTCAGCATTCTACCGTTCTGAGAAATTCTGGGTTCAAGAATCAATGGATGGCAGAGTTCTGGAATGTCAGGGTGTTCAAACTCAAGAATACTTGCGTGTCTGAACTCGAGAGACATTCAATGTCCACATTCCGCATCACAGGGTGTCTGAATTCCAGAAGCACCAAATGTCTGCATTCTAGAATCGGAATGTGGCGGAATTCTAGAATGCACAGCATGGCGGAATTCGAAAGTCCTAAAATGCCTGCTATCCGGAAGTTAAGGTGTCTGAAATCCAGAATGCTACCACGTCAGAATTATACCATTCTGAAAGATTCTGGGTTCTAGAATCAATGGACGGCAGAGTTCTGGAATGTCAGGGTTTCCAAACTCTAGAATCCTTCCGTGTCTGAACTCGAGAGTCATTCAATGTCCACATTCCAGAACTCTGGATGTCTGAATTATAGAAGCACCAAATGTCTGCATTCTAGAATCGGAATGTGGCGGAATTCTAGAATGCACAGCACGGCGGAATTCTAAAGTCCTAAAATAGCTGCTATCCGGAAGTTAAGGTGTCTGACATCAAGAATGCTACCAAGTCAGAATTATTCCATTCTGAAAGATTCTGGGATCTAGAATCAATGGACGGCTGAGTTCCAGAATGTCAGGGTGGCAAAACTCTAGAATGCTTGCCTGTCTGAACTCGAGAGTCTTTCAATGTCCACATTCCAGAACTCTGGATGTCTGAAATATAGAAGCACCAAATGTCTGCATTCTAGAATCGGAATGTTGCGGAATTCTAGAATGCACAGCATGGCGGAATTTTAAAGTCCTAAAATGCCTGCTATCCGGAAGTTAATGTGTCTGACATCAAGAATGCTACCTCGTCAGAATTATACCATTCTGAAACATTCTGTGATCTAGAATCAATGGACGGCTGAGTTCCAGAATGTCAGTGTGGCAAAACTCTAGAATCCTTGCGTGTCAGAACTCGAGAGTCATTCAATGTCCACATTCCAGAACTCTGGATGTCTGAATTATAGAAGCACCAAATGTCTGCATTCTAGAATCGGAATGTGGCGGAATTCTAGAATGCACAGCACGGCGGAATTCTAAAGTCCTAAAATGCCTGCTATCCGGAAGTTAAGGTGTCTGACATCAAGAATGCTACCAAGTCAGAATTATACCATTCTGAAAGATTCTGGGATCTAGAATCAATGGACGGCTGAGTTCCAGAATGTCATGGTGGCAAAATTCTAGAATCCTTGTGTGTCTGAACTCGAGAGTCATTCAATGTCCACATTCCAGAACTCTGGATGTCTGAATTATAGAAGCACCAAATGTCTGCATTCTAGAATCGGAATGTGGCGGAATACTAGAATGCACAGCACGGCGGAATTCTAAAGCCCTAAAATGCTTGCTATCCGGAAGTTAAGGTGTCTGATATCAAGAGTGCTACCAAGTCAGAATTATAACATTCTGTAAGATTCTGGGGTCTAGAATCAATGGACGGCTGAGTTCCAGAATGTCAGGGTGGCAAAACTCTAGAATCCTTGCCTGTCTGAACTCGAGAGTCATTCAATGTCCACATTCCAGAACTCTGGATGTCTGAAATATAGAAGCACCAAATGTCTGCATTCTAGAATCGGAATGTGGCGGAATTGTAGAATGCACAGCACGGCGGAATTTTAAAGTCCTAAAATGCCTGCTATACGGAAGTCAAGGTGTCTGACCTCCAGAATGTTACTAAGACAGCATTCTACCGTTCTGAGATATTCTGGGTTCTAGAATCAATGGATGGCAGAGTTCTGGAATGTCAGGGTGTTCAAACTCAAGAATACTTGCGTGTCTGAACTGGAGAGTCATTCAATGTCCACATTCCGCATCACAGGGTGTCTGAATTCCAGAAGCACCAAATGTCTGCATTCTAGAATCGGAATGTGGCGGAATTCTAGAATGCACAGCACGGCGGAATTCTAAAGTCCTAAAATGCCTGCTATCCGGAAGTTAAGGTGTCTGACATCAAGAATGCTACCAAGTCAGAATTATACCATTCTGAAAGATTCTGGGATCTAGAATCAATGGACGGCTGAGTTCCAGAATGTCAGGGTGGCAAAACTCTAGAATGCTTGCCTGTCTGAACTCGAGAGTCCTTCAATGTCCACATTCCAGAACTTTGGATGTCTGAAATATAGAAGCACCAAATGTCTGCATTCTAGAATCGGAATGTGGCAGAATTCTAGAATGCACAGCACAGCGGAATTTTAAAGTCCTAAAATGCCTGCTATTCGGAAGTCAAGGTGTCTGACATCCAGAATGTTACTAAGTCAGCATTCTACCGTTCTGAGAGATTCTCGGTTCTAGAATCAATGGATGGCAGAGTTCTGGAATGTCAGGGTGTTCAAACTCAAGAATACTTGCGTGTCTGAACTCGAGAGTCATTCAATGTCCACATTCCGCATCACAGGGTTTCTGAATTCCAGAAGCACCAAATGTCTGCATTCTAGAATCGGAATGTGGCGGAATTCTAGAATGCACAGCACGGCGGAATTCGAAAGTCCTAAAATGCCTGCTATCCGGAAGTTAAGGTGTCTGAAATCCGGAATGCTACCACGTCAGAATTATACCATTCTGAAAGATTCTGGGATCTAGAATCAATGTACGGCTGAGTTCCAGAATGTCAGGGTTTCCAATCTCTAGAATCCTTGCATGTCTGAACTCGAGAGTCAATCAATATCCTCATTCCAGGACTCTGGATGTCTGAAATATAGAAGCACCAAATGTCTGCATTCTAGAATCGGAATGTGGCGGAATTGTAGAATGCACAGCACGACAGAATTCTAAAGTCCTAAAATGCCTGCTATTCGGAAGTTAAGGTGTCTGACATCCAGAATGTTACTAGGTCAGCATTCTACCGTTCTGAGAGATTCTGGGTTCTAGAATCAATGGACGGCAGAGTTCTGGAATGTCAGGGTGTCCAAACTCTAGAATCCTTCCGTGTCTGAACTCGAGAGTCATTCAATGTCCACATTCCAGAACTCTGGATGTCTGAATTATAGAAGCACCAAATGTCTGCATTCTAGAATCGGAATGTGGCGGAATTCTAGAATGCACAGCACGGCGGAATTCTAAAGTCCTAAAATAGCTGCTATCCGGAAGTTAAGTTGTCTGACATCAAGAATGCTACCAAGTCAGAATTATTCCATTCTGAAAGATTCTGGGATCTAGAATCAATGGACGGCTGAGTTCCAGAATGTCAGGGTGGCAAAACTCTAGAATGCTTGCCTGTCTGAACTCGAGAGTCTTTCAATGTCCACATTCCAGAACTCTGGATGTCTGAAATATAGAAGCACCAAATGTCTGCATTCTTGAATCGGAATGTGGCGGAATTCTAGAATGCACAGCACGGCAGAATTCTAAAGTCCTAAAATGCCTGCTATCCGGAAGTTAAGGTGTCTGACATCAAGAATGCTACTAAGTCAGAATTATACGATTCTGAAAGATTCTGGGATCTAGAATCAATGGACGGCTGAGTTTCAGAATGTCAGGGTGGCAAAATTCTAGAATCCTTGTGTGTCTGAACTCGAGAGTCATTCAATGTCCACATTCCAGAACTCTGGATGTCTGAATTATAGAAGCACCAAATGTCTGCATTCTAGAATCGGAATGTTGCGGAATTCTAGAATGCACAGCATGGCGGAATTTTAAAGTCCTAAAATGCCTGCTATACGGAAGTCAAGGTGTCTGACCTCCAGAATGTTACTAAGTCAGCATTCTACCGTTCTGAGAAATTCTGGGTTCAAGAATCAATGGATGGCAGAGTTCTTCAATGTCAGGGTGTTCAAACTCAAGAATACTTGCGTGTCTGAACTCGAGAGACATTCAATGTCCACATTCCGCATCACAGGGTGTCTGAATTCCAGAAGCACCAAATGTCTGCATTCTAGAATCGGAATGTGGCGGAATTCTAGAATGCACAGCACGGCGGAATTCGAAAGTCCTAAAATGCCTGCTATCCGGAAGTTAAGGTGTCTGAAATCCAGAATGCTACCACGTCAGAATTATACCATTCTGAAAGATTCTGGGATCTAGAATCAATGGACGGCTGAGTTCCAGAATGTCAGGGTTTCCAATCTCTAGAATCCTTGCATGTCTGAACTCGAGAGTCATTCAATATCCACATTCCAGGACTCTGGATGTCTGAAATATAGAAGCACCAAATGTCTGCATTCTAGAATCGGAATGTGGTAGAATTCTAGAATGCACAGCACGACAGAATTCTAAAGTCCTAAAATGCCTGCTATTCGGAAGTTAAGGTGTCTGACATCCAGAATGTTACTAGGTCAGCATTCTACTGTTCTGAGAGATTCTGGGTTCTAGAATCAATGGACGGCAGAGTTCTGGAATGTCAGGGTGTCCAAACTCTAGAATCCTTCCGTGTCTGAACTCGAGAGTCCTTCAATGTCCACATTCCAGAACTCTGGATGTCTGAATTATAGAAGCACCAAATGTATGCATTCTAGAATCGGAAAGTGGCGGAATTCTAGAATGCACAGCACGGCGGAATTCTAAAGTCCCAAAATGCCTGCTATCCGGAAATTAAGGTGTCTGACATCAAGAATGCTACCAAGTCAGAATTATACCATTCTAAAAGATTCTGGGATCTAGAATCAATGGACGGCTGAGTTCCAGAATGTCAGGGTGGCAAAACTCTAGAATCCTTGCGTGTCTGAACTCGAGAGTTATTCAATGTCCACATTCCAGAACTCTGGATGTCTGAATTATAGAAGCGCCAAATGTCTGCATTCTAGAATCGGAATGTGGCGGAATTCTAGAATGCACAGCACGGAGGAATTCTAAAGTCCTAAAATGCCTGCTATTCGGAAGTTAAGGTGTCTGACATCCAGAATGTTACTAGGTCAGCATTCTACCGTTCTGAGAGATTCTGGGTTCTAGAATCAATGGACGGCAGAGATCTGGAATGTCAAGGTGTCCAAACTCTAGAATCCTTGCGTGTCTGAACTCGAGAGTCATTCAATGTCCACATTCCGGATCACAGGGTGTCTGAATTCCAGAAGCACCAAATGTCTGCATTCTAGAATTGGAATGTGGTGGAATTATAGAATGCACAGCACGGGGGAATTCTAAAGTCCTAAAATGCCTGCTATCCGGAAGTTAAGGTGTGTGACATCCAGAATGGTACCACATCAGAATTATACCATTCTGAAACATTCTGGGATCTAGAATCAATGGACGGCCGAGTTCCAGAATGTCAGGGTGGCAAAACTCTAGAATCCTTGCGTGTCTGAACTCGAGAGTCATTCAATGTCCACATTCCAGACCTCTGGATGTCTGAATTATAGAAGCACCAAATGTCTGCATTCTAGAATCGGAATGTGGCGGAATTCTAGAATTCACAGCACGGCGGAATTCTAAAGTCCTAAAATGCCTGCTATCCGGAAGTTAACGTGTCTGACATCAAGAATGCTACCAAGTCAGAATTATAACATTCTGAAACATTCTGGGATCTAGAATCAACGGACGGCTGAGTTCCAGAATGCGAGGGTGTCAAAACTCTAGAATCCTGGCGGGTCTGAACTCGAGAGTCATTCAATGTCCACATTCCAGAACTCTGGATGTCTGAAATATAGAAGCACCAAATGACTGCATTCTAGAATCGGAATGTGGCGGAATTCTAGAATGCACAGCACAGCGGAATTTTAAAGTCCTAAAATGCCTGCTATACTGAAGTCAAGGTGTCTGACATCCAGAATGTTACTAAGTCAGGATTCTACCATTCTGAGAAATTCTCGGTTCTATAATCAATGGATGGCAGAGTTCTGGAATGTCAGGGTGTTCAAACTCAAGAATACTTGCGTGTCTGAACTCGAGAGTCATTCAATGTCCACATTCCGCATCACAGGGTGTCTGAATTCTAGAAGCACCAAATGTCTGCATTCTAGAATCGGAATGTGGCGGAATTCTAGAATGCACAGCACAGCGGAATTCGAATGTCCTAAAATGCCTGCTATCCGGAAGTTAAGGTGTCTGACATCCAGAATGCTACCACGTCAGAATTATACCATTCTGAAACATTCTGTGATCTAGAATCAATGGACGGCTGAGTTCCAGAATGTCAGTGTGGCAAAACTCTAGAATCCTTGCGTGTCTGAACTCGAGAGTCATTCAATGTCCACATTCCAGAACTCTGGATGTCTGAATTATCGAAGCACCAAATGTCTGCATTCTAGAATCGGAATATGGCGGAATTCTAGAATGCACAGCACGGCGGAATTCTAAAGTCCTAAAATGCCTGCTATCCGGAAGTTAAGGTGTCTGACATCAAGAATGCTACCAAGTCAGAATTATACCATTCTGAAAGATTCTGGGATCTAGAATCAATGGACGGCTGAGTTCCAGAATGTCATGGTGGCAAAATTCTAGAATTCTTGTGTGTCTGAACTCGAGAGTCATTCAATGTCCACATTACGGAACTCTGGATGTCTGAATTATAGAAGCACCAAATGTCTGCATTCTAGAATCGGAATGTGGCGGAATACTAGAATGCACAGCACGGCGGAATTCTAAAGCCCTAAAATGCTTGCTATCCGGAAGTTAAGGTGTCTGATATCAATTGTGCTACCAAGTCAGAATTATAACATTCTGAAAGATTCTGGGGTCTAGAATCAATGGACGGCTGAGTTCCAGAATGTCAGGGTGGCAAAACTCTAGAATCCTTGCCTGTCTGAACTCGAGAGTCATTCAATTTCCACATTCCAGAACTCTGGCTGTCTGAAATATAGAAGCACCAAATGTCTGCATTCTAGAATCGGAATACGGCGGAATTCTAGAATGCACAGCACGGCGGAATTTTAAAGTCCTATAATGCCTGCTTTACGGTAGTCAAGGTGTCTGACCTCCAGAATGTTACTAAGTCAGCATTCTACCGTTCTGAGAAATTCTGGGTTCTAGAATCAATGGATGGCAGAGTTCTGGAATGTCAGGGTGTTTAAACTCAAGAATACCTGCGTGTCTGAACTCGAGAGTCATTCAATGTCCACATTCCGCATCACAGGGTGTCTGAATTCCAGAAGCACCAAATGTCTGCATTCTAGAATCGGAATGTGGCGGAATTCTAGAATGCACAGCACGGCGGAATTCGAAAGTCCTAAAATGCCTGCTATCCGGAAGTTAAGGTGTCTGAAATCCAGAATGCTACCACGTCACAATTATACCATTCTGAAAGATTCTGGGATCTAGAATCAATGGACGGCTGAGTTCCAGAATGTCAGGGTTTCCAAACTCTAGAATCCTTGCATGTCTGAACTCGAGAGTCATTCAATATCCACATTCCAGGACTCTGGATGTCTGAAATATAGAAGCACCAAATGTCTGCATTCTAGAATCGGAATGTGGCGGAATTGTAGAATGCACAGCACGACAGAATTCTAAAGTCCTAAAATGCCTGCTATTCGGAAGTTAAGGTGTCTGACATCCAGAATGTTACTAGGTCAGCATTCTACCGTTCTGAGAGATTCTGGGTTCTAGAATCAATGGACGGCAGAGTTCTGGAATGTCAGGGTGTCCAAACTCTAGAATCCTTCCATGTCTGAACTCGAGAGTCATTCAATGTCCACATTCAAGAACTCTGGATGTCTGAATTATAGAAGCACCAAATGTCTGCATTCTAGAATCGGAATGTGGCGGAATTCTAGAATGCACAGCACGGCGGAATTCTAAAGTCCTAAAATGCCTGCTATCCGGAAGTTAAGGTGTCTGACATCAAGAATGCTACCAAGTCAGAATTATACCATTCTGAAAGATTCTGGGATCTAGAATCAATGGACGGCTGAGTTCCAGAATGTCAGGGTGGCAAAACTCTGGAATGCTTGCCTGTCTGAACTCGAGAGTCTTTCAATGTCCACATTCCAGAACTCTGGATGTCTGAATTAGAGAAGCACCAAATGTCTGCATTCTAGAATCGGAATGTGGCGGAATACTAGAATGCACAGCACGGCGGAATTCTAAAGCCCTAAAATGCCTGCTATCCGGAAGTTAAGGTGTCTGACATCAAGAGTGCTACCAAGTCAGAATTATAACATTCTGAAAGATTCTGGGATCTAGAATCAATGGACGGCTGAGTTCCAGAATGTCAGGGTGGCAAAACTCTAGAATCCTTGCCTGTCTGAACTCGAGAGTCATTCAATGTCCACATTCCAGAACTCTGGATGTCTGAAATATAGAAGCACCAAATGTCTGCATTCTAGAATCGGAATGTGGCGGAATGGTAGAATGCACAGCACGGAGGAATTTTAAAGTCCTAAAATGCCTGCTATACGGAAGTCAAGGTGTCTGACCTCCAGAATGTTACTAAGACAGCATTCTACCGTTCTGAGAAATTCTGGGTTCTAGAATCAATGGATGGCAGAGTTCTGGAATGTCAGGGTGTTCAAACTCAAGAATACTTGCGTGTCTGAACTCGAGAGTCATTCAATGTCCACATTCCGCATCACAGGGTGTCTGAATTCCAGAAGCACCAAATGTCTGCATTCTAGAATCGGAATGTGGCGGAATTCTAGAATGCACAGCACGGCGGAATTCTAAAGTCCTAAAATGCCTGCTATCCGGAAGTTAAGGTGTCTGACATCAAGAATGCTACCAAGTCAGAATTATACCATTCTGAAAGATTCTGGGATCTAGAATCAATGGACGGCTGAGTTCCAGAATGTCAGGGTGGCAAAACTCTAGAATGCTTGCCTGTCTGAACTCGAGAGTCTTTCAATGTCCACATTCCAGAACTCTGGATGTCTGAAATATAGAAGCACCAAATGTCTGCATTCTAGAATCGGAATGTGGCAGAATTCTAGAATGCACAGCACAGCGGAATTTTAAAGTCCTAAAATGCCTGCTATTCGGAAGTCAAGGTGTCTGACCTCCAGAATGTTACTAAGTCAGCATTCTACCGTTCTGAGAGATTCTCGGTTCTAGAATCAATGGATGGCAGAGTTCTGGAATGTCAGGGTGTTCAAACTCAAGAATTCTTGCGTGTCTGAACTCGAGAGTCATTCAATGTCCACATTCCGCATCACAGGGTGTCTGAATTCCAGAAGCACCAAATGTCTGCATTCTAGAATCGGAATGTGGCGGAATTCTAGAATGCACAGCACGGCGGAATTCGAAAGTCCTAAAATGCCTGCTATCCGGAAGTTAAGGTGTCTGAAATCCGGAATGCTACCACGTCAGAATTATACCATTCTGAAAGATTCTGGGATCTAGAATCAATGGACGGCTGAGTTCCAGAATGTCAGGGTTTCCAATCTCTAGAATCCTTGCATGTCTGAACTCGAGAGTCAATCAATATCCACATTCCAGGACTCTGGATGTCTGAAATATAGAAGCACCAAATGTCTGCATTCTAGAATCGGAATGTGGTAGAATTCTAGAATGCACAGCACGACAGAATTCTAAAGTCCTAAAATGCCTGCTATTCGGAAGTTAAGGTGTCTGACATCCAGAATGTTACTAGGTCAGCATTCTACCGTTCTGAGAGATTCTGGGTTCTAGAATCAATGGACGGCAGAGTTCTCGAATGTCAGGGTGTCCAAACTCTAGAATCCTTCCGTGTCTGAACTCGAGAGTCATTCAATGTCCACATTCCAGAACTCTGGATGTCTGAATTATAGAAGCACCAAAAGTCTGCATTCTTGAATCGGAATGTGGCGGAATTCTAGAATGCACAGCACGGCAGAATTCTAAAGTCCTAAAATGCCTGCTATCCGGAAGTTAAGGTGTCTGAAATCCGGAATGCTACCACGTCAGAATTATACCATTCTGAAAGATTCTGGGATCTAGAATTAATGGGCGGCTGAGTTTCAGAATGTCAGCGTGGCAAAATTCTAGAATCCTTGTGTGTCTGAACTCGAGAGTCATTCAATATCCACATTCCAGAACTCTGGATGTCTGAATTATAGAAGCACCAAATGTCTGCATTCTAGAATCGGAATGTGGCGGAATACTAGAATGCACAGCACGGCGGAATTCTAAAGCCCTAAAATGCTTGCTATCCGGAAGTTAAGGTGTCTGATATCAAGAGTGCTACCAAGTCAGAATTATAACATTCTGTAAGATTCTGGGGTCTAGAATCAATGGACGGCTGAGTTCCAGAATGTCAGGGTGGCAAAACTCTAGAATCGTTGCCTGTCTGAACTCGGGAGTCATTCAATGTCCACATTCCAGAACTCTGGATGTCTGAAATATAGAAGCACCAAATGTCTGCATTCTTGAATCGGAATGTGGCGGAATTCTAGAATGCACAGCACGGCAGAATTCTAAAGTCCTAAAATGCCTGCTATCCGGAAGTTAAGGTGTCTGACATCAAGAATGCTACCAAGTCAGAATTATACGATTCTGAAAGATTCTGGGATCTAGAATCAATGGACGGCTGAGTTTCAGAATGTCAGGGTGGCAAAATTCTAGAATCCTTGTGTGTCTGAACTCGAGAGTCATTCAATATCCACATTCCAGAACTCTGGATGTCTGAATTATAGAAGCACCAAATGTCTGCATTCTAGAATCGGAATGTTGCAGAATTCTAGAATGCACAGCATGGCGGAATTTTAAAGTCCTAAAATGCCTGCTATACGGAAGTCAAGGTGTCTGACCTCCAGAATGTTACTAAGTCATCATTCTACCGTTCTGAGAAATTCTGGGTTCAAGAATCAATGGATGGCAGAGTTCTGGAATGTCAGGGTGTTCAAACTCAAGAATACTTGCGTGTCTGAACTCGAGAGACATTCAATGTCCACATTCCGCATCACAGGGTGTCTGAATTCCAGAAGCACCAAATGTCTGCATTCTAGAATCGGAATGTGGCGGAATTCTAGAATGCACAGCACGGCGGAATTCGAAAGTCCTAAAATGCCTGCTATCCGGAAGTTAAGGTGTCTGAAATCCAGAATGCTACCACGTCAGAATTATACCATTCTGAAAGATTCTGGGATCTAGAATCAATGTACGGCTGAGTTCCAGAATGTCAGGGTTTCCAATCTCTAGAATCCTTGCATGTCTGAACTCGAGAGTCATTCAATATCCACATTCCAGGACTCTGGATGTCTGAAATATAGAAGCACCAAATGTCTGCATTCTAGAATCGGAATGTGGTAGAATTCTAGAATGCACAGCACGACAGAATTCTAAAGTCCTAAAATGCCTGCTATTCGGAAGTTAAGGTGTCTGACATCCAGAATGTTACTAGGTCAGCATTCTACCGTTCTGAGAGATTCTGGGTTCTAGAATCAATGGACGGCAGAGTTCTGGAATGTCAGGGTGTCCAAACTCTAGAATCCTTCCGTGTCTGAACTCGAGAGTCATTCAATGTCCACATTCCAGAACTCTGGATGTCTGAATTATAGAAGCACCAAATGTCTGCATTCTAGAATCGGAATGTGGCGGAATTCTAGAATGCACAGCACGGCGGAATTCTAAAGTCCCAAAATGCCTGCTATCCGGAAATTAAGGTGTCTGACATCAAGAATGCTACCAAGTCAGAATTATACCATTCTAAAAGATTCTGGGATCTAGAATCAATGGACGGCTGAGTTCCAGAATGTCAGGGTGGCAAAACTCTAGAATCCTTGCGTGTCTGAATTCGAGAGTCATTCAATGTCCACATTCCAGAACTCTGGATGTCTGAATTATAGAAGCGCCAAAGGTCTGCATTCTAGAATCGGAATGTGGCGGAATTCTAGAATGCACAGCACGGAGGAATTCTAAAGTCCTAAAATGCCTGCTATTCGGAAGTTAAGGTGTCTGACATCCAGAATGTTACTAGGTCAGCATTCTACCGTTCTGAGAGATTCTGGGTTCTAGAATCAATGGACGGCAGAGATCTGGAATGTCAGGGTGTCCAAACTCTAGAATCCGTGCGTGTCTGAACTCGAGAGTCATTCAATGTCCACATTCCGGATCACAGGGTGTCTGAATTCCAGAAGCACCAAATGTCTGCATTCTAGAATTGGAATGTGGTGGAATTATAGAATGCACAGCACGGCGGAATTCTAAAGTCCTAAAATGCCTGCTATCCGGAAGTTAAGGTGTGTGACATCCAGAATGGTACCACATCAGAATTATACCATTCTGAAACATTCTGGGATCTAGAATCAATGGACGGCCAAGTTCCAGAATGTCAGGGTGGCAAAACTCTAGAATCCTTGCGTGTCTGAACTCGAGAGTCATTCAATGTCCACATTCCAGAACTCTGGATGTCTGTATTATAGAAGCACCAAATGTCTGCATTCTAGAATCGGAATGTGGCGGAATTCTAGAATTCACAGCACGGCGGAATTCTAAAGTCCTAAAATGCCTGCTATCCGGAAGTTAACGTGTCTGACATCAAGAATGCTACCAAGTCAGAATTATAACATTCTGAAACATTCTGGGATCTAGAATCAATGGACGGCTGAGTTCCAGAATGCGAGGGTGTCAAAACTCTAGAATCCTGGCGGGTCTGAACTCGAGAGTCATTCAATGTCCACATTCCAGAACTCTGGATGTCTGAAATATAGAAGCACCAAATGTCTGCATTCTAGAATCGGAATGTGGCGGAATTCTAGAATGCACAGCACAGCGGAATTTTAAAGTCCTAAAATGCCTGCTATACTGAAGTCAAGGTGTCTGACATCCAGAATGTTACTAAATCAGCATTCTACCGTTCTGAGAAATTCTCGGTTCTATAATCAATGGATGGCAGAGTTCTGGAATGTCAGGGTGTTCAAACTCAAGAATACTTGCGTGTCTGAACTCGAGAGTCATTCAATGTCCACATTCCGCATCACAGGGTGTCTGAATACTAGAAGCACCAAATGTCTGCATTCTAGAATCGGAATGTGGCGGAATTCTAGAATGCACAGCACAGCGGAATTCGAATGTCCTAAAATGCCTGCTATCCGGAAGTTAAGGTGTCTGACATCCAGAATGCTACCACGTCAAAATTATACCATTCTGAAACATTCTGGGATCTAGAATCAATGGACGGCTGAGTTCCAGAATGTCAGGGTGGCAAAACTCTAGAATCCTTGCGTGTCTGAACTCGAGAGTCATTCAGTGTCCACATTCCAGAACTCTGGATGTCTGAATTATAGAAGCACCAAATGTCTGCTTTCTAGAATCGGAATGTGGCGGAATTCTAGAATGCACAGCACGGCGGAAATCTAAAGTCCTAAAATGCCTGCTATCCGGAAGTTAATGTGTCTGACATCAAGAATGCTACCACGTCAGAATTATACCATTCTGAAACATTCTGTGATCTGGAATCAATGGACGGCTGAGTTCCAGAATGTCAGTGTGGCAAAACTCTAGAATCCTTGCGTGTCTGAACTCGAGAGTCATTCAATGTCCACATTCCAGAACTCTGGATGTCTGAATTATAGAAGCACCAAATGTCTGCATTCTAGAATCGGAATATGGCGGAATTCTAGAATGCACAGCACGGCGGAATTCTAAAGTCCTAAAATGCCTGCTATCCGGAAGTTAAGGTGTCTGACATCAAGAATGCTACCAAGTCAGAATTATACCATTCTGAAAGATTCTGGGATGTAGAATCAATGGACGGCTGAGTTCCAGAATGTCATGGTGGCAAAATTCTAGAATCCTTGTGTGTCTGAACTCGAGAGTCATTCAATGTCCACATTCCAGAACTCTGGATGTCTGAATTATAGAAGCACCAAATGTCTGCATTCTAGAATCGGAATGTGGCGGAATACTAGAATGCACAGCACGGCGGAATTCTAAAGCCCTAAAATGCCTGCTATACGGAAGTCAAGGTGTCTGACCTCCAGAATGTTACTAAGTCAGCATTCTACCGTTCTGAGAAATTCTGGGCTCTAGAATCAATGGATGGCAGAGTTCTGGAATGTCAGGGTGTTCAAACTCAAGAATACCTGCGTGTCTGAACTCGAGAGTCATTCAATGTCCACATTCCGCATCACAGGGTGTCTGAATTCTAGAAGCACCAAATGTCTGCATTCTAGAATCGGAATGTGGCGGAATTCTAGAATGCACAGCACAGCGGAATTCGAATGTCCTAAAATGCCTGCTATCCGGAAGTTAAGGTGTCTGACATCCAGAATGCTACCACGTCAAAATTATACCATTCTGAAACATTCTGGGATCTAGAATCAATGGACGGCTGAGTTCCAGAATGTCAGGGTGGCAAAACTCTAGAATCCTTGCGTGTCTGAACTCGAGAGTCATTCAGTGTCCACATTCCAGAACTCTGGATGTCTGAATTATAGAAGCACCAAATGTCTGCTTTCTAGAATCGGAATGTGGCGGAATTCTAGAATGCACAGCACGGCGGAAATCTAAAGTCCTAAAATGCCTGCTATCCGGAAGTTAATGTGTCTGACATCAAGAATGCTACCACGTCAGAATTATACCATTCTGAAACATTCTGTGATCTGGAATCAATGGACGGCTGAGTTCCAGAATGTCAGTGTGGCAAAACTCTAGAATCCTTGCGTGTCTGAACTCGAGAGTCATTCAATGTCCACATTCCAGAACTCTGGATGTCTGAAATATAGAAGCACCAAATGTCTGCATTCTAGAATCGGAATATGGCGGAATTCTAGAATGCACAGCACGGCGGAATTCTAAAGTCCTAAAATGCCTGCTATCCGGAAGTTAAGGTGTCTGACATCAAGAATGCTACCAAGTCAGAATTATACCATTCTGAAAGATTCTGGGATGTAGAATCAATGGACGGCTGAGTTCCAGAATGTCATGGTGGCAAAATTCTAGAATCCTTGTGTGTCTGAACTCGAGAGTCATTCAATGTCCACATTCCAGAACTCTGGATGTCTGAATTATAGAAGCACCAAATGTCTGCATTCTAGAATCGGAATGTGGCGGAATACTAGAATGCACAGCACGGCGGAATTCTAAAGCCCTAAAATGCCTGCTATACGGAAGTCAAGGTGTCTGACCTCCAGAATGTTACTAAGTCAGCATTCTACCGTTCTGAGAAATTCTGGGTTCTAGAATCAATGGATGGCAGAGTTCTGGAATGTCAGGGTGTTCAAACTCAAGAATACCTGCGTGTCTGAACTCGAGAGTCATTCAATGTCCACATTCCGCATCACAGGGTGTCTGAATTCCAGAAGCACCAAATGTCTGCATTCTAGAATCGGAATGTGGCGGAATTCTAGAATGCACAGCACGGCGGAATTCGAAAGTCCTAAAATGCCTGCTATCCGGAAGTTAAGCTGTCTGAAATCCAGAATGCTACCACGTCACAATTATACCATTCTGAAAGATTCTGGGATCTAGAATCAATGGACGGCTGAGTTCCAGAATGTCAGGGTTTCCAAACTCTAGAATCCTTGCATGTCTGAACTCGAGAGTCATTCAATATCCACATTCCACGACTCTGGATGTCTGAAATATAGAAGCACCAAATGTCTGCATTCTAGAATCGGAATGTGGCGGAATTGTAGAATGCACAGCACGACAGAATTCTAAAGTCCTAAAATGCCTGCTATTCGGAAGTTAAGTTGTCTGACATCCAGAATGTTACTAGGTCAGCATTCTACCGTTCTGAGAGATTCTGGGTTCTAGAATCAATGGACGACAGAGTTCTGGAATGTCAGGGTGTCCAAACTCTAGAATCCTTCCATGTCTGAACTCGAGAGTCATTCAATGTCCACATTCAAGAACTCTGGATGTCTGAATTATAGAAGCACCAAATGTCTGCATTCTAGAATCGGAATGTGGCGGAATTCTAGAATGCACAGCACGGCGGAATTCTAAAGTCCTAAAATGCCTGCTATCCGGAAGTTAAGGTGTCTGACATCAAGAATGCTACCACGTCAGAATTATACCATTCTGAAAGATTCTGGGATCTAGAATCAATGGACGGCTGAGTTCCAGAATGTCAGGGTGGCAAAACTCTGGAATGCTTGCCTGTCTGAACTCGAGAGTCTTTCAATGCCAACATTCCAGAACTCTGGATGTCTGAATTAGAGAAGCACCAAATGTCTGCATTCTAGAATCGGAATGTGGCGGAATACTAGAATGCACAGCACGGCGGAATTCTAAAGCCCTAAAATGCCTGCTATCCGGAAGTTAAGGTGTCTGACATCAAGAGTGCTACCAAGTCAGAATTATAACATTCTGAAAGATTCTGGGATCTAGAATCAATGGACGGCTGAGTTCCAGAATGTCAGGGTGGCAAAACTCTAGAATGCTTGCCTGTCTGAACTCGAGAGTCATTCAATGTCCACATTCAAGAACTCTGGATGTCTGAATTATAGAAGCACCAAATGTCTGCATTCTAGATTCGGAATGTGGCGGAATTCTAGAATGCACAGCACGGCGGAATTCTAAAGTCCTAAAATGCCTGCTATACGGAAGTCAAGGTGTCTGACCTCCAGAATGTTAGTAAGACAGCATTCTACCGTTCTGAGAAATTCTGGGTTCTAGAATCAATGGATGGCAGAGTTCTGGAATGTCAGGGTGTTCAAACTCAAGAATACTTGCGTGTCTGAACTCGAGAGTCATTCAATGTCCACATTCCGCATCACAGGGTGTCTGAATTCCAGAAGCACCAAATGTCTGCATTCTAGAATCGGAATGTGGCGGAATTCTAGAATGCACAGCACGGCGGAATTCTAAAGTCCTAAAATGCCTGCTATCCGGAAGTTAAGGTGTCTGACATCAAGAATGCTACCAAGTCAGAATTATACCATTCTGAAAGATTCTGGGATCTAGAATCAATGGACGGCTGAGTTCCAGAATGTCAGGGTGGCAAAACTCTAGAATGCTTGCCTGTCTGAACTCGAGAGTCTTTCAATGTCCACATTCCAGAACTCTGGATGTCTGAAATATAGAAGCACCAAATGTCTGCATTCTAGAATCGGAATGTGGCAGAATTCTAGAATGCACAGCACAGCGGAATTTTAAAGTCCTAAAATGCCTGCTATTCGGAAGTCAAGGTGTCTGACATCCAGAATGTTACTAAGTCAGCATTCTACCGTTCTGAGAGATTCTCGGTTCTAGAATCAATGGATGGCAGACTTCTGGAATGTCAGGGTGTTCAAACTCAAGAATACTTGCGTGTCTGAACTCGAGAGTCATTCAATGTCCACATTCCGCATCACAGGGTGTCTGAATTCCAGAAGCACCAAATGTCTGCATTCTAGAATCGGAATGTGGCGGAATTCTAGAATGCACAGCACGGCGGAATTTGAAAGTCCTAAAATGCCTGCTATCCGGAAGTTAAGGTGTCTGAAATCCGGAATGCTACCACGTCAGAATTATACCATTCTGAAAGATTCTGGGATCCAGAATCAATGGACGGCTGAGTTCCAGAATGTCAGGGTTTCCAATCTCTAGAATCCTTGCATGTCTGAACTCGAGAGTCAATCAATATCCACATTCCAGGACTCTGGATGTCTGAAATATAGAAGCACCAAATGTCTGCATTCTAGAATCGGAATGTGGTAGAATTCTAGAATGCACAGCACGACAGAATTCTAAAGTCCTAAAATGCCTGCTATTCGGAAGTTAAGGTGTCTGACATCCAGAATGTTACTAGGTCAGCATTCTACCGTTCTGAGGGATTCTGGGTTCTAGAATCAATGGACGGCAGAGTTCTGGAATGTCAGGGTGTCCAAACTCTAGAAACCTTCCGTGTCTGAACTCGAGAGTCATTCAATGTCCACATTCCAGAACTCTGGATGTCTGAATTATAGAAGCACCAAATGTCTGCATTCTTGAATCGGAATGTGGCGGAATTCTAGAATGCACAGCACGGCAGAATTCTAAAGTCCTAAAATGCCTGCTATCCGGAAGTTAAGGTGTCTGACATCAAGAATGCTACCAAGTCAGAATTATACGATTCTGAAAGATTCTGGGACCTAGAATCAATGGACGGCTGAGTTTCAGAATGTCAGGGTGGCAAAATTCTAGAATCCTTGTGTGTCTGAACTCGAGAGTCATTCAATATCCACATTCCAGAACTCTGGATGTCTGAATTATAGAAGCACCAAATGTCTGCATTCTAGAATCGGAATGTGGCGGAATTCTAGAATGCACAGCACGGCGGAATTCTAAAGTCCTAAAATGCCTGCTATCCGGAAGTTAAGGTGTCTGACATCAAGAATGCTACCAAGTCAGAATTATACCATTCTGAAAGATTCTGGGATCTAGAATCAATGGACGGCTGAGTTCCAGAATGTCAGGGTGGCAAAACTCTGGAATGCTTGCCTGTCTGAACTCGAGAGTCTTTCAATGTCCACATTCCAGAACTCTGGATGTCTGAAATATAGAAGCACCAAATGTCTGCATTCTAGAATCGGAATGTGGCAGAATTCTAGAATGCACAGCAAGGCGGAATTTTAAAGTCCTAAAATGCCTGCTATTCGGAAGTCAAGGTGTCTGACATCCAGAATGTTACTAAGTCAGCATTCTACCGTTCTGAGAGATTCTGGGTTCTAGAATCAATGGATGGCAGAGTTCTGGAATGTCAGGGTGTTCAAACTCAAGAATACTTGCGTGTCTGAACTCGAGAGTCATTCAATGTCCACATTCCGCATCACAGGGTGTCTGAATTCCAGAAGCACCAAATGTCTGCATTCTAGAATCGGAATGTGGCGGAATTCTAGAATGCACAGCACGGCGGAATTCGAAAGTCCTAAAATGCCTGCTATCCGGAAGTTAAGGAGTCTGAAATCCGGAATGCTACCACGTCAGAATTATACCATTCTGAAAGATTCTGGGATCTAGAATCAATGGACGGCTGAGTTCCAGAATGTCAGGGTTTCCAATCTCTAGAATCCTTGCATGTCTGAACTCGAGAGTCAATCAATATCCACATTCCAGGACTCTGGATGACTGAAATATAGAAGCACCAAATGTCTGCATTCTAGAATCGGAATGTGGTAGAATTCTAGAATGCACAGCACGACAGAATTCTAAAGTCCTAAAATGACTGCTATTCGGAAGTTAAGGTGTCTGACATCCAGAATGTTACTAGGTCAACATTCTACCGTTCTGAGAGATTCTGGGTTCTAGAATCAATGGACGGCAGAGTTCTGGAATGTCAGGGTCTCCAAACTCTAGAATCCTTCCGTGTCTGAACTCGAGAGTCATTCAATGTCCACATTCCAGAACTCTGGATGTCTGAATTATAGAAGCACCAAATGTCTGCATTCTTGAATCGGAATGTGGCGGAATTCTAGAATGCACAGCACGGCAGAATTCTAAAGTCCTAAAATGCCTGCTATCCGGAAGTTAAGGTGTCTGACATCAAGAATGCTACCAAGTCAGAATTATACCATTCTGAAAGATTCTGGGATCTAGAATCAATGGACGGCTGAGTTTCAGAATGTCAGGGTGGCAAAATTCTAGAATCCTTGTGTGTCTGAACTCGAGAGTCATTCAATATCCACATTCCAGAACTCTGGATGTCTGAATTATAGAAGCACCAAATGTCTGCATTCTAGAATCGGAATGTGGCGGAATACTAGAATGCACAGCACGGCGGAATTCTAAAGCCCTAAAATGCCTGCTATCCGGAAGTAAAGGTGTCTGACATCAAGAGTGCTACCAAGTCAGAATTATAACATTCTGAAAGATTCTGGGATCTAGAATCAATGGACGGCTGAGTTCCAGAATGTCAGGGTGGCAAAACTCTAGAATCCTTGCCTGTCTGAACTCGAGAGTCATTCAATGTCCACATTCCAGAACTCTGGATGTCTGAAATATAGAAGCACCAAATGTCTGCATTCTAGAATCGGAATGTGGCGGAATTGTAGAATGCACAGCACGGAGGAATTTTAAAGTCCTAAAATGCCTGCTATACGGAAGTCAAGGTGTCTGACATCCAGAATGTTACTAAGACAGCATTCTACCTTTCTGAGAAATTCTGGGTTCTAGAATCAATGGATGGCAGAGTTCTGGAATGTCAGGGTGTTCAAACACAAGAATACTTGCGTGTCTGAACTCGAGAGTCATTCAATGTCCACATTCCGCATCACAGGGTGTCTGAATTCCAGAAGCACCAAATGTCTGCATTCTAGAATCGGAATGTGGCGGAATTCTAGAATGCACAGCACGGCGGAATTCGAAAGTCCTAAAATGCCTGCTATCCGGAAGTTAAGGTGTCTGACATCAAGAATGCTACCAAGTCAGAATTATACCATTCCGAAAGATTCTGGGATCCAGAATCAATGGACGGCTGAGTTGCAGAATGTCAGGGTGGCAAAACTCTAGAATCCTTGCCTGTCTGAACTCGAGAGTCTTTCAATGTCCACATTCCAGAACTCTGGATGTCTGAAATATAGAAGCACCAAATGTCTGCATTCTAGAATCGGAATGTGGCAGAATTCTAGAATGCACAGCACAGCGGAATTTTAAAGTCCTAAAATGCCTGCTATTCGGAAGTCAAGGTGTCTGACATCCAGAATGTTACTAAGTCAGCATTCTACCGTTCTGAGAGATTCTCGGTTCTAGAATCAATGGATGGCAGAGTTCTGGAATGTCAGGGTGTTCAAACTCAAGAATACTTGCGTGTCTGAACTCGAGAGTCATTCAATGTCCACATTCCGCATCACAGGGTGTCTGAATTCCAGAAGCACCAAATGTCTGCATTCTAGAATCGGAATGTGGCGGAATTCTAGAATGCACAGCACGGCGGAATTCGAAAGTCCTAAAATGCCTGCTATCCGGAAGTTAAGGTGTCTGAAATCCGGAATGCTACCACGTCAGAATTATACCATTCTGAAAGATTCTGGGATCTAGAATCAATGGACGGCTGAGTTCCAGAATGTCAGGGTTTCCAATCTCTAGAATCCTTGCATGTCTGAACTCGAGAGTCAATCAATATCCACATTCCAGGACTCTGGATGTCTGAAATATAGAAGCACCAAATGTCTGCATTCTAGAATCGGAATGTGGTAGAATTCTAGAATGCACAGCACGACAGAATTCTAAAGTCCTAAAATGCCTGCTATTCGGAAGTTAAGGTGTCTGACATCCAGAATGTTACTAGGTCAGCATTCTACCGTTCTGAGAGATTCTGGGTTCTAGAATCAATGGACCGCAGAGTTCTGGAATGTCAGGGTGTCCAAACTCTAGAATCCTTCCGTGTCTGAACTCGAGAGTCATTCAATGTCCACATTCCAGAACTCTGGATGTCTGAATTATAGAAGCACCAAATGTCTGCATTCTTGAATCGGAATGTGGCGGAATTCTAGAATGCACAGCACGGCAGAATTCTAAAGTCCTAAAATGCCTGCTATCCGGAAGTTAAGGTGTATGACATCCAGAATGCTGCCACGTCAGAATTATACCATTCTGAAAGATTCTGGGATCTAGAATCAATGGACGGCTGAGTTCCAGAATGTCAGGGTGGCAAAACTCTAGAATCCTTGCGTGTCTGAACTCGAGAGTCATTCAATGTCCACATTCCAGAACTCTGGATGTCTGTATTATAGAAGCACCAAATGTCTGCATTCTAGAATCGGAATGTGGCGGAATTCTAGAATGCACAGCACGGCGGAATTCTAAAGTCCTAAAATGCCTGCTCTCCGGAAGTTAAGGTGTCTGACATCCAGAATGTTACTAGGTCAGCATTCTACCGTTCTGAGAGATTCTGGGTTCTAGAATCAATGGACGGCAGAGATCTGGCATGTCAGTGTGTCCAAACTCTAGAATCCTTGCGTGTCTGAACTCGAGAGTCATTCAACGTCCACATTCCGGATCACAGGGTGTCTGAATTGCAGAAGCACCAAATGTCTGCATTCTAGAATAGGAATGTGGTAGAATTCTAGAAAGCACAACACGGGGGAATTCTAAAGTCCTAAAATGCCTGCTATCCGGAAGTTAAGGTGTCTGACATCAAGAATGCTACCAAGTCAGAATTATACCATTCTGAAAGATTCTGGGATCTAGAATCAATGGACGGCTGAGTTCCAGAATGTCATGGTGTCAAAACTCTAGAATCCTTGCGTGTCTGAACTCGAGACTCATTCAATGTCCACATTCCAGAACTCTGGATGTCTGAATTATAGAAGCACCAAATGTCTGCATTCTAGAATCGGAATGTGGCGGAATTCTAGAATGCACAGCACGGCGGAATTCTAAAGTCCTAAAATGCCTGCTATCCGGAAGTTAAGGTGTCTGACATCAAGAATGCTACCAAGTCAGAATTATACCATTCTGAAAGATTCTGGGATCTAGAATCAATGGACGGCTGAGTTCCGGAATGTCAGGGTTACCAAACTCTAGAATCCTTGCGTGTCTGAACTCGAGAGTCATTCAATGTCCACATTCCAGAACTCTGGATGTCTGAATTATAGAAGCACCAAATGTCTGCATTCTAGAATCGGAATGTGGCGGAATTCTAGAATGCACAGCACGGCGGAATTCTAAAGTCCTAAAATGCCTACTAGCCGAAAGTTAAGGTGTCTGATGACCAGAATGTTACTAGTTCAGCATTCTACCGTTCTGAGAGATTCTGGGTTCTAGAATCAATGGACGGCAGAGTTCTGGAATGTCAGGGTGTCCAAACTCTAGAATCCTTCAGTGTTTGATCTCGAGAGTCATTCAATTTCCATATTCCGGGTCACAGGGTGACTGAATTCCAGAAGCACCAAATGTCTGCATTCTAGAATCGGAATGTGGCGGAATTCTAGAATGCACAGCACGGCGGAATTCGAAAGTCCTAAAATGCCTGCTATCCGGAAGTTAAGGTGTATGACATCCAGAATGCTGCCACGTCAGAATTATACCATTCTGAAAGATTCTGGGATCTAGAATCAATGGACGGCTGAGTTCCAGAATGTCAGGGTGGCAAAACTCTAGAATCCTTGCGTGTCTGAACTCGAGAGTCATTCAATGTCCACATTCCAGAACTCTGGATGTCTGTATTATAGAAGCACCAAATGTCTGCATTCTAGAATCGGAATGTGGCGGAATTCTAGAATGCACAGCACGGCGGAATTCTAAAGTCCTAAAATGCCTGCTCTCTGGAAGATAAGGTGTCTGACATCCAGAATGTTACTAGGTCAGCATTCTACCGTTCTGAGAGATTCTGGGTTCTAGAATCAATGGACGGCAGAGATCTGGCATGTCAGTGTGTCCAAACTCTAGAATCCTTGCGTGTCTGAACTCGAGAGTCATTCAATGTCCACATTCTGGATCACAGGGTGTCTGAATTGCAGAAGCACCAAATGTCTGCATTCTAGAATAGGAATGTGGTAGAATTCTAGAATGCACAACACGGGGGAATTCTAAAGTCCTAAAATGCCTGCTATCCGAAAGTTAAGGTGTCTGACATCAAGAATGCTACCAAGTCAGAATTATACCATTCTGAAAGATTCTGGGATCTAGAATCAATGGACGGCTGAGTTCCATAATGTCATGGTGGCAAAACTCTAGAATACTTGCGTGTCTGAACTCGAGAGTCATTCAATGTCCACATTCCAGAACTCTGGATGTCTGATTTATAGAAGCACCAAATGTCTGCATTATAGAATCAGAATGTGGCGGAATTCTAGAATGCACAGCACGGCGGAATTCTAAAGTCCTAAAATGCCTACTAGCCGAAAGTTTACGTGTCTGATGACCAGAATGTTACTAGGTCAGCATTCTACCGTTCTGAGAGATTCTGGGTACTAGAATCAACGGACGGCAGAGTTCTGGAATGTCAGGGTGCCCAAACTCTAGAATCCTTCAGTGTTTGAACTCGAGAGTCATTCAATTTCCATATTCCGGGTCACAGGGTTACTGAATTCCAGAAGCACCAAATGTCTGCATTCTAGAATCGGAATGTGGCGGAATTCTAGAATGCACAGCACGGCGGAATTCCAAAGTCCTAAAATGCCTGCTATCCGGAAGTTAAGGTGTATGACATCCAGAATGCTACCACGTCAGAATTATACCATTCTGAAAGATTCTGGGATCTAGAATCAATGGACGGCTGAGTTCCAGAATGTCAGGGTGGCAAAACTCTAGAATCCTTGCGTGTCTGAACTCGAGAGTCATTCAATGTCCACATTCCAGAACTCTGGATGTCTGTATTATAGAAGCACCAAATGTCTGCATTCTAGAATCAGAATGTGGCGGAATTCTAGAATGCACAGCACGGCAGAATTCTAAAGTCCTAAAATGCCTGCTCTCCGGAAGTTAACGTGTCTGACATCCAGAATGTTACTAGGTCAGCATTCTACCGTTCTGAGAGATTCTGGGTTCTAGAATCAATGGACGGCAGAGATCTGGCATGTCAGGGTGTCCAAACTCTAGAATCCTTGCGTGTCTGAACTCGAGAGTCATTCAATGTCCACATTCCGGATCACAGGGTGTCTGAATTCCAGAAGCACTAAATGTCTGCATTCTAGAATCGGAATGTGGTAGAATTCTAGAATGCACAACACGGCGGAATTCTAAAGTCCTAAAATGCCTGCTATCCGGAAGTTAAGGTGTCTGACACCCAGAATGCTACCACATCAGAATTATACCATTCTGAAACATTCTGGGATCTAGAATCAATGGACGGGTGAGTTCCAGAATGTCAGGGTGGCAAAACTCTAGAATCCTTGCGTGTCTGAACTCGAGAGTCATTCAATGTCCAGATTCCAGAACTCTGGATGTCTGAATTATAGAAGCACCAAATGTCTGCATTCTAGAATCGGAATGTGGCGGAATTCTAGAATGCACAGCACAGCGGAATTTTAAAGTCCTAAAATGCCTGCTATACGGAAGTCAAGGTGTCTGACATCCAGAATGTTACTAAGTCAGCATTCTACCGTTCTGAGAGATTCTTGGTTCTAGAATCAATGGATGGCAGAGTTCTGGAATGTCAGGGTGTTCAAACTCAAGAATACTTGCGTGTCTGAACTCGTGAGTCATTCAATGTCCACATTCCGCATCTCAGGGTGTCTGAATTCCAGAAGCACCAAATGTCTGCATTCTAGAATCGGAAAGTGGCGGAATTCTAGAATGCACAGCACGGCGGAATTCGAAAGTCCTAAAATGCCTGCTATCCGGAAGTTAAGGTGCCTGACATCCAGAATGCTACCACGTCAGAATTATACCATTCTGAAAGATTCTGGGATCTAGAATCAATGGACGGCTGAGTTCCAGAATGTCAGGGTTTCCAAACTCTAGAATCCTTGCATGTCTGAACTCGAGAGTCATTCAATATCCACATTCCAGGACTCTGGATGTCTGAAATATAGAAGCACCAAATGTCTGCATTCTAGAATCGGAATGTGGTAGAATTCTAGAATGCACAGCACGACAGAATTCTAAAGTCCTAAAATGCCTGCTATTCGGAAGTTAAGGTGTCTGACATCCAGAATGTTACTAGGTCAGCATTCTACCGTTCTGAGAGATTCTGGGTTCTAGAATCAATGGATGGCAGAGTTCTGGAATGTCAGGGTGTCCAAACTCTAGAATCCTTCCGTGTCTGAACTCGTGAGTCATTCAGTGTCCACATTCCGGATCACAGGGTGTCTGAATTCCAGAAGCACCAAATGTCTGCATTCTAGAATCGTAATGTGGTGGAATTCTAGAATGCACAGCACGGCGGAATTCGAAAGTCCTAAAATGCCTGCTATCGGGAAGTTAAGGTGTCTGACATCCAGAATGCTACCACGTCAGAATTATACCATTCTGAAAGATTCTGGGATCTAGAATCAATGGACGGCTGAGTTCCAGAATGTCAGGGTGGCAAAACTCTAGAATCCTTGCGTGTCTGAACTCGAGACTCATTCAATGTCCACATTCCAGAACTCTGGATGTCTGAATTATAGAAGCACCAAATGTCTGCATTCTAGAATCGGAATGTGGCAGAATTCTAGAATGCACAGCACGGCGGAATTCTAAAATCCTAAAATGCCTGCTATCCGGAAGTTAAGGTGTCTGACATAAAGAATGCTACTAAGTCAGAATTATACCATTGTGAAAGATTCTGGGATCTAGAATCAATGGACGGCTGAGTTCCAGAATGTCAGGGTGGCAAAACTCTAGAATCCTTGCCTGTCTGAACTCGAGAGTCATTCAATGTCCACATTCCAGAACTCTGGATGTCTGAATTATAGAAGCACCAAATGTCTGCATTCTAGAATTGGAATGTGGCCGAATTCTAGAATGCACAGCACGGCAGTATTCTACAGTCCTATAATGCCTACTAGCCGAAAGTTAAGGTGTCTGATGACCAGAATGTTACTAGGTCAGCATTCTACCGTTCTGAGAGATTCTGGGTTCTAGAATCAATGGACGGCAGAGTTCTGGAATGTCAGGGTGTCCAAACTCTAGAATACTTCAGTGTTTGAACTCGAGAGTCATTCAATTTCCATATTCTGGGTCACAGGGTGACTGAATTCCAGAAGCACCAAATGTCTGCATTCTAGAATCGGAATGTGGCGGAATTCTAGAATGCACAGCATGGCGGAATTCGAAAGTCCTAAAATGCCTGCTATCCGGAAGTTAAGGTGTATGACATCCAGAATGCTGCCACGTCAGAATTATACCATTCTGAAAGATTCTGGGATCTAGAATCAATGGACGGCTGAGTTCCAGAATGTCAGGGTGGCAAAATTCTAGAATCCTTGCGTGTCTGAACTCGAGAGTCATTCAATGTCCACATTCCAGAACTCTGGATGTCTGTATTATAGAAGCACCAAATGTCTGCATTCTAGAATCGGAATGTGGCGGAATTCTAGAATGCACAGCACGGCGGAATTCTAAAGTCCTAAAATGCCTGCTCTCCGGAAGTTAAGGTGTCTGACATCCAGAATGTTACTAGGTCAGCATTCTACCGTTCTGAGAGATTCTGGGTTCTAGAATCAATGGACGGCAGAGATCTGGCATGTCAGTGTGTCCAAACTCTAGAATCCTTGCGTGTCTGAACTCGAGAGTCATTCAACGTCCACATTCCGGATCACAGGGTGTCTGAATTGCAGAAGCACCAAATGTCTGCATTCTAGAATAGGAATGTGGTAGAATTCTGGAAAGCACAACACGGGGGAATTCTAAAGTCCTAAAATGCCTGCTATCCGGAAGTTAAGGTGTCTGACATCAAGAATGCTACCAAGTCAGAATTATACCATTCTGAAAGATTCTGGGATCTAGAATCAATGGACGGCTGAGTTCCAGAATGTCATGGTGTCAAAACTCTAGAATCCTTGCGTGTCTGAACTCGAGACTCATTCAATGTCCACATTCCAGAACTCTGGATGTCTGAATTATAGAAGCACCAAATGTCTGCATTCTAGAATCGGAATGTGGCGGAATTCTAGAATGCACAGCACGGCGGAATTCTAAAGTCCTAAAATGCCTGCTATCCGGAAGTTAAGGTGTCTGACATCAAGAATGCTACCAAGTCAGAATTATACCATTCTGAAAGATTCTGGGATCTAGAATCAATGGACGGCTGAGTTCCAGAATGTCAGGGTTACCAAACTCTAGAATCCTTGCGTGTCTGAACTCGAGAGTCATTCAATGTCCACATTCCAGAACTCTGGATGTCTGAATTATAGAAGCACCAAATGTCTGCATTCTAGAATCGGAATGTGGCGGAATTCTAGAATGCACAGCACGGCGGAATTCTAAAGTCCTAAAATGCCTACTAGCCGAAAGTTAAGGTGTCTGATGACCAGAATGTTACTAGTTCAGCATTCTACCGTTCTGAGAGATTCTGGGTTCTAGAATCAATGGACGGCAGAGTTCTGGAATGTCAGGGTGTCCAAACTCTAGAATCCTTCAGTGTTTGAACTCGAGAGTCATTCAATTTCCATATTCCGGGTCACAGGGAGACTGAATTCCAGAAGCACCAAATGTCTGCATTCTAGAATCGGAATGTGGCGGAATTCTAGAATGCACAGCACGGCGGAATTCGAAAGTCCTAAAATGCCTGCTATCCGGAAGTTAAGGTGTATGACATCCAGAATGCTGCCACGTCAGAATTATACCATTCTGAAAGATTCTGGGATCTAGAATCAATGGACGGCTGAGTTCCAGAATGTCAGGGTGGCAAAACTCTAGAATCCTTGCGTGTCTGAACTCGAGAGTCATTCAATGTCCACATTCCAGAACTCTGGATGTCTGTATTATAGAAGCACCAAATGTCTGCATTCTAGAATCGGAATGTGGCGGAATTCTAGAATGCACAGCACGGCGGAATTCTAAAGTCCTAAAATGCCTGCTCTCTGGAAGATAAGGTGTCTGACATCCAGAATGTTACTAGGTCAGCATTCTACCGTTCTGAGAGATTCTGGGTTCTAGAATCAATGGACGGCAGAGATCTGGCATGTCAGTGTGTCCAAACTCTAGAATCCTTGCGTGTCTGAACTCGAGAGTCATTCAATGTCCACATTCTGGATCACAGGGTGTCTGAATTGCAGAAGCACCAAATGTCTGCATTCTAGAATAGGAATGTGGTAGAATTCTAGAATGCACAACACGGGGGAATTCTAAAGTCCTAAAATGCCTGCTATCCGAAAGTTAAGGTGTCTGACATCAAGAATGCTACCAAGTCAGAATTATACCATTCTGAAAGATTCTGGGATCTAGAATCAATGGACGGCTGAGTTCCATAATGTCATGGTGGCAAAACTCTAGAATACTTGCGTGTCTGAACTCGAGAGTCATTCAATGTCCACATTCCAGAACTCTGGATGTCTGATTTATAGAAGCACCAAATGTCTGCATTATAGAATCAGAATGTGGCGGAATTCTAGAATGCACAGCACGGCGGAATTCTAAAGTCCTAAAATGCCTACTAGCCGAAAGTTTACGTGTCTGATGACCAGAATGTTACTAGGTCAGCATTCTACCGTTCTGAGAGATTCTGGGTACTAGAATCAACGGACGGCAGAGTTCTGGAATGTCAGGGTGCCCAAACTCTAGAATCCTTCAGTGTTTGAACTCGAGAGTCATTCAATTTCCATATTCCGGGTCACAGGGTTACTGAATTCCAGAAGCACCAAATGTCTGCATTCTAGAATCGGAATGTGGCGGAATTCTAGAATGCACAGCACGGCGGAATTCCAAAGTCCTAAAATGCCTGCTATCCGGAAGTTAAGGTGTATGACATCCAGAATGCTACCACGTCAGAATTATACCATTCTGAAAGATTCTGGGATCTAGAATCAATGGACGGCTGAGTTCCAGAATGTCAGGGTGGCAAAACTCTAGAATCCTTGCGTGTCTGAACTCGAGAGTCATTCAATGTCCACATTCCAGAACTCTGGATGTCTGTATTATAGAAGCACCAAATGTCTGCATTCTAGAATCAGAATGTGGCGGAATTCTAGAATGCACAGCACGGCAGAATTCTAAAGTCCTAAAATGCCTGCTCTCCGGAAGTTAAGGTGTCTGACATCCAGAATGTTACTAGGTCAGCATTCTACCGTTCTGAGAGATTCTGGGTTCTAGAATCAATGGACGGCAGAGATCTGGCATGTCAGGGTGTCCAAACTCTAGAATCCTTGCGTGTCTGAACTCGAGAGTCATTCAATGTCCACATTCCGGATCACAGGGTGTCTGAATTCCAGAAGCACTAAATGTCTGCATTCTAGAATCGGAATGTGGTAGAATTCTAGAATGCACAACACGGCGGAATTCTAAAGTCCTAAAATGCCTGCTATCCGGAAGTTAAGGTGTCTGACACCCAGAATGCTACCACATCAGAATTATACCATTCTGAAACATTCTGGGATCTAGAATCAATGGACGGGTGAGTTCCAGAATGTCAGGGTGGCAAAACTCTAGAATCCTTGCGTGTCTGAACTCGAGAGTCATTCAATGTCCAGATTCCAGAACTCTGGATGTCTGAATTATAGAAGCACCAAATGTCTGCATTCTAGAATCGGAATGTGGCGGAATTCTAGAATGCACAGCACAGCGGAATTTTAAAGTCCTAAAATGCCTGCTATACGGAAGTCAAGGTGTCTGACATCCAGAATGTTACTAAGTCAGCATTCTACCGTTCTGAGAGATTCTTGGTTCTAGAATCAATGGATGGCAGAGTTCTGGAATGTCAGGGTGTTCAAACTCAAGAATACTTGCGTGTCTGAACTCGTGAGTCATTCAATGTCCACATTCCGCATCTCAGGGTGTCTGAATTCCAGAAGCACCAAATGTCTGCATTCTAGAATCGGAAAGTGGCGGAATTCTAGAATGCACAGCACGGCGGAATTCGAAAGTCCTAAAATGCCTGCTATCCGGAAGTTAAGGTGCCTGACATCCAGAATGCTACCACGTCAGAATTATACCATTCTGAAAGATTCTGGGATCTAGAATCAATGGACGGCTGAGTTCCAGAATGTCAGGGTTTCCAAACTCTAGAATCCTTGCATGTCTGAACTCGAGAGTCATTCAATATCCACATTCCAGGACTCTGGATGTCTGAAATATAGAAGCACCAAATGTCTGCATTCTAGAATCGGAATGTGGTAGAATTCTAGAATGCACAGCACGACAGAATTCTAAAGTCCTAAAATGCCTGCTATTCGGAAGTTAAGGTGTCTGACATCCAGAATGTTACTAGGTCAGCATTCTACCGTTCTGAGAGATTCTGGGTTCTAGAATCAATGGATGGCAGAGTTCTGGAATGTCAGGGTGTCCAAACTCTAGAATCCTTCCGTGTCTGAACTCGTGAGTCATTCAGTGTCCACATTCCGGATCACAGGGTGTCTGAATTCCAGAAGCACCAAATGTCTGCATTCTAGAATCGTAATGTGGTGGAATTCTAGAATGCACAGCACGGCGGAATTCGAAAGTCCTAAAATGCCTGCTATCGGGAAGTTAAGGTGTCTGACATCCAGAATGCTACCACGTCAGAATTATACCATTCTGAAAGATTCTGGGATCTAGAATCAATGGACGGCTGAGTTCCAGAATGTCAGGGTGGCAAAACTCTAGAATCCTTGCGTGTCTGAACTCGAGACTCATTCAATGTCCACATTCCAGAACTCTGGATGTCTGAATTATAGAAGCACCAAATGTCTGCATTCTAGAATCGGAATGTGGCAGAATTCTAGAATGCACAGCACGGCGGAATTCTAAAATCCTAAAATGCCTGCTATCCGGAAGTTAAGGTGTCTGACATAAAGAATGCTACTAAGTCAGAATTATACCATTGTGAAAGATTCTGGGATCTAGAATCAATGGACGGCTGAGTTCCAGAATGTCAGGGTGGCAAAACTCTAGAATCCTTGCGTGTCTGAACTCGAGAGTCATTCAATGTCCACATTCCAGAACTCTGGATGTCTGAATTATAGAAGCACCAAATGTCTGCATTCTAGAATTGGAATGTGGCCGAATTCTAGAATGCACAGCACGGCAGAATTCTACAGTCCTAAAATGCCTACTAGCCGAAAGTTAAGGTGTCTGATGACCAGAATGTTACTAAGTCAGCATTCTACCGTTCTGAGAGATTCTGGGTTCTAGAATCAATGGACGGCAGAGTTCTGGAATGTCAGGGTGTCCAAACTCTAGAATACTTCAGTGTTTGAAATCGAGAGTCATTCAATTTCCATATTCCGGGTCACAGGGTGAATGAATTCCAGAAGCACCAAATGTCTGCATTCTAGAATCGGAATGTGGCGGAATTCTAGAATGCACAGCATGGCGGAATTCGAAAGTCCTAAAATGCCTGCTATCCGGAAGTTAAGGTGTATGACATCCAGAATGCTGCCACGTCAGAATTATACCATTCTGAAAGATTCTGGGATCTAGAATCAATGGACGGCTGAGTTCCAGAATGTCAGGGTGGCAAAACTCTAGAATCCTTGCGTGTCTGAACTCGAGAGTCATTCAATGTCCACATTCCAGAACTCTGGATGTCTGTTTTATAGAAGCACCAAATGTCTGCATTCTAGAATCGGAATGTGGCGGAATTCTAGAATGCACAGCACGGCTTAATTCTAAAGTCCTAAAATGCCTGCTCTCCGGAAGTTAAGGTGTCTGACATCCAGAATGTTACTAGGTCAGCATTCTACCGTTCTGAGAGATTCTGGGTTCTAGAATCAATGGACGGCAGAGATCTGGCATGTCAGTGTGTCCAAACTCTAGAATCCTTGCGTGTCTGAACTCGAGAGTCATTCAATTTCCACATTCCGGATCACAGGGTGTCTGAATTGCAGAAGCACCAAATGTCTGCATTCTAGAATAGGAATGTGGTAGAATTCTAGAATGCACAACACGGGGGAATTCTAAAGTCCTAAAATGCCTGCTATCCGGAAGTTAAGTTGTCTGACATCAAGAATGCAACCAAGTCAGAATTATACCATTCTGAAAGATTCTGGGATCTAGAATCAATGGACGGCTGAGTTCCAGAATGTCATGGTGGCAAAACTCTAGAATCTTTGTGTGTCTGAACTCGAGACTCATTCAATGTCCACACTCCAGAACTCTGGATGTCTGAATTATAGACGCACCAAATGTCTGCATTCTAGAATCGGAATGTGGCGGAATTCTAGAATGCATAGCACGGCGGAATTCTAAAGTCCTAAAATGCCCGCTCTCCGGAAGTTAAGGTGTCTGACATCAAGAATGCTACCAAGTCAGAATTATACCATTCTGAAAGATTCTGGGATCTAGAATCAATGGACGGCTGAGTTCCGGAATGTCAGGGTTACCAAACTCTAGAATCCTTGCGTGTCTGAACTCGAGAGTCATTCAATGTCCACATTCCACAACTCTGGATGTCTGAATTATAGAAGCACCAAATGTCTGCATTCTAGAATCGGAATGTGGCGGAATTCTAGAATGCACAGCACGGCGGAATTCTAAAGTCCTAAAATACCTACTAGCCGAAAGTTAAGGTGTCTGATGACCAGAATGTTACTAGGTCAGCATTCTACCGTTCTGAGAGATTCTGGGTTCTAGAATCAATGGACGGCAGAGATCTGGCATGTCAGTGTGTCCAAACTCTAGAATCCTTGCGTGTCTGAACTCGAGAGTCATTCAACGTCCACATTCCGGATCACAGGGTGTCTGAATTGCAGAAGCACCAAATGTCTGCATTCTAGAATAGGAATGAGGTAGAATTCTAGAATGCACAACACGGGGGAATTCTAAAGTCCTTAAATGCCTGCTATCCGGAAGTTAAGGTGTCTGACATCAAGAATGCTACCAAGTCAGAATTATACCATTCTGAAAGATTCTGGGATCTAGAATCAATGGACGGCTGAGTTCCAGAATGTCATGGTGTCAAAACTCTAGAATACTTGCGTGTCTGAACTCGAGACTCATTCAATGTCCACATTCCAGAACTCTGGATGTCTGAATTATAGAAGCACCAAATGTCTGCATTCTAGAATCGGAATGTGGCGGAATTCTAGAATGCACAGCACGGCGGAATTCTAAAGTCCTAAAATGCCTGCTATCCGGAAGTTAAGGTGTCTGACATCAAGAATGCTACCAAGTCAGAATTATACCATTCTGAAAGATTCTGGGATCTAGAATCAATGGACGGCTGAGTTCCAGAATGTCAGGGTTACCAAACTCTAGAATCCTTGCGTGTCTGAACTCGAGAGTCATTCAATGTCCACATTCCAGAACTCTGGATGTCTGAATTATAGAAGCACCAAATGTCTGCATTCTAGAATCGGAATGTGGCGGAATTCTAGAATGCACAGCACGGCGGAATTCTAAAGTCCTAAAATGCCTACTAGCCGAAAGTTAAGGTGTCTGATGACCAGAATGTTACTAGTTCAGCATTCTACCGTTCTGAGAGATTCTGGGTTCTAGAATCAATGGACGGCAGAGTTCTGGAATGTCAGGGTGTCCAAACTCTAGAATCCTTCAGTGTTTGAACTCGAGAGTCATTCAATTTCCATATTCCGGGTCACAGGGTGACTGAATTCCAGAAGCACCAAATGTCTGCATTCTAGAATCGGAATGTGGCGGAATTCTAGAATGCACAGCACGGCGGAATTCGAAAGTCCTAAAATGCCTGCTATCCGGAAGTTAAGGTGTATGACATCCAGAATGCTGCCACGTCAGAATTATACCATTCTGAAAGATTCTGGGATCTAGAATCAATGGACGGCTGAGTTCCAGAATGTCAGGGTGGCAAAACTCTAGAATCCTTGCGTGTCTGAACTCGAGAGTCATTCAATGTCCACATTCCAGAACTCTGGATGTCTGAATTATAGAAGCACCAAATGTCTGCATTATAGAATCGGAATGTGGCGGAATTCTAGAATGAACAGCACGGCGGAATTCTAAAGTCCTAAAATGCCTACTAGCCGAAAGTTTACGTGTCTGATGACCAGAATGTTACTAGGTCAGCATTCTACCGTTCTGAGAGATTCTGGGTACTAGAATCAACGGACGGCAGAGTTCTGGAATGTCAGGGTGCCCAAACTCTAGAATCCTTCAGTGTTTGAACTCGAGAGTCATTCAATTTCCATATTCCGGGTCACAGGGTTACTGAATTCCAGAAGCACCAAATGTCTGCATTCTAGAATCGGAATGTGGCGGAATTCTAGAATGCACAGCACGGCGGAATTCCAAAGTCCTAAAATGCCTGCTATCCGGAAGTTATGGTGTATGACATCCAGAATGCTACCACGTCAGAATTATACCATTCTGAAAGATTCTGGGATCTAGAATCAATGGACGGCTGAGTTCCAGAATGTCAGGGTGGCAAAACTCTAGAATCCTTGCGTGTCTGAACTCGAGAGTCATTCAATGTCCACATTCCAGAACTCTGGATGTCTGTATTATAGAAGCACCAAATGTCTGCATTCTAGAATCAGAATGTGGCGGAATTCTAGAATGCACAGCACGGCAGAATTCTAAAGTCCTAAAATGCCTGCTCTCCGGAAGTTAAGGTGTCTGACATCCAGAATGTTACTAGGTCAGCATTCTACCGTTCTGAGAGATTCTGGGTTCTAGAATCAATGGACGGGTGAGTTCCAGAATGTCAGGGTGGCAAAACTCTAGAATCCTTGCGTGTCTGAACTCGAGAGTCATTCAATGTCCAGATTCCAGAACTCTGGATGTCTGAATTATAGAAGCACCAAATGTCTGCATTCTAGAATCGGAATGTGGCGGAATTCTAGAATGCACAGCACAGCGGAATTTTAAAGTCCTAAAATGCCTGCTATACGGAAGTCAAGGTGTCTGACATCCAGAATGTTACTAAGTCAGCATTCTACCGTTCTGAGAGATTCTTGGTTCTAGAATCAATGGATGGCAGAGTTCTGGAATGTCAGGGTGTTCAAACTCAAGAATACTTGCGTGTCTGAACTCGTGAGTCATTCAATGTCCACATTCCGCATCTCAGGGTGTCTGAATTCCAGAAGCACCAAATGTCTGCATTCTAGAATCGGAAAGTGGCGGAATTCTAGAATGCACAGCACGGCGGAATTCGAAAGTCCTAAAATGCCTGCTATCCGGAAGTTAAGGTGCCTGACATCCAGAATGCTACCACGTCAGAATTATACCATTCTGAAAGATTCTGGGATCTAGAATCAATGGACGGCTGAGTTCCAGAATGTCAAGGTTTCCAAACTCTAGAATCCTTGCATGTCTGAACTCGAGAGTCATTCAATATCCACATTCCAGGACTCTGGATGTCTGAAATATAGAAGCACCAAATGTCTGCATTCTAGAATCGGAATGTGGTAGAATTCTAGAATGCACAGCACGACAGAATTCTAAAGTCCTAAAATGCCTGCTATTCGGAAGTTAAGGTGTCTGACATCCAGAATGTTACTAGGTCAGCATTCTACCGTTCTGAGAGATTCTGGGTTCTAGAATCAATGGATGGCAGAGTTCTGGAATGTCAGGGTGTCCAAACTCTAGAATCCTTCCGTGTCTGAACTCGTGAGTCATTCAGTGTCCACATTCCGGATCACAGGGTGTCTGAATTCCAGAAGCACCAAATGTCTGCATTCTAGAATCGTAATGTGGTGGAATTCTAGAATGCACAGCACGGCGGAATTCGAAAGTCCTAAAATGCCTGCTATCGGGAAGTTAAGGTGTCTGACATCCAGAATGCTACCACGTCAGAATTATACCATTCTGAAAGATTCTGGGATCTAGAATCAATGGACGGCTGAGTTCCAGAATGTCAGGGTGGCAAAACTCTAGAATCCTTGCGTGTCTGAATTCGAGACTCATTCAATGTCCACATTCCAGAACTCTGGATGACTGAATTATAGAAGCACCAAATGTCTGCATTCTAGAATCGGAATGTGGCAGAATTCTAGAATGCACAGCACGGCGGAATTCTAAAATCCTAAAATGCCTGCTATCCGGAAGTTAAGGTGTCTGACATAAAGAATGCTACTAAGTCAGAATTATACCATTGTGAAAGATTCTGGGATCTAGAATCAATGGACGGCTGAGTTCCAGAATGTCAGGGTGGCAAAACTCTAGAATCCTTGCGTGTCTGAACTCGAGAGTCATTCAATGTCCACATTCCAGAACTCTGGATGTCTGAATTATAGAAGCACCAAATGTCTGCATTCTAGAATTGGAATGTGGCCGAATTCTAGAATGCACAGCACGGCAGAATTCTACAGTCCTAAAATGCCTACTAGCCGAAAGTTAAGGTGTCTGATGACCAGAATGTTACTAGGTCAGCATTCTACCGTTCTGAGAGATTCTGGGTTCTAGAATCAATGGACGGCAGAGTTCTGGAATGTCAGGGTGTCCAAACTCTAGAATACTTCAGTGTTTGAAATCGAGAGTCATTCAATTTCCATATTCCGGGTCACAGGGTGACTGAATTCCAGAAGCACCAAATGTCTGCATTCTAGAATCGGAATGTGGCGGAATTCTAGAATGCACAGCATGGCGGAATTCGAAAGTCCTAAAATGCCTGCTATCCGGAAGTTAAGGTGTATGACATCCAGAATGCTGCCACGTCAGAATTATACCATTCTGAAAGATTCTGGGATCTAGAATCAATGGACGGCTGAGTTCCAGAATGTCAGGGTGGCAAAACTCTAGAATCCTTGCGTGTCTGAACTCGAGAGTCATTCAATGTCCACATTCCAGAACTCTGGATGTCTGTATTATAGAAGCACCAAATGTCTGCATTCTAGAATCGGAATGTGGCGGAATTCTAGAATGCACAGCACGGCGGAATTCTAAAGTCCTAAAATGCCTGCTCTCCGGAAGTTAAGGTGTCTGACATCCAGAATGTTACTAGGTCAGCATTCTACCGTTCTGAGAGATTCTGGGTTCTAGAATCAATGGACGGCAGAGATCTGGCATGTCAGTGTGTCCAAACTCTAGAATCCTTGCGTGTCTGAACTCGAGAGTCATTCAATTTCCACATTCCGGATCACAGGGTGTCTGAATTGCAGAAGCACCAAATGTCTGCATTCTAGAATAGGAATGTGGTAGAATTCTAGAATGCACAACACGGGGGAATTCTAAAGTCCTAAAATGCCTGCTATCCGGAAGTTAAGTTGTCTGACATCAAGAATGCAACCAAGTCAGAATTATACCATTCTGAAAGATTCTGGGATCTAGAATCAATGGACGGCTGAGTTCCAGAATGTCATGGTGGCAAAACTCTAGAATCTTTGTGTGTCTGAACTCGAGACTCATTCAATGTCCACACTCCAGAACTCTGGATGTCTGAATTATAGAAGCACCAAATGTCTGCATTCTAGAATCGGAATGTGGCGGAATTCTAGAATGCATAGCACGGCGGAATTCTAAAGTCCTAAAATGCCTGCTCTCCGGAAGTTAAGGTGTCTGACATCAAGAATGCTACCAGGTCAGAATTATACCATTCTGAAAGATTCTGGGATCTAGAATCAATGGACGGCTGAGTTCCGGAATGTCAGGGTTACCAAACTCTAGAATCCTTGCGTGTCTGAACTCGAGAGTCATTCAATGTCCACATTCCACAACTCTGGATGTCTGAATTATAGAAGCACCAAATGTCTGCATTCTAGAATCGGAATGTGGCGGAATTCTAGAATGCACAGCACGGCGGAATTCTAAAGTCCTAAAATACCTACTAGCCGAAAGTTAAGGTGTCTGATGACCAGAATGTTACTAGGTCAGCATTCTACCGTTCTGAGAGATTCTGGGTTCTAGAATCAATGGACGGCAGAGATCTGGCATGTCAGTGTGTCCAAACTCTAGAATCCTTGCGTGTCTGAACTCGAGAGTCATTCAACGTCCACATTCCGGATCACAGGGTGTCTGAATTGCAGAAGCACCAAATGTCTGCATTCTAGAATAGGAATGTGGTAGAATTCTAGAATGCACAACACGGGGGAATTCTAAAGTCCTAAAATGCCTGCTATCCGGAAGTTAAGGTGTCTGACATCAAGAATGCTACCACGTCAGAATTATACCATTCTGAAAGATTCTGGGATCTAGAATCAATGGACGGCTGAGTTCCAGAATGTCATGGTGTCAAAACTCTAGAATACTTGCGTGTCTGAACTCGAGACTCATTCAATGTCCACATTCCAGAACTCTGGATGTCTGAATTATAGAAGCACCAAATGTCTGCATTCTAGAATCGGAATGTGGCAGAATTCTAGAATGCACAGCACGGCGGAATTCTAAAATCCTAAAATGCCTGCTATCCGGAAGTTAAGGTGTCTGACATAAAGAATGCTACTAAGTCAGAATTATACCATTGTGAAAGATTCTGGGATCTAGAATCAATGGACGGCTGAGTTCCAGAATGTCAGGGTGGCAAAACTCTAGAATCCTTGCGTGTCTGAACTCGAGAGTCATTCAATGTCCACATTCCAGAACTCTGGATGTCTGAATTATAGAAGCACCAAATGTCTGCATTCTAGAATTGGAATGTGGCCGAATTCTAGAATGCACAGCACGGCAGAATTCTACAGTCCTAAAATGCCTACTAGCCGAAAGTTAAGGTGTCTGATGACCAGAATGTTACTAGGTCAGCATTCTACCGTTCTGAGAGATTCTGGGTTCTAGAATCAATGGACGGCAGAGTTCTGGAATGTCAGGGTGTCCAAACTCTAGAATACTTCAGTGTTTGAAATCGAGAGTCATTCAATTTCCATATTCCGGGTCACAGGGTGACTGAATTCCAGAAGCACCAAATGTCTGCATTCTAGAATCGGAATGTGGCGGAATTCTAGAATGCACAGCATGGCGGAATTCGAAAGTCCTAAAATGCCTGCTATCCGGAAGTTAAGGTGTATGACATCCAGAATGCTGCCACGTCAGAATTATACCATTCTGAAAGATTCTGGGATCTAGAATCAATGGACGGCTGAGTTCCAGAATGTCAGGGTGGCAAAACTCTAGAATCCTTGCGTGTCTGAACTCGAGAGTCATTCAATGTCCACATTCCAGAACTCTGGATGTCTGTATTATAGAAGCACCAAATGTCTGCATTCTAGAATCGGAATGTGGCGGAATTCTAGAATGCACAGCACGGCGGAATTCTAAAGTCCTAAAATGCCTGCTCTCCGGAAGTTAAGGTGTCTGACATCCAGAATGTTACTAGGTCAGCATTCTACCGTTCTGAGAGATTCTGGGTTCTAGAATCAATGGACGGCAGAGATCTGGCATGTCAGTGTGTCCAAACTCTAGAATCCTTGCGTGTCTGAACTCGAGAGTCATTCAATTTCCACATTCCGGATCACAGGGTGTCTGAATTGCAGAAGCACCAAATGTCTGCATTCTAGAATAGGAATGTGGTAGAATTCTAGAATGCACAACACGGGGGAATTCTAAAGTCCTAAAATGCCTGCTATCCGGAAGTTAAGTTGTCTGACATCAAGAATGCAACCAAGTCAGAATTATACCATTCTGAAAGATTCTGGGATCTAGAATCAATGGACGGCTGAGTTCCAGAATGTCTTGGTGGCAAAACTCTAGAATCTTTGTGTGTCTGAACTCGAGACTCATTCAATGTCCACACTCCAGAACTCTGGATGTCTGAATTATAGAAGCACCAAATGTCTGCATTCTAGAATCGGAATGTGGCGGAATTCTAGAATGCATAGCACGGCGGAATACTAAAGTCCTAAAATGCCTGCTCTCCGGAAGTTAAGGTGTCTGACATCAAGAATGCTACCAGGTCAGAATTATACCATTCTGAAAGATTCTGGGATCTAGAATCAATGGACGGCTGAGTTCCGGAATGTCAGGGTTACCAAACTCTAGAATCCTTGCGTGTCTGAACTCGAGAGTCATTCAATGTCCACATTCCACAACTCTGGATGTCTGAATTATAGAAGCACCAAATGTCTGCATTCTAGAATCGGAATGTGGCGGAATTCTAGAATGCACAGCACGGCGGAATTCTAAAGTCCTAAAATACCTACTAGCCGAAAGTTAAGGTGTCTGATGACCAGAATGTTACTAGGTCAGCATTCTACCGTTCTGAGAGATTCTGGGTTCTAGAATCAATGGACGGCAGAGATCTGGCATGTCAGTGTGTCCAAACTCTAGAATCCTTGCGTGTCTGAACTCGAGAGTCATTCAACGTCCACATTCCGGATCACAGGGTGTCTGAATTGCAGAAGCACCAAATGTCTGCATTCTAGAATAGGAATGTGGTAGAATTCTACAATGCACAACACGGGGGAATTCTAAAGTCCTAAAATGCCTGCTATCCGGAAGTTAAGGTGTCTGACATCAAGAATGCTACCAAGTCAGAATTATACCATTCTGAAAGATTCTGGGATCTAGAATCAATGGACGGCTGAGTTCCAGAATGTCATGGTGTCAAAACTCTAGAATACTTGCGTGTCTGAACTCGAGACTCATTCAATGTCCACATTCCAGAACTCTGGATGTCTGAATTATAGAAGCACCAAATGTCTGCATTCTAGAATCGGAATGTGGCAGAATTCTAGAATGCACAGCACGGCGGAATTCTAAAGTCCTAAAATGCCTGCTATCCGGAAGTTAAGGTGTCTGACATCAAGAATGCTACCAAGTCAGAATTATACCATTCTGAAAGATTCTGGGATCTAGAATCAATGGACGGCTGAGTTCCAGAATGTCAGGGTTACCAAACTCTAGAATCCTTGCGTGTCTGAACTCGAGAGTCATTCAATGTCCACATTCCAGAACTCTGGATGTCTGAATTATAGAAGCACCAAATGTCTGCATTCTAGAATCGGAATGTGGCGGAATTCTAGAATGCACAGCACGGCGGAATTCTAAAGTCCTAAAATGCCTACTAGCCGAAAGTTAAGGTGTCTGATGACCAGAATGTTACTAGTTCAGCATTCTACCGTTCTGAGAGATTCTGGGTTCTAGAATCAATGGACGGCAGAGTTCTGGAATGTCAGGGTGTCCAAACTCTAGAATCCTTCAGTGTTTGAAATCGAGAGTCATTCAATTTCCATATTCCGGGTCACAGGGTTACTGAACTCCAGAAGCACCAAATGTCTGCATTCTAGAATCGGAATGTGGCGGAATTCTAGAATGCACAGCACGGCAGAATTCTAAAGTCCTAAAATGCCTGCTCTACGGAAGTTAAGGTGTCTGACATCCAGAATGTTACTAGGTCAGCATTCTACCGTTCTGAGAGATTCTGGGTTCTAGAATCAATGGACGGCAGAGATCTGGCATGTCAGGGTGTCCAAACTCTAGAATCCTTGCGTGTCTGAACTCGAGAGTCATTCAATGTCCACATTCCGGATCACAGGGTGTCTGAATTCCAGAAGCACTAAATGTCTGCATTCTAGAAACAGAATGTGGTAGAATTCTAGAATGCACAACACGGCGGAATTCTAAAGTCCTAAAATGCCTGCTATCCGGAAGTTAAGGTGTCTGACACCCAGAATGCTACCACATCAGAATTATACCATTCTGAAACATTCTGGGACCTAGAATCAATGGACGGGTGAGTTCCAGAATGTCAGGGTGGCAAAACTCTAGAATTCTGGCGTGTCTGAATTCGAGAGTCATTCAATGTCCACATTCCAGAACTCTGGATGTCTGAATTATAAAAGCACCAAATGTCTGCATTCTAGAATCAGAATGTGGCGGAATTCTAGAATGCACAGCACGGCGGAATTCGAAAGTCCTAAAATGCCTGCTATCCGGAAGTTAAGGTGTCTGACATCCAGAATGCTACCACGTCAGAATTATACCATTCTGAAAGATTCTGGGATCTAGAATCAATGGACGGCTGAGTTCCAGAATGTCAGGGTGGCAAAATTCTAGAATCCTTGTGTGTGTGAACTCGAGAGTCATTCAATGTCCACATTCCAGAACTCTGGATGTCTGAATTATAGAAGCACCAAATGTCTGCATTCTAGAATCGGAATGTGGCGGAATTCTAGAATGCACAGCACGGCGGAATTCTAAAGTCCTAAAATGCCTGCTATCCGGAAGTTAAGGTGTCTGACATCAAGATTGCTACCAAGTCAGAATTATAACATTCTGAAAGATTCTGGAATCTAGAATCAATGGATGACTGATTTCCAGAATGTCAGGGTGGCAAAATTCTAGAATCCTGGCGTGTCTGAACTCGAGAGTCATTCAATGTCCACATTCCAGAACTCTGGATGTCTGAAATATAGAAGAACCGAATGTCTGCATTCTAGAATCGGAATGTGGCGGAATTCTAGAATGCACAGCACGGCGGAATTTTAAAGTCCTAAAATGCCTGCTATACGGAAGTCAAGGTGTCTGACATCCAGAATGTTACTAAGTCAGCATTCTACCATTCTGAGAGATTCTGGGTTCTAGAATCAATGGATGGCAGAGTTCTGGAATGTCAGGGTGTTCAAACTCAAGAATATTTGCGTGTCTGAACTCGAGAGTCATTCAATGTCCACATTCCGCATCACAGGGTGTCTGAATTCCAGAAGCATCAAATGTCTGCATTCTAGAATCGGAATGTGGCGGAATTCTAGAATGCACAGCACGGCGGAATTCGAAAGTCCTAAAATGCCTGCTATCGGGAAGTTAAGGTGTCTGACATCCAGAATGCTACCACGTCAGAATTATACCATTGTGAAAGATTCTGGGATCTAGAATCAATGGACGGCTGAGTTCCAGAATGTGGCAAAATTCTAGAATCCTTGCGTGTCTGAACTCGAGAGTCATTCAATGTCCACATTCCAGAACTCTGGATGTCTGAATTATAGAAGCACCGAATGTCTGCATTCTAGAATCGGAATGTGGCGGAATTCTAGAAAGCACAGCACGGCGGAATTCTAAAGTCCTAAAATGCCTACTAGCCGAAAGTTAAGGTGTCTGATGACCAGTATGTTACTAGGTCAGCATTCTACAGTTCTGAGAGATTCTGGGTTCTAGAATCAATGGACGGCAGAGATCTGGAATGTAAGGGTGTCCAAACTCTAGAATCCTTCAGTGTTTGAACTCGAGAGTCATTCAATTTCCATATTCCGGGTCACAGGGTGACTGAATTCCAGAAGCACCAAATGTCTGCATTCTAGAATCGGAATGTGGCGGAATTCTAGAATGCACAGCACGGCGGAATTCGAAAGTCCAAAAAGGCCTGCTATCGGGAAGTTAAGGTGTCTGACATCCAGAATGCTACCACGTCAGATTTATACCATTCTGAAAGATTCTGGTATCTAGAATCAATGGACGGCTGAGTTCCAGAATGTCAGGGTGGCAAAACTCTAGAATCCTTGCGTGTCTGAACTCGAGAGTCATTCAATGTCCACATTCCAGAACTCTGGATGTCTGAATTCCAGAAGCACCAAATGTCTGCATTCTAGAATCGGAATGTGGCGGAATTCTAGAATGCACAGCACAGCGGAATTCAAAAGTCCTAAAATGCCTGCTATCCGGAAGTTAAGGTGTCTGACATCCAGAATGCTACCGCGTCAGAATTATACCATTGTGAAAGATTCTGGGATCTAGAATCAATGGACGGCTGAGTTCCAGAATGTCAGGGTGGCAAAACTCTAGAATCCTGGCGTGTCTGAACTCGAGAGTCATTCAATGTCCACATTCCGGATCACAGGGTGTCTGAATTCCAGAAGCACCAAATGTCTGCATTCTAGAATCGGAATGTGGCGGAATTCTAGAATGCACAGCACGGCGGAATTCGAAAGTCCTAAAATGCCTGCTATCGGGAAGTTAAGGTGTCTGACATCCAGAATGCTACCACGTCAGAATTATACCATTCTGAAAGATTCTGGGATCTAGAATCAATGGACGGGTGAGTTCCAGAATGTCAGGGTGGCAAAATTCTAGAATCCTTGCGTGTCTGAACTCGAGAGTCATTCAATGTCCACATTCCAGAACTCTGGATGTCTGAATTATAGAAGCACCGAATGTCTGCATTCTAGAATCGGAATGTGGCGGAATTCTAGAATGCACATCACGGCGGAATTCTAAAGTCCTAAAATGCCTACTAGCCGAAAGTTAAGGTGTCTGATGACCAGTATGTTACGAGGTCAGCATTCTACCGTTCTGAGAGATTCTGGGTTCTAGAATCAATCGACGGCAGAGATCTGGAATGTCAGGGTGGCCAAACTCTAGAATCCTTCAGTGTTTGAACTCGAGAGTCATTCAATTTCCATATTCCGGGTCACAGGGTGACTGAATTCCAGAAGCACCAAATGTCTGCATTCTTGAATCAGAATGTGGCGGAATTCTAGAATGCACAGCACGGCGGAATTCGAAAGTCCTAAAAGGCCTGCTATCGGGAAGTTAAGGTGTCTGACATCCAGAATGCTACCACGTCAGAATTATACCATTCTGAAAGATTCTGGGATCTAGAATCAATGGACGGCTGAGTTCCAGAATGTCAGGGTGGCAAAACTCTAGAATCCTTGCGTGTCTGAACTCGAGAGTCATTCAATGTCCACATTCCAGAACTCTGGATGTCTGAATTACAGAAGCACCAAATGTATGCATTCTAGAATCGGAATGTGGCGGAATTCTAGAATGCACAGCACGGCGGAATTCTAAAATCCTAAAATGCCTGCTATCCGGAAGTTAAGGTGTCTCACATCAAGAATGCTACCAAGTCAGAATTATACCATTCTGAAAGATTCTGGGATCTAGAATCAATGGACGGCTGAGTTCAAGAATGTCAGGGTGGCAAAACTCTAGAATCCTTGCGTGTCTGAACTCGAGAGTCATTCAATGTCCACATTCCAGAACTCTGGATGTCTGAATTACAGAAGCACCAAATGTCTGCATTCTAGAATCGGAATGTGGCGGAATTCTAGAATGCACAGCACGGCGGAATTCTAAAGTCCTGAAATGCCTGCTATCCGGAAGTTAAGGTGTCTGACATCAAGAATGCTACTAGGTCAGCATTCTACCGTTCTGAGAGATTCTGGGTTCTAGAATTAATGGACGGCAGAGATCTGGCATGTCAGTGTGTCCAAACTCTAGAATCCTTGCGTGTCTGAACTCGAGAGTCATTCAATGTCCACATTCCGGATCACAGGGTGTCTGAATTGCAGAAGCACCAAATGTCTGCATTCTAGAATCGGAATGTGGTAGAATTCTAGAATGCACAACACGGGGGAATTCTAAAGTCCTAAAATAACTGCTATCCGGAAGTTAAGGTGTCTGACATCAAGAATGCTACCAAGTCAGAATTATACCATTCTGAAAGATTCTGCGATCTAGAATCAATGGACCGCTGAGTTCCAGAATGTCAGGGTTACCAAACTCTAGAATCCTTGCGTGTCTGAACTCGAGAGTCATTCAATGTCCACATTCCAGAACTCTGGATGTCTGAATTATAGAAGCACCAAATGTCTGCATTCTAGAATCGGAATGTGGCGGAATTCTAGAATGCACAGCACGGCGGAATTTTAAAGTCCTAAAATGCCTACTAGCCGAAAGTTAAGGTGTCTGATGACCAGAATGTTACCAGGTCAGCATTCTACCGTTCTGAGAGATTCTGGGTTCTAGAATCAATGGACGGCAGAGTTCTGGAATGTCAGGGTGTCCAAACTCTAGAATCCTTCAGTGTTTGAACTCGAGAGTCATTCAATTTCCATATTCCGGGTCACAGGGTTACTGAATTCCAGAAGCACCAAATGTCTGCATTCTAGAATCGGAATGTGGCAGAATTCTAGAATGCACAGCACGGCGGAATTCGAAAGTCCTAAAATGCCTGCTATCCGGAAGTTAAGGTGTCTGACATCAAGAATGCTACCAAGTCAGAATTATAACATTCTGAAAGATTCTGGGATCTAGAATCAATGGACGGGTGAGTTCCAGAATGTCAGGGTGGCAAAACTCTACAATTCTGGCGTGTCTGAACTCGAGAGTCATTCAATGTCCACATTCCAGAACTCTGGATGTCTGAATTTTAAAAGTACCAAATGTCTGCATTCTAGAATCAGAATGTGGCGGAATTCTAGAATGCACAGCACGGCGGAATTCGAAAGTCCTAAAATGCCTGCTATCCGGAAGTTAAGGTGTCTGACATCCAGAATACTACCACGTCAGAATTATACGATTCTGAAACATTCTGGGATCTAGAATCAATGGACGGCTGAGTTCCAGAATGTCAGGGTGGCAAAACTCTAGAATCCTTGCGTGTCTGAACTCGAGAGTCATTCAATGTACACATTCCAGAACTCTATGTCTGAATTATAGAAGCAACAAATGTCTGCATTCTAGAATCGGAATGTGGCGGAATTCTAGAATGCACAGCACGGCAGAATTCTAAAGTCCTAAAATGCCTGCTATCCGGAAGTTAAGGTGTCTGACATCAAGAATGCTACCAAGTCAGAATTATACCATTCTGAAAGATTCTGAGATCTAGAATCAATGGACGGCTGAGTTCCAGAATGTCAGGGTGGCAAAATTCTAGAATCCTTGTGTGTGTGAACTCGAGAGTCATTCAATGTCCACATTCCAGAACTCTGGATGTCTGAATTATAGAAGCACCATATGTCTGCATTCTAGAATCGGAATGTGGCGGAATTCTAGAATGCACAGCACGGCGGAATTCTAAAGTCCTAAAATGCCTGCTATCCGGAAGTTCAGGTGTCTGACATCAAGAATGCTACCAAGTCAGAATTATAACATTCTGAAAGATTCTGGGATCTAGAATCAACGGACGGCTCAGTTCCAGAATGTCAGGGTGGCAAAATTCTCGAATCCTGGCGTGTCTGAACTCGAGAGTCATTCAATGTCCACATTCCAGAACTCTGGATGTCTGAAATATAGAAGAACCAAATGTCTGCATTCTAGAATCGGAATGTGGCGGAATTCTAGAATGCACAGCACGGCGGAATTTTAAAGTCCTAAAATGCCTGCTATACGGAAGTCAAGGTGTCTGACATCCAGAATGTTACTAAGTCAGCATTCTACCGTTCTGAGAGATTCTGGGTTCTAGAATCAATGGATGGCAGAGTTCTGGAATGTCAGGGTGTTCAAACTCAAGAATACTTGCGTGTCTGAACTTGAGAGTCATTCAATGTCCACATTCCGCATCACAGGGTGTCTGAATTCCAGAAGCACCAAATGTCTGCATTCTAGAAACAGAATGTGGCGGAATTCTAGAATGCACAGCACGGCGGAATTCGAAAGTCCTAAAATGCCTGCTATCCGGAAGTTAAGGTGTCTGACATCCAGAATGCTACCACGTCAGAATTATACCATTCTGAAAGATTCTGGGATCTAGAATCAATGGACGCCTGAGTTCCAGAATGTCAGGGTTTCCAAACTCTAGAATCCTTGCCTGTCTGAACTCGAGAGTCATTCAATATCCACATTCCAGGACTCTGGATGTCTGAAATATAGAAGCACCAAATGTCTGCATTCTAGAATCGGAAAGTGGTAGAATTCTAGAATGCACAGCACGACAGAATTCTAATGTCCTAAAATGCCTGCTATTCGGAAGTTAAGGTGTCTGACATCCAGAATGTTACTAGGTCAGCATTCTACAGTTCTGAGAGATTCTGGGTTCTAGAATCAATGGACGGCAGAGTTCTGGAATGTCAGGGTGTCCAAACTCTAGAATCCTTCCGTGTCTGAACTCGTGAGTCATTCAATGTCCACATTCCGGATCACAGGGTGTCTGAATTCCAGAAGCACCAAATGTCTGCATTCTAGAATCGGAATGTGGCGGAATTCTAGAATGCACAGCACGGCGGAATTCGAAAGTCCTAAAATGCCTGCTATCGGGAAGTTAAGGTGTCTGACATCCAGAATGCTACCACGTCAGAATTATACCATTCTGAAAGATTCTGGGATCTAGAATCAATGGACGGCTGAGTTCCAGAATGTCAGGGTGGCAAAAATCTAGAATCCTTGCGTGTCTGAACTGGAGAGTCATTCAATGTCCACATTCCAGAACTCTGGATGTCTGAATTATAGAAGCACCATATGTCTGCATTCTAGAATCGGAATGTGGCGGAATTCTAGAATGCACAGCACGGCGGAATTCTAAAGTCCTAAAATGCCTACTAGCCGAAAGTTAAGGTATCTGATGACCAGTATGTTACTAGGTCAGCATTCTACCGTTCTGAGAGATTCTGGGTTCTAGAATCAATGGACGGCAGAGATCTGGAATGTCAGGGTGTCCAAACTCTAGAATCCTTCCGTGTCTGAACTCGAGAGTCATTCAATGTCCACATTCCAGAACTCTGGATGTCTGAATTATAGAAGCACCAAATGTCTGCATTCTAGAATCGGAATGTGGCGGAATTCTAGAATGCACAGCACGGCGGAATTCTAAAGTCCTAAAATGCCTGCTATCCGGAAATTAAGGTGTCTGACATCAAGAATGCTACCAAGTCAGAATTATACCATTCTGAAAGATTCTGGGATCTAGAATCAATGGACGGCTGAGTTCCAGAATGTCAGGGTGGCAAAACTCTAGAATCCTTGCCTGTCTGAACTCGAGAGTCATTCAATGTCCACATTCCAGAACTCTGGATGTCTGAATTATAGAAGCACCGAATGTCTGCATTCTAGAATCGGAATGTGGCGGAATTCTAGAATGCACAGCACGGCGGAATTCTAAAGTCATAAAATGCCTACTAGCCGAAAGTTAAGGTGTCTGATGACCAGTATGTTACTAGGTCAGCATTCTACCGTTCTGAGAGATTCTGGGTTCTAGAATCAATGGACGGCAGAGATCTGGAATGTCAGGGTGTCCAAACTCTAGAATCCTTGCGTGTCTGAACTCGAGAGTCATTCAATGTCCACATTCCGGATCACAGGGTGTCTGAATTCCAGAAGCACCAAATGTCTGCATTCTAGAATGGGAATGTGGTGGAATTCTAGAATGCACAGCACGGCGGAATTCTAAAGTCCTAAAATGCCTGCTATCTGGAAGTTAAGGTGTCTGACATCCAGCATGGTACCACATCAGAATTATACCATTCTGAAACATTCTGGGATCTAGAATCAATGGACGGCTGAGTTCCAGAATGTCAGGGTGGCAAAACTCTAGAATCCTGGCGTGTCTGAACTCGAGAGTCATTCAATGTCCACATTCCAGAACTCTGGATGTCTGAATTATAGAAGCACTAAATGTCTGCATTCTAGAATCGGAACGTGGCGGAATTCTAGAATGCACAGCATGGCGGAATTCTAAAGTCCTAAAATGCCTACTAGCCGAAAGTTAAGGTGTCTGATGACCAGAATGTTACTAGGTCAGCATTCTACCGTTCTGAGAGATTCTGGGTTCTAGAATCAATGGACGGCAGAGTTCTGGAATGTCAGGGTGTCCAAACTCTAGAACCCTTCAGTGTTTGAACTCGAGAGTTATTCAATTTCCATATTCCGGGTCACAGGGTGACTGAATTCCAGAAACACCAAATGTCTGCATTCTAGAATCGGAATGTGGCGGAATTCTAGAATGCACAGCACGGCGGAATTCGAAAGTCCTAAAATGCCTGCTATCCGGAAGTTAAGGTGTCTGACATCCAGAATGCTACCACGTCAGAATTATACCATTCTGAAACATTCTGGGATCTAGAATCAATGGACGGCTGAGTTCCAGAATGTCAGGGTGGCAAAACTCTAGAATCCTGGCGTGTCTGAACTCGAGAGTCATTCAATGTCCACATTCCAGAACTCTGGATGTCTGAATTATAGAAGCACCAAATGTCTGCATTCTAGAATCGGAATGTGGCGGAATTCTAGAATGCACAGCACGGCGGAATTCTAAAGCCCTAAAATGCCTGCTATCCGGAAGTTAAGGTGTCTGACATCAAGAATGCTACCACGTCAGAATTATACCCTTTTGAAACATTCTGGGATCTAGAATCAATGGACGGCTGAGTTCCAGAATGTCAGGGTGGCAAAACTCTAGAATCCTTGCGTGTCTGAACTCGAGAGTCATTCAACGTGCAGATTCCAGAACTCTGGATGTGTGAATTATAGAAGCAAAAAATGTCTGCATTCTAGAATCGGAATGTGGCGGAATTCTAGATTGCACAGCACGGCGGAATTCTAAAGTCCTAAAATGCCTGCTATCCGGAAGTTAAGGTGTCTGACATCAAGAATGCTACCAAGTCAGAATTATACCATTCTGAAAGATTCTGGGATCTAGAATCAATGGACGGCTGAGTTCCAGAATGTCAGGGTGGCAAAACTCTAGCATCCTTGCCTGTCTGAACTCGAGAGTCATTCAATGTCCACATTCCAGAACTCTGGATGTCTGAATTATAGAAGCACCGAATGTCTGCATTCTAGAATCGGAATGTGGCGGAATTCTAGAATGCACAGCACGGCGGAATTCTAAAGTCCTAAAATGCCTACTAGCCGAAAGTTAAGGTGTCTGATGACCAGTATGTTACTAGGTCAGCATTCTACCGTTCTGAGAGATTCTGGGTTCTAGAATCAATGGACGGCAGAGATCTGGAATGTCAGGGTGTCCAAACTCTAGAATCCTTGCGTGTCTGAACTCGAGAGTCATTCAATGTCCACATTCCGGATCACAGGGTGTCTGAATTCCAGACGCACCAAATGTCTGCATTCTAGAATGGGAATGTGGTGGAATTCTAGAATGCACAGCACGGCGGAATTCTAAAGTCCTAAAATGCCTGCTATCCGGAAGTTAAGGTGTCTGACATCCAGCATGGTACCACATCAGAATTATAACATTCTGAAACATTCTGGGATCTAGAATCAATGGACGGCTGAGTTCCAGAATGTCAGGGTGGCAAAACTCTAGAATCCTGGCGTGTCTGAACTCGAGAGTCATTCAATGTCCACATTCCAGAACTCTGGATGTCTGAAATATAGAAGCACCAAATGTCTGCATTCTAGAATCGGAATGTGGCGGAATTCTAGAATGCACAGCACGGCGGAATTTTAAAGTCCTAAAATGCCTGCTATACGGAAGTCAAGGTGTCAGACGTCCAGAATGTTACTAAGTCAGCATTCTACCGTTCTGAGAAATTCTGGGTTCAAGAATCAAAGGATGGCAGAGTTCTGGAATGTCAGGGTGTTCAAACTCAAGAATACTTGCCTGTCTGAACTCGAGAGTCATTCAATGTCCACATTCCCCATCACAGGGTGTCTGAATTCCAGAAGCAACAAATGTCTGCATTCTAGAATCGGAATGTTGCGGAATTATAGAATGCACAGCACGGCGGAATTCTAAAGTCCTAAAATGCCTGCTATCCGGAATTTAAGGTGTCTGAAATCCAGAATGCTACCACGTCAGAATTATACCATTCTGAAAGATTCTGGGATCTAGAATCAATGGACGGCTGAGTTCCAGAATGTCAGGGTTTCCAAACTCTAGAATCCTTGCATGTCTGAACTCGAGAGTCATTCAATATCCACATTCCAGGACTCTGGATGTCTGAAATATAGAAGCACCAAATGTCTGCATTCTAGAATCGGAATGTGGTAGAATTCTAGAATGCACAGCACGACAGAATTCTAAAGTCCTAAAATGCCTGCTATTCGGAAGTTAAGGTGTCTGACATCCAGAATGTTACTAGGTCAGCATTCTACCGTTCTGAGAGATTCTGGGTTCTAGAATCAATGGACGGCAGAGATCTGGAATGTCAGGGTGTCCAAACTCTAGAATCCTTGCGTGTCTGAACTCGAGAGTCATTCAATGTCCACATTCCAGATCACAGGGTTTCTGAATTCCAGAAGCACCAAATGTCTGCATTCTAGAATCGGAATGTGGTGGAATTCTAGAATGCACAGCCCAGCAGAATTCTGAAGTCCTAAAATGCCTGATATTCGGAAGTTAAGGAGTCTGACATCCAGAATGTTACTAGGTCAGCATTCTACCGTTCTGAGAGATTCTGGGTTCTAGAATCAATGGACGGCAGAGTTCTGGAATGTCAGGGTGTCCAAACTCTAAAATCCTTCCGTGTCTGAACTCCTGAGTCATTCAATGTCCACATTCCGGATCACAGGGTGTCTGAATTCCAGAAACACCAAATGTCTGCATTCTAGAAGCGGAATGTGGCGGAATTCTAGAATGCACAGCACGGCGGAATTCGAAAGTCCTAAAATGCCTGCTATCGGGAAGTTAAGGTGTCTGACATCCAGAATGCAACCACGTCAGAATTATACCATTCTGAAAGATTCTGGGATCTAGAATCAATGGACGGCTGAGTTCCAGAATGTCAGGGTGGCAAAACTCTAGAATCCTTGCGTGTCTGAACTCGAGAGTCATTCAATGTCCACATTCCAGAACTCTGGATGTCTGAATTATAGAAGCACCAAATGTCTGCATTCTAGAATCGGAACGTGGCGGAATTCTAGAATGCACAGCACGGCGGAATTCTAAAGTCCTAAAATGCCTACTAGCCGAAAGTTAAGGTGTCTGATGACCAGAATGTTACTAGGTCAGCATTCTACCGTTCTGAGAGATTCTGGGTTCTAGAATCAATGGACGGCAGAGTTCTGGAATGTCAGGGTGTCCAAACTCTAGAACCCTTCAGTGTTTGAACTCGAGAGTCATTCAATTTCCATATTCCGGGTCACAGGGTGACTGAATTCCAGAAACACCAAATGTCTGCATTCTAGAATCGGAATGTGGCGGAATTCTAGAATGCACAGCACGGCGGAATTCGAAAGTCCTAAAATGCCTGCTATCCGGAAGTTAAGGTGTCTGACATCCAGAATGCTACCACGTCAGAATTATACCATTCTGAAACATTCTGGGATCTAGAATCAATGGACGGCTGAGTTCCAGAATGTCAGGGTGGCAAAACTCTAGAATCCTGGCGTGTCTGAACTCGAGAGTCATTCAATGTCCACATTCCAGAACTCTGGATGTCTGAATTATAGAAGCACCAAATGTCTGCATTCTAGAATCGGAATGTGGCGGAATTCTAGAATGCACAGCACGGCGGAATTCTAAAGCCCTAAAATGCCTGCTATCCGGAAGTTAAGGTGTCTGACATCAAGAATGCTACCACGTCAGAATTATACCATTTTGAAACATTCTGGGATCTGGAATCAATGGACGGCTGAGTTCCAGAATGTCAGGGTGGCAAAACTCTAGAATCCTTGCGTGTCTGAACTCGAGAGTCATTCAACGTGCAGATTCCAGAACTCTGGATGTGTGAATTATAGAAGCAAAAAATGTCTGAATTCTAGAATCGGAATGTGGCGGAATTCTAGAATGCACAGCACGCCGGAATTCTAAAGTCCTAAAATGCCTGCTATCCGGAAGTTAAGGTGTCTGACATCAAGAATGCTACCAAGTCAGAATTATACCATTCTGAAAGATTCTGGGATCTAGAATCAATGGACGGGTGAGTTCCAGAATGTCAGGGTGGCAAAATTCTAGAATCCTTGTGTGTCTGAACTCGAGAGTCATTCAATGTCCACATTCCAGAACTCTGGTTGTCTGAATTATAGAAGCACCAAATGTCTGCATTCTAGAATCGGAATGTGGCGGAATTCTAGAATGCACAGCACGGCGGAATTCTAAAGCCCTAAAATGCCTGCTATCCGGAAGTTAAGGTGTCTGACATCAAGAAGGCTACCAAGTCAGAATTATACCATTCTGAAAGATTCTGGGATCTAGAATCAATGGACGGCTGAGTTCCAGAATGTCAGGGTGGCAAAAGTCTAGAATCCTTGCGTGTCTGAACTCGAGAGTCATTCAATGTCCACATTCTAGAACTCTGGATGTCTGAATTATAGAAGCACAAAATGTCTGCATTCCAGAATCGGAAAGTGGCAGAATTCTGGAATGCACAGCACGGCGGAATTCTAAAGTCCTAAAATGCCTGTAATCCGGAAGTTAAGGTGTCTGACATCAAGAATGCTACCAAGTCAGAATTATACCATTCTGAATCATTCTGGGATCTAGAATCAATGGACGGCTGAGTTCCAGAATGTCAGGTTGGGAAAACTCTAGAATCATTGCATGTCTGAACTCGAGAGTCATTCAATGTCCACATTCCAGAACTCTGGATGTCTGAATTATAGAAGCACCAAATGTCTGCATTCTAGAATCGGAATGTGGCGGAATACTAGAATGCACAGCACCGCGCCAATTCTAAAGTCCTAAAATGCCTGCTATCCGGAAGTTAATGTGTCTGACATCAAGAAGGCTACCGAGTCAGAATTATACCATTCTGAAAGATTCGGGGATCTAGAATCAATGGACGGCTGAGTTCCAGAATGTCAGGGTGGCAAAATTCTAGAATCCTTGTGTGTCTGAACTCGAGAGTCATTCAATGTCCACATTCCAGAACTCTGGATGTCTGAATTATAGAAGCACCAAATGTCTGCATTCTAGAATCGGAATGTGGCGGAATTCTAGAATGCACAGCACGGCGGAATTCTAAAGTCCTAAAATGCCTGCTATCCGGAAGTTAAGGTGTCTGACATCCAGCATGGTACCAAGTCAGAATTATACCATTCTGAATGATTCTGGGATCTAGAATCAATGGACGGCTGAGTTCCAGAATGTCAGGGTGGCAAAACTCTAGAATCCTTGTGTGTCTGAACTTGAGAGTCATTCAATGTCCACATTCCAGAACTCTGGATGTCTGAATTATAGAAGCACCAAATGTCTGCATTCTAGAATCGGAATGTGGCGGAATTCTAGAATGCACAGCACGGCGGAATTTTAAAGTCCTAAAATGCCTGCTATACGGAAGTCAAGGTGTCTGACATCCAGAATGTTACTAAGTCAGCATTCTACCGTTCTGAGAAATTCTGGGTTCAAGAATCAAAGGATGGCAGAGTTCTGGAATGTCAGGGTGTTCAAACTCAAGAATACTTGCGTGTCTGAACTCGAGAGTCATTCAATGTCCACATTCCCCATCACAGGGTGTCTGAATTCCAGAAGCAAAAATGTCTGCATTCTAGAATCGGAATGTTGCGGAATTATACAATGCACAGCACGGCGGAATTCGAAAGTCCTAAAATGCCTGCTATCCGGAAGTTAAGGTGTCTGAAATCCAGAATGCTACCACGTCAGAATTATACCATTCTGAAAGATTCTGGGATCTAGAATCAATGGACGGCTGAGTTCCAGAATGTCAGGGTTTCCAAACTCTAGAATCCTTGCATGTCTGAACTCGAGAGTCATTCAATATCCACATTCCACAACTCTGGATGTCTGAATTATAGAAGCACCAAATGTCTGCATTCTAGAATCGGAATGTGGTAGAATTCTAGAATGCACAGCACGACAGAATTCTAAAGTCCTAAAATGCCTGCTATTCGGAAGTTAAGGTGTCTGACATCCGGAATGTTACTAGGTCAGCATTCTACCGTTCTGAGAGATTCTGGGTTCTAGAATCAATGGACGGCAGAGATCTGGAATGTCAGGGTGTCCAAACTCTAGAATCCTTGCGTGTCTGAACTCGAGAGTCATTCAATGTCCACATTCCGGATCACAGGGTTTCTGAATTCCAGAAGCACCAAATGTCTGCATTCTAGAATCGGAATGTGGCGGAATTCTAGAATGCACAGCACAGCAGAATTCTGAGGTCCTAAAATGCCTGATATTCGGAAGTTAAGGAGTCTGACATCCAGAATGTTACTAGGTCAGCATTCTACCGTACTGAGAGATTCTGGGTTCTAGAATCAATGGACGGCAGAGTTCTGGAATGTCAGGGTGTCCAAACTCTAAAATCCTTCCGTGTCTGAACTCCTGAGTCATTCAATGTCCACATTCCGGATCACAGGGTGTCTGAATTCCAGAAACACCAAATGTCTGCATTCTAGAAGCGGAATGTGGCGGAATTCTAGAATGCACAGCACGGCGGAATTCGAAAGTCCTAAAATGCCTGCAATCGGGACGTTAAGGTGTCTGACATCCAGAATGCTACCACGTCAGAGTTATACCATTCTGAAAGATTCTGGGATCTAGAATCAATGGACGGCTGAGTTCCAGAATGTCAGGGTGGCAAAACTCTAGAATCCTGGCGTGTCTGAACTCGAGAGTCATTCAATGTCCACATTCCAGAACTCTGGATGTCTGAATTATAGAAGCACCAAATGTCTGCATTCTAGAATCGGAACGTGGCGGAATTCTAGAATGCACAGCACGGCAGAATTCTAAAGTCCTAAAATGCCTACTAGCCGAAAGTTAAGGTGTCTGATGACCAGAATGTTACTAGGTCAGCATTCTACCGTTCTGAGAGATTCTGGGTTCTAGAATCAATGGACGGCAGAGTTCTGGAATGTCAGGGTGTCCAAACTCTAGAACCCTTCAGTGTTTGAACTCGAGAATTATTCAATTTCCATATTCCGGGTCACAGGGTGATTGAATTCCAGAAGCACCAAATGTCTGCATTCTAGAATCGGAATGTGGCGGAATTCTAGAATGCACAGCACGGCGGAATTCGAAAGTCCTAAAATGCCTGCTATCCGGAAGTTAAGGTGTCTGACATCCAGAATGCTACCACGTCAGAATTATACCATTCTGAAACATTCTGGGATCTAGAATCAATGGACGGCTGAGTTCCAGAATGTCAGGGTGGCAAAACTCTAGAATCCTGGCGTGTCTGAACTCGACAGTCATTCAATGTCCACATTCCAGAACTCTGGATGTCTGAATTATAGAAGCACCAAATGTCTGCATTCTAGAAACGGAATGTGGCGAAATTCTAGAATGCACAGCACGGCGGAATTCTAAAGCCCTAAAATGCCTGCTATCCGGAAGTTAAGGTGTCTGACATCAAGAATGCTACCACGTCAGAATTATACCATTTTGAAACATTCTGGGATCTAGAATCAATGGACGGCTGAGTTCCAGAATGTCAGGGTGGCAAAACTCTAGAATCCTTGCGTGTCTGAACTCGAGAGTCATTCAACGTCCACATTCCAGAACTCTGGATGTGTGAATTATAGAAGCAAAAAATGTCTGCATTCTAGAATCGGAATGTGGCAGAATTCTAGAATGCACAGCACGGCGGAATTCTAAAGTCCTAAAATGCTTGCTATCCGGAAGTTAAGGTGTCTGACATCAAGAATGCTACCAAGTCAGAATTATACCATTCTGAAAGATTCTGGGATCTAGAATCAATGGACGGGTGAGTTCCAGAATGTCAGGGTGGCAAAATTCTAGAATCCTTGTGTGTCTGAACTCGAGAGTCATTCAATCTCCACATTCCAGAACTCTGGTTGTCTGAATTATAGAAGCACCAAATGTCTGCATTCTAGAATCGGAATGTGGCGGAATTCTAGAATGCACAGCACGGCGGAATTCTAAAGCCCTAAAATGCCTGCTATCCGGATGTTAAGGTGTCTGACATCAAGAATGCTACCAAGTCAGAATTATACCATTCTGAATCATTCTGGGATCTAGAATCAATGGACGGCTGAGTTCCAGAATGTCAGGTTGGGAAAACTCTAGAATCATTGCGTGTCTGAACTCGAGAGTCATTCAATGTCCACATTCCAGAACTCTGGATGTCTGAATTATAGAAGCACCAAATGTCTGCATTCTAGAATCGGAATGTGGCGGAATACTAGAATGCACAGCACCGCGCCAATTCTAAAGTCCTAAAATGCCTGCTATCCGTAAGTTAATGTGTCTGACATCAAGAAGGCTACCGAGTCAGAATTATACCATTCTGAAAGATTCGGGGATCTAGAATCAATGGACGGCTGAGTTCCAGAATGTCAGGGTGGCAAAATTCTAGAATCCTTGTGTGTCTGAACTCGAGAGTCATTCAATGTCCACATTCCAGAACTCTGGATGTCTGAATTATAGAAGCACCAAATGTCTGCATTCTAGAATCAGAATGTGGCGGAATTCTAGAATGCACAGCACGGCGGAATTCTAAAGTCCTAATATGCCTGCTATCCGGAAGTTAAGGTGTCTGACATCAAGAATGCTACCAAGTCAGAATTATACCATTCTGAATGATTCTGGGATCTAGAATCAATGGACGGCTAAGTTCCAGAATGTCAGGGTGGCAAAACTCTAGAATCCTTGCGTGTCTGAACTCGAGAGTCATTCAATGTCCACATTCCAGAACTCTGGATGTCTGAATTATAGAAGCACCAAATGTCTGCATTCTAGAATCGGAATGTGGCGGAATTCTAGAATACACAGCACGGTGGAATTCTAAAGTCCTAAAATGACTACTAGCCGAAAGTTAAGGTGTCTGATGACCAGTGTGTTACTAGGTCAGCATTCTACCGTTCTGAGAGATTCTGGGTTCTAGAATCAATGGACGGCAGAGATCTGGAATGTCAGGGTGTCCAAACTCTAGAATCCTTGCGTGTCTGAACTCGAGAGTCATTCAATGTCCACATTCCGGATCACAGGGTGTCTGAATTCTAGAAGCACCAAATGTCTGCATTCTAGAATCGGAATGTGGTAGAATTCTAGAATGCACAGCACGGCGGAATTCTAAAGTCCTAAAATGCCTGCTATCTGGAAGTTAAGATGTCTGACATCCAGAATGTTACCACATCAGAATTATACCATTCTGAAACATTCTGGGATCTAGAATCAGTGGACGGCTGAGTTCCAGAATGTCAGGGTGGCAAAACTCTAGAATCCTGGCGTGTCTGATCTCGAGAGTCATTCAATGTCCACATTCCAGAACTCTGGATGTCTGAATTATAGAAGCACCAAATGTCTGCATTCTAGAATCGGAATGTGGCGGAATTCTAGAATGCACAGCACGGCGGAATTTTAAAGTCCTAAAATGCCTGCTATACGGACGTCAAGGTGTCTGACATCCAGAATGTTACTAAGTCAGCATTCTACCGTTCTGAGAGATTCTGGGATCTAGAATCAATGGACGGCTGAGTTCCAGAATGTCAGGGTGGCAAAACTCTAGAATCCTTGCCTGTCTGAACTCGAGAGTCATTCAATGTCCACATAACAGAACTCTGGATGTCTGAATTATAGAAGCACCGAATGTCTGCATTCTAGAATCGGAATGTGGCGGAATTCTAGAATGCACAGCACGGCGGAATTCTAAAGTCCTAAAATGCCTACTAGCCGAAAGTTAAGGTGTCTGATGACCAGTATGTTACTAGATCAGCATTCTACCGTTCTGAGAGATTCTGGGTTCTAGAATCAATGGACGGCAGAGATCTGGAATGTCAGGGTGTCCAAACTCTAGAATCCTTGTGTGTCTGAACTCGAGAGTCATTCAATGTCCACATTCCGGATCACAGGGTGTCTGAATTCCAGAAGCACCAAATGTCTGCATTCTAGAATGGGAATGTGCTGGAATTCTAGAATGCACAGCACGGCGGAATTCTAAAGTCCTAAAATGCCTGCTATCCGGAAGTTAAGGTGTCTGACATCCAGCATGGTACCACATCAGAATTATACCATTCTGAAACATTCTGGGATCTAGAATCAATGGACGGCTGAGTTCCAGAATGTCAGGGTGGCAAAACTCTAGAATCCTGGCGTGTCTGAACTCGAGAGTCATTCAATGTCCACATTCCAGAACTCTGGATGTCTGAAATATAGAAGCACCAAATGTCTGCATTCTAGAATCGGAATGTGGCGGAATTCTAGAATGCACAGCACGGCGGAATTTTAAAGTCCTAAAATGCCTGCTATACGGAAGTCAAGGTATCTGACGTCCAGAATGTTACTAAGTCAGCATTCTACCGTTCTGAGAAATTCTGGGTTCAAGAATCAAAGGATGGCAGAGTTCTGGAATGTCAGGTTGTTCAAACTCAAGAATACTTGCGTGTCTGAACTCGAGAGTCATTCAATGTCCACATTCCCCATCACAGGGTGTCTGAATTCCAGAAGCAACAAATGTCTGCATTCTAGAATCGGAATGTTGCGGAATTATAGAATGCACAGCACGGCGGAATTCGAAAGTCCTAAAATGACTGCTATCCGGAAGTTAAGGTGTCTGAAATCCAGAATGCTACCACGTCAGAATTATACCATTCTGAAAGATTCTGGGATCTAGAATCAATGGACGGCTGAGTTCCAGAATGTCAGGGTTTCCAAACTCTAGAATCCTTGCATGTCTGAACTCGAGAGTCATTCAATATCCACATTCCAGGACTCTGGATGTCTGAAATATAGAAGCACCAAATGTCTGCATTCTAGAATCGGAATGTGGCGGAATTCTAGAATGCACAGCCCAGCAGAATTCTGAAGTCCTAAAATGCCTGATATTCGGAAGTTAAGAAGTCTGACATCCAGAATGTTACTAGGTCAGCATTCTACCGTTCTGAGAGATTCTGGGTTCTAGAATCAATGGACGGCAGACTTCTGGAATGTCAGGGTGTCCAAACTCTAAAATCCTTCCGTGTCTGAACTCCTGAGTCATTCAATGTCCACATTCCGGATCACAGGGTGTCTGAATTCCAGAAACACCAAATGTCTGCATTCTAGATGCGGAATGTGGCGGAATTCTAGAAAGCACAGCACGGCGGAATTCGAAAGTCCTAAAATGCCTGCTATCGGGAAGTTAAGGTGTCTGACATCCAGAATGCAACCATGTCAGAATTATACCATTCTGAAAGATTCTGGGATCAAGAATCAATGGACGGCTGAGTTCCAGAATGTCAGGGTGGCAAAACTCTAGAATCCTTGCGTGTCTGAACTCGAGAGTCATTCATTGTCCACATTCCAGAACTCTGGATGTCTGAATTATAGAAGCACCAAATGTCTGCATTCTAGAATCGGATCGTGGCGGAATTCTGGAATGCACAGCACGGCGGAATTCTAAAGTCCTAAAATGCCTACTAGCCGAAAGTTAAGGTGCCTGATGACGAGAATGTTACTAGGTCAGCATTCTACCGTTCTGAGAGATTCTGGGTTCTAGAATCAATGGACGGCAGAGTTCTGGAATGTCAGGATGTCCAAACTCTAGAACCCTTCAGTGTTTGAAATCGAGAGTTATTCAATTTCCATATTCCGGGTCACAGGGTGACTGAATTCCAGAAGAACCAAATGTCTGCATTCTAGAATCGGATTGTGGCGGAATTCTAGAATGCACAGCACGGCGGAATTCGAAAGTCCTAAAATGCCTGCTATTCGGAAGTTAAGGTGTCTGACATCCAGAGTGCTACCACGTCAGAATTATACCATTCTGAAAGATTCTGGGATCTAGAATCAATGGACGGCTGAGTTCCAGAATGTCAGGGTGGCAAAAGTCTAGAATCCTTGCGTGTCTGAACTCGAGAGTCATTCAATGTCCACATTCCAGAACTCTGGATGTCTGAATTATAGAAGCGCAAAATGTCTGCATTCCAGAATCGGAATGTTGCGGAATTCTGGAATGCACAGCACGGCGGAATTCTAAAGTCCTAAAATGCCTGTAATCTGGAAGTTAAGGTGTCTGACATCAAGAATGCTACCAAGTCAGAATTATACCATTCTGAATCATTCTGGGATCTAGAATCAATGGACGGCTGAGTTCCAGAATGTCAGGTTGGGAAAACTCTAGAATCATTGCGTGTCTGAACTCGAGAGTCATTCAATGTCCACATTCCAGAACTCTGGATGTCTGAATTATAGAAGCACCAAATGTATGCATTCTAGAATCGGAATGTGGCGGAATTCTAGAATACACAGCACGGCGGAATTCTAAAGTCCTAAAATGACTACTAGCCGAAAGTTAAGGTGTCTGATGACCAATATGTTACTAGGTCAGCATTCTACCGTTCTGAGAGATTCTGGGTTCTAGAATCAATGGACGGCAGAGATCTGGAATGTCAGGGTGTCCAAACTCTAGAATCCTTGCGTGTCTGAACTCGAGAGTCATTCAATGTCCACATTCCGGATCACAGGGTGTCTGAATTCCTGAAGCACCAAATGTCTGCATTCTAGAATCGGAATGTGGTAGAATTCTAGAATGCACGGCACGGCGGAATTCTAAAGTCCTAAAATGCCTGCTATCTGGAAGTTAAGATGTCTGACATCCAGAATGGTACCACATCAGAATTATACCATTCTGAAACATTCTGGGATCTAGAATCAGTGGACGGCTGAGTTCCAGAATGTCAGGGTGGCAAAACTCTAGAATCCTGCCGTGTCTGAACTCGAGAGTCATTCAATGTCCACATTCCAGAACTCTGCATGTCTGAATTATAGAAGCACCAAATGTCTGCATTCTAGAATCGGAATGTGGCGGAATTCTAGAATGCACAGCACGGCGGAATTTTAAAGTCCTAAAATGCCTGCTATTCGGAAGTTAAGGTGTCTGACATCCAGAATGTTACTAGGTCAGCATTCTACCGTTCTGAGAGATTCTGGGTTCTAGAATCAATGGACGGCAGAGTTCTGGAATGTCAGGGTGTCCAAACTCTAGAATCCTTCCGTGTCTGAACTCGTGAGTCATTCAATGTCCACATTCTGGATCACAGGGTGTCTGAATTCCAGAAGCACCAAATGTCTGCATTCTAGAATCGGAACGTGGTGGAATTCTAGAATGCACAGCACGGTGGAATTCTAAATTCCTAAAATGCCTGCTATCCGGAAGTTAAGGTGTCTGACATCAAGAATGCTACCAAGTCAGAATTATACCATTCTGAAAGATTCTGGGATCTAGAATCAATGGACGGCTGAGTTCCAGAATGTCAGGGATTCCAAACTCTAGAATCCTTGCGTGTCTGAACTCGAGAGTCATTCAATGTCCACATTCCAGAACTCTGAATGTCTGAATTATAGAAGCACCAAATGTCTCCATTCTAGAATCGGAATGTGGCGGAATTCTAGAATGCACAGCACGGCGGAATTCTAAAGTCCTAAAATGCCTGCTATCTGGAATTTAAGGTGTCTGACATCCAGAATTCTACCACGTCAGAATTATACCATTCTGAAACATTCTGGGATCTAGAATCAATGGATGGCTGAGTTCCAGAATGTCAGGGTGGCAAAACTCTAGAATCCTTGCGTGTCTGAACTCGAGAGTCCTTCAATGTCCACATTCCAGAACTCTGGATGTCTGAATTATAGAAGCACCAAATGTCTGCATTCTAGAATCGGAATGTGGCGGAATTCTAGAATGCACAGCACGGCGGAATTCTAAAGTCCTAAAATGCCTGCTATCCGGAAGTTAAGGTGTCTGACATCAAGAATGCTACCAAGTCAGAATTATACCATTCTGAAAGATTCTGGGATCTAGAATCAATGGAAGCTGAGTTCCAGAATGTCAGGCTGGCAAAATTCTAGAATCCTTGTGTGTCTGAACTCGAGAGTCATTCAATGTCCACATTCCAGAACTCTGGATGTCTGAATTATAGAAGCACCAAATGTCTGCATTCTAGAATCGGAATGTGGTAGAATTCTAGAATGCACAGCACGACAGAATTCTAAAGTTCCAAAATGCCTGCTATTCGGAAGTTAAGGTGTCTGACATCCAGAATGTTACTAGGTCAGCATTCTACCGTTCTGAGAGATTCTGGGTTCTAGAATCAATAGACGGCAGAGTTCTGGAATGTCAGGGTGTCCAAACTCTAGAATCCTTCCGTGTCTGAACTCGTGAGTCATTCAATGTCCACATTCCGGATAACAGGGTGTCTGAATTCCAGAAGCACCAAATGTCTGCATTCTAGAATCGGAATGTGGCGGAATTCTAGAATGCACAGCACGGCGGAATTCTAAAGTCCTAAAATGCCTGCTATCGGGAAGTTAAGGTGTCTGAAATCCAGAATGCTACCACGTCAGAATTATACCATTCTGAAAGATTCTGGGATCTAGAATCAATGGACGGCTGAGTTCCAGAATGTCAGGGTGTCAAAACTCTAGAATCCTTGCGTGTCTGAACTCGAGAGTCATTCAATGTCCACATTCCAGAACTCTGGATGTCTGAATTATAGAAGCACCAAATGTCTGCATTCTAGAAACGGAATGTGGCGGAATTCTAGAATGCACAGCACGGCGGAATTCTAAAGCCCTAAAATGCCTGCTATCCGGAAGTTAAGGTGTCTGACATCAAGAATGCTACCACGTCAGAATTATACCATTTTGAAACATTCTGGGATCTAGAATAAATGGACGGCTGAGTTCCAGAATGTCAGGGTGGCAAAACTCTAGAATCCTTGCGTGTCTGAACTCGAGCGTCATTCAACGTCCAGATTCCAGAACTCTGGATGTGTGAATTATAGAAGCAAAAAATGTCTGCATTCTAGAATCAGAATGTGGCGGAATTCTGGAATGCACAGCACGGCGGAATTCTAAAGTCCTAAAATGCCTGCTATCCGGAAGTTAAGGTGTCTGACATCAAGAATGCTACCAAGTCAGAATTATACCATTCTGAAAGATTCTGGGATCTAGAATCAATGGACGGGTGAGTTCCAGAATGTCAGGGTGGCAAAATTCTAGAATCCTTGTGTGTCTGAACTCGAGAGTCATTCAATGTCCACATTCCAGAACTCTGGTTGTCTGAATTATAGAAGCACCAAATGTCTGCATTCTAGAATCGGAATGTGGCGGAATTCTAGAATGCACAGCACGGCGGAATTCTAAAGCCCTAAAATGCCTGCTCTCCGGAAGTTAAGGTGTCTGACATCAAGAGTGCTACCAAGTCAGAATTATAACTTTCTGAAAGATTCTGGGATCTAGAATCAATGGACGGCTGAGTTCCAGAATGTCAGGGTGGCAAAAGTCTAGAATCCTTGCGTGTCTGAACTCGAGAGTCATTCAATGTCCACATTCCAGAACTCTGGATGTCTGAATTATAGAAGCACCAAATGTCTGCATTCTAGAATCGGAATGTGGCGGAATTCTAGAATACACAGCACGGCGGAATTCTAAAGTCCTAAAATGACTACTAGCCGAAAGTTAAGGTGTCTGATGACCAGTATGTTACTAGGTCAGCATTCTACCGTTCTGAGAGATTCTGGGTTCTAGAATCAATGGACGGCAGAGATCTGGAATGTCAGGGTGTCCAAACTCTAGAATCCTTGCGTGTCTGAACTCGAGAGTCATTCAATGTCCACATTCCGGATCACAGGGTGTCTGAATTCCTGAAGCACCAAATGTCTGCATTCTAGAATCGGAATGTGGTAGAATTCTAGAATGCACGGCACGGCGGAATTCTAAAGTCCTAAAATGCCTGCTATCTGGAAGTTAAGATGTCTGACATCCAGAATGGTACCACATCAGAATTATACCATTCTGAAACATTCTGGGATCTAGAATCAGTGGACGGCTGAGTTCCAGAATGTCAGGGTGGCAAAACTCTAGAATCCTGCCGTGTCTGAACTCGAGAGTCATTCAATGTCCACATTCCAGAACTCTGCATGTCTGAATTATAGAAGCACCAAATGTCTGCATTCTAGAATCGGAATGTGGCGGAATTCTAGAATGCACAGCACGGCGGAATTTTAAAGTCCTAAAATGCCTGCTATACGGAAGTCAAGGTGTCTGACATCCAGAATGTTACTAAGTCAGCATTCTACCGTTCTGAGAGATTCTGAGTTCTAGAATCAATGGATGGCAGAGTTCTGGAATGTCAGGGTGTTCAAACTCAAGAATACTTGCGTGACTGAACTCGAGAGTCATTCAATGTCCACATTCCGCATCACAGGGTGTCTGAATTCCAGAAGCACCAAATGTCTGCATTCTAGAATCGGAATGTGGCGGAATTCTAGAATGCACAGCACGGCGGAATTTTAAAGTCCTAAAATGCCTGCCAGCCGGAAGTTAAGGTGTCTGACATCCAGAATGCTACCACGTCAGAATTATACCATTCGGAAAGATTCTGGGATCTAGAATCAATGGACGGCTGAGTTCCAGAATGTCAGGGTTTCCAAACTCTTGAATACTTGCATGTCTGAACTCGAGAGTCATTCAATATCCACATTCCAGGAATCTGGATGTCTGAAATATAGAAGCACCAAATGTCTGCATTCTAGAATCGGAATGTGGCGGAATTCTAGAATGCACAGCACGGCGGAATTCTAAAGTCCTAAAATGCCTGGTATTCGGAAGTTAAGGTGTCTGACATCCAGAATGTTACTAGGTCAGCATTCTACCGTTCTGAGAGATTCTGGGTTCTAGAATCAAAGGATGGCAGAGTTCTGGAATGTCAGGGTGTCCAAACTCTAGAATCCTTGCGTGTCTGAACTCATGAGTCATTCAATGTCCACATTCTGGATCACAGGGTGTCTGAATTCCAGAAGCACCAAATGTCTGCATTCTAGAATCGGAACGTGGCGGAATTCTAGAATGCACAGCACGGTGGAATTCTAAATTCCTAAAATGCCTGCTATCCGGAAGTTAAGGTGTCTGACATCAAGAATGCTACCAAGTCAGAATTATACCATTCTGAAAGATTCTGGGATCTAGAATCAATGGACGGCTGAGTTCCAGAATGTCAGGGATTCCAAACTCTAGAATCCTTGCGTGTCTGAAGTCGAGAGTCATTCAATGTCCACATTCCAGAACTCTGAATGTCTGAATTATAGAAGCACCAAATGTCTGCATTCTAGAATCGGAATGTGGCGGAATTCTAGAATGCACAGCACGGCGGAATTCGAAAGTCCTAAAATGCCTGCTATCTGGAAGTTAAGGTGTCTGACATCCAGAATTCTACCACGTCAGAATTATACCATTCTGAAACATTCTGGGATCTAGAATCAATGGATGGCTGAGTTCCAGAATGTCAGGGTGGCAAAACTCTAGAATCCTGGCGTGTCTGAACTCGAGAGTCATTCAATGTCCACATTCCAGAACTCTGGATGTCTGAATTATAGAAGCAACAAATGTCTGCATTCTAGAATCGGAATGTGGCGGAATTCTAGAATGCACAGCACGGCGGAATTCTAAAGTCCTAAAATGCCTGCTATCCGGAAGTTAAGGTGTCTGACATCAAGAATGCTACCACGTCAGAATTATACCATTCTGAAACATTCTGGGATCTAGAATCAATGGACGGCTGAGTTCCAGAATGTCAGGCTGGCAAAACTCTAGAATCCTTGCGTGTCTGAACTCGAGAGTCATTCAATGTCCACATTCCAGAACTCTGGATGTCTGAATTATAGAAGCACCAAATGTCTGCATTCTAGAATCGGAATGTGGCGGAATTCTAGAATGCACAGCACGGCGGAATTCTAAAGTCCTAAAATGCCTGCTATCCGGAAGTTAAGGTGTCTGACATCAAGAATGCTACCAAGTCAGAATTATACCATTCTGAAAGATTCTGGGATCTAGAATCAATGGACGGCTGAGTTCCAGAATGTCAGGGTGGAAAAATTCAAGAATCCTTGTGTGTCTGAACTCGAGAGTCATTCAATGTCCACATTCCAGAACTCTGGATGTCTGAATTATAGAAGCACCAAATGTCTGCATTCTAGAATCGTAATGTGGTAGAATTCTAGAATGCACAGCACGACAGAATTCTAAAGTTCCAAAATGCCTGCTATTCGGAAGTTAAGGTGTCTGACATCCAGAATGTTACTAGGTCAGCATTCTACCGTTCTGAGAGATTCTGGGTTCTAGAATCAATAGACGGCAGAGTTCTGGAATGTCAGGGTGTCCAAACTCTAGAATCCTTCCGTGTCTGAACTCGTGAGTCATTCAATGTCCACATTCCGGATAACAGGATGTCTGAATTCCAGAAGCACCAAATGTCTGCATTCTAGAATCGGAATGTGGCGGAATTCTAGAATGCACAGCACGGCGGAATTCTAAAGTCCTAAAATGCCTGCTATCGGGAAGTTAAGGTGTCTGAAATCCAGAATGCTACCACGTCAGAATTATACCATTCTGAAAGATTCTGGGTTCTAGAATCAATGGACGGCTGAGTTCCAGAATGTCAGGGTGTCAAAACTCTAGAATCCTTGTGTGTCTGAACTCGAGAGTCATTCAATGTCCACATTCCAGAACTCTGGATGTCTGAATTATAGAAGCACCAAATGTCTGCATTCTTGAATCGGAATGTGGCGGAATTCTAGAATGCACAGCAAGGCGAAATTCTAAAATCCTAACATGCCTGCTATCCGGAAGTTAAGGTGTCTGACATCAAGAATGCTACCAAGTTAGAATTATACCATTCTGAAAGATTCTGGGATCTAGAATCAATGGACGGCTGAGTTCCAGAATATCAGGGTGGTAAAACTCTAGAATCCTGGCGTGTCTGAACTCGAGACTCATTCAATGTCCACATTCCAGAACTCTGGATGTCTGAATTATAGAAGCACCAAATGTCTGCATTCTAGAATCGGAATGTGGCGGAATTCTAGAATGCACAGCACGGCGGAATTCTAAAGTCCTAATATGCCAACTAGCCGAAAGTTAAGGTGTCTGATAACCGGTATGTTCCTAGGTCAGCATTCTACCGTTCTGAGAGATTCTGGGTTCTAGAATCAATGGACGGCAGAGATCTGGAATGTCAGGGTGTCCAAACTCTAGAATACTTGCATGTCTGAACTCGAGAGTCATTCAATGTCCACATTCCGGATCACAGGGTGTCTGAATTCCAGAAGCAGCAAATGTCTGCATTCTAGAATCGGAATGTGGTAGAATTCTAGAATGCACAGCACGGTAGAATTCTAAAGTCCTAAAATGCCTGCTATCCGGAAGTTAAGATGTCTGACATCCAGAGTGGTACCACATCAGAATTATACCATTCTGAAACATTCTGGGATCTAGAATCAATGGACGGGTGAGTTCCAGAATGTCAGGGTGGCAAAACTCTAGAATCCTGGCATGTCTGAACTCGAGAGTCATTCAATGTCCACATTCCAGAACGCTGGATGTCTGAATTATAGAAGCACCAAATGTCTGCATTCTAGAATCGGAATGTGGCGGAATTCTAGAATGCACAGCACGGCGGATTTCTAAAATCCTAAAATGCCTGCTATCCGGAAGTTAAGTTGTCTGACATCCAGAATGTTACTAGGTCAGCATTCTACCGTTCTGAGAGATTCTGGGTTCTAGAATCAATGGACGGCAGAGTTCTGGAATGTCAGGGTGTCAAAACTCTAGAATCCTTCCGTGTCTGAACTCGTGAGTCATTCAATGTCCACATTCCGGATCACAGGGTGTCTGAATTCCAGAAGCACCAAATGTCTGCATTGTAGAATCGGAATGTGGCGGAATTCTAGAATGCACAGCACGGCAGAATTCTGAAGTCCTAAAATGCCTGATATTCGGAAGCTAAGGAGTCTGATATCCAGAATGTTACTAGGTCAGCATTCTACCGTTCTGAGAGATTCTGGGTTCTAGAATCAATGGACGGCAGAGTTCTGGAATGTCAGGGTGTCCAAACTCTAGAATCCTTCCGTGTCTGAACTCCTGAGTCATTCAATGTCCACATTCCGGATCACAGGGTGTCTGAATTCCAGAAGCACCAAATGTCTGCATTCTAGAAGCGAAATGTGGCGGAATTCTAGAATGCACAGCACGGCGGAATTCGAAAGTCCTAAAATGCCTGCTATCGGGTAGTTAAAGTGTCTGACATCCAGAATGCTACCACGTCAGAATTATACCATTCTGAAAGATTCTGGGATCAAGAATCAATGGACGGCTTTGTTCCAGAATGTCAGGGTGGCAAAACTCTAGAATCCTTGCGTGTCTGAACTCGAGAGTCATTCAATGTCCACATTCCAGAACTCTGGATGTCTGAATTATAGAAGCACCAAATGTCTGCATTCTAGAAACGGAATGTGGCAGAATTCTAGAATGCACAGCACGGCGGATTTCTAAAATCCTAAAATGCCTGCTATCCGGAAGTTAAGGTGTCTGACATCAAGATTGCTACCAAGTCAGAATTATACCATTCTGAAAGATTCTGGGATCTAGAATCAATGGACGGCTGAGTTCCAGAATGTCAGGGTGGCAAAACTCTAGAATCCTTGCGTGTCTGAACTCGAGAGTCATTCAATGTCCACATTCCAGAACTCTGGATGTCTGAATTATAGAAGCACCAAATGTCTGCATTCTAGAATCAGAATGTGGCGGAATTCTAGAATGCACAGCACGGCGGAATTCTAAAGTCCTAAAATGCCTACTAGCCGAAAGTTAAGGTGTCTGATGACCAGAATGTAACTAGGTCAGCATTCTACCGTTCTGAGAGATTCTGGGTTCTAGAATCAGTGGACGGCAGGGTTCTGGAATGTCCGGGTGTCCAAACTCTAGAATCCTTCAGTGTTTGAACTCGAGAGTCATTCAATATCCATATTCCGGTCACAGGGTGACTGAATTCCAGAAGCACCAAATGTCTGCATTCTAGAATCGGAATGTGGCGGAATTCTAGAATGCACAGCATGGCGGAATTCGAAAGTCCTAAAATGCCTGCTATCCGGAAGTTAAGGTGTCTGACATCAAGAATGCTACCACGTCAGAATTATACCATTCTGAAAGATTCTGGGATCTAGAATCAATGGACGGCTGAGTTCCAGAATGTCCGGTTGGCAAAACTCTAGAATCCTGGCGTGTCTGAACTCGAGAGTCATTCAATGTCCACATTCCAGAACTCTGGATGTCTGAATTATAGAAGCACCAAATGTCTGCATTCTAGAATCGGAATGTGGCGGAATTCTAGAATGCACAGCACGGCGGAATTCTAAAGTCCTAAAACGCCTGCTATCCGGAAGTTAAGGAGTCTGACATCAAGAATGCTACCAAGTCAGAATTATACCATTCTGAAAGATTCTGGGATCTAGAATCAATGGACGGCTGAGTTCCAGAATGTCAGGGTGGCAAAACTCTAGAATCCTGGCGTGTCTGAACTCGAGAGTCATTCAATGTCCACATTCCAGAACTCTGGATGTCTGAATTATAGAAGCACCAAATGTCTGCATTCTAGAATCGGAATGTGGCGGAATTCTAGAATGCACAGCACGGCGGAATTCTAAAGTCCTAAAATGCCTGCTATCCGGAAGTTAAGGTGTCTGACATCAAGAATGCTACCACCTCAGAATTATACCATTCTGAAACATTCTGGGATCTAGAATCAATGGACGGCTGAGTTCCGGAATGTCAGGGTGGCAAAACTCTAGAATCCTTGCGTGTCTGAACTCGAGAGTCATTCAATGTCCACATTCCAGAACTCTGGATGTCTGAATTATAGAAGCACCAAATATCTGCATTCTAGAATCGGAATGTGGCGGAATTCTAGAATGCACAGCACGGCGGAATTCTAAAGTCCTAAAATGCCTGCTATCCGGAAGTTAAGGTGTCTGACATCCAGAATGCTACCAAGTCAGAATTATACCATTCTGAAAGATTCTGGGATCTAGAATCAATGGACGGCTGACTTCCAGAATGTCAGGGTGGCAAAATTCTAGAATCCTTGTGTGTCTGAACTCGAGAGTCATTCAATGTCCACATTCCAGAACTCTGGATGTCTGAATTATAGAAGCACCAAATGTCTGCATTCTAGAATCGGAATGTGGCGGAATTCTAGAATGCACAGCACGGCGGAATTTTAATGTCCTAAAATGCCTGCTATACGGAAGTCAAGGTGTCTGACATCCAGAATGTTACTAAGTCAGCATTCTACCGTTCTGAGAAATTCTGGGTTCTAGAATCAATGGATGGCAGAGTTCTGGAATGTCAGGGTGTTCAAACTCAAGAATACTTGCGTGTCTGAAGTCGAGAGTCATTCAATGTCCACATTCCGCATCACAGGGTGTCTGAATTCCAGAAGCACCAAATGTCTGCATTCTAGAATCGGAATGTGGCAGAATTCTAGAATGCACAGCACGGCGGAATTCGAAAGTCCTAAAATGCCTGCTATCCGGAAGTTAAGGTGTCTAACATCCAGAATGCTACCACGTCAGAATTATACCATTCTGAATGATTCTGGGATCTAGAATCAATGGATGGCTGAGTTCCAGAATGTCAGGGTTTCCAAACTCTAGAATCCTTGCATGTCTGAACTCGAGAGTCATTCAATATCCACATTCCAGGACTCTGGATGTCTGAAATATAGAAGCACCAAATGTCTGCATTCTAGAATCGGAATGTGGCGGAATTCTAGAATGCACAGCACGACAGAATTCTAAAGTCCCAAAATGCCTGCTCTTCGGAAGTTAAAGTGTCTGACATCCAGAATGTTACTAGGTCAGCATTCTACCGTTCTGAGAGATTCTGGGTTCTAGAATCAATGGACGGCAGAGTTCTGGAATGTCAGTGTGTCCAAACTCTAGAATCCTTCCGTGTCTGAACTCGTGAGTCATTCAATGTCCACATTCCGGATCACAGGGTGTCTGAATTCCAGAAGCACCAAATGTCTGCATTGTAGAATCGGAATGTGGCGGAATTCTAGAATGCACAGCACGGCGGAATTCTAAAGTCCTAAAATGCCTGCTATCGGGTAGTTAAGGTGTCTGACATCCAGAATGCTACCACGTCAGAATTATACCATTCTGAAAGATTCTGGGATCAAGAATCAATGGACGGCTTTGTTCCAGAATGTCAGGGTGGCAAAACTCTAGAATCCTTGCGTGTCTGAACTCGAGAGTCATTCAATGTCCACATTCCAGAACTCTGGATGTCTGAATTATAGAAGCACCAAATGTCTGCATTCTAGAATCGGAATGTGGCGGAATTCTAGAATGCACAGCACGGCGGATTTCTAAAATCCTAAAATGCCTGCAATCCGGAAGTTAAGGTGTCTGACATCAAGAATGCTACCAAGTCAGAATTATACCATTCTGAAAGATTCTGGGATCTAGAATCAATGGACGGCTGAGTTCCAGAATGTCAGGGTGGCAAAACTCTAGAATCCTGGCGTGTCTGAACTCGAGAGTCATTCAATGTCCACATTCCAGAACTCTGGATGTCTGAATTATAGAAGCACCAAATGTCTGCATTCTAGAATCAGAATGTGGCGGAATTCTAGAATGCACAGCACGGCGGAATTCTAAAGTCCTAAAATGCCTACTAGCCGAAAGTTAAGGTGTCTGATGACCAGAATGTAACTAGGTCAGCATTCTACCGTTCTGAGAGATTCTGGGTTCTAGAATCAGTGGACGGCAGGGTTCTGGAATGTCCGGGTGTCCAAACTCTAGAATCCTTCAGTGTTTGAACTCGAGAGTCATTCAATATCCATATTCCGGTCACAGGGTGACTGAATTCCAGAAGCACCAAATGTCTGCATTCTAGAATCGGAATGTGGCGGAATTCTAGAATGCACAGCACGGCGGAATTCGAAAGTCCTAAAATGCCTGCTATCCGGAAGTTAAGGTGTCTGACATCAAGAATGCTACCACGTCAGAATTATACCATTCTGAAAGATTCTGGGATCTAGAATCAATGGACGGCTGAGTTCCAGAATGTCAGGTTGGCAAAACTCTAGAATCCTGGCGTGTCTGAACTCGAGAGTCATTCAATGTCCACATTCCAGAACTCTGGATGTCTGAATTATAGAAGCACCAAATGTCTGCATTCTAGAATCGGAATGTGGCGGAATTCTAGAATGCACAGCACGGCGGAATTCTAAAGTCCTAAAATGCCTGCTATCCGGAAGTTAAGGAGTCTGACATCAAGAATGCTACCAAGTCAGAATTATAACATTCTGAAAGATTCTGGGATCTAGAATCAATGGACGGCTGAGTTCCAGAATGTCAGGGTGGCAAAACTCTAGAATCCTGGCGTGTCTGAACTCGAGAGTCATTCAATGTCCACATTCCAGAACTCTGGATGTCTGAATTATAGAAGCACCAAATGTCTGCATTCTAGAATTGGAATGTGGCGGAATTCTAGAATGCACAGCACGGCGGAATTCTAAAGTCCTAAAATGCCTGCTATCCGGAAGTTAAGGTGTCTGACATCAAGAATGCTACCACCTCAGAATTATACCATTCTGAAACATTCTGGGATCTAGAATCAATGGACGGCTGAGTTCCGGAATGTCAGGGTGGCAAAACTCTAGAATCCTTGCGTGTCTGAACTCGAGAGTCATTCAATGTCCACATTCCAGAACTCTGGATGTCTGAATTATAGAAGCACCAAATGTCTGCATTCTAGAATCGGAATGTGGCGGAATTCTAGAATGCACAGCACGGCGGAATTCTAAAGTCCTAAAATGCCTGCTATCCGGAAGTTAAGGTGTCTGACATCCAGAATGCTACCAAGTCAGAATTATACCATTCTGAAAGATTCTGGGATCTAGAATCAATGGACGGCTGAGTTCCAGAATGTCAGGGTGGCAAAATTCTAGAATCCTTGTGTGTCTGAACTCGAGAGTCATTCAATGTCCACATTCCAGAACTCTGGATGTCTGAATTATAGAAGCACCAAATGTCTGCATTCTAGAATCGGAATGTGGCGGAATTCTAGAATGCACAGCACGGCGGAATTTTAATGTCCTAAAATGCCTGCTATACGGAAGTCAAGGTGTCTGACATCCAGAATGTTACTAAGTCAGCATTCTACCGTTCTGAGAAATTCTGGGTTCTAGAATCAATGGATGGCAGAGTTCTGGAATGTCAGGGTGTTCAAACTCAAGAATACTTGCGTGTCTGAACTCGAGAGTCATTCAATGTCCACATTCCGCATCACAGGGTGTCTGAATTCCAGAAGCACCAAATGTCTGCATTCTAGAATCGGAATGTGGCAGAATTCTAGAATGCACAGCACGGCGGAATTCGAAAGTCCTAAAATGCCTGCTATCCGGAAGTTAAGGTGTCTGACATCCAGAATGCTACCACGTCAGAATTATACCATTCTGAATGATTCTGGGATCTAGAATCAATGGATGGCTGAGTTCCAGAATGTCAGGGTTTCCAAACTCTAGAATCCTTGCATGTCTGAACTCGAGAGTCATTCAATATCCACATTCCAGGACTCTGGATGTCTGAAATATAGAAGCACCAAATGTCTGCATTGTAGAATCGGAATGTGGCGGAATTCTAGAATGCACAGCACGACAGAATTCTAAAGTCCCAAAATGCCTGCTCTTCGGATGTTAAGGTGTCTGACATCCAGAATGTTACTAGGTCAGCATTCTACCGTTCTGAGAGATTCTGGGTTCTAGAATCAATGGACGGCAGAGTTCTGGAATGTCAGGGTGTCCAAACTCTAGAATCCTCCCGTGTCTGAACTCGTGAGTCATTCAATGTCCACATTCCGGATCACAGGTTGTCTGAATTCCAGAAGCACCAAATGTCTGCATTCTAGAATCGGAATGTGGCGGAATTCCAGAATGCACAGCACGGCAGAATTTGAAAGTCCTAAAATGCCTGCTATCGGGAAGTTAAGGTGTGTGACATCCAGAATGCTACCACGTCAGAATTATACCATTGTGAAAGATTCTGGGATCTAGAATCAATGGACGGCCGAGTTCCAGAATGTCAGAGTGGCAAAACTCTAGAATCCTTGCGTGTCTGAACTCGAGAGTCATTCAATGTCCACATTCCAGAACTCTGGATGTCTGAATTATAGAAGCACAAAATGTCTGCATTCTAGAATCGGAATGTGGCGGAATCCTAGAATGCACAGCACGGCAGAATTCTAAAGTCCTAAAATGCCTGCTATCCGGAAGTTAATGTGTCTGATGACCAGTATGTTACTAGGTCAGCATTCTACCGTTCTGAGAGATTCTGGGTTCTAGAAACAATGGACGGCAGAGATCTGGAATGTCAGGGTGTCCAAACTCTAGAATCCTTGCATGTCTGAACTCGAGAGTCATTCAATGTCCACATTCCGGATCACAGGGTGTCTGAATTCCAGAAGCACCAAATGTCTGCATTCTAGAATCGGAATGTGGTAGAATTCTAGAATGCACAGCACGGTAGAATTCTAAAGTCTTAAAATGCCTGCTATCCGGAAGTTAAGGTGTCTGACATCCAGACTGGTACCACATCAGAATTATACCATTCTGAAACATTCTGGGATCTAGAATCAATGGACGGGTGAGTTCCAGAATGTCAGGGTGGCAAAACTCTAGAATCCTGGCATGTCTGAACTCGAGAGTCATTCAATGTCCACATTCCAGAACTCTGGATGTCTGAATTATAGAAGCACCAAATGTCTGCATTCTAGAATCGGAATGTGGCGGAAATCTAGAATGCACAGCACGGCGGAATTCGAAAGTCCTAAAATGCCTGCTATCCGGAAGTTAAGGTGTCTGACATCAAGAATGCTACCAAGTCAGAATTATACCATTCTGAAAGATTCTGGATTCTACAATCAATGGACGGCTGAGTTCCAGAATGCAAGGGTGGCAAAACTCTAGAATCCTTGCGTGTCTGAACTCGAGAGTCATTCAATATCCACATTCCAGGACTCTGGATGTCTGAAATATAGAAGCACCAAATGTCTGCATTCTAGAATCGGAATGTGGCGGAATTCTACAATGCACAGCACGGCAGAATTCTGAAGTCCTAAAATGCCTGATATTCGGAAGTTAAGGAGTCTGACATCCAGAATGTTACTAGGTCAGCATTCTACCGTTCTGAGAGATTCTGGGTTCTAGAATCAATGGACGGCAGAGTTCTGGAATGTCAGGGTGTCAAAACTCTAGTATCCTTCCGTGTCTGAACTCGTGAGTCATTCAATGTCCACATTCCGGATCACAGGGTGTCTGAATTCCAGAAGCACCAAATGTCTGCATTCTAGAATCGGAATGTGGCGGAATTCTAGAATGCACAGCACGGCAGAATTCTGAAGTCCTTAAATGCCTGATATACGGAAGCTAAGGAGTCTGACATCCAGAATGTTACTAGGTCAGCATTCTACCGTTCTGAGAGATTCTGGGTTCTAGAATCAATGGACGGCAGAGTTCTGAAATGTCAGGGTGTCCAAACTCTAGAATCCTTCCGTGTCTGAACTCCTGAGTCATTCAATGTCCACATTCCGGATCACAGGGTGTCTGAATTCCAGAAGCACCAAATGTCTGCATTCTAGAAGCAGAATGTGGCGGAATTCTAGAATGCACAGCACGGCGGAATTCGAAAGTCCTAAAATGCCTGCTATCGGGAAGTTAAGGTGTCTGACATCCAGAATGCTACCACGTCAGAATTATACCATTCTGAAAGATTCTGGGATCTAGAATCAATGGACGGCTGAGTTCCAGAATGTCAGGGTGGCAAAACTCTAGAATCCTTGCGTGTCTGAACTCGAGAGTCATTCAATGTCCACATTCCAGAACTCTGGATGTCTGAATTATAAAAGCACAAAATGTCTGCATTCTAGAATCGGAATGTGGCAGAATTCTAGAATGCACAGCACGGCGGATTTCTAAAATCCTAAAATGCCTGCTATCCGGAAGTTAAGGTGTCTGACATCAAGAATGCTACCAAGTCAGAATTATACCATTCTGAAAGATTCTGGGATCTAGAATCAATGGACGGCTGAGTTCCAGAATGTCAGGGTGGCAAAACTCTAGAATCCTTGCGTGTCTGAACTCGAGAGTCATTCAATGTCCACATTCCAGAACTCTGGATGTCTGAATTATAGAAGTACCAAATGTCTGCATTCTAGAATCGGAATGTGGCGGAATTCTAGAATGCACAGCACGGCGGAATTCTAAAGTCCTAAAATGCCTGCTATCCGGAAGTTAAGGTGTCTGATATCAAGAATGCTACCAAGTCAGAATTATACCATTCTGAAAGATTATGGAATCTAGAATCAATGGACGGCTGAGTTCCAGAATGTCAGGGTGGCAAAACTCTAGAATCCTTGCGTGTCTGAACTCGAGAGTCATTCAATGTCCACATTCCAGAACTCTGGATGTCTGAAATATAGAAGCACCAAATGTCTGCATTCTAGAATCGGAATGTGGCGGATTACTAGAATGCACAGCACCGCGCCAATTCTAAAGTCCAAAAATGCCTGCTATCCGAAAGTTAATGTGTCTGACATCAAGAAGGCTACCGAGTCAGAATTATACCATTCTGAAAGATTGGGGGATCTAGAATCAATGGACGGCTGAGTTCCAGAATGTCAGGGTGGCAAAATTCTAGAATCCTTGTGTGTCTGAACTCGAGAGTCATTCAATGTCCACATTCCAGAACTCTGGATGTCTGAATTATAGAAGCACCAAATGTCTGCATTCTAGAATCGGAATGTGGCGGAATTCTAGAATGCACAGCACGGCGGAATTCTAAAGTCCTAAAATGCCTGCTATCCGGAAGTTAAGGTGTCTGACATCAAGAATGCTACCAAGTCAGAATTATACCATTCTGAATGATTCTGGGATCTAGAATCAATGGACGGCTGAGTTCCAGAATGTCAGGGTGGCAAAACTCTAGAATCCTTGCGTGTCTGAACTCGAGAGTCATTCAATGTCCACATTCCAGAACTCTGGATGTCTGAATTATAGAAGCACCAAATGTCTGCATTCTAGAATCGGAATGTGGCGGAATTCTAGAATACACAGCACGGCGGAATTCTAAAGTCCTAAAATAACTACTAGCCGAAAGATAAGGTGTCTGATGACCAGTATGTTACTAGGTCAGCATTCTACCGTTCTGAGAGATTCTGGGTTCTAGAATCAATGGACGGCAGAGATCTGGAATGTCAGGGTGTCCAAACTCTAGAATCCTTGCGTGTCTGAACTCGAGAGTCATTCAATGTCCACATTCCGGATCACAGGGTGTCTGAATTCCAGAAGCACCAAATGTCTGCATTCTAGAATGGGAATGTGGTGGAATTCTAGAATGCACAGCACGGCGGAATTCTAAAGTCCTAAAATGCCTGCTATCCGGAAGTTAAGGTGTCTGACATCCAGCATGGTACCACATCAGAATTATACCATTCTGAAACATTCTGGGATCTAGAATCAATGGACGGCTGAGTTCCAGAATGTCAGGGTGGCAAAACTCTAGAATCCTGGCGTGTCTGAACTCGAGAGTCATTCAATGTCCACATTCCAGAACTCTGGATGTCTGAAATATAGAAGCACCAAATGTCTGCATTCTAGAATCGGAATGTGGCGGAATTCTAGAATGCACAGCACGGCGGAATTTTAAAGTCCTAAAATGCCTGCTATACGGAAGTCAAGGTGTCTGACATCCAGAATGTTACTAAGTCAGCATTCTACCGTTCTGAGAAATTCTGGGTTCAAGAATCAAAGGATGGCAGAGTTCTGGAATGTCAGGTTGTTCAAACTCAAGAACACTTGCGTGTCTGAACTCGAGAGTCATTCAATGTCCACATTCCCCATCACAGGGTGTCTGAATTCCAGAAGCAACAAATGTCTGCATTCTAGAATCGGAATGTTGCGGAATTATAGAATGCACAGCACGGTGGAATTCGAAAGTCCTAAAATGCCTGCTATCCGGAAGTTAAGGTGTCTGAAATCCAGAATGCTACCACGTCAGAATTATACCATTCTGAAAGATTCTGGGATCTAGAATCAATGGACGGCTGAGTTCCAGAATGTCCGGGTTTCCAAACTCTAGAATCCTTGCATGTCTGAACTCGAGAGTCATTCAATATCCACATTCCAGGACTCTGGATGTCTGAAATATAGAAGCACCAAATGTCTGCATTCTAGAATCGGAATGTGGTAGAATTCTAGAATGCACAGCACGACAGAATTCTAAAGTCCTAAAATGCCTGCTATTCGGAAGTTAAGGTGTCTGACATCCAGAATGTTACTAGGTCAGCATTCTACCGTTCTGAGAGATTCTGGGTTCTAGAATCAATGGACGGCAGAGATCTGGAATGTCAGGGTGTCCAAACTCTAGAATCCTTGCGTGTCTGAACTCGAGAGTCATTCAATGTCCACATTCCGGATCACAGGGTTTCTGAATTCCAGAAGCACCAAATGTCTGCATTCTAGAATCGGAATGTGGCGGAATTCTAGAATGCACAGCACAGCAGAATTCTGAAGTCCTAAAATGCCTGATATTCGGAAGTTAATGAGTCTGACATCCAGAATGTTACTAGGTCAGCATTCTACCGTACTGAGAGATTGTGGGTTCTAGAATCAATGGACGGCAGAGTTCTGGAATGTCAGGGTGTCCAAACTCTAATATCCTTCCGTGTCTGAACTCCTGAGTCATTCAATGTCCACATTCCGGATCACAGGGTGTCTGAATTCCAGAAACACCAAATGTCTGCATTCTAGAAGCGGAATGTGGCGGAATTCTAGAATGCACAGCACGGCGGAATTCGAAAGTCCTAAAATGCCTGCTATCGGGAAGTTAAGTTGTCTGACATCCAGAATGCTACCACGTCAGAATTATACCATTCTGAAAGATTCTGGGATCTAGAATCAATGGACGGCTGAGTTCCAGAATGTCAGGGTGGCAAAATTCTAGAATCCTTGCGTGTCTGAACTCGAGAGTCATTCAATGTCCACATTCCAGAACTCTGGATGTCTGAATTATAGAAGCACCAAATGTCTGCATTCTAGAATCGGAACGTGGCGGAATTCTAGAATGCACAGCACGGCAGAATTCTAAAGTCCTAAAATGCCTACTAGCCGAAAGTTAAGGTGTCTGATGACCAGAATGTTACTAGGTCAGCATTCTACCGTTCTGAGAGATTCTGGGTTCTAGAATCAATGGACGGCAGAGTTCTGGAATGTCAGGGTGTCCAAACTCTAGAACCCTTCAGTGTTTGAACTCGAGAGTTATTCAATTTCCATATTCCGGGTCACAGGGTGACTGAATTCCAGAAGCACCAAATGTCTGCATTCTAGAATCGGAATGTGGCGGAATTCTAGAATGCACAGCACGGCGGAATTCGAAAGTCCTAAAATGCCTGCTATCCGGAAGTTAAGGTGTCTGACATCCAGAATGCTACCACGTCAGAATTATACCATTCTGAAACATTCTGGGATCTAGAATCAATGGACGGCTGAGTTCCAGAATGTCAGGGTGGCAAAACTCTAGAATCCTGGCGTGTCTGAACTCGAGAGTCATTCAATGTCCACATTCCAGAACTCTGGATGTCTGAATTATAGAAGCACCAAATGTCTGCATTCTAGAATCGGAATGTGGCGGAATTCTAGAATGCACAGCACGGCGGAATTCTAAAGCCCTAAAATGCCTGCTATCCGGAAGTTAAGGTGTCTGACATCAAGAATGCTACCACGTCAGAATTATACCATTTTGAAACATTCTGGGATCTAGAATCAATGGACGGCTGAGTTCCAGAATGTCAGGGTGGCAAAACTCTAGAATCCTTGCGTGTCTGAACTCGAGAGTCATTCAACGTCCACATTCCAGAACTCTGGATGTGTGAATTATAGAAGCAAAAAATGTCTGCATTCTAGAATCGGAATGTGGCGGAATTCTAGAATGCACAGCACGGCGGAATTCTAAAGTCCTAAAATGCCTGCTATCCGGAAGTTAAGGTGTCTGACATCAAGAATGCTACCACCTCAGAATTATACCATTCTGAAACATTCTGGGATCTAGAATCAATGGACGGCTGAGTTCCGGAATGTCAGGGTGGCAAAACTCTAGAATCCTTGCGTGTCTGAACTCGAGAGTCATTCAATGTCCACATTCCGTATCACAGGGTGTCTGAATTCCAGAAGCACCAAATGTCTGCATTCTAGAATCGGAATGTGGCGGAATTCTAGAATGCACAGCACGGCGGAATTCTAAAGTCCTAAAATGCCTGCTATCCGGAAGTTAAGGTGTCTGACATCCAGAATGCTACCAAGTCAGAATTATACCATTCTGAAAGATTCTGGGATCTAGAATCAATGGACGGCTGAGTTACATAATGTCAGGGTGGCAAAATTCTAGAATCCTTGTGTGTCTGAACTCGAGAGTCATTCAATGTCCACATTCCAGAACTCTGGATGTCTGAATTATAGAAGCACCAAATGTCTGCATTCTAGAATCGGAATGTGGCGGAATTCTAGAATGCACAGCACGGCGGAATTTTAATGTCCTAAAATGCCTGCTATACGGAAGTCAAGGTGTCTGACATCCAGAATGTTACTAAGTCAGCATTCTACCGTTCTGAGAAATTCTGGGTTCTAGAATCAATGGATGGCAGAGTTCTGGAATGTCAGGGTGTTCAAACTCAAGAATACTTGCGTGTCTGAACTCGAGAGTCATTCAATGTCCACATTCCGCATCACAGGGTGTCTGAATTCCAGAAGCACCAAATGTCTGCATTCTAGAATCGGAATGTGGCAGAATTCTAGAATGCACAGCACGGCGGAATTCGAAAGTCCTAAAATGCCTGCTATCCGGAAGTTAAGGTGTCTGACATCCAGAATGCTACCACGTTAGAATTATACCATTCTGAATGATTCTGGGATCTAGAATCAATGGATGGCTGAGTTCCAGAATGTCAGGGTTTCCAAACTCTAGAATCCTTGCATGTCTGAACTCGAGAGTCATTCAATATCCACATTCCAGGACTCTGGATGTCTGAAATATAGAAGCACCAAATGTCTGCATTGTAGAATCGGAATGTGGCGGAATTCTAGAATGCACAGCACGACAGAATTCTAAAGTCCCAAAATGCCTGCTCTTCGGATGTTAAGGTGTCTGACATCCAGAATGTTACTAGGTCAGCATTCTACCGTTCTGAGAGATTCTGGGTTCTAGAATCAATGGACGGCAGAGTTCTGGAATGTCAGGGTGTCCAAACTCTAGAATCCTCCCGTGTCTGAACTCGTGAGTCATTCAATGTCCACATTCCGGATCACAGGTTGTCTGAATTCCAGAAGCACCAAATGTCTGCATTCTAGAATCGGAATGTGGCGGAATTCCAGAATGCACAGCACGGCAGAATTTGAAAGTCCTAAAATGCCTGCTATCGGGAAGTTAAGGTGTGTGACATCCAGAATGCTACCACGTCAGAATTATACCATTGTGAAAGATTCTGGGATCTAGAATCAATGGACGGCCGAGTTCCAGAATGTCAGAGTGGCAAAACTCTAGAATCCTTGCGTGTCTGAACTCGAGAGTCATTCAATGTCCACATTCCAGAACTCTGGATGTCTGAATTATAGAAGCACAAAATGTCTGCATTCTAGAATCGGAATGTGGCGGAATCCTAGAATGCACAGCACGGCAGAATTCTAAAGTCCTAAAATGCCTGCTATCCGGAAGTTAATGTGTCTGATGACCAGTATGTTACTAGGTCAGCATTCTACCGTTCTGAGAGATTCTGGGTTCTAGAAACAATGGACGGCAGAGATCTGGAATGTCAGGGTGTCCAAACTCTAGAATCCTTGCATGTCTGAACTCGAGAGTCATTCAATGTCCACATTCCGGATCACAGGGTGTCTGAATTCCAGAAGCACCAAATGTCTGCATTCTAGAATCGGAATGTGGTAGAATTCTAGAATGCACAGCACGGTAGAATTCTAAAGTCTTAAAATGCCTGCTATCCGGAAGTTAAGGTGTCTGACATCCAGACTGGTACCACATCAGAATTATACCATTCTGAAACATTCTGGGATCTAGAATCAATGGACGGGTGAGTTCCAGAATGTCAGGGTGGCAAAACTCTAGAATCCTGGCATGTCTGAACTCGAGAGTCATTCAATGTCCACATTCCAGAACTCTGGATGTCTGAATTATAGAAGCACCAAATGTCTGCATTCTAGAATCGGAATGTGGCGGAAATCTAGAATGCACAGCACGGCGGAATTCGAAAGTCCTAAAATGCCTGCTATCCGGAAGTTAAGGTGTCTGACATCAAGAATGCTACCAAGTCAGAATTATACCATTCTGAAAGATTCTGGATTCTACAATCAATGGACGGCTGAGTTCCAGAATGCAAGGGTGGCAAAACTCTAGAATCCTTGCGTGTCTGAACTCGAGAGTCATTCAATATCCACATTCCAGGACTCTGGATGTCTGAAATATAGAAGCACCAAATGTCTGCATTCTAGAATCGGAATGTGGCGGAATTCTACAATGCACAGCACGGCAGAATTCTGAAGTCCTAAAATGCCTGATATTCGGAAGTTAAGGAGTCTGACATCCAGAATGTTACTAGGTCAGCATTCTACCGTTCTGAGAGATTCTGGGTTCTAGAATCAATGGACGGCAGAGTTCTGGAATGTCAGGGTGTCAAAACTCTAGTATCCTTCCGTGTCTGAACTCGTGAGTCATTCAATGTCCACATTCCGGATCACAGGGTGTCTGAATTCCAGAAGCACCAAATGTCTGCATTCTAGAATCGGAATGTGGCGGAATTCTAGAATGCACAGCACGGCAGAATTCTGAAGTCCTTAAATGCCTGATATACGGAAGCTAAGGAGTCTGACATCCAGAATGTTACTAGGTCAGCATTCTACCGTTCTGAGAGATTCTGGGTTCTAGAATCAATGGACGGCAGAGTTCTGAAATGTCAGGGTGTCCAAACTCTAGAATCCTTCCGTGTCTGAACTCCTGAGTCATTCAATGTCCACATTCCGGATCACAGGGTGTCTGAATTCCAGAAGCACCAAATGTCTGCATTCTAGAAGCAGAATGTGGCGGAATTCTAGAATGCACAGCACGGCGGAATTCGAAAGTCCTAAAATGCCTGCTATCGGGAAGTTAAGGTGTCTGACATCCAGAATGCTACCACGTCAGAATTATACCATTCTGAAAGATTCTGGGATCTAGAATCAATGGACGGCTGAGTTCCAGAATGTCCGGGTTTCCAAACTCTAGAATCCTTGCATGTCTGAACTCGAGAGTCATTCAATATCCACATTCCAGAACTCTGGATGTCTGAATTATAAAAGCACAAAATGTCTGCATTCTAGAATCGGAATGTGGCAGAATTCTAGAATGCACAGCACGGCGGATTTCTAAAATCCTAAAATGCCTGCTATCCGGAAGTTAAGGTGTCTGACATCAAGAATGCTACCAAGTCAGAATTATACCATTCTGAAAGATTCTGGGATCTAGAATCAATGGACGGCTGAGTTCCAGAATGTCAGGGTGGCAAAACTCTAGAATCCTTGCGTGTCTGAACTCGAGAGTCATTCAATGTCCACATTCCAGAACTCTGGATGTCTGAATTATAGAAGTACCAAATGTCTGCATTCTAGAATCGGAATGTGGCGGAATTCTAGAATGCACAGCACGGCGGAATTCTAAAGTCCTAAAATGCCTGCTATCCGGAAGTTAAGGTGTCTGATATCAAGAATGCTACCAAGTCAGAATTATACCATTCTGAAAGATTATGGAATCTAGAATCAATGGACGGCTGAGTTCCAGAATGTCAGGGTGGCAAAACTCTAGAATCCTTGCGTGTCTGAACTCGAGAGTCATTCAATGTCCACATTCCAGAACTCTGGATGCCTGAAATATAGAAGCACCAAATGTCTGCATTCTAGAATCGGAATGTGGCGGATTACTAGAATGCACAGCACCGCGCCAATTCTAAAGTCCAAAAATGCCTGCTATCCGGAAGTTAATGTGTCTGACATCAAGAAGGCTACCGAGTCAGAATTATACCATTCTGAAAGATTGGGGGATCTAGAATCAATGGACGGCTGAGTTCCAGAATGTCAGGGTGGCAAAATTCTAGAATCCTTGTGTGTCTGAACTCGAGAGTCATTCAATGTCCACATTCCAGAACTCTGGATGTCTGAATTATAGAAGCACCAAATGTCTGCATTCTAGAATCGGAATGTGGCGGAATTCTAGAATGCACAGCACGGCGGAATTCTAAAGTCCTAAAATGCCTGCTATCCGGAAGTTAAGGTGTCTGACATCAAGAATGCTACCAAGTCAGAATTATACCATTCTGAATGATTCTGGGATCTAGAATCAATGGACGGCTGAGTTCCAGAATGTCAGGGTGGCAAAACTCTAGAATCCTTGCGTGTCTGAACTCGAGAGTCATTCAATGTCCACATTCCAGAACTCTGGATGTCTGAATTATAGAAGCACCAAATGTCTGCATTCTAGAATCGGAATGTGGCGGAATTCTAGAATACACAGCACGGCGGAATTCTAAAGTCCTAAAATAACTACTAGCCGAAAGATAAGGTGTCTGATGACCAGTATGTTACTAGGTCAGCATTCTACCGTTCTGAGAGATTCTGGGTTCTAGAATCAATGGACGGCAGAGATCTGGAATGTCAGGGTGTCCAAACTCTAGAATCCTTGCGTGTCTGAACTCGAGAGTCATTCAATGTCCACATTCCGGATCACAGGGTGTCTGAATTCCAGAAGCACCAAATGTCTGCATTCTAGAATGGGAATGTGGTGGAATTCTAGAATGCACAGCACGGCGGAATTCTAAAGTCCTAAAATGCCTGCTATCCGGAAGTTAAGGTGTCTGACATCCAGCATGGTACCACATCAGAATTATACCATTCTGAAACATTCTGGGATCTAGAATCAATGGACGGCTGAGTTCCAGAATGTCAGGGTGGCAAAACTCTAGAATCCTGGCGTGTCTGAACTCGAGAGTCATTCAATGTCCACATTCCAGAACTCTGGATGTCTGAAATATAGAAGCACCAAATGTCTGCATTCTAGAATCGGAATGTGGCGGAATTCTAGAATGCACAGCACGGCGGAATTTTAAAGTCCTAAAATGCCTGCTATACGGAAGTCAAGGTGTCTGACATCCAGAATGTTACTAAGTCAGCATTCTACCGTTCTGAGAAATTCTGGGTTCAAGAATCAAAGGATGGCAGAGTTCTGGAATGTCAGGTTGTTCAAACTCAAGAACACTTGCGTGTCTGAACTCGAGAGTCATTCAATGTCCACATTCCCCATCACAGGGTGTCTGAATTCCAGAAGCAACAAATGTCTGCATTCTAGAATCGGAATGTTGCGGAATTATAGAATGCACAGCACGGTGGAATTCGAAAGTCCTAAAATGCCTGCTATCCGGAAGTTAAGGTGTCTGAAATCCAGAATGCTACCACGTCAGAATTATACCATTCTGAAAGATTCTGGGATCTAGAATCAATGGACGGCTGAGTTCCAGAATGTCCGGGTTTCCAAACTCTAGAATCCTTGCATGTCTGAACTCGAGAGTCATTCAATATCCACATTCCAGGACTCTGGATGTCTGAAATATAGAAGCACCAAATGTCTGCATTCTAGAATCGGAATGTGGTAGAATTCTAGAATGCACAGCACGACAGAATTCTAAAGTCCTAAAATGCCTGCTATTCGGAAGTTAAGGTGTCTGACATCCAGAATGTTACTAGGTCAGCATTCTACCGTTCTGAGAGATTCTGGGTTCTAGAATCAATGGACGGCAGAGATCTGGAATGTCAGGGTGTCCAAACTCTAGAATCCTTGCGTGTCTGAACTCGAGAGTCATTCAATGTCCACATTCCGGATCACAGGGTTTCTGAATTCCAGAAGCACCAAATGTCTGCATTCTAGAATCGGAATGTGGCGGAATTCTAGAATGCACAGCACAGCAGAATTCTGAAGTCCTAAAATGCCTGATATTCGGAAGTTAATGAGTCTGACATCCAGAATGTTACTAGGTCAGCATTCTACCGTACTGAGAGATTGTGGGTTCTAGAATCAATGGACGGCAGAGTTCTGGAATGTCAGGGTGTCCAAACTCTAATATCCTTCCGTGTCTGAACTCCTGAGTCATTCAATGTCCACATTCCGGATCACAGGGTGTCTGAATTCCAGAAACACCAAATGTCTGCATTCTAGAAGCGGAATGTGGCGGAATTCTAGAATGCACAGCACGGCGGAATTCGAAAGTCCTAAAATGCCTGCTATCGGGAAGTTAAGTTGTCTGACATCCAGAATGCTACCACGTCAGAATTATACCATTCTGAAAGATTCTGGGATCTAGAATCAATGGACGGCTGAGTTCCAGAATGTCAGGGTGGCAAAATTCTAGAATCCTTGCGTGTCTGAACTCGAGAGTCATTCAATGTCCACATTCCAGAACTCTGGATGTCTGAATTATAGAAGCACCAAATGTCTGCATTCTAGAATCGGAACGTGGCGGAATTCTAGAATGCACAGCACGGCAGAATTCTAAAGTCCTAAAATGCCTACTAGCCAAAAGTTAAGGTGTCTGATGACCAGAATGTTACTAGGTCAGCATTCTACCGTTCTGAGAGATTCTGGGTTCTAGAATCAATGGACGGCAGAGTTCTGGAATGTCAGGGTGTCCAAACTCTAGAACCCTTCAGTGTTTGAACTCGAGAGTTATTCAATTTCCATATTCCGGGTCACAGGGTGACTGAATTCCAGAAGCACCAAATGTCTGCATTCTAGAATCGGAATGTGGCGGAATTCTAGAATGCACAGCACGGCGGAATTCGAAAGTCCTAAAATGCCTGCTATCCGGAAGTTAAGGTGTCTGACATCCAGAATGCTACCACGTCAGAATTATACCATTCTGAAACATTCTGGGATCTAGAATCAATGGACGGCTGAGTTCCAGAATGTCAGGGTGGCAAAACTCTAGAATCCTTGTGTGTGTGAACTCGAGAGTCATTCAATGTCCACATTCCAGAACTCTGGATGTCTGAATTATAGAAGCACCAAATGTCTGCATTCTAGAATCGGAATGTGGCGGAATTCTAGAATGCACAGCACGGCGGAATTCTAAAGCCCTAAAATGCCTGCTATCCGGAAGTTAAGGTGTCTGACATCAAGAATGCTACCACGTCAGAATTATACCATTTTGAAACATTCTGGGATCTAGAATCAATGGACGGCTGAGTTCCAGAATGTCAGGGTGGCAAAACTCTAGAATCCTTGCGTGTCTGAACTCGAGAGTCATTCAACGTCCACATTCCAGAACTCTGGATGTGTGAATTATAGAAGCAAAAAATGTCTGCATTCTAGAATCGGAATGTGGCGGAATTCTAGAATGCACAGCACGGCGGAATTCTAAAGTCCTAAAATGCCTGCTATCCGGAAGTTAAGGTGTCTGACATCAAGAATGCTACCAAGTCAGAATTATACCATTCTGAAAGATTCTGGGATCTAGAATCAATGGACGGGTGAGTTCCAGAATGTCAGGGTGGCAAAATTCTAGAATCCTTGTGTGTCTGAACTCGAGAGTCATTCAATGTCCACATTCCAGAACTCTGGTTGTCTGAATTATAGAAGCACCAAATGTCTGCATTCTAGAATCGCAATGTGGCGGAATTCTAGAATGCACAGCACGGCGGAATTCTAAAGCCCCAAAATGCCTGCTATCCGGAAGTTAAGGTGTCTGACATCAAGAGTGCTACCAAGTCAGAATTATACCATTCTGAAAGATTCTGGGATCTAGAATCAATGGACGGCTGAGTTCCAGAATGTCAGGGTGGCAAAACTCAAGAATCCTTGCGTGTCTGAACTCGAGAGTCATTCAATGTCCACATTCCAGAACTCTGGATGTCTGAATTATAGAAGCACAAAATGTCTGCATTCCAGAATCGGAATGTGGCGGAATTCTGGAATGCACAGCACGGCGGAATTCTAAAGTGCTAAAATGCCTGCTATCCGGAAGTTAAGGTGTCTGACATCAAGAATGCTACCAAGTCAGAATTATACCATTCTGAATCATTCTGGGATCTAGAATCAATGGACGGCTGAGTTCCAGAATGTCAGGTTGGGAAAACTCTAGAATCATTGCGTGTCTGAACTCGAGAGTCATTCAATGTCCACATTCCAGAACTCTGGATGTCTGAATTATAGAAGCACCAAATGTCTGCATTCTAGAATCGGAATGTGGCGGAATACTAGAATGCACAGCAGCGCGCCAATTCTAAAGTCCTAAAATGCCTGCTATCCGGAATTTAATGTGTCTGACATCAAGAAGGCTACCGAGTCAGAATTATACCATTCTGAAAGATTCGGGGATCTAGAATCAATGGACGGCTGAGTTCCAGAATGTCAGGGTGGCAAAATTCTAGAATCCTTGTGTGTCTGAACTCGAGAGTCATTCAATGTCCACATTCCAGAACTCTGGATGTCTGAATTATAGAAGCACCAAATGTCTGCATTCTAGATTCGGAATGTGGCGGAATTCTAGAATGCACAGCACAGCGGAATTCTAAAGTCCTAAAATGCCTCCTATCCGGAAGTTAAGGTGTCTGACATCAAGAATGGTACCAAGTCAGAATTATACCATTCTGAATGATTCTGGGATCTAGAATCAATGGACGGCTGAGTTCCAGAATGTCAGGGTGGCAAAACTCTAGAATCCTTGCGTGTCTGAACTCGAGAGTCATTCAATGTACACATTCCAGAACTCTGGATGTCTGAATTATAGAAGAACCAAATGTCTGCATTCTAGAATCGGAATGTGGCGGAATTCTAGAATACACAGCACGGCGGAATTCTAAAGTCCTAAAATGACTACTAGCCGAAAGTTAAGGTGTCTGATGACCAGTATGTTACTAGGTCAGCATTCTACCGTTCTGAGAGATTCTGGGTTCTAGAATCAATGGACGGCAGAGATCTGGAATGTCAGGGTGTCCAAACTCTAGAATCCTTGCGTGTCTGAACTCGAGAGTCATTCAATGTCCACATTCCGGATAACAGGGTGTCTGAATTCCTGAAGCACCAAATGTCTGCTTTCTAGAATCGGAATGTGGTAGAATTCTAGAATGCACAGCACGGCGGAATTCTAAAGTCCTAAAATGCCTGCTATCTGGAAGTTAAGATGTCTGACATCCAGAATGGTACCACATCAGAATTATACCATTCTGAAACATTCTGGGATCTAGAATCAGTGGACGGCTGAGTTCCAGAATGTCAGGGTGGCAAAACTCTAGAATCCTGGCGTGTCTGAACTCGAGAGTCATTCAATGTCCAGATTCCAGAACTCTGCATGTCTGAATTATAGAAGCACCAAATGTCTGCATTCTAGAATCGGAATGTGGCGGAATTCTTGAATGCACAGCACGGCGGAATTTTAAAGTCCTAAAATGCCTGCTATACGGAAGTCAAGGTGTCTGACATCCAGAATGTTACTAAGTCAGCATTCTACCGTTCTGAGAGATTCTGGGTTCTAGAATCAATGGATGGCAGAGTTCTGGAATGTCAGGGTGTTCAAACTCAAGAATACTTGCGTGTCTGAACTCGAGAGTCATTCAATGTCCACATTCCGCATCACAGGGTGTCTGAATTCCAGAAGCACCAAATGTCTGCATTCTAGAGTCGGAATGTGGCGGAATTCTAGAATGCACAGCACGGCGGAATTTTAAAGTCCTAAAATGCCTGCTATCCGGAAGTTAAGGTGTCTGACATCCAGAATGCTACCACGTCAGAATTATTCCATTCGGAAAGATTCTGGGATCTAGAATCAATGTACGGCTGAGTTCCAGAATGTCAGGGTTTCCAAACTCTAGAATCCTTGCATGTCTGAACTCGAGAGTCATTCAATATCCACATTCCAGGAATCTGGATGTCTGAAATGTAGAAGCACCAAATGTCTGCATTCTAGAATCGGAATGTGGTAGAATTATAGAATGCACAGCATGACAGAATTCTAAAGTCCTAAAATGCCTGCTATTCGGAAGTTAAGGTGTCTGACATCCAGAATGTTACTAGGTCAGCATTCTACCGTTCTGAGAGATTCTGGGTTCTAGAATCAATGGATGGCAGCGTTCTGGAATGTCAGGGTGTCCAAACTCTAGAATCCTTCCGTGTCTGAACTCGTGAGTCATTCAATGTCCACATTCTGGATCACAGGGTGTCTGAATTCCAGAAGCACCAAATGTCTGCATTCTAGAATCGGAACGTGGCGGAATTCTAGAATGCACAGCACGGTGGAATTCTAAATTCCTAAAATGCCTGCTATCCGGAAGTTAAGGTGTCTGACATCAAGAATGCTACCAAGTCAGAATTATACCATTCTGAAAGATTCTGGGATCTAGAATCAATGGACGGCTGAGTTCCAGAATGTCAGGATTCCAAACTCTAGAATCCTTGCGTGTCTGAACTCGAGAGTCATTCAATGTCTACATTCCAGAACTCTGGATGTCTGAATTATAGAAGCACCAAATGTCTGCATTCTAGAATCGGAATGTGGTGGAATTCTAGAATGCACAGCACGGCAGAATTCTAAAGTCCTAAAATGCCTACTAGCCGAAAGTTAAGGTGTCTGATGACCAGAATGTTACTAGGTCAGCATTCAACCGTTCTGAGAGATTCTGGGTTCTAGAATCAATGGACGGCAGAGTTCTGGAATGTCAGGGTGTCCGAACTCTAGAATCCTTCAGTGTTTGAACTCGAGAGTCATTCAATTTCCATATTCCGGGTCACAGGGTGACTGAATTCCAGAAGCACCAAATGTCTGCATTCTAGAATCAGAATGTGGCGGAATTCTAGAATGCACAGCACGGCGGAATTCGAAAGTCCTAAAATGCCTGCTATCTGGAAGTTAAGGTGTCTGACATCCAGAATGATACCACGTCAGAATTATACCATTCTGAAACATTCTGGGATCTAGAATCAATGCATGGCTGAGTTCCAGAATGTCAGGGTGGCAAAACTCTAGAATCCTGGCGTGTCTGAACTCGAGAGTCATTCAATGTCCACATTCCAGAACTCTGGATGTCTGAATTGTAGAAGCACCAAATGTCTGCATTCTAGAATGGGAATGTGGCGGAATTCTAGAATGCACAGCACGGCGGAATTCTAAAGTCCTCAAATGCCTGCTATCCGGAAGTTAAGGTGTCTGACATCAAGAATGCTACCAAGTCAGAATTATACCATTCTGAAAGATTCTGGGATCTAGAATCAATGGACGGCTGAGTTCCAGAATGTCAGGGTGGCAAAATTCTAGAATCCTTGTGTGTCTGAACTCGAGAGTCATTCAATGTCCACATTCCAGAACTCTGGATGTCTGAATTATAGAAGCACCAAATGTCCTCATTCTAGAATCGGAATGTGGTAGAATTCTAGAATGCACAGCACGACAGAATTCTAAAGTCCCAAAATGCCTGCTATTCGGAAGTTAAGGTGTCTGACATCCAGAATGTTACTAGGTCAGCATTCTACCGTTCTGAGAGATTCTGGGTTCTAGAATCAATAGACGGCAGAGTTCTGGAATGTCAGGGTGTCCAAACTCTAGAATCCTTCCGTGTCTGAACTCGTGAGTCATTCAATGTCCACATTCCGGATCACAGGGTGTCTGAATTCCAGAAGCACCAAATGTCTGCATTCTAGAATCGGAATGTGGCGGAATTCTAGAATGCACAGCACGGCGGAATTCTAAAGTCCTAAAATGCCTGCTATCGGGAAGTTAAGGTGTCTGACATCCAGAATGCTACCACGTCAGAATAATACCATTCTGAAAGATTCTGGGATCTAGAATCAATGGACGGGTGAGTTCCAGAATGTCAGTGTGGCAAAATTCTAGAATCCTTGTGTGTCTGAACTCGAGAGTCATTCAATGTCCACATTCCAGAACTCTGGTTGTCTGAATTATAGAAGCACCAAATGTCTGCATTCTAGAATCGCAATGTGGCGGAATTCTAGAATGCACAGCACGGCGGAATTCTAAAGCCCCAAAATGCCTGCTATCCGGAAGTTAAGGTGTCTGACATCAAGAGTGCTACCAAGTCAGAATTATACCATTCTGAAAGATTCTGGGATCTAGAATCAATGGACGGCTGAGTTCCAGAATGTCAGGGTGGCAAAACTCAAGAATCCTTGCGTGTCTGAACTCGAGAGTCACTCAATGTCCACATTCCAGAACTCTGGATGTCTGAATTATAGAAGCACAAAATGTCTGCATTCCAGAATCGGAATGTGGCGGAATTCTGGAATGCACAGCACGGCGGAATTCTAAAGTCCTAAAATGCCTGCTATCCGGAAGTTAAGGTGTCTGACATCAAGAATGCTACCAAGTCAGAATTATACCATTCTGAATCATTCTGGGATCTAGAATCAATGGACGGCTGAGTTCCAGAATGTCAGGTTGGGAAAACTCTAGAATCATTGCGTGTCTGAACTCGAGAGTCATTCAATGTCCACATTCCAGAACTCTGGATGTCTGAATTATAGAAGCACCAAATGTCTGCATTCTAGAATCGGAATGTGGCGGAATACTAGAATGCACAGCAGCGCGCCAATTCTAAAGTCCTAAAATGCCTGCTATCCGGAAGTTAATGTGTCTGACATCAAGAAGGCTACCGAGTCAGAATTATACCATTCTGAAAGATTCGGGGATCTAGAATCAATGGACGGCTGAGTTCCAGAATGTCAGGGTGGCAAAATTCTAGAATCCTTGTGTGTCTGAACTCGAGAGTCATTCAATGTCCACATTCCAGAACTCTGGATGTCTGAATTATAGAAGCACCAAATGTCTGCATTCTAGAATCGGAATGTGGCGGAATTCTAGAATGCACAGCACAGCGGAATTCTAAAGTCCTAAAATGCCTCCTATCCGGAAGTTAAGGTGTCTGACATCAAGAATGCTACCAAGTCAGAATTATACCATTCTGAATGATTCTGGGATCTAGAATCAATGGACGGCTGAGTTCCAGAATGTCAGGGTGGCAAAACTCTAGAATCCTTGCGTGTCTGAACTCGAGAGTCATTCAATGTACACATTCCAGAACTCTGGATGTCTGAATTATAGAAGAACCAAATGTCTGCATTCTAGAATCGGAATGTGGCGGAATTCTAGAATACACAGCACGGCGGAATTCTAAAGTCCTAAAATGACTACTAGCCGAAAGTTAAGGTGTCTGATGACCAGTATGTTACTAGGTCAGCATTCTACCGTTCTGAGAGATTCTGGGTTCTAGAATCAATGGACGGCAGAGATCTGGAATGTCAGGGTGTCCAAACTCTAGAATCCTTGCGTGTCTGAACTCGAGAGTCATTCAATGTCCACATTCCGGATAACAGGGTGTCTGAATTCCTGAAGCACCAAATGTCTGCTTTCTAGAATCGGAATGTGGTAGAATTCTAGAATGCACAGCACGGCGGAATTCTAAAGTCCTAAAATGCCTGCTATCTGGAAGTTAAGATGTCTGACATCCAGAATGGTACCACATCAGAATTATACCATTCTGAAACATTCTGGGATCTAGAATCAGTGGACGGCTGAGTTCCAGAATGTCAGGGTGGCAAAACTCTAGAATCCTGGCGTGTCTGAACTCGAGAGTCATTCAATGTCCAGATTCCAGAACTCTGCATGCCTGAATTATAGAAGCACCAAATGTCTGCATTCTAGAATCGGAATGTGGCGGAATTCTTGAATGCACAGCACGGCGGAATTTTAAAGTCCTAAAATGCCTGCTATACGGAAGTCAAGGTGTCTGACATCCAGAATGTTACTAAGTCAGCATTCTACCGTTCTGAGAGATTCTGGGTTCTAGAATCAATGGATGGCAGAGTTCTGGAATGTCAGGGTGTTCAAACTCAAGAATACTTGCGTGTCTGAACTCGAGAGTCATTCAATGTCCACATTCCGCATCACAGGGTGTCTGAATTCCAGAAGCACCAAATGTCTGCATTCTAGAATCGGAATGTGGCGGAATTCTAGAATGCACAGCACGGCGGAATTTTAAAGTCCTAAAATGCCTGCTATCCGGAAGTTAAGGTGTCTGACATCCAGAATGCTACCACGTCAGAATTATTCCATTCGGAAAGATTCTGGGATCTAGAATCAATGGACGGCTGAGTTCCAGAATGTCAGGGTTTCCAAACTCTAGAATCCTTGCATGTCTGAACTCGAGAGTCATTCAATATCCACATTCCAGGAATCTGGATGTCTGAAATGTAGAAGCACCAAATGTCTGCATTCTAGAATCGGAATGTGGTAGAATTATAGAATGCACAGCACGACAGAATTCTAAAGTCCTAAAATGCCTGCTATTCGGAAGTTAAGGTGTCTGACATCCAGAATGTTACTAGGTCAGCATTCTACCGTTCTGAGAGATTCTGGGTTCTAGAATCAATGGATGGCAGCGTTCTGGAATGTCAGGGTGTCCAAACTCTAGAATCCTTCCGTGTCTGAACTCGTGAGTCATTCAATGTCCACATTCTGGATCACAGGGTGTCTGAATTCCAGAAGCACCAAATGTCTGCATTCTAGAATCGGAACGTGGCGGAATTCTAGAATGCACAGCACGGTGGAATTCTAAATTCCTAAAATGCCTGCTATCAGGAAGTTAAGTTGTCTGACATCAAGAATGCTACCAAGTCAGAATTATACCATTCTGAAAGATTCTGGGATCTAGAATCAATGGACGGCTGAGTTCCAGAATGTCAGGATTCCAAACTCTAGAATCCTTGCGTGTCTGAACTCGAGAGTCATTCAATGTCTACATTCCAGAACTCTGGATGTCTGAATTATAGAAGCACCAAATGTCTGCATTCTAGAATCGGAATGTGGTGGAATTCTAGAATGCACAGCACGGCAGAATTCTAAAGTCCTAAAATGCCTACTAGCCGAAAGTTAAGGTGTCTGATGACCAGAATGTTACTAGGTCAGCATTCAACCGTTCTGAGAGATTCTGGGTTCTAGAATCAATGGACGGCAGAGTTCTGGAATGTCAGGGTGTCCGAACTCTAGAATCCTTCAGTGTTTGAACTCGAGAGTCATTCAATTTCCATATTCCGGGTCACACGGTGACTGAATTCCAGAAGCAACAAATGTCTGCATTCTAGAATCAGAATGTGGCGGAATTCTAGAATGCACAGCACGGCGGAATTCGAAAGTCCTAAAATGCCTGCTATCTGGAAGTTAAGGTGTCTGACATCCAGAATTCTACCACGTCAGAATTATACCATTCGGAAACATTCTGGGATCTAGAATCAATGGATGGCTGAGTTCCAGAATGTCAGGGTGGCAAAACTCTAGAATCCTGGCGTGTCTGAACTCGAGAGTCATTCAATGTCCACATTCCAGAACTCTGGATGTCTGAATTATAGAAGCACCAAATGTCTGCATTCTAGAATCGGAATGTGGCGGAATTCTAGAATGCACAGCACGGCGGAATTCTAAAGTCCTAAAATGCCTGCTATCCGGAAGTTAAGGTGTCTGACATCAAGAATGCTACCAAGTCAGAATTATACCATTCTGAAAGATTCTGGGATCTAGAATCAATGGACGGCTGAGTTCCAGAATGTCAGGGTGGCAAAATTCTAGAATCCTTGTGTGTCTGAACTCGAGAGTCATTCAATGTCCACATTCCAGAACTCTGGATGTCTGAATTATAGAAGCACCAAATGTCCTCATTCTAGAATCGGAATGTGGTAGAATTCTAGAATGCACAGCACGACAGAATTCTAAAGTCCCAAAATGCCTGCTATTCGGAAGTTAAGGTGTCTGACATCCAGAATGTTACTAGGTCAGCATTCTACCGTTCTGAGAGATTCTGGGTTCTAGAATCAATAGACGGCAGAGTTCTGGAATGTCAGGGTGTCCAAACTCTAGAATCCTTCCGTGTCTGAACTCGTGAGTCATTCAATGTCCACATTCCGGATCACAGGGTGTCTGAATTCCAGAAGCACCAAATGTCTGCATTCTAGAATCGGAATGTGGCGGAATTCTAGAATGCACAGCACGGCGGAATTCTAAAGTCCTAAAATGCCTGCTATCGGGAAGTTAAGGTGTCTGACATCCAGAATGCTACCACGTCAGAATAATAACATTCTGAAAGATTCTGGGATCTAGAATCAATGGACGGGTGAGTTCCAGAATGTCAGGGTGGCAAAATTCTAGAATCCTTGTGTGTCTGAACTCGAGAGTCATTCTATGTCCACATTCCAGAACTCTGGTTGTCTGAATTATAGAAGCACCAAATGTCTGCATTCTAGAATCGGAATGTGGCGGAATTCTAGAATGCACAGCACGGCGGAATTCTAAAGCCCCAAAATGCCTGCTATCCGGAAGTTAAGGTGTCTGACATCAAGAGTGCTACCAAGGCAGAATTATACCATTCTGAAAGATTCTGGGATCTAGAATCAATGGACGGCTGAGTTCCAGAATGTCAGGGTGGCAAAACTCAAGAATCCTTGCGTGTCTGAACTCGAGAGTCATTCAATGTCCACATTCCAGAACTCTGGATGTCTGAATTATAGAAGCACAAAATGTCTGCATTCCAGAATCGGAATGTGGCGGAATTCTGGAATGCACAGCACGGCGGAATTCTAAAGTCCTAAAATGCCTGCTATCCGGAAGTTAAGGTGTCTGACATCAAGAATGCTACCAAGTCAGAATTATACCATTCTGAATCATTCTGGGATCTAGAATCAATGGACGGCTGAGTTCCAGAATGTCAGGTTGGGAAAACTCTAGAATCATTGCGTGTCTGAACTCGAGAGTCATTCAATGTCCACATTCCAGAACTCTGGATGTCTGAATTATAGAAGCACCAAATGCCTGCATTCTAGAATCGGAATGTGGCGGAATACTAGAATGCACAGCAGCGCGCCAATTCTAAAGTCCTAAAATGCCTGCTATCCGGAAGTTAATGTGTCTGACATCAAGAAGGCTACCGAGTCAGAATTATACCATTCTGAAAGATTCTGGGATCTAGAATCAATGGACGGCTGAGTTCCAGAATGTCAGGGTGGCAAAATTCTAGAATCCTTGTGTGTCTGAACTCGAGAGTCATTCAATGTCCACATTCCAGAACTCTGGATGTCTGAATTATAGAAGCACCAAATGTCTGCATTCTAGAATCGGAATGTGGCGGAATTCTAGAATGCACAGCACAGCGGAATTCTAAAGTCCTAAAATGCCTCCTATCCGGAAGTTAAGGTGTCTGACATCAAGAATGCTACCAAGTCAGAATTATACCATTCTGAATGATTCTGGGATCTAGAATCAATGGACGGCTGAGTTCCAGAATGTCAGGGTGGCAAAACTCTAGAATCCTTGCGTGTCTGAACTCGAGAGTCATTCAATGTCCACATTCCAGAACTCTGGATGTCTGAATTATAGAAGAACCAAATGTCTGCATTCTAGAATCGGAATGTGGCGGAATTCTAGAATACACAGCACGGCGGAATTCTAAAGTCCTAAAATGACTACTAGCCGAAAGTTAAGGTGTCTGATGACCAGTATGTTACTAGGTCAGCATTCTACCGTTCTGAGAGATTCTGGGTTCTAGAATCAATGGACGGCAGAGATCTGGAATGTCAGGGTGTCCAAACTCTAGAATCCTTGCGTGTCTGAACTCGAGAGTCATTCAATGTCCACATTCCGGATAACAGGGTGTCTGAATTCCTGAAGCACCAAATGTCTGCTTTCTAGAATCGGAATGTGGTAGAATTCTAGAATGCACAGCACGGCGGAATTCTAAAGTCCTAAAATGCCTGCTATCTGGAAGTTAAGATGTCTGACATCCAGAATGGTACTACATCAGAATTATACCATTCTGAAACATTCTGGGATCTAGAATCAGTGGACGGCTGAGTTCCAGAATGTCAGGGTGGCAAAACTCTAGAATCCTGGCGTGTCTGAACTCGAGAGTCATTCAATGTCCAGATTCCAGAACTCTGCATGTCTGAATTATAGAAGCACCAAATGTCTGCATTCTAGAATCGGAATGTGGCGGAATTCTTGAATGCACAGCACGGCGGAATTTTAAAGTCCTAAAATGCCTGCTATACGGAAGTCAAGGTGTCTGACATCCAGAATGTTACTAAGTCAGCATTCTACCGTTCTGAGAGATTCTGGGTTCTAGAATCAATGGATGGCAGAGTTCTGGAATGTCAGGGTGTTCAAATTCAAGAATACTTGCGTGTCTGAACTCGAGAGTCATTCAATGTCCACATTCCGCATCACAGGGTGTCTGAATTCCAGAAGCACCAAATGTCTGCATTCTAGAATCGGAATGTGGCGGAATTCTAGAATGCACAGCACGGCGGAATTTTAAAGTCCTAAAATGCCTGCTAACCGGAAGTTAAGGTGTCTGACATCCAGAATGCTACCACGTCAGAATTATTCCATTCGGAAAGATTCTGGGATCTAGAATCAATGGACGGCTGAGTTCCAGAATGTCAGGGTTTCCAAACTCTAGAATCCTTGCATGTCTGAACTCGAGAGTCATTCAATATCCACATTCCAGGAATCTGGATGTCTGAAATGTAGAAGCACCAAATGTCTGCATTCTAGAATCGGAATGTGGTAGAATTATAGAATGCACAGCACGACAGAATTCTAAAGTCCTAAAATGCCTGCTATTCGGAAGTTAAGGTGTCTGACATCAAGAATGTTACTAGGTCAGCATTCTACCGTTCTGAGAGATTCTGGGTTCTAGAATCAATGGATGGCAGCGTTCTGGAATGTCAGGGTGTCCAAACTCTAGAATCCTTCCGTGTCTGAACTCGTGAGTCATTCAATGTCCACATTCTGGATCACAGGGTGTCTGAATTCCAGAAGCACCAAATGTCTGCATTCTAGAATCGGAACGTGGCGGAATTCTAGAATGCACAGCACGGTGGAATTCTAAATTCCTAAAATGCCTGCTATCCGGAAGTTAAGGTGTCTGACATCAAGAATGCTACCAAGTCAGAATTATACCATTCTGAAAGATTCTGGGATCTAGAATCAATGGACGGCTGAGTTCCAGAATGTCAGGATTCCAAACTCTAGAATCCTTGCGTGTCTGAACTCGAGAGTCATTCAATGTCTACATTCCAGAACTCTGGATGTCTGAATTATAGAAGCACCAAATGTCTGCATTCTAGAATCGGAATGTGGTGGAATTCTAGAATGCACAGCACGGCAGAATTCTAAAGTCCTAAAATGCCTACTAGCCGAAAGTTAAGGTGTCTGATGACCAGAATGTTACTAGGTCAGCATTCAACCGTTCTGAGAGATTCTGGGTTCTAGAATCAATGGACGGCAGAGTTCTGGAATGTCAGGGTGTCCGAACTCTAGAATCCTTCAGTGTTTGAACTCGAGAGTCATTCAATTTCCATATTCCGGGTCACAGGGTGACTGAATTCCAGAAGCACCAAATGTCTGCATTCTAGAATCAGAATGTGGCGGAATTCTAGAATGCACAGCACGGCGGAATTCGAAAGTCCTAAAATGCCTGCTATCTGGAAGTTAAGGTGTCTGACATCCAGAATTGTACCACGTCAGAATTATACCATTCTGAAACATTCTGGGATCTAGAATCAATGGATGGCTGAGTTGAGAATGTCAGGGTGGCAAAACTCTAGAATCCTGGCGTGTCTGAACTCGAGAGTCATTCAATGTCCACATTCCAGAACTCTGGATGTCTGAATTATAGAAGCACCAAATGTCTGCATTCTAGAATCGGAATGTGGCGGAATTCTAGAATGCACAGCACGGCGGAATTCTAAAGTCCTAAAATGCCTGCTATCCGGAAGTTAAGGTGTCTGACATCAAGAATGCTACCAAGTCAGAATTATACCATTCTGAAAGATTCTGGGATCTAGAATCAATGGACGGCTGAGTTCCAGAATGTCAGGGTGGCAAAATTCTAGAATCCTTGTGTGTCTGAACTCGAGAGTCATTCAATGTCCACATTCCAGAACTCTGGATGTCTGAATTATAGAAGCACCAAATGTCCTCATTCTAGAATCGGAATGTGGTAGAATTCTAGAATGCACAGCACGACACAATTCTAAAGTCCCAAAATGCCTGCTATTCGGAAGTTAAGGTGTCTGACATCCAGAATGTTACTAGGTCAGCATTCTACCGTTCTGAGAGATTCTGGGTTCTAGAATCAATAGACGGCAGAGTTCTGGAATGTCAGGGTGTCCAAACTCTAGAATCCTTCCGTGTCTGAACTCGTGAGTCATTCAATGTCCACATTCCGGATCACAGGGTGTCTGAATTCCAGAAGCACCAAATGTCTGCATTCTAGAATCGGAATGTGGCGGAATTCTAGAATGCACAGCACGGCGGAATTCTAAAGTCCTAAAATGCCTGCTATCGGGAAGTTAAGGTGTCTGACATCGAGAATGCTACCACGTCAGAATAATACCATTCTGAAACATTCTGGGATCTAGAATCAATGGACGGCTGAGTTCCAGAATGTCAGGGTGTCAAAACTCTAGAATCCTTGCGTGTCTGAACTAGAGAGTCATTCAATGTCCACATTCCAGAACTCTGGATGTCTGAATTATAGAAGCACCAAATGTCTGCATTCTAGAATCGGAATGTGGCGGAATTCTAGAATGCACAGCAAGGCGAAATTCTAAAATCCTAAAATGCCTGCTATCCGGAAGTTAAGGTGTCTGACATCAAGAATGCTACCAAGTCAGAATTATACCATTCTGAAAGATTCTGGGATCTAGAATCAATGGACGGCTGAGTTCCAGAATATCAGGGTGGTAAAACTCTAGAATCCTGGCGTGTCTGAACTCGAGACTCATTCAATGTCCACATTCCAGAACTCTGGATGTCTGAATTATAGAAGCACCAAATGTCTGCATTCTAGAATCGGAATGTGGCGGAATTCTAGAATGCACAGCACGGCAGAATTCTAAAGTACTAATATGCCAGCTAGCCGAAAGTTAAGGTGTCTGATAACCGGTATGTTCCTAGGTCAGCATTCTACCGTTCTGAGAGATTCTGGGTTCTAGAATCAATGGACGGCAGAGATCTGGAATGTCAGGGTGTCCAAACTCTAGAATCCTTGCATGTCTGAACTCGAGAGTCATTCAATGTCCACATTCCGGATCACAGGGTGTCTGAATTCCAGAAGCACCAAATGTCTGCATTCTAGAATCGGAATGTGGTAGAATTCTAGAATGCACAGCACGGTAGAATTCTAAAGTCCTAAAATGCCTGCTATCCGGAAGTTAAGATGTCTGACATCCAGAGTGGTACCACATCAGAATTATACCATTCTGAAACATTCTGGGATCTAGAATCAATGGACGGGTGAGTTCCAGAATGTCAGGGTGGCAAAACTCTAGAATCCTGGCATGTCTGAACTCGAGAGTCATTCAATGTCCACATTCCAGAGCTATGGATGTCTGAATTATAGAAGCACCAAATGTCTGCATTCTAGAATCGGAATGTGGCGGAATTCTAGAATGCACAGCACGGCGGATTTCTAAAATCCTAAAATGCCTGCTATTCGGAAGTTAAGGTGTCTGACATCCAGAATGTTACTAGGTCAGCATTCTACCGTTCTGAGAGATTCTGGGTTCTAGAATCAATGGACGGCAGAGTTCTGGAATGTCAGGGTGTCAAAACTCTAGAATCCTTCCGTGTCTGAACTCGTGAGTCATTCAATGTCCACATTCCGGATCACAGGGTGTCTGAATTCCAGAAGCACCAAATGTCTGCATTCTAGAATCGGAATGTGGCGGAATTCTAGAATGCACAGCACGGCGGAATTCTAAAGTCCTAAAATGCCTGCTATCGGGAAGTTAAGGTGTCTGACATCCAGAATGCTACCACGTCAGAATAATACCATTCTGAAAGATTCTGGGATCTAGAATCAATGGACGGCTGAGTTCCAGAATGTCAGGGTGTCAAAACTCTAGAATCCTTGCGTGTCTGAACTAGAGAGTCATTCAATGTCCACATTCCAGAACTCTGGATGTCTGAATTATAGAAGCACCAAATGTCTGCATTCTAGAATCAGAATGTGGCGGAATTCTAGAATGCACAGCAAGGCGAAATTCTAAAATCCTAAAATGCCTGCTATCCGGAAGTTAAGGTGTCTGACATCAAGAATGCTACCAAGTCAGAATTATACCATTCTGAAAGATTCTGGGATCTAGAATCAATGGACGGCTGAGTTCCAGAATATCAGGGTGGTAAAACTCTAGAATCCTGGCGTGTCTGAACTCGAGACTCATTCAATGTCCACATTCCAGAACTCTGGATGTCTGAATTATAGAAGCACCAAATGTCTGCATTCTAGAATCGGAATGTGGCGGAATTCTAGAATGCACAGCACGGCAGAATTCTAAAGTACTAATATGCCAACTAGCCGAAAGTTAAGGTGTCTGATAACCGGTATGTTCCTAGGTCAGCATTCTACCGTTCTGAGAGATTCTGGGTTCTAGAATCAATGGACGGCAGAGATCTGGAATGTCAGGGTGTCCAATCTCTAGAATCCTTGCATGTCTGAACTCGAGAGTCATTCAATGTCCACATTCTGGATCACAGGGTGTGTGAATTCCAGAAGCACCAAATGTCTGCATTCTAGAATCGGAATGTGGTAGAATTCTAGAATGCACAGCACGGTGGAATTCTAAAGTCCTAAAAGGCCTGCTATCCGGAAGTTAAGATGTCTGACATCCAGAGTGGTACCACATCAGAATTATACCATTCTGAAACATTCTGGGATCTAGAATCAATGGACGGGTGAGTTCCAGAATGTCAGGGTGGCAAAACTCTAGAATCCTGGCATGTCTGAAATTGAGAGTCATTCAATGTCCACATTCCAGAACTATGGATGTCTGAATTATAGAAGCACCAAATGTCTGCATTCTAGAATCGGAATGTGGCGGAATTCTAGAATGCACAGCACGGCGGATTTCTAAAATCCTAAAATGCCTGCTATTCGGAAGTTAAGGTGTCTGACATCCAGAATATTACTAGGTCAGCATTCTACCGTTCTGAGAGATTCTGGGTTCTAGAATCAATGGACGGCAGGGTTCTGGAATGTCAGGGTGTCAAAACTCTAGAATCCTTCCGTGTCTGAACTCCTGAGTCATTCAATGTCCACATTCCGGATCACAGGGTGTCTGAATTCCAGAAGCACCAAATGTCTGCATTCTAGAATCGGAATGTGGCGGAATTCTAGAATGCACAGCACGGCGGAATTCGAAAGTCCTAAAATGCCTGCTATCGGGTAGTTAAGGTGTCTGACATCCAGAATGCTACCACGTCAGAATTATACCATTCTGAAAGATTCTGGGATCAAGAATCAATGGACGGCTGAGTTCCAGAATGTCAGGGTGGCAAAACTCTAGAATCCTTGCGTGTCTGAACTCGAGAGTCATTCAATGTCCACATTCCAGAACTCTGGATGTCTGAATTATAGAAGCACCAAATGTCTGCATTCTAGAATCGGAATGTGGCGGAATTCTAGAATGCACAGCACGGCGGATTTCTAAAATCCTAAAATGCCTGCTATCCGGAAGTTAAGGTGTCTGACATCAAGATTGCTACCAAGTCAGAATTATACCATTCTGAAAGATTCTGGGATCTAGAATCAATGGACGGCTGAGTTCCAGAATGTCAGGGTGGCAAAACTCTAGAATCCTTGCGTGTCTGAACCCGAGAGTCATTCAATGTCCACATTCCAGAACTCTGGATGTCTGAATTATAGAAGCACCAAATGTCTGCGTTCTAGAATCAGAATGTGGCGGAATTCTAGAATGCACAGCACGGCGGAATTCTAAAGTCCTAAAATGCCTACTAGCCGAAAGTTAAGGTGTCTGATGACCAGAATGTAACTAGGTCAGCATTCTACCGTTCTGAGAGATTCTGGGTTCTAGAATCAGTGGACGGCAGGGTTCTGGAATGTCCGGGTGTCCAAACTCTAGAATCCTTCAGTGTTTGAACTCGAGAGTCATTCAATATCCGTATTCCGGTCACAGGGTGACTGAATTCCAGAAGCACCAAATGTCTGCATTCTAGAATCGGAATGTGGCGGAATTCTAGAATGCACAGCACGGCGGAATTCTAAAGTCCTAAAATACCTGCTATCCGGAAGTTAAGGTGTCTGACATCAAGAATGCTACCACGTCAGAATTATACCATTCTGAAACATTCTGGGATCTAGAATCAATGGACGGCTGAGTTCCAGAATGTCAGGGTGGCAAAACTCTAGAATCCTTGCGTGTCTGAACTCGAGAGTCATTCAATGTCCACATTAAAGAACTCTGGATGTCTGAATTATAGAAGCACCAAATGTCTGCATTCTAGAATCGGAATGTGGCGGAATTCCAGAATGCACAGCACGGCAGAATTCTAAAGTCCTAAAATGCCTGCTATCCGGAAGTTAAGGTGTCTGACATCCAGAATGCTACCAAGTCAGAATTATACCATTCTGAATGATTCTGGTATCTAGAATCAATGGACGGCTGAGTTCCAGAATGTCAGGTTGACAAAATTCTAGAATCCTTGTGTGTCTGAACTCGAGAGTCATTCAATGTCCACATTCCAGAACTCTGGATGTCTGAATTATAGAAGCACCAAATGTCTGCATTCTAGAATCGGAATGTGGCGGAATTCTAGAATACACAGCACGGCGGATTTCTAAAATCCTAAAATGCCTGCTATTCGGAAGTTAAGGTGTCTGACATCCAGAATGTTACTAGGTCAGCATTCTACCGTTCTGAGAGATTCTGGGTTCTAGAATCAATGGACGGCAGAGTTCTGGAATGTCAGGGTGTCAAAACTCTAGAATCCTTCCCTGTCTGAACTCGTGAGTCATTCAATGTCCACATTCCGGATCACAGGGTGTCTGAATTCCAGAAGCACCAAATGTCTGCATTCTAGAATCGGAATGTGGCGGAATTCTAGAATGCACAGCACGGCGGAATTCTAAAGTCCTAAAATGCCTGCTATCGGGAAGTTAAGGTGTCTGACATCCAGAATGCTACCACGTCAGAATAATACCATTCTGAAAGATTCTGGGATCTAGAATCAATGGACGGCTGAGTTCCAGAATGTCAGGGTGTCAAAACTCTAGAATCCTTGCGTGTCTGAACTAGAGAGTCATTCAATGTCCACATTCCAGAACTCTGGATGTCTGAATTATAGAAGCACCAAATGTCTGCATTCTAGAATCGGAATGTGGCGGAATTCTAGAATGCACAGCAAGGCGAAATTCTAAAATCCTAAAATGCCTGCTATCCGGAAGTTAAGGTGTCTGACATCAAGATTGCTACCAAGTCAGAATTATACCATTCTGAAAGATTCTGGGATCTAGAATCAATGGTCGGCTGAGTTCCAGAATATCAGGGTGGTAAAACTCTAGAATCCTGGCGTGTCTGAACTCGAGACTCATTCAATGTCCACATTCCAGAACTCTGGATGTCTGAATTATAGAAGCACCAAATGTCTGCATTCTAGAATCGGAATGTGGCGGAATTCTAGAATGCACAGCACGGCAGAATTCTAAAGTACTAATATGCCAACCAGCCGAAAGTTAAGGTGTCTGATAACCGGTATGTTCCTAGGTCAGCATTCTACCGTTCTGAGAGATTCTGGGTTCTAGAATCAATGGACGGCAGAGATCTGGAATGTCAGGGTGTCCAAACTCTAGAATCCTTGCATGTCTGAACTCGAGAGTCATTCAATGTCCACATTCCGGATCACAGGGTGTCTGAATTCCAGAAGCACCAAATGTCTGCATTCTAGAATCGGAATGTGGTAGAATTCTAGAATGCACAGCACGGTAGAATTCTAAAGTCCTAAAATGCCTGCTATCCGGAAGTTAAGATGTCTGACATCCAGAGTGGTACCACATCAGAATTATACCATTCTGAAACATTCTTGGATCTAGAATCAATGGACGGGTGAGTTCCAGAATGTCAGGGTGGCAAAACTCTAGAATCCTGGCATGTCTGAACTCGAGAGTCATTCAATGTCCACATTCCAGAACTATGGATGTCTGAATTATAGAAGCACCAAATGTCTGCATTCTAGAATCGGAATGTGGCGGAATTCTAGAATGCACAGCACGGCGGATTTCTGAAATCCTAAAATGCCTGCTATTCGGAAGTTAAGGTGTCTGACATCCAGAATGCTACCAAGTCAGAATTATACCATTCTGAATGATTCTGGGATCTAGAATCAATGGACGGCTGAGTTCCAGAATGTCAGGTTGGCAAAATTCTAGAATCCTTGTGTGTCTGAACTCGAGAGTCATTCAATGTCCACATTCCGCATCACAGGGTGTCTGAATTCCAGAAGCACCAAATGTCTGCATTCTAGAATCGGAATGTGGCAGAATTCTAGAATGCACAGCACGGCGGAATTCGAAAGTCCTAAAATGCCTGCTATCCGGAAGTTAAGGTGTCTGACATCCAGAATGCTACCACGTCAGAATTATACCATTCTGAATGATTCTGGGATCTAGAATCAATGGATGGCTGAGTTCCAGAATGTCAGGGTTTCCAAACTCTAGAATCCTTGCATGTCTGAACTCGAGAGTCATTCAATATCCACATTCCAGGACTCTGGATGTCTGAAATATAGAAGCACCAAATGTCTGCATTCTAGAATCGGAATGTGGTAGAATTCCAGAATGCACAGCACGACAGAATTCTAAAGTCCCAAAATGCCTGCTATTCGGAAGGTAAGGTGTCTGACATCCAGAATGTTACTAGGTCAGCATTCTACCGTTCTGAGAGATTCTGGGTTCTAGAATCAATGGACGGCAGAGTTCTGGAATGTCAGGGTGTCCAAACTCTAGAATCCTTCCGTGTCTGAACTCGTGAGTCATTCAATGTCCACATTCCGGATCACAGGGTGTCTGAATTCCAGAAGCACCAAATGTCTGCATTGTAGAATCGGAATGTGGCGGAATTCTACAATGCACAGCACGGCGGAATTCGAAAGTCCTAAAATGCGTGCTATCCGGAAGTTAAGGTGTCTGACATCCAGAATGCTACCACGTCAGAATTATACCATTCTGAATGATTCTGGGATCTAGAATCAATGGATGGCTGAGTTCCAGAATGTCAGGGTTTCCAAACTCTAGAATCCTTGCATGTCTGAACTCGAGAGTCATTCAATATCCACATTCCAGGACTCTGGATGTCTGAAATATAGAAGCACCAAATGTCTGCATTCTAGAATCGGAATGTGGCGGAATTCTAGAATGCACAGCAAGGCGGAATTCTAAAATCCTAAAATGCCTGCTATCCGGAAGTTAAGGTGTCTGACATCCAGAATGCTACCACGTCAGAATTATACCATTCTGAAAGATTCTGGGATCTAGAATCAATGGACGGCAGAGTTCCAGAATATCAGGGTGGCAAAACTCTAGAATCCTTGCGTGTCTGAAATCGAGAGTCATTCAATGTCCACATTCCAGAACTCTGGATGTCTGAATTATAGAAGCACCAAAGGTCTGCATTCTAGAATCGGAATGTGGCGGAATTCTAGAATGCACAGCACGGCGGAATTCTAAAGTCCTAAAATGCCAACTAGCCGAAAGTTAAGGTGTCTGATAACCGGTATGTTCCTATGTAAGCATTCTACCGTTCTGAGAGATTCTGGGTTCTAGAATCAATGGACGGCAAAGATCTGGAATGTCAGGCTGTCCAAACTCTGGAATCCTTGCATGTCTGAACTCGAGAGTCATTCAATATCCACTTTCCGGATCACAGTGTGTCTGAATTCCATAAGCACCAAATGTCTGCATTCTAGAATCGGAATGTGGCGGAATTCTAGAATGCACAGCACGGCGGAATTCTAAAGTCCTAAAATGCCTGCTATCCGGAAGTAAAGGTGTCTGACATCAAGAATGCTACCAAGTCAGAATTATACCATTCTGAAAGATTCTGGGATCTAGAATCAATGGACGGCTGAGTTCCAGAATGTCAGGTTGGCAAAATTCTAGAATCCTTGTGTGTCTGAACTCGAGAGTCATTCAATGTCCACATTCCAGAACTCTGGATGTCTGAATTATAGAAGCACCAAATGTCTGCATTCTAGAATCGGAATGTGGCGGAATTCTAGAATGCACAGCACGGCAGAATTCTAAAGTCCTAAAATGCCTGCTATCCGGAAGTTAAGGAGTCTGACATCAAGAATGCTACCAAGTCAGAATTATAACATTCTGAAAGATTCTGGGATCTAGAATCAATGGACGGCTGAGTTCCAGAATGTCAGGTTGGCAAAACTCTAGAATCCTGGCGTGTCTGAACTCGAGAGTCATTCAATGTCCACATTCCAGAACTCTGGATGTCTGAAATACAGAAGCACCAATTGTCTGCATTCTAGAATCGGAATGTGGCGGAATTCTTGAATGCACTGCACGGCGGAATTTTAAAGTCCTAAAATGCCTGCTATACGGAAGTCAAGGTGTCTGACATCCTGAATGTTACTAAGTCAGCATTGTACCGTTCTGAGATTCTGGGTTCTAGAATCAATGGATGGCAGAGTTCTGGAATGTCAGGGTGTTCAAACTCAAGATTACTTGCGTGTCTGAACTCGAGAGTCATTCAATGTCCACATTCCGCATCACAGGGTGTCTGAATTCCAGAAGCACCAAATGTCTGCATTCTAGAATCGGAATGTGGCAGAATTCTAGAATGCACAGCACGGCGGAATTCGAAAGTCCTAAAATGCCTGCTATTCGGAAGTTAAGGTGTCTGACATCCAGATTGTTACTAGGTCAGCATTCTACCGTTCTGAGAGATTCTGGGTTCTAGAATCAATGGACGGCAGAGTTCTGGAATGTCAGGGTGTCCAAACTCTAGAAACCTTCCGTGTCTTAACTCGTGAGTCATTCAATGTCCACATTCCGGATCACAGGGTGTCTGAATTCCAGAAGCACCAAATGTCTGCATTCTAGAATCGGAATGTGGCAGAATTCTAGAATGCACAGCACGGCGGAATTCAAAAGTCCTAAAATGCCTGCTATCGGGAAGTTAATGTGTCTGACATCCAGAATGCTACCACGTCAGAATTATACCATTCTGAAAGATTCTGGGAACTAGAATCAAAGGACGGCTGAGATTCAGAATGTCAGGTTGTCATAACTCTAGAATCCTTGCGTGTCTGAACTCGAGAGTCATTCAATGTCCACATTCCAGAACTCTGGATGTCTGAATTATAGAGGCACCAAATGTCTGCATTCTAGAATCAGAATGTGGTGGAATTCTAGAATGCACAGCACGGCGGAATTCTAAAGTCCTAAAATGGCTACTAGCCGAAAGTTAAGGTGTCTGATGACCAGAATGTTACTAGGTCAGCATTCTACCGTTCTGAGAGATTCTGGGTTCTAGAATCAATGGACGGCAGAGTTCTGGAATGTCAGGGTGTCCAAACTCTAGAATCCTTCAGTGTTTGAACTCGAATGTTATTCAATTTCCATATTCCGGGTCACAGGGTGACTGAATTCCAGAAGCACCAAATGTCTGCATTCTAGAATCGGAATGTGGCGGAATTCTAGAATGCACAGCACGGCGGAATTCTAAAGTCCTAAAATGCCTGCTATCCGGAAGTTAAGGTGTCTGACATCCAGAATGCTACCACTTCAGAATTATACCATTCTGAAAGATTCTGGGACCTAGAATCAATGGACGGCTGAGTTCCAGAATGTCAGGGTTTCCAAACTCTAGAATCCTTGCATGTCTGAACTCGAGAGTCATTCAATATCCACATTCCAGGACTCTGGATGTCTGAAATATAGAAGCACCAAATGTCTGCATTCTAGAATCGGAATGTGGTAGAATTCTAGAATGCACAGCACGACAGAATTCTAAAGTCCTAAAATGCCTGGTATTCGGAAGTTAAGGGGTCTGACATCCAGAATGTTACTAGGTCAGCATTCTACCGTTCTGAGAGATTCTGGGTTCTAGAATCAATGGACAGCACAGTTCTGTAAAGTCAGGGTGTCCAAACTCTAGAATCCTTCCGTGTCTGAACTCGTGAGTCATTCAATGTCCACATTCCGGATCACAGGGTGTCTGAATTCCAGAAGCACCAAATGTCTGCATTGTAGAATCGGAATGTGGCGGAATTCTAGAATGCACAGCACGGCGGAATTCGAAAGTCCTAAAATGCCTGCTATCGGGAAGTTAAGGTGTCTGACATCCAGAATGCTACCACGTCAGAATTATACCATTCTGAAAGATTCTGGGATCTAGAATCAATGGACGGCTGAGTTCCAGAATGTCAGGGTGGCAAAACTCTAGAATCCTTGCGTGTCTGAACTCGAGAGTCATTCAATGTCCACATTCCAGAACTCTGGATGTCTGAATTATAGAAGCACCAAATGTCTGCATTATAGAATCGGAATGTGGCGGAATTCTAGAACGCACAGCACGGCGGAATTCTAAAGTCCTAAAATGCCTACTAGCCGAAAGTTAAGGTGTCTGATGACCAGAATGTTACTAGGTCAGCATTCTACCGTTCTGAGAGATTCTGGGTTCTAGAATCAATGGACGGCAGAGTTCCGGAATGTCAGGGTGTCCAAACTCTAGAATCCTTCAGTGTTTGAACTCGAGAGTCATTCAATTTCCATATTCCGGGTCACAGGGTGACTGAATTCCAGAAGCACCAAATGTCTGCATTCTAGAATCGGAATGTGGCGGAATTCTTTAATGCACAGCACGGCGGAATTCGAAAGTCCTAAAATGACTGTAATCCGTAAGTTAAGTTGTCTGACATCAAGAATGCTACCACGTCAGAATTATACCATTCTGAAAGATTCTGGGATCTAGAATCAATGAACGGCTGAGTTCCAGAATGTCAGGGTGTCAAAACTTTAGAATCCTTGCGTGTCTGAACTCGAGAGTCATTCAATGTCCACATTCCAGAACTCTGGATGTCTGTATTATAGAAGCACCAAATGTCTGCATTCTAGAATCGTAATGTGGCGGAATTGTAGAATGCACAGCACGGCGGAATTCTAAAGTCCTAAAATGCCTGCTATCCGGAAGTTAAGGTGTCTGACATCCAGAATGTTACTAGGACAGCATTCTACCGTTCTGAGAGATTCTGGGATCTAGAATCAATGGACGGGTGAGTTCCAGAATGTCAGGGTGGCAAAACTCTAGAATCCTGGTGTGTCTGAACTCGAGAGTCATTCAATGTCCACATTCCAGAACTCTGGATGTCTGAATTATAGAAGCACCAAATGTCTGCATTCTAGAATCGGAATGTGGCGGAATTCTAGAATGCACAGCACGGAGGAATTCTAAAGTCCTAAAATGCCTGCTATCCGGAAGTTAAGGTGTCTGACATCCAGAATGCTACCACGTCAGAATTATACCATTCTGAAACATTCTGGGATCTAGAATCAATGGACGGCTGAGTTCCAGAATGTCAGGGTGGCAAAACTCAAGAATCCTGGCGTGTCTGAACTCGAGAGTCATTCAATGTCCACATTCCAGAACTCTGGATGTCTGAAATATAGAAGCAGCAAATGTCTGCATTCTAGAATCGGAATGCGGCGGAATTCTAGAATGCACAGCACGGCGGAATTTTAAAGTCCTATAATGCCTGCTATACGGAAGTCAAGGTGTCTGACATCCAGAATGTTACTAAGTCAGCATTCTACCGTTCTGAGAGATTCTGGGTTCTAGAATCAATGGATGGCAGAGTTCTGGAATGTCAGGGAGTTCAAACTCAAGAATACTTGCGTGTCTGAACTCGAGAGTCATTCAATGTCCACATTCCACATCACAGGGTGTCTGAATTCCAGAAGCACCAAATGTCTGCATTCTAGAATCGGAATGTGGCGGAATTCTAGAATGCACAGCACGGCGGTATTCGAAAGTCCTAAAACGCCTGCTATCCGGGAGTTAAGATGTCTGACATCCAGAATGCTACGACGTCAGAATTATACCATTCTGAAACATTCTGGGATCTAGAATCAATGGACGGCTGAGTTCCAGAATGTCAGGGGGGCAAAACTCTAGAATCCTGGCGTGTCTGAACTCGAGAGTCATTCAATGTCCACATTCCAGACCTCTGGATGTCTGAAATATAGAAGCACCAAATGTCTGCATTCTAGAATCGGAATGCGGCGGAATTCTAGAATGCACAGCACGGCGGAATTATAATGTCCTATAATGCCTGCTATACGGAAGTCAAGGTGTCTGACATCCAGAATGTTACTAAGTCAGCATTCTACCGTTCTGAGAGATTCTGGGTTCTAGAATCAATGGACGGCAGAGTTCTGGAATGTCAGGGTGTCCAAACTCTAGAATCGTTCCGTGTCTGAACTCGTGAGTCATTCAATGTCCACATTCCGGATCACAGGGTGTCTGAATTCCAGAAGCACCAAATGTCTGCATTCTAGAATCGGAATGTGGCGGAATTCTAGAATGCACAGCACGGCGGAATTCGAAAGTCCTAAAATGCCTGCTATTGGGAAGTTAAGGTGTCTGACATCCAGAATGATACCACGTCAGAATTATACCATTCTGAAAGATTCTGGGATCTAGAATCAATGGAAGGCTGAGTTCCAGAATGTCAGGGTGTCAAAACTCTAGAATCCTTGCGTGTCTGTACCCGAGAGTCATTCAATGTCCGCATTCCAGAACTCTGGATGTCTGAATTATAGAAGCACCAAATGTATGCATTCTAGAATCGGAATGTGGCGGAATTCTAGAATGCACAGCACGGCGGTATTCTAAAGTCCTAAAATGCCTGCTATCCGGAAGTTAATGTGTCTGACATCAAGAATGCTACCAAGTCAGAATTATACCATACTGAAAGATTCTGGGATCTAGAATCAATGGACGGCTGAGTTCCAGAATGTCAGGGTGGCAAAATTCTAGAATCCTTGCGTGTCTGAACTCGAGAGTCATTCAATGTCCACATTCCAGAACTCTGGATGTCTGAATTATAGAAGCACGAAATGTCTGCATTCTAAAATCGGAATGTGGCGGAATTCTAGAATGCACAGCACGGCGGAATTCTAAAGTCCTAAAATGCCTGCTATCCGGAAGTTAAGGTGTCTGACATCAAGAATGCTACCAAGTCAGAATTATAACATTCTGAAAGATTCTGGGACCTAGAATCAATGGACGGCTGAGTTCCAGAATGTCAGGGTTTCCAAACTCTAGAATCCTTGCATGTCTGAACTCGAGAGTCATTCAATATCCACATTCCAGGACTCTGGATGTCTGAAATATAGAAGCACCAAATGTCTGCATTCTAGAATCGGAATGTGGTAGAATTCTAGAATGCACAGCACGACAGAATTCTAAAGTCCTAAAATGCCTGCTATTCGGAAGTTAAGGTGTCTGACATCCAGAATGTTACTAGGTCAGCATTCTACCGTTCTGAGAGATTCTGGGTTCTAGAATCAATGGACGGCAGAGTTCTGGAATGTCAGGGTGTCCAAACTCTAGAATCCTTCCGTGTCTGAACTCGTGAGTCATTCAATGTCCACATTCCGGATCACAGGGTGTCTGAATTCCAGAAGCACCAAATGTCTGCATTGTAGAATCGGAATGTGGCGGAATTCTAGAATGCACAGCACGGCGGAATTCGAAAGTCCTAAAACGCCTGCTATCGGGAAGTTAAGGTGTCTGACATCCAAAATGCTACCACGTCAGAATTATACCATTCTGAAAGATTCTGGGATCTAGAATCAATGGACGGCTGAGTTACAGAATGTCAGGGTGGCAAATCTCTAGAATCCTTGCGTGTCTGAACTCGAGAGTCATTCAATGTCCACATTCCGGAACTCTGGATGTCTGAATTATAGAAGCACCAAATGTCTGCATTCTAGAATCGGAATGTGGCGGAATTCTAGAATGCACAGCACGGCGGAATTCTAAAGTCCTAAAATGCCTACTAGCCAAAAGTTAAGGTGTCTGATTACCAGTATGTTACTAGGTCAGCATTCTACCCTTCTGAGAGATTCTGGGTTCTAGTATCAATGGACGACAGAGATCTGGAATGTCAGGTTGTCCAAACTCTAGAATCCTTGCGTGTCTGAACTCGAGAATCATTCAATGTCCACATTCCAGAACTCTGGATGTCTGAATTATACAAGCACCAAATGTCTGCATTCTAGAATCGGAATGTGGTGGAATTCTAGAATGCACAGCACGGCTGAATTCTGAAGTCCTAAAATGCCTACTAGCCGAAAGTTAAGGTGTCTGATGACCAGAATGTTACTAGGTCAGCATTCTACCGTTCTGAGAGATTCTGGGTTCTAGAATCAGTGGACGGCAGAGTTCTGGAATGTCCGGGTGTCCAAACACTAGAATCCTTCAGTGTTTGAACTCGAGAGTCATTCAATATCCATATTCCGGTCACAGGGTGACTGAATTCCAGAAGCACCAAATGTCTGCATTCTAGAATCGGAATGTGGCGGAATTCTAGAATGCACAGCACTGCGGAATTCGAAAGTCCTAAAATGCCTGCTATCCGGAAGTTAAGGTGTCTGACATCAAGAATGCTACCACGTCAGAATTATACCATTCTGAAACATTCTGGCATCTAGAATCAATGGACGGCTGAGTTCCAGAATGTCAGGTTGGCAAAACTCTAGAATCCTGGCGTGTCTGAACTCGAGAGTCATTCAATGTCCACATTCCAGAACTCTGGATGTCTGAATTATAGAAGCACCAAATGTCTGCATTGTTGAATCGGAATGTGGCAGAATTCTAGAATGCACAGCACGGCGGAATTCTAAAGTCCTAAAGTGCCTGCTATCCGGAAGTTAAGGTGTCTGACATCAAGAATGCTACCACGTCAGAATTATACCATTCTGAAACATTCTGGGATCTAGAATCAATGGACGGCAGAGTTCTGGAATGTCAGGGTGTCCAAACTCCAGAATCCTTCAGTGTTTGAACTCGAATGTTATTCAATTTCCATATTCCGGGTCACAGGGTGACTGAATTCCAGAAGCACCAAATGTCTGCATTGTAGAATCGGAATGTGGCGGAATTCTAGAATGCACAGCACGGCGGAATTCGAAAGTCCTAAAATGCCTGCTATCGGGAAGTTAAGGTGTCTGACATCCAGAATGCTACCACGTCAGAATTATACCATTCTGAAAGATTCTGGGATCTAGAATCAATGGACGGCTGAGTTCCAGAATGTCAGGGTGGCAAAACTCTAGAATCCTGGCGTGTCTGAACTCGAGAGTCATTCAATGTCCACATTCCAGAACTCTGGATGTCTGAATTATAGAAGCACCAAATGTCTGCATTCTAGAATCGGAATGTGGCGGAATTCTAGAATGCACAGCACGGCGGAATTCTAAAGCCCTAAAATGCCTGCTATCCGGAAGTTAAGGTGTCTGACATCAAGAATGCTACCACGTCAGAATTATACCATTTTGAAACATTCTGGGTTCTAGAATCAATGGACGGCTGAGTTCCAGAATGTCAGGGTGGCAAAACTCTAGAATCCTTGCGTGTCTGAACTCGAGAGTCATTCAACGTCCACATTCCAGAACTCTGGATGTCTGAATTATAGAAGCACAAAATGTCTGCATTCCAGAATAGGAATGTGGCGGAATTCTGGAATGCACAGCACGGCGGAATTCTAAAGTCCTAAAATGCCTGCTATCCGGAAGTTAAGGTGTCTGACATCAAGAATGCTACCAAGTCAGAATTATACCATTCTGAATCATTCTGGAATCTAGAATCAATGGACGGCTGAGTTCCAGAATGTCAGGTTGGGAAAACTCTAGAATCATTGCGTGTCTGAACTCGAGAGTCATTCAATGTCCACATTCCAGAACTCTGGATGTCTGAATTATAGAAGCACCAAATGTCTGCATTCTAGAATCGGAATGTGGCGGAATACTAGAATGCACAGCACCGCGCCAATTCTAAAGTCCTAAAATGCCTGCTATCCGGAAGTTAATGTGTCTGACATCAAGAAGGCTACCGAGTCAGAATTATACCATTCTGAAAGATTCGGGGATCTAGAATCAATGGACGGCTGAGTTCCAGAATGTCAGGGTGGCAAAATTCTAGAATCCTTGTGTGTCTGAACTCGAGAGTCATTCAATGTCCACATTCCAGAACTCTGGATGTCTGAATTATAGAAGCACCAAATGTCTGCATTCTAGAATCGGAATGTGGCGGAATTCTAGAATGCACAGCACAGCGGAATTCTAAAGTCCTAAAATGCCTCCTATCCGGAAGTTAAGGTGTCTGACATCAAGAGTGCTACCAATTCAGAATTATACCATTCTGAATGATTCTGGGATCTAGAATCAATGGACGGCTGAGTTCCAGAATGTCAGGGTGGCAAAACTCTAGAATCCTTGCGTGTCTGAACTCGAGAGTCAATCAATGTACACATTCCAGAACTCTGGATGTCTGAATTATAGAAGAACCAAATGTCTGCATTCTAGAATCGGAATGTGGCGGAATTCTAGAATACACAGCACGGCGGAATTCTAAAGTCCTAAAATGACTACTAGCCGAAAGTTAAGGTGTCTGATGACCAGTATGTTACTAGGTCAGCATTCTACCGTTCTGAGAGATTCTGGGTTCTAGAATCAATGGACGGCAGAGATCTGGAATGTCAGGGTGTCCAAACTCTAGAATCCTTGCGTGTCTGAACTCGAGAGTCATTCAATGTCCACATTCCGGATAACAGGGTGTCTGAATTCCTGAAGCACCAAATGTCTGCTTTCTAGAATCGGAATGTGGTAGAATTCTAGAATGCACAGCACGGCGGAATTCTAAAGTCCTAAAATGCCTGCTATCTGGAAGTTAAGATGTCTGACATCCAGAATGGAACCACATCAGAATTATACCATTCTGAAACATTCTGGGATCTAGAATCAGTGGACGGCTGAGTTCCAGAATGTCAGGGTTGCAAAACTCTAGAATCCTGGCGTGTCTGAACTCGAGAGTCATTCAATGTCCAGATTCCAGAACTCTGCATGTCTGAATTATAGAAGCACCAAATGTCTGCATTCTAGAATCGGAATGTGGCGGAATTCTTGAATGCACAGCACGGCGGAATTTTAAAGTCCTAAAATGCCTGCTATACGGAAGTCAAGGTGTCTGACATCCAGAATGTTACTAAGTCAGCATTCTCCCGTTCTGAGAATTCTGGGTTCTAGAATCAATGGATGGCAGAGTTCTGGAATGTCAGGGTGTTCAAACTCAAGAATACTTGCGTGTCTGAACTCGAGAGTCATTCAATGTCCACATTCCGCATCACAGGGTGTCTGAATTCCAGAAGCACCAAATGTCTGCATTCTAGAATCGGAATGTGGCGGAATTCTAGAATGCACAGCACGGCGGAATTTTAAAGTCCTAAAATGCCTGCTATCCGGAAGTTAAGGTGTCTGACATCCAGAATGCTACCACGTCAGAATTATTCCATTCGGAAAGATTCTGGGATCTAGAATCAATGGACGGCTGAGTTCCAGAATGTCAGGGTTTCCAAACTCTAGAATCCTTGCATGTCTGAACTCGAGAGTCATTCAATATCCACATTCCAGGAATCTGGATGTCTGAAATGTAGAAGCACCAAATGTCTGCATTCTAGAATCGGAATGTGGTAGAATTATAGAATGCACAGCACGACAGAATTCTAAAGTCCTAAAATGCCTGCTATTCGGAAGTTAAGGTGTCTGACATCCAGAATGTTACTAGGTCAGCATTCTACCGTTCTGAGAGATTCTGGGTTCTAGAATCAATGGATGGCAGCGTTCTGGAATGTCAGGGTGTCCAAACTCTAGAATCCTTCCGTGTCTGAACTCGTGAGTCATTCAATGTCCACATTCTGGATCACAGGGTGTCTGAATTCCAGAAGCACCAAATGTCTGCATTCTAGAATCGGAACGTGGCGGAATTCTAGAATGCACAGCACGGTGGAATTCTAAATTCCTAAAATGCCTGCTATCCGGAAGTTAAGGTGTCTGACATCAAGAATGCTACCAAGTCAGAATTATACCATTCTGAAAGATTCTGGGATCTAGAATCAATGGACGGCTGAGATCCAGAATGTCAGGGATTCCAAACTCTAGAATCCTTGCGTGTCTGAACTCGAGAGTCATTCAATGTCTACATTCCAGAACTCTGGATGTCTGAATTATAGAAGCACCAAATGTCTGCATTCTAGAATCGGAATGTGGTGGAATTCTAGAATGCACAGCACGGCCGAATTCTAAAGTCCTAAAATGCCTACTAGCCAAAAGTTAAGGTGTCTGATGACCAGAATGTTACTAGGTCAGCATTCAACCGTTCTGAGAGATTCTGGGTTCTAGAATCAATGGACGGCATTGTTCTGGAATGTCAGGGTGTCCGAACTCTAGAATCCTTCAGTGTTTGAACTCGAGAGTCATTCAATTTCCATATTCCGGGTCACAGGGTGACTGAATTCCAGAAGCACCAAATGTCTGCATTCTAGAATCAGAATGTGGCGGAATTCTAGAATGCACAGCACGGCGGAATTCGAAAGTCCTAAAATGCCTGCTATCTGGAAGTTAAGGTGTCTGACATCCAGAATTCTACCACGTCAGAATTATACCATTCTGAAACATTCTGGGATCTAGAATCAATGGATGGCTGAGTTCCAGAATGTCAGGGTGGCAAAACTCTAGAATCCTGGCGTGTCTGAACTCGAGAGTCATTCAATGTCCACATTCCAGAACTCTGGATGTCTGAATTATAGAAGCACCAAATGTCTGCATTCTAGAATCGGAATGTGGCGAAATTCTAGAATGCACAGCACGGCGGAATTCGAAAGTCCTAAAATGCCTGCTATCCGGAAGTTAAGGTGTCTGACATCAAGAATGCTGCCAAGTCAGAATTATACCATTCTGAAAGATTCTGGGATGTAGAATCAATGGACGGCTGAGTTCCAGAATGTCAGGGTGGCAAAATTCTAGAATCCTTGTGTGTCTGAACTCGAGAGTCATTCAATGTCCACATTCCAGAACTCTGGATGTCCGAATTATAGAAGCACCAAATGTCCTCATTCTAGAATCGGAATGTGGTAGAATTCTAGAATGCACAGCACGACAGAATTCTAAAGTCCCAAAATGCCTGCTATTCGGAAGTTAAGGTGTCTGACATCCAGAATGTTACTAGGTCAGCATTCTACCGTTCTGAGAGATTCTGGGTTCTAGAATCAATAGACGGCAGAGTTCTGGAATGTCAGGGTGTCCAAACTCTAGAATCCTTCCGTGTCTGAACTCGTGAGTCATTCAATGTCCACATTCCGGATCACAGGGTGTCTGAATTCCAGAAGCACCAAATGTCTGCATTCTAGAATCGGAATGTGGCGGAATTCTAGAATGCACAGCACGGCGGAATTCTAAAGTCCTAAAATGCCTGCTATCGGGAAGTTAAGGTGTCTGACATCCAGAATGCTACCACGTCAGAATAATACCATTCTGAAAGATTCTGGGATCTAGAATCAATGGACGGCTGAGTTCCTTAATGTCAGGGTGTCAAAACTCTAGAATCCTTGCGTGTCTGAACTAGAGAGTCATTCAATGTCCACATTCCAGAACTCTGGATGTCTGAATTATAGAAGCACCAAATGTCTGCATTCTAGAATCGGAATGTGGCGGAATTCTAGAATGCACAGCAAGGCGAAATTCTAAAATCCTAAAATGCCTGCTATCCGGAAGTTAAGGTGTCTGACATCAAGAATGCTACCAAGTCAGAATTATACCATTCTGAAAGATTCTGGGATCTAGAATCAATGGACGGCTGAGTTCCAGAATATCAGGGTGGTAAAACTCTAGAATCCTGGCGTGTCTGAACTCGAGACTCATTCAATGTCCACATTCCAGAACTCTGGATGTCTGAATTATAGAAGCACCAAATGTCTGCATTCTAGAATCGGAATGTGGCGGAATTCTAGAATGCACAGCACGGCAGAATTCTAAAGTACTAATATGCCAACTAGCCGAAAGTTAAGGTGTCTGATAACCGGTATGTTCCTAGGTCAGCATTCTAACGTTCTGAGAGATTCTGGGTTCTAGAATCAATGGACGGCAGAGATCTGGAATGTCAGGGTGTCCAAACTCTAGAATCCTTGCATGTCTGAACTCGAGAGTCATTCAATGTCCACATTCCGGATCACAGGGTGTCTGAATTCCAGAAGCACCAAATGTCTGCATTCTAGAATCGGAATGTGGTAGAATTCTAGAATGCACAGCACGGTAGAATTCTAAAGTCCTAAAATGCCTGCTATCCGGAAGTTAAGATGTCTGACATCCAGAGTGGTACCACATCAGAATTATACCTTTCTGAAACATTCTGGGATCTAGAATCAATGGACGGGTGAGTTCCAGAATGTCAGGGTGGCAAAACTCTAGAATCCTGGCATGTCTGAACTCGAGAGTCATTCAATGTCCACATTCCAGAACTATGGATGTCTGAATTATAGAAGCACCAAATGTCTGCATTCTAGAATCGGAATGTGGCGGAATTCTAGAATGCACAGCACGGCGGATTTCTAAAATCCTAAAATGCCTGCTATTCGGAAGTTAAGGTGTCTGACATCCAGAATGTTACTAGGTCAGCATTCTACCGTTCTGAGAGATTCTGGGTTCTAGAATCAATGGACGGCAGAGTTCTGGAATGTCAGGGTGTCAAAACTCTAGAATCCTTCCGTGTCTGAACTCGTGAGTCATTCAATGTCCACATTCCGGATCACAGGGTGTCTGAATTCCAGAAGCACCAAATGTCTGCATTCTAGAATCGGAATGTGGCGGAATTCTAGAATGCACAGCACGGCGGAATTCTAAAGTCCTAAAATGCCTGCTATCGGGAAGTTAAGGTGTCTGACATCCAGAATGCTACCACGTCAGAATAATACCATTCTGAAAGATTCTGGGATCTAGAATCAATGGACGGCTGAGTTCCAGAATGTCAGGGTGTCAAAACTCTAGAATCCTTGCGTGTCTGAACTAGAGAGTCATTCAATGTCCACATTCCAGAACTCTGGATGTCTGAATTATAGAAGCACCAAATGTCTGCATTCTAGAATCGGAATGTGGCGGAATTCTAGAATGCACAGCAAGGCGAAATTCTAAAATCCTAAAATGCCTGCTATCCGGAAGTTAAGGTGTCTGACATCAAGAATGCTACCAAGTCAGAATTATACCATTCTGAAAGATTCTGGGATCTAGAATCAATGGACGGCTGAGTTCCAGAATATCAGGGTGGTAAAACTCTAGAATCCTGGCGTGTCTGAACTCGAGACTCATTCAATGTCCACATTCCAGAACTCTGGATGTCTGAATTATAGAAGCACCAAATGTCTGCATTCTAGAATCGGAATGTGGCGGAATTCTAGAATGCACAGCACGGCAGAATTCTAAAGTACTAATATGCCAACTAGCCGAAAGTTAAGGTGTCTGATAACCGGTATGTTCCTAGGTCAGCATTCTACCGTTCTGAGAGATTCTGGGTTCTAGAATCAATGGACGGCAGAGATCTGGAATGTCAGGGTGTCCAAACTCTAGAATCCTTGCATGTCTGAACTCGAGAGTCATTCAATGTCCACATTCCGGATCACAGGGTGTCTGAATTCCAGAAGCACCAAATGTCTGCATTCTAGAATCGGAATGTGGTAGAATTCTAGAATGCACAGCACGGTAGAATTCTAAAGTCCTAAAATGCCTGCTATCCGGAAGTTAAGATGTCTGACATCCAGAGTGGTACCACATCAGAATTATACCATTCTGAAACATTCTGGGATCTAGAATCAATGGACGGGTGAGTTCCAGAATGTCAGGGTGGCAAAACTCTAGAATCCTGGCATGTCTGAACTCGAGAGTCATTCAATGTCCACATTCCAGAACTATGGATGTCTGAATTATAGAAGCACCAAATGTCTGCATTGTAGAATCGGAATGTGGCGGAATTCTAGAATTCACAGCACGGCGGATTTCTAAAATCCTAAAATGCCTGCTATTCGGAAGTTAAGGTGTCTGACATCCAGAATGTTACTAGGTCAGCATTCTTCCGTTCTGAGAGATTCTGGGTTCTAGAATCAATGGACGGCAGAGTTCTGGAATGTCAGGGTGTCAAAACTCTAGAATCCTTCCGTGTCTGAACTCGTGAGTCATTCAATGTCCACATTCCGGATCACAGGGTGTCTGAATTCCAGAAGCACCAAATGTCTGCATTGTAGAATCGGAATGTGTCGGAATTCTAGAATGCACAGCACGGCAGAATTCTGAAGCCCTAAAATGCCTGATATTCGGAAGCTAAGGAGTCTGACATCCAGAATGTTACTAGGTCAGCATTCTACCGTTCTGAGAGATTCTGGGTTCTAGAATCAATGGACGGCAGAGTTCTGGAATGTCAGGGTGTCCAAACTCTAGAATACTTCCGTGTCTGAACTCCTGAGTCATTCAATGTCCACATTCCGGATCACAGGGTGTCTGAATTCCAGAAGCACCAAATGTCTGCATTCTAGAATCGGAATGTGGCGGAATTCTAGAATGCACAGCACGGCGGAATTCGAAAGTCCTAAAATGCCTGCTATCGGGTAGTTAAGGTGTCTGACATCCAGAATGCTACCACGTCAGAATTATACCATTCTGAAAGATTCTGGGATCAAGAATCAATGGACGGCTGAGTTCCAGAATGTCAGGGTGGCAAAACTCTAGAATCCTTGCGTGTCTGAACTCGAGAGTCATTCAATGTCCACATTCCAGAACTCTGGATGTCTGAATTATAGAAGCACCAAATGTCTGCATTCTAGAATCGGAATGTGGCGGAATTCTAGAATGCACAGCACGGCGGATTTCTAAAATCCTAAAATGCCTGCTATCCGGAAGTTAAGGTGTCTGACATCAAGAATGCTACCAAGTCAGAATTATACCATTCTGAAAGATTCTGGGATCTAGAATCAATGGACGGCTGAGTTCCAGAATGTCAGGGTGGCAAAACTCTAGAATCCTTGCGTGTCTGAACTCGAGAGTCATTCAATGTCCACATTCCAGAACTCTGGATGTCTGAATTATAGAAGCACCAAATGTCTGCGTTCTAGAATCAGAATGTGGCGGAATTCTAGAATGCACAGCACGGCGGAATTCTAAATTCCTAAAATGCCTACTAGCCGAAAGTTAAAGTGTCTGATGACCAGAATGTAACTAGGTCAGCATTCTACCGTTCTGAGAGATTCTGGGTTCTAGAATCAGTGGACGGCAGGGTTCTGGAATGTCCGGGTGTCCAAACTCTAGAATCCTTCAGTGTTTGAACTCGAGAGTCATTCAATATCCGTATTCCGGTCACAGGGTGACTGAATTCCAGAAGCACCAAATGTCTGCATTCTAGAATCGGAATGTGGCGGAATTCTAGAATGCACAGCACGGCGGAATTCTAAAGTCCTAAAATGCCTGCTATCCGGAAGTTAAGGTGTCTGACATCAAGAATGCTACCACGTCAGAATTATACCATTCTGAAACATTCTGGGATCTAGAATCAATGGACGGCTGAGTTCCAGAATGTGAGGTTGGCAAAACTCTAGAATCCTGGCGTGTCTGAACTCGAGAGTCATTCAATGTCCACATTCCAGAACTCTGGATTTCTGAATTATAGAAGCACCAAATGTCTGCATTCTAGAATCGGAATGTGGCGGAATTCTAGAATGCACAGCACGGCGGAATTCTAAAGTCCTAAAATGCCTGCTATCCGGAAGTTAAGGTGTCTGACATCAAAAATGCTACCACGTCAGAATTATACCATTCTGAAACATTCTGGGATCTAGAATCAATGGACGGCTGAGTTCCAGAATGTCAGGGTGGCAAAATTCTAGAATCCTAGTGTGTCTGAACTCGAGAGTCATTCAATGTACACATTCCAGAACTCTGGAAGTCTGAATTATAGAAGCACCAACTGTCTGCATTCTAGAATCGGAATGTGGCGGAATTCTAGAATGCACAGCCCGGCGGAATTCTAAAGTACTAAAATGCCTGCTATCCGGAAGTTAAGGAGTCTGACATCAAGAATGCTACCAAGTCAGAATTATACCATACTGAAAGATTCTGGGATCTAGAATCAATGGACGGCTGAGTTCCAGAATGTCAGGGTGGCAAAACTCTAGAATCCTGGCGTGTCTGAACTCGAGAGTCATTCAATGTCCACATTCCAGAACTCTGGATGTCTGAATTATAGAAGCACCAAATGTCTGCATTCTAGAATCGGAATGTGGCGGAATTCTAGAATGCACAGCACGGCGGAATTCTAAAGTCCTAAAATGCCTGCTATCCGGAAGTTAAGTTGTCTGACATCAAGAATGCTACCACGTCAGTATTATACCATTCTGAAACATTCTGGGATCTAGAATCAATGGACGGCTGAATTCCGGAATGTCAGGGTGGCAAAACTCTAGAATCCTTGCGTGTCTGAACTCGAGAGTCATTCAATGTCCACATTCCAGAACTCTGGATGTCTGAATTATAGAAGCACCAAATGTCTGCATTCTAGAATCGGAATGTGGCGGAATTCTAGAATGCACAGCACGGCGGAATTCTAAAGTCCTAAAATGCCTGCTATCCGGAAGTTAAGGTGTCTGACATCCAGAATGCTACCAAGTCAGAATTATACCATTCTGAATGATTCTGGGATCTGGAATCAATGGACGGCTGAGTTCCAGAATGTCAGGTTTGCAAAATTCTAGAATCCTTGTGTGTCTGAACTCGAGAGTCATTCAATGTCCACATTCCAGAACTCTGGATGTCTGAATTATAGAAGCACCAAATGTCTGCATTCTAGAATCGGAATGTGGCGGAATTCTATAATGCACAGCACGGCGGAATTTTAATGTCCTAAAATGCCTGCTATACGGAAGTCAAGGTGTCTGACATCCAGAATGTTACTAAGTCATCATTCTACCGTTCTGAGAAATTCTGGGTTTTAGAATCAATGGATGGCAGAGTTCTGGAATGTCAGGGTGTTCAAACTCAAGAATACTTGCGTGTCTGAACTCGAGAGTCATTCAATGTCCACATTCCGCATCACAGGGTGTCTGAATTCCAGAAGCACCAAATGTCTGCATTCTAGAATCGGAATGTGGCAGAATTCTAGAATGCACAGCACGGCGGAATTCGAAAGTCCTAAAATGCCTGCTATCCGGAAGTTAAGGTGTCTGATATCCAGAATGCTACCACGACAGAATTATACCATTCTGAATGATTCTGGGATCTAGAATCAATGGATGGCTGAGTTCCAGAATGTCAGGGTTTCCAAACTCTAGAATCCTTGCATGTCTGAACTCGAGAGTCATTCAATATCCACATTCCAGGACTCTGGATGTCTGAAATATAGAAGCACCAAATGTCTGCATTCTAGAATCGGAATGTGGTAGAATTCTAGAATGCACAGCACGACAGAATTCTAAAGTCCCAAAATGCCTGCTATTCGGAAGTTAAGGTGTCTGACATCCAGAATGTTACTAGGTCAGCATTCTACCGTTCTGAGAGTTTCTGGGTTCTAGAATCAATGGACGGCAGAGTTCTGGAATGTCAGGGTGTCCAAACTCTAGAATCCTTCCGTGTCTGAACTCGTGAGTCATTCAATGTCCACATTCCGGATCACAGGGTGTCTGAATTCCAGAAGCACCAAATGTCTGCATTGTAGAATCGGAATGTGGCGGAATTCTAGAATGCACAGCACGGCGGAATTCGAAAGTCCTAAAATGCGTGCTATCGGGAAGTTAAGGTGTCTGACATCCAGAATGCTACCACGTCAGAATTGTACCATTCTGAAAGATTCTGGGATCTAGAATCAATGGACGGCTGAGTTCCAGAATGTCAGGGTGGCAAAACTCTAGAATCCTTGCGTGTCTGAACTCGAGAGTCATTCAATGTCCACATTCCAGAACTCTGGATGTCTGAATTATAGAAGCACCAAATGTCTGCATTCTAGAATCGGAATGTGGCGGAATTCTAGAATGCACAGCAAGGCGGAATTCTAAAATCCTAAAATGCCTGCTATCCGGAAGTTAAGGTGTCTGACATCCAGAATGCTACCACGTCAGAATTATACCATTCTGAAAGATTCTGGGATCTAGAATCAATGGACGGCAGAGTTCCAGAATATCAGGGTGGCAAAACTCTAGAATCCTTGCGTGTCTGAAATCGAGAGTCATTCAATGTCCACATTCCAGAACTCTGGATGTCTGAATTATAGAAGCACCAAATGTCTGCATTCTAGAATCGGAATGTGGCGGAATTCTAGAATGCACAGCACGGCGGAATTCTAAAGTCCTAAAATGCCAACTAGCCGAAAGTTAAGGTGTCTGATAACCGGTATGTTCCTATGTAAGCATTCTACCGTTCTGAGAGATTCTGGGTTCTAGAATCAATGGACGGCAAAGATCTGGAATGTCAGGGTGTCCAAACTCTAGAATCCTTGCATGTCTGAACTCGAGAGTCATTCAATGTCCACATTCCGGATCACAGTGTGTCTGAATTCCATAAGCACCAAATGTCTGCATTCTAGAATCGGAATGTGGTAGAATTCTAGAATGCACAGCACGGTAGAATTCTAAAGTCTTAAAATGCCTGCTATCCGGAAGTTAAGTTTTCTGACATCCAGAGTGGTACCACATCAGAATTATACCATTCTGAAACATTCTGGGATCTAGAATCAATGGACGGGTGAGTTGCAGAATGTCAGGGTGGCAAAACTCTAGAATCCTGGCATGTCTGAACTCGAGAGTCATTCAATGTCCACATTCCAGAACTCTGGATGTCTGAATTATAGGAGCACCAAATGTCTGCATTCTAGAATCGGAATGTGGCGGAATTCTAGAATGCACAGCACGGCGGAATTCTAAAGTCCTAAAATGCCTGCTATCCGGAAGTTAAGGTGTCTGACATCCAGAATGCTACCACGTCAGATTTATACCATTCTGAAAGATTCTGGAATCTAGAATCAATGGACGGCTGAGTTCCAGAATGCAAGGGTGGCAAAACTCTAGAATCCTTGCGTGTCTGAACTCGAGAGTCATTCAATATCCACATTCCAGGACTCTGGATGTCTGAAATATAGAGGCACCAAATGTCTGCATTCTAGAATCGGAATGTGGTGGAATTCTTGAATGCACAGCACGGCAGAATTCTGAAGTCCTAAAATGCCTGATATTCGGAAGTTAAGGAGTCTGACATCCAGAATGTTACTAGGTCAGCATTCTACCGTTCTGAGAGATTCTGGGTTCTAGAATCAATGGACGGCAGAGTTCTGGAATGTCAGGGTGTCCGAACTCTAGAATCCTTCAGTGTTTGAAGTCGAGAGTCATTCAATTTCCATATTCCGGGTCACAGGGTGACTGAATTCCAGAAGCACCAAATGACTGCATTCTAGAATCGGAATGTGGCGGAATTCTAGAATGCACAGCACGGCGGAATTCTAAAGTCCTAAAATGCCTGCTATCCGGAAGTTAAGGTGTCTGACATCAAGAATCCTACCAAGTCAGATTATACCATTCTGAAAGATTCTGGGATCTAGAATCAATGGACGGCTGAGTTCCAGAATGTCAGGGTGGCAAAATTCTAGAATCCTTGTGTGTCTGAACTCGAGAGTCATTTAATGTCCACATTCCAGAACTCTGGATGTCTGAATTATAGAAGCACCAAATGTCTGCATTCTAGAATCGGAATGTGGCGGAATTCTAGAATGCACAGCACGGCGGAATTTTAATGTCCTAAAATGCCTGCTATACGGAAGTCAAGGTGTCTGACATCCAGAATGTTACTAAATCAGCATTCTACCGTTCTGAGAGATTCTGGGTTCTAGAATCAATGGACGGCAGAGTTCTGGAATGTCAGGTTGTCAAAACTCTAGAATCCTTCCGTGTCTGAATTCGTGAGTCATTCAATGTCCACATTCCGGATCACAGGGTGTCTGAATTCCAGAAGCACCAAATGTCTGCATTCTAGAATCGGAATATGGCGGAATTCTAGAATGCACAGCACGGCAGAATTCTGAAGTCCTTAAATGCCTGATATACGGAAGCTAAGGAGTCTGACATCCAGAATGTTACTAGGTCAGCATTCTACCGTTCTGAGAGATTCTCGGTTCTAGAATCAATGGACGGCAGAGTTCTGGAATGTCAGGGTGTCCAAACTCTAGAATCCTTCCGTGTCTGAACTCCTGAGTCATTCAATGTCCACATTCCGGATCACAGGGTGTCTGAATTCCAGAAGCACCAAATGTCTGCATTCTAGAAGCGGAATGTGGCGGAATTCTAGAATGCACAGCACGGCGGATTTCTAAAATCCTAAAATGCCTGCCATCCGGAAGTTAAGGTGTCTGACATCAAGAATGCTACCAAGTCAGAATTATACCATTCTGAAAGATTCTGGGATCTAGAATCAATGGACGGCTGAGTTCCAGAATGTCAGGGTGGCAAAACTCTAGAATCCTTGCGTGTCTGAACTCGAGAGTCATTCAATGTCCACATTCCAGAACTCTGGATGTCTGAATTATAGAAGTACCAAATGTCTGCATTCTAGAATCGGAATGTGGTGGAATTCTAGAATGCACAGCACGGCGGAATTCTAAAGTCCTAAAATGCCTGCTATCCGGAAGTTAAGGTGTCTGACATCAAGAATGCTACCAAGTCAGAATTATACCATTCTGAAAGATTATGGAATCTAGAATCAATGGACGGCTGAGTTCCAGAATGTCAGGGTTTCCAAACTCTAGAATCCTTGCGTGTCTGAACTCGAGAATCATTCAATGTCCACATTCCAGAACTCAGGATATCTGAATTATAGAAGCACCAAATGTCTGCATTCTAGAATCAGAATGTGGCAGAATTCTAGAATGCACAGCACGGCGGAATTCTAAAGTCCTAAAATGCCTACTAGCCGAAAGTTAATGTGTCTGATGACCAGAATGTTACTAGGTCAGCATTCTACCGTTCTGAGAGATTCTGGGTTCTAGAGTCAGTGGACGGCAGAGTTCTGGAATGTCAGGGTGTTCAAACTCTAGAATCCTTCAGTGTTTGGACTCGAGAGTCATTCAATTTCCATATTCCGGGTCACAGGGTGACTGAATTCCAGAAGCACCAAATGTCTGCATTCTAGAATCGGAATGTGGCGGAATTCTAGAATGCACAGCACGGCGGAATTCAAAAGTCCTAAAATACCTGCTATCCGGAAGTTAAGGTGTCTGACATCCAGAATGCTACCACGTCAGAATTATACCATTCTGAAACATTCTGGGATCTAGAATCAATGGACGGCTGAGTTCCAGAATGTCAGGTTTTCCAAACTCTAGAATCCTTGCATGTCTGAACTCGAGAGTCATTCAATATCCACATTCCAGGACTCTGGATGTCTGAAATATAGAAGCACCAAATGTCTGCATTCTAGAATCGGAATGTGGTAGAATTCTAGAATGCACAGCACGACAGAATTCTAAAGTCCTAAAATGCCTGGTATTCGGAAGTTAAGGTGTCTGACATCCAGAATGTTACTAGGTCAGCATTCTACCGTTCTGAGAGATTCTGGGTTCTAGAATCAATGGACAGCAGAGTTCTGTAAAGTCAGGGTGTCCAAACTCTAGAATCCTTCCGTGTCTGAACTCGTGAGTCATTCAATGTCCACATTCCGGATCACAGGGTGTCTGAATTCCAGAAGCACCAAATGTCTGCATTGTAGAATCGGAATGTGGCGGAATTCTAGAATGGACAGCACGGCGGAATTCGAAAGTCCTAAAACGCCTTCTATCGGGAAGTTAAGGTGTCTGACATCCAGAATGCTACCACGTCAGAATTATACCATTCTGAAAGATTCTGGGATCTAGAATCAATGGACGGCTGAGTTCCAGATTGTCAGGTTGGCAAAACTCTAGAATCCTTGCTTGTCTGAACTCGAGAGTCATTCAATGTCCACATTCCAGAACTCTGGATGTCTGAATTATAGAAGCACCAAATGTCTGCATTCTAGAATCGGAATGTGGCGGAATTCTAGAATGCACAGCAAGGCGAAATTCTAAAATCCTAAAATGCCTGCTATCCGGAAGTCAAGGTGTCTGACATCCAGAATGTTACTAAGTCAGCATTCTACCGTTCTGAGAGATTCTGGGTTCTAGAATCAATGGATGGCAGAGTTCTGGAATGTCAGGGAGTTCAAACTCAAGAATACTTGCGTGTCTGAACTCGAGAGTCATTCAATGTCCACATTCCACATCACAGGGTGTCTGAATTCCAGAAGCACCAAATGTCTGCATTCTAGAATCGGAATGTGGCGGAATTCTAGAATGCACAGCACGGCGGAATTCGAAAGTCCTAAAACGCCTGCTATCCGGAAGTTAAGATGTCTGACATCCAGAATGCTACCACGTCAGAATTATACCATTCTGAAACATTCTGGGATCTAGAATCAATGGACGGCTGAGTTCCAGAATGTCAGGGGGGCAAAACTCTAGAATCCTGGCGTGTCTGAACTCGAGAGTCATTCAATGTCCACATTCCAGACCTCTGGATGTCTGTAATATAGAAGCACCAAATGTCTGCATTCTAGAATCGGAATGCGGCGGAATTCTAGAATGCACAGCACGGCGGAATTATAATGTCCTATAATGCCTGCTATACGGAAGTCAAGGTGTCTGACATCCAGAATGTTACTAAGTCAGCATTCTACCGTTCTGAGAGATTCTGGGTTCTAGAATCAATGGACGGCAGAGTTCTGGAATGTCAGGGTGTCCAAACTCTAGAATCGTTCCGTGTCTGAACTCGTGAGTCATTCAATGTCCACATTCCGGATCACAGGGTGTCTGAATTCCAGAAGCACCAAATGTCTGCATTCTAGAATCGGAATGTGGCGGAATTCTAGAATGCACAGCACGGCGGAATTCGAAAGTCCTAAAATGCCTGCTATTGGGAAGTTAAGGTGTCTGACATCCAGAATGATACCACGTCAGAATTATACCATTCTGAAAGATTCTGGAATCTAGAATCAATGGAAGGCTGAGTTCCAGAATGTCAGGGTGTCAAAACTCTAGAATCCTTGCGTGTCTGAACCCGAGAGTCATTCAATGTCCGCATTCCAGAACTCTGGATGTCTGAATTATAGAAGCACCAAATGTATGCATTCTAGAATCGGAATGTGGCGGAATTCTAGAATGCACAGCACGGCGGTATTCTAAAGTCCTAAAATGCCTGCTATCCGGAAGTTAATGTGTCTGACATCAAGAATGCTACCAAGTCAGAATTATACCATACTGAAAGATTCTGGGATCTAGAATCAATGGACGGCTGAGTTCCAGAATGTCAGGGTGGCAAAATTCTAGAATCCTTGCGTGTCTGAACTCGAGAGTCATTCAATGTCCACATTCCAGAACTCTGGATGTCTGAATTATAGAAGCACCAAATGTCTGCATTCTAGAATCGGAATGTGACGGAATTCTAGAATGCACAGCACGGCAGAATTCTAAAGTCCTAAAATGCCTGCTATCCGGAAGTTAAGGTGTCTGACATCAAGAATGCTACCAAGTCAGAATTATAACATTCTGAAAGATTCTGGGACCTAGAATCAATGGACGGCTGAGTTCCAGAATGTCAGGGTTTCCAAACTCTAGAATCCTTGCATGTCTGAACTCGAGAGTCATTCAATATCCACATTCCAGGACTCTGGATGTCTGAAATATAGAAGCACCAAATGTCTGCATTCTAGAATCGGAATGTGGTAGAATTCTAGAATGCACAGCACGACAGAATTCTAAAGTCCTAAAATGCCTGGTATTCGGAAGCTAAGGTGTCTGACATCCAGAATGTTACTAGGTCAGCATTCTACCGTTCTGAGAGATTCTGGGTTCTAGAATCAATGGACGGCAGAGTTCTGGAATGTCAGGGTGTCCAAACTCTAGAATCCTTCCGTGTCTGAACTCGTGAGTCATTCAATGTCCACATTCCGGATCACAGGGTGTCTGAATTCCAGAAGCACCAAATGTCTGCATTGTAGAATCGGAATGTGGCGGAATTCTAGAATGCACAGCACGGCGGAATTCCAAAGTCCTAAAATGCCTGCTATCGGGAAGTTAAGGTGTCTGACATCCAGAATGCTACCACGTCAGAATTACACCATTCTGAAAGATTCTGGGATCTAGAATCAATGGACGGCTGAGTTCCAGAATGTCAGGGTGGCAAAACTCTAGAATCCTTGCGTGTCTGAACTCGAGAGTCATTCAATGTCCACATTCCAGAACTCTGGATGTCTGAATTATAGAAGCACCAAATGTCTGCATTCTAGAATCGGAATGTGGCGGAATTCTAGAATGCACAGCACGGCGGAATTCTAAAGTCCTAAAATGCCTACTAGCCGAAAGTTAAGGTGTCTGATGACCAGAATGTTACTAGGTCAGCATTCTACCGTTCTGAGAGATTCTGGGTTCTAGAATCAATGGACGGCATAGTTCCGGAATGTCAGGGTGTCCAAACTCTAGAATACTTCAGTGTTTGAACTCGAGAGTCATTCAATTTCCATATTCCGGGTCACAGGGTGACTGAATTCCAGAAGCACCAAATGTCTGCATTCTAGAATCGGAATGTGGCGGAATTCTAGAATGCACAGCACGGCGGAATTCGAAAGTCCTAAAATGACTGCTATCCGGAAGTTAAGGTGTCTGACATCCAGAATGCTACCACGTCAGAATTATACCATTCTGAAACATTCTGGGATCTAGAATCAATGGACGGCTGAGTTCCAGAATGTCAGGGTGGCAAAACTCTAGAATCCTGGCGTGTCTGAACTCGAGAGTCATTCAATGTCCACATTCCAGAACTCTGGATGTCTGAAATATAGAAGCACCAAATGTCTGCATTCTAGAATCGGAATACGGCGGAATTCTAGAATGCACAGCACGGCGGAATTTTAAAGTCCTATAATGCCTGCTATACGGAAGTCAAGGTGTCTGACATCCAGAATGTTACTAAGTCAGCATTCTACCGTTCTGAGAGATTCTGGGTTCTAGAATCAATGGATGGCAGAGTTCTGGAATGTCAGGGAGTTCAAACTCAAGAATACTTGCGTGTCTGAACTCGAGAGTCATTCAATATCCACATTCCACATCACAGGGTGTCTGAATTCCAGAAGCACCAAATGTCTGCATTCTAGAATCGGAATGTGGCGGAATTCTAGAATGCACAGCACGGCGGAATTCGAAAGTCCTAAAACGCCTGCTATCCGGAAGTTAAGATGTCTGACATCCAGAATGCTACCACGTCAGAATTATACCATTCTGAAACATTCTGGGATCTAGAATCAATGGACGGCTGCGTTCCAGAATGTCAGGGTGGCAAAACTCTAGAATCCTGGCGTGTCTGAACTCGAGAGTCATTCAATGTCCACATTCCAGACCTCTGGATGTCTGAAATATAGAAGCACCAAATGTCTGCATTCTAGAATCGGAATGCGGCGGAATTCTAGAATGCACAGCACGGCGGAATTATAATGTCCTATAATGCCTGCTATACGGAAGTCAAGGTGTCTGACATCCAGAATGTTACTAAGTCAGCATTCTACCGATCTGAGAGATTCTGGGTTCTAGAATCAATGGACGGCAGGGTTCTGGAATGTCAGGGTGTCCAAACTCTAGTATCGTTCCGTGTCTGAACTCATGAGTCATTCAATGTCCACATTCCGGATCACAGGGTGTCTGAATTCCAGAAGCACCAAATGTCTGCATTCTAGAATCGGAATGTGGCGGAATTCTAGAATGCACAGCACGGCAGAATTCTGAAGTCCTTAAATGCCTGATATACGGAAGCTAAGGAGTCTGACATCCAGAATGTTACTAGGTCAGCATTCTACCGTTCTGAGAGATTCTGGGTTCTAGAATCAATGGACGGCAGAGTTCTGGAATGTCAGGGTGTCCAAACTCTAGAATCCTTCCGTGTCTGAACTCCTGAGTCATTCAATGTCCACATTCCGGATCACAGGGTGTCTGAATTCCAGAAGCACCAAATGTCTGCATTCTAGAAGCGGAATGTGGCGGAATTCTAGAATGCACAGCACGGCGGATTTCTAAAATCCTAAAATGCCTGCCATCCGGAAGTTAAGGTGTCTGACATCAAGAATGCTACCAAGTCAGAATTATACCATTCTGAAAGATTCTGGGATCTAGAATCAATGGACGACTGAGTTCCAGAATGTCAGGGTGGCAAAACTCTAGAATCCTTGCGTGTCTGAACTCGAGAGTCATTCAATGTCCACATTCCAGAACTCTGGATGTCTGAATTCCAGAAGCACCAAATGTCTGCATTCTAGAATCGTAATGTGGTGGAATTCTAGAATGCACAGCACGGCGGAATTCTAAAGTCCTAAAATGCCTTCTATCCGGAAGTTAAGGTGTCTGACATCAAGAATGCTTCCAAGTCAGAATTATACCATTCTGAAAGATTATGGAATCTAGAATCAATGGACGGCTGAGTTCCAGAATGTCAGGGTTTCCAAACCCTAGAATCCTTGCGTGTCTGAACTCGAGAATCATTCAATGTCCACATTCCAGAACTCAGGATGTCTGAATTATAGAAGCACCAAATGTCTGCATTCTAGAATCAGAATGTGGCAGAATTCTAGAATGCACAGCACGGCGGAATTCTAAAGTCCTAAAATGCCTACTAGCCGAAAGTTAAGGTGTCTGATGACCAGAATGTTACTAGGTCAGCATTCTACCGTTCTGAGAGATTCTGGGTTCTAGAGTCAGTGGACGGCAGAGTTCTGGAATGTCAGGGTGTTCAAACTCTAGAATCCTTCAGTGTTTGGACTCGAGAGTCATTCAATTTCCATATTCCGGGTCACAGGGTGACTGAATTCCAGAAGCACCAAATGTCTGCATTCTAGAATCGGAATGTGGCGGAATTCTAGAATGCACAGCACGGCGGAATTCAAAAGTCCTAAAATACCTGCTATCCGGAAGTTAAGGTGTCTGACATCCAGAATGCTACCACGTCAGAATTATACCATTCTGAAACATTCTGGGATCTAGAATCAATGGACGGCTGAGTTCCAGAATGTCAGGGTTTCCAAACTCTAGAATCCTTGCATGTCTGAACTCGAGAGTCATTCAATATCCACATTCCAGGACTCTGGATGTCTGAAATATAGAAGCACCAAATGTCTGCATTCTAGAATCGGAATGTGGTAGAATTCTAGAATGCACAGCACGACAGAATTCTAAAGTCCTAAAATGCCTGGTATTCGGAAGTTAAGGTGTCTGACATCCAGAATGTTACTAGGTCAGCATTCTACCGTTCTGAGAGATTCTGGGTTCTAGAATCAATGGACAGCAGAGTTCTGTAAAGTCAGGGTGTCCAAACTCTAGAATCCTTCCGTGTCTGAACTCGTGAGTCATTCAATGTCCACATTCCGGATCACAGGGTGTCTGAATTCCAGAAGCACCAAATGTCTGCATTGTAGAATCGGAATGTGGCGGAATTCTAGAATGCACAGCACGGCGGAATTCGAAAGTCCTAAAACGCCTGCTATCGGGAAGTTAAGGTGTCTGACATCCAGAATGCTACCACGTCAGAATTATACCATTCTGAAAGATTCTGGGATCTAGAATCAATGGACGGCTGAGTTCCAGAATGTCAGGTTGGCAAAACTCTAGAATCCTTGCTTGTCTGAACTCGAGAGTCATTCAATGTCCACATTCCAGAACTCTGGATGTCTGAATTATAGAAGCACCAAATGTCTGCATTCTAGAATCGGAATGTGGCGGAATTCTAGAATGCACAGCAAGGCGAAATTCTAAAATCCTAAAATGCCTGCTATCCGGAAGTCAAGGTGTCTGACATCCAGAATGTTACTAAGTCAGCATTCTACCGTTCTGAGAGATTCTGGGTTCTAGAATCAATGGATGGCAGAGTTCTGGAATGTCAGGGAGTTCAAACTCAAGAATACTTGCGTGTCTGAACTCGAGAGTCATTCAATGTCCACATTCCACATCACAGGGTGTCTGAATTCCAGAAGCACCAAATGTCTGCATTCTAGAATCGGAATGTGGCGGAATTCTAGAATGCACAGCACGGCGGAATTCGAAAGTCCTAAAACGCCTGCTATCCGGAAGTTAAGATGTCTGACATCCAGAATGCTACCACGTCAGAATTATACCATTCTGAAACATTCTGGGATCTAGAATCAATGGACGGCTGAGTTCCAGAATGTCAGGGGGGCAAAACTCTAGAATCCTGGCGTGTCTGAACTCGAGAGTCATTCAATGTCCACATTCCAGACCTCTGGATGTCTGAAATATAGAAGCACCAAATGTCTGCATTCTAGAATCGGAATGCGGCGGAATTCTAGAATGCACAACACGGCGGAATTATAATGTCCTATAATGCCTGCTATACGGAAGTCAAGGTGTCTGACATCCAGAATGTTACTAAGTCAGCATTCTACCGTTCTGAGAGATTCTGGGTTCTAGAATCAATGGACGGCAGAGTTCTGGAATGTCAGGGTGTCCAAACTCTAGAATCGTTCCGTGTCTGAACTCGTGAGTCATTCAATGTCCACATTCCGGATCACAGGGTGTCTGAATTCCAGAAGCACCAAATGTCTGCATTCTAGAATCGGAATGTGGCGGAATTCTAGAATGCACAGCACGGCGGAATTCGAAAGTCCTAAAATGCCTGCTATCCGGAAGTTAAGGTGTCTGACATCCAGAATGCTACCACGTCAGAATTATACCATTCTGAAAGATTCTGGGATCTAGAATCAATGGAAGGCTGAGTTCCAGAATGTCAGGGTGGCAAAATTCTAGAATCCTTGCGTGTCTGAACTCGAGAGTCATTCAATGTCCACATTCCAGAACTCTGGATGTCTGAATTATAGAAGCACCAAATGTCTGCATTCTAGAATCGGAATGTGACGGAATTCTAGAATGCACAGCACGGCGGAATTCTAAAGTCCTAAAATGCCTGCTATCCGGAAGTTAAGGTGTCTGACATCAAGAATGCTACCAAGTCAGAATTATAACATTCTGAAAGATTCTGGGACTTAGAATCAATGGACGGCTGAGTTCCAGAATGTCAGGGTTTCCAAACTCTAGAATCCTTGCATGTCTGAACTCGAGAGTCATTCAATATCCACATTCCAGGACTCTGGATGTCTGAAATATAGAAGCACCAAATGTCTGCATTCTAGAATCGGAATGTGGTAGAATTCTAGAATGCACAGCACGACAGAATTCTAAAGTCCTAAAATGCCTGGTATTCGGAAGTTAAGGTGTCTGACATCCAGAATGTTACTAGGTCAGCATTCTACCGTTCTGAGATATTCTGGGTTCTAGAATCAATGGACGGCAGAGTTCTGGAATGTCAGGGTGTCCAAACTCTAGAATCCTTCCGTGTCTGAACTCGTGAGTCATTCAATGTCCACATTACGGATCACAGGGTGTCTGAATTCCAGAAGCACCAAATGTCTGCATTGTAGAATCGGAATGTGGCGGAATTCTAGAATGCACAGCACGGCGGAATTCCAAAGTCCTAAAATGCCTGCTATCGGGAAGTTAAGGTGTCTGACATCCAGAATGCTACCAAGTCAGAATTATACCATTCTGAAAGATTCTGGGATCTAGAATCAATGGACGGCTGAGTTCCAGAATGTCAGGGTGGCAAAACTCTAGAATCCTTGCGTGTCTGAACTCGAGAGTCATTCAATGTCCACATTCCAGAACTCTGGATGTCTGAATTATAGAAGCACCAAATGTCTGCATTCTAGAATCGGAATGTGGCGGAATTCTAGAATGCACAGCACGGCGGAATTCTAAAGTCCTAAAATGCCTACTAGCCGAAAGTTAAGGTGTCTGATGACCAGAATGTTACTAGGTCAGCATTCTACCGTTCTGAGAGATTCTGGGTTCTAGAATCAATGGACGGCATAGTTCCGGAATGTCAGGGTGTCCAAACTCTAGAATCCTTCAGTGTTTGAACTCGAGAGTCATTCAATTTCCATATTCCGGGTCACAGGGTGACTGAATTCCAGAAGCACCAAATGTCTGCATTCTAGAATCGGAATGTGGCGGAATTCTAGAATGCACAGCACGGCGGAATTCGAAAGTCCTAAAATGACTGCTATCCGGAAGTTAAGGTGTCTGACATCAAGAATGCTACCACGTCAGAATTATACCATTCTGAAAGATTCTGGGATCTAGAATCAATGTACGGCTGATTTCCAGAATGTCAGGGTGTCAAAACTTTAGAATCCTTGCGTGTCTGAACTCGAGAGTCATTCAATGTCCACATTCCAGAACTCTGGATGTCTGTATTATAGAAGCACCAAATGTCTGCATTCTAGTATCTTAATGTGGCGGAATTCTAGAATGCACAGCACGGCGGAATTCTAAAGTCCTAAAATGCCTGCTCTCCGGAAGTTAAGGTGTCTGACATCCAGAATGTTACTAGGACAGCATTCTACCGTTCTGAGAGATTCTGGGTTCTAGAATCAATGGACGGGTGAGTTCCAGAATGTCAGGGTGGCAAAACTCTAGAATCCTGGCGTGTCTGAACTCGAGAGTCATTCAATGTCCACATTCCAGAACTCTGGATGTCTGAATTATAGAAGCACCAAATGTCTGCATTCTAGAATCGGAATGTGGCGGAATTCTAGAATGCACAGCACGGCAGAATTCTAAAGTCCTAAAATGCCTGCTATCCGGAAGTTAAGGTGTCTGACATCCAGAATGCTACCACGTCAGAATTATACCATTCTGAAACATTCTGGGATCTAGAATCAATGGACGGCTGAGTTCCAGAATGTCAGGGTGGCAAAACTCTAGAATCCTGGCGTGTCTGAACTCGAGAGTCATTCAATGTCTACATTCCATAACTCTGGATGTCTGAAATATAGAAGCACCAAATGTCTGCATTCTAGAATCGGAATGCGGCGGAATTCTAGAATGCACAGCACGGCGGAATTTTAAAGTCCTATAATGCCTGCTATACGGAAGTCAAGGTGTCTGACATCCAGAATGTTACTAAGTCAGCATTCTACCGTTCTGAGAGATTCTGGGTTCTAGAATCAATGGATGGCAGAGTTCTGGAATGTCAGGGAGTTCAAACTCAAGAATACTTGCGTGTCTGAACTTGAGAGTCATTCAATGTCCACATTCCACATCACAGGGTGTCTGAATTCCAGAAGCACCAAATGTCTGCATTCTAGAATCGGAATGTGGCGGAATTCTAGAATGCACAGCACGGCGGAATTCGATAGTCCTAAAACGCCTGCTATCCGGAAGTTAAGATGTCTGACATCCAGAATGCTACCACGTCAGAATTATACCATTCTGAAACATTCTGGGATCTAGAATCAATGGACGGCTGCGTTCCAGAATGTCAGGGTGGCAAAACTCTAGAATCCTGGCGTGTCTGAACTCGAGAGTCATTCAATGTCCACATTCCAGACCTCTGGATGTCTGAAATATAGAAGCACCAAATGTCTGCATTCTAGAATCGGAATGCGGCGGAATTCTAGAATGCACAGCACGGCGGAATTATAATGTCCTATAATGCCTGCTATACGGAAGTCAAGGTGTCTGACATCCAGAATGTTACTAAGTCAGCATTCTACCGTTCTGAGAGATTCTGGGTTCTAGAATCAATGGACGGCAGGGTTCTGGAATGTCAGGGTGTCCAAACTCTAGAATCGTTCCGTGTCTGAACTCATGAGTCATTCAATGTCCACATTCCGGATCACAGGGTGTCTGAATTCCAGAAGCACCAAATGTCTGCATTCTAGAATCGGAATGTGGCGGAATTCTAGAATGCACAGCACGGCGGAATTCGAAAGTCCTAAAATGCCTACTATCGGGAAGTTAAGGTGTCTGACATCCAGAATGCTACCACGTCAGAATTATACCATTCTGAAAGATTCTGGGATCTAGAATCAATGGAAGGCTGAGTTCCAGAATGTCAGGGTGTCAAAACTCTAGAATCCTTGCGTGTCTGAACCCGAGAGTCATTCAATGTCCGCATTCCAGAACTCTGGATGTCTGAATTATAGAAGCACCAAATGTATGCATTCTAGAATCGGAATGTGGCGGAATTCTAGAATGCACAGCACGGCGGACTTCTAAAGTCCTAAAATGCCTGCTATCCGGAAGTTAATGTGTCTCACATCAAGAATGCTACCAAGTCAGAATTATACCATACTGAAAGATTCTGGGATCTAGAATCAATGGACGGCTGAGTTCCAGAATGTCAGGGTGGCAAAATTCTAGAATCCTTGCGTGTCTGAACTCGAGAGTCATTCAATGTCCACATTCCAGAACTCTGGATGTCTGAATTATAGAAGCACCAAATGTCTGCATTCTAGAATCGGAATGTGGCGGAATTCTAGAATGCGCAGCACGGCGGAATTCTAAAGTCCTAAAGTGCCTGCTATCCGGAAGTTAAGGTGTCTGACATCAAGAATGCTACCAAGTCAGAATTATAACATTCTGAAAGATTCTGGGATCTAGAATCAATGGACGGCTGAGTTACAGAATGTCAGGGTGGCAAATCTCCTGAATCCTTGCGTGTCTGAACTCGAGAGTCATTCAATGTCCACATTCCGGAACTCTGGATGTCTGAATTATAGAAGCACCAAATGTCTGCATTCTAGAATCGGAATGTGGCGGAATTCTAGAATGCACAGCACGGCGGAATTCTAAAGACCTAAAATGCCTACTAGCCAAAAGTTAAGGTGTCTGATGACCAGTATGTTACTAGGTCAGCATTCTACCCTTCTGAGAGATTCTGGGTTCTAGTATCAATGGACGGCAGAGATCTGGAATGTCAGGGTGTCCAAACTCTAGAATCCTTGCGTGTCTGAACTCGAGAATCATTCAATGTCCACATTCCAGAACTCTGGATGTCTGAATTATACAAGCACCAAATGTCTGCATTCTAGAATCGGAATGTGGTGGAATTCTAGAATGCACAGCACGGCTGAATTCTAAAGTCCTAAAATGCCTACTAGCCGAAAGTTAAGGTGTCTGATGACCAGAATGTTACTAGGTCAGCATTCTACCGTTCTGAGAGATTCTGGGTTCTAGAATCAGTGGACGGCAGAGTTCTGGAATGTCCGGGTGTCCAAACTCTAGAATCCTTCAGTGTTTGAACTCGAGAGTCATTCAATATCCATATTCCGGTCACAGGGTGACTGAATTCCAGAAGCACCAAATGTCTGCATTCTAGAATCGGAATGTGGCGGAATTCTAGAATGCACAGCATGGCGGAATTCGAAAGTCCTAAAATGCCTGCTATCCGGAAGTTAAGGTGTCTGACATCCAGAATGCTACCACGTCAGAATTATATCATTCTGAAACATTCTGCGATCTAGAATCAATGGACGGCTGAGTTCCAGAATGTCAGGGTGGCAAAACTCTAGAATCCTGGCGTGTCTGAACTCGAGAGTCATTCAATGTCCACATTCCAGAACTCTGGATGTCTGAATTATAGAAGCACCAAATGTCTGCATTCTAGAATCGGAATGTGGCGGAATTCTAGAATGCGCAGCACGGCGGAATTCTAAAGTCCTAAAGTGCCTGCTATCCGGAAGTTAAGGTGTCTGACATCAAGAATGCTACCAAGTCAGAATTATAACATTCTGAAAGATTCTGGGATCTAGAATCAATGGACGGCTGAGTTACAGAATGTCAGGGTGGCAAATCTCCTGAATCCTTGCGTGTCTGAACTCGAGAGTCATTCAATGTCCACATTCCGGAACTCTGGATGTCTGAATTATAGAAGCACCAAATGTCTGCATTCTAGAATCGGAATGTGGCGGAATTCTAGAATGCACAGCACGGCGGAATTCTAAAGTCCTAAAATGCCTACTAGCCAAAAGTTAAGGTGTCTGATGCCCAGTATGTTACTAGGTCAGCATTCTACCCTTCTGAGAGATTCTGGGTTCTAGTATCAATGGACGGCAGAGATCTGGAATGTCAGGGTGTCCAAACTCTAGAATCCTTGCGTGTCTGAACTCGAGAATCATTCAATGTCCACATTCCAGAACTCTGGATGTCTGAATTATACAAGCACCAAATGTCTGCATTCTAGAATCGGAATGTGGTGGAATTCTAGAATGCACAGCACGGCTGAATTCTAAAGTCCTAAAATGCCTACTAGCCGAAAGTTAAGGTGTCTGATGACCAGAATGTTACTAGGTCAGCATTCTACCGTTCTGAGAGATTCTGGGTTCTGGAATCAGTGGACGGCAGAGTTCTGGAATGTCCGGGTGTCCAAACTCTAGAATCCTTCAGTGTTTGAACTCGAGAGTCATTCAATATCCATATTCCGGTCACAGGGTGACTGAATTCCAGAAGCACCAAATGTCTGCATTCTAGAATCGGAATGTGGAGGAATTCTAGAATGCACAGCATGGCGGAATTCGAAAGTCCTAAAATGCCTGCTATCCGGAAGTTAAGGTGTCTGACATCCAGAATGCTACCACGTCAGAATTATACCATTCTGAAACATTCTGGGATCTAGAATCAATGGACGGCAGAGTTCCAGAATGTCAGGGTGGCAAAACTCTAGAATCCTTGCGTGTCTGAACTCGAGAGTCATTCAATGTCCACATTCCAGAACTCTGGATGTCTGAATTATAGAAGCACCAAATGTCTGCATTCTAGAATCGGAATGTGGCAGAATTCTAGAATGCACAGCACGGCGGAATTCGAAAGTCCTAAAATGCCTGCTATCCGGAAGTTAAGGTGTCTGACATCCAGAATGCTACCACGTCAGAATTATACCATTCTGAAACATTCTGGGATCTAGAATCAATGGACGGCTGAGTTCCAGAATGTCAGGGTGGCAAAACTCTAGAATCCTTGTGTGTCTGAACTCGAGAGTCATTCAATGTCCACATTCCAGAACTCTGGATGTCTGAATTATAGAAGCACCAAATGTCTGCATTCTAGAATCGGAATGTGGCAGAATTCTAGAATGCACAGCACGACAGAATTCTAAAGTCCCAAAATGCCTGCTATTCGGAAGTTAAGGTGTCTGACATCCAGAATGTTACTAGGTCATCATTCTACCGTTCTGAGAGATTCTGGGTTCTAGATTCAATGGACGGCAGAGTTCTGGAATGTCAGGGAGTCCAAACTCTATAATCCTTCCGTGTCTGAACTCGTGAGTCATTCAATGTCCACATTCCGGATCACAGGTTGTCTGAATTCCTGAAGCACCAAATGTCTGCATTGTAGAATCGGAATGTGGGGGAATTCCAGAATGCACAGCACGGCGGAATTCGAAAGTCCTAAAATGCCTGCTATCGGGAAGTTAAGGTGTGTGACATCCAGAATGCTACCACGTCAGAATTATACCATTCTGAAAGATTCTGGGATCTAGAATCAATGGACGGCTGAGTTCCAGAATGTCAGGGTGGCAAAACTCTAGAATCCTTGCGTGTCTGAACTCGATAGTCATTCAATGTCCACATTCCAGAACTCTGGATTTCTGAATTATTGAAGCACCAAATGTCTGCATTCTAGAATCGGAATGTGGCGGAATCCTAGAATGCACAGCACGGCAGAATTCTAAAGTCCTAAAATGCCTGCTATCCGGAAGTTAAGGTGTCTGATGACCAGTATGTTACTAGGTCAGCATTCTACCGTTCTGAGAGATTCTGGGTTCTAGAATCAATGGACGGCAGAGATCTGGAATGTCAGGGTGTCCAAACTCTAGAATCTTTGCATGTCTGAACTCGAGAGTCATTCAATGTCCACATTCCGGATCACAGGGTGTCTGAATTCCAGAAGCACCAAATATCTGCATTCTAGAATCGATATGTGGTAGAATTCTAGAATGCACAGCACGGTAGAATTCTAAAGTCTTAAAATGCCTGCTATCCGGAAGTTAAGGTGTCTGACATCCAGACTGGTACCACATCAGAATTATACCATTCTGAAACATTCTGGGATCTAGAATCAATGGACGGGTGAGTTCCAGAATGTCAGGGTGGCAAAACTCTAGAATCTTGGCATGTCTGAACTCGAGAGTCATTCAATGTCCACATTCCAGAACTCTGGATGTCTGAATTATTGAAGCACCAAATGTCTGCATTCTAGAATCGGAATGTGGCAGAATTCTAGAATGCACAGCACGGCGGAATTCGAAAGTCCTAAAATGCCTGCTATCCGGAAGTTAAGTTGTCTGACATCCAGAATGCTACCACGTCAGAATTATACCATTCTGAAAGATTCTGATTCTAGAATCAATGGACGGCTGAGTTCCAGAATGCAAGGGTGGCAAAACTCTAGAATCCATGCGTGTCTGAACTCGAGAGTCATTCAATATCCACATTCCAGGACTCTGGATGTCTGAAATATAGAAGCACCAAATGTCTGCATTCTAGAATCGGAATGTGGCGGAATTCTAGAATGTACAGCACGGCAGAATTATGAAGTCCTAAAATGCCTGATATTCGGAAGTTAAGGTGTCTGACATCCAGAATGTTACTAGGACAGCATTCTACCGTTCTGAGAGATTCTGGGTTCTAGAAACAATGGACGGCAGAGTTCTGGAATGTCAGGGTGTCAAAACTCTAGAATCCTTCCGTGTCTGAACTCGTGAGTCATTCAATGTCCACATTCCGGATCACAGGGTGTCTGAATTCCAGAAGCACCAAATGTCTGCATTCTAGAATCGGAATGTGGCGGAATTCTAGAATGCACAGCACGGCAGAATTCTGAAGTCCTTAAATGCCTGATATACGGAAGCTAAGGAGTCTGACATCTAGAATGTTACTAGGTCAGCATTCTACCGTTCTGAGAGATTCTGGGTTCTAGAATCAATGGACGGCAGAGTTCTGGAATGTCAGGGTGTTCAAACTCATGATTACTTGCGTGTCTGAACTCGAGAGTCATTCAATGTCCACATTCCGCATCACAGGGTGTCTGAATTCCAGAAGCACCAAATGTCTGCATTCTAGAATCGGAATGTGGCAGAATTCTAGAATGCACAGCACGGCGGAATTCGAAAGTCCTAAAATGCCTGCTATCGGGAAGTTAAGGTGTCTGACATCCAGAATGCTACCACGTCAGAATTATACCATTCTGAAAGATTCTGGGACCTAGAATCAATGGACGGCTGAGTTCCAGAATGTCAGGGTTTCCAAACTCTAGAATCCTTGCATGTCTGAACTCGAGAGTCATTCAATATCCACATTCCAGGACTCTGGATGTCTGAAATATAGAAGCACCAAATGTCTGCATTCTAGAATCGGAATGTGGTAGAATTCTAGAATGCACAGCACGACAGAATTCTAAAGTCCTAAAATGCCTGGTATTCGGAAGTTAAGGTGTCTGACATCCAGAATGTTACTAGGTCAGCATTCTACCGTTCTGAGAGATTCTGGGTTCTAGAATCAATGGACAGCAGAGTTCTGGAATGTCAGGGTGTCCAAACTCTAGAATCCTTCCGTGTCTGAACTCGTGAGTCATTCAATGTCCACATTCCGGATCACAGGGTGTCTGAATTCCAGAAGCACCAAATGTCTGCATTGTAGAATCGGAATGTGGCGGAATTCTAGAATGCACAGCACGGCGGAATTCGAAAGTCCTAAAATGCCTGCTATCGGGAAGTTAAGGTGTCTGACATCCAGAATGCTACCACGTCAGAATTATACCATTCTGAAAGATTCTGGGATCTAGAATCAATGGACGGCTGAGTTCCAGAATGTCAGGGTGGCAAAACTCTAGAATCCTTGCGTGTCTGAACTCGAGAGTCATTCAATGTCCACATTCCAGAACTCTGGATGTCTGAATTATAGAAGCACCAAATGTCTGCATTCTAGAATCGGAATGTGGCGGAATTCTAGAATGCACAGCACGGCGGAATTCTAAAGTCCTAAAATGCCTACTAGCCGAAAGTTAAGGTGTCTGATGACCAGAATGTTACTAGGTCAGCATTCTACCGTTCTGAGAGATTCTGGGTTCTGGAATCAATGGACGGCATAGTTCCGGAATGTCAGGGTGTCCAAACTCTAGAATCCTTCAGTGTTTGAACTCGAGAGTCATTCAATTTCCATATTCCGGGTCACAGGGTGACTGAATTCCAGAAGCACCAAATGTCTGCATTCTAGAATCGGAATGTGGCGGAATTCTATAATGCACAGCACGGCGGAATTCGAAAGTCCTAAAATGACTGCTATCCGTAAGTTAAGGTGTCTGACATCAAGAATGCTACCAAGTCAGAATTATACCATTCTGAAAGATTCTGGGATCTAGAATCAATGGACGGCTGAGTTCCAGAATGTCAGGGTGTCAAAACTTTAGAATCCTTGCGTGTCTGAACTCGAGAGTCATTCAATGTCCACATTCCAGAACTCTGGATGTCTGTATTATAGAAGCACCAAATGTCTGCATTCTAGAATCGTAATGTGGCGGAATTGTAGAATGCACAGCACGGCGGAATTCTAAAGTCCTAAAATACCTGCTCTCCGGAAGTTAAGGTGTCTGACATCCAGAATGTTACTAGGACAGCATTCTACCATTCTGAGAGATTCTGGGTTCTAGAATCAATGGTCGGGTGAGTTCCAGAATGTCAGGGTGGCAAAACTCTAGAATCCTGGCGTGTCTGAACTCGAGAGTCATTCAATGTCCACATTCCAGAACTCTGGATGTCTGAATTATAGAAGCACCAAATGTCTGCATTCTAGAATCGGAATGTGGCGGAATTCTAGAATGCACAGCACGGCGGAATTCTAAAGTCCTAAAATGCCTGCTATCCGGAAGTTAAGGTGTCTGACATCCAGAATGCTCTCACGTCAGAATTATACCATTCTGAAACATTCTGGGATCTAGAATCAATGGACGGCTGAGTTCCAGAATGTCAGGGTGGCAAAACTCAAGAATCCTGGCGTGTCTGAACTCGAGAGTCATTCAATGTCCACATTCCAGAACTCTGGATGTCTGAAATATAGAAGCACCAAATGTCTGCATTCTAGAATCGGAATGCGGCGGAATTCTAGAATGCACAGCACGGCGGAATTTTAAAGTCCTATAATGCCTGCTATACGGAAGTCAATGTGTCTGACATCCAGAATGTTACTAAGTCAGCATTCTACCATTCTGAGAGATTCTGGGTTCTAGAATCAATGGACGGCAGAGTTCTGGAATGTCAGGGTGTCCAAACTCTAGAATCATTCAGTGTTTGAACTCGAATGTTATTCAATTTCCATATTCCGCGTCACAGGGTGACTGAATTCCAGAAGCACCAAATGTCTGCATTCTAGAATCGGAATGTGGCGGAATTCTAGAATGCACAGCACGGCGGAATTCGAAAGTCCTAAAATGCCTGCTATCCGGAAGTTAAGGTGTCTGACATCAAGAATGCTACCAAGTCAGAATTATACCATTCTGAAAGATTCTGGGATCTAGAATCAATGGACGGCTGAGTTCCAGAATGTCAGGGTGGCAAAATTCTAGTATACTTGTGTGTCTGAACTCGAGAGTCATTCAATGTCCACATTCCAGAACACTGGATGTCTGAATTATAGAAGCACCAAATGTCTGCATTCTAGAATCGGAATGTGGCGGAATTCTAGAATGCACAGCACGGCGGAATTTTAATGTCCTAAAATGCCTGCTATACGGAAGTCAAGGTGTCGGACATCCAGAATGTTACTAAGTCAGCATTCTACCGTTCTGAGAGATTCTGGGTTCTAGAATCAATGGATGGCAGAGTTCTGGAATGTCAGCGTGTTCAAACTCAAGAATCGTTGAGTGTCTGAACTCGAGAGTCATTCAATGTCCACATTCCGCATCACAGGGTTTCTGAATTCCAGAAGCACCAAATGTCTGCATTCTAGAATCGGAATGTGGCAGAATTCTAGAATGCACAGCACGGCGGAATTCAAAAGTCCTAAAATGCCTGCTATCCGGAAGTTAAGGTGTCTGACATCCAGAATGCTACCACGTCAGAATTATACCATTCTGAAAGATTCTGGGATCTAGAATCAATGGACGGCTGAGTTCCAGAATGTCAGGGTTTCCAAACTCTAGAATCCTTGCATGTCTGAACTCGAGAGTCATTCAATAACCACATTCCAGGAGTCTGGATGTCTGAAATATAGAAACAGCAAATGTCTGCATTCTAGAATCGGAATGTGGTAGAATTCTAGAATGCACAGCACGACAGAATTCTAAAGTCCTAAAATGCCTGCTATCGGGAAGTTAAGGTGTCTGACATCCAGAATGCTACCACGTCAGAATTATACAATTCTGAAAGATTCTGGGATCTAGAATCAATGGACGGCTGAGTTCCAGAATGTCAGGGTGGCAAAACTCTAGAATCCTTGCGTGTCTGAACTCGAGAGTCATTCAATGTCCACATTCCAGAACTCTGGATGTCTGAATTATAGAAGCAACAATTGTCTGCATTCTAGAATCGGAATGTGGCGGAATTCTAGAATGCACAGCACGGCGGATTTCTAAAATCCTAAAATGCCTGCTATCCGGAAGTTAAGGTGTCTGACATCAAGAATGCTACCAAGTCAGAATTATACCATTCTGAAAGATTCTGGGATCTAGAATCAATGGACGGCTGAGTTCCAGAATGTCAGGGTGGCAAAACTCTAGAATCCTTGCGTGTCTGAACTCGAGAGTCATTCAATGTCCACATTCCAGAACTCTGGATGTCTGAATTATAGAAGTACCAAATGTCTGCATTCTAGAATCGGAATGTGGCGGAATTCTAGAATGCACAGCACGGCGGAATTCGAAAGTCCTAAAATGCCTGCTGTCCGGAAGTTAAGGTGTCTGACATCAAGAATGCTACCAAGTCATAATTATACCATTCTGAAAGATTATGGAATCTAGAATCAATGGACGGCTGAGTTCCAGAATGTCAGGGTTTCCAAACTCTGGAATCCTTGCGTGTCTGAACTCGAGAGTCATTCAAAGTCCACATTCCAGAACTCTGGATGTCTGAATTATAGAAGCACCAAATGTCTGCATTCTAGAATCAGAATGTGGCGGAATTCTAGAATGCACAGCACGGCGGAATTCTAAAGTCCTAAAATGCCTACTAGCCGAAAGTTAAGGTGTCTGATGACCAGAATGTTACTAAGTCAGCATTCTACCGTTCTGAGAGATTCTGGGTTCTAGATTCTGTGGATGGCAGAGTTCTGGAATGTCAGGGTGTTCAAACTCTAGAATCCTTCAGTGTTTGAACTCGAGAGTCATTCAATTTCCATATTCCGGGTCACAGGGTGACTGAATTATAGAAGCACCAAATGTCTGCATTCTAGAATCGGAATGTGGCGGAATTCTAGAATGCACAGCACGGCGGAATTCGAAAGTCCTAAAATGCCTGCTATCCGGAAGTTTAGGTGTCTGACATCCAGAATGCTACCACGTCAGAATTATACCATTCTGAAAGATTCTGGGATCTAGAATCAATGGACGGCAGAGTTCCAGAATGTCAGGGTGGCAAAATTCTAGAATCCTTGTGTGTCTGCACTCGAGAGTCATTCAATGTCCACATTCCAGAACTCTGCATGTCTGAATTATAGAAGCACCAAATATCTGCATTCTAGAATCGGAATGTGGCGGAATTCTAGAATGCACAGCACGGCGGAATTCTAAAGTCCCTAAAATGCCTGCTATCCGGAAGTTAAGGAGTCTGACATCAAGAATGCTACCAAGTCAGAATTATAACATTCTGAAAGATTCTGGGATCTAGAGTCAATGGACGGCTGAGTTCCAGAATGCAAGGGTGGCAAAACTCTAGAATCCTGGCGTGTCTGAACTCGAGAGTCATTCAATGTCCACATTCCAGAACTCTGGATGTCTGAAATATAGAAGCACCAATTGTCTGCATTCTAGAATCGGAATGTGGCGGAATCCTTGAATGAACAGCACGGCGGAATTTTAAAGTCCTAAAATGCCTGCCATACGGAAGTCAAGGTTTCTGACAACCAGAATGTTACTAAGTCAGCATTCTACCGTTCTGAGATTCTGGGTTCTAGAATCAATGGATGGCAGAGTTCTGGAATGTCAGGGTGTTCAAACTCATGATTACTTGCGTGTCTGAACTCGAGAGTCATTCAATGTCCACATTCCGCATCACAGGGTGTCTGAATTCCAGAAGCACCAAATGTCTGCATTCTAGAATCGGAAAGTGGCAGAATTCTAGAATGCACAGCACGGCGGAATTCTAAAGTCCTAAAATGCCTGCTATCCGGAAGTTAAGGTGTCTGACATCCAGAATGCTACCACGTCAGAATTATACCATTCTGAAAGATTCTGGGACCTAGAATCAATGGACGGCTGAGTTCCAGAATGTCAGGGTCTCCAAACTCTAGAATCCTTGCATGTCTGAACTCGAGAGTCATTCAATATCCACATTCCAGGACTCTGGATGTCTGAAATATAGAAGCACCAAATGTCTGCATTCTAGAATCGGAATGTGGTAGAATCCTAGAATGCACAGCACGACAGAATTCTAAAGTCCTAAAATGCCTGGTATTCGGAAGTTAAGGTGTCTGACATCCAGATTGTTACTAGGTCAGCATTCTACCGTTCTGAGAGATTCTGGGTTCTAGAATCAATGGACAGCAGAGTTCTGGAATGTCAGGGTGTCCAAACTCTAGAATCCTTCCGTGTCTGAACTCGTGAGTCATTCAATGTCCACATTCCGGATCACAGGGTGTCTGATTTCCAGAAGCACCAAATGTCTGCATTGTAGAATCGGTATGTGGCGGAATTCTAGAATGCACAGCACGGCGGAATTCGAAAGTCCTAAAATGCCTACTATCTGAAAGTTGAGGTGTCTGATGACCAGAATGTTACTAGGTCAGCATTCTACCGTTCTGAGAGATTCTGGGTTCTAGAATCAATGGACGGCAGAGTTCTGGAATGTCATGGTGTCCAAACTCTAGAATCATTCAGTGTTTGAACTCGAATGTTATTCAATTTCCATATTCAGCGTCACAGGGTGACTGAATTCCAGAAGCACCAAATGTCTGCATTCTAGAATCGGAATGTGACGGAATTCTAGAATGCACAGCACGGCGGAATTCGAAAGTCCTAAAATGCCTGCTATCCGGAAGTTAAGGTGTCTGACATCAAGAATGCTACCAAGTCAGAATTATACCATTCTGAAAGATTCTGGGATCTAGAATCAATTGACGGCTGAGTTCCAGAATGTCAGGGTGGCAAAATTCTAGTATACTTGTGTGTCTGAACTCGAGAGTCATTCAATGTCCACATTCCGGAAAACTGGATGTCTGAATTATAGAAGCACCAAATGTCTGCATTCTAGAATCGGAATGTGGCGGAATTCTAGAATGCACAGCACGGCAGAATTATGAAGTCCTAAAATGCCTGATATTCGGAAGTTAAGGAGTCTGACATCCAGAATGTTACTACGTCAGCATTCTACCGTTCTGAGAGATTCTGGGTTCTAGAAACAATGGACGGCAGAGTTCTGGAATGTCAGGGTGTCAAAACTATAGAATCCTTCCGTGTCTGAACTCGTGAGTCATTCAATGTCCACATTCCGGATCACAGGGTGTCTGAATTCCAGAAGCACCAAATGTCTGCATTCTAGAATCGGAATGTGGCGGAATTCTAGAATGCACAGCACGGCAGAATTCTGAAGTCCTTAAATGCCTGATATACGGAAGCTAAGGAGTCTGACATCCAGAATGTTACTAGGTCAGCATTCTACCGTTCTGAGAGATTCTGGGTTCTAGAATCAATGGACGGCAGAGTTCTGGAATGTCAGGGTGTTCAAACTCATGATTACTTGCGTGTCTGAACTCGAGAGTCATTCAATGTCCACATTCCGCATCACAGGGTGTCTGAATTCCAGAAGCACCAAATGTCTGCATTCTAGAATCGGAATGTGGCAGAATTCTAGAATGCACAGCACGGCGGAATTCGAAAGTCCTAAAATGCCTGCTATCGGGAAGTTAAGGTGTCTGACATCCAGAATGCTACCACGTCAGAATTATACCATTCTGAAAGATTCTGGGACCTAGAATCAATGGACGGATGAGTTCCAGAATGTCAGGGTTTCCAAACTCTAGAATCCTTGCGTGTCTGAACTCGAGAGTCATTCAATGTCCACATTCCAGAACTCTGGATGTCTGAATTATAGAAGCACCAAATGTCTGCATTCTAGAATCGGAATGTGGCGGAATTCTAGAATGCACAGCACGGCGGAATTGTAAAGTCCTAAAATGCCAACTAGCCGAAAGTTAAGGTGTCTGATAACCGGTATGTTCCAAGGTCAGCATTCTACCGTTCTGGGAGATTCTGGGTTCTAGAATCAATGGACGGCAGAGATCTGGAATGTCAGGGTGTCCAAACTCTGGAATCCTTGCATGTCTGAACTCGAGAGTCATTCAATGTCCACATTCCGGATCACAGGGTGTCTGAATTCCAGAAGCACCAAATGTCTGCATTCTAGAATCGGAATGTGGTAGAATTCTAGAATGCACAGCACGGTAGAATTCTAAAGTCCTAAAATGCCTGCTATCCGGAAGTTAAGGTGTCTGACATCCAGAGTGGTACCACATCAGAATTATACCATTCTGAAACATTCTGGGATCTAGAATCAATGGACGGGTGAGTTCCAGAATGTCAGGGTGGCAAAACTCTAGAATCCTGGCATGTCTGAACTCGAGAGTCATTCAATGTCCACATTCCAGAACACTGGATGTCTGAATTATAGAAGCAACAAATGTCTGCATTCTAGAATCGGAATGTGGCGGAATTCTAGAATGCACAGCACGGCGGAATTCTAAAGTCCTAAAATGCCTGCTATCCGGAAGTTAAGGTGTCTGACATCCAGAATGCTACCACGTCAGAATTATACCATTCTGAAAGATTCTGGAATCTTGAATCAATGGACGGCTGAGTTCCAGAATGCAAGGGTGGCAAAACTCTAGAAACCTTGCATGTCTGAACTCGAGAGTCATTCAATATCCACATTCCAGGACTCTGGATGTCTGAAATATAGAAGCACCAAATGTCTGCATTCTAGAATCGGAATGTGGCGGAATTCTACAATGCACAGCACGGCAGAATTCTGAAGTCCTAAAATGCCTGATATTCGGAAGTTAAGGAGTCTGACATCCAGAATGTTACTATGTCAGCATTCTACCATTCTGAGAGATTCTGGGTTCTAGAATCAATGGACGGCAGAGTTCTGGAATGTCAGGGTGTCAAAACTCTAGAATCCTTCCGTGTCTGAACTCGTGAGTCATTCAATGTCCACATTCCGGATCACAGGGTGTCTGAATTCCAGAAGCACCAAATGTCTGCATTCTAGAATCGGAATGTGGCGGAATTCTAGAATGCACTGCACGTCAGAATTCTGAAGTCCTAAAATGCCTGATATACGGAAGCTAAGGAGTCTGACATCCAGAATGTTACTAGGTCAGCATTCTACCGTTCTGAGAGATTCTGGGTTCTAGAATCAGTGGACGGCAGAGTTCTGGAATGTCAGGGTGTTCAAACTCTAGAATCCTTCAGTGTTTGAACTCGAGAGTCATTCAATTTCCATATTCCGGGTCACAGGGTGACTGAATTCCAGAAGCACCAAATGTCTGCATTCTAGAATCGGAATGTGGCGGAATTCTAGAATGCACAGCACGGCGGAATTCGAAAGTCCTAAAATGCCTGCTATCCGGAAGTTAAGGTGTCTGACATCCAGCATGCTACCACGTCAGAATTATACCATTCTGAAACATTCTGGGATCTAGAATCAATGGACGGCTGAGTTCCAGAATGTCAGGGTGGCAAAACTCTAGAATCCTGGCGTGTCTGAACTCGAGAGTCATTCAATGTCCACATTCCAGAACTCTGGATGTCTGAAATATAGAAGCACCAATTGTCTGCATTCTAGAATCGGAATGTGGCGGAATTCTAGAATGCACAGCACGGCGGAATTCTAAAGTCCTAAAATGCCTGCTATCCGGAAGTTAAGGTGTCTGACATCCAGAATGGTACCACGTCAGAATTATACCATTCTGAAAGATTCTGGGATCTAGAATCAATGGACGGCTGAGTTCCAGAATGTCAGGGTGGCAAAATTCTAGAATCCTTGTGTGTCTGAACTCGAGAGTCATTCAATGTCCACATTCCAGAACTCTGGATGTCTGAATTATAGAAGCACCAAATGTCTGCATTCTAGAATCGGAATGTGGCGGAATTCTAGAATGGAGAGCACGGCGGAATTCTAAAGTCCAAAAATGCCTGGTATCCGGAAGTTAAGGAGTCTGACATCAAGAATGCTACCAAGTCAGAATTATAACATTCTGAAAGATTCTGGGATCTAGAATCAATGGACGGCTGAGTTCCAGAATGTCAGGGTGGCAAAACTCTAGAATCCTGGCGTGTCTGAACTCGAGAGTCATTCAATGTCCACATTCCAGAACTCTGGATGTCTGAAATATAGAAGCACCAATTGTCTGCATTCTAGAATCGGAATGTGGCGGAATTCTTGAATGCACAGCACGGCGGAATTTTAAAGTCCTAAAATGCCTGCTATACGGAAGTCAAGGTGTCTGACATCCAGAATGTTACTAAGTCAGCATTCTACCGTTCTGAGATTCTGGGTTCTAGAATCAATGGATGGCAGAGTTCTGGATTGTCAGGGTGTTCAAACTCAAGATTGCTTGCGTGTCTGAACTCGAGAGTCATTCAATGTCCACATTCTGCATCACAGGGTGTCTGAATTCCAGAAGCACCAAATGTCTGCATTCTAGAATCGGAATGTGGCGGAATTCTAGAATGCACAGCACGGCGGAATTCGAAAGTCCTAAAATGCCTGCTATCCGGAAGTTAAGGTGTCTGACATCCAGAATGCTACCACGTCAGAATTATACCATTCTGAAAGATTCTGGGATCTAGAATCAATGGAGAGCTGAGTTCCAGAATGTCAGGGTTTCCAAACTCTAGAATCCTTGCATGTCTGAACTCGAGAGTCATTCAATATCCACATTCCAGGACTCTGGATGTCTGAAATATAGAAGCACCAAATGTCTGCATTCTAGAATCGGAATGTGGTAGAATTCTAGAATGCACAGCACGACAGAATTCTAAAGTCCTAAAATGCCTGGTATTCGGACGTTAAGGTGTCTGACATCAAGAATGTTACTAGGTCAGCATTCTACCGTTCTGAGAGATTCTGGGTTCTAGAATCAATGGACGGCAGAGTTCTGGAATGTCAGGGTGTCCAAACTCTAGAATTCTTCCGTGTCTGAACTCGTGAGTCATTCAATGTCCACATTCCGGATCAAAGGGTGTCTGAATTCCAGAAGCACCAAATGTCTGCATTGTAGAATGGGAATGTGGCGGAATTCTAGAATGCACAGCACGGCGGAATTCGAAAGTCCTAAAATGCCTGCTATCGGGAAGTTAAGGTGTCTGACATCCAGAATGCTACCACGTCAGAATTATACCATTCTGAAAGATTCTGGGATCTAGAATCAATGGACGGCTGAGTTCCAGAATGTCAGGGTGTCAAAACTCTAGAATCCTTGCGTGTCTGAACTCGAGAGTCATTCAATGCCCAGATTCCAGAACTCTGGATGTCTGAATTATAGAAGCACCAAATGTCTGCATTCTAGAATCGGAATGTGGTGGAATTCTAGAATGCACAGCAAGGCGGAATTCTAAAATCCTAAAATGCCTGCTATCCGGAAGTTAAGGTGTCTGACATCAAGAATGCTACCAAGTCAGAATTACACCATTCTGAAAGATTCTGGGATCTAGAATCAATGGACGGCTGAGTTCCAGAATGTCAGGGTGGCAAAACTCTAGAATCCTTGCGTGTCTGAACTCGAGAGTCATTCAATGTCCACATTCCAGAACTCTGGATGTCTGAATTATAGAAGCACCAAATGTCTGCATTCTAGAATCGGAATGTGGCGGAATTCTAGAATGCACAGCACGGCGGATTTCTAAAGTCTTAAATGCCTGCTATCCGGAAGTTAAGGTGTCTGACATCAAGAATGCTACCAAGTCAGAATTATACCATTCTGAAAGATCCTGGGATCTAGAATCAATGGACAGCTGAGTTCCAGAATGTCAGGGTGGGAAACTCTAGAATCCTTGCGTGTCTGAACTCGAGAGTCATTCAATGTCCACATTCCAGAACTCTGGATGTCTGTATTATAGAACCACCAAATGTCTGCATTCTAGAATCGGAATGTGGCGGAATTCTAGAATGCACAGCACGGAGGAATTCTAAAGTCCTAAAATGCCTGCTCTCCGGAAGTTAAGGTGTCTGACATCCAGAATGTTACTAGGACAGCATTCTACCGTTCTGAGAGATTCTGGGTTCTAGAATCAATGGACGGCAGAGATCTGGCATGTCAGGGTATCCAAACTCTAGAATACTTGCGTGTCTAAACTCGAGAGTCATTCAATGTCCACATTCCGGATCACAGGGTGTCTGAATTCCAGAAGCACCAAATGTCTGCATTCTAGAATTGGAATGTGGTAGAATTCTAGAATGCACAACACGGCGGAATTCTAAAGTCCTAAAATGTCTGCTATCCGGAAGGTAAGGTGTCTGACACCCAGAATGCTACCACATCAGAATTTTACCATTCTGAATCATTCTGGGATCTAGAATCAATGGACGGGTGAGTTCCAGAATGTCAGGGTGGCAAAACTCTAGAATCCTGGCGTGTCTGAACTCGAGAGTCATTCAATGTCCACATTCCAGAACTCTGGATGTCTGAATTATAGAAGCACCAAATGTCTGCATTCTAGAATCGGAATGTGGCGGAATTCTAGAATGCACAGCACGGCGGAATTCTAAAGTCCTAAAATGCCTGCTATCCGGAAGTTAAGGTGTCTGACATCCAGAATGCTACCACGTCAGAATTATACCATTCTGAAACATTCTGGGATCTAGAATCAATGGACGGCTGAGTTCCAGAACGTCAGGGTGGCAAAACTCTAGAGTGCTTGCGTGTCTGAATTCGAGAGTCATTCAATGTCCACATTCCAGAACTCTGGATGTCTGAAATATACAAGCACCAAATGTCTGCATTCTAGAATCGGAATGTGGCGGAATTCTAGAATGCACAGCACGGCGGAATTTTAAAGTCCTATAATGCCTGCTATACGGAAGTCAAGGTGTCTGACATCCAGAATGTTACTAAGTCAGCATTCTACCATTCTGAGAGATTCTGGGTTCTAGAAACAATGGATGGCAGGGTTCTGGAATGTCAGGGTGTTCAAACTCAAGAACACTTGCGTGTCTGAACTCGAGAGTCATTCAATGTCCACATTCCACATCACAGGGTGTCTGAATTCCAGAAGCACCAAATGTCTGCATTCTAGAATCGGAATGTGGCGGAATTCTAGAATGCACAGCATGGCGGAATTCGAAAGTCCTAAAATGCCTGCTATCCGGAAGTTAAGGTGTCTGACATCCAGAATGCTACCACGTCAGAATTATACCATTCTGAAAGATTCTGGGATCTAGAATCAATGGACGGCTGAGTTCCAGAATGTCAGGGTGGCAAAATTCTAGTATCCTTGCGTGTCTGAACTCGAGAGTCATTCAATGTACACATTCCAGAACTCTGGATGTCTGAATTATAGAAGCACCAAATGTCTGCATTCTAGAATCGGAATGTGGCGGAATTCTAGAATGCACAGCACGGCGGAATTCTAAAGTCCTAAAATGCCTGCTATCCGGAAGTTAAGGTGTCTGACATCAAGAATGCTACCAAGTCAGAATTATAACATTCTGAAAGATTCTGGGATCTAGAATCAATGGACGGCTGAGTTACAGAATGTCAGGGTGGCAAATCTCTAGAATCCTTGCGTGTCTGAACTCGAGAGTCATTCAATGTCCACATTCCGGAACTCTGGATGTCTGAATTATAGAAGCACCAAATGTCTGCATTCTAGAATCGGAATGTGGCGGAATTCTAGAATGCACAGCACAGCGGAATTCTAAAGTCCTAAAATGCCTACTAGCCGCAAGTTAAGGTGTCTGATGACCAGTATGTTACTAGGTCAGCATTCTACCGTTCTGAGAGATTCTGGGTTCTAGAATCAATGGACGGCAGAGATCTGGAATGTCAGGGAGTCCAAACTCTAGAATCCTTGCGTGTCTGAACTCGAGAGTCATTCAATGTCCACATTCCGGATCACAGGGTGTCTGAATTCCAGAAGCACCAAATGTCTGCATTCTAGAATCGGAATGTGGTAGAATTCTAGAATGAACAACACGGCGGAATTCTAAAGTCCTAAAATGCCTGCTAACCGGAAGTTAAGGTGTCTGACACCCAGAATGCTACCACATCAGAATTATACCATTGTGAAACATTCTGGGATCTAGAATCAATGGACGGGTGAGTTCCAGAATGTCAGGGTGGCAAAACTCTAGAATCCTGGCGTGTCTGAACTCGAGAGTCATTCAATGTCCACATTCCAGAACTCTGGATGTCTGAATTATAGAAGCACCAAATGCCTGCATTCTAGAATCGTAATGTGGCGGAGTTCTAGAATGCACAGCACGGCGGAATTCTAAAGTCCTAAAATGCCTGCTATCCGGAAGTTAAGGTGTCTGACATCCAGAATGCTACCACGTCAGAATTATAGCATTCTGAAACATTCTGGGATCTAGAATCAATGGACGGCTGAGTTCCAGAATGTCAGGGGGCAAAAATCTAGAAACTTTGCGTGTCTGAACTCGAGAGTCATTCAATGTCCACATTCCAGAACTCTGGATGTCTGAATTATAGAAGCAAGAAATATCTGCATTCTAGAATCGGAATGTGGCGGAATTCTAGAATGCACAGCACGGCGGAATTCTAAAGTCCTAAAATGCCTGCTATCCGGGAGTTAAGGTGTCTGACATCAAGAATGCTACCAAGTCAGAATTATACCATTCTTAAAGATTCTGGGATCTAGAATCAATGGACGGCTGAGTTCCAGAACGTCAGGGTGTCAAAACTCTAGAATCCTGGCGTGTCTGAACTCGAGAGTCATTCAATGTCCACATTCCAGAACTCTGGATGTCTGAATTATTGAAGCACCAAATGTCTGCATTCTAGAATCGGAATGTGGCGGAATTCTAGAATGCACAGTACGGCGGAATTCTAAAGTCCTAAAATGCCAGCTATCCGGAAGTTAAGGTGTCTGACAACAAGAATGCTACCAAGTCAGAATTATAACATTCTGAAAGATTCTGGGATCTAGAATCAATGGACGGCTGAGTTCCAGAATGTCAGGGTGGCAAAACTCTAGAATCCTGGCGTGTCTGTACTCGAGAGTCATTCAATGTCCACATTCCAGAACTCTGGATATCTGAAATATAGAAGCACCAAATGTCTGCTTTCTAGAATCAGAATGTGACGGAATTCTAGAATGCACAGCACAGCGGAATTTAAAGTCCTAAAATGCCTGCTATACGGAAGTCAAGGTGTCTGACATCCAGAATGTTACTAAGTCAGCATTCTACCGTTCTGAGAGATTCTGGGTTCTAGAATCAATGGATGGCAGAGTTCTGGAATGTCAGGGTATTCAAACTCAAGAATACTTCCGTGTCTGAACTCGACAGTCATTCAATGTCCACATTCCGCATCACAGGGTGTCTGAATTTCAGAAGCATCAAATGTCTGCATTCTAGAATCGGAATGTGGCGGAATTCTAGAATGCACAGCACGGCGGAATTCGAAAGTCCTAAAATGCCTGCTATCCGGAAGTTAAGGTGTCTGACATCCAGAATGCTACCACGTCAGAATTATACCATTCTGAAAGATTCTGGGATCTAGAATCAATGGACGGCTGAGTTCCAGAATGTCAGGGTGGCAAAACTCTAGAATCCTTGCGTGTCTGAACTCGAGAGTCATTCAATATCCACATTCCAGGACTCTGGATGTCTGAAATATAGAAGCACCAAATGTCTGCATTCTAGAATCGGAATGTGGCGGAATTGTAGAATGCACAGCACGACAGAATTCTAAAGTCCTAAAATGCCTGCGATTCGGAAGTTAAGTTGTCTGACATCCAGAATGTTACTAGGTCAGCATTCTACCGTTCTGAGAGATTCTGGGTTCTAGAATCAATGGACGGCAGAGTTCTGGAATGTCAGGGTGTCCAAACTCTAGAATGTTTCCGTGTCTGAACTCGTGAGTCATTCAATGTCCACATTCCGGATCACAGGGTGTCTGAATTCAAGAAGCACCAAATGTCTGCATTCTAGAATCGGAATGTGGCGGAATACTAGAATGCACAGCACGGCGGAATTCTAAAGTCCTAAAATGCCTGCTATCCGGAAGTTAAGGTGTCTGACATCAAGAATGCTACCAAGTCAGAATTATACCATTCTGAAAGATTCTGGGATCTAGAATCAATGGACGGCTGAGTTCCAGAATGTCAGGGTGGCAAAACTCTAGAATCCTTGTGTGTCTGAACTCGAGAGTCATTCAATGTCCACATTCCAGAACTCTGGATGTCTGAATTATAGAAGCACCATATGTCTGCATTCTAGAATAGGAATGTGGCGGAATTCTAGAATGCACAGCACGGCAGAATTCGAAAGCCTAAAATGCCTGCTATCGGGAAGTTAAGGTGTCTGACATCCAGAATGCTACCACGTCAGAATTATACCATTCTGAATGATTCTGGGATCTAGTATCAATGGACGGCTGAGTTCCAGAATGTCAGGGTGGCAAAACTCTAGAATCCTTGCCTGTCTGTACTCGAGAGTCATTCAATGTCCACATTCCAGAACTCTGGATGTCTGAATTATAGAAGCACCAAATGTCTGCATTCTAGAATCGGAAAGTGGCGGAATTCTAGAATGCACAGCACGGCGGAATTCTAAAGTCCTAAAATGCCTGCTATTCGGAAGTTAAGGTGTCTGACATCCAGAATGTTACTAGGTCAGCATTCTACCGTTCTGAGAGATTCTGGGTTCTAGAATGAATGGACGGCAGAGTTCTGGAATGTCAGGGTGTCCAAACTCTAGAATGTTTCCGTGTCTGAACTCGTGAGTCATTCAATGTCCACATTCCGGATCACAGGGTGTCTGAATTCAAGAAGCACCAAATGTCTGCATTCTAGAATCGGAATGTGGCGGAATTCTAGAATGCACAGCACGGCGGAATTCTAAAGTCCTAAAATACCTGCTATCCGGAAGTTAAGGTGTCTGACATCAATAATGCTACCAAGTCAGAATTATACCATTCTGAAAGATTCTGGGATCTAGAATCAATGGACGGCTGAGTTCCAGAACGTCAGGGTGGCAAAACTCTAGAATCCTTGTGTGTCTGAACTCGAGAGTCATTCAATGTCCACATTCCAGAACTCAGGATGTCTCAAATATAGAAGCACCAAATATCTGCATTCTAGAATCGGAATGTGGCGGAATTCTAGAATGCACAGCACGGCGGAATTTTAAAGTCCTATAATGCCTGCTATACGGAAGTCAAGGTGTCTGACATCCAGAATGTTACTAAGTCAGCATTCTACCATTCTGAGAGATTCTGGGTTCTAGAATCAATGGATGGCAGAGTTCTGGAATGTCAGGCTATTCAAACTCAAGAATACTTGCGTGTCTGAACTCGAGAGTCATTCAATGTCCACATTCCGCATCACAGGGTGTCTGAATTCCAGAAGCTCCAAATGTCTGCATTCTAAAATCGGAATGTGGCGGAATTCTAGAATGCACAGCACGGCGGAATTCGAAATTGCTAAAATGCCTGCTATCCGGAAGTTAAGGTGTCTGATATCCAGAACGCCACCACGTCAGAATTATACCATTCTGAAAGATTCTGGGATCTAGAATCAATGGACGGCTGAGTTCCAGAATGTCAGGGTTTCTAAACTCTAGAATCCTTGCGTGTCTGAACTCGAGAGTCATTCAATATCCACATTCCAGGACTCTGGATGTCTGAAATATAGAAGCACCAAATGTCTGCATTCTAGAATCGGAATGTGGCGGAATTGTAGAATGCACAGCACGACAGAATTCTAAAGTCCTAAAATGCCTGCTATTCGGAAGTTAAGGTGTCTGACATCCAGAATGTTACTAGGTCAGCATTCTACCGTTCTGAGAGATTCTGGGTTCTAGAATCAATGGACAGCAGAGTTCTGGAATGTCAGGGTGTCCAAACTCTAGAATGTTTCCGTGTCTGAATTCGTGAGTCATTCAATGCCCACATTCCGGATCACAGTGTGTCTGAATTCAAGACGCACCAAATGTCTGCATTCTAGAATCGGAATGTGGCGGAATTCTAGAATGCACAGCACGGCAGAATTCTGAAGTCCTAAAATGCCTGATATTCGGAAGTTAAGGAGTTTGACATCCAGAATGTTACTAGGTCAGCATTCTACCGTTCTGAGAGATTCTGCGTTCTAGAATCAATGGATGGCAGAGTTCTGGAATGTCAGGGTATTCAAACTCAAGAATACTTGCGTGTCTGAACTCGAGAGTCATTCAATGTCCACATTCCGCATCACAGGGTGTCTGAATTCCAGAAGCACCAAATGTCTGCATTCTAGAATCGGAATGTGGCGGAATTCTAGAATGCACAGCACGGCGGAATTCGAAAGTCCTAAAATGCCTGCTATCCGGAAGTTAAGGTGTCTGACATCCAGAATGCTACCACGTCAGAATTATACCATTCTGAAAGATTCTGGGATCTAGAATCAATGGACGGCTGAGTTCCAGAACGTCAGGGTTTCTAAACTCTAGAATCCTTGCGTGTCTGAACTCGAGAGTCATTCAATGTCCACATTCCAGACCTCTGGATGTCTGAATTATTGAAGCACCAAATGTCTGCATTCTAGAATCGGAATGTGGCGGAATTCTAGAATGCACAGCACGGCGGAATTCTAAAGTCCTAAAATGCCTGTTATCCGGAAGTTAAGGCGTCTGACAACAAGAATGCTACCAAGTCAGAATTATAACATTCTGAAAGATTGTGGGATCTAGAATCAATGGACGGCTGAGTTCCAGAATGTCAGGGTGGCAAAACTCTAGAATCCTGGCGTGTCTGAACTCGAGAGTCATTCAATGTCCACATTCCAGATCTCTGGATGTCTGAAATATGGAAGCACCAAATGTCTGCTTTCTAGAATCAGAATGTGACGGAATTCTAGAATGCAAAGCACAGCGGAATTTAAAGTCCTAAAATGCCTGCTATAAGGAAGACAAGGTGTCTGACATCCAGAATGTTACTAAGTCAGCATTCTACCGTTCTGAGAGATTCTGGGTTCTAGAATCAATGGATGGCAGAGTTCTGGAATGTCAGGGTATTCAAACTCAAGAATACTTGCGTGTCTGAACTCGAGAGTCATTCAATGTCCACATTCCGCTTCACAGGGTGTCTGAATTCCAGAAGCACCAAATGTCTGCATTCTAGAATCGGAATGTGGCGGAATTCTAGAATGCACAGCACGGCGGAATTCGAAAGTCCTAAAATGCCTGCTATCCGGAAGTTAACGTGTCTGACATCCAGAATGCTACCACGTCAGAATTATATCATTCTGAAAGATTCTGGGATCTAGAATCAATGGACGGCTGAGTTCCAGAATGTCTGGGTGGCAAAACTCTAGAGTGCTTGCGTGTCTGAACTCGAGAGTCATTCAATGTCCACATTCCAGAACTCTGGATGTCTGAATTATAGAAGCACCAAATGTCTGCATTCTAGAATCGGAATGTGGCGGAATTCTAGAATGCACAGCACGGCGGAATTCTAAAGTCCTAAAATGCCTGCTATCCGGAAGTTACGGTGTCTGACAACCAGAATGCTACCAAGTCAGAATTATACCATTCTGAAAGATTCTGGGATCCAGAATCAATGGACAGCTGAGTTCCAGAATGCAAGGGTGGCAAAACTCTAGAATCCTGGCGTGTCTGAACTCGAGAGTCATTCAATGTCCACATTCCAGAACTCTGGATGTCTGAAATATAGGAGCACCAAATGTCTGCATTCTAGAATCGGAATGTGGCGGAATTCTAGAATGCACAGCACGGCGGAATTTTAAAGTCCTAAAATGCCTGCTATACGGAAGTCAAGGTGTCTGACATCCAGAATGTTACTAAGTCAGCATTCTACCGTTCTGAGAGATTCTGGGTTCTAGAATCAATGGATGGCAGAGTTCTGGAATGTCAGGGTGTTCAAACTCAAGAATACTTGCGTGTCTGAACTCGAGAGTCATTCAATGTCCACATTCCGCATCACAGGGTGTCTGAATTCCAGAAGCACCAAATGTCTGCATTCTAGAATCGGAATGTGGCGGAATTCTAGAATGCACAGCACGGCGGAATTCTAAAGTCCTTAAATGCCTGCTATCTGGAAGTTTAGGTGTCTGACATCCAGAATGCTACCACGTCAGAATTATACCATTCTGAAAGATTCTGGGATCTAGAATCAATGGACGGCTGAGTTCCAGAATGTCAGGGTGGCAAAATTCTAGAATCCTTGGGGGTCTGAACTCGATAGTCATTCAATATCCACATTCCAGGACTCTGGATGTCTGAAATATAGAAGCACCAAATGTCTGCATTCTAGAATCGGAATGTGGCGGAATTCTAGAATGCACAGCACCACAGAATTCTAAAGTCCTAAAATGCCTGCTATTCGGAAGTTAAGGTGTCTGACATCCAGAATGTTACTAGGTCAGCATTCTACCTTTCTGAGAGATTCTGGGTTCTAGAATCAATGGACGGCAGAGTTCTGGAATGTCAGGGTGTCCAAACTCTAGAATCCTTCCGTGTCTGAACTCGTGAGTCATTCAATGTCCACATTCCGGATCACAGGGTGTCTGAATTCCAGAAGCACCAAATGTCTGCATTCTAGAATCGGAATGTGGCGGAATTCTAGAATGCACAGCACGGCGGAATTCTAAAGTCCTTAAATGCCTGCTATCTGGAAGTTTAGGTGTCTGACATCCAGAATGCTACCACGTCAGAATTATAACATTCTGAAAGATTCTGGGATCTAGAATCAATGGACGGCTGAGTTCCAGAATGTCATGGTGGCAAAACTCTAGAATCCTGGCGTGTCTGAACTCGAGAGTCATTCAATGTCCACATTCCAGAACTCTGGATGTCTGAAATATAGAAGCACAAAATGTTTGCATTCTAGAATCAGAATGTGGCGGAATTCTAGAATGCACAGCACGGCGGAATTTTAAAGTCCTAAAATGCCTGCTATACGGAAGTCAAGGTGTCTGACATCCAGAATGTTACTAAGTCAGCATTCTACCGTTCTGAGAGATTCTTGGTTCTAGAATCAATGGATGGCAGAGTTCTGGAATGTCAGGGTGTTCAAACTCAAGAATACTTGCGTGTCTGAACTCGAGAGTCATTCAATGTCCACATTTCGCATTACAGGGTGTCTGAATTCCAGAAGCACCAAATGTCTGCATTCTAGAATCGGAATGTGGCAGAATTCTAGAATGCACAGCACGGCGGAATTCTAAAGTCCTAAAATGCCTGCTATCCGGAAGTTAAGGTGTCTGACATCCAGAATGCTACCACGTCAGAATTATACCATTCTGAAAGATTCTGGGATCTAGAATCAATGGAAGGCTGAGTTCCAGAATGTCAGGGTTTCTAAACTCTAGAATCCTTGCGTGTCTGAACTCGAGAGTCATTCAATGTCCACATTCCAGAACTCTGGATGTCTGAAATATTGAAGCACCAAATGTCTGCATTCTAGAATCGGAATGTGGCGGAATTCTAGAATGCACAGCACGGCGGAATTATAAAGTCCTAAAATGCCTGCTATCCGGAAGTTAAGGTGTCTGACAACAAGAATGCTACCAAGTCAGAATTATAACATTCTGAAAGATTCTGGGATCTAGAATCAATGGACGGCTGAGTTACAGAATGTCAGGGTGGCAAAGCTCTAGAATCCTGGCGTGTCTGAACTCGAGAGTCATTCAATGTCCACATTCCAGAACTCTGGATGTCTGAAATATAGAAGCACCAAATGTCTGCTTTCTAGAATCAGAATGTGACGGAATTCTAGAATGCACAGCACAGCGGAATTTAAAGTCCTAAAATGCCTGCTATACGGAAGTCAAGGTGTCTGACATCCAGAATGTTACTAAGTCAGCATTCTACTGTTCTGAGAGATACTGGGTTCTAGAATCAATGGATGGCAGAGTTCTGGAATGTCAGGTTGTTCAAACTCAAGAATACTTGCGTGTCTGAACTCGAGAGTCATTCAATGTCCACATTCCGCATCACAGGGTGTCTGAATTCCAGAAGGACCAAATGTCTGCATTCTAGAATCGGAATGTGGCGGAATTCTAGAATGCACAGCACGGCGGAATTCTAAAATCCTAAAATGCCTGATATCCGGAAGTTAAGTTGTCTGACATCCAGAATGCTACCACGTCAGAATTATACCATTCTGAAAGATTCTGGGATCTAGAATCAATGGACGGCTGAGTTCCAGAATGTCAGGGTGGCAAAATTCTAGAATCCTTGGGGGTCTGAACTCGAGAGTCATTCAATATCCACATTCCAGGACTCTGGATGTCTGAAATATAGAAGTACCAAATGTCTGCATTCTAGAATCGGAATGTGGCGGAATTCTAGAATGCACAGCACGACAGAATTCTAAAGTCCTAAAATGCCTGCTATTCGGAAGTTAAGGTGTCTGACATCCAGAATGTTACTAGGTCAGCATTCTACCGTTCTGAGAGATTCTGGGTTCTAGAATCAATGGACGGCAGAGTTCTGGAATGTCAGGGTGTCCAAACTCTAGAATCCTTCCGTGTCTGAACTCGTGAGTCATTCAATGTCCACATTCCGGATCACAGGGTGTCTGAATTCCAGAAGCACCAAATGTCTGCATTCTAGAATCGGAATGTGGCGGAATTCTAGAATGCACAGCATGGCGGAATTCTAAAGTCCTTAAATGCCTGCTATCTGGAAGTTTAGGTGTCTGACATCCAGAATGCTACCACGTCAGAATTATACCATTCTGAAAGATTCTGGGATCTAGAATCAATGGACGGCTGAGTTCCAGAATGCAAGGGTGGCAAAACTCTAGAATCCTGGCGTGTCTGAACTCGAGAGTCATTCAATGTCCACATTCCAGAACTCTGGATGTCTGAAATATAGAAGCACCAAATGTCTGCCTTCTAGAATCAGAATGTGGCGGAATTCTAGAATGCACAGCATGGCGGAATTTTAAAGTCCTAAAATGCCTGCTATACGGAAGTCAAGGTGTCTGACATCCAGAATGTTACTAAGTCAGCATTCTACCGTTCTGAGAGATTCTTGGTTCTAGAATCAATGGATGGCAGAGTTCTGGAATGTCAGGGTTTTCAAACTCAAGAATACTTGCGTGTCTGAACTCGAGAGTCATTCAATGTCCACATTTCGCATTACAGGGTGTCTGAATTCCAGAAGCACCAAATGTCTGCATTCTAGAATCGGAATGTGGCGGAATTCTAGAATGCACAGCACGGCGGAATTCTAAAGTCCTAAAATGCCTGCTATCCGGAAGTTAAGGTGTCTGACATCCAGAATGCTACCACGTCAGAATTATACCATTCTGAAAGATTCTGGCATCTATAATCAATGGACGGCTGAGTTCCAGAATGTCAGGGTGGCAAAACTCTAGAATCCTTGGGTGTCTGAACTCGAGAGTCATTCAATATCCACATTCCAGGACTCTGGATGTCTGAAATATAGAAACACCAAATGTCTGCATTCTAGAATCGGAATGTGGCGGAATTCTAGAATGCACAGCACGGCAGAATTCTGAAGTCCTAAAATGCCTGATATTCGGAAGTTAAGGAGTTTGACATCCAGAATGTTACTAGGTCAGCATTCTACCGTTCTGAGAGATTCTGGGTTCTAGAATCAATGGATGGCAGAGTTCTGGAATGTCAGGGTATTCAAACTCAAGAATGCTTGCGTGTCTGAACTCGAGAGTCATTCAATGTCCACATTCCGCATCACAGGGTGTCTGAATTCCAGAAGCACCAAATGTCTGCATTCTAGAATCGGAATGTGGCGGAATTCTAGAATGCACAGCACGGCAGAATTTTAAAGTCCTAAAATGCCTGCTATACGGTAGTCAAGGTGTCTGACATCCAGAATGTTACTAAGTCAGCATTCTACCGTTCTGAGAGATTCTGGGTTCTAGAATCAATGGATGGCAGAGTTCTGGAATGTCAGGCTGTTCAACCTCAAGAATCCCTGCGTGTCTGAACTCGAGAGTCATTCAATGTCCACATTCCGCATCACAGGGTGTCTGAATTCCAGAAGCACCAAATGTCTGCATTCTAGAATCGGAATGTGGCGGAATTCTAGAATGCACAGCACGGCGGAATTCTAAAGTCCTAAAATGCCTGCTATCCGGAAGTTAAGGTGTCTGACATTCAGAATGCTACCACGTCAGAATTATACCATTCTGAAAGATTCTGGGATCTAGAATCAATGGACGGCTGAGTTCCAGAATGTCAGGGTGGCAATATTCTATAATCCTTGGGGGTCTGAACTCGAGAGTCATTCAATATCCACATTCCAGGACTCTGGATGTCTGAAATATAGAAGCACCAAATGTCTGCATTCTAGAATCGGAATGTGGCGGAATTCTAGAATGCACAGCACGACAGAATTCTAAAGTCCTAAAATGCCTGCTATTCGGAAGTTAAGGTGTCTGACATCCAGAATGTTACTATGTCAGCATTCTACCGTTCTGAGAGATTCTGGGTTCTAGAATCAATGGACGGCAGAGTTCTGGAATGTCAGGGTGTCCAAACTCTAGAATCCTTCCGTGTCTGAACTCGTGAGTCATTCAATGTCCACATTCCGGATCACAGGGTGTCTAAATTCCAGAAGCACCAAATGTCTGCATTCTAGAATCGGAATGTGGCGGAATTCTAGAATGCACAGCACGGCGGAATTCTAAAGTCCTTAAATGCCTGCTATCTGGAAGTTTAGGTGTCTGACATCCAGAATGCTACCACGTCAGAATTATACCATTCTGAAAGATTCTGGGATCTAGAATCAATGGAGGACTGAGTTCCAGTATGCAAGGGTGGCAAAACTCTAGAATCCTGGCGTGTCTGAACTCGAGAGTCATTCAATGTCCACATTCCAGAACTCTGGATGTCTGAAATATAGAAGCACCAAATGTCTGCATTCTAGAATCAGAATGTGGCGGAATTCTAGAATGCACAGCACGGCGCAATTTTAAAGTCCTAAAATGCCTGCTATACGGAAGTCAAGGTGTCTGACATCCAGAATGTTACTAAGTCAGCATTCTACCGTTCTGAGAGATTCTTGGTTCTAGAATCAATGGATGGCAGAGTTCTGGAATGTCAGGGTGTTCAAACTCAAGAATACTTGCGTGTCTGAACTCGAGAGTCATTCAATGTCCACATTTCGCATTACAGGGTGTCTGAATTCCAGAAGCACCAAATGTCTGCATTCTAGAATCGGAATGTGGCGGAATTCTAGAATGCACAGCACGGCGGAATTCTAAAGTCCTAAAATGCCTGCTATCCGGAAGTTAAGGTGTCTGACATCAAGAATGCTACCACGTCAGAATTATACCATTCTGAAAGATTCTGGGATCTATAATCAATGGACGGCTGAGTTCCAGAATGTCAGGGTGGCAAAACTCTAGAATCCTTGGGTGTCTGAACTCGAGAGTCATTCAATATCCACATTCCAGGACTCTGGATGTCTGAAATATAGAAACACCAAATGTCTGCATTCTAGAATCGGAATGTGGCGGAATTCTAGAATGCACAGCACGGCAGAATTCTGAAGTCCTAAAATGCCTGATATTCGGAAGTTAAGGAGTTTGACATCCAGAATGTTACTAGGTCAGCATTCTACCGTTCTGAGAGATTCTGGGTTCTAGAATCAATGGATGGCAGAGTTCTGGAATGTCAGGGTATTCAAACTCAAGAATACTTGCGTGTCTGAACTCGAGAGTCATTCAATGTCCACATTCCGCATCACAGGGTGTCTGAATTCCAGAAGCACCAAATGTCTGCATTCTAGAATCGGAATGTGGCGGAATTCTAGAATGCACAGCACGGCGGAATTCGAAAGTCCTAAAATGCCTGCTATCCGGAAGTTAAGGTGTCTGACATCCAGAATGCTACCACGTCAGAATTATACCATTCTGAAAGATTCTGGGATCTAGAATCAATGGACGGCTGAGTTCCAGAATGTCAGGGTTTCTAAACTCTAGAATCCTTGCGTGTCTGAACTCGAGAGTCATTCAATGTCCACATTCCAGAACTCTGGATGTCTGAATTATTGAAGCACCAAATGTCTGCATTCTAGAATCGGAATGTGGCGGAATTCTAGAATGCACAGCACGGCGGAATTCTAAAGTCCTAAAATGCCTGCTATCCGGAAGTTAAGGTGTCTGACAACAAGAATGCTACCAAGTCAGAATTATAACATTCCGAAAGATTCTGGGATCTAGAATCAATGGACGGCTGAGTTCCAGAATGTCAGGGTGGCAAAACTCTAGAATCCTGGCGTGTCTGAACTCGAGAGTCATTCAATGTCCACATTCCAGAACTCTGGATGTCTGAAATATAGAAGCACCAAATGTCTGCTTTCTAGAATCAGAATGTGACGGAATTCTAGAATGCACAGCACAGCGGAATTTAAAGTCCTAAAATGCCTGCTATACGGAAGTCAAGGTGTCTGACATCCAGAATGTTACTAAGTCAGCATTCTACCGTTCTGAGAGATTCTGGGTTCTAGAATCAATGGATGGCAGAGTTCCAGAATGTCAGGGTGTTCAAACTCAAGAATACTGGCGTGTCTGAACTCGAGAGTCATTCAATGTCCACATTTCGCATTACAGGGTGTCTGAATTCCTGAAGCACCAAATGTCTGCATTCTAGAATCGGAATGTGGCGGAATTCTAGAATGCACAGCACGGCGGAATTCTAAAGTCCTAAAATGCCTGCTATCCGGAAGTTAAGGTGTCTGACATCCAGAATGCTACCACGTCAGAATTATACCATTCGGAAAGATTCTGGGATCTATAATCAATGGACGGCTGAGTTCCAGAATGTCAGGGTGTCAAAACTCTAGAATGCTTGGGTGTCTGAACTCGAGAGTCATTCAATATCCACATTCCAGGACTCTGGATGTCTGAAATATAGAAACACCAAATGTCTGCATTCTAGAATCGGAATGTGGCGGAATTCTAGAATGCACAGCACGGCAGAATTCTGAAGTCCTAAAATGCCTGATATTCGGAAGTTAAGGAGTTTGACATCCAGAATGTTACTAGGTCAGCATTCTACCGTTCTGAGAGATTCTGGGTTCTAGAATCAATGGATGGCAGAGTTCTGGAATGTCAGGGTATTCAAACTCAAGAATGCTTGCGTGTCTGAACTCGAGAGTCATTCAATGTCCACATTCCAGAACTCTGGATGTCTGAATTATTGAAGCACCAAATGTCTGCATTCTAGAATCGGAATGTGGCGGAATTCTAGAATGCACAGCACGGCGGAATTCTAAAGTCCTAAAATGCCTGCTATCCGGAAGTTAAGGTGTCTGACATCCAGAATGCTACCACGTCAGAATTATACCATTCGGAAAGATTCTGGGATCTATAATCAATGGACGGCTGAGTTCCAGAATGTCAGGGTGTCAAAACTCTAGAATGCTTGGGTGTCTGAACTCGAGAGTCATTCAATATCCACATTCCAGGACTCTGGATGTCTGAAATATAGAAACACCAAATGTCTGCATTCTAGAATCGGAATGTGGCGGAATTCTAGAATGCACAGCACGGCAGAATTCTGAAGTCCTAAAATGCCTGATATTCGGAAGTTAAGGAGTTTGACATCCAGAATGTTACTAGGTCAGCATTCTACCGTTCTGAGAGATTCTGGGTTCTAGAATCAATGGATGGCAGAGTTCTGGAATGTCAGGGTATTCAAACTCAAGAATGCTTGCGTGTCTGAACTCGAGAGTCATTCAATGTCCACATTCCGGATCACAGGGTGTCTGAATTCCAGAAGCACCAAATGTCTGCATTCTAGAATCGGAATGTGGCTTAATTCTAGAATGCACAGCACGGCGGAATTCGAAAGTCCTAAAATGCCTGCTATCCGGAAGTTAAGGTGTCTGACATCCAGAATGCTACCACGTCAGAATTATACCATTCTGAAAGATTCTGGGATCTAGAATCAATGGACGGCTGAGTTCCAGAATGTCAGGGTTTCTAAACTCTAGAATACTTGCGTGTCTGAACTCGAGAGTCATTCAATGTCCACATTCCAGAACTCTGGATGTCTGAATTATTGAAGCACCAAATGTCTGCATTCTAGAATCGGAATGTGGCGGAATTCTAGAATGCACAGCACGGCGGAATTCTAAAGTCCTAAAATGCCTGCTATCCGGAAGTTAAGGTGTCTGACATCAAGAATGCTACCAAGTCAGAATTTTAACATTCTGAAACATTCTGGGATCTAGAATCAATGGACGGCTGAGTTCCAGAATGTCAGGGTGGCAAAACTCTAGAATCCTGGCGTGTCTGAACTCGAGAGTCATTCAATGTCCACATTCCAGAACTCTGGATGTCTGAAATATAGAAGCACCAAATGTCTGCTTTCTAGAATCAGAATGTGACGGAATTCTAGAATGCACAGCACAGTGGAATTTAAAGTCCTAAAATGCCTGCTATACGGAAGTCAAGGTGTCTGACATCCAGAATGTTACTAAGTCAGCATTCTACCGTTCTGAGAGACTCTGGGTTCTAGAATCAATAGATGGCAGAGTTCTGAAATGTCAGGGTATTCAAACTCAAGAATACTTGCGTGTCTGAACTCGAGAGTCATTCAATGTCCACATTTCGCATCACAGGGTGTCTGAATTCCAGAAGCACCAAATGTCTGCATTCTAGAATCGGAATGTGGCGGAATTCTAGAATGCACAGCACGGCGGAATTCTAAAGTCCTAAAATGCCTGCTATCCGGAAGATAAGGTGTCTGACATCCAGAATGCTACCACGTCAGAATTATACCATTCTGAAAGATTCTGGGATCTAGAATCAATGGACGGCTGAGTTCCAGAATGTCAGGGTTTCTAAACTCTAGAATCCTTGCGTGTCTGAACTCGAGAGTCATTCAATGTCCACATTCCAGAACTCTGGATGTCTGAATTATTGAAGCACCAAATGTCTGCATTCTAGAATCGGAATGTGGCGGAATTCTAGAATGCACAGCACGGCGGAATTCTAAAGTCCTAAAATGCCTGCTATCCGGAAGTTAAGGTGTCTGACAACAAGAATGCTACCAAGTCAGAATTATAACATTCTGAAAGATTCTGGGATCTAGAATCAATGGACGGCTGAGTTCCAGAATGTCAGGGTGGCAAAACTCTAGAATCCTGGCGTGTCTGAACTCGAGAGTCATTCAATGTCCACATTCCAGAACTCTGGATGTCTGAAATATAGGAGCACCAAATGTCTGCATTCTAGAATCGGAATGTGGCGGTATTCTAGAATGCACAGCACGGCGGAATTTTAAAGTCCTAAAATGCCTGCTATACGGAAGTCAAGGTGTCTGACATCCAGAATGTTACTAAGTCAGCATTCTACTGTTCTGAGAGATACTGGGTTCTAGAATCAATGGATGGCAGAGTTCTGGAATGTCAGGTTGTTCAAACTCAAGAATACTTGCGTGTCTGAACTCGAGAGTCATTCAATGTCCACATTCCGCATCACAGGGTGTCTGAATTCCAGAAGGACCAAATGTCTGCATTCTAGAATCGGAATGTGGCGGAATTCTAGAATGCACAGCACCGCGGAATTCTAAAATCCTAAAATGCCTGCTATCCGGAAGTTAAGGTGTCTGACATCCAGAATGCTACCACGTCAGATTTATACCATTCTGAAAGATTCTGGGATCTAGAATCAATGGACGGCTGAGTTCCAGAATGTCAGGGTGGCAAAATTCTAGAATCCTTGGGGGTCTGAACTCGAGAGTCATTCAATATCCACATTCCAGGACTCTGGATGTCTGAAATATAGAAGTACCAAATGTCTGCATTCTAGAATCGGAATGTGGCGGAATTCTAGAATGCACAGCACGACAGAATTCTAAAGTCCTAAAATGCCTGCTATTCGGAAGTTAAGGTGTCTGACATCCAGAATGTTACTAGGTCAGCATTCTACCGTTCTGAGAGATTCTGGGTTCTAGAATCAATGGACGGCAGAGTTCTGGAATGTCAGGGTGTCCAAACTCTAGAATCCTTCCGTGTCTGAACTCGTGAGTCATTCAATGTCCACATTCCGGATCACAGGGTGTCTGAATTCCAGAAGCACCAAATGTCTGCATTCTAGAATCGGAATGTGGCGGAATTCTAGAATGCACAGCATGGCGGAATTCTAAAGTCCTTAAATGCCTGCTATCTGGAAGTTTAGGTGTCTGACATCCAGAATGCTACCACGTCAGAATTATACCATTCTGAAAGATTCTGGGATCTAGAATCAATGGACGGCTGAGTTCCAGAATGCAAGGGTGGCAAAACTCTAGAATCCTGGCGTGTCTGAACTCGAGAGTCATTCAATGTCCACATTCCAGAACTCTGGATGTCTGAAATATAGAAGCACCAAATGTCTGCCTTCTAGAATCAGAATGTGGCGGAATTCTAGAATGCACAGCATGGCGGAATTTTAAAGTCCTAAAATGCCTGCTATACGGAAGTCAAGGTGTCTGACATCCAGAATGTTACTAAGTCAGCATTCTACCGTTCTGAGAGATTCTTGGTTCTAGAATCAATGGATGGCAGAGTTCTGGAATGTCAGGGTTTTCAAACTCAAGAATACTTGCGTGTCTGAACTCGAGAGTCATTCAATGTCCACATTTCGCATTACAGGGTGTCTGAATTCCAGAAGCACCAAATGTCTGCATTCTAGAATCGGAATGTGGCGGAATTCTAGAATGCACAGCACGGCGGAATTCTAAAGTCCTAAAATGCCTGCTATCGGGAAGTTAAGGTGTCTGACATCCAGAATGCTACCACGTCAGAATTATACCATTCTGAAAGATTCTGGGATCTAGAATCAATGGACGGCTGATTTCCAGAATGTCAGGGTTTCTAAACTCTAGATTCCTTGCGTGTCTGAACTCGAGAGTCATTCAATGTCCACATTCCAGAACTCTGGATGTCTGAATTATTGAAGCACCAAATGTCTGCATTCTAGAATCGGAATGTGGCGGAATTCTAGAATGCACAGCACGGCGGAATTCTAAAGTCATAAAATGCCTGCTATCCGGAAGTTAATGTGTCTGACAACAAGAATGCTACCAAGTCAGAATTATAACATTCTGAAAGATTCTGGGATCTAGAATCAATGGACGGCTGAGTTCCAGAATGTCAGGGTGGCAAAACTCTAGAATCCTGGCGTGTCTGAACTCGAGAGTCATTCAATGTCCACATTCCAGAACTCTGGATGTCTGAAATATAGAAGCACCAAATGTCTGCTTTCTAGAATCAGAATGTGACGGAATTCTAGAATGCACAGCAAAGCGGAATTTAAAGTCCTAAAATGCCTGCTATACGGAAGTCAAGGTGTCTGACATCCAGAATGTTACTAAGTCAGCATTCTACCGTTCTGAGAGATTCTGGGTTCTAGAATCAATGGATGGCAGAGTTCTGGAATGTCAGGGTGTTCAAACTCAAGAATACTGGCGTGTCTGAACTCGAGAGTCATTCAATGTCCACATTTCGCATTACAGGGTGTCTGAATTCCTGAAGCACCAAATGTCTGCATTCTAGAATCGGAATGTGGCGGAATTCTAGAATGCACAGCACGGCAGAATTCTAAAGTCCTAAAATGCCTGCTATCCGGAAGTTAAGGTGTCTGACATCCAGTAGGCTACCACGTCAGAATTATACCATTCGGAAAGATTCTGGGATCTATAATCAATGGACGGCTGAGTTCCAGAATGTCAGGGTGTCAAAACTCTAGAATCCTTGGGTGTCTGAACTCGAGAGTCATTCAATATCCACATTCCAGGACTCTGGATGTCTGAAATATAGAAACACCAAATGTCTGCATTCTAGAATCGGAATGTGGCGGAATTCTAGAATGCACAGCACGGCAGAATTCTGAAGTCCTAAAATGCCTGATATTCGGAAGTTAAGGAGTTTGACATCCAGAATGCTACCAAGTCAGAATTATACCATTCTCAATGATTCTGGGATCTAGAATCAATGGATGGCTGAGTTCCAGAATGTCACGGTGGCAAAACTCTAGAATCCTTGCGTGTCTGAATTCGAGAGTCATACAATGTCAACATTCCAGAACTCTGGAAGTCTGAAATATAGAAGCACCAAATGTCCGCATTCTAGAATCGGAATGTGGCGGAATTCTAGAATGCACAGCACGGCAGAATTCTAAAGTCCTAAAATGCCTGCTATCCGGAAGTTAAGGTGTCTGACAACAAGAATGCTACCAAGTCAGAATTATAACATTCTGAAAGATTCTGGGATCTAGAATCAATGGACGGCTGAGTTCCAGAATGTCAGGGAGGCAAAACTCTAGAATCCTGGCGTGTCTGAACACGAGAGTCATTCAATGTCCACATTCCAGAACTCTGGATGTCTGAAATATAGAAGCACCAAATGTCTGCTTTCTAGAATCAGAATGTGAGGGAATTCTAGAATGCATAGCACAGCGGAATTTAAAGTCCTAAAATGCCTGCTATACGGAAGTCAAGGTGTCTGACATCAAGAATGTTACTAAGTCAGCATTCTACCATTCTGAGGGATTCTGGGTTCTAGAATCAATGGATGGCAGAGTTCTGGAATGTCAGGGTATTCAAACTCAAGAATACTTGCGTGTCTGAACTCGAGAGTCATTCAATGTCCACATTCCGCATCACAGGGTGTCTGAATTCCAGAAGCACCAAATGTCTGCATTCTAGAATCGGAATGTGGCGGAATTCTAGAATGCACAGCACGGCGGAATTCGAAAGTCCTATAATGCCTGCTATCCGGAAGTTAAGGTGTCTGACATCCAGAATGCTACCAGGTCAGAATTAAACCATTCTGAAAGATTCTGGGATCTAGAATCAATGGACGGCTGAGTTCCAGAATGTCAGGGTTTCTAAACTCTAGAATCCTTGCGTGTCTGAAGTCGAGAGTCATTGAATATCCACATTCCAGGACTCTGGATGTCTGAAATATAGAAGCACCAAATGTCTGCATTCTAGAATCGGAATGTGGCGGAATTGTAGAATGCACAGCACGACAGAATTCTAAAGTCCTAAAATGCCTGCTATTCGGAAGTTAAGGTGTCTGACATCCAGAATGTTACTAGGTCAGCATTCTACCGTTCTGAGAGATTCTGGGTGCTAGAATCAATGGACAGCAGAGTTCTGGAATGTCAGGGTGTCCAAACTCTAGAATGTTTCCGTGTCTGAACTCGTGAGTCATTCAATGTCCACATTCCAGAACTCTGGATGTCTGAATTATAGAAGCACCAAATGTCTGCATTCTAGAATCGGAATGTGGCGGAAGTCTACAATGCACAGCACGGCGGAATTCTAAAGACCTAAAATGCCTGCTATCCGGAAGTTAAGGTGTCTGACATCCAGAATGCTACCACGTCAGAATTATACCATTCTGAAAGATTCTGGGATCTAGAATCAATGGACGGCTGAGTTCCAGTATGCAAGGGTGGCAAAACTCTAGAATCCTGGCGTGTCTGAACTCGAGAGTCATTCAATGTCCAGATTCCAGAACTCTGGATGTCTGAAATATAGAAGCACCAAATGTCTGCATTCTAGACTCAGAATGTGGCGGAATTCTAGAATGCACAGCACGGCGGAATTTTAAACTCCTAAAATGCCTGCTATACGGAAGTCAAGGTGTCTGACATCCAGAATGTTACTAAGTCAGCATTCTACCGTTCTGAGAGATTCTGGGTTCTAGAATCAATGGATGGCAGAGTTCTGGAATGTCAGGGTGTTCAAACTCAAGAATACTTGCGTGTCTGAACTCGAGAGTCATTCAATGTCCACATTTCGCATTACAGGGTGTCTGAATTCCAGAAGCACCAAATGTTAGCATTCTAGAATCGGAATGTGGCGGAATTCTAGAATGCACAGCACATCGGAATTCTAAAGTCCTAAAATGCCTGCTATCCGGAAGTTAAGGTGTCTGACATCCATAATGCTACCACGTCAGAATTATACCATTCTGAAAGATTCTGGGATCTAGAATCAATGGACGGCTGAGTTCCAGAATGTCAGGGTGGCAAAACTCTAGAATCCTTGGGTGTCTGAATTCGAGAGTCATTCAATACCCACATTCCAGGACTCTGGATGTCTGAAATATAGAAACACCAAATGTCTGCATTCTAGAATCAGAATGTGGCGGAATTCTAGAATGCACAGCACGGCAGAATTCTGAAGTCCTAAAATGCCTGATATTCGGAAGTTAAATAGTCTGACATCCAGAATGTTACTAGGTCAGCATTCTACCGTTCTGAGAGATTCTGGGTTCCAGAATCAATGGACGGCAGAGTTCTGGAATGTCAGGGTGTCCAATCTCTAGAATCCTTCCGTGTCTGAACTCGTGAGTCATTCAATGTCCACATTCCGGATCACAGGGTGTCTGAATTCCAGAAGCACCAAATGTCTGCATTCTAGAATCGGAAACTGGCGGAACTCTAGAATGCACATCACGGCGGAATTCTAAAGTCCTAAAATGCCTGCTATTCGGAAGTTAAGGTGTCTGACATCCAGAATGCTACCACGTCAGAATTATACCATTCTGAAAGATTCTGGGATCTAGAATCAATGGACGGCTGAGTTCCAGAACATCAGGGTGGCAAAACTCTAGAATCCTTGTGTGTCTGAACTCGAGAGTCATTCAATGTCCACATTCCAGAACTCTGGATTTCTGAATTATAGAAGCACCAAATGTCTGCATTCTAGAATCGGAATGTGACAGAATTCTAGAATGCACAGCACGGCGGAATTCGAAAGTCCTAAAATGCCTGCTATCGGGAAGTTAAGGTGTCTGACATCCAGAATGCTACCACGGCAGAATTATACCATTCTGAATGATTCTGGGATCTAGAATCAATGGACGGCTGAGTTCCAGAATGTCAGGGTAGCAAAACTCTAGAATCCTTGCGTGTCTGAACTCGAGAGTCATTCAATGTCCACATTCCAGAACTCTGGATGTCTGAATTATAGAAGCACCAAATGTCTGCATTCTAGAAACGGAATGTGGCGGAATTCTAGAATGCACAGCACGGCGGAATTCTAAAGTCCTAAAATGCCTGCTATCCGGAAGTTAAGGTGTCTGACATCCAGAATGCTACCACGTCAGAATTATACCATTCTGAAAGATTCTGGGATCTAGAATCAATGGACGGCTGAGTTCCAGTATGCAAGGGTGGCAAAACTCTAGAATCCTGGCGTGTCTGAACTCGAGAGTCATTCAATGTCCAGATTCCAGAACTCTGGATGTCTGAAATATAGAAGCACCAAATGTCTGCATTCTAGAATCAGAATGTGGCGGAATTCTAGAATGCACAGCACGGCAGAATTTTAAAGTCCTAAAATGCCTGCTATACGGAAGTCAAGGTGTCTGACATCCAGAATGTTACTAAGTCAGCATTCTACCGTTCTGAGAGATTCTGGGTTCTAGAATCAATGGATGGCAGAGTTCTGGAATGTCAGGTTGTTCAAACTCAAGAATACTTGCGTGTCTGAACTCGAGAGTCATTCAATGTCCACATTTCGCATTACAGGGTGTCTGAATTCCAGAAGCACCAAATGTCTGCATTCTAGAATCGGAATGTGGCGGAATTCTAGAATGCACAGCACGGCGGAATTCTAAAGTCCTAAAATGCCTGCTATCCGGAAGTTAAGGTGTCTGACATCCAGAATGCTACCACGTCAGAATTATACCATTCTGAAAGATTCTGGGATCTATAATCAATGGACGGCTGAGTTCCAGAATGTCAGGGTGGCAAAACTCTAGAATCCTTGGGTGTCTGAATTCGAGAGTCATTCAATACCCACATTCCAGAACTCTGGATGTCTGAAATATAGAAACACCAAATGTCTGCATTCTAGAATCAGAATGTGGCGGAATTCTAGAATGCACAGCACGGCGGAATTCGAAAGTCCTAAAATGCCTGCTATCGGGAAGTTAAGGTGTCTGACATCCAGAATGCTACCACGTCAGAATTATACCATTCTGAAAGATTCTGGGATCTAGAATCAATGGACGGCTGAGTTCCAGAACATCAGGGTGGCAAAACTCTAGAATCCTTGTGTGTCTGAACTCGAGAGTCATTCAATGTCCACATTCCAGAACTCTGGATGTCTGAATTATAGAAGCACCAAATGTCTGCATTCTAGAATCGGAATGTGACAGAATTCTAGAATGCACAGCACGGCGGAATTCGAAAGTCCTAAAATGCCTGCTATCGGGAAGTTAAGGTGTCTGACATCCAGAATGCTACCACGTCAGAATTATACCATTCTGAATGATTCTGGGATCTAGAATCAATGGACGGCTGAGTTCCAGAATGTCAGGGTAGCAAAACTCTAGAATCCTTGCGTGTCTGAACTCGAGAGTCATTCAATGTCCACATTCCAGAACTCTGGATGTCTGAATTATAGAAGCACCAAATGTCTGCATTCTAGAATCGGAATGTGGCGGAATTCTAGAATGCACAGCACGGCGGAATTCTAAAGTCCTAAAATGCCTGCTATCCGGAAGTTAAGGTGTCTGACATCCAGAATGCTACCACGTCAGAATTATACCATTCTGAAAGATTCTGGGATCTAGAATCAATGGACGGCTGAGTTCCAGTATGCAAGGGTGGCAAAACTCTAGAATCCTGGTGTGTCTGAACTCGAGAGTCATTCAATGTCCAGATTCCAGAACTCTGGATGTCTGAATTATAGAAGCACCAAATGTCTGCATTCTAGAATCAGAATGTGGCGGAATTCTAGAATGCACAGCACGGCGGAATTTTAAAGTCCTAAAATGCCTGCTATACGGAAGTCAAGCTGTCTGACATCCAGAATGTTACTAAGTCAGCAGTCTACCGTTCTGAGAGATTCTGGGTTCTAGAATCAATGGATGGCAGAGTTCTGGAATGTCAGGTTGTTCAAACTCAAGAATACTTGCGTGTCTGAACTCGAGAGTCATTCAATGTCCACATTTCGCATTACAGGGTGTCTGAATTCCAGAAGCACCAAATGTCTGCATTCTAGAATCGGAATGTGGCGGAATTCTAGAATGCACAGCACATCGGAATTCTAAAGTCCTAAAATGCCTGCTATCCGGAAGTTAAGGTGTCTGACATCCAGAATGCTACCACGTCAGAATTATACCATTCTGAAAGATTCTGGGATCTATAATCAATGGACGGCTGAGTTCCAGAATGTCAGGGTGGCAAAACTCTAGAATCCTTGGGTGTCTGAACTCGAGAGTCATTCAATACGCACATTCCAGGACTCTGGATGTCTGAAATATAGAAACACCAAATGTCTGCATTCTAGAATCGGAATGTGGCGGAATTCTAGAATGCACAGCACGGCAGAATTCTGAAGTCCTAAAATGCCTGATATTCGGAAGTTAAATAGTCTGACATCCAGAATGTTACTAGGTCAGCATTCTACCGTTCTGAGAGATTCTGGGTTCCAGAATCAATGGACGGCAGAGTTCTGGAATGTCAGGGTGTCCAATCTCTAGAATCCTTCCGTGTCTGAACTCGTGAGTCATTCAATGTCCACATTCCGGATCACAGGGTGTCTGAATTCCAGAAGCACCAAATGTCTGCATTCTAGAATCGGAATGTGGCGGAATTCTAGAATGCACAGCACGGCGGAATTCTAAAGTCCTAAAATGCCTACTAGCCGAAAGTTAAGGTGTCTGATGACCAGAATGTTACTAGGTCAGCATTCTACCGTTCTGAGAGATTCTGAGTTCTAGAATCAATGTACAGCAGAGATCTGGCATGTCAGGGTGTCCAAACTCTGGAATCCTTGTGTGTCTGAACTCGAGAGTCATTCAATGTACACATTCCAGAACTCTGGATGTCTGAATTATAGAAGCACCAAATGTCTGCATTCTAGAATCGGAATGTGGCAGAATTCTAGAATGCACAGCACGGCAGAATTCTAAAATCCTAAAATGCCTGCTATCCGGAAGTTAAGGTGTCTGACATCCAGAATGCTACCACGTCAGAATTATACCATTCTGAAACATTCAGGGATCTAGAATCAATGGACGGCTGAGTTCCAGAATGTCAGGGTGGCAAAACTCTAGAGTGCTTGCGTGTCTGAACTCGAGAGTCATTCAATGTCCACATTCCAGGACTCTGGATGTCTGAATTATAGAAGCACCAAATGTCTGCATTCTACAATCGGAATGTGGCGGAATTCTAGAATGCACAGCACGGCGGAATTCTAAAGTCATAAAATGCCTGCTATCCGGAAGTTACGGTGTCTGACAACCAGAATGCTACCAAGTCAGAATTATACCATTCTGAAAGATTGTGGGATCCAGAATCAATGGACGGCTGAGTTCCAGAATGCAAGGGTGGCAAAACTCTAGAATCCTGGCGTGTCTGAACTCAAGAGTCATTCAATGTCCACATTCCAGAACTCTGGATGTCTGAAATATAGGAGCACCAAATGTCTGCATTCTAGAATCGGAATGTGGCGGAATTCTAGAATGCACAGCACGGCGGAATTTTAAAGTCCTAAAATGCCTGCTATACGGAAGTCAAGGTGTCTGACATCCAGAATGTTACTAAGTCAGCATTCTACCGTTCTGAGAGATTCTGGGTTCTAGAATCAATGGATGGCAGAGTTCTGGAATGTCAGGGTGTTCAAACTCAAGAATACTTGCGTGTCTGAACTCGAGAGTCATTCAATGTCCACATTCCGCATCACAGGGTGTCTGAATTCCAGAAGCACCAAATGTCTGCATTCTAGAATCGGAATGTGGCGGAATTCTAGAATGCACAGCACGGCGGAATTCTAAAGTCCTAAAATGCCTGCTATCCGGAAGTTAAGGTGTCTGACATCCAGAATGCTACCACGTCAGAATTATACCATTCTGAAAGATTCTGGGATCTAGAATCAATGGACGGCTGAGTTCCAGAATGTCAGGGTGGCAAAATTCTAGAATCCTTGGGTGTCTGAACTCGAGAGTCATTCAATATCCATATTCCAGGACTCTGGATATCTGAAATATAGAAGCACCAAATGTCTGCATTCTAGAATCGGAATGTGGCGGAATTATAGAATGCACAGCACGACAGAATTCTAAAGTCCTAAAATGCCTTCTATTCGGAAGTCAAGGAGTCTGACATCCAGAATGTTACTAGGTCAGCATTCTACCGTTCTGAGAGATTCTGGGTTCTAGAATCAATGGACGGCAGAGTTCTGGAATGTCAGGGTGTCCAAACTCTAGAATCCTTCCGTGTCTGAACTCGTGAGTAATTCAATGTCCACATTCCGGATCACAGGGTGTCTGAATTCCAGAAGCACCAAATGTCTGCATTCTAGAATCGGAATGTGGCGGAATTCTAGAATGCACAGCACGGCGGAATTCTAAAGTCCTAAAATGCCTGCTATCGGGAAGTTAAGGTGTCTGACATTCAGAATGCTACCACGTCAGAATTATACCATTCTGAATGATTCTGGGATCTAGAATCAATGGATGGCTGAGTTCCAGAATGTCAGGGTGGCAAAACTCTAGAATCCTTGCGTGTCTGAAGTCGAGAGTCATTCAATGTCAACATTCCAGAACTCAGGATGTCTGAAATATAGAAGCACCAAATGTCTGCATTCTAGAATCGGAATGTGGCGGAATTCTAGAATGCACAGTACGGCAGAATTCTGAAGTCCTAAAATGCCTGATATTCGGAAGTTAAGGAGTCTGACATCCAGAATGTTACTAGGTCAGCATTCTACCGTTCTGAGAGATTCTGGGTTCCAGAATCAATGGACGGCAGAGTTCTGGAATGTCAGGGTGTCCTATCTCTAGAATCCTTCCGTGTCTGTACTCGTGAGTCATTCAATGTCCACATTCCGTATCACAGGGTTTCTGAATTCCAGAAGCACCAAATGTCTGCATTCTACAATCGGAATGTGGCGGAATTCTAGAATGCACAGCACGGCGGAATTCGAAAGTCCTAAAATGCCTGCTATCCGGAAGTTAAGGTGTCTGACATCCAGAATGCTACCAAGTCAGAATTATACCATTCTGAAAGATTCTGGGATCTAGAATCAATGGACGGGTGAGTTCCAGAATGTCAGGGTGGCAAAACTCTAGAATCCTTGCGTGTCTGAACTCGAGAGTCATTCAATGTCCACATTCCAGGACTCTGGATGTCTGAATTATAGAAGCACCAAATGTCTGCATTCTACAATCGGAATGTGGCGGAATTCTAGAATGCACAGCACGGCGGAATTCTAAAGTACTAAAATGCCTGCTATCCGGAAGTTACGGTGTCTGACAACCAGAATGCTACCAAGTCAGAATTATACCATTCTGAAAGATTGTGGGATCCAGAATCAATGGACGGCTGAGTTCCAGAATGCAAGGGTGGCAAAACTCTAGAGTGCTTGCGTGTCTGAACTCGAGAGTCATTCAATGTCCACATTCCAGAACTCTGGATGTCTGAAATATAGGAGCACCAAATGTCTGCATTCTAGAATCGGAATGTGGCGGAATTCTAGAATGCACAGCACGGCGGAATTTTAAAGTCCTAAAATGCCTGCTATACGGAAGTCAAGGTGTCTGACATCCAGAATGTTACTAAGTCAGCATTCTACCGTTCTGAGAGATTCTGGGTTCTAGAATCAATGGTTGTCAGAGTTCTGGAATGTCAGGGTGTTCAAACTCAAGAATACTTGCGTGTCTGAACTCGAGAGTCATTCAATGTCCACATTCCGCATCACAGGGTGTCTGAATTCCAGAAGCACCAAATGTCTGCATTCTAGAATCGGAATGTGGCGGAATTCTAGAATGCACAGCACGGCGGAATTCTAAAGTCCTAAAATGCCTGCTATCCGGAAGTTAAGGTGTCTGACATCCAGAATGCTACCACGTCAGAATTATACCATTCTGAAAGATTCTGGGATCTAGAATCAATGGACGGCTGAGTTCCAGAATGTCAGGGTGGCAAAATTCTAGAATCCTTGGGTGTCTGAACTCGAGAGTCATTCAATATCCATATTCCAGGACTCTGGATGTCTGAAATATAGAAGCACCAAATGTCTGCATTCTAGAATCGGAATGTGGCGGAATTATAGAATGCACAGCACGACAGAATTCTAAAGTCCTAAAATGCCTTCTATTCGGAAGTCAAGGTGTCTGACATCCAGAATGTTACTAGGTCAGCATTCTACCGTTCTGAGAGATTCTGGGTTCTAGAATCAATGGACGGCAGAGTTCTGGAATGTCAGGGTGTCCAAACTCTAGAATCCTTCCGTGTCTGAACTCGTGAGTCATTCAATGTCCACATTCCGGATCACAGGGTGTCTGAATTCCAGAAGCACCAAATGTCTGCATTCTAGAATCGGAATGTGGCGGAATTCTAGAATGCACAGCACGGCGGAATTCTAAAGTCCTAAAATGCCTGCTATCGGGAAGTTAAGGTGTCTGACATTCAGAATGCTACCACGTCAGAATTATACCATTCTGAATGATTCTGGGATCTAGAATCAATGGATGGCTGAGTTCCAGAATGTCAGGGTGGCAAAACTCTAGAATCCTTGCGTGTCTGAAGTCGAGAGTCATTCAATGTCAACATTGCAGAACTCAGGATGTCTGAAATATAGAAGCACCAAATGTCTGCATTCTAGAATCGGAATGTGGCAGAATTCTAGAATGCACAGTTCGGCAGAATTCTGAAGTCCTAAAATGCCTGATATTCGGAAGTTAAGGAGTCTGACATCCAGAATGTTACTAAGTCAGCATTCTACCGTTCTGAGAGATTCTGGGTTCCAGAATCAATGGACGGCAGAGTTCTGGAATGTCAGGGTGTCCTATCTCTAGAATCCTTCCGTGTCTGTACTCGTGAGTCATTCAATGTCCACATTCCGTATCACAGGGTGTCTGAATTCCAGAAGCACCAAATGTCTGCATTCTACAATCGGAATATGGCGGAATTCTAGAATGCACAGCACGGCGGAATTCGAAAGTCCTAAAATGCCTGCTATCCTGAAGTTAAGGTGTCTGACATCCAGAATGCTACCACGTCAGAATTATACCATTCTGAAAGATTCTGGGATCTAGAATCAATGGACGGCTGAGTTCCAGAATGTCAGGGTTTCTAAACTCTAGAATCCTTGCGTGTCTGAACTCGAGAGTCATTCAATGTCCACATTCCAGAACTCTGGATGTCTGAATTATTGAAGCACCAAATGTCTGCATTCTAGATTCGGAATGTGGCGGAATTCTAGAATGCACAGCACGGCGGAATTCTAAAGTCCTAAAATGCCTGCTATCCGGAAGTTAAGGTGTCTGACAACAAGAATGCTACCAAGTCAGAATTATAACATTCTGAAAGATTCTGGGATCTAGAATCAATGGACGGCTGAGTTCCAGAATGTCAGGGAGGCAAAACTATAGAATCCTGGCGTGTCTGAACTCGAGAGTCATTGAATGTCCACATTCCAGAACTCTGGATGTCTGAAATATAGAAGCACCAAATGTCTGCTTTCTAGAATCAGAATATGACGGAATTCTAGAATGCACAGCACAGCGGAATTTAAAGTCCTAAAATGCCTGCTATACGGAAGTCAAGGTGTCTGACATCCAGAATGTTACTAAGTCAGCATTCTACCGTTCTGAGAGATTCTGGGTTCTAGAATCAATGGATGGCAGAGTTCTGGAATGTCAGGGTATTCAAACTCAAGAATACTTGCGTGTCTGAACTCGAGAGTCATTCAATGTCCACATTCCGCATCACAGGGTGTCTGAATTCCAGAAGCACCAAATGTCTGCATTCTAGAATCGGAATGTGGCGGAATTCTAGAATGCACAGCACGGCAGAATTCTGAAGACCTAAAATGCCTGCTATCCGGAAGTTAAGGTGTCTGACATCCAGAATGCTACCAAGTCAGAATTATACCATTCTGAAAGATTCTGGGATCTAGAATCAATGGACGGCTGAGTGCCAGAATGTCAGGGTTTCTAAACTCTAGAATCCTTGCGTGTCTGAACTCGAGAGTCATTCAATGTCCACATTCCAGAACTCTGGATGTCTGAAATATAGAAGCACCAAATGTCTGCATTCTAGAATCGGAATGTGGCGGAATTCTAGAATGCACAGCACGGCAGAATTCTAAAGTCCTAAAATGCCTGCTATCCGGAAGTTAAGGTGTCTGACAACAAGAATGCTACCAAGTCAGAATTAAAACATTCTGAAAGATTCTGGGATCTAGAATCAATGGACGGCTGAGTTCCAGAATGTCAGGGTGGCAAAACTCTAGAATCCTGGCGTGTCTGAACTCGAGAGTCATTCAATGTCCACATTCCAGAACTCTGGATGCCTGAAATATAGAAGCACCAAATGTCTGCTTTCTAGAATCAGAATGTGACGGAATTCTAGAATGCACAGCACAGCGGAATTTAAAATCCTAAAATGCCTGCTATACGGAAGTCAAGGTGTCTGACATCCAGAATGTTACTAAGTCAGCATTCTACCGTTCTGAGAGATTCTGGGTTCTAGAATCAATGGATGGCAGAGTTCTGGAATGTCAGGGTATTCAAACTCAAGAATACTTGCGTGTCTGAACTCGAGAGTCATTCAATGTCCACATTGCGCATCACAGGGTGTTTGAATTCCAGAAGCACCAAATGTCTGCATTCTAGAATCGGAATGTGGCGGAATTCTAGAATGCACAGCACGGCGGAATTCTAAAGTCCTAAAATGCCTGCTATCCGGAAGTTAAGGTGTCTGACATCCAGAATGCTACCACGTCAGAATTATACCATTCTGAAAGATTCTGGGATCTAGAATCAATGGACGGCTGAGTTCCAGAATGTCAGGGTTTCTAAACTCTAGAATCCTTGCGTGTCTGAACTCGAGAGTCATTCAATATCCACATTCCAGGACTCTGGATGTCTGAAATATAGAAGCACCAAATGTCTGCATTCTAGAATCGGAATGTGGTGGAATTGTAGAATGCACAGCACGACAGAATTCTAAAGTCCTAAAATGCCTGCTATTCGGAAGTTAAGGTGTCTGACATCCAGAATGTTACTAGGTCAGCATTCTACCGTTCTGAGAGATTCTGGGTGCTAGAATCAATGGACAGCAGAGTTCTGGAATGTCAGGGTGTCCAAACTCTAGAATGTTTCCGTGTCTGAACTCGTGAGTCATTCAAAGTCCACAATCCGGATCACAGGGTGTCTGAATTCAAGAAGCACCAAATGTCTGCAATCTAGAATCGGAATGTGGCGGAATTCTAGAATGCACAGCACGGCGGAATTCTAAAGTCCTAAAATGCCTACTAGCCGAAAGTTAAGGTGTCTGATGACCAGAATGTTACTAGGTCGGCATTCTACCGTTCTGAGAGATTCTGAGTTCTAGAATCAATGTACAGCAGAGATCTGGCATGTCAGGGTGTCCAAACTCTAGAATACTTGCGTGTCTGAACTCGAGAGTCATTCAATGTCCACATTCCAGAACTCTGGATGTCTGAATTATAGAAGCACCAAATGTCTGCATTCTAGAATCGGAATGTGGCAGAATTCTAGAATGCACAGCACGGCGGAATTCTAAAATCCTAAAATGCCTGCTATCCGGAAGTTAAGGTGTCTGACATCCAGAATGCTACCACGTCAGAATTATACCGTTCTGAAACATTCAGGGATCTAGAATCAATGGACGGCTGAGTTCCAGAATGTCAGGGTGGCAAAACTCTAGAGTGCTTGCGTGTCTGAACTCGAGAGTCATTCAATGTCCACATTCCAGGACTCTGGATGTCTGAATTATAGAAGCACCAAATGTCTGCATTCTACAATCGGAATGTGGCGGAATTCTAGAATGCACAGCACGGCGGAATTCTAAAGTCCTAAAATGCCTGCTATCCGGAAGTTACGGTGTCGGACAACCAGAATGCTACCAAGTCAGAATTATACCATTCTGAAAGATTGTGGGATCCAGAATCAATGGACGGCTGAGTTCCAGAATGCAAGGGTGGCAAAACTCTAGAATCCTGGCGTGTCTGAACTCGAGAGTCATTCAATGTCCACATTCCAGAACTCTGGATGTCTGAAATATAGGAGCACCAAATGTCTGCATTCTAGAATCGGAATGTGGCGGAATTCTAGAATGCACAGCACGGCGGAATTTTAAAGTCCTAAAATGCCTGCTATACGGAAGTCAAGGTGTCTGACATCCAGAATGTTACTAAGTCAGCATTCTACCGTTCTGAGAGATTCTGGGTTCTAGAATCAATGGATGGCAGAGTTCTGGAATGTCAGGGTGTTCAAACTCAAGAATACTTGCGTGTCTGAACTCGAGAGTCATTCAATGTCCACATTCCGCATCACAGGGTGTCTGAATTCCAGAAGCACCAAATGTCTGCATTCTAGAATCGGAATGTGGCGGAATTCTAGAATGCACAGCACGGCGGAATTCTAAAGTCCTAAAATGCCTGCTATCCGGAAGTTAAGTTGTCTGACATCCAGAATGCTACCACGTCAGAATTATACCATTCTGAAAGATTCTGGGATCTAGAATCAATGGACGGCTGAGTTCCAGAATGTCAGGGTGGCAAAATTCTAGAATCCTTGGGTGTCTGAACTCGAGAGTCATTCAATATCCATATTCCAGGACTCTGGATGTCTGAAATATAGAAGCACCAAATGTCTGCATTCTAGAATCGGAATGTGGCGGAATTCTAGAATGCACAGCACGACAGAATTCTAAAGTCCTAAAATGCCTGCTATTCGGAAGTTAAGGTGTTTGACATCCAGAATATTACTAGGTCAGCATTCTACCGTTCTGAGAGATTCTGGGTTCTAGAATCAATGGACGGCAGAGATCTGGCATGTCAGGGTGTCCAAACTCTAGAATCCTTGCGTGTCTGAACTCGAGAGTCATTCAATGTCCACATTCCGGATCACAGGGTGTCTGAATTCCAGAAGCACCAAATGTCTGCATTCTAGAATCGGAATGTGGTAGAATTCTAGAATGCACAGCACGGCGGAATTCTAAAGTCCTAAAATGCCTGCTATCCGGAAGTTAAGTTGTCTGACATCCAGAATGCTACCACGTCAGAATTATACCATTCTGAAACATTCTGGGATCTAGAATCAATGGACGGCTGAGTTCCAGAATGTCAGGGTGGCAAAACTCTAGAATCCTTGCGTGTCTGAACTCGAGAGTCATTCAATGTCCACATTCCAGAACTCTGGATGTCTGAATTATAGAAGCACCAAATGTCTGCATTCTAGAATCGGAATGTGGCGGAATTCTAGAATGCACAGCACGGCGGAATTCTAAAGTCCTAAAATGCCTGCTATCCGGAAGTTAAGGTGTCTGACATCAAGAATGCCACCAAGTCAGAATTATGCCATTCTGAAAGATTCTGGGATCTAGAATCAATGGACGGCTGAGTTCCAGAACGTCAGGTTGGCAAAACTCTAGAATCCTTGCGGGTCTGAACTCGAGAGTCATTCAATGGCCACATTCCAGAACTCTGGATGTCTGAATTATAGAAGCACCAAATGTCTGCATTCTAGAATCAGAATGTGGCGGAATTCTAGAATGCACAGCACGGCGGAATTCGAAAGTCCTAAAATGCCTGCTATCCGTAAATTAAGGTGTCTGACATCAAGAATGCTACCAAGTCAGAATTATAACATTCTGAAAGATTGTGGGATCTAGAATCAATGGACGGCTGAGTTCCAGAATGTCAGGGTGGCAAAACTCTAGAATCCTGGCGTGTCTGAACTCGAGAGTCATTCAATGTTCACATTCCAGAACTCTGGATGTCTGAAATATAGAAGCACCAAATGTCTGCTTTCTAGAATCAGAATGTGACGGAATTCTAGAATGCACAGCACAGCGGAATTTAAAGTCCTAAAATGCCTGCTATACGGAAGTCAAGGTGTCTGACATCCGGAATGTTACTAAGTCAGCATTCTACCGTTCTGAGAGATTCTGGGTTCTAGAATCAATGGATGGCAGAGTTCTGGAATGTCAGGGTATTCAAACTCAAGTATACTTGCGTGTCTGAACTCGAGAGTCATTCAATGTCCACATTGCGCATCACAGGGTGTCTGAATTCCAGAAGCACCAAATGTCTGCATTCTAGAATCGGAATGTGGCGGAATTCTAGAATGCACAGCACGGCGGAATTCGAAAATCCTAAAATGCCTGCTATCCGGAAGTTAAGGTGTCTGACATCAAGAATGCTACCACGTCAGAATTATACCATTCTGAAAGATTCTGGGATCTAGAATCAATGGACGGCTGAGTTCCAGAATGTCAGGGTTTCCAAGCTCTACAATCCTTGCGTGTCTGAACTCGAGAATCATTCAATATCCACATTCCAGGACTCTGGATGTCTGAAATATAGAAGCACCAAATGTCTGCATTCTAGAATCGGAATGTGGCGGAATTCTAGAATGCACAGCACGACAGAATTCTGAAGTCCTAAAATGCCTGCTATCCGGAAGTTAAGGTGTCTGACATCCAGAATGCTACCACGTCAGAAGTATACCATTCTGAAAGATTCTGGGATCTAGAATCAATGGACAGCTGAGTTCCAGTATGCAAGGGTGGCAAAACTCTAGAATCCTTGCGTGTCTGAACTCGAGAGTCATTCAATGTCCACATTCCAGAACTCTGGATGTCTGAAATATAGAAGCACCAAATGTCTGCATTCTAGAATCAGAATGTGGCGGAATTCTAGAATGCACAGCACGGCGGAATTTTAAAGTCCTAAAATGCCTGCTATACGGAAGTCAAGGTGTCTGACATCCAGAATGTTACTAAGTCAGCATTCTACCGTTCTGAGAGATTCTGGGTTCTAGAATCAATGGATGGCAGAGTTCTCGAATGTCAGGGTGTTCAAACTCAAGAATACTTGCGTGTCTGAGCTCGAGAGTCATTCAATGTCCACATTTCGCATTACAGGGTGTCTGAATTCCAGAAGCACCAAATGTCTGCATTCTAGAATCGGAATGTGGCGGAATTCTAGAATGCACAGCACGGCGGAATTCTAAAGTCCTAAAATGCCTACTAGCCGAAAGTTAAGGTGTCTGATGACCAGAATGTTACTAGGTCAGCATTCTAAATTTTGAGAGATTCTGGGTTCTAGAATCAATGGACGGCAGAGTTCTGGAATGTCAGGGTGACCAAACTTTAGAATCCTTGAGAGTTTGAACTCGAGAGTCATTCAATTTCCATATTCCGGGTCACAGGGTGACTGAATTCCAGAAGCACCAAATGTCTGCATTCTAGAATCGTAATGAGGCGGAATTCTAGAATGCACACCACGGCGGAATTCTAAAGTCCTAAAATGCCTGGTATCCGGAAGTTAAGGTGTCTGACAACCAGAATGCTACCACGTCAGAATTATACCATTCTGAAAGATTCTGGGATCTAACATCAATGGATGCCTGAGCTCCAGAATGTCAGGGTGGCAAAATTCTAGAATCCTTGCATGTCTGAACTCGAGAGTCATTCAATGTCCACATTCCAGAACTCTGGATGTCTGAATTATAGAAGCACCAAATGTCTGTATTCTAGAATCGGAATGTGGTGGAATTCTAGAATGCACAGCACGGCGTAATTCTAAAGTCCTAAAATGCATGCTATACGGAAGTTAAGGTGTCTGACATCAAGAATGTTACTAGGTCAGCATTCTACCTTTCTGAGAGATTCTGGGTTCTAGAATCAATGGACGGCAGAGATCTGGCATGTCAGGGTGTCCAAACTCTAGAATCCATGCGTGTCTGAACTCGAGAGTCATTCAATGTCCACATTCCGGATCACAGGGTGTCTGAATTCCAGAAGCACCAAATGTCTGCATTCTAGAATCGGAATGTGGTAGAATTCTAGAATGCACAGCACGGCGGAATTCTAAAGTCCTAAAATGCCTGCAATCCGGAAGTTAAGGTGTCTGACATCCAGAATGCTACCACGTCAGAATTATACCATTCTGAAACATTCTGGGATCTAGAATCAATGGACGGCTGAGTTCCAGAATGTCAGGGTGGCAAAACTCTAGAATCCTTGCGTGTCTGAACTCGAGAGTCATTCAATGTCCACATTCCAGAACTCTGGATGTCTGAATTATAGAAGCACCAAATGTCTGCATTCTAGAATCGGAATGTGGCGGAATTCTAGAATGCACAGCACGGCGGAATTCTAAAGTCCTAAAATGCCTGCTATCCGGAAGTTAAGGTGTCTGACATCAAGAATGCCACCAAGTCAGAATTATGCCATTCTGAAAGATTCTGGGATCTAGAATCAATGGACGGCTGAGTTCCAGAACGTCTGGTTGGCAAAACTCTAGAATCCTTGCGTGTCTTAACTCGAGAGTCATTCAATGGCCACATTCCAGAACTCTGGATGTCTGAATTATAGAAGCACCAAATGTCTGCATTCTAGAATCAGAATGTGGCGGAATTCTAGAATGCACAGCACGGCGGAATTCTAAAGTCCTAAAATGCCTGCTATCCGGAAATTAAGGTGTCTGACATCCAGAATGCTACCAAGTCAGAATTATAACATTCTGAAAGATTGTGGGATCTAGAATCAATGGACGGCTGAGTTCCAGAATGTCAGGGTGGCAAAACTCTAGAATCCTGGCGTGTCTGAACTCGAGAGTCATTCAATGTCCACATTCCAGAACTCTGGATGTCTGAAATATAGAAGCACCAAATGTCTGCTTTCTAGAATCAGAATGTGACAGAATTCTAGAATGCACAGCACAGCGGAATTTAAAGTAATAAAATGCCTGCTATACGGAAGTCAAGGTGTCTGACATCCGGAATGTTACTAAGTCAACATTCTACCGTTCTGAGATATTCTGGGTTCTAGAATCAATGGATGGCAGAGTTCTGGAATGTCAGGGTATTCAAACTCAAGAATACTTGCGTGTCTGAACTCGAGAGCCATTCAATGTCCACATTGCGCATCACAGGGTGTCTGAATTCCAGAAGCACCAAATGTCTGCATTCTAGAATCGGAATGTGGCGGAATTCTAGAATGCACAGCACGGCGGAATTCGAAAATCCTAAAATGCCTGCTATCCGGAAGTTAAGGTGTCTGACATCCAGAATGCTACCACGTCAGAATTAAACCATTCTGAAAGATTCTGGGATCTAGAATCAATGGACGGCTGAGTTCCAGAACGTCAGGTTGGCAAAACTCTAGAATCCTTGCGTGTCTGAACTCGAGAGTCATTCAATGGACACATTCCAGAACTCTGGATGTCTGAATTATAGAAGCACCAAATGTCTGCATTCTAGAATCAGAATGTGGCGGAATTCTAGAATGCACAGCACGGCGGAATTCGAAAGTCCTAAAATGCCTGCTATCCGGAAATTAAGGTGTCTGACATCAAGAATGCTACCAAGTCAGAATTATACCATTCTGAAAGATTGTGGGATCTAGAATCAATGGACGGCTGAGTTCCAGAATGTCAGGGTGGCAAAACTCTAGAATCCTGGCGTGTCTGAACTCGAGAGTCATTCAATGTCCACATTTCGCATTACAGGGTGTCTGAATTCCAGAAGCACCAAATGTCTGCATTCTAGAATCGGAATGTGGCGGAATTCTAGTATGCACAGCACGGCGGAATTCTAAAGTCCTAAAATGCCTGCTATCCGGAAGTTAAGGTGTCTGACATCCAGAATGCTACCACGTGAGAATTATACCATTCTGAAAGATTCTGGGATCTAGAATGAATGGATGCCTGAGTTCCTGAATGTCAGTGTGGAAAAACTCTAGAATCCTTGTGTGTCTGAACTCGAGAGTCATTCAATGTCCACATTCCAGAACTCAGGATGTGTGAATTATAGAAGCACCAAATGTCTGTATTCCAGAATCGGAATGTGACGGAATTCTAGAATGCACAGCACGGTGGAATTCTAAAGTCCTAAAATGCCTGCTATCCGGAAGTTAAGGTGTCTGACATCCAGAATGCTACCACGTCAGAATTATACCATTCTGAAAGATTCTGGGATCTAGAATCAATGGACGGCTGAGTTCCAGTATGCAAAGTTGGCAAAACTCTAGAATCCTTGCGTGTCTGAACTCGAGAGTCATTCAATGTCCACATTCCAGAACTCTGGATGTCTGAAATATAGAAGCACCAAATGTCTGCATTCTAGAATCAGAATGTGGCGGAATTCTAGGATGCACAGCACGGCGGAATTTTAAAGTCCTAAAATGCCTGCTATACGGAAGTCAAGGTGTCTGACATCCAGAATGTTACTAAGTCAGCATTCTACCGTTCTGAGAGATTCTGGGTTCTAGAATCAATGGATGGCAGAGTTCTGGAATGTCAGGGTGTTCAAACTCAAGAATACTTGCCTGTCTGAACTCGAGAGTCATTCAATGTCCACATTTCGCATTACAGGGTGTCTGAATTCCAGAAGCACCAAATGTCTGCATTCTAGAATCGGAATGTGGCGGAATTCTAGAATGCACAGCACGGCGGAATTCTAAAGTCCTAAAATGCCTGCTACCCGGAAGTTAAGGTGTCTGACATCCAGAATGCTACCACGTCAGAATTATACCATTCTGAAAGATTCTGGGATCTAGAATCAATGGACGGCTGAGTTCCAGAATGTCAGGGTGGCAAAACTCTAGAATCCTTGGGTGTCTGAACTCGAGAGTCATTCAATATCCACATTCCAGGACTCTGGATGTCTGAAATATGGAAGCACCAAATGTCTGCATTCTAGAATCGGAATGTGGCAGAATTCTAGAATGCACAGCACGACAGAACTCTAAAGTCCTAAAATGCCTGCTATTCGGAAGTTAAGGTGTCTGACATCCAGAATGTTACTAGGTGAGCATTCTACCGTTTTGAGAGACTCTGGGTCCTTGAATCAATGTAGAGCAGAGATCTGGCATGTCAGGGTGTCCAAACTCTAGAATCCTTGCGTGTCTGAACTCGAGAGTCATTCAATGTCCACATTCCGTATCACAGGGTGTCTGAATTCCAGAAGCACCAAATGTCTGCATTCTAGAATCGGAATGTGGTAGAATTCTAGAATGCACAGCACGGCGGAATTCTAAAGTCCTAAAATGCCTGCTATCCGGAAGTTAAGCTGTCTGACATCCAGAATGCTACCACATCAGAATTATACCATTCTGAAACATTCTGGGATCTAGAATCAATGGACGGCTGAGTTCCAGAATGTCAGGGTGGAAAAACTCTAGAATCCTGGCGTGTCTGAACTCGAGAGTCATTCAATGTCCACATTCCAGAACTCTGGATGTCTGAATTATAGAAGCACCAAATGTCTGCATTCTAGAATCGGAATGTGGCGGAATTCTAGAATGCACAGCACGGCGGAATTCTAAAATCCTAAAATGCCTGCTATCCGGAAGTTAAGGTGTCTGACATCCAGAATGCTACCACGTCAGAATTATACCATTCTGAAACATTCAGGGATCTAGAATCAATGGACGGCTGAGTTCCAGAATGCAAGGGTTGCAAAACTGTAGAATACTTGCGTGTCTGAACTCGAGAGTCATTCAATGTCCACATTCCAGAACTCTGGATGTCTGAAATATAGAAGCAACAAATGTCTGCATTCTAGAATCAGAATGTGGCGGAATTCTAGAATGCACAGCACGGCGGAACTTTAAAGTCCTAAAATGCCTGCTATCCAGAAGTCAAGATGTCTGACATCCAGAATGTTACTAGGTCAGCATTCTAACGTTCTGAGAGATTCTGGGTTCTAGAATAAATGGATGGCAGAGTTCTGGAATGTCAGGGTGTTCAAACTCAAGAATATTACCTGTCTGAACTCGAGAGTCATTCAATGTCCACATTCTGGATCACAGGTTGTCTGAATCCCAGAAGCACCAAATGTCTGCATTCTAGAATCAGAATGTGGCGGAATTCTAGAATGCACAGCACGGCGGAATTCGAAAGTCCTAAAATGCCTGCTATCCGGAAGTTAAGGTGTCTGACATCCAGAATGCTACCACGTCAGAATTATACCATTCTGAAAGATTCTGGGATCTAGAATCAATGGACGGCTGAGTTCCAGAATGCAAGGGTGGCAAAACTCTAGAATCCTGGCGTGTCTGATCTCGAGAGTCATTCAATGTCCACATTCCAGAACTCTGGATATCTGAAATATAGAAGCACCAAATGTCTGCATTCTAGAATCGGAATGTGGCGGAATTCTAGAATGCACAGCACTACAGAATTCTAAAGTCCTAAAATGCCTGCTATCCGGAAGTTAAGGTGTCTGACATCAAGAATGCTACCAAGTCAGAATTATACCATTCTGAAAGATTCTGGGATCCAGAATCAATTTACGGCTGAGTTCCAGAATGTCAGGGTTTCCAAACTCTAGAATCCTTGTGTGTCTGAACTCGAGAGTCATTCAATGTCCACATTCCAGAACTCTGTATGTCTGAATTATAGAAGCACCAAATGTCTGCATTCTAGAATCGGAATGTGGCGGAATTCTAGAATGCACAGCACGGCGGAATTTGAAAGTCCTAAAAAGCCTGCTATCTGGAAGTTAAGGTGTCTGACATCAAGAATGCTACCAAGTCAGAATTATACCATTCTGATAGATTCTGGGATCTAGAATCAATGGATGGCTGAGTTCCAGAATGTCAGGGTGGCAAAACTCTAGAATCCTGGCGTGTCTGAACTCGAGAGTCATTCAATGTCCACATTCCAGATCTCTGGATGTCTGAATTATGGAAGCAGCAAATGTCTGCATTCTAGATTCGGAATGTGGCGGAATTCTAGAATGCACAGCACGGCGGAATTCTAAAGTCCTAAAATGCCTGCTATCCGGAAGTTAAGGTGTCTGACATCCAGAATGCTACCACGTCAGAATTACACCATTCTGAAAGATTGTGGGATATAGAATCAATGGACGGCTGAGTTCCAGAATGCAAGGGTGGCAAAACTCTAGAATCCTTGCGTGTCTGAACTCGAGAGTCATTCAATGTCCACATTCCAGAACTCTGGATGTCTGAAATATAGAAGCAACAAATGTCTGCATTCTAGAATCAGAATGTGGCGGAATTCTAGAATGCACAGCACGGCGCAACATTAAAGTCCTAAAATGCCTGCTATCCAGAAGTCAAGATATCTGACATCCAGAATGTTACTAGGTCAGCATTCTACCGTTCTGAGAGATTCTGTGTTCCAGAATCAATGGACGGCAGAGTTCTGGAATGTCAGGATGTCCAATCTCTAGAATCCTTCCGTGTCTGAACTCGTGAGTCATTCAATGTCCACATTCCGGATCACAGGGTGTCTGAATTCCAGAAGCACCAAATGTCTGCATTCTATAATTGGAATGTGGCGGAATTCTAGAATGCACAGCACGGCGGAATTCTAAGGTCCTAAAATGCCTGCTATCCGGAAGTTAAGGTGTCTGAAATCCAGAATGCTACCAAGTCAGAATTATACAATTCTGAAAGATTCTGGGATCTAGAATCAATGGACGGGTGAGTTCCAGAATGTCAGGGTGGCAAAACTCTAGAATCCTTGCGTGTCTGAACTCGAGAGTCATTCAATGTCCACATTCCAGAACTCTGGATGTCTGAATTATAGAAGCACCAAATGTCTGCATTCTAGAATCGGAATGTGGCGGAATTCTAGAATGCACAGCACGGCGGAATTCTAAAGTCCTAAAATGCCTACTAGCCGAAAGTTAAGGTGTCTGATGACCAGAATGTTACTAGGTCAGCATTCTAACGTTCTGAGAGATTCTGGGTTCTAGAATCAATGGACGGCAGAGTTCTGGAATGTCAGGGTGTCCAAACTCTAGAATTCTTGAGAGTTTGAACTCGAGAGTCATTCAATTTCCATATTCCGCGTCACAGGGTGACTGAATTCCAGAAGCACCAAATGTCTGCATTCTAGAATCGGAATGTGGCGGAATTCTAGAATGCAGAGCACGGCGGAATTCTAAAGTCCTAAAATGCCTGCTATCCGGAAGTTAAGGTGTCTGACATCCAGAATGCTACCACGTAAGAATTATACCATTCTGAAAGATTCTGGGATCAAGAATCAATGGATGCCTGAGTTCCAGAATGTCAGGGTGGCAAAACTCTAGAATCCTTGCGTGTCTGAACTCGAGAGTCATTCAATGTCCACATTCCAGAACTCTGGATGTCTGAAATATAGAAGCACCAAATGTCTGTATTCTAGAATCGGAATGTGGCGGAATTCTAGAATACACAGCACGGCGGAATTCTAAAGTCCTAAAATGCCTGCTATCCGGAAGTTAAGGTGTCAGACATCAAGAATGTTACTAGGTCAGCATTCTACCGTTCTGAGAGATTCTGGGTTCTAGAATCAATGGACGGCAGAGATCTGGCATGTCAGGGTGTCCAAACTCTAGAATCCGTGCGTGTCTGAACTCGAAAGTCATTCAATGTCCACATTCCGGATCACAGGGTATCTGAATTCCAGAAGCACCAAATGTCTGCATTCTAGAATCGGAATGTGGCGGAATTCTAGAATGCACAGCACGGCGGAATTCTAAAGTCCTAAAATGCCTGCTATCCGGAAGTTAAGGTGTCTGACATCAATAACGCTACCAAGTCAGAATTATAACATTCTGAAATATTCTGGGATCTAGAATCAATGGATGGCTGAGTTCCAGAATGTCAGGGTGGCAAAACTCTAGAATCCTTTCGTGTCTAAACTCGAGAGTCATTCAATGTCCACATTCCAGAACTCTGGATGTCTGAATTATAGAAGCACCAAATATCTGCATGCTAGAATCGGAATGTGGCGGAATTCTAGAATGCACAGCACGGCGGAATTCTAAAGTCCTAAAATGCCTTCTATCCGGAAGTTAAGGGGTCTGACATCAAGAATGCTACCAAGTCAGAATTATACCATTCTGAAAGATTCTGGGATCTAGAATCAATGGACGGCTGAGTTCCAGAACGTCAGGGTGGCAAAACTCTAGAATCCTTGTGTGTCTGAACTCGAGAGTCATTCAATGTCCACATTCCAGAACTCTGGATGTCTGAATTATAGAAGCACCAAATGTCTGCATTCTAGAATCGGAATGTGGCGGAATTCTAGAATGCACAAGCACGGCGGAATTCGAAAGTCCTAAAATGACTGCTATCCGGAAGTTAAGGTGTCTGACATCAAGAATGCTACCAAGTCAGAATTATACCATTCTGAAAGATTCTGGGATCTAGAATCAATGGACGGCTGAGTTCCAGAATGTCAGGGTGGCAAAACTCTAGAATCCTGGCGTGTCTGAACTCGAGAGTCATTCAATATCCACATTCCAGAACTCTGGATGTCTGAAATATAGAAGCACCAAATGTCTGCATTCTAGAATCAGAATGTGGCGGAATTCTAGAATGCACAGCACGCTGGAAATCTAAAGTCCTAAAATGCCTACTAGCGGAAAGTTAAGGTGTCTGATGACCAGAATGTTACTAGGTCAGCATTCTACCGTTCTGAGAGATTCTGGGTTCTAGAATCAATGGATGTCAGAGTTCTGGAATGTCAGGGTGTTCAAACTCAAGAATACTTGCGTGTCTGAACTCGAGAGTCATTCAATGTCCACATTCCGTATCACAGGGTGTCTGAATTCCAGAAGCACCAAATGTCTGCATTCTAGAATCGGAATGTGGCGGAATTCTAGAATGCACAGCACGGCGGAATTCTAAAGTCCTAAAATGCCTACTAGCCGAAAGTTAAGGTGTCTGATGACCAGAATGTTACAAGGCCAGCATTCTATCGTTCTGAGAGATTCTGGGTTCTAGAATAAATGAATGGCAGAGTTCTGGAATGTCAGGGTGTTCAAACTCAAGAATACTTGTGTGTCTGAACTCGAGAGTCATTCAATGTCCACATTCCGGATCACAGGGTTTCTGAATTCCAGAAGCACCAAATGTCTGCATTCTAGAATCGGAATGTGGCGGAATTCTAGAAGGCACAGCACGGCGGAATTCTAAAGTCCTAAAATGCCTGCTATCCGGAAGTTAAGGTGTCTGACATCCAGAATGCTACCACGTCAGAATTATACCATTCTGAAAGATTCTGGGATCTAGAATCAATGGACGGCTGAGTTCCAGAATGCAAGGGTGGCAAAACTCTAGAATACTTGCGTGTCTGAACTCGTGAGTCATTCAATGTCCACATTCCGGATCACAGGATGTCTGAATTCCAGAAGCACCAAATGTCTGCATTCTATATTCGGAATGTGGCGGAATTCTAGAATGCACAGCACGGCGGAATTCTAAGGTCCTAAAATGCCTGCTATCCGGAAGTTAAGGTGTCTGAAATCCAGAATGCTACCAAGTCAGAATTATACAATTCTGAAAGATTCTGGGATCTAGAATCAATGGACGGGTGAGTTCCAGAATGTCAGGGTGGCAAAACTCTAGAATCCTTGCGTGTCTGAACTCGAGAGTCATTCAATGTCCACATTCCAGAACTCTGGATGTCTGAAATATAGAAGCACCAAATGTCTGCATTCTAGAATTGGAATGTGGCGGAATTCTAGAATGCACAGCACGGCGGAATTCTAAAGTCCTAAAATGCCTACTAGCCGAAAGTTAAGGTGTCTGATGATCAGAATGTTACTACGTCAGCATTCTAAAGTTTTGAGAGATTCTGGGTTCTAGAATCAATGGACGGCAGAGTTCTGGAATGTCAGGGTGTCCAAACTCTAGAATCCTTGAGAGTTTGAACTCGAGAGTCATTCAATTTCCATATTCCGGGTCACAGGGTGACTGAATTCCAGAATCACCAAATGTCTGCATTCTAGAAACGTAATGTGGCGGAATTCTAGAATGCAGAGCACGGCGGAATTCTAAAGTCCTAAAATGCCTGCTATCCGGAAGTTAAGGTGTCTGACATCCAGAATGCTACCACGTCAGAATTATACCATTCTGAAAGATTCTGGGATCTAACATCAATGGATGCCTGAGCTCCAGAATGTCAGGGTGGCAAAACTCTAGAATCCTTGCGTGTCTGAACTCGAGAGTCATTCAATGTCCACATTCCAGAACTCTGGATGTCTGAATTATAGAAGCACCAAATGTCTGCATTCTAGAATCGGAATGTGGCGGAATTCTAGAATGCACAGCACGGCGGAATTCTAAAGTCCTAAAATGACTACTAGCCGAAAGTTAAGGTGTCTGATGACCAGAATGTTACTAGGTCAGCATTCTACCGTTCTGAGAGATTCTGGGTTCTAGAATCAATGGACGGCAGAGTTCTGGAATGTCAGGGTGTCCAAACTCTAGAATCCTTCCGTGTCTGAACTCGTGAGTAATTCAATGTCCACATTCCGGATCACAGGGTGTCTGAATTCCAGAAGCACCAAATGTCTGCATTCTAGAATCGGAATGTGGCGGAATTCTAGAATGCACAGCACGGCGAAATTCGAAAGTCCTAAAATGACTGCTATCGGGAAGTTAAGGTGTCTGACATCCAGAATGCTACCACGTCAGAATTATACCATTCTGAATGATTCTGGGATCTAGAATCAATGGATGGCTGAGTTCCAGAATGTCAGGGTGGCAAAACTCTAGAATCCTTGCGTGTCTGAAGTCGAGAGTCATTCAATGTCAACATTCCAGAACTCTGGATGTCTGAAATATAGAAGCACCAAATGTCTGCATTCTAGAATCGGAATGTGGCGGAATTCTATAATGCACAGTACGGCAGAATTCTGAAGTCCTAAAATGCCTGATATTCGGAAGTTTAGGAGTCTGACATCCAGAATGTTACTAGGTCAGCATTCTACCGTTCTGAGAGATTCTGGGTTCCAAAATCAATGGACGGCAGAGTTCTGGAATGTCAGGGTGTCCTATCTCTAGAATCCTTCCGTGTCTGAACTCGTGAGTCATTCAATGTCCACATTCCGTATCACAGGGTGTCTGAAGTCCAGAAGCACCAAATGTCTGCATTCTAGAATCGGAATGTGGCGGAATTCTAGAATGCACAGCACGGCGGAATTCTAAAGTCCTAAAATGCCTGCTATCCGGAAGTTAAGGTGTCTGACATCCAGAATGCTACCAAGTCAGAATTATACCATTCTGAAAGATTCTGGGATCTAGAATCAATGGACGGGTGAGTTCCAGAATGTCAGGGTGGCAAAACTCTAGAATCCTGGCGTGTCTGAACTCGAGAGTCATTCAATGTCCACATTCCAGAACTCTGGATGTCTGAATTATAGTAGCACCAAATGTCTGCATTCTAGAATCGGAATGTGGCGGAATTCTAGAATGCACAGTACGGCAGAATTCTGAAGTCCTAAAATGCCTGATATTCGGAGGTTTAGGAGTCTGACATCCAGAATGTTACTAGGTCAGCATTCTACCGTTCTGAGAGATTCTGGGTTCCAAAATCAATGGACGGCAGAGTTCTGGAATGTCAGGGTGTCCTATCTCTAGAATCCTTGCGTGTCTGAACTCGAGAGTCATTCAATGTCCACATTCCAGAACTCTGGATGTCTGAATTATAGTAGCACCAAATGTCTGCATTCTAGAATCGGAATGTGGCGGAATTCTAGAATGCACAGCACGGCGGAATTCTAAAGTCCTAAAATGCCTACTAGCCGAAAGTTAAGGTGTCCGATGACCAGAATGTTACTAGGTCAGCATTCTACCGTTCTAAGAGATTCTGGGTTCTAGAATCAATGTACAGCAGAGATCTGGCAAGTGAGGGTGTCCAAACTCTAGAATCCTTGCGTGTCTGAACTCGAGAGTCATTCAATGTCCACATTCCAGAACTCTGGATATCTGAATTATAGAAGCTCCAAATGTCTGCATTCTAGAATCGGAATGTGGCAGAATTCTAGAATGCACAGCACGGCGGAATTCTAAAATCCTAAAATGCCTGCTATCCGGAAGTTAAGGTGTCTGACATCCAGAATGCTACCACGTCAGAATTATACCATTCTGAAACATTCAGGGATCTAGAATCAATGGACGGCTGAGTTCCAGAATGTCAGCGTGGCAAAACTCTAGAGTGCTTGCGTGTCTGAACTCGAGAGTCATTCAATGTCCACATTCCAGAACTCTGGATGTCTGAATTATAGAAGCACCAAATGTCTGCATTCTACAATTGGAATGTGGCGGAATTCTAGAATGCACAGCACGGCGGAATTCTAAAGTCCTAAAATGCCTGCTATCCGGAAGTCACGGTGTCTGACAACCAGAATGCTACCAAGTCAGAATTATACCATTCTGAAAGATTCTGGGATCCAGAATCAATGGACGGCTGAGTTCCAGAATGCAAGGGTGGCAAAACTCTAGAATCCTGGCGTGTCTGAACTCGAGAGTCATTCAATGTCCACATTCCAGAACTCTGGATGTCTGAAATATAGGAGCACCAAATGTCTGCATTCTAGAATCGGAATGTGGCGGAATTCTAGAATGCACAGCACGGCGGAATTTTAAAGTCCTAAAATGCCTGCTATACGGAAGTCAAGGTGTCTGACATCCAGAATGTTACTAAGTCAGCATTCTACCGTTCTGAGAGATTCTGGGTTCTAGAATCAATGGATGGCAGAGTTCTGGAATGTCAGGGTGTTCAAACTCAAGAATACTTGCGTGTCTGAACTCGAGAGTCATTCAATGTCCACATTCCACATCACAGGGTGTCTGAATTCCAGAAGCACCAAATGTCTGCATTCTAGAATCGGAATGTGGCGGAATTCTAGAATGCACAGCACGGCGGAATTCTAAAGTCCTAAAATGCCTGCTATCCGGAAGTTAAGGTGTCTGACATCCAGAATGCTACCACGTCAGAATTATACCATTCTGAAAGATTCTGGGACCTAGAATCAATGGACGGCTGAGTTCCAGAATGTCAGGGTGGCAAAATTCTAGAATCCTTGGGGGTCTGAACTCGAGAGTCATTCAATATCCATATTCCAGGACTCTGGATGTCTGAAATATAGAAGCACCAAATGTCTGCATTCTAGAATCGGAATGTGGCGGAATTCTAGAATGCACAGCACGACAGAATTCTAAAGTCCTAAAATGCCTGCTATTCGGAAGTTAAGGTGTCTGACATCCAGAATGTTACTAGGTCAGCATTCTACCGTTCTGAGAGATTCTGGGTTCTAGAATCAATGGACGGCAGAGATCTGGCATGTCAGGGTGTCCAAACTCTAGAATCCTTGCGTGTCTGAACTCGAGAGTCATTCAATGTCCACATTCCGGATCACAGGGTGTCTGAATTCCAGAAGCACCAAATGTCTGCATTCTAGAATCGGAATGTGGTAGAATTCTAGAATGCACAGCACGGCGGAATTCTAAAGTCCTAAAATGCCTGCTATCCGGAAGTTAAGTTGTCTGACATCCAGAATGCTACCACGTCAGAATTATACCATTCTGAAACATTCTGGGATCTAGAATCAATGGACGGCTGAGTTCCAGAATGTCAGGGTGGCAAAACTCTAGAATCCTTGCGTGTCTGAACTCGAGAGTCATTCAATGTCCACATTCCAGAACTCTGGATGTCTGAATTATAGAAGCACCAAATGTCTGCATTCTAGAATCGGAATGTGGCGGAATTCTAGAATGCACAGCACGGCGGAATTCTAAAGTCCTAAAATGCCTGCTATCCGGAAGTTAAGGTGTCTGACATCAAGAATGCCACCAAGTCAGAATTATGCCATTCTGAAAGATTCTGGGATCTAGAATCAATGGACGGCTGCGTTCCAGAACGTCAGGTTGGCAAAACTCTAGAATCCTTGCGTGTCTGAACTCGAGAGTCATTCGATGGCCACATTCCAGAACTCTGGATGTCTGAATTATAGAAGCACCAAATGTCTGCATTCTAGAATCAGAATGTGGCGGAATTCTAGAATGCACAGCACGGCGGAATTCGAAAGTCCTAAAATGCCTGCTATCCGTAAATTAAGGTGTCTGACATCAAGAATGCTACCAAGTCAGAATTATAACATTCTGAAAGATTGTGGGATCTACAATCAATGGACGGCTGAGTTCCAGAATGTCAGGGTGGCAAAACTCTAGAATCCTGGCGTGTCTGAACTCGAGAGTCATTCAATGTTCACATTCCAGAACTCTGGATGTCTGAAATATAGAAGCACCAAATGTCTGCTTTCTAGAATCAGAATGTGACGGAATTCTAGAATGCACAGCACAGCGGAATTTAAAGTCCTAAAATGCCTGCTATACGGAAGTCAAGGTGTCTGACATCCGGAATGTTACTAAGTCAGCATTCTACCGTTCTGAGAGATTCTGGGTTCTAGAATCAATGGATGGCAGAGTTCTGGAATGTCAGGGTATTCAAACTCAAGTATACTTGCGTGTCTGAACTCGAGAGTCATTCAATGTCCACATTGCGCATCACAGGGTGTCTGAATTCCAGAAGCACCAAATGTCTGCATTCTAGAATCGGAATGTGGCGGAATTCTAGAATGCACAGCACGGCGGAATTCGAAAATCCTAAAATGCCTGCTATCCGGAAGTTAAGGTGTCTGACATCCAGAATGCTACCACGTCAGAATTATACCATTCTGAAAGATTCTGGGATCTAGAATCAATGGACGGCTGAGCTCCAGAATGTCAGGGTTTCCAAGCTCTAGAATCCTTGCGTGTCTGAACTCGAGAATCATTCAATATCCACATTCCAGGACTCTGGATGTCTGAAATATAGAAGCACCAAATGTCTGCATTCTAGAATCGGAATGTGGCGGAATTCTAGAATGCACAGCACGACAGAATTCTGAAGTCCTAAAATGCCTGCTATCCGGAAGTTAAGGTGTCTGACATCCAGAATGCTACCACGTCAGAATTATACCATTCTGAAAGATTCTGGGATCTAGAATCAATGGACGGCTGAGTTCCAGTATGCAAGGGTGGCAAAACTCTAGAATCCTTGCGTGTCTGAACTCGAGAGTCATTCAATGTCCACATTCCAGAACTCTGGATGTCTGAAATATAGAAGCACCAAATGTCTGCATTCTAGAATCAGAATGTGGCGGAATTCTAGAATGCACAGCACGGCGGAATTTTAAAGTCCTAAAATGCCTGCTATACGGAAGTCAAGGTGTCTGACATCCAGAATGTTACTGAGTCAGCATTCTACCGATCTGAGAGATTCTGGGTTCTAGAATCAATGGATGGCAGAGTTCTCGAATGTCAGGGTGTTCAAACTCAAGAATACTTGCGTGTCTGAGCTCGAGAGTCATTCAATGTCCACATTTCGCATTACAGGGTGTCTGAATTCCAGAAGCACCAAATGTCTGCATTCTAGAATCGGAATGTGGCGGAATTCTAGAATGCACAGCACGGCGGAATTCTAAAGTCCTAAAATGCCTGCTATCCGGAAGTTAAGGTGTCTGACATCCAGAATGCTACCAAGTCAGAATTATACCATTCTGAAAGATTCTGGGATCTAGAATCAATGGACGGGTGAGTTCCAGAATGTCAGGGTGGCAAAACTCTAGAATCCTGGCGTGTCTGAACTCGAGAGTCATTCAATGTCCACATTCCAGAACTCTGGATGTCTGAATTATAGTAGCACCAAATGTCTGCATTCTAGAATCGGAATGTGGCGGAATTCTAGAATGCACAGTACGGCAGAATTCTGAAGTCCTAAAATGCCTGATATTCGGAAGTTTAGGAGTCTGACATCCAGAATGTTACTAGGTCAGCATTCTACCGTTCTGAGAGATTCTGGGTTCCAAAATCAATGGACGGCAGAGTTCTGGAATGTCAGGGTGTCCTATCTCTAGAATCCTTGCGTGTCTGAACTCGAGAGTCATTCAATGTCCACATTCCAGAACTCTGGATGTCTGAATTATAGTAGCACCAAATGTCTGCATTCTAGAATCGGAATGTGGCGGAATTCTAGAATGCACAGCACGGCGGAAATCTAAAGTCCTAAAATGCCTACTAGCCGAAAGTTAAGGTGTCCGATGACCAGAATGTTACTAGGTCAGCATTCTACCGTTCTAAGAGATTCTGGGTTCTAGAATCAATGTACAGCAGAGATCTGGCAAGTGAGGGTGTCCAAACTCTAGAATCCTTGCGTGTCTGAACTCGAGAGTCATTCAATGTCCACATTCCAGAACTCTGGATATCTGAATTATAGAAGCACCAAATGTCTGCATTCTAGAATCGGAATGTGGCAGAATTCTAGAATGCACAGCACGGCGGAATTCTAAAATCCTAAAATGCCTGCTATCCGGAAGTTAAGGTGTCTGACATCCAGAATGCTACCACGTCAGAATTATACCATTCTGAAACATTCAGGGATCTAGAATCAATGGACGGCTGAGTTCCAGAATGTCAGCGTGGCAAAACTCTAGAGTGCTTGCGTGTCTGAACTCGAGAGTCATTCAATGTCCACATTCCAGAACTCTGGATGTCTGAATTATAGAAGCACCAAATGTCTGCATTCTACAATTGGAATATGGCGGAATTCTAGAATGCACAGCACGGCGGAATTCTAAAGTCCTAAAATGCCTGCTATCCGGAAGTCACGGTGTCTGACAACCAGAATGCTACCAAGTCAGAATTATACCATTCTGAAAGATTCTGGGATCCAGAATCAATGGACGGCTGAGTTCCAGAATGCAAGGGTGGCAAAACTCTAGAATCCTGGCGTGTCTGAACTCGAGAGTCATTCAATGTCCACATTCCAGAACTCTGGATGTCTGAAATATAGGAGCACCAAATGTCTGCATTCTAGAATCGAAATGTGGCGGAATTCTAGAATGCACAGCACGGCGGAATTTTAAAGTCCTAAAATGCCTGCTATACGGAAGTCAAGGTGTCTGACATCCAGAATGTTACTAAGTCAGCATTCTACCGTTCTGAGAGATTCTGGGTTCTAGAATCAATGGATGGCAGAGTTCTGGAATGTCAGGGTGTTGAAACTCAAGAATACTTGCGTGTCTGAACTCGAGAGTCATTCAATGTCCACATTCCACATCACAGGGTGTCTGAATTCCAGAAGCACCAAATGTCTGCATTCTAGAATCGGAATGTGGCGGAATTCTAGAATGCACAGCACGGCGGAATTCTAAAGTCCTAAAATGCCTGCTATCCGGAAGTTAAGGTGTCTGACATCCAGAATGCTACCACGTCAGAATTATACCATTCTGAAAGATTCTGGGATCTAGAATCAATGGACGGCTGAGTTCCAGAATGTCAGGGTGGCAAAATTCTAGAATCCTTGGGTGTCTGAACTCGAGAGTCATTCAATATCCATATTCCAGGACTCTGGATGTCTGAAATATAGAAGCACCAAATGTCTGCATTCTAGAATCGGAATGTGGCGGAATTCTAGAATGCACAGCACGACAGAATTCTAAAGTCCTAAAATGCCTGCTATTCGGAAGTTAAGGTGTCTGACATCCAGAATGTTACTAGGTCAGCATTCTACCGTTCTGAGAGAGTCTGGGTTCTAGAATCAATGGACGGCAGAGATCTGGCATGTCAGGGTGTCCAAACTCTAGAATCCTTGCGTGTCTGAACTCGAGAGTCATTCAATGTCCACATTCCGGATCACAGGGTGTCTGAATTCCAGAAGCACCAAATGTCTGCATTCTAGAATCGGAATGTGGTAGAATTCTAGAATGCACAGCACGGCGGAATTCTAAAGTCCTAAAATGCCTGCTATCCGGAAGTTAACTTGTCTGACATCCAGAATGCTACCACGTCAGAATTATACCATTCTGAAACATTCTGGGATCTAGAATCAATGGACGGCTGAGTTCCAGAATGTCAGGGTGGCAAAACTCTAGAATCCTTGCGTGTCTGAACTCGAGAGTCATTCAATGTCCACATTCCAGAACTCTGGATGTCTGAATTATAGAAGCACCAATTGTCTGCATTCTAGAATCGGAATGTGGCGGAATTCTAGAATGCACAGCACGGCGGAATTCTAAAGTCCTAAAATGCCTGCTATCCGGAAGTTAAGGTGTCTGACATCAAGAATGCCACCAAGTCAGAATTATGCCATTCTGAAAGATTCTGGGATCTAGAATCAATGGACGGCTGAGTTCCAGAACGTCAGGTTGGCAAAACTCTAGAATCCTTGCGTGTCTGAACTCGAGAGTCATTCGATGGCCACATTCCAGAACTCTGGATGTCTGAATTATAGAAGCACCAAATGTCTGCATTCTAGAATCAGAATGTGGCGGAATTCTAGAATGCACAGCACGGCGGAATTCGAAAGTCCTAAAATGCCTGCTATCCGTAAATTAAGGTGTCTGACATCAAGAATGCTACCAAGTCAGAATTATAACATTCTGAAAGATTGTGGGATCTAGAATCAATGGACGGCTGAGTTCCAGAACGTCAGGGTGGCAAAACTCTAGAATCCTGGCGTGTCTGAACTCGAGAGTCATTCAATGTTCACATTCCAGAACTCTGTATGTCTGAAATATAGAAGCACCAAATGTCTGCTTTCTAGAATCAGAATGTGACGGAATTCTAGAATGCACAGCACAGCGGAATTTAAAGTCCTAATATGCCTGCTATACGGAAGTCAAGGTGTCTGACATCCGGAATGTTACTAAGTCAGCATTCTACCGTTCTGAGAGATTCTGGGTTCTAGAATCAATGGATGGCAGAGTTCTGGAATGTCAGGGTATTCAAACTCAAGTATACTTGCGTGTCTGAACTCGAGAGTCATTCAATGTCCACATTGCGCATCACAGGGTGTCTGAATTCCAGAAGCACCAAATGTCTGCATTCTAGAATCGGAATGTGGCGGAATTCTAGAATGCACAGCACGGCGGAATTCGAAAATCCTAAAATGCCTGCTATCCGGAAGTTAAGGTGTCTGACATCCAGAATGCTACCACGTCAGAATTATACCATTCTGAAAGATTCTGGGATCTAGAATCAATGGACGGCTGAGTTCCAGAATGTCAGGGTTTCCAAGCTCTAGAATCCTTGCGTGTCTGAACTCGAGAATCATTCAATATCCACATTCCAGGACTCTGGATGTCTGAAATATAGAAGCACCAAATGTCTGCATTCTAGAATCGGAATGTGGCGGAATTCTAGAATGCACAGCACGACAGAATTCTGAAGTCCTAAAATGCCTGCTATCCGGAAGTTAAGGTGTCTGACATCCAGAATGCTACCACGTCAGAATTATACCATTCTGAAAGATTCTGGGATCTAGAATCAATGGACGGCTGAGTTCCAGTATGCAAGGGTGGCAAAACTCTAGAATCCTTGCGTGTCTGAACTCGAGAGTCATTCAATGTCCACATTCCAGAACTCTGGATGTCTGAAATATAGAAGCACCAAATGTCTGCATTCTAGAATCAGAATGTGGCGGAATTCTAGAATGCACAGCACGGCGGAATTTTAAAGTCCTAAAATGCCTGCTATACGGAAGTCAAGGTGTCTGACATCCAGAATGTTACTAAGTCAGCATTCTACCGTTCTGAGAGATTCTGGGTTCTAGAATCAATGGATGGCAGAGTTCTCGAATGTCAGGGTGTTCAAACTCAAGAATACTTGCGTGTCTGAGCTCGAGAGTCATTCAATGTCCACATTTCGCATTACAGGGTGTCTGAATTCCAGAAGCACCAAATGTCTGCATTCTAGAATCGGAATGTGGCGGAATTCTAGAATGCACAGCACGGCGGAATTCTAAAGTCCTAAAATGCCTGCTACCCGGAAGTTAAGTTGTCTGACATCCAGAATGCTACCACGTCAGAATTATACCATTCTGAAAGATTCTGGGATCTAGAATCAATGGACGGCTGAGTTCCAGAATGTCAGGGTGGCAAAACTCTAGAATCCTTGGGTGTCTGAACTCGAGAGTCATTCAATATCCACATTCCAGGACTCTGGATGTCTGAAATATAGAAGCACCAAATGTCTGCATTCTAGAATCGGAATGTGGCAGAATTCTAGAATGCACAGCACGACAGAATTCTAAAGTCCTAAAATGCCTGCTATTCGGAAGTTAAGGTGTCTGACATCCAGAATGTTACTAGGTCAGCATTCTACCGTTTTGAGAGACTCTGGGTCCTTGAATCAATGTAGTGCAGAGATCTGGCATGTCAGGGTGTCCAAACTCTAGAATCCTTGCGTGTCTGAACTCGAGAGTCATTCAAAGTCCACATTCCGTATCACAGGGTGTCTGAATTCCACAAGCACCAAATGTCTGCATTCTAGAATCGGAATGTGGTAGAATTCTAGAATGCACAGCACGGCGGAATTCTAAAGTCCTAAAATGCCTGCTATCCGGAAGTTAAGCTGTCTGACATCCAGAATGCTACCACATCAGAATTATACCATTCTGAAACATTCTGGGATCTAGAATCAATGGACGGCTGAGTTCCAGAATGTCAGGGTGGAAAAACTCTAGAATCCTGGCGTGTCTGAACTCGAGAGTCATTCAATGTCCACATTCCAGAACTCTGGATGTCTGAATTATAGAAGCACCAAATGTCTGCATTCTAGAATCGGAATGTGGCGGAATTCTAGAATGCACAGCACGGCGGAATTCGAAAATCCTAAAATGCCTGCTATCCGGAAGTTAAGGTGTCTGACATCCAGAATGCTACCACGTCAGAATTATACCATTCTGAAACATTCAGGGATCTAGAATCAATGGACGGCTGAGTTCCAGAATGTCAGGGTGGCAAAACTCTAGAGTGCTTGCGTGTCTGAACTCGAGAGTCATTCAATGTCCACATTCCAGAACTCTGGATGTCTGAAATATAGGAGCACCAAATGTCTGCATTCTAGAATCGGAATGTGACGGAATTCTAGAATGCACAGCACGGCGGAATTTTAAAGTCCTAAAATGCCTGCTATACGGAAGTCAAGGTGTCTGACATCCAGAATGTTACTAAGTCAGCATTCTACCGTTCTGAGAGATTCTGGGTTCTAGAATCAATGGATGGCAGAGTTCTGGAATGTCAGGGTGTTCAAACTCAAGAATACTTGCGTGTCTGAACTCGAGAGTCATTCAATGTCCACATTCCGCATCACAGGGTGTCTGAATTCCAGAAGCACCAAATGTCTGCATTCTAGAATCGGAATGTGGCGGAATTCTAGAATGCACAGCACGGCGGAATTCTAAAGTCCTAAAATGCCTGCTATCCGGAAGTTAAGGTGTCTGACATCCAGAATGCTACCACGTCAGAATTCTACCATTCTGAAAGATTCTGGGCTCTAAAATCAATGGACGGCTGAGTTCCAGAATGTCAGGGTGGCAAAATTCCGGAATCCTTGGGTGTCTGAACTCGAGAGTCATTCAATATCCATATTCCAGGACTCTGGATGTCTGAAATATAGAAGCACCAAATGTCTGCATTCTAGAATCGGAATGTGGCGGAATTCTAGAATGCACAGCACGACAGAATTCTAAAGTCCTAAAATGCCTGCTATTCGGAAGTTAAGGTGTCTGACATCCAGAATGTTACTAGGTCAGCATTCTACCGTTCTGAGAGATTCTGGGCTCTAGAATCAATGGACGGCAGAGATCTGGCATGTCAGGGTGTCCAAACTCTAGAATCCTTGCGTGTCTGAACTCGAGAGTCATTCAATGTCCACATTCCAGAACTCTGGATGTCTGAATTATAGAAGCACCAAATGTCTGCATTCTAGAATCGGAATGTGGCGGAATTCTAGAATGCACAGCACGGCGGAATTCTAAAGTCCTAAAATGCCTACTAGCCGAAAGTTAAGGTGTCTGATGACCAGAATGTTACTAGGTCAGCATTCTAAATTTTGAGAGATTCTGGGTTCTAGAATAAATGGACGGCAGAGTTCTGGAATGTCAGGGTGACCAAACTCTAGAATCCTTGAGAGTTTGAACTCGAGAGTCATTCAATTTCCATATTCCGTGTCACAGGGTGACTGAATTCCAGAAGCACCAAATGTCTGCATTCTAGAATCGTAATGTGGCGGAATTCTAGAATGCACACCACGGCGGAATTCTAAAGTCCTAAAATGCCTGGTATCCGGAAGTTAAGGTGTCTGACATCCAGAATGCTACCACGTCAGAATTATACCATTCTGAAAGATTCTGGGATCTAACATCAATGGATGCCTGAGCTCCAGAATGTCAGGGTGGCAAAATTCTAGAATCCTTGCATGTCTGAACTCGAGAGTCATTCAATGTCCACATTCCAGAACTCTGGATGTCTGAATTATAGAAGCACCAAATGTCTGTATTCTAGAATCGGAATGTGGTGGAATTCTAGAATGCACAGCACGGCGGAATTCTAAAGTCCTAAAATGCATGCTATACGGAAGTTAAGGTGTCTGACATCAAGAATGTTACTAGGTCAGCATTCTACCTTTCTGAGAGATTCTGGGTTCTAGAATCAATGGACGGCAGAGATCTGGCATGTCAGGGTGTCCAAACTCTAGAATCCTTGCGTGTCTGAACTCGAGAGTCATTCAATGTCCACATTCCGGATCACAGGGTGTCTGAATTCCAGAAGCACCAAATGTCTGCATTCTAGAATCGGAATGTGGTAGAATTCTAGAATGCACAGCACGGCGGAATTCTAAAGTCCTAAAATGCCTGCTATCCGGAAGTTAAGTTGTCTGACATCCAGAATGCTAACACGTCAGAATTATACCATTCTGAAACATTCTGGGATCTAGAATCAATGGACGGCTGAGTTCCAGAATGTCAGGGTGGCAAAACTCTAGAATCCTTGCGTGTCTGAACTCGAGAGTCATTCAATGTCCACATTCCAGAACTCTGGATGTCTGAATTATAGAAGCACCAAATGTCTGCATTCTAGAATCGGAATGTGGCGGAATTCTAGAATGCACAGCACGGCGGAATTCTAAAGTCCTAAAATGCCTGCTATCCGGAAGTTAAGGTGTCTGACATCAAGAATGCCACCAAGTCAGAATTATGCCATTCTGAAAGATTCTGGGATCTAGAATCAATGGACGGCTGAGTTCCAGAACGTCTGGTTGGCAAAACTCTAGAATCCTTGCGTGTCTTAACTCGAGAGTCATTCAATGGCCACATTCCAGAACTCTGGATGTCTGAATTATAGAAGCACCAAATGTCTGCATTCTAGAATCAGAATGTGGCGGAATTCTAGAATGCACAGCACGGCGGAATTCTAAAGTCCTAAAATGCCTGCTATCCGGAAATTAAGGTGTCTGACATCCAGAATGCTACCAAGTCAGAATTATAACATTCTGAAAGATTGTGGGATCTAGAATCAATGGACGGCTGAGTTCCAGAATGTCAGGGTGGCAAAACTCTAGAATCCTGGCGTGTCTGAACTCGAGAGTCATTCAATGTCCACATTCCAGAACTCTGGATGTCTGAAATATAGAAGCACCAAATGTCTGCTTTCTAGAATCAGAATGTGACGGAATTCTAGAATGCACAGCACAGCGGAATTTAAAGTCCTAAAATGCCTGCTATACGAAAGTCAAGGTGTCTGACATCCGGAATGTTACTAAGTCAACATTCTACCGTTCTGAGAGATTCTGGGTTCTAGAATCAATGGATGGCAGAGTTCTGGAATGTCAGGGTATTCAAACTCAAGAATACTTGCGTGTCTGAACTCGAGAGTCATTCAATGTCCACATTGCGCATCACAGGGTGTCTGAATTCCAGAAGCACCAAATGTCTGCATTCTAGAATCGGAATGTGGCGGAATTCTAGAATGCACAGCACGGCGGAATTCGAAAATCCTAAAATGCCTGCTATCCGGAAGTTAAGGTGTCTGACATCCAGAATGCTACCACGTCAGAATTATACCATTCTGAAAGATTCTGGGATCTAGAATCAATGGACGGCTGAGTTCCAGAACGTCAGGTTGGCAAAACTCTAGAATCCTTGCGTGTCTGAACTCGAGAGTCATTCAATGGACACATTCCAGAACTCTGGATGTCTGAATTATAGAAGCACCAAATGTCTGCATTCTAGAATCAGAATGTGGCGGAATTCTAGAATGCACAGCACGGCGGAATTCGAAAGTCCTAAAATGCCTGCTATCCGGAAATTAAGGTGTCTGACATCAAGAATGCTACCAAGTCAGAATTATACCATTCTGAAAGATTGTGGGATCTAGAATCAATGGACGGCTGAGTTCCAGAATGTCAGGGTGGCAAAACTCTAGAATCCTGGCGTGTCTGAACTCGAGAGTCATTCAATGTCCACATTTCGCATTACAGGGTGTCTGAAGTCCAGAAGCACCAAATGTCTGCATTCTAGAATCGGAATGTGGCGGAATTCTAGAATGCACAGCACGGCGGAATTCTAAAGTCCTAATATGCCTGCTATCCGGAAGTTAAGGTGTCTGACATCCAGAATGCTACCACGTCAGAATTATACCATTCTGAAAGATTCTGGGATCTAGAATGAATGGATGCCTGAGTTCCTGAATGTCAGTGTGGAAAAACTCTAGAATTCTTGTGTGTCTGAACTCGAGAGTCATTCAATGTCCACATTCCAGAACTCAGGATGTGTGAATTATAGAAGCACCAAATGTCTGTATTCCAGAATCGGAATGTGACGGAATTCTAGAATGCACAGCACGGTGGAATTCTAAAGTCCTAAAATGCCTGCTATCCGGAAGTTAAGGTGTCTGACATCCAGAATGCTACCACGTCAGAATTATACCACTCTGAAAGATTCTGGGATCTAGAATCAATGGACGGCTGAGTTCCAGTATGCAAAGTTGGCAAAACTCTAGAATCCTTGCGTGTCTGAACTCGAGAGTCATTCAATGTCCACATTTCGCATTACAGGGTGTCTGAATTCCAGAAGCACCAAATGTCTGCATTCTAGAATCGGAATGTGGCGGAATTCTAGAATGCACAGCACGGCGGAATTCTAAAGTCCTAAAATGCCTGCTACCCGGAAGTTAAGGTGTCTGACATCCAGAATGCTACCACGTCAGAATTATACCATTCTGAAAGATTCTGGGATCTAGAATCAATGGACGGCTGAGTTCCAGAATGTCAGGGTGGCAAAACTCTAGAATCCTTGGGTGTCTGAACTCGAGAGTCATTCAATATCCACATTCCAGGACTCTGGATGTCTGAAATATGGAAGCACCAAATGTCTGCATTCTAGAATCGGAATGTGGCAGAATTCTAGAATGCACAGCACGACAGAACTCTAAAGTCCTAAAATGCCTGCTATTCGGAAGTTAAGGTGTCTGACATCCAGAATGTTACTAGGTGAGCATTCTACCGTTTTGAGAGACTCTGGGTCCTTGAATCAATGTAGAGCAGAGATCTGGCATGTCAGGGTGTCCAAACTCTAGAATCCTTGCGTGTCTGAACTCGAGAGTCATTCAATGTCCACATTCCGTATCACAGGGTGTCTGAATTCCAGAAGCACCAAATGTCTGCATTCTAGAATCGGAATGTGGTAGAATTCTAGAATGCACAGCACGGCGGAATTCTAAAGTCCTAAAATGCCTGCTATCCGGAAGTTAAGCTGTCTGACATCCAGAATGCTACCACATCAGAATTATACCATTCTGAAACATTCTGGGATCTAGAATCAATGGACGGCTGAGTTCCAGAATGTCAGGGTGGAAAAACTCTAGAATCCTGGCGTGTCTGAACTCGAGAGTCATTCAATGTCCACATTCCAGAACTCTGGATGTCTGAATTATAGAAGCACCAAATGTCTGTATTCTAGAATCGGAATGTGGCGGAATTCTAGAATGCACAGCACGGCGGAATTCGAAAATCCTAAAATGTCTGCTATCCGGAAGTTAAGGTGTCTGACATCCAGAATTCTACCACGTCAGAATTATACCATTCTGAAACATTCAGGGATCTAGAATCAATGGACGGCTGAGTTCCAGAATGCAAGGGTTGCAAAACTGTAGAATACTTGCGTGTCTGAACTCGAGAGTCATTCAATGTCCACATTCCAGAACTCTGGATGTCTGAAATATAGAAGCAACAAATGTCTGCATTCTAGAATCAGAATGTGGCGGAATTCTAGAATGCACAGCACGGCGGAACTTTAAAGTCCTAAAATGCCTGCTATCCAGAAGTCAAGATGTCTGACATCCAGAATGTTACTAGGTCAGCATTCTAACGTTCTGAGAGATTCTGGGTTCTAGAATAAATGGATGGCAGAGTTCTGGAATGTCAGGGTGTTCAAACTCAAGAATATTACCTGTCTGAACTCGAGAGTCATTCAATGTCCACATTCCGGATCACAGGTTGTCTGAATTCCAGAAGCACCAAATGTCTGCATTCTAGAATCAGAATGTGGCGGAATTCTAGAATGCACAGCACGGCGGAATTCGAAAGTCCTAAAATGCCTGCTATCCGGAAGTTAAGGTGTCTGACATCCAGAATGCTACCACGTCAGAATTATACCATTCTGAAAGATTCTGGGATCTAGAATCAATGGACGGCTGAGTTCCAGAATGCAAGGGTGGCAAAACTCTAGAATCCTGGCGTGTCTGATCTCGAGAGTCATTCAATGTCCACATTCCAGAACTCTGGATATCTGAAATATAGAAGCACCAAATGTCTGCATTCTAGAATCGGAATGTGGCGGAATTCTAGAATGCACAGCACTACAGAATTCTAAAGTCCTAAAATGCCTGCTATCCGGAAGTTAAGGTGTCTGACATCAAGAATGCTACCAAGTCAGAATTATACCATTCTGAAAGATTCTGGGATCCAGAATCAATTTACGGCTGAGTTCCAGAATGTCAGGATTTCCAAACTCTAGAATCCTTGTGTGTCTGAACTCGAGAGTCATTCAATGTCCACATTCCAGAACTCTGTATGTCTGAATTATAGAAGCACCAAATGTCTGCATTCTAGAATCGGAATGTGGCGGAATTCTAGAATGCACAGCACGGCGGAATTTGAAAGTCCTAAAAAGCCTGCTATCTGGAAGTTAAGGTGTCTGACATCAAGAATGCTACCAAGTCAGAATTATACCATTCTGATAGATTCTGGGATCTAGAATCAATAGATGGCTGAGTTCCAGAATGTCAGGGTGGCAAAACTCTAGATTCCTGGCGTGTCTGAACTCGAGAGTCATTCAATGTCCACATTCCAGATCTCTGGATGTCTGAATTATGGAAGCAGCAAATGTCTGCATTCTAGATTCGGAATGTGGCGGAATTCTAGAATGCACAGCACGGCGGAATTCTAAAGTCCTAAAATGCCTGCTATCCGGAAGTTAAGGTGTCTGACATCCAGAATGCTACCACGTCAGAATTACACCATTCTGAAAGATTGTGGGATCTAGAATCAATGGACGGCTGAGTTCCAGAATGCAAGGGTGGCAAAACTCTAGAATCCTTGCGTGTCTGAACTCGAGAGTCATTCAATGTCCACATTCCAGAACTCTGGATGTCTGAAATATAGAAGCAACAAATGTCTGCATTCTAGAATCAGAATGTGGCGGAATTCTAGAATGCACAGCACGGCGCAACATTAAAGTCCTAAAATGCCTGCTATCCAGAAATCAAGATATCTGACATCCAGAATGTTACTAGGTCAGCATTCTACCGTTCTGAGAGATTCTGTGTTCCAGAATCAATGGACGGCAGAGTTCTGGAATGTCAGGGTGTCCAATCTCTAGAATCCTTCCGTGTCTGAACTCGTGAGTCATTCAATGTCCACATTCCGGATCACAGGGTGTCTGAATTCCAGAAGCACCAAATGTCTGCATTCTATAATTGGAATGTGGCGGAATTCTAGAATGCACAGCACGGCGGAATTCTAAGGTCCTAAAATGCCTGCTATCCGGAAGTTAAGGTGTCTGAAATCCAGAATGCTACCAAGTCAGAATTATACAATTCTGAAAGATTCTGGGATCTAGAATCAATGGACGGGTGAGTTCCAGAATGTCAGGGTGGCAAAACTCTAGAATCCTTGCGTGTCTGAACTCGAGAGTCATTCAATGTCCACATTCCAGAACTCTGGATGTCTGAATTATAGAAGCACCAAATGTCTGCATTCTAGAATCGGAATGTGGCGGAATTCTAGAATGCACAGCACGGCGGAATTCTAAAGTCCTAAAATGCCTACTAGCCGAAAGTTAAGGTGTCTGATGACCAGAATGTTACTAGGTCAGCATTCTAACGTTCTGAGAGATTCTGGGTTCTAGAATCAATGGACGGCAGAGTTCTGGAATGTCAGGGTGTCCAAACTCTAGAATCCTTGAGAGTTTGAACTCGAGAGTCATTCAATTTCCATATTCCGCGTCACAGGGTGACTGAATTCCAGAAGCACCAAATGTCTGCATTCTAGAATCGGAATGTGGCGGAATTCTAGAATGCAGAGCACGGCGGAATTCTAAAGTCCTAAAATGCCTGCTATCCGGAAGTTAAGGTGTCTGACATCCAGAATGCTACCACGTAAGATTTATACCATTCTGAAAGATTCTGGGATCTAGAATCAATGGATGCCTGAGTTCCAGAATGTCAGGGTGGCAAAACTCTAGAATCCTTGCGTGTCTGAACTCGAGAGTCATTCAATGTCCACATTCCAGAACTCTGGATGTCTGAAATATAGAAGCACCAAATGTCTGTATTCTAGAATCGGAATGTGGCGGAATTCTAGAATGCACAGCACGGCGGAATTCTAAAGTCCTAAAATGCCTGCTATCCGGAAGTTAAGGTGTCAGACATCAAGAATGTTACTAGGTCAGCATTCTACCGTTCTGAGAGATTCTGGGTTCTAGAATCAATGGACGGCAGAGATCTGGCATGTCAGGGTGTCCAAACTCTAGAATCCTTGCGTGTCTGAACTCGAAAGTCATTCAATGTCCACATTCCGGATCACAGGGTATCTGAATTCCAGAAGCACCAAATGTCTGCATTCTAGAATCGGAATGTGGCGGAATTCTAGAATGCACAGCACGGCGGAATTCTAAAGTCCTAAAATGCCTGCTATCCGGAAGTTAAGTTGTCTGACATCCAGAATGCTACCACGTCAGAATTATACCATTCTGAAACATTCTGGGATCTAGAATCAATGGACGGCTGAGTTCCAGAATGTCAGGATGGCAAAACTCTAGAATCCTTGCGTGTCTGAACTCGAGAGTCATTCAATGTCCACATTCCAGAACTCTGGATGTCTGAATTATAGAAGCACCAAATGTCTGCATTCTAGAATCGGAATATGGCGGAATTCTAGAATGCACAGCACGGCGGAATTCTAAAGTCCTAAAATGCCTTCTATCCGGAAGTTAAGGGGTCTGACATCAAGAATGCTACCAAGTCAGAATTATACCATTCTGAAAGATTCTGGGATCTAGAATCAATGGACGGCTGAGTTCCAGAACGTCAGGGTGGCAAAACTCTAGAATCCTTGTGTGTCTGAACTCGAGAGTCATTCAATGTCCACATTCCAGAACTCTGGATGTCTGAATTATAGAAGCACCAAATGTCTGCATTCTAGAATCGGAATGTGGCGGAATTCTAGAATGCACAAGCACGGCGGAATTCGAAAGTCCTAAAATGACTGCTATCCGGAAGTTAAGGTGTCTGACATCAAGAATGCTACCAAGTCAGAATTATACCATTCTGAAAGATTCTGGGATCTAGAATCAATGGACGGCTGAGTTCCAGAATGTCAGGGTGGCAAAACTCTAGAATCCTGGCGTGTCTGAACTCGAGAGTCATTCAATATCCACATTCCAGAACTCTGGATGTCTGAAATATAGAAGCACCAAATGTCTGCATTCTAGAATCAGAATGTGGCGGAATTCTAGAATGCACAGCACGCTGGAATTCTAAAGTCCTAAAATGCCTACTAGCGGAAAGTTAAGGTGTCTGATGACCAGAATGTTACTAGGTCAGCATTCTACCGTTCTGAGAGATTCTGGGTTCTAGAATAAATGGATGTCAGCGTTCTGGAATGTCAGGGTGTTCAAACTCAAGAATACTTGCGTGTCTGAACTCGAGAGTCATTCAATGTCCACATTCCGTATCACAGGGTGTCTGAATTCCAGAAGCACCAAATGTCTGCATTCTAGAATCGGAATGTGGCGGAATTCTAGAATGCACAGCACGGCGGAATTCTAAAGTCCTAAAATGCTTACTAGCCGAAAGTTAAGGTGTCTGATGACCAGAATGTTACAAGGCCAGCATTGTATCGTTCTGAGAGATTCTGGGTTCTAGAATAAATGAATGGCAGAGTTCTGGAATGTCAGGGTGTTCAAACTCAAGAATACTTGTGTGTCTGAACTCGAGAGTCATTCAATGTCCACATTCCGGATCACAGGGTGTCTGAATTCCAGAAGCACCAAATGTCTGCATTCTAGAATCGGAATGTGGCGGAATTCTAGAAGGCACAGCACGGCGGAATTCTAAAGTCCTAAAATGCCTGCTATCCGGAAGTTAAGGTGTCTGATATCCAGAATGCTACCACGTCAGAATTATACCATTCTGAAAGATTCTGGGATCTAGAATCAATGGACGGCTGAGTTCCAGAATGCAAGGGTGGCAAAACTCTAGAATACTTGCGTGTCTGAACTGGAGAGTCATTCAATGTCCACATTCCAGAACTCTGGATGTCTGAAATATAGAAGCAACAAATGTCTGCATTCTAGAATCAGAATGTGGCGGAATTCTAGAATGCACAGCACGGCGGAACTTTAAAGTCCTAAAATGCCTGCTATCCAGAAGTCAAGATGTCTGACATCCAGAATGTTACTAGGTCAGCATTCTAACGTTCTGAGAGATTCTGGGTTCTAGAATAAATGGATGGCAGAGTTCTGGAATGTGAGGGTGTTCAAACTCAAGAATACTTGCCTGTCTGAACTCGAGAGTCATTCAATGTCCACATTCCGGATAACAGGTTGTCTGAATTCCAGAAGCACCAAATGTCTGCATTCTAGAATCGGAATGTGGCGGAATTCTAGAATGCACAGCACGGCGGAATTCGAAAGTCCTAAAATGCCTGCTATCCGGAAGTTAAGGTGTCTGACATCCAGAATGCTACCACGTCAGAATTATACCATTCTGAAAGATTCTGGGATCTAGAGCCAATGGACGGCTGAGTTCCAGAATGTCAGGGTGGCAAAACTCTAGAATCCTGGCGTGTCTGAACTCGAGAGTCATTCAATGTCCACATTCCAGAACTCTGGATGTCTGAATTATGGAAGCACCAAATGTCTGCATTCTAGAATCGGAATGTGGCGTAATTCTAGAATGCACAGCACGGTGGAATTCTAAAGTCCTAAAATGCCTGCTATCCGGAAGTTAAGGTGTCTGACATCCAGAATGCTACCACGTCAGAATTATACCATTCTGAAAGATTCTGGGATCTAGAATCAATGGACGGCTGAGTTCCAGAATGCAAGGGTTGCAAAACTGTAGAATACTTGCGTGTCTGAACTCGAGAGTCATTCAATGTCCACATTCCAGAACTCTGGATGTCTGAAATATAGAAGCAACAAATGTCTGCATTCTAGAATCAGAATGTGGCGGAATTCTAGAATGCACAGCACGGCGGAACTTTAAAGTCCTAAAATGCCTGCTATCCAGAAGTCAAGATGTCTGACATCCAGAATGTTACTAGGTCAGCATTCTAACGTTCTGAGAGATTCTGGGTTCTGGAATAAATGGATGGCAGAGTTCTGGAACGTCAGGGTGTTCAAACTCAAGAATATTACCTGTCTGAACTCGAGAGTCATTCAATGTCCACATTCCGGATCACAGGTTGTCTGAATTCCAGAAGCACCAAATGTCTGCATTCTAGAATCGGAATGTGGCGGAATTCTAGAATGCACAGCACGGCGGAATTCGAAAGTCCTAAAATGCCTGCTATCGGGAAGTTAAGGTGTCTGACATCCAGAATGCTACCACGTCAGAATTATACCATTCTGAAAGATTCTGGGATCTAGAATCAATGGACGGCTGAGTTCCAGAATGCAAGGGTGGCAAAACTCTAGAATCCTGGCGTGTCTGATCTCGAGAGTCATTCAATGTCCACATTCCAGAACTCTGGATATCTGAAATATAGAAGCACCAAATGTCTGCATTCTAGAATCGGAATGTGGCGGAATTCTAGAATGCACAGCACTACAGAATTCTAAAGTCCTAAAATGCCTGCTATCCGGAAGTTAAGGTGTCTGACATCAAGAATGCTACCAAGTCAGAATTATACCATTCTGAAAGATTCTGGGATCCAGAATCAATTTACGGCTGAGTTCCAGAATGTCAGGGTGTCCAAACTCTAGAATCCTTGTGTGTCTGAACTCGAGAGTCATTCAATGTCCACATTCCAGAACTCTGTATGTCTGAATTATAGAAGCACCAAATGTCTGCATTCTAGAATCGGAATGTGGCGGAATTCTAGAATGCACAGCACGGCGGAATTTGAAAGTCCTAAAAAGCCTGCTATCTGGAAGTTAAGGTGTCTGACATCAAGAATGCTACCAAGTCAGAATTATACCATTCTGATAGATTCTGGGATCTAGAATCAATGGACGGCTGAGTTCCAGAATGTCAGGGTGGCAAAACTCTAGAATCCTGGCGTGTCTGAACTCGAGAGTCATTCAATGTCCACATTCCAGAACTCTGGATGTCTGAATTATGGAAGCACCAAATGTCTGCATTCTAGATTCGGAATGTGGCGGAATTCTAGAATGCACAGCACGGCGGAATTCTAAAGTCCTAAAATGCCTGCTATCCGGAAGTTAAGGTGTCTGACATCCAGAATGCTACCACGTCAGAATTACACCATTCTGAAAGATTGTGGGATCTAGAATCAATGGACGGCTGAGTTCCAGAATGCAAGGGTGGCAAAACTCTAGAATCCTTGCGTGTCTGAACTCGAGAGTCATTCAATGTCCACATTCCAGAACTCTGGATGTCTGAAATATAGAAGCAACAAATGTCTGCATTCTAGAATCAGAATGTGGCGGAATTCTAGAATGCACAGCATGGCGGAACATTAAAGTCCTAAAATGCCTGCTATCCAGAAGTCAAGATATCTGACATCCAGAATGTTACTAGGTCAGCATTCTACCGTTCTGAGAGATTCTGGGTTCCAGAATCAATGGACGGCAGAGTTCTGGAATGTCAGGGTGTCCAATCTCTAGAATCCTTCCGTGTCTGAACTCGTGAGTCATTCAATGTCCACATTCCGGATCACAGGGTGTCTGAATTCCAGAAGCACCAAATGTCTGCATTCTATAATCGGAATGTGGCGGAATTCTAGAATGCACAGCACGGCGGAATTCTAAGGTCCTAAAATGCCTGCTATCCGGAAGTTAAGGTGTCTGAAATCCAGAATGCTACCAAGTCAGAATTATACAATTCTGACAGATTCTGGGATCTAGAATCAATGGACGGGTGAGTTCCAGAATGTCAGGGTGTCCAAACTCTAGAATCCTTGCGTGTCTGAACTCGAGAGTCATTCAATGTCCACATTCCAGAACTCTGGATGTCTGAAATATAGAAGCACCAAATGTCTGCATTCTAGAATCGGAATGTGGCGGAATTCTAGAATGCACAGCACGGCGGAATTCTAAAGTCCTAAAATGCCTGCTATCCGGAAGTTAAGGGGTCTGACATCAAGAATGCTACGAAGTCAGAATTATACCATTCTGAAAGATTCTGGGATATAGAATCAATGGACGGCTGAGTTCCAGAACGTCAGGGTGGCAAAACTCTAAAATCCTTGTGTGTCTGAACTCGAGAGTCATTCAATGTCCACATTCCAGAACTCTGGATGTCTGAATTATAGAAGCACCAAATGTCTGCATTCTAGAATCGGAATGTGGCGGAATTCTAGAATGCACAAGCACGGCGGAATTCGAAAGTCCTAAAATGACTGCTATCCGGAAGTTAAGGTGTCTGACATCAAGAATGCTACCAAGTCAGAATTATACCATTCTGAAAGATTCTGGGATCTAGAATCAATGGACGGCTGAGTTCCAGAATGTCAGGGTGGCAAAACTCTAGAATCCTGGCGTGTCTGAACTCGAGAGTCATTCAATATCCACATTCCAGAACTCTGGATGTCTGAAATATAGAAGCACCAAATGTCTGCATTCTAGAATCGGAATGTGGCGGAATTCTTGAATGCACAGCACGGCGGAATTCGAAAGTCCTAAAATGCCTGCTATCCGGAAGTTAAGGTGTCTGACATCCAGAATGCTACCACGTCAGAATTATACCATTCTGAAAGATTCTGGGATCTAGAATCAATGGACGGCTGAGTTCCAGAAAGCAAGGGTGTCAAAACTCTAGAATCCTTGCGTGTCTGAACTCGAGAGTCATTCAATGTCCACATTCCAGATCTCTGGATGTCTGAATTATAGAAGCACCAAATGTCTGCATTCTAGAATCGGAATGTGGCAGAATTCTAGAATGCACAGCACGGCGGAATTCTAAAGTCCTAAAATGCCTACTAGTCGAAAGTTAAGGTGTCTGATGACCAGAATGTTACTAGGTCAGCATTCTAAGGTTCTGAGAGATTCTAGGTTCTAGATTCAATGGACGGCAGAGTTCTGGAATGTCAGGGTGTCCAAACTCTAGAATCCTTGAGAGTTTGAACTCGAGAGTCATTCAATTTCCATATTCCGGGTCACAGGGTGACTGAATTCCAGAAGCACCAAATGTCTGCATTCTAGAATTGGAATGTGGCGGAATTCTAGAATGCACAGCACGGCGGAATTCTAAAGTCCTAAAATGCCTGCTATCCGGAAGTTAAGGTGTCTGACATCCGGAATGCTACCACGTCAGAATTATACCATTCTGAAAGATTCTGGGATCTAGAATCAATGGACGGCTGAGTTCCAGAATGTCAGGGTGGCAAAACTCTAGAATCCTTGCGTGTCTGAACTCGAGAGTCATTCAATGTCCACATTCCAGAACTCTGGATGTCTGAATTATAGAAGCACCAAATGTCTGTAATCTAGAATCGGAATGTGGCGGAATTCTAGAATGCACAGCACGGCGGAATTCTAAAGTCCTAAAATGCCTGCTATTCGGAAGTTAAGGTGTCTGACATCAAGAATGTTACTAGGTCAGCATCCTACCGTTCTGAGAGATTCTGGGTTCTAGAATCAATGGACGGCAAAGATCTGGCATGTCAGGGTGTCCAAACTCTAGAATCCTTGCGTGTCTGAACTCGAGAGTCATTCAATGTCCACATTCCAGAACTCTGGATGTCTGAATTATAGAAGCACCAAATGTCTGCATTCTAGAATCGGAATGTGGCGGAATTCTAGAATGCACAGCACGGCGGAATTCTAAAGTCCTAAAATGCCTACTAGCCGAAAGTTAAGGTGTCTGATGACCAGAATGTTACTAGGTCAGCATTCTAAGGTTCTGAGAGATTCTAGGTTCTAGATTCAATGGACGGCAGAGTTCTGGAATGTCAGGGTGTCCAAACTCTAGAATCCTTGAGAGTTTGAACTCGAGAGTCTTTCAATTTCCATATTCCGGGTCACAGGGTGACTGAATTCCAGAAGCACCAAATGTCTGCATTCTAGAATTGGAATGTGGCGGAATTCTAGAATGCACAGCACGGCGGAATTCTAAAGTCCTAAAATGCCTGCTATCCGGAAGTTAAGGTGTCTGACATCCGGAATGCTACCACGTCAGAATTATACCATTCTGAAAGATTCTGGGATCTAGAATCAATGGACGGCTGAGTTCCAGAATGTCAGGGTTGCAAAACTCTAGAATCCTTGCGTGTCTGAACTCGAGAGTCATTCAATGTCCACATTCCAGAACTCTGGATGTCTGAAATATAGAAGCACCAAATGTCTGCATTCTAGAATCGGAATGTGGCGGAATTCTAGAATGCACAGCACGGCGGAATTCTAAAGTCCTAAAATGCCTGCTATTCGGAAGTTAAGGTGTCTGACATCAAGAATGTTACTAGGTCAGCATCCTACCGTTCTGAGAGATTCTGGGTTCTAGAATCAATGGACGGCAGAGATCTGGCATGTCAGGGAATCCAAACTCTAGAATCCTTGCGTGTCTGAACTCGAGAGTCATTCAATGTCCACATTCCGGATCACAGGGTGTCTGAATTCCAGAAGCACCAAATGTCTGCATTCTAGAATCGGAATGGGGTAGAATTCTAGAATGCACAGCACGGCGGAATTCGAGAGTCCTAAAATGCCTGCAATCGGGAAGTTAAGGTGTCTGACACCCAGAATGCTACCACATCAGAATTATACCATTCTGAAACATTCTGGGATCTAGAATCAATGGACGGGTGAGTTCCAGAATGTCAGTGTTGCAAAACTCTAGAATCCTGGCGTGTCTGAACTCGAGAGTCATTCAATGTCCACATTCCAGAACTCTGGATGTCTGAATTACAGAAGCACCAAATGTCTGCATTCTAGAATCGGAATGTGGCGGAATTCTAGAATGCAGAGCACGGCGGAATTCTAAAGTCCGAAAATGCTTGCTATCCAGAAGTTAAGTTGTCTGACATCCAGAATGCTCCCACGTCAGAATTATACCATTCTGAAAGATTCTGGGATCTAGAATCAATGGACGGCTGAGTTCCAGAATGTCAGGGTGGCAAAACTCTAGAATCCTTGCGTGTCTGAACTCGAGAGTCATTCAATGTCCATATTCCAGAACTCTGGATGTCTGAATTATAGAAGCACCAAATGTCTGCATTCTAGAATCGGAATGCGGCGGAATTCTAGAATGCACAGCACGGCGGAATTCTTAAGTCCTAAAATGCCTGCTATCCGGAAGTTAAGGTGTCTGACATCCAGAATGCTACCACGTCAGAATTATACCATTCTGAAAGATTCTGGGATCTAGAATCAATGGACGGCTGAGTTCCAGAATGCAATGGTGGCAAAACTCTAGAATCCTTGCGTGTCTGAACTCGAGAGTCATTCAATGTCCACATTCCAGAACTCTGGGTGTCTGAAATATAGAAGCACCAAATGTCTGCATTCTAGAATCGGAATGTGGCGGAATCCTAGAATGCACAGCACGGCGGAATTCGAAAGTCCTAAAATGCCTGCTATACGGAAGTCAAGGTTTCTGACATCCACAATTTTGCTAAGTCAGCATTCTACCGGTCTGAGAGATTCTGGGTTCTAGAATCAATGGATGGCAGAGTTCTGGAATGTCAGGGTGTTCGAACTCAAAAATACTTGCGTGTCTGAACTCGAGAGTCATTCAATGTCCACATTCCGCATCACACGGTTTCTGAATTCCAGAAGCACCAAATGTCTGCATTCTAGAATCGGAATGTGGCGGAATTATTGAATGCACAGCACGGCGGAATTCGAAAGTCCTAAAATGCCTGCTATCCGGAAGTTAAGGTGTCTGACATCCAGAATGCTACCACGTCAGAATTATACCATTCTGAAAGATTCTGGGATCTAGAATCAATGGACGGCTGAGTTCCAGAACGCAAGGGTGGCAAAACTCTAGAATCCTTGCGTGTCTGAACTCGAGAGTCATTCAATGTCCACATTCCAGAACTCTGGATGTCTGAAATATAGAAGCACCAAATGTCTGCATTCTAGAATCGGAATGTGGCGGAATTCTACAATGCACAGCACGGCAGAATTCTGAAGTCCTAAAATGCCTGATATTCGTAAGTTAAGGTGTCTGACATCAAGAATGTTACTAGGTCAGCATTCTACCGTTCTGAGAGATTCTGGGTTCCAGAATCAATGGACGGCAGAGTTCTGGAATGTCAGGGTGTCCAATCTCTAGAATCCTTACGTGTCTGAACTCGTGAGTCATTCAATGTCCACATTCCGGATCACAGGGTGTCTGAATTCCAGAAACACCAAATGTCTGCATTCTACAATCGGAATGTGGCGAAATTCTAGAATGCACTGCACTGCGGATTTCTAAAGTCCTAAAATGCCTGCTATCCGGAAGTTAAGGTGTCTGACATCCAGAATGCTACCAAGTCAGAATTATACCATTCTGAAAGATTCTGGGATCTAGAATCAATGGACGGGTGAGTTCCAGAATGTCAGGGTGGCAAAACTCTAGAATCCTTGCGTGTCTGAACTCGAGTGTCATTCAATGTCCACATTCCAGAACTCTGGATGTCTGAATTATAGAAGCACCAAATGTCTGCATTCTAGAATCGGAATGTGGTGGAATTCTAGAATGCACAGCACGGCGGAATTCTGAAGTCCTAAAATGCCTACTAGCCGAAAGTTAAGGTGTCTGATGACCAGAATGTTACTAGGTCAGCATTCTAACCTTCTGAGAGATTCTGGGTTCTAGAATCAATGGACGGCAGAGTTCTGGAATGTCAGGGTGTCCAAACTCTAGAATCCTTGAGAGTTTGAATTCGAGAGTCATTCAATTTCCATATTCCGGGTCACAGGGTGACTGATTTCCAGAAGCACCAAATGTCTGCATTCTAGAATCGGAATGTGGTACAATTCTAGAATGCACAGCACGGTGGAATTCTAAAGTCGTAAAATGCCTGCTATCCGGAAGTTAAGGTGTCTGACATCCAGAATGCTACCACATCAGAATTATACTATTCTGAAACATTCTGGGATCTAGAATCAATGGACGGGTGAGTTCCAGAATGTCAGGGTTGCAAAACTCTAGAATCCTTGCGTGTCTGAACTCGAGAGTCATTCAATGTCCACATTCCAGAACTCTGGATGTCTGAATTATAGAAGAACCAAATGTCTGCATTCTAGAATCGGAATGTGGCGGATTTCTAGAATGCACAGCACGGCGGAATTCTAAAGTCCTAAAATGCCTACTAGCCGAAAGTAAAGGTGTCTGATGACCAGTATGTTACTAGGTCAGGATTCTACCGTTCTGAGAGATTCTGGGTTCTAGAATCAATGGATGGCAGAGATCTGGAATGTCAGGGTGTCCAAACTCTAGAATCCTTGCGTGTCTGATCTCGAGAGTCATTCAATGTCCACATTCCGGATCACAGGGTGTCTGAATTCCAGAAGCACCAAATGTCTGCATTCTAGAATCGGAATGTGGTAGAATTCTAGAATGCACAGCACGGCGGAATTCGAAAGTCCTAAAATGCCTGCTATCCGGAAGTTAAGCTTACTGACATCAAGAATGCTACCAAGTCAGAATTATACCATTCTGAAAGATTCTGGGATCTAGAATCAATGGACGGCTGAGTTCCAGAATGCAAGGGTGGCAAAACTCTAGAATCCTTGCGTGTCTGAACTCTAGAGTCATTCAATGTCCACATTCCAGAACTCTGGATGTCTGAATTATAGAAGCACCAAATGTCTGCATTCTAGAATCGGTATGTGGCGGAATTCTAGAATGCACAGCACGGCGGAATTCTAAAGTCCTAAAATGCCTGCTATCCGGAAGTTAAGGTGTCTGACATCAAGAATGCTACCAAGTCAGAATTATACCATTCTGAAAGATTCTGGGATCTAGAATCAATGGACGGCTGAGTTCCAGAATGTCAGGGTTTCCAAACTCTAGAATCCTTGCGTGTCTGAACTCGAGAGTCATTCAATGTCCACATTCCAGAACTCTGGATGTCTGAATTATAGAAGCACCAAATGTCTGCATTCTAGAATCGGAATGTGGCGGAATTCTAGAATGCACAGCACGGCGGAATTCTAAAGTCCTAAAATGCCTACTAGCCGAAAGTTAAGGTGTCTGATGACCAGAATGTTACTAGGTCAGCATTCTACCGTTCTGAGAGATTCTGGTTTCTAGAATAAATGGATGGCAGAGTTCTGGAATGTCAGGGTGTTCAAACTCAAGAATACTTGCGTGTCTGAACTCGAGAGTCATTCAATGTCCACATTCCGGACCACAGGGTGTCTGAATTCCAGAGGCACCAAATGTCTGCGTTCCAGAATCGGAATGTGGCGGAATTCTAGAATGCACAGCACGGCGGAATTCGAAAGTCCTAAAATGCCTGCTATCCGGAAGTTAAGGTGTCTGACATCCAGAATGCTACCACGTCAGAATTATACCATTCTGAAAGATTCTGGGATCTAGAATCAATGGACGGCTGAGTTCCAGAATGTCAGGGTGGCAAAACTCTAGAATCCTGGCGTGTCTGAACTAGAGAGCCATTCAATGTCCACATTCCAGAACTCTGGATGTCTGAATTATAGAAGCACCAAATGTCTGCATTCTAGAATCGGAATGTGGCGGAATTCTAGAATGCACAGCACGGCGGAATTCTAAAATACTAAAATGCCTGCTATCCGGAAGTTAACGTGTCTGACATCAAGAATGCTACCAAGTCAGAATTATACCATTCTGAAAGATTCTGGGATCTAGAATCAATGGACGACTGAGTTCCAGAATGTCAGGGTGGCAAAACTCTAGAATCCTTGCGGGTCTGAACTCGAGAGTCATTCAATGTCCACATTACAGAACTCTGGATGTCTGAATTACAGAAGCACCAAATGTCTGCATTCTAGAATCGGAATGTGGCGGAATTCTAGAATGCACAGCACGGTGGAATTCTAAAGTCCTAAAATGCCTGCTATCCGGAAGTTAAGGTGTCTGACATCAAGAATGCTACCAAGTCAGAATTATACCATTCTGAAAGATTCTGGGATCTAGAATCAATGGACGGCTGAGTTCCAGAATGTCAGGGTGGCAAAACTCTAGAATCCTTGCATGTCTGAACTCGAGAGTCATTCAATGTCCACATTCCACAACTCTGGATGTCTGAATTATAGAAGCACCAAATGTCTGCATTCTAGAATCGGAATGTGGCGGAATTCTAGAATGCACAGCACGGCGGAATTCTAAAGTCCTAAAATGCCTGCTATCCGGAAGTTAAGGTGTCTGACATCTAGAATGTTTCTAGGTCAGCATTCTACCGTTCTGAGAGATTCTCGGTTCTAGAATCAATGGACGCAGAGATATGGCATGTCAGGGTGTCCAAACTCTAGAATCCTTGCGTGTCTGGACTCAAGAGTCATTCAATGTCCACATTCCGGATCACAGGGTGTCTGAATTCCAGAAGCACCAAATGTCTGCATTCTAGAATCGGAATGTGTCGGAATTCTAGAATGCACAGCACGGCGGAATTCTAAAGTCCTAAAATGCCTGCTATCCGGAAGTTAAGGTGTCTGACATCCAGAAAGCTACCACGTCAGAATTATACCATTCTGAAAGATTCTGGGATCTAGAATCAATGGACGGCTGAGTTCCAGAATGTCAGGGTTTCCAAACTCTAGAATCCTTGCGTGTCTGAACTCGAGAGTCATTCAATATCCACATTCCAGGACTCTGGATGTCTGAAATATTGAAGCACCAAATGTCTGCATTCTAGAATCGGAATGTGGCGGAATTCTAGAATGCACAGCACGACAGAATTCTAAAGTCCTAAAATGCCTGCTATTCGGAAGTTAAGGTGTCTGACATCCAGAATGTTACTAGGTCAGCATTCTACCGTTCTGAGAGATTCTGGGTTCTAGAATCAATGGACGGCAGAGTTCTGGAATGTCAGGGTGTCCAAACTCTAGAATCTTTCCGTGTCTGAACTCGTGAGTCATTCAATGTCCACATTCCGGATAACAGGGTGTCTGAATTCCAGAAGCACCAAATGTCTGCATTCTAGAATCAGAATGTGGCGGAATTCTAGAATGCACAGCACGGCGGAATTCGAAAGTCCTAAAATGCCTGCTATCGGGAAGTTAAGGTGTCTGACATCCAGAATGCTACCACGTCAGAATTATACCATTCTGAAAGATTCTGGGATCTAGAATCAATGGACGGCTGAGTTCCAGAATGTCAGGGTGGCAAAACTCTAGAATCCTTTCGTGTCTGAACTCGAGAGTCATTCAATGTCCACATTCCAGAACTCTGGATGTCTGAAATATAGAAGCACCAAATGTCTGCATTCTAGAATTGGAATGTGGCCGAATTCTAGAATGCACAACACGGCGGAATTCTAAAATCCTAAAATGCCTGCTATCCGGAAGTTAAGGTGTCTGACATCAAGAATGCTACCAAGTCAGAATTATAACATTCTGAAAGATTCTGGGATCTAGAATCAATGGACGGCTGTGTTCCAAAATGTCAGTGTGGCAAAACTCTAGAATCCTTGCGTGTCTGAAGTCGAGAGTCATTCAATGTCCACATTCCAGAACTCTGGATGTCTGAAATATAGAAGCACCAAATGTCTGCATTCTAGAATCGGAATGTGGCGGAATTCTAGAATGCACAGCACGGTGGAATTCTAAAGTCCTAAAATGCCTACTAGCGGAAAGTTAAGGTGTCTGATGACCAGAATGTTACTAGGTCAGCATTCTACCGTTCTGAGAGATTCCGGGTTCTAGAATAAATGGATGTCAGAGTTCTGGAATGTCAGGGTGTTCAAACTCAAGAATACTTGCGTGTCTGAACTCGAGAGTCATTCAATGTCCACATTCCGTATCACAGGGTGTCTGAATTCCAGAAGCACCAAATGTCTGCATTCTAGAATCGGAATGTGGCGGAATTCTAGAATGCACAGCACGGCGGAATTCTAAAGTCCTAAAATGCCTACTAGCCGAAAGTTAAGGTGTCTGATGACCAGAATGTTACAAGGCCAGCATTCTATCGTTCTGAGAGATTCTGGGTTCTAGAATAAATGAATGGCAGAGTTCTGGAATGTCAGGGTGTTCAAACTCAAGAATACTTGCGTGTCTGAACTCGAGAGTCATTCAATGTCCACATTCCGGATCACAGGGTGTCTGAATTCCAGAAGCACCAAATGTCTGCATTCTAGAATCGGAATGTGTCGGAATTCTAGAATGCACAGCACGGCGGAATTCTAAAGTCCTAAAATGCCTGCTATCCGGAAGTTAAGGTGTCTGACATCCAGAATGCTACCACGTCAGAACTATACCATTCTGAAAGATTCTGGGATCTAGAATCAATGGACGGCTGAGTTCCAGAATGCAAGGGTGGCAAAACTCTAGAATACTTGCGTGTCTGAACTCGAGAGTCATTCAATGACCACATTCCAGAACTCTGGATGTCTGAAATATAGAAGCAACAAATGTCTGTATTCTAGAATCAGAATGTGGCGGAATTCTAGAATGCACAGCACGGCGGAACTTTAAAGTCCTAAAATGCCTGCTATCCAGAAGTCAAGATGTCTGACATCCAGAATGTTATTAGGTCAGCATTCTAACGTTCTGAGATATTCTGGGTTCTAGAATAAATGGATGGCAGAGTTCTGGAATGTCAGGGTGTTCAAACTCAAGAATACTTGCCTGTCTGAACTCGAGAGTCATTCAATGTCCACATTCTGGATCACAGGTTGTCTGAATTCCAGAAGCACCAAATGTCTGCATTCTAGAATCGGAATGTGGCGGAATTCTAGAATGCACAGCACGGCGGAATTCGAAAGTCCTAAAATGCCTGCTATCCGGAAGTTAAGGTGTCTGACATCCAGAATGCTACCACGTCAGAATTATACCATTCTGAAAGATTCTGGGATCTAGAGTCAATGGACGGCTGAGTTCCAGAATGTCAGGGTGGCAAAACTCTAGAATCCTGGCGTGTCTGAACTCGAGAGTCATTCAATGTCCACATTCCAGAACTCTGGATGTCTGAATTATGGAAGCACCAAATGTCTGCATTCCAGAATCGGAATGTGGCGGAATTCTAGAATGCACAGCACGGTGGAATTCTAAAGTCCTAAAATGCCTGCTATCCGGAAGTTAAGGTGTCTGACATCCAGAATGCTACCACGTCAGAATTATACCATTCTGAAAGATTCTGGGATCTAGAATCAATGGACGGCTGAGTTCCAGAATGCAAGGGTTGCAAAACTGTAGAATACCTGCATGTCTGAACTCGAGAGTCATTCAATGTCCACATTCCAGAACTCTGGATGTCTGAAATATAGAAGCAACAAATGTCTGCATTCTAGAATCAGAATGTGGCGGAATTCTAGAATGCACAGCACGGCGGAATTCAAAAGTCCTAAAATGCCTGCTATCCGGAAGTTAAGGTGTCTGACATCCAGAATGCTACCACGTCAGAATTATACCATTCTGAAAGATTCTGGGATCTAGAATCAATGGACGGTTGAGTTCCAGAATGCAAGGGTGGCAAAACTCTAGAATGCTGGCGGGTCTGATCTCGAGAGTCATTCAATGACCACATTCCAGAACTCTGGATATCTGAAATATAGAAGCACCAAATGTCTGCATTCTAGAATCGGAATGTGGCGGAATTCTAGAATGCACAGCACTACAGAATTCTAAAGTCCTAAAATGCCTGCTATCCGGAAGTTAAGGTGTCTGACATCAAGAATGCTACCAAGTCAGAATTATACCATTCTGAAAGATTCTGGGATCCAGAATCAATTTACGGCTGAGTTCCAGAATGTCAGGGTGTCAAAACTCTAGAATCCTTGTGTGTCTGAACTCGAGAGTCATTCAATGTCCACATTCCAGAACTCTGTATGTCTGAATTATAGAAGCACCAAATGTCTGCATTCTAGAATCGGAATGTGGCGGAATTCTAGAATGCACAGCACGGCGGAATTTGAAAGTCCTAAAAAGCCTGCTATCTGGAAGTTAAGGTGTCTGACATCAAGAATGCTACCAAGTCAGAATTATACCATTCTGATAGATTCTGTTATCTAGAATCAATGGACGGCTGAGTTCCAGAATGTCAGGGTGGCAAAACTCTAGAATCCTTGCGTGTCTGAACTCGAGAGTCATTCAATGTCCACATTCCAGAACTCTGGATGTCTGAAATATAGAAGCACCAAATGTCTGCATTCTAGAATCGGAATGTGGCGGAATTCTAGAATGCACAGCACGGCGGAATTCTAAAGTCCTAAAATGCCTGATATTCGGAAGTTAAGGAGTCTGACATCCAGAATATTACTAGGTCAGCTTTCTATCGTTCTGAGAGATTCTGGGTTCTGGAATCAATGGACGGCAGAGTTCTTGAATGTCAGGGTGTCCAAACTCTAGAATCCTTCCGTGTCTGAACTCGTGAGTCATTCAATGTCCACATTCCGGATCACAGGGTGTCTGAATTCCAGAAGCACCAAATGTCTGCATTCTAGAATCGGAATGTGGCGGAATTCTAGAATGCACAGCACGGCAGAATTCTAAAGACCTAAAATGCCTGATATTCGGAAGTTAAGGAGTCTGACATCCACAATGTTACTAGGTCAGCATTCTACCGTTCTGAGAGATTCTGTGTTCTAGAATCAATGGACGGCAGAGTTCTGGAATGTCAGGATGTCCAAACTCTAGAATCCTTCCGTGTCTGAACTCGTGAGTCATTCAATGTCCACATTCCGGATCACAGGGTGTCTGAATTCCAGAAGCACCAAATGTCTGCATTCTAGAATCGGAATGTGGCGGAATTCTAGAATGCACACCACGGCGGAATTCGAAAGTCCTAAAATGACTGCTATCGGGAAGTTAAGGTGTCTGACATCCAGAATGCTACCACGTCAGAATTATACCATTCTGAAAGATTCTGGGATCTAGAATTAATGGACGGCTGAGTTCCAGAATGTCAGGGTGGCAAAACTCTAGAATCCTTGCGTGTCTGAACTCGAGAGTCATTCAATGTCCACATTCCAGAACTCTGGATGTCTGAATTATAGAAGCACCAAATGTCTGCATTCCAGAATCGGAATGTGGCGGAATTCTAGAATGCACAGCACGTCGGAATTCTAAAATCCTAAAATGCCTGCTATCCGGAAGTTAAGGTGTCTGACATCAAGAATGCTACCAAGTCAGAATTATACCATTCTGAAAGATTCTGGGATCTAGAATCAATGGACGGCTGAGTTCCAGAATGTCAGGGTGGCAAAACTCTAGAATCCTTGCGTGTCTGAACTCGAGAGTCATTCAATGTCCACATTCCAGAACTCTGGATGTCTGAATTATAGAAGCACCAAATGTCTGCATTCTAGAATCGGAATGTGGCAGAATTCTAGAATGCACAGCACGGCGGAATTCTAAAGTCCTAAAATGCCTGCTATCCGGAAGTTAAGGTGTCTGACATTAAGAATGCTACCAAGTCAGAATTATACCATTCTGAAAGATTCTGGGATCTAGAATCAATGGACGGCTGAGTTCCAGAACGCAAGGTTGTCAAAACTCTAGAATCCTTGCTTGTCTGAACTCGAGAGTCATTAAATGTCCACATTCCAGAACTCTGGATGTCTGAATTATAAAAGCACCAAATGTCTGCATTCTAGAATCGGAATGTGGCGCAATTCTAGAATGCACAGCACGGCGGAATTCGGAAGTCCTAAAATGCCTGCTATCCCGGAGGTAAGGTGTCTGACATCCAGAATGTTACTAGGTCAGCATTCTACCGTTCTGAGAGATTCTGGGTTCTAGAATCAATGGACGGCAGAGATCTGGCATGTCAGGGTGTCCAAACTCTAGAATCCTTGCGTGTCTGACCTCGAGAGACATTCAATGTCCATATTCCGGATCACAGGGTGTCTGAATTCCAGAAGCACCAAATGTCTGCATTCTAGAATCGGAATGTGGTAGAATTCTAGAATGCACAGCACGGCGGAATTCTAAAGTCCTAAAATGCCTGCTATCCGGAAGTTAAGGTGTCTGACATCCAGAATGGTACTACATCAGAATTATACCATTCTGAAACATTCTGGGATCTAGAATCAATGGACGGCTGAGTTCCAGAATGCAAGGGTGGCAAAACTCTAGAATCCTTGCGTGTCTGAACTCGAGAGTCATTCAATGTCCACATTCCAGAACTCTGGATGTCTGAATTATAGAAGCACCAAATGTCTGCATTCTAGAATCGGAAAGTGGCGGAATTCTAGAATGCACAGCACGGCGGAATTCGAAAGTCCTAAAATGCCTACTAGCCGAAGGTTAAGGTGTCTGATGACCAGAATGTTACTAGGTCAGCATTCTACCATTCTGAGAGATTCTGGGTTCTAGAATCAATGGACGGCATAGTTCTGGAATGTCAGGGTGTAGAAACTCTAGAATCCTTGAGTGTTTGAACTCGAGAGTCATTCAATTTCCATATTCTGGGTCACAGGGTGACTGAATTCCAGAAGCACCAAATATCTGCATTCTAGAATCGGAATGTGGCGGAATTATAGAATGCACAGCACGGCGGAATCCGAAAGTCCTAAAATGCCTGCTATCCGGAAGTTTAGGTGTCTGACATCCAGAATGCTACCACGTCAGATTTATACCATTCTGAAAGATTCTGGGATCTAGAATCAATGGACGGCTGAGTTCCAGAATGTCAGGGTGGCAAAACTCTAGAATCCTTGCGTGTCTGAACTCGAGAGTCATTCAATGTCCACATTCCAGAACTCTGGATGTCTGAATTATAGAAGCACCAAATGTCTGCATTCTAGAATCGGAATGTGGCGGAATTCAAGAATGCATAGCACGGCGGAATTCTAAAGTCCTAAAATGCCTGCTATCCGGAAGTTAAGCTTTCTGACATCAAGAATGCTACCAAGTCAGAATTATACCATTCTGAAAGATTCTGGGATCTAGAATCAATGGACGGCTGAGTTCCAGAATGCAAGGGTGGCAAAACTCTAGAATCCTTGCGTGTCTGAACTCGACAGTCATTCAATGTCCACATTCCAAAACTCTGGATGTCTGAATTATAGAAGCACCAAATGTCTGCATTCTAGAATCGGAATGTGGCGGAATTCTAGAATGCACAGCACGGCGGAATTCTAAAGTCCTAAAATGCCTGCTATCCGGAAGTTAAGGTGTCTGACATCAAGAATGCTACCAAGTCAGAATTATACCATTCTGAAAGATTCTGGTATCTAGAATCAATGGACGGCTGAGTTTCAGAACGTCAGGGTGGCAAAACTCTAGAATGCTTGCGGGTCTGAACTCGAGAGTCATTCAATGTCCACATTCCAGAACTCTGGATGTCTGAATTATAGAAGCACCAAATGTCTGCATTCTAGAATCGGAATGTGGCGGAATTCAAGAATGCATAGCACGGCGGAATTCTAAAGTCCTAAAATGCCTGCTATCTGGAAGTTAAGCTTTCTGACATCAAGAATGCTACCAAGTCAGAATTATACCATTCTGAAAGATTCTGGGATCTAGAATCAATGGACGGCTGAGTTCCAGAAAGCAAGGGTGGCAAAACTCTAGAATCCTTGCGTGTCTGAACTCGACAGTCATTCAATGTCCACATTCCAAAACTCTGGATGTCTGAATTATAGAAGCACCAAATGTCTGCATTCTAGAATCGGAATGTGGCGGAATTCTAGAATGCACAGCACGGCGGAATTCTAAAGTCCTAAAATGCCTGCTATCCGGAAGTTAAGGTGTCTGACATCCAGAATGTTTCTAGGTCAGCATTCTACCGTTCTGAGAGATTCTGGGTTCTAGAATCAATGGACGGCAGAGATCTGGCATGTCAGGGTGTCCAAACTCTAGAATCCTTGCGTGTCTGAACTCGAGAGTCATTCAATGTCCACATTCCGGATCACAGGGTGTCTGAATTCCAGAAGCACCAAATGTCTGCATTCTAGAATCGGAATGTGGTAGAATTCAAGAATGCACAGCACGGCGGAATTCTAAAGTCCTAAAATGCCTGCTATCCGGAAGTTAAGGTGTCTCACATCCAGAATTCTACCACGTCAGAATTATACCATTCTGAAAGATTCTGGGATCTAGAATCAATTGACGGCTGAGTTCCAGAATGTCAGGGTTTCCAAACTCTAGAATCCTTGCGTGTCTCAACTCGAGAGTCACTCAATATCCACATTCCAGGACTCTGGATGTCTGAAATATAGAAGCACCAAATGTCTGCATTCTAGAATCGGAATGTGGCGGAATTCTAGAATGCACAGCACGGCAGAATTCTAAAGTCCTAAAATGCCTGCTATTCGGAAGTAAAGGTGACTGACATCCAGAATGTTACTAGGTCAGCATTCTACCGTTCTGAGAGATTCTGGGTTCTAGAATCGATGGACGGCAGAGTTCTGGAATGTCAGGGTGTCCAAACTCAAGAATCCTTCCGTGTCTGAACTCGAGAGTCATTCAATGTCCACATTCCGGATCACAGGGTGTCTGAATTCCAGAAGCACCAAATGTCTGCATTCTAGAATCGGAATGTGGCGGAATTCTAGAATGCACAGCACGGCGGAATTCTAAAGTCCTAAAATGCCGGCTGTCCGGAAGTTAAGGTGTCTGACATCAAGAATGCTACCAAGTCAGAATTTTACCATTCTGAAAGATTCCTGGATCTAGAATCAATGGATGGCTGAGTTCCAGAATATCAGGGTGCCAAAACTCTAGAATCCTTGCGTGTCTGACCTCGAGAGCCATTCAATGTCCACATTCCAGAACTCTGGATGTCTGAATTATAGAAGCACCAAATGTCTGCATTCTAGAATCGGAATGTGGCGGAATTCTAGAATGCACAGCACGGCGGAATTCTAAAGTCCTAAAATGCCTACTAGCCGAAAGTTAAGGTGTCTGATGACCAGAATGTTACTAGGTCAGCATTCTACCGTTCTGAGAGATTCTGGGTTCTAGAATCAATGGACGGCAGAGTTCTGGAATGTCAGGTTGTCCAAACTCTAGAATCCTTGAGTGTTTGAACTCGAGAGTCATTCAATTTCCATATTCCGGGTCACAAGGTCACTGAATTCCAGAAGCACCAAATGTCTGCATTCTAGAATCGGAATGTGGCGGAATTCTAGAATGCAGAGCACGGCGGAATTCTAAAGTCCTAAAATGCCTGCTATCCGGAAGTTAAGGTGTCTGACATCCAGAAGGCCACCACGTCAGCATTATACCATTCTGAAAGACTCTGGGATCTAGAATCAATGGACGGCTGAGTTCCAGAATGTCAGGGTTTCCAAACTCTAGAATCCTTGCGTGTCTGAACTCGAGAGTCATTCAATAACCACATTCCAGGACTCTGGATGTCTGAAATATTGAAGCACCAAATGTCTGCATTCTAGAATCGGAATGTGGCGGAATTATAGAATGCACAGCACGACAGAATTCTAAAGTCCTAAAATGCCTGCTATTCGGAAGTTAAGGTGTCTGACATCCAGAATGTTACTAGGTCAGCATTCTACCATTCTGAGAGATTCTGGGTTCTAGAATCAATGGACGGCAGAGTTCTGGAATGTCAGGGTGTCCAAACTCTAGATTCCTTCCGTGTCTGAACTCGTGAGTCATTCAATGTCCACATTCCGGATCACAGGGTGTCAGAATTCCAGAAGCACCAAATGTCTGCATTCTAGAATCGGAATGTGGTAGAATTCTAGAATGCACAACACGGTGGAATTCTAAAGTCATAAAATGCCTGCTATCCAGAAGTTAAGGTGTCTGATATCCAGAATGGTACCACATCAGAATTATACCATTCTGAAACATTCTGGGATCAAGAATCAATGGACGGGTGAGTTCAAGAATGTCAGGGTGGCAAAACTCTAGAATCCTGGCATGTCTGAACTCGAGGGTTATGCAATGTCCACATTCCAGAACTCTGGATGTCTGAATAATAGAAGCAGCAAATGTCTGCATTCTAGAATCGGAATGTGGCGGAATTCCAGAATGCACAGGACGGCGGAATTCTAAAGTCCTAAAATGCCTACTAGCCGAAAGTTAAGGTGTCTGATGACCAGAATGTTACTAGGTCAGCATTCTACCGTTCTGAGGGATTCTGTGTTCTAGAATCAATGGACGGCAGAGTTCTGGAAAGTCAGGGTGTCCAAACTCTAGAATCCTTGAGGGTTTGAACTCGAGAGTCATTCAATGTCCACATTCCGGGTCACAGGATGACTGAATTCCAGAAGCACCAAATGTCTGCATTCTAGAATCGGAATGTGGCGGAATTCTAGAATGCACAGCACGGCGGAATTCTAAAGTCCTAAAATGCCTGCTATCCGGAAGTTAAGGTGTCTGACATCAAGAATGCTACCAAGTCAGTATTATACCATTCTGAAAGATTCTGGGATCTAGAATCAATGGACAGCTGAGTTCCGGAATGTCAGGGTGGCAAAACTCTAGAATCCTTGCGTGTCTGAACTCGAGAGTCATTCAATGTCCGCATTCCGGATCACAGGGTGTCAGAATTCCAGAAGCACCAAATGTCTGCATTCTAGAATCGGAATGTGTCAGAATTCTAGGATGCACAGCACGGCGGAATTCTAAAGTCCTAAAATGAATGCTATCCGGAAGTTAATGTGTCTGACATCCAGAATGCTAACACGTCAGAATTATACCATTCTGAAAGATTCTGGGATCTAGAATCAATGGACGGCTGAGTTCCAGAATGTCAGGGTGGCAAAACTCTAGAATGCTTGCGTGTCTGAACTCGAGATTCATTCAATGTCCATATTCCAGAACTCTGGATGTCTGAATTATAGAAGCACCAAATGTCTGCATTCTAGAATCGGAATGTGGCGGAATTCTAGAATGCACAGCACGGCGGAATTCTAAAGTCCTAAAATGCCTGCTATCCGGAAGTTAAGGTTTCTGACATCAATAACGCTACCAAGTCAGAATTATAACATTCTGAAATATTCTGGGATCTAGAATCAATGGATGGCTGAGTTCCAGAATGTCAGGGTGGCAAAACTCTAGAATCCTTGCGTGTCTGAACTCGAGAGTCATTCAATGTCCACATTCCAGAACTCTGGATGTCTGAATTATAGAAGCACCAAATGTCTGCATTCTAGAATCGGAATGTGGCGGAATACTAGAATGCACAGCACGGCGGAATTCTAAAGTCCTAAAATGCCTACTAGCCGAAAGTTAAGGTGTCTGATGACCAGAATGTTACTAGGTCAGCATTCTACCGTTCTGAGAGATTCTGGGTTCTAGAATCAATGGACGACAGAATTCTGGAATGTCAGGGTGTCCAAACTCTAGAATCCTTGAGTGTTTGAACTCGAGAGTAATTCAATGTCCACATTCCAGGTCACAGGATGACTGAATTCCAGAAGCACCAAATGTCTGCATTCTAGAATCGGAATGTGGCGGAATTCTAGAATGCACAACACGGCGGAATTCTAAAGTCCTAAAATGCCTGCTATCCGGAATTTAAGGTGTCTGACATCCAGAATGCTACCACGTCAGAATTATACCATTCTGAAACATTCTTGGATCTAGAATCAATGGACGGCTGAGTTCCAGAATGTCAGGGTTTCCAAACTCTAGAATCCTTGCGTGTCTGAACTCGAGAGTCATTCAATGTCCACATTCCAGAACTCTGGATGTCTGAATTATAGAAGCACCAAATGTCTGCATTCTAGAATTGGAATGTGGCAGAATTCTAGAATGCACAACACGGCGGAATTCTAAAGTCCTAAAACACCTGCTATCCGGAAGTTAAGGTGTCTGACATCAAGAATGCTACCAAGTCAGAATTATACCATTCTGAAAGATTCTGGTATCTAGAATCAATGGAGGGCTGAGTTCCAGAATGTCAGGGTGGCAAAACTCTAGTATCCTTGTGTGTCTGAACTCGAGAGTCATTCTATGTCCACATTCCAGAACTCTGGATGACTGAATTATAGAAGCACCAAATGTCTGCATTCTAGAATAGGAATGTGGCGGAATTCTAGAATGCACAGCACGGCGGAATTCTAAAGTCCTAAAATGCCTGCTATCCGGAAGTTAAGGTGTCCGACATCAAGAATGCTACCAAGTCAGAATTATAACATTCTGAAAGATTCTGGGATCTAGAATCAATGGACGGCTGAGTTCCAGAATGTCAGGGTGGCAAAACTCTAGAATACTTGCGTGTCTGAACTCGAGAGTCATTCAATGTCCACATTCCAGAACTCTGGATGTCTGAATTATAGCAGCACGAAATGTCTGCATTCTAGAATCGGAATGTGGCGGAATTATAGAATGCACAGCACGGCGGAATTCCAAAGTCCTAAAATGCCTACTAGCCGAAAGTTAAGGTGTCTGATGACCAGTATGTTACTAGGTCAGCATTCTACAGTTCTGAGAGATTCTGGGTTCTAGAATCAATGGACGGCAGACATCTGGAATATCAGGGTGTCCAAACTCTAGAATCCTTGCGTGTCTGAACTCGAGAGTCATTCAATGTCCACATTCCGGATCACAGGGTGTCTGAATTACAGAAGCACCAAATGTCTGCATTCTAGAATCGGAATGTGGTAGAATTCTAGAATGCACAGCACGGCGTAATTCGAAAGTCCTAAAATGCCGGCTATCCGGAAGTTAAGGTGTCTGACATCCAGAATGGTACCACATCAGAATTATACCATTCTGAAACATTCTGCGATCTAGAATCAATGGACGGGTGAGTTCCAGAATGTCAGGGTGGCAAAACTCTAGAATCCTGGCTTGTCTGACCTCGAGAGTCATTCAATGTCCACATTCCAGAACTCTGGATGTCTGAATTATGGAAGCACCAAATGTCTGCATTCTAGAATCAGAATGTGGCGGAATTCTAGAATGCACAGCACGGCGGAATTTTAAAGTCGTAAAATGCCTGCTATCCAGAAGTCAAGGTGTCTGACATCCAGAATGTTACTAGGTACGCATTCTACCGTTCTGAGAGATTCCGGTTTCTAGAATCAATGGATGGCAGAGTTCTGGAATGTCAGGGTGTTCAAACTCAAGAATACTTGCGTGTCTGAACTCGAGAGTCATTCAATGTCCACATTCCAGATCACAGGGTGTCCGAATACCAGAAGCACCAAATGTCTGCATTCTAGAATCGGAATGTGGCGGAATTCTAGAATGCATAGCACGGCGGTATTCGAAAGTCCTAAAATGCCTGCTATTCGGAAGTTAAGGTGTCTGACATCCAGAATGCTACCACGTCAGAATTATACCATTCTGAAAGATTCTGGGATCTAGAATCAATGGACGTCCGAGTTCCAGAATGTCCGGGTTTCCAAACTCTAGAATCCTTGCGTGTCTGAACTCGAGAGTCATTCAATATCCACATTCCAGGACTCTGGATGTCTGAAATATAGAAGCAACAAATGTCTGCATTCTTGAATCGGAATGTGGTGGAATTCTAGAATGCACAGCACGGCAGAATTCTAAAGGCCTAAAATGCCTGCTATTCGGAAGTTAAGGTGTCTGACATCCAGAATGTTACTAGGTAAAAATTCTACCGTTCTGTGAGATTCTGGGTTCCAGAATCAATGGACGGCAGAGTTCTGGAATGTCAGGTTGTCCAAACTCTAGAATCCTTCCGTGTCTGAACTCGTGAGTCATTCAATGTCCACATTCCGGATCACAGAGTGACTGAATTCCAGAAGCACCAAATGTCTTCATTCTAGAATCGGAATGCGGCGGAATTCTAGAATGCACAGCACGGCAGAATTCTACAGTCCTAAAATGCCTGATATTCGGAAGTTAAGGAGTCTGACATCCAGAATGTTACTAGGTCAGCATTCTACTGTTCAGAGATTCTGGGTTCTAGATTCAATGGACGGCAGAGTTCTGGAATGTCAGGGTGTCCAAACTCTAGAATCCTTCCGTGTCTGAACTCGTGAGTCATTCAATGTCCACATTCCAGATCAAAGGGTGTCTGAATTCTAGAAGCACCAAATGTCTGCATTCTAGAATCGGAATGTGGCGGAATTCTAGAATGCACAGCACGGCGGAATTCTAAAGTCCTAAAATGCCTACTAGCCGAAAGTTAAGGTGTCTGATGACCAGAATGTTACTAGGTCAGCATTCTGCCGTTCTGAGAGATTCTGGGTTCTAGAATCAATGGACGGCAGAGTTCTGGAATGTCAGGGTGTCCAAACTCTAGAATCCATGAGTGTTTGAACCCGAGAGTCATTCAATTTCCATATTCCGGGTCACAGGGTGACTGAATTCCAGAAGCACCAAATGTCTGCATTCTAGAATCGGAATGTGGCGGGATTCTTGAATGCACAGCACGGCGGAATTCGAAAGTCCTAAAATGCCTGCTATCCGGAAGTTAAGGTGTCTGACATCCAGAATGCTACCACGTCAGAATTATACCATTCTGAAAGATTCTGGGATCTAGAATCAATGGACGGCTGAGTTCCAGAATGTCAGGGTGGCAAAACTCTAGAATCCTTGCGTGTCTGAACTCAAGATTCATTCAGTGTCCACATTCCAGAACTCTGGATGTCTGAATTGTAGAAGCACCAAATGTCTGCATTCTAGAATCGGAATGTGGCGGAATTCTAGAATGCAGAGCACGGCGGAATTCTAAAGTCCTAAAATGCCTGCTATCTGGAAGTTAAGGTGTCTGACATCAAGAAGGCCACCACGTCAGCATTATACCATTCTGAAAGATTCTGGGATCTAGAATCAATGGACGTCTGAGTTCCCGAATGTCAGGGTTTCCAAACTCTAGAATCCTTGCGTGTCTGAACTCGAGAGTCATTCAATAACCACATTCCAGGACTCTGGATGTCTGAAATATTGAAGCACCAAATGTCTGCATTCTAGAATCGGAATGTGGCGGAATTATAGAATGCACAGCACGACAGAATTCTAAAGTCCTAAAATGCCTGCTATTCGGAAGTTAAGGTGTCTGACATCCAGAATGTTACTAGGTCAGCATTCTACCATTCTGAGAGATTCTGGGTTCTAGAATCAATGGACGGCAGAGTTCTGGAATGTCAGGGTGTCCAAACTCTAGATTCCTTCCGTGTCTGAACTCGTGAGTCATTCAATGTCCACATTCCGGATCACAGGGTGTCAGAATTCCAGAAGCACCAAATGTCTGCATTCTAGAATCGGAATGTGGTAGAATTCTAGAATGCACAACACGGTGGAATTCTAAAGTCATAAAATGCCTGCTATCCAGAAGTTAAGGTGTCTGATATCCAGAATGGTACCACATCAGAATTATACCATTCTGAAACATTCTGGGATCAAGAATCAATGGACGGGTGAGTTCAAGAATGTCAGGGTGGCAAAACTCTAGAATCCTGGCATGTCTGAACTCGAGGGTTATGCAATGTCCACATTCCAGAACTCTGGATGTCTGAATAATAGAAGCACCAAATGTCTGCATTCTAGAATCGGAATGTGGCGGAATTCCAGAATGCACAGGACGGCGGAATTCTAAAGTCCTAAAATGCCTACTAGCCGAAAGTTAAGGTGTCTGATGACCAGAATGTTACTAGGTCAGCATTCTACAGTTCTGAGGGATTCTGTGTTCTAGAATCAATGGACGGCAGAGTTCTGGAAAGTCAGGGTGTCCAAACTCTAGAATCCTTGAGGGTTTGAACTCGAGAGTCATTCAATGTCCACATTCCGGGTCACAGGATGACTGAATTCCAGAAGCACCAAATGTCTGCATTCTAGAATCGGAATGTGGCGGAATTCTAGAATTCACAGCACGGCGGAATTCTAAAGTCCTAAAATGCCTGCTATCCGGAAGTTAAGGTGTCCGACATACAGAATGCTACCACGTCAGAATTATACCATTCTGAAACATTCTGGGATCTAGAATCAATGGACGGCTGAGTTCCAGAATGTCAGGGTGGCAAAACTCTAGAATCCTTGTGAGTCTGAACTCGAGATTCATTCAATGTCCATATTCCAGAACTCTGGATGTCTGAATTATAGAAGCACCAAATGTCTGCATTCTAGAATCGGAATGTGGCGGAATTCTAGAACGCACAACACGGCGGAATTCTAAAGTCCTAAATTGCCTGCTATCCGGAATTTAAGGTGTCTGACATCCAGAATGCTACCACGTCAGAATTATACCATTCTGAAACATTCTTGGATCTAGAATCAATGGACGGCGGAGTTCCAGAATGTCAGGGTTTCCAAACTCTAGAAATCTTGCGTGTCTGAACTCGAGAGTCATTCAATGTCCACATTCCAGAACTCTGGATGTCTGAATTATAGAAGCACCAAATGTCTGCATTCTAGGATCGGAATGTGGCAGAATTCTAGAATGCACAGCACGTCGTAATTCTAAAGTCCTAAAATACCTGCTATCCGGAAGTTAAGGTGTCTGACATCAAGAATGCTACCAAGTCAGAATTATACCATTCTGAAAGATTCTGGGATCTAGAATCAATGGAGGGCTGAGTTCCAGAATGTCAGGATGGCAAAACTCTAGAATCCTTGTGTGTCTGAACTCGAGAGTCATTCAATGTCCACATTCCAGAACTCTGGATGTCTGAATTATAGAAGCACCAAATGTCTGCATTCTAGAATCGGAATGTGGCGGAATTCTAGAATGCACAGCACGGCGGAATTCTAAAGTCCTAAAATGCCTGCTATCCGGAAGTTAAGGTGTCTGACATCAAGAATGCTACCAAGTCAGTATTATACCATTCTGAAAGATTCTGGGATCTAGAATCAATGGACAGCTGAGTTCCGGAATGTCAGGGTGGCAAAACTCTAGAATCCTTGCGTGTCTGAACTCGAGAGTCATTCAATGTCCGCATTCCGGATCACAGGGTGTCAGAATTCCAGAAGCACCAAATGTCTGCATTCTAGAATCGGAATGTGTCAGAATTCTAGGATGCACAGCACGGCGGAATTCTAAAGTCCTAAAATGAATGCTATCCGGAAGTTAAGGTGTCTGACATCCAGAATGCTAACACGTCAGAATTATACCATTCTGAAAGATTCTGGGATCTAGAATCAATGGACGGCTGAGTTCCAGAATGTCAGGGTGGCAAAACTCTAGAATCCTTGTGAGTCTGAACTCGAGATTCATTCAATGTCCATATTCCAGAACTCTGGATGTCTGAATTATAGAAGCACCAAATGTCTGCATTCTAGAATCGGAATGTGGCGGAATTCTAGAATGCACAGCACGGCGGAATTCTAAAGTCCTAAAATGCCTGCTATCCGGAAGTTAAGGTGTCTGACATCAATAACGCTACCAAGTCAGAATTATAACATTCTGAAAGATTCTGGTATCTAGAATCAATGGAGGGCTGAGTTCCAGAATGTCAGGGTGGCAAAACTCTGGAATCCTTGTGTGTCTGAACTCGAGAGTCATTCTATGTCCACATTCCAGAACTCTGGATGACTGAATTATAGAAGCACCAAATGTCTGCATTCTAGAATAGGAATGTGGCGGAATTCTAGAATGCACAGCACGGCGGAATTCTAAAGTCCTAAAATGCCTACTAGCCGAAAGTTAAGGTGTCTGATGACCAGTATGTTACTAGGTCAGCATTCTACAGTTCTGAGAGATTCTGGGTTCTAGAATCAATGGACGGCAGACATCTGGAATATCAGGGTGTCCAAACTCTAGAATCCTTGCGTGTCTGAACTCGAGAGTCATTCAATGTCCACATTCCGGATCACAGGGTGTCTGAATTACAGAAGCACCAAATGTCTGCATTCTAGAATCGGAATTTGGTAAAATTCTAGAATGCACAGCACGGCGTAATTCGAAAGTCCTAAAATGCCGGCTATCCGGAAGTTAAGGTGTCTGACATCCAGAATGGTACCACATCAGAATTATACCATTCTGAAACATTCTGCGATCTAGAATCAATGGACGGGTGAGTTCCAGAATGTCAGGGTGGCAAAACTCTAGAATCCTGGCTTGTCTGACCTCGAGAGTCATTCAATGTCCACATTCCAGAACTCTGGATGTCTGAATTATGGAAGCACCAAATGTCTGCATTCTAGAATCGGAATGTGGCGGAATTCTAGAATGCACAGCACGGCAGAATTCTAAAGTCCTAAAATGCCTGCTATCCGGAATTTATGGTGTCTGACATCCAGAATGCTACCACGTCAGAATTATACCATTCTGAAACATTCTGGGATCTAGAATCAATGGACGGCTGAGTTCCAGAATGCAAGGTTGGCAAAACTCTAGAATCCTTGCGTGTCTGAACTCGAGAGTCATTCAATGTCCACATTCCAGAACTCTCGATGTCTGAAATATAGAAGCACCAAATGTCTGCATTCTAGAATCAGAATGTGGCGGAATTCTAGAATGCACAGCACGGCGGAATTTTAAAGTCGTAAAATGCCTGCTATCCAGAAGTCAAGGTGTCTGACATCCAGAATGTTACTAGGTACGCATTCTACCGTTCTGAGAGATTCCGGTTTCTAGAATCAATGGATGGCAGAGTTCTGGAATGTCAGGGTGTTCAAACTCAAGAATACTTGCGTGTCTGAACTCGAGAGTCATTCAATGTCCACATTCCAGATCACAGGGTGTCCGAATACCAGAAGCACCAAATGTCTGCATTCTAGAATCGGAATGTGGCGGAATTCTAGAATGCATAGCACGGCGGTATTCGAAAGTCCTAAAATGCCTGCTATTCGGAAGTTAAGGTGTCTGACATCCAGAATGCTACCACGTCAGAATTATACCATTCTGAAAGATTCTGGGATCTAGAATCAATGGACGTCCGAGTTCCAGAATGTCCGGGTTTCCAAACTCTAGAATCCTTGCGTGTCTGAACTCGAGAGTCATTCAATATCCACATTCCAGGACTCTGGATGTCTGAAATATAGAAGCAACAAATGTCTGCATTCTTGAATCGGAATGTGGTGGAATTCTAGAATGCACAGCACGGCAGAATTCTAAAGGCCTAAAATGCCTGCTATTCGGAAGTTAAGGTGTCTGACATCCAGATTGTTACTAGGTAAAAATTCTACCGTTCTGTGAGATTCTGGGTTCTAGAATCAATGGACGGCAGAGTTCTGGAATGTCAGGTTGTCCAAACTCTAGAATCCTTCCGTGTCTGAACTCGTGAGTCATTCAATGTCCACATTCCGGATCACAGGGTGACTGAATTCCAGAAGCACCAAATGTCTTCATTCTAGAATCGGAATGCGGCGGAATTCTAGAATGCACAGCACGGCAGAATTCTAAAGTCCTAAAATGCCTGATATTCGGAAGTTAAGGAGTCTGACATCCAGAATGTTACTAGGTCAGCATTCTACTGTTCTGAGAGATTCTGGGTTCTAGATTCAATGGACGGCAGAGTTCTGGAATGTCAGGGTGTCCAAACTCTAGAATCCTTCCGTGTCTGAACTCGTGAGTCATTCAATGTCCACATTCCAGATCAAAGGGTGTCTGAATTCCAGAAGCACCAAATGTCTGCATTCTAGAATCGGAATGTGGCGGAATTCTAGAATGCACAGCACGGCGGAATTCTAAAGTCCTAAAATGCCGACTAGCCGAAAGTTAAGGTGTCTGATGACCAGAATGTTACTATGTCAGCATTCTGCCGTTCTGAGAGATTCTGGGTTCTAGAATCAATGGACGGCAGAGTTCTGGAATGTCAGGGTGTCCAAACTCTAGAATCCATGAGTGTTTGAACCCGAGAGTCATTCAATTTCCATATTCCGGGTCACAGGGTGACTGAATTCCAGAAGCACCAAATGTCTGCATTCTAGAATCGGAATGTGGTGGGATTCTTGAATGCACAGCACGGCGGAATTCGAAAGTCCTAAAATGCCTGCTATCCGGAAGTTAAGGTGTCTGACATCCAGAATGCTACCACGTCAGAATTATACCATTCTGAAAGATTCTGGGATCTAGAATCCATGGACGGCTGAGTTCCAGAATGTCAGGGTGGCAAAACTCTAGAATCCTTGCGTGTCTGAACTCAAGATTCATTCAGTGTCCACATTCCAGAACTCTGGATGTCTGAATTGTAGAAGCACCAAATGTCTGCATTCTAGAATCGGAATGTGGCGGAATTCTAGAATGCACAGCACGGCGGAATTCTAAAATCCTAAAATGCCTGCTATCCGGAAGTTAAGGTGTCTGACATCGAGAATGCTACCAAGTCAGAATTATACCATTCTGAAAGATTCTGGGATCTAGAATCAATGGACGGCTGAGTTCCAGAATGTCAGGGTGGCAAAACTCTAGAATCCTTACGTGTCTGAACTCGAGAGTCATTCAATGTCCACATTCCAGAACTCTGGATGTCTGAATTATAGAAGCACCAAATGTCTGCATTCTAGAATCGGAATGTGGTGGAATTCAAGAATGCACAGCACGGCGGAATTCTAAAGTCCTAAAATGCCTGCTATCCGGAAGTTAAGGTTTCTGACATCAAGAATGCTACCAAGTCAGAATTATACCATTCTGAAAGATTCTGGGATCTAGAATCATTGGACGGCTGAGTTCCAGAATGCAAGGGTGGTAAAACTCTAGAATCCTTGCGTGTCTGAACTCGAGAGTCATTCAATGTCCACATTCCAGAACTCTGGATGTCTGAATTATAGAAGCACCAAATGTCTGCATTCTAGAATCGGAATGTGGCGGAATTCTAGAATGCACAGCACGGCGGAATTCTAAAGTCCTAAAATGCCTGCTATCCGGAAGTTAAGGGGTCTGACATCAAGAATGCTACCAAGTCAGAATTATACCATTCTGAAATATTCTGGGATCTAGAATCAATGGACGGCTGAGTTCCAGAATGTCAGGGAGGCAAAACTCTAGAATCCTTGCGTGTCTGAACTCGAGAGTCATTCAATGTCCACATTCCAGAACTCTGGATGTCTGAATTATAGAAGCACCAAATGTCTGCATTCTAGAATCGGAATGTGGCGGAATTGTAGAATGCACAGCACGGCGGAATTCTAAAGTCCTAAAATGCCTGCTATCCGGAAGTTAAGGTGTCTGACATCCAGAATGTTTCTAGGTCAGCATTCTACCGTTCAGAGAGATTCTGGGTTCTAGAATCAATGGACGGCAGAGATCTGGCATGTCAGGGTGTCCAAACTCTAGAATCCTTGCGTGTCTGAACTCGAGAGTCATTCAATGTCCACATTCCGGATCACAGGGTGTCTGAATTCCAGAAGCACCAAATGTCTGCATTCTAGAATCGGAATGTGGTAGAATTCAAGAATGCACAGCACGGCGGAATTCTAAAGTCCTAAAATGCCTGCTATCCGGAAGTTAAGGTGTCTGACATCCAGAATGCTACCACATCAGAATTATACCATTCTGAAAGATTCTGGGATCTAGAATCAATGGACGACTGAGTTCCAGAATGCAAGGGTGGCAAAACTCTAGAATCCTTGCGTGTCTGAACTCGAGAGTCATTCAATGTCCACATTCCAGTACTCTGGATGTCTGAATTATAGAAGCACCAAATGTCTGCATTGTAGAATCGTAATGTGGCGGAATTCTAGAATGCACAGCACGGCGGAATTCTAAAGTCCTAAAATGCCTGCTATCCGGAAGTTAAGGTGTCTGAAATCAAGAATGCTACCAAGTCAGAATTATACCATTCTGAAAGATTCTGGGATCTAGAATCAATGGACGACTGAGTTCCAGAATGTCATGGTGGCAAAACTCTAGAACTCTTGCGGGTCTGAACTCGAGAGTCATTCAATGTCCACATTCCAGAACTCTGGATGTCTGAATTATAGAAGCACCAAATGTCTGCATTCTAGAATCGGAATGTGGCGGAATTCTAGAATGCACAGCACGGCGGAATTCTAAAGTCCTAAAATGCCTGCTATCCGGAAGTTAAGGTGTCTGACATCCAGAATGTTTCTAGGTCAGCATTCTACAGTTCTGAGAGAGTCTGGGTTCTAGAATCAATGGACGGCAGAGATCTGGCATGTCAGGGTGTCCACACTCTAGAATCCTTGCGTGTCTGAACTCGAGAGTCATTCAATGTCCACATTCCGGATCACAGGGTGTCTGAATTCCAGAAGCACCAAATGTCTGCATTCTAGAATCGGAATGTGGTAGAATTCAAGAATGCACAGCACGGCGGAATTCTAAAGTCCTAAAATGACTGCTATCCGGACGTTAAGGTGTCTGACATCCAGAATGGTACCACATCAGAATTATACCATTCTGAAAGATTCTGGGATCTAGAATCAATGGATGTCTGAATTCCAGAATGCAAGGGTGGCAAAACTCTAGAATCCTTGCGTGTCTGAACTCGAGATTCATTCAGTGTCCACATTCCAGAACTCTGGATGTCTGATTTATAGAAGCACCAAATGTCTGCATTGTAGAATTGTAATGTGGCGGAATTCTAGAATGCACAGCACGGCGGAATTCTAAAGTCCTAAAATGCCTACTATCTGAAAGTTGAGGTGTCTGATGACCAGAATGTTACTAGGTCAGCATTCTACCGTTCTGAGAGATTCTGGGTTCTAGAATCAATGGACGGCAGAGTTCTGGAATGTCAGGTTGTCCAAACTGTAGAATCCTTGAGTGTTTGAACTCGAGAGTCATTCAATTTCCATATTCCGGGTCACAGGGTGACTGAATTCCAGAAGCACCAAATGTCTGCATTCTACAATCGGAATGTGGCGGAATTCTAGAATGCACAGCACGGCGGAATTCTAAATTCCTAAAATGCCTGCTATCCGGAAGTTAAGGTGTCTGACATCCAGAATGCTACCACGTCAGAATTATACCATTCTGAAAGATTCTGGGATCTAGAATCAATGGACGTCCGAGTTCCAGAATGTCCGGGTTTCCAAACTCTGGAATCCTTGCGTGTCTGAACTCGAGAGTCATTCAATATCCACATTCCAGGACTCTGGATGTCTGAAATATAGAAGCAACAAATGTCTGCATTCTTGAATCGGAATGTGGTGGAATTCTAGAATGCACAGCACGGCAGAATTCTAAAGTCTTAAAATGCCTTCTATTCGGAAGTTAAGGTGTCTGACATCCAGAATGTTACTAGGTAAGAATTCTACCGTTCTGTGAGATTCTGGGTTCTAGAATCAATGGACGGCAGAGTTCTGGAATGTCAGGTTGTCCAAACTCTAGAATCCTTCCGTGTCTGAACTCGTGAGTCATTCAATGTCCACATTCCGGATCACAGGGTGACTGAATTCCAGAAGCACCAATGTCTTCATTCTAGAATCGGAATGCGGCGGAATTCTAGAATGCACAGCACGGCAGAATTCTAAATTCCTAAAATGCCTGATATTCGGAAGTTAAGGAGTCTGACATCCAGAATGTTACTAGGTCAGCATTCTACTGTTCTGAGAGATTCTGGGTTCTAGATTCAATGGACGGCAGAGTTCTGGAATGTCAGGGTGTCCAAACTCTAGAATCCTTCCGTGTCTGAACTCGTGAGTCATTCAATGTCCACATTCCAGATCAAAGGGTGTCTGAATTCCAGAAGCACCAAATGTCTGCATTCTAGAATCGGAATGTGGCGGAATTCTAGAATGCACAGCACGGCGGAATTCTAAAGTCCTAAAATGCCTGCTATCCGGAAGTTAAGGTGTCTGAAATCAAGAATGCTACCAAGTCAGAATTATACCATTCTGAAAGATTCTGGGATTTAGAATCAATGGACGGCTGAGTTCCAGAATGTCAGGGTGGCAAAACTCTAGAATTCTTGCGGGTCTGAACTCGAGAGTCATTCAATGTCCACATTCCAGAACTCTGGATGTCTGAATTATAGAAGCACCAAATGTCTGCATTCTAGAATCGGAATGTGGCGGAATTCTAGAATGCACAGCACGGCGGAATTCTAAAGTCTAAAATGCCTGCTATCCGGAAGTTAAGGTGTCTGACATCCAGAATGTTTCTAGGTCAGCATTCTACAGTTCTGAGATTCTGGGTTCTAGAATCAATGGACGGCAGAGATCTGGCATGTCAGGGTGTCCAAACTCTAGAATCCTTGCGTGTCTGAACTCGAGAGTCATTCAATGTCCACATTCCGGATCACAGGGTGTCTGAATTCCAGAAGCACCAAATGTCTGCATTCTAGAATCGGAATGTGGTAGAATTCAAGAATGCACAGCACGGCGGAATTCTAAAGTCCTAAAATGCCTGCTATCCGGAAGTTAAGGTGTCTGACATCCAGAATGGTACCACATCAGAATTATACCATTCTGAAAGATTCTGGGATCTAGAATCAATGGACGACTGAGTTCCAGAATGCAAGGGTGGCAAAACTCTAGAATCCTTGCGTGTCTGAACTCGAGAGTCATTCAATGTCCACATTCCAGAACTCTGGATGTCTGAATTATAGAAGCACCAAATGTCTGCATTGTAGAATCGTAATGTGGCGGAATTGTAGAATGCACAGCACGGCGGAATTCTAAAGTCCTAAAATGCCTGCTATCCGGAAGTTAAGGTGTCTGAAATCAAGAATGCTACCAAGTCAGAATTATACCATTCTGAAAGATTCTGGGATCTAGAATCAATGGACGGCTGAGTTCCAGAATGTCAGGGTGGCAAAACTCTAGAACTCTTGCGGGTCTGAACTCGAGAGTCATTCAATGTCCACATTCCAGAACTCTGGATGTCTGAATTATAGAAGCACCAAATGTATGCATTCTAGAATCGGAATGTGGCGGAATTCTAGAATGCACAGCACGGCAGAATTCTAAAGTCCTAAAATGCCTGCTATCCGGAAGTTAAGGTGTCTGACATCCAGAATGTTTCTAGGTCAGCATTCTACAGTTCTGAGAGAGTCTGGGTTCTAGAATCAATGGACGGCAGAGATCTGGCATGTCAGGGTGTCCACACTCTAGAATCCTTGCGTGTCTGAACTCGAGAGTCATTCAATGTCCACATTCCGGATCACAGGGTGTCTGAATTCCAGAAGCACCAAATGTCTGCATTCTAGAATCGGAATGTGGTAGAATTCAAGAATGCACAGCACGGCGGAATTCTAAAGTCCTAAAATGCCTGCTATCCGGAAGTTAAGGTGTCTGACATCCAGAATGGTACCACATCAGAATTATACCATTCTGAAAGATTCTGGGATCTAGAATCAATGGATGTCTGAGTTCCAGAATGCAAGGGTGGCAAAACTCTAGAATCCTTGCGTGTCTGAACTCGAGATTCATTCAATGTCCACATTCCAGAACTCTGGATGTCTGAATTATAGAAGCACCAAATGTCTGCATTGTAGAATTGTAATGTGGCGGAATTCTAGAATGCACAGCACGGCGGAATTCTAAAGTCCTAAAATGCCTACTATCTGAAAGTTGAGGTGTCTGATGACCAGAATGTTACTAGGTCAGCATTCTACCGTTCTGAGAGATTCTGGGTTCTAGAATCAATGGACGGCAGAGTTCTGGAATGTCAGGTTGTCCAAACTGTAGAATCCTTGAGTGTTTGAACTCGAGAGTCATTCAATTTCCATATTCCGGGTCACAGGGTGACTGAATTCCAGAAGCACCAAATGTCTGCATTCTAGAATCGGAATGTGGCGGAATTCTAGAATGCACAGCACGGCGGAATTCTAAATTCCTAAAATGCCTGCTATCCGGAAGTTAAGGTGTCTGACATCCAGAATGCTACCACGTCAGAATTATACCATTCTGAAAGATTCTGGGATCTAGAATCAATGGACGTCCGAGTTCCAGAATGTCCGGGTTTCCAAACTCTGGAATCCTTGCGTGTCTGAACTCGAGAGTCATTCAATATCCACATTCCAGGACTCTGGATGTCTGAAATATAGAAGCAACAAATGTCTGCATTCTTGAAGCGGAATGTGGTGGAATTCTAGAATGCACAGCACGGCAGAATTCTAAAGTCCTAAAATGCCTTCTATTCGGAAGTTAATGTGTCTGACATCCATAATGTTACTAGGTAAGAATTCTACCGTTCTGTGAGATTCTGGGTTCTAGAATCAATGGACGGCAGAGTTCTGGAATGTCAGGTTGTCCAAACTCTAGAATCCTTCCGTGTCTGAACTCGTGAGTCATTCAATGTCCACATTCCGGATCACAGGGTGACTGAATTCCAGAAGCACCAAATGTCTTCATTCTAGAATCGGAATGCGGCGGAATTCTAGAATGCACAGCACGGCAGAATTCTAAAGTCCTAAAATGCCTGATATTCGGAAGTTAAGGAGTCTGACATCCAGAATGTTACTAGGTCAGCATTCTACTGTTCTGAGAGATTCTGGGTTCTAGATTCAATGGCCGGCAGAGTTCTGGAATGTCAGGGTGTCCAAACTCTAGAATCCTTCCGTGTCTGAACTCGTGAGTCATTCAATGTCCACATTCCAGATCAAAGGGTGTCTGAATTCCAGAAGCACCAAATGTCTGCATTCTAGAATCGGAATGTGGCGGAATTCTAGAATGCACAGCACGGCGGAATTCTAAAGTCCTAAAATGCCTGCTATCCGGAAGTTAAGGTGTCTGACATAAAGAATGCTACCAAGTCAGAATTATAACATTCTGAAAGATTCTGGGATCTAGAATCAATGGAAGGCTGAATTCCAGAATGTCAGGGTGGCAAAACTCTAGAATCCTTGCGTGTCTGAACTCGAGAGTCATTCAATGTCCACATTCCAGAACTCTGTATGTCTGAATTATAGAAGCACCAAATGTCTGCATTCTAGAATCAGAATGTGGCGGAATTCTAGAACGCACAGCACGGCGGAATTCTAAAGTCCTAAAATGCCTACTAGCCGAACGTTAAGGTGTCTGATGACCAGAATGTTACTAGGTCAGCATTCTACCGTTCTGAGAGATTCTGGGTTCTAGAATAAATGGATGTCAGAGTTCTGGAATGTCAGGTTGTTCAAACTCAAGAATACTTGCGTGTCTGAACTCGAGAGTCATTCAATGACCACATTCCGTATCACAGGGTGTCTGAATTCCAGAAGCACCAAATGTCTGCATTCTAGAATCGGAATGTGGCGGAATTCTAGAATGCACAGCACGGCGGAATTCGAAAGTCCTAAAATGCCTGCTATCCGGAAGTTAAGGTGTCTGACATCCAGAATGGTACCACGTCAGAATTATACCATTCTGAAAGATTCTGGGATCTAGAATCAATGGACGACTGAGTTCCAGAATGCAAGGGTGGCAAAACTCTAGAATCCTTGCGTGTCTGAACTCGAGAGTCATTCAGTGTCCACATTCCAGAACTCTGGATGTCTGAATTATAGAAGCACCAAATGTCTGCATTGTAGAATCGTAATGTGGCGGAATTCTAGAATGCACAGCACGGCGGAATTCTAAAGTCCTAAAATGCCTGCTATCCGGAAGTTAAGGTGTCTGAAATCAAGAATGCTACCAAGTCAGAATTATACCATTCTGAAAGATTCTGGGATCTAGAATCAATGGATGGCTGAGTTCCAGAATGTCAGGGTGGCAAAACTCTAGAACTCTTGCGGGTCTGAACTCGAGAGTCATTCAATGTCCACATTCCAGAACTCTGGATGTCTGAATTATAGAAGCACCAAATGTCTGCATTCTAGAATCGGAATGTGGCGGAATTCTAGAATGCACAGCACGGCGGAATTCTAAAGTCCTAAAATGCCTGCTATCCGGAAGTTAAGGTGTCTGACATCCAGAATGTTTCTAGGTCAGCATTCTACAGTTCTGAGAGAGTCTGGGTTCTAGAATCAATGGACGGCAGAGATCTGGCATGTCAGGGTGTCCACACTCTAGAATCCTTGCGTGTCTGAACTCGAGAGTCATTCAATGTCCACATTCCGGATCACAGGGTGTCTGAATTCCAGAAGCACCAAATGTCTGCATTCTAGAATCGGAATGTGGTAGAATTCAAGAATGCACAGCACGGCGGAATTCTAAAGTCCTAAAATGACTGCTATCCGGACGTTAAGGTGTGTGACATCCAGAATGGTACCACATCAGAATTATACCATTCTGAAAGATTCTGGGATCTAGAATCAATGGACGGCTGAGTTCCAGAATGCAAGGGTGGCAAAACTCTAGAATCCTTGCGTGTCTGAACTCGAGATTCATTCAATGTCCACATTCCAGAACTCTGGATGTCTGAATTATAGAAGCACCAAATGTCTGCATTGTAGAATTGTAATGTGGCGGAATTCTAGAATGCACAGCACGGCGGAATTCTAAAGTCCTAAAATGCCTACTATCTGAAAGTTGAGGTGTCTGATGACCAGAATGTTACTAGGTCAGCATTCTACCGTTCTGAGAGATTCTGGGTTCTAGAATCAATGGACGGCAGAGTTCTGGAATGTCAGGTTGTCCAAACTGTAGAATCCTTGAGTGTTTGAACTCGAGAGTCATTCAATTTCCATATTCCGGGTCACAGGGTGACTGAATTCCAGAAGCACCAAATGTCTGCATTCTAGAATCGGAATGTGGCGGAATTCTAGAATGCACAGCACGGCGGAATTCTAAAGTCCTAAAATGCCTGCTCTCCGGAAGTTAAGGTGTCTGACATCCAGAATGCTACCACGTCAGAATTATACCATTCTGAAAGATTCTGGGATCTAGAATCAATGGACGTCCGAGTTCCAGAATGTCCGGGTTTCCAAACTCTGGAATCCTTGCGTGTCTGAACTCGAGAGTCATTCAATATCCACATTCCAGGACTCTGGATGTCTGAAATATAGAAGCAACAAATGTCTGCATTCTTGAAGCAGAATGTGGTGGAATTCTAGAATGCACAGCACGGCAGAATTCTAAAGTCCTAAAATGCCTTCTATTCGGAAGTTAAAGTGTCTGACATCCATAATGTTACTAGGTAAGAATTCTACCGTTCTGTGAGATTCTGGGTTCTAGAATCAATGGACGGCAGAGTTCTGGAATGTCAGGTTGTCCAAACTCTAGAATCCTTCCGTGTCTGAACTCGTGAGTCATTCAATGTCCACATTCCGGATCACAGGGTGACTGAATTCCAGAAGCACCAAATGTCTTCATTCTAGAATCGGAATGCGGCGGAATTCTAGAATGCACAGCACGGCAGAATTCTAAAGTCCTAAAATGCCTGATATTAGGAAGTTAAGGAGTCTGACATCCAGAATGTTACTAGGTCAGCATTCTACTGTTCTGAGAGATTCTGGGTTCTAGATTCAATGGACGGCAGAGTTCTGGAATGTCAGGGTGTCCAAACTCTAGAATCCTTCCGTGTCTGAACTCGTGAGTCATTCAATGTCCACATTCCAGATCAAAGGGTGTCTGAATTCCAGAAGCACCAAATGTCTGCATTCTAGAATCGGAATGTGGCGGAATTCTAGAATGCACAGCACGGCGGAATTCTAAAGTCCTAAAATGCCTGCTATCCGGAAGTTAAGGTGTCTGACATCAAGAATGCTACCAAGTCAGAATTATAACATTCTGAAAGATTCTGGGATCTAGAATCAATGGAAGGCTGAGTTCCAGAATGTCAGGGTGGCAAAACTCTAGAATCCTTGCGTGTCTGAACTCGAGAGTCATTCAATGTCCACATTCCAGAACTCTGTATGTCTGAATTATAGAAGCACCAAATGTCTGCATTCTAGAATCGGAATGTGGCGGAATTCTAGAACGCACAGCACGGCGGAATTCTAAAGTCCTAAAATGCCTACTAGCCGAACGTTAAGGTGTCTGATGACCAGAATGTTACTAGGTCAGCATTCTACCGTTCTGAGAGATTCTGGGTTCTAGAATAAATGGATGTCAGAGTTCTGGAATGTCAGGTTGTTCAAACTCAAGAATACTTGCGTGTCTGAACTCGAGAGTCATTCAATGACCACATTCCGTATCACAGGGTGTCTGAATTCCAGAAGCACCAAATGTCTGCATTCTAGAATCGGAATGTGGCGGAATTCTAGAATGCACAGCACGGCGGAATTCGAAAGTCCTAAAATGCCTGCTATCCGGAAGTTAAGGTGTCTGACATCCAGAATGCTACCACGTCAGAATTATACCATTCTGAAAGATTCTGGGATCTAGAATCAATGGACGGCTGAGTTCCAGAATGTCAGGGTGGCAAAACTCTAGAATCCTTGCGTGTCTGAACTCGAGATTCATTCAGTGTCCACATTCCAGAACTCTGGATGTCTGAATTATAGAAGCACCAAATGTCTGCATTCTAGAATCGGAATGTGGCGGAATTCTAGAATGCACAGCACGGCGGAATTCTAAAATCCTAAAATGCCTGCTATCCGGAAGTTAAGGTGTCTGACATCGAGAATGCTACCAAGTCAGAATTATACCATTCTGAAAGATTCTGGGATCTAGAATCAATGGACGGCTGAGTTCCAGAATGTCAGGGTGGCAAAACTCTAGAATCCTTGCGTGTCTGAACTCGAGAGTCATTCAATGTCCACATTCCAGAACTCTGGATGTCTGAATTATAGAAGCACCAAATGTCTGCATTCTAGAATCGGAATGTGGTGGAATTCAAGAATGCACAGCACGGCGGAATTGTAAAGTCCTAAAATGCCTGCTATCCGGAAGTTAAGGTTTCTGACATCAAGAATGCTACCAAGTCAGAATTATACCATTCTGAAAGATTCTGGGATCTAGAATCAATGGACGGCTGAGTTCCAGAATGCAAGGGTGGCAAAACTCTAGAATCCTTGCGTGTCTGAACTCGAGAGTCATTCAATGTCCACATTCCAGAACTCTGGATGTCTGAATTATAGAAGCACCAAATGTCTGCATTCTAGAATCGGAATGTGGCGGAATTCTAGAATGCACAGCACGGCGGAATTCTAAAGTCCTAAAATGCCTACTAGCCGAAAGTTAAGGTGTCTGATGACCAGAATGTTACTAGGTCAGCATTCTGCCGTTCTGAGAGATTCTGGGTTCTAGAATCAATGGACGGCAAAGTTCTGGAATGTCAGGGTGTCCAAACTCTAGAATCCATGAGTGTTTGAACTCGAGAGTCATTCAATTTCCATATTCCGGGTCACAGGGTGACTGAATTCCAGAAGAACCAAATGTCTGCATTCTAGAATCGGAATGTGGCGGAATTCTTGAATGCACAGCACGGCGGAATTCGAAAGTCCTTAAATGCCTGCTATCCGGAAGTTAAGGTGTTTGACATCCAGAATGCTACCACGTCAGAATTATACCATTCTGATAGATTCTGGGATCTAGAATCAATGGACGGCTGAGTTCCAGAATGTCAGGGTGGCAAAACTCTAGAATCCTTGCGTGTCTGAACTCGAGACTCATTCAGTGTCCACATTCCAGAACTCTGGATGTCTGAAATATAGAAGCACCAAATGTCTGCATTCTAGAATCGGAATGTGGCGGAATTCTAGAATGCACAGCACGGCGGGATTCTAAAGTCCTAAAATGCCTGCTATCCGGAAGTTAAGGTGTCTGACATCAAGAATGCTACCAAGTCAGAATTATACCATTCTGAAAGATTCCGGGATCTAGAATCAATGGACGGCTGAGTTCCAGAATGTCAGGGTGGCAAAACTCTAGAATCCTGGCTTGTCGGAACTCGAGAGTCATTCAATGTCCACATTCCAGAACTCTGGATGTCTGAATTATAGAAGCACCAAATGTCTGCATTCTAGAATCGGAATGTGGCGGAATTCTAGAATGCACAGCACGGCGGAATTCTAAAGTCCTAAAATGCCTGCTATCCGGAAGTTAAGGTGTCTGACATCAAGAATGCTACCAAGTCAGAATTATACCATTCTGAAAGATTCTGGGATCTAGAATCAATGGAAGGCTGAGTTCCAGAATGTCAGGGTGGCAAAACTCTAGAATCCTTGCGTGTCTGAACTCGAGAGTCATTCAATGTCCACATTCCAGAACTCTGTATGTCTGAATTATAGAAGCACCAAATGTCTGCATTCTAGAATCGGAATGTGGCGGAATTGTAGAATGCACAGCACGGCGGAATTCTAAAGTCCTAAAATGCCTACTAGCCGATAGTTAAGGTGTCTGATGACCAGAATGTTACTAGGTCAGCATTCTACCGTTCTGAGAGATTCTGGGTTCTAGAATAAATGGATGTCAGAGTTCTGGAGTGTCAGGTTGTTCAAACTCAAGAATACTTGTGTGTCTGAACTCGAGAGTCATTCAATGACCACATTCCGTATCACAGGGTGTCTGAATTCCAGAAGCACCAAATGTCTGCATTCTAGAATCGGAATGTGGCGGAATTCTAGAATGCACAGCACGGCGGAATTCTAAAGTCCTAAAATGCCTGCTATCCAGAAGTTAAGGTGTCTGACATCCAGAATGCTACCACGTCAGAATTATACCATTCTGAAAGATTCTGGGATCTAGAATCAATGGACGGCTGAGTTCCAGAATGTCAGGGTGGCAAAACTCTAGAATACTTGCGTGTCTGAACTCGAGATTCATTCAATGTCCACATTCCAGAACTCTGGATGTCTGAATTGTAGAAGCACCAAATGTCTGCATTCTAGAATCGGAATGTGGCGGAATTCTAGAATGCACAGCACGGCGGAATTCTAAAATCCTAAAATGCCTGCTATCCGGAAGTTAAGGTGTCTGACATCGAGAATGCTACCAAGTCAGAATTATACCATTCTGAAAGATTCTTGGATCTAGAATCAATTGACGGCTGAGTTCCAGAATGTCAGGGTGGCAAAACTCTAGAATCCTTGCGTGTATGAACTCGAGAGTCATTCAATGTCCACATTCCAGAACTCTGGATGTCTGAATTATAGAAGCACCAAATGTCTGCATTCTAGAATTGGAATGTGGCAGAATTCTAGAATGCACAGCACGGCGGAATTCTAAAGTCCTAAAATACCTGCTATCCGGAAGTTAAGGTGTCTGACATCCAGAATGCTACCAAGTCAGAATTATACCATTCTGAAAGATTCTGGTGTCTAGAATCAATGGAGGGCTGAGTTCCAGAATGTCAGGGTGGCAAAACTCTAGAATCCTTGTGTGTCTGAACTCGAGAGTCATTCAATGTCCACATTCCAGAACTCTGGATGTCTGAATTATAGAAGCACCAAATGTCTGCATTCCAGAATCGGAATGTGGCGGAATTCTAGAATGCACAGCACGGCGGAATTCTAAAGTCCTAAAATGCCTTCTATCCGGAAGTTAAGGTGTCTGACATCAAGAATGCTACCAAGTCAGAATTATACCATTCTGAAAGATTCTGGGATCTAGAATCAATGGACGGCTGAGTTCCAGAATGTCAGGGTGGCAAAACTCTAGAATACTTCCGTGTCTGAACTCGAGCGTCATTCAATGTCCACATTCCAGAACTCTGGATGTCTGAATTACAGCAGCACTAAATGTCTGCATTCTAGAATCGGAATGTGGCGGAATTCTAGAATGCACAGCACGGCGGAATTCCAAAGTCCTAAAATGCCTACTAGTCGAAAGTTAAGGTGTCTGATGACCAGTATGTTACTAGGTCAGCATTCTACAGTTCTGAGAGATTCTGGGTTCTAGAATCAATGGACGGCAGAGATCTGGAATATCAGGGTGTCCAAACTCTAGAATCCTTGCGTGTCTGAACTCGAGAGTCATTCAATGTCCACATTCCGGATCACAGGGTGTCTGAATTCCAGAAGCACCAAATGTCTGCATTCTAGAATCGGAATGTGGTAGAATTCTAGAATGCACAACACGGCGGAATTCTAAAGTCCTAAAATGCCTGCTATCCGGAAGTTAAGGTGTCTGACATCAAGAATGCTACCAAGTCAGAATTATACCATTCTGAAAGATTCTGGGATCTAGAATCAATGGACTGCTGAGTTCCAGAATGTCAGGGTGGCAAAACTCTAGAGTCCTTGCGTGTCTGAACTCGAGAGTCATTCAATGTCCACATTCCAGAACTCTGGATGTCTGAATTATAGAAGCACCAAATGTCTGCATTCTAGAATCGGAATGTGGCGGAATTCTAGAATGCACAGCACGGCGGAATTCTGAAGTCCTAAAATGCCTGCTATCCGGAAGTTAAGGTGTCTGAAATCAAGAATGCTACCAAGTCAGAATTATACCATTCTGAAAGATTCTGGGATCTAGAATCAATGGACGGCTGAGTTCCAGAATGTCAGGGTGGCAAAACTCTAGAATTCTTGCGGGTCTGAACTCGAGAGTCATTCAATGTCCACATTCCAGAACTCTGGATGTCTGAATTATAGAAGCACCAAATGTCTGCATTCTAGAATCGGAATGTGGCGGAATTCTACAATGCACAGCACGGCGGAATTCTAAAGTCTAAAATGCCTGCTATCCGGAAGTTAAGGTGTCTGACATCCAGAATGTTTCTAGGTCAGCATTCTACAGTTCTGAGAGAGTCTGGGTTCTAGAATCAATGGACGGCAGAGATCTGGCATGTCAGGGTGTCCAAACTCTAGAATCCTTGCGTGTCTGAACTCGAGAGTCATTCAATGTCCACATTCCGGATCACAGGGTGTCTGAATTCCAGAAGCACCAAATGTCTGCATTCTAGAATCGGAATGTGGTAGAATTCAAGAATGCACAGCACGGCAGAATTCGAAAGTCCTAAAATGCCTGCTATCCGGAAGTTAAGGTGTCTGACATCCAGAATGGTACCACATCAGAATTATACCATTCTGAAAGATTCTGGGATCTAGAATCAATGGACGACTGAGTTCCAGAATGCAAGGGTGGCAAAACTCTAGAATCCTTGCGTGTCTGAACTCGAGAGTCATTCAATGTCCACATTCCAGAACTCTGGATGTCTGAATTATAGAAGCACCAAATGTCTGCATTGTAGAATCGTTATGTGGCGGAATTCTAGAATGCACAGCACGGCGGAATTCTAAAGTCCTAAAATGCCTGCTATCCGGAAGTTAAGGTGTCTGAAATCAAGAATGCTACCAAGTCAGAATTATACCATTCTGAAAGATTCTGGGATCTAGAATCAATGGACGGCTGAGTTCCAGAATGTCAGGGTGGCAAAACTCTAGAACTCTTGCGGGTCTGAACTCGAGAGTCATTCAATGTCCACATTCCAGAACTCTGGATGTCTGAATTATAGAAGCACCAAATGTCTGCATTCTAGAATTGGAATGTGGCGGAATTCTAGAATGCACAGCACGGCAGAATTCTAAAGTCCTAAAATGCCTGCTATCCGGAAGTTAAGGTGTCTGACATCCAGAATGTTTCTAGGTCAGCATTCTACAGTTCTGAGAGAGTCTGGGTTCTAGAATCAATGGACGGCAGAGATCTGGCATGTCAGGGTGTCCACACTCTAGAATCCTTGCGTGTCTGAACTCGAGAGTCATTCAATGTCCACATTCCGGATCACAGGGTGTCTGAATTCCAGAAGCACCAAATGTCTGCATTCTAGAATCGGAATGTGGTAGAATTCAAGAATGCACAGCACGGCGGAATTCTAAAGTCCTAAAATGACTGCTATCCGGACGTTAAGGTGTGTGACATCCAGAATGGTACCACATCAGAATTATACCATTCTGAAAGATTCTGGGATCTAGAATCAATGGATGTCTGAGTTCCAGAATGCAAGGGTGGCAAAACTCTAGAATCCTTGCGTGTCTGAACTCGAGATTCATTCAGTGTCCACATTCCAGAACTCTGGATGTCTGAATTATAGAAGCACCAAATGTCTGCATTGTAGAATTGTAATGTGGCGGAATTCTAGAATGCACAGCACGGCGGAATTCTAAAGTCCTAAAATGCCTACTATCTGAAAGTTGAGGTGTCTGATGACCAGAATGTTACTAGGTCAGCATTCTACCGTTCTGAGAGATTCTGGGTTCTAGAATCAATGGACGGCAGAGTTCTGGAATGTCAGGTTGTCCAAACTGTAGAATCCTTGAGTGTTTGAACTCGAGAGTCATTCAATTTCCATATTCCGGGTCACAGGGTGACTGAATTCCAGAAGCACCAAATGTCTGCATTCTAGAATCGGAATGTGGCGGAATTCTAGAATGCACAGCACGGCGGAATTCTAAATTCCTAAAATGCCTGCTATCCGGAAGTTAAGGTGTCTGACATCCAGAATGCTACCATGTCAGAATTATACCATTCTGAAAGATTCTGGGATCTAGAATCAATGGACGTCCGAGTTCCAGAATGTCCGGGTTTCCAAACTCTGGAATCCTTGCGTGTCTGAACTCGAGAGTCATTCAATATCCACATTCCAGGACTCTGGATGTCTGAAATATAGAAGCAACAAATGTCTGCATTCTTGAAGCGGAATGTGGTGGAATTCTAGAATGCACAGCACGGCAGAATTCTAAAGTCCTAAAATGCCTTCTATTCGGAAGTTAAGGTGTCTGACATCCAGAATGTTACTAGGTAAGAATTCTACCGTTCTGTGAGATTCTGGGTTCTAGAATCAATGGACGGCAGAGTTCTGGAATGTCAGGTTGTCCAAACTCTAGAATCCTTCCGTGTCTGAACTCGTGAGTCATTCAATGTCCACATTTCGGATTACAGGGTGACTGAATTCCAGAAGCACCAAATGTCTTCATTCTAGAATCGGAATGCGGCAGAATTCTAGAATGCACAGCACGGCAGAATTCTAAAGTCCTAAAATGCCTGATATTCGGAAGTTAAGGAGTCTGACATCCAGAATGTTACTAGGTCAGCATTCTACTGTTCTGAGAGATTCTGGGTTCTAGAATCAATGGACGGCAGAGTTCTGGAATGTCAGGGTGTCCAAACTCTAGAATCCATGAGTGTTTGAACTCGAGAGTCATTCAATTTCCATATTCCGGGTCACAGGGTGACTGAATTCCAGAAGCACCAAATGTCTGCATTCTAGAATCGGAATGTGGCGGAATTCTTGAATGCACAGCACGGCGGAATTCGAAAGTCCTTAAATGCCTGCTATCCGGAAGTTAAGGTGTCTGACATCCAGAATGCTACCACGTCAGAATTATACCATTCTGACAGATTCTGGGATCTAGAATCAATGGACGGCTGAGTTCCAGAATGTCAGGGTGGCAAAACTCTAGAATCCTTGCGTGTCTGAACTCGAGACTCATTCAGTGTCCACATTCCAGAACTCTGGATGTCTGAAATATAGAAGCACCAAATGTCTGCATTCTAGAATCGGAATGTGGCGGAATTCTAGAATGCACAGCACGGCGGGATTCGAAAGTCCTAAAATGCCTGCTATCCGGAAGTTAAGGTGTCTGACATCAAGAATGCTACCAAGTCAGAATTATACCATTCTGAAAGATTCTGGGATCTAGAATCAATGGAAGGCTGAGTTCCAGAATGTCAGGGTGGCAAAACTCTAGAATCCTTGCGTGTCTGAACTCGAGAGTCATTCAATGTCCACATTCCAGAACTCTGTATGTCTGAATTATAGAAGCACCAAATGTCTGCATTCTAGAATCGGAATGTGGCGGAATTCTAGAATGCACAGCACGGCGGAATTCTAAAGTCCTAAAATGCCTACTAGCCGAAAGTTAAGGTGTCTGATGACCAGAATGTTACTAGGTCAGCATTCTACCGTTCTGAGAGATTCTGGGTTCTAGAATAAATGGATGTCAGAGTTCTGGATTGTCAGGTTGTTCAAACTCAAGAATACTTGCGTGTCTGAACTCGAGAGTCATTCAATGACCACATTCCGTATGACAGGGTGTCTGAATTCCAGAAGCACCAAATGTCTGCATTCTAGAATCGGAATGTGGCGGAATTCTAGAATGCACAGCACGGCGGAATTCGAAAGTCCTAAAATGCCTGCTATCCAGAAGGTAAGGTGTCTGACATCCAGAATGCTACCACGTCAGAATTATACCATTCTGAAAGATTCTGGGATCTAGAATCAATGGACGGCTGAGTTCCAGAATGTCAGGGTGGCAAAACTCTAGAATACTTGCGTGTCTGAACTCGAGATTCATTCAATGTCCACATTCCAGAACTCTGGATGTCTGAATTGTAGAAGCACCAAATGTCTGCATTCTAGAATCGGAATGTGGCGGAATTCTAGAATGCACAGCACGGCGGAATTCTAAAATCCTAAAATGCCTGCTATCCGGAAGTTAAGGTGTCTGACATCGAGAATGCTACCAAGTCAGAATTATTCCATTCTGAAAGATTCTGGGATCTAGAATCAATTGACGGCTGAGTTCCAGAATGTCAGGGTGGCAAAACTCTAGAATCCTTGCGTGTCTGAACTCGAGAGTCATTCAATGTCCACATTCCAGAACTCTGGATGTCTGAATTATAGAAGCACCAAATGTCTGCATTCTAGAATTGGAATGTGGCAGAATTCTAGAATGCACAGCACGGCGGAATTCTAAAGTCCTAAAATACCTGCTATCCGGAAGTTAAGGTGTCTGACATTCAGAATGCTACCAAGTCAGAATTACACCATTCTGAAAGATTCTGGTATCTAGAATCAATGGAGGGCTGAGTTCCAGAATGTCAGGGTGGCAAAACTCTAGAATCCTTGTGTGTCTGAACTCGAGAGTCATTCAATGTCCACATTCCAGAACTCTGGATGTCTGAATTATAGAAGCACCAAATGTCTGCATTCCAGAATCGGAATGTGGCGGAATTCTAGAATGCACAGCACGGCGGAATTCTAAAGTCCTAAAATGCCTGCTATCCGGAAGTTAAGGTGTCTGACATCAAGAATGCTACCAAGTCAGAATTATACCATTCTGAAAGATTCTGGGATCTAGAATCAATGGACGGCTGAGTTCCAGAATGTCAGGGTGGCAAAACTCTAGAATACTTCCGTGTCTGAACTCGAGCGTCATTCAATGTCCACATTCCAGAACTCTGGATGTCTGAATTACAGCAGCACTAAATGTCTGCATTCTAGAATCGGAATGTGGCGGAATTATAGAATGCACAGCACGGCGGAATTCCAAAGTCCTAAAATGCCTACTAGTCGAAAGTTAAGGTGTCTGATGACCAGTATGTTACTAGGTCAGCATTCTACAGTTCTGAGAGATTCTGGGTTCTAGAATCAATGGACGGCAGAGATCTGGAATATCAGGGTGTCCAAACTCTAGAATCCTTGCGTGTCTGAACTCGAGAGTCATTCAATGTCCACATTCCGGATCACAGGGTGTCTGAATTCCAGAAGCACCAAATGTCTGCATTCTAGAATCGGAATGTGGTAGAATTCTAGAATGCACAACACGGCGGAATTCTAAAGTCCTAAAATGCCTGCTATCCGGAAGTTAAGGTGTCTGACATCAAGAATGCTACCAAGTCAGAATTATACCATTCTGAAAGATTCTGGGATCTAGAATCAATGGACGGCTGAGTTCCAGAATGTCAGGGTGGCAAAACTCTAGAGTCCTTGCGTGTCTGAACTCGAGAGTCATTCAATGTCCACATTCCAGAACTCTGGATGTCTGAATTATAGAAGCACCAAATGTCTGCATTCTAGAATCGGAATGTGGCGGAATTCTAGAATGCACAGCACGGCGGAATTCTAAAGTCCTAAAATGCCTGCTATCCGGAAGTTAAGGTGTCTGAAATCAAGAATGCTACCAAGTCAGAATTATACCATTCTGAAAGATTCTGGGATCTAGAATCAATGGACGGCTGAGTTCCAGAATGTCAGGGTGGCAAAACTCTAGAATTCTTGCGGGTCTGAACTCGAGAGTCATTCAATGTCCACATTCCAGAACTCTGGATGTCTGAATTATAGAAGCACCAAATGTCTGCATTCTAGAATCGGAATGTGGCGGAATTCTAGAATGCACAGCACGGCGGAATTCTAAAGTCTAAAATGCCTGCTATCCGGAAGTTAAGGTGTCTGACATCCAGAATGTTTCTAGGTCAGCATTCTACAGTTCTGAGAGAGTCTGGGTTCTAGAATCAATGGACGGCAGAGATCTGGCATGTCAGGGTGTCCAAACTCTAGAATCCTTGCGTGTCTGAACTCGAGAGTCATTCAATGTCCACATTCCGGATCACAGGGTGTCTGAATTCCAGAAGCACCAAATGTCCGCATTCTAGAATCGGAATGTGGTAGAATTCAAGAATGCACAGCAGGGCGGAATTCTAAAGTCCTAAAATGCTTGCTATCCGGAAGTTAAGGTGTCTGACATCCAGAATGCTACCACGTCAGAATTCTACCATTCTGAATGATTCTGGCATCTAGAATCAATGGATGGCTGAGTTCAAGAATATCAGGGTGGCAAAACTCTAGAATCCCTGTGTGTCAGAACTCGAGAGTCATTCAATGTCCACATTCCAGAACTCTGGATGTCTGAATTATAGAAGCACCAAATGTCTGTATTCTAGAATCGGAATGTGGCAGAATTCTAGAATGCACAGCACGGCGGAATTCTAAAATCCTAAAATGCCTGCTATCCGGAAGTTAAGGTGTCTGACATCAAGAATGCTACCAAGTCAGAATTATACCATTCTAAAAGATTCTGGGATCTAGAATCAATGGACGGCTGAGTTCCAGAATGTCAGGGTGGCAAAACGCTAGAATCCTTGCGTGTCTGAACTCGAGAGCCATTCAATGTCCACATTCCAGAACTCTGGATGTCTGAATTATAGAAGCACCAAATGTCTGCATTCTAGAATCGGAATGTGGCGGAATTCTAGAATGCACAGCAGGGCGGAATTCTAAAGTCCTAAAATGCCTACGAGACGAAAGTTAACGTGTCTGATGACCAGAATGTTAGCAGGTCAGCATTCTACCGTTCTGAGAGAATCTGGGTTCTAGAATCAATTGACGACAGAGTTCTGGAATGTCAGGGTGTCTAAACTCTACAATCGTTGAGTGTTTGAACTCGAGAGTCATTCAATTTCCATATTCCTGATCACAGGGTGACTGAATTCCAGAAGCACCAAATGTCTGCAATCTAGAATCGGAATGTGGCGGAATTCTAGAATGCACAGCACGGCGGAATTCGAAAGTCCTAAAATGCCTGCTATCCGGAAGTTAAGGTGTCTGACATCCAGAATGCTACCACGTCAGAATTATACCATTCTGAAAGATTCTGGGATCTAGAATCAATGGACGGCTGAGTTCCAGAATGTCAGGGTGGCAAAACTCTAGAATCCTTGTGTGTCTGAACTCGAGAATCATTCAATGTCCACATTCCAGAACTCTGGATGTCTGAAATATAGAAGCACCAAAGGTCTGCATTCTAGAATCGGAATGTGGCGGAATTCTAGAATGCACAGCACGGCAGAATTCTGAAGTCCTAAAATGCCTGATATTCGGAACTTAAGGAGTCTGACATCCAGAATATTACTAGGTCAGCATTCTACCGTTCTGAGAGATTCTGGGTTCCAGAATCAATGGACGGCAGAGTTCTGGAATGTCAGGGTGTCCAATCTCTAGAATCCTTCCGTGTCTGAACTCGTGAGTCATTCAATGTCCACATTCCGGATCACAGGGTGTCTGAATTCCAGAAGCACCAAATGTCTGCATTCTACAATCGGAATGTGGCGGAATTCTAGAATGCACAGCACGACAGAATTCTAAAGTCCTAAAATGCCTGCTATTCGGAAGTTAAGGTGTCTGACATCCAGAATGTTACTAGGTCAGCATTCTACCGTTCTGAGAGATTCTGGGTTCTAGAATCAATGGAGGGGTGAGTTCCAGAATGTCAGGGTGGCAAAACTCTAGAATCCTTGCGTGTCTGAACTCGAGAGTCATTCAATGTCCACATTCCAGAACTCTGGATGTCTGAATTATAGAAGCACCAAATGTCTGCATTCTAGAATCGGAATGTGGCGGAATTCTAGAATGCACAGCACGGCGTAATTCTAAAGTCCTAAAATGCCTACTAGACGAAAGTTAAGGTGTCTGATGACCAGAATGTTAGTAGGTCAGCATTTTACCGTTCTGAGAGATTCTGGGTTCTAGAATCAATGGACGACAGAGTTCTGGAATGTCAGGGTGTCCAAACTCTAGAATCCTTGAGTATTGAACTCGAGAGTCATTCAATGTCCATATTCCGGGTCACAGGGTGACTGAATATCAGAAGCACCAAATGTCTGCATTGTAGAAACGGAATGTGGCGGAATTCTAGAATGCACAGCACGGCGGAATTCGAAAGTCCTAAAATACCTGCTATCCTGAAGTTAAGGTGTCTGACATCCAGAATGCTACCACGTCAGAATTATACCATTCTGAAAGATTCTGGGATCTAGAATCAATGGACGGCTGAGTTCCAGAATGTCAGGGGGGCAAAACTCTAGAATCCTTGCGTGTCTGAACTCGAGAGTCATTCAATGTCCACATTCCAGAACTCTGGATGTCTGAATTATAGAAGCACCAAATATCTGCATTCTAGAATCGGAATGTGGCGGAATTCTAGAATGCACAGCACGGCGGAATTCTAAAGTCCTAAAATGCCTGCTATCCGGAAGATATGGTGTCTGACATCCAGAATGTTACTAGGTCAGCATTCTACCGTTCTGAGAGATTCTGTGTTCTAGAATCAATGTACGGCAGAGATCTGGCATGTCAGGGTGTCCAAACTCTAGAATCCTTGCGTTTCTGAACTCGAGAGTCATTCAATGTCCACATTTCGGATCACAGGGCGTCTGAATTCCAGAAGCACCAAATGTATGCATTCTAGAATCGGAATGTGGTAGAATGCTAGAAAGCACAGCACGGCGGAATTCTAAAGTCCTAAAATGCCTGCTATCCGGAAGTTAAGATGTCTGACATCCAGAATGCTACCACATCAGAATTATACCATTCTGAAACATTCTGGGATCTAGAATCAATGGACGGGTGAGTTCCAGAATGTCAGGGTGGCAAAACTCTAGAATCCTGGCGTGTCTGAATTCGAGAGTCTTTCAATGTCCATATTCCAGAACTCTGGATGTCTGAATTATAGAAGCACCAAATGTCTGCATTCTAGAATCGGAATGTGGCGTAATTCTAGAATGCACAGCACGGCGGAATTCTAAAGTCCTAAGATGCCTGCTATCCGGAAGTTAAGGTGTCTGACATCCAGAATGCTACCACGTCAGAATTATACCATTCTGAAAGATTCTGGGATCTAGAATCAATGGACGGCTGAGTTCCAGAATGTCAGGGTGGCTAAACTCTAGAATGCTTGCGTGTCTGAACTCGAGAGTCATTCAATGTCCACATTCCAGAACTCTGGATGTCTGAATTATAGAAGCACCAAATGTCTGCATTCTAGAATCGGAATGTGGCGGAATTCTAGAATGCACAGCACGGCAGAATTCTAAAGTCCTAAAATGCCTGCTATCCAGAACTTACGGTGTCTGACAACAAGAATGCTACCAAGTCAGAATTATACCATTCTGAAAGTTTCTGGGATCTAGAATCAATGGACGGCTGAGTTCCAGAATGTCAGGGTGGCAAAACTCTAGAATCCTTGTGTGTCTGAACTCGAGAGTCATTCAATGTCCACATTCCAGAACTCTGGATGTCTGAATTATAGAAACAGCAAATGTCTGCATTCTAGAATCGGAATGTGGCGGAATTCTAGAATGCACAGCACGGCGGAATTCTGAAGTCCTAAAATGCCTGCTATCCGAAAGTTAAGGTGTCTGACATCAAGAATGCTACCAAGTCAGAATTATAACATTCTGTAAGATTCTGGGATCTAGAATCAATGGACGGCTGAGTTCCAGAATGTCAGGGAGGCAAAACTCTAGAATCCTTGCGTGTCTGAACTCGAGAGTCATTCAATGTCCACATTCCAGAACTCTGGATGTCTGAATTATAGAAGCACCAAATGTCTGCATTCTAGAATCGGAATGTGGCAGAATTCTAGAATGCACAGCACGACGGAATTCTAAAGTCCTAAAATGCCTACTAGCCAAAAGATAAGGTGTCTGATGACCAGTAGGTTACTAGGTCAGCATTCTAACGTTCTGAGAGATTCTGGGTTCTAGAATCAATGGACGGCAGAGTTCTGGAATGTCAGGGTGTACAAACTCTATAATCCTTGAGTGTTTGAAATCGAGAGTCATTCAATTTCCATATTCCGGGTCACAGGGTGACTGAATTCCAGAAGCACAAAATGTCTGCATTCTAGAATCGGAATGTGGCGGAATTCTAGAATGCAGAGCACGGCGGAATTCGAAAGTCCTAAAATGCCTGCTATCCGGAAGTTAAGGTGTCTGACATCCAGAATGCTACCACGTCAGAATTATACCATTCTGAAAGATTCTGGGATCTAGAATCAAAGGACGGCTGAGTTCCAGAATGCAAGGGTGGCAAAACTCTAGAATCCTGGCGTGTCTGATCTCGAGAGTCATTCAATGTCCACATTCCAGAACTCTGTATGTCTGAATTATAGAAGCACCAAATGTCTGCATTCCAGAATTGGTATGTGGCGGAATTCTAGAATGCACAGCACGGCGGAATTTGAAAGTCCTAAAATGCCTGCTATCTGGAAGTTAAGGTGTCTGACATCAAGAATGCTACCAAGTCAGAATTATACCATTCTGAAAGATTCTGGGATTTAGAATCAATGGACGGCTGAGTTCCAGAATGTCAGGGTGGCAAAACTCTAGAATCCTTGCGTGTCTGAACTCGAGAGTCATTCAATGTCCACATTCCAGAACTCTGGATGTCTGAAATATAGAAGCACCAAATGTCTGCATTCTAGAATCGGAATGTGGAGGAATTCTAGAATGCACAGCAAGGCGGAATTCTAAAGTCCTAAAATGCCTACTAGCCGAAAGTTAAGGTGTCTGATGACCAGAATGTTACTAGGTCAGCATTCTACCGTTCTGAGAGATTCTGGGTTCTAGAATAAATGAATGGCAGAGTTCTGGAATGTCAGGGTGTTCAAACTCAAGAATACTTGCGTGTCTGAACTCGAGAGTCATTCAATGTCCACATTCCGGATCACAGGGTGTCTGAATTCCAGAAGCACCAAATGTCTGCATTCTAGAATCGGAATGTGGCGGAATTCTAGAATGCACAGCACGGCGGAATTCTAAAGTCCTAAAATGCCTGCTATCCGGAAGTTAAGGTATCTGACATCCAGAATGCAACCACGTCAGAATTATACCATTCTGAAAGATTCTGGGATCTAGAATCAATGGACGGCTGAGTTCCAGAATGTCAGGGTGGCAAAACTCTAGAATCCTGGCGTGTCTGAACTCGAGAGTCATTCAATTTCCACATTCCAGAACTCTGGATGTCTGAATTAAGAAAGCACCAAATGTCTGCATTCTAGAATCGGAATGTGGCGGAATTCTAGAATGCACAGCACCGCAGAATTCTGAAGTCCTAAAATGCCTGATATTCGGAAATTAAGGAGTCTGACATCCAGAATGCTACTAGGTCAGCATTCTACCGTTCTCAGAGATTGTGGGTTAAAGAATCAATGGACGGCAGAGTTCTGGAATGTCAGGGTGTCCAATCTCTAGAATACTTCCGTGTCTGAACTCGTGAGTCATTCAATGTCCACATTCCGGATCACAGGGTGTCTGAATTCCAGAAGCACCAAATGTCTGCATTCTACAATCGAAATGTGGCGGAATTCTAGAATGCACAGCACGGCGGAATTCGAAAGTCCTAAAATGCCTGCTATCCGGAAGTTAAGGTGTCTGACATCCAGAATGCTACCAAGTCAGAATTATACCATTCTGAAAGATTTTGGGATCTAGAATCAATGGACGGGTGAGTTCCAGAATGTCAGGGTGGCAAAACTCTAGAATCCTTGCGTGTCTGAACTCGAGAGTCATTCAATGTCCACATTCCAGGACTCTGGATGAGTGAAATATAGAAGCACCAAATGTCTGCATTCTAGAATCGGAATGTGGCAGAATTCTAGAATGCACAGCACGACAGAATTCTAAAGTCCTAAAATGCCTGCTATTCGGAAGTTAAGGTGTCTGACATCCAGAATGTTACTAGGTCAGCATTCTACCGTTCTGAGAGATTCTGGCTTCCAGAATCAATGGACGGCAGAGTTCCGGAATGTCAGGGTGTCCAAACTCTAGAATCCTTCCGTGTCTGAACTCGTTAGTCATTTAATGTCCACATTCCGGATCACAGGGTGTCTGAATTATAGAAGCATCAAATGTCTGCATTCTAGAATCGGAATGTGGCGGAATTCTAGAATGCACAGCACGGCGGAATTCTAAAGTCCTAAAATGCTTGCTATCCGGAAGTTAAGGTGTCTGACATCCAGAATGCTACCACGTCAGAATTCTACCATTCTGAATGATTCTGGCATCTAGAATCAATGGATGGCTGAGTTCAAGAATATCAGGGTGGCAAAACTCTAGAATCCCTGTGTGTCAGAACTCGAGAGTCATTCAATGTCCACATTCCAGAACTCTGGATGTCTGAATTATAGAAGCACCAAATGTCTGTATTCTAGAATCGGAATGTGGCAGAATTCTAGAATGCACAGCACGGCGGAATTCTAAAATCCTAAAATGCCTGCTATCCGGAAGTTAAGGTGTCTGACATCAAGAATGCTACCAAGTCAGAATTATACCATTCTGAAACATTCTTGGATCTAGAATCAATGGACGGCTGAGTTCCAGAATGTCAGGGTGGCAAAACGCTAGAATCCTTGCGTGTCTGAACTCGAGAGCCATTCAATGTCCACATTCCAGAACTCTGGATGTCTGAATTATAGAAGCACCAAATGTCTGCATTCTAGAATCGGAATGTGGCGGAATTCTAGAATGCACAGCACGGCAGAATTCTGAAGTCCTAAAATGCCTGATATTCGGAACTTAAGGAGTCTGACATCCAGAATATTACTAGGTCAGCATTCTACCGTTCTGAGAGATTCTGGGTTCCAGAATCAATGGACGGCAGAGTTCTGGAATGTCAGGGTGTCCAATCTCTAGAATCCTTCCGTGTCTGAACTCGTGAGTCATTCAATGTCCACATTCCGGATCACAGGGTGTCTGAATTCCAGAAGCACCAAATGTCTGCATTCTACAATCGGAATGTGGCGGAATTCTAGAATGCACAGCACGACAGAATTCTAAAGTCCTAAAATGCCTGCTATTCGGAAGTTAAGGTGTCTGACATCCAGAATGTTACTAGGTCAGCATTCTACCGTTCTGAGAGATTCTGGGTTCTAGAATCAATGGACGGGTGAGTTCCAGAATGTCAGGTTGGCAAAACTCTAGAATCCTTGCGTGTCTGAACTCGAGAGTCATTCAATGTCCACATTCCAGAACTCTGGATGTCTGAATTATAGAAGCACCAAATGTCTGCATTCTAGAATCGGAATGTGGCGGAATTCTAGAATGCACAGCACGGCGGAATTCTAAAGTCCTAAAATGCCTACTAGACGAAAGTTAAGGTGTCTGATGACCAGAATGTTAGTAGGTCAGCATTTTACCGTTCTGAGAGATTCTGGGTTCTAGAATCAATGGACGACAGAGTTCTGGAATGTCAGGGTGTCCAAACTCTAGAATCCTTGAGTATTGAACTCGAGAGTCATTCAATTTCCATATTCCGGGTCACAGGGTGACTGAATTCCAGAAGCACCAAATGTCTGCATTGTAGAAACGGAATGTGGCGGAATTCTAGAATGCACAGCACGGCGGAATTCGAGAGTCCTAAAATGCCTGCTATCCTGAAGTTAAGGTGTCTGATATCCAGAATGCTACCCCGTCAGAATTATACCATTCTGAAAGATTCTGGGATCTAGAATCAATGGACGGCTGAGTTCCAGAATGTCAGGGGGGCAAAACTCTAGAATCCTTGCGTGTCTGAACTCGAGAGTCATTCAATGTCCACATTCCAGAACTCTGGATGTCTGAATTATAGAAGCACCAAATGTCTGCATTCTAGAATCGGAATGTGGCGGAATTCTAGAATGCACAGCACGGCGGAATTCTAAAGTCCTAAATTGCCTGCTATCCGGAAGTTAAGGTGTCTGACATCCAGAATGTTACTAGGTCAGCATTCTACCGTTCTGAGAGATTCTGTGTTCTAGAATCAATGTACGGCAGAGATCTGGCATGTCAGGGTGTCCAAACTCTAGAATCCTTGCGTTTCTGAACTCGAGAGTCATTCAATGTCCACATTTCAAATCACAGGGTGTCTGAATTCCAGAAGCACCAAATGTATGCATTCTAGAATCGGAATGTGGTAGAATGCTAGAAAGCACAGCACGGCGGAATTCTAAAGTCCTAAAATGCCTGCTATCCGGAAGTTAAGATGTCTGACATCCAGAATGCTACCACATCAGAATTATACCATTCTGAAACATTCTGGGATCTAGAATCAATGGACGGGTGAGTTCCAGAATGTCAGGGTGGTAAAACTCTAGAATCCTGGCGTGTCTGAATTCGAGAGTCATTCAATGTCCATATTCCAGAACTCTGGATGTCTGAATTATAGAAGCACCAAATGTCTGCATTCTAGAATCGGAATGTGGCGGAATTCTAGAATGCACAGCACGGCGGAATTCTAAAATCCTAAGATGCCTGCTATCCGGAAGTTAAGGTGTCTGACATCCAGAATGCTACCACGTCAGAATTATACCATTCTGAAAGATTCTGGGATCTAGAATCAATGGACGGCTGAGTTCCAGAATGTCAGGGTGGCTAAACTCTAGAATGCTTGCAAGTCTGACCTCGAGAGTCATTCAATGTCCACATTCCAGAACTCTGGATGTCTGAATTATAGAAGCACCAAATGTCTGCATTCTAGAATCGGAATGTGGCGGAATTCTAGAATGCACAGCACGGCGGAATTCTAAAGTCCTAAAATGCCTGCTATCCAGAACTTACGGTGTCTGACAACAAGAATGCTACCAAGTCAGAATTATACCATTCTGAAAGATTCTGGGATCTAGAATCAATGGACGGCAGAGTTCCAGAATGTCAGGGTGGCAAAACTCTAGAATCCTTGTGTGTCTGAACTCGAGAGTCATTCAATGTCCACATTCCAGAACTCTGGATGTCTGAATTATAGAAACACCAAATGTCTTCATTCTAGAATCGGAATGTGGCGGAATTCTAGAATGCACAGCACGGCGGAATTCTGAAGTCCTAAAATGCCTGCTATCCGAAAGTTAAGGTGTCTGACATCAAGAATGCTACCAAGTCAGAATTATAACATTCTGTAAGATTCTGGGATCTAGAATCAATGGACGGCTGAGTTCCAGAATGTCAGGGAGGCAAAACTCTAGAATCCTTGCGTGTCTGAACTCGAGAGTCATTCAATGTCCACATTCCAGAACTCTGGATGTCTGAATTATAGAAGCACCAAATGTCTGCATTCTAGAATCGGAATGTGGCAGAATTCTAGAATGCACAGCACGACGGAATTCTAAAGTCCTAAAATGCCTACTAGCCAAAAGATAAGGTGTCTGATGACCAGTAGGTTACTAGGTCAGCATTCTAACGTTCTGAGAGATTCTGGGTTCTAGAATCAATGGACGGCAGAGTTCTGGAATGTCAGGGTGTACAAACTCTATAATCCTTGAGTGTTTGAAATCGAGAGTCATTCAATTTCCATATTCCGGGTCACAGGGTGACTGAATTCCAGAAGCACCAAATGTCTGCATTCTAGAATCGGAATGTGGCGGAATTCTAGAATGCAGAGCACGGCGGAATTCGAAAGTCCTAAAATGCCTGCTATCCGGAAGTTAAGGTGTCTGACATCCAGAATGCTACCACGTCAGAATTATACCATTCTGAAAGATTCTGGGATCTAGAATCAATGGACGGCTGAGTTCCAGAATGCAAGGGTGGCAAAACTCTAGAATCCTGGCGTGTCTGATCTCGAGAGTCATTCAATGTCCACATTCCAGAACTCTGGATATCTGAAATATAGAAGCACCAAATGTCTGCATTCTAGAATCGGAATGTGGCGGAATTCTAGAATGCACAGCACTACAGAATTCTAAAGTCCTAAAATGCCTGCTATCCGGAAGTTAAGGTGTCTGACATCAAGAATGCTACCAAGTCAGAATTATACAATTCTGAAAGATTCTGGGATCTAGAATCAATGGACGGCTGAGTTCCAGAATGTCAGAGTGTCCAAACTCTAGAATCCTTGCGTTTCTGAACTCGAGAGTCATTCAATGTCCACATTCCAGAACTCTGTATGTCTGAATTATAGAAGCACCAAATGTCTGCATTCCAGAATTGGAATGTGGCGGAATTCTAGAATGCACAGCACGGCGGATTTTGAAAGTCCTAAAATGCCTGCTATCTGGAAGTTAAGGTGTCTGACATCAAGAATGGTACCAAGTCAGAATTATACCATTCTGAAAGATTCTGGGATTTAGATTCAATGGACGGCTGAGTTCCCGAATGTCAGGGTGGCAAAACTCTAGAATCCTTGCATGTCTGAACTCGAGAGTCATTCAATGTCCACATTCCAGAACTCTGGATGTCTGAAATATAGAAGCACCAAATGTCTGCATTCTAGAATCGGAATGTGGAGGAATTCTAGAATGCACAGCACGGCGGAATTCTAAAGTCCTAAAATGCCTACTAGCCGAAAGTTAAGGTGTCTGATGACCAGAATGTTACTAGGTCAGCATTCTACCGTTCTGAGAGATTCTGGGTTCTAGAATAAATGAATGGCAGAGTTCTGGAATGTCAGGGTGTTCAAACTCAAGAATACTTGCGTGTCTGAACTCGAGAGTCATTCAATGTCCACATTCCGGATCACAGGGTTTCTGAATTCCAGAAGCACCAAATGTCTGCATTCTAGAATCGGAATGTGGCGGAATTCTAGAATGCACAGCACGGAGGAATTCTAAAGTCCTAAAATGCCTGCTATCCGGAAGTTAAGGTGTCTGACATCCAGAATGCAACCACGTCAGAATTATACCATTCTGAAAGATTCTGGGATCTAGAATCAATGGACGGCTGAGTTCCAGAATGTCAGGGTGGCAAAACTCTAGAATCCTGGCGTGTCTGAACTCGAGAGTCATTCAATTTCCACATTCCAGAACTCTGGATGTCTGAATTATGGAAGCACCAAATGTCTGCATTCTAGAATCAGAATGTGGCGGAATTCTAGAATGCACAGCACGGCGGAAATTTAAAGTCCTAAAATGCCTGCTATCCAGAAGTCAAGATGTCTGACATCCAGAATGTTACTAGCTCAGCATTCTAACCTTCTGAGAGATTCTGGGTTCTGGAATAAATGGATGGCAGAGTTCTGGAATGTCAGGGTGTTCAAACTCAAGAATACTTGCGTGTCTGAACTCGAGAGTCATTCAATGTCCACATTCCGGATCACAGGGTGTCTGAATTCCAGAAGCACCAAATGTCTGCTTTCTATAATCGGAATGTGGCGGAATTCTAGAATGCACAGCACGGCGGAATTCGATAGTCCTAAAATGCCTGCTATCCGGAAGTTAAGGTGTCTGACATCCAGAATGCTACCACGTCAGAATTATACCATTCTGAAAGATTCTGGGATCTAGAATCAATGGACGGCTGAGTTCCAGAATGTCAGGGTTTCCAAACTCGAGAATCCTTGCGTGTCTGAACTCGAGATTCACTCAATATCCACATTCCAGGACTCTGGATGTCTGAAATATAGAAGCACCAAATGTCTGCATTCTAGAATCGGAATGGGGCGGAATTCTAGAATGCACAGCACGGCAGAATTCTAAAGTCCTAAAATGCCTGCTATTCGGGAGTAAAGGTGTCTGACATCCAGAATGTTACTAGGTCAGCATTCTACCGTTCTGAGAGATTCTGGGTTCTAGAATCAATGGACGGCAGAGTTCTGGAATGTCAGGGTGTCCAATCTCTAGACTCCTTCCGTGTCTGAACTCGTGAGTCATTCAATGTCCACATTCCGGATCACAGGGTGACTGAATTCCAGAAGAACCAAATGTCTGCATTCTAGAATCGGAATGTGGCGGAATTCTAGAATGCACAGCACGGCAGAATTCTAAAGTCCTAAAATGCCTGCTATTCGGAAGTTAAGGAGTCTGACATCCAGAATGTTACTAGGTCAGCATTCTACCGTTCTGAGAGATTCTGTGTTCTAGAACCAATGGACGGCAGAGTTCTGGAATGTCAGGGTGTCCAAACTGTAGAATCCTTCCGTGTCTGAACTCGTGAGTCATTCAATGCCCACATTCCGGATCACAGGGTGTCTGAATTCCAGAAGCACCAAATGTCTGCATTCTAGAATCGGAATGTGGCGGAATTCTAGAATGCACAGCACGGCGGAATTCGAAAGTCCTAAAATGACTGCTATCGGGAAGTTAAGGTGTCTGACATCCAGAATGCTACCACGTCAGAATTATACCATTCTGAAAGATTCTGGGATCTAGAATCAATGGACGGCTGAGTTCCAGAATGCAAGTGTGTCAAAACTCTAGAATCCTTGCGTGTCTGAACTCGAGAGTCATTCAATGTCCACATTCCAGAACTCTGGATGTCTGAAATATAGAAGCACCAAATGTCTGCATTCTAGAATCAGAATGTGGCGGAATTCTAGAATGCACAGCACGGCGTAACTTTAGAATCCTAAAATGCCTGCTATCCAGAAGTCAAGATGTGTGACATCCAGAATGTTACTAGGTCAGCATTCTAACGTTCTGAGAGATTCTCGGTTCTAGAATAAATGGATGGCAGAGTTCTGGAATGTCAGGGTGTTCAAATTCAAGAATACTTGCCTGTCTGAACTCGAGAGTCATTCAATGTCTACATTCCGGATCACAGGGTGTCTGAATTCCAGAAGCACCAAATGTCTGCATTCTAGAATCGGAATGTGGCGGAATTCTAGAATGCACAGCACGGCGGAATTCGAAAGTCCTAAAATGCCTGCTATCCGGAAGTTAAGGTGTCTGATATCCAGAATGCTACCACGTCAGAATTATACCATTCTGAAAGATTCTGGGATATAGAATCAATGGACGGCTGAGTTCCAGAATGCAAGGTTGGCAAAACTCTAGAATACTGGCGTGTCTGATCTCGAGAGTCATTCAATGTCCACATTCCAGAACTCTGGATATCTGAAATATAGAACCACCAAATGTCTGCATTCTAGAATTGGAATGTGGCGGAATTCTAGAATGCACAGCACTACAGAATTCTAAAGTCCTAAAATGCCTGCTATCCGGAAGTTAAGGTGTCTGACATCAAGAATGCTACCAAGTCAGAATTATACCATTCTGAAAGATTCTGGGATCCAGAATCAATGGACGGCTGAGTTCCAGAATGTCAGGGTGTCCAAACTCTAGAATCCTTGCGTGTCTGAACTCGAGAGTCATTCAATGTCCACATTCCAGAACTCTGTATGTCTGAATTATAGAAGCAACAAATGTCTGCATTCTAGAATCGGAATGTGGCAGAATTCTAGAATTCACAGCACGGCGGAATTTGAAAGTCCTAAAATGCCTGCTATCTGGAAGTTAAGGTGTCTGACATCAAGAATGCTACCAAGTCAGAATTATACCATTCTGATAGATTCTGGGATCTAGAATCAATGGACGGCTGAGTTCCAGAATGTCAGGGTGGCAAAACTCTAGAATCCTTGCGTGTCTGAACTCGAGAGTCATTCAATGTCCACATTCCAGAACTCTGGATGTCTGAAATATAGAAGCACCAAATGTCTGCATTCTAGAATCGGAATGTGGCGGAATTCTAGAATGCACAGCACGGAGGAATTCTAAAGTCCTAAAATGCCTACTAGCCGAAAGTTAAGGTGTCTGATGACCAGAATGTTACTAGGCCGGCATTCTACCATTCTGAGAGATTCTGGGTTCTAGAATAAATGAATTGCAGAGTTCTGGAATGTCAGGGTGTTCTAACTCAAGAATACTTGCGTGTCTGAACTCGAGAGTCATTCAATGTCCACATTCCGCATCACAGGGTGTCTGAATTCCAGAAGCACCAAATGTCTGCATTCTAGAATCGGAATGTGGCGGAATTCTAGAATGCACAGCACGGCGGAATTCTAAAGTCCTAAAATGCCTGCTATCCGGAAGTTAAGGTGTCTGACATCCAGAATGCTACCACGTCAGAATTATACAATTCTGAAAGATTCTGGGATCTAGAATCAATGGACGGCTGAGTTCCAGAATGTCAGGGTGGCAAAACTCTAGAATCCTGGCGTGTCTGAACTCGAGAGTCATTCAATGTACACATTCCAGAACTCTGGATGTCTGAATTATGGAAGAACCAAATGTCTGCATTCTAGATTCGGAATGTGGCGGAATTCTAGAATGCACAGCACGGCGGAATTCTAAAGTCCTAAAATGCCTGCTATCCGGAAGTTAAGGTGTCTGACAACCAGAATGCTACAACGTCAGAATTACTTCTGAAAGATTGTGGGATCTAGAATCAATGGACGGCTGAGTTCCAGAATGCAAGGGTGTTAAAACTCTAGAATCCTTGCGTGTCTGAACTCGAGAGTCATTCAATGTCCACATTCCAGAACTCTGGATGTCTGAAATATAGAAGCAACAAATGTCTGCATTCTAGAATCAGAATGTGGCGGAATTCTAGAATGCACAGCACGGCGGAACTTTAAAGTCCTAAAATGCCTGCTATCCAGAAGTCAAGACATCTGACATCCAGAATGTTACTAGGTCAGCATTCTACCGTTCTGAGAGATTCTGGGTTCTAGAATCAATGGACGGCAGAGTTCTGGAATGTCAGGGTGTCCAATCTCTAGAATCCTTCCGTGTCTGAACTCGTGAGTCATTCAATGTCAACATTCCGGATCACAGGGTGTCTGAATTCCAGAAGCACCAAATGTCTGCATTCTATAATCGGAATGTGGCGGAATTCTAGAATGCACAGCACGGCGGAATTCTAAGGTCCTAAAATGCCTGCTATCCGGAAGTTAAGGTGTCTGACATCAAGAATGCTACCAAGTCAGAATTATACAATTCTGAAAGATTCTGGGATCTAGAATCAATGGACGGGTGAGTTCCAGAATGTCAGGGTGGCAAAACTCTAGAATCCTTGCGTGTCTGAACTCGAGAGTCATTCAATGTCCACATTCCAGAACTCTGGATGTCTGAATTATAGAAGCACCAAATGTCTGCATTCTAGAATCGGAATGTGGCGGAATTCTAGAATGCACAGCACGGCGGAATTCTAAAGTCCTAAAATGCCTACTAGCCGAAAGTTAAGGTGTCTGATGACCAGAATGTTACTAGGTCAGCATTCTAACGTTCTGAGAGATTCTGGGTTCTAGAAACAATGGAAGGCATAGTTCTGGAATGTCAGGGTGTCCAAACTCTAGAATCCTTGAGAGTTTGAACTCGAGAGTCATTCAATTTCCATATTCCGCGTCACAGGGTGACTGAATTCCAGAAGCACCAAATGTCTGCATTCTAGAATTGGAATGTGGCGGAATTCTAGAATGCAGAGCACGGCGGAATTCTAAAGTACTAAAATGCCTGCTATCCGGAAGTTAAGGTGTCTGACATCCAGAATGCTACCACGTCAGAATTATACCATTCTGAAAGATTCTGGGATCTAGAATCAATGGATGCCTGAGTTCCAAAATGTCAGGGTGGCAAAACTCTAGAATCCTTGCGTGTCTGAACTCGAGGGTCATTCAATGTCCACATTCCAGAACTCTGGATGTCTGAATTATAGAAGCACCAAATGTCTGTATTCTAGAATCGGAATGTGGCGGAATTCTAGAATGCACAGCACGGCGGAATTCTAAAGTCCTAAAATGCCTGCTATCCGGAAGTTAAGGTGTCAGACATCAAGAATGTTACTAGGTCAGCATTCTACCGTTCTGAGAGATTCTGGGTTCTAGAATCAATGGACGGCAGAGATCTGGCATGTCAGGGTGTCCAAACTCTAGAATCCTTGCGTGTCTGAACTCGAAAGTCATTCAATGTCCACATTCCGGATCACAGGGTATCTGAATTCCAGAAGCACCAAATGTCTGCATTCTAGAATCGGAATGTGGCGGAATTCTAGAATGCACAGCACGGCGGAATTCTAAAGTCCTAAAATGCCTGCTATCCGGAAGTTAAGTTGTCTGACATCCAGAATGCTACCACGTCAGAATTATACCATTCTGAAACATTCTGGGATCTAGAATCAATGGACGGCTGAGTTCCAGAATGTCAGGGTGGCAAAACTCTAGAATCCTTGCGTGTCTGAACTCGAGAGTCATTCAATGTCCACATTCCAGAACTCTGGATGTCTCAATTATAGAAGCACCAAATGTCTGCATTCTAGAATCGGAATGTGGCGGAATTCTAGAATGCACAGCACGGCGGAATTCTAAAGTCCTAAAATGCCTGCTATCCGGAAGTTAAGGGATCTGACATCAAGAATGCTACCAAGTCAGAATTATACCATTCTGAAAGATTCTGGGATCTAGAATCAATGGACGGCTGAGTTCCAGAACGTCAGGGTGGCAAAACTCTAGAATCCTTGTGTGTCTGAACTCGAGAGTCATTCAATGTCCACATTCCAGAACTCTGGATGTCTGAATTATAGAAGCACCAAATGTCTGCATTCTAGAATCGGAATGTGGCGGAATTCTAGAATGCACAAGCACGGCGGAATTCGAAAGTCCTAAAATGACTGCTATCCGGAAGTTAAGGTGTCTGACATCAAGAATGCTACCCAGTCAGAATTATAACATTCTGAAAGATTCTGGGATCTTGAATCAATGGACGGCTGAGTTCCAGAATGTCAGGGTGGCAAAACTCTAGAATCCTGGCGTGTCTGAACTCGAGAGTCATTCAATATCCACATTCCAGAACTCTGGATGTCTGAAATATAGAAGCACCAAATGTCTGCATTCTAGAATCAGAATGTGACGGAATTCTAGAATGCACAGCACGGCGGAATTTTAAAGTCCTAAAATGCCTGCTATACTGAAGTCAAGGTGTCTGACATCCAGAATGTTGCTAAGTCAGCATTCTACGGGTCTGAGAGATTCTGGGTTCTAGAATCAATGGTTGGCAGAGTTCTGGAATGTCAGAGTGTTCAAACTCAAGAATACTTGCGTGTCTGAACTCGAGAGTCATTCAATGTCCACATTCCGCATCACAGGGTGTCTGAATTCCAGAAGCACCAAATGTCTGCATTCTAGAATGGGAATGTGGCGGAATTCTTGAATGCACAGCACGGCGGAATTCGAAAGTCCTAAAATGCCTGCTATCCGGAAGTTAAGGTGTCTGACATCCAGAATGCTACCACGTCAGAATTATACCATTCTGAAAGATTCTGGGATCTAGAATCAATGGACGGCTGACTTCCAGACCGCAAGGGTGTCAAAACTCTAGAATCCTTGCGTGTCTGAACTCGAGAGTCATTCAATGTCCACATTCCAGAACTCTGGATGTCTGAATTATAGAAGCACCAAATGTCTGCATTCTAGAATCGGAATGTGGCGGAATTCTAGAATGCACAGCACGGCGGAATTCTAAAGTCCTAAAATGCCTACTAGCCGAAAGTTAAGGTGTCTGATGACCAGAATGTTACTAGGTCAGCATTCTAAGTTTCTGAGAGATTCTATGTTCTAGATTCAATGGACGGCAGAGTTCTGGAATGTCAGGGTGTCCAAACTCTAGAATCCTTGAGAGTTTGAACTCGAGAGTCATTCAATTTCCATATTCCGGGTCACAGGGTGACTGAATTCCAGAAGCACCAAATGTCTGCATTCTAGAATTGGAATGTGGCGGAATTCTAGAATGCACAGCACGGCGGAATTCTAAAGTCCTAAAATGCCTGCTATCCGGAAGTTAAGGTGTCCGACATACAGAATGCTACCACGTCAGAATTATACCATTCTGAAAGATTCTGGGATCTAGAATCAATGGACGGCTGAGTTCCAGAATGTCAGGGTGGCAAAACTCTAGAATCCTTGCGTGTCTGAACTCGAGAGTCATTCAATGTCCACATTCCAGAACTCTGGATGTCTGAATTATAGAAGCACCAAATGTCTGTATTCTAGAATCGGAATGTGGTGGAATTCTAGAATGCACAGCACGGCGGAATTCTAAAGTCCTAAAATGCCTGCTATTCGGAATTTAAGGTGTCTGACATCAAGAATGTTACTAGGTCAGCATCCTACCGTTCTGAGAGATTCTGGGTTCTAGAATCAATGGACGCCAGAGATCTGGCATGTCAGGATGTCCAAACTCTAGAATCCTTGCGTGTCTGAACTCGAGAGTCATTCAATGTCCACATTCCGGATCACAGGGTGTCTGAATTCCAGAAGCACCAAATGTCTGCATTCTAGAATCGGAATGTGGTAGAATTCTAGAATGCACAGCACGGCGGAATTCGAAAGTCCTAAAATGCCTGCGATCGGGAAGTTAAGGTGTCTGACACCCAGAATGCTACCACATCAGAATTATACCATTCTGAAACATTCTGGGATCTAGAATCAATGGACGGGTGAGTTCCAGAATGTCAGGGTTGCAAAACTCTAGAATCCTGGCGTGTCTGAACTCGAGAGTCATTCAATGTCCACATTCCAGAACTCTGGATGTCTGAATTACAGAAGCACCAAATGTCTGCATTCTAGAATCGGAATGTGGCGGAATTCTAGAATGCACAGCACGGCGGAATTCTAAAGTCCGAAAATGCTTGCTATCCAGAAGTTAAGTTGTCTGACATCCAGAATGCTACCACGTCAGAATTATACCATTCTGAAAGATTCTGGGATCTAGAATCAATGGACGGCTGAGTTCCAGAATGTCAGGGTGGCAAAACTCTAGAATCCTTGCGTGTCTGAACTCGAGAGTCATTCAATGTCCACATTCCAGAACTCTGGATGTCTGAATTATAGAAGCACCAAATGTCTGCATTCTAGAATCGGAATGCGGCGGAATTCTAGAATGCACAGCACGGCGGAATTCTTAAGTCCTAAAATGCCTGCTATCCGGAAGTTAAGGTGTCTGACATCCAGAATGCTACCACGTCAGAATTATACCATTCTGAAAGATTCTGGGATCTAGAATCAATGGACGGCTGAGTTCCAGAATGCAATGGTGGCAAAACTCTAGAATCCTTGCGTGTCTGAACTCGAGAGTCATTCAATGTCCACATTCCAGAACTCTGGGTGTCTGAAATATAGAAGCACCAAATGTCTGCATTCTAGAATCGGAATGTGGCGGAATTCTAGAATGCACAGCACGGCGGAATTCGAAAGTCCTAAAATGCCTGCTATACGGAAGTCAAGGTTTCTGACATCCAGAATTTTGCTAAGTCAGCATTCTACCGGTCTGAGAGATTCTGGGTTCTAGAATCAATGGATGGCAGAGTTCTGGAATGTCAGGGTGTTCGAACTCAAAAATACTTGAGTGTCTGAACTCGAGAGTCATTCAATGTCCACATTCCGCATCACAGGGTTTCTGAATTCCAGAAGCACCAAATGTCTGCATTCTAGAATCGGAATGTGGCGGAATTATTGAATGCACAGCACGGCGGAATTTGAAAGTCCTAAAATGCCTGCTATCCGGAAGTTAAGGTGTCTGACATCCAGAATGCTACCACGTCAGAATTATACCGTTCTGAAAGATTCTGGGATCTAGAATCAATGGACGGCTGAGTTCCAGAACGCAAGGGTGGCAAAACTCCAGAATCCTTGCGTGTCTGAACTCGAGAGTCATTCAATGTCCACATTCCAGAACTCTGGATGTCTGAAATATAGAAGCACCAAATGTCTGCATTCTAGAATCGGAATGTGGCGGAATTCTAGAATGCACAGCACGGCAGAATTCTGAAGTCCTAAAATGCCTGATATTCGGAAGTTAAGGTGTCTGACATCAAGAATGTTACTAGGTCAGCATTCTACCGTTCTGAGAGATTCTGGGTTCCAGAATCAATGGACGGCAGAGTTCTGGAATGTCAGGGTATCCAATGTCTAGAATCCTTACGTGTCTGAACTCGTGAGTCATTCAATGTCCACATTCCGGATCACAGGGTGTCTGAATTCCAGAAACACCCAATGTCTGCATTCTACAATCGGAATGTGGCGAAATTCTAGAATGCACTGCACTGCGGAATTCTAAAGTCCTAAAATGCCTGCTATCCGGAAGTTAAGGTGTCTGACATCCAGAATGCTACCAAGTCAGAATTATACCATTCTGAAAGATTCTGGGATCTAGAATCAATGGACGGGTGAGTTCCAGAATGTCAGGGAGGCAAAACTCTAGAATCCTTGCGTGTCTGAACTCGAGAGTCATTCAATGTCCACATTCCAGAACTCTGGATGTCTGAATTATAGAAGCACCAAATGTCTGCATTCTAGAATCGGAATGTGGTGGAATTCTAGAATGCACAGCACGGCGGAATTCTAAAGTCCTGAAATGCCTACTAGCCGAAAGTTAAGGTGTCTGATGACCAGAATGTTACTAGGTCAGCATTCTAACCTTCTGAGAGATTCTGGGTTCTAGAATCAATGGACGGCAGAGTTCTGGAATGTCAGGGTGTCCAAACTCTAGAATCCTTGAGAGTTTGAATTCGAGAGTCATTCAATTTCCATATTCCGGGTCACAGGGTGACTGATTTCCAGAAGCACCAAATGTCTGCATTCTAGAATCGGAATGTGGCGGAATTCTAGAATGCAGAGCACGGCGGAATTCTAAAGTCCTAAAATGCCTGCTATCCGGAAGTTCAGGTGTCTGACATCAAGAATGTTACTAGGTCAGCATTCTACCGTTCTGAGAGATTCTGGGTTCTAGAATCAATGGACGGCAGAGATCTGGCATGTCAGGGTGTCCAAACTCTAGAATCCTTGCGTGTCTGAACTCGAGAGTCATTCAATGTCCACATTCCGGATCACAGGGTTTCTGAATTCCAGAAGCACCAAATGTCTTCTTTCTAGAATCGGAATGTGGTACAATTCTAGAATGCACAGCACGGTGGAATTCTAAAGTCGTAAAATGCCTGCTATCCGGAAGTTAAGGTGTCTGACATTCAGAATGCTACCACATCAGAATTATACCATTCTGAAACATTCTGGGATCTAGAATCAATGGACGGGTGAGTTCCAGAATGTCAGGGTTGCAAAACTCTAGAATCCTTGCGTGTCTGAACTCGAGAGTCATTCAATGTCCACATTCCAGAACTCTGGATGTCTGAATTATAGAAGCACCAAATGTCTGCATTCTAGAATCGGAATGTGGCGGAATTCTAGAATGCACAGCATGGCGGAATTCTAAAGTCCTAAAATGCCTACTAGCCGAAAGTTAAGGTGTCTGATGACCAGTATGTTACTAGGTCAGGATTCTACCGTTCTGAGAGATTCTGGGTTCTAGAATCAATGGATGGCAGAGATCTGGAATGTCAGGGTGTAAAACTCTAGAATCCTTGCGTGTCTGAACTCGAGAGTCATTCAATGTCCACATTCCGGATCACAGGGTGTCTGAATTCCAGAAGCACCAAATGTCTGCATTCTAGAATCGGAATGTGGTAGAATTCTAGAATGCACAGCACGGCGGAATTCGAAAGTCCTAAAATGCCTGCTATCCGGAAGTTAAGCTTACTGACATCAAGAATGCTACCAAGTCAGAATTATACCATTCTGAAAGATTCTGGGATCTAGAATCAATGGACGGCTGAGTTCCAGAATGCAAGGGTGGCAAAACTCTAGAATGCTTGCGTGTCTGAACTCTAGAGTCATTCAATGTCCACATTCCAGAACTCTGGATGTCTGAATTATAGAAGCACCAAATGTCTGCATTCTAGAATCGGTATGTGGTGGAATTCTAGAATGCACAGCACAGCGGAATTCTAAAGTCCTAAAATGCCTGCTATCCGGAAGTTAAGGTGTCTGACATCAAGAATGCTACCAAGTCAGAATTATACCATTCTGAAAGATTCTGGGATCTAGAATCAATGGACGGCTGAGTTCCAGAATGTCAGGGTGGCAAAACTCTAGAATCCTTGCGTGTCTGAACTCGAGAGTCATTCAATGTCCACATTCCAGAACTCTGGATGTCTGAATTATAGAAGCACCAAATGTCTGCATTCTAGAATCGGAATGTGGCGGAATTCTAGAATGCACAGCACGGCGGAATTCTAAAGTCCTAAAATGCCTGCTAGCCGAAAGTTAAGGTGTCTGATGACCAGAATGTTACTAGGTCAGCATTCTACCGTTCTGAGAGATTCTGGTTTCTAGAATAAATGGATTGCAGAGTTCTGGAATGTCAGGGTGTTCAAACTCAAGAATACTTGCGTGTCTGAACTCGAGAGTCATTCAATGTCCACATTCCGGACCACAGGGTGTCTGAATTCCAGAAGCACCAAATGTCTGCATTCCAGAATCGGAATGTGGCGGAATTCTAGAATGCACAGCACGGCGGAATTCGAAAGTCCTAAAATGCCTGCTGTCCGGAAGTTAAGGTGTCTGACATCCAGAATGCTACCACGTCAGAATTATACCATTCTGAAAGATTCTGGGATCTAGAATCAATGGACGGCTGAGTTCCAGAATGTCAGGGTGGCAAAACTCTAGAATCCTGGTGTGTCTGAACTAGAGAGCCATTCAATGTCCACATTCCAGAACTCTGGATGTCTGAAATATAGAAGCACCAAATGTCTGCATTCTAGAATCGGAATGTGGCGGAATTCTAGAATGCACAGCACGGCGGAATTCTAAAATCCTAAAATGCCTGCTATCCGGAAGTTAAGGTGTCTGACATCAAGAATGCTACCAAGTCAGAATTATAACATTCTGAAAGATTCTGGGATCTAGAATCAATGGACGACTGAGTTCCAGAATGTCAGGGTGGCAAAACTCTAGAATCCTTGCGGGTCTGAACTCGAGAGTCATTCAATGTCCACATTAGAGAACTCTGGATGTCTGAATTACAGAAGCAACAAATGTCTGCATTCTAGAATCGGAATGTGGCGGAATTCTAGAATGCACAGCACGGTGGAATTCTAAAGTCCTAAAATGCCTGCTATCCGGAAGTTAAGGTGTCTGACATCAAGAATGCTACCAAGTCAGAATTATAACATTCTGAAAGATTCTGGGATCTAGAATCAATGGACGGCTGAGTTCCAGAATGTCAGGGTGGCAAAACTCTAGAATCCTTGCATGTCTGAACTCGAGAGTCATTCAATGTCCACATTCCACAACTCTGGATGTCTGAATTATAGAAGCACCAAATGTCTGCATTCTAGAATCGGAATGTGGCGGAATTCTAGAATGCACAGCACGGCGGAATTCTAAAGTCCTAAAATGCCTGCTATCCGGAAGTTAAGGTGTCTGACATCTAGAATGTTTCTAGGTCAGCATTCAACCGTTCTGAGAGATTCTCGGTTCTAGAATCAATGGACGCAGAGATATGGCATGTCAGGTTGTCCAAACTCTAGAATCCTTGCGTGTCTGAACTCGAGAGTCATTCAATGTCCACATTCCGGATCACAGGGTGTCTGAATTCCAGAAGCACCAAATGTCTGCATTCTAGAATCGGAATGTGGCGGAATTCTAGAATGCACAGCACGGCGGAATTCTAAAGTCCTAAAATGCCTGCTATCCGGAAGTTAAGGTGTCTGACATCCAGAATGCTACCACGTCAGAATTATACCATTCTGAAAGATTCTGGGATCTAGAATCAATGGACGGCTGAGTTCCAGAATGTCAGGGTTTCCAAACTCTAGAATCCTTGCGTTTCTGAACTCGAGAGTCATTCAATATCCGCATTCCAGGACTCTGGATGTCTGAAATATTGAAGCACCAAATGTCTGCATTCTAGAATCGGAATGTGGCGGAATTCTAGAATGCACAGCACGACAGAATTCTAAAGTCCTAAAATGCCTGCTATTCGGAAGTTAAGGTGTCTGACATCCAGAATGTTACTAGGTCAGCATTCTACCATTCTGAGAGATTCTGGGTTCTAGAATCAATGGACGGCAGAGTTCTGGAATGTCAGGGTGTCCAAACTCTAGAATCTTTCCGTGTCTGAACTCGTGAGTCATTCAATGTCCACATTCCGGATAACAGGGTGTCTGAATTCCAGAAGCACCAAATGTCTGCATTCTAGAATCAGAATGTGGCGGAATTCTAGAATGCACAGCACGGCGGAATTCTAAAGTCCTAAAATGCCTGCTATCGGGAAGTTAAGGTGTCTGACATCCAGAATGCTACCACGTCAGAATTATACCATTCTGAAAGATTCTGGGATCTAGAATCAATGGACGGCTGAGTTCCAGAATGTCAGGGTGGCAAAACTCTAGAATCCTTGCGTGTCTGAACTCGAGAGTCATTCAATGTCCACATTCCAGAACTCTGGATGTCTGAAATATAGAAGCACCAAATGTCTGCATTCTAGAATTGGAATGTGGCGGAATTCTAGAATGCACAACACGGCGGAATTCTAAAATCCTAAAATGCCTGCTATCCGGAAGTTAAGGTGTCTGACATCAAGAATGCTACCAAGTCAGAATTATAACATTCTGAAAGATTCTGGGATCTAGAATCAATGGACGGCTGAGTTCCAAAATGTCAGTGTGGCAAAACTCTAGAATCCTTGCGTGTCTGAAGTCGAGAGTCATTCAATGTCCACATTCCAGAACTCTGGATGTCTGAAATATAGAAGCACCAAATGTCTGCATTCTAGAATCGGAATGTGGCGGAATTCTAGAATGCACAGCACGGTGGAATTCTAAAGTCCTAAAATGCCTACTAGCGGAAAGTTAAGGTGTCTGATGACCAGAATGTTACTAGGTCAGCATTCTACCGTTCTGAGAGATACTGGGTTCTAGAATAAATGGATGTCAGAGTTCTGGAATGTCAGGTTGTTCAAACTCAAGAATACTTGCGTGTCTGAACTCGAGAGTCATTCAATGTCCACATTCCGTATCACAGGGTGTCTGAATTCCAGAAGCACCAAATGTCTGCATTCTAGAATCGGAATGTGGCGGAATTCTAGAATGCACAGCACGGCGGAATACTAAAGTCCTAAAATGCCTACTAGCCGAAAGTTAAGGTGTCTGATGACCAGAATGTTACAAGGCCAGCATTCTATCGTTCTGAGAGATTCTGGGTTCTAGAATAAATGAATGGCAGAGTTCTGGAATGTCAGGGTGTTCAAACTCAAGAATACTTGCCTGTCTGAACTCGAGAGTCATTCAATGTCCACATTCCAGATCACAGGTTGTCTGAATTCCAGAAGCACCAAATGTCTGCATTCTAGAATCGGAATGGGGCGGAATTCTAGAATGCACAGCACGGCGGAATTCGAACGTCCTAAAATGCCTGCTATCAGGAAGTTAAGGTGTCTGACATCCAGAATGCTACCACGTCAGAATTATACCATTCTGAAAGATTCTGGGATCTAGAGTCAATGGACGGCTGAGTTCCAGAATGTCAGGGTGGCAAAACTCTAGAATCCTGGCGTGTCTGAACTCGAGAGACATTCAATGTCCACATTCCAGAACTCTGGATGTCTGAATTATGGAAGCACCAAATGTCTGCATTCTAGAATCGGAATGTGGCGGAATTCTTGAATGCACAGCACGGCGGAATTCTAAAGTCCTAAAATGCCTGCTATCCGGAATTTATGGTGTCTGACATCCAGAATGCTACCACGTCAGAATTATACCATTCTGAAACATTCTGGGATCTAGAATCAATGGACGGCTGAGTTCCAGAATGCAAGGGTGGCAAAACTCTAGAATCCTTGCGTGTCTGAACTCGAGAGTCATTCAATGTCCACATTCCAGAACTCTGGATGTCTGAAATATAGAAGCAACAAATGTCTGCATTCTAGAATCAGAATGTGGCGGAATTCTAGAATGCACAGCACGGCGGAACTTTAAAGTCCTAAAATGCCTGCTATCCAGAAGTCAAGATGTCTGACATCCAGAATGTTACTAGGTCAGCATTCTACCGTTCTGAGAGATTCTGGGTTCTAGAATAAATGGATGGCAGAGTTCTGGAATGTCAGGGTGTTCAAACTCAAGAATATTACCTGTCTGAACTCGAGCGTCATTCAATGTCCACATTCCGGATCAAAGGTGTCAGAATTCCAGAAGAACCAAATGTCTGCATTCTAGAATCGGAATGTGGTAGAATTCTAGAATGCACAACACGGTGGAATTCTAAAGTCATAAAATGCCTGCTATACAGAAGTTAAGGTGTCTGATATCCAGCATTGTACCACATCAGAATTATACCATTCTGAAACATTCTGGGATCTAGAATCAATGGACGGGTGAGTTCAAGAATGTCAGGGTGGCAAAACTCGAGAATCCTGGCATGTCTGAACTCGAGGGTTATTCAATGTCCACATTCCAGAACTCTGGATGTCTGAATTATAGAAGCACCAAATGTCTGCATTCTAGAATCGGAATGTGGAGGAATTCTAGAATGCACAGGACGGCGGAATTCTAAAGTCCTAAAATGCCTACTAGCCGAAAGTTAAGATGTCTGATGACCAGAATGTTACTAGGTCAGCATTCTACCGTTCTGAGAGATTCTGGGTTCTAGAATCAATGGACGGCAGAGTTCTGGAAAGTCAGGGTGTCCAAACTCTAGAATCCTTGAGTGTTTGAACTCGAGAGTCATTCAATGTCCACATTCCGGGTCACAGGATGACTGAATTCCAGAAGCACCAAATGTCTGCATTCTAGAATCGGAATGTGGCGGAATTCTAGAATTCACAGCACGGCGGAATTCTAAAGTCCTAAAATGCCTGCTATCCGGAAGTTAAGGTGTCCCACATACAGAATGCTACCACGTCAGAATTATACCATTCTGAAACATTCTGGGATCTAGAATCAATGGACGGCTGAGTTCCAGAATGCAAGGGTGGCAAAACTCTAGAATCCTTGCGTGTCTGAACTCGAGAGTCATTCAATGTCCACATTCCAGAACTCTGGATGTCTGAAATATAGAAGCACCAAATGTCTGCATTCTAGAATCAGAATGTGGCGGAATTCTAGAATGCACAGCACGGCGGAATTTTAAAGTCGTAAAATGCCTGCTATCCAGAAGTCAAGGTGTCTGACATCCAGAATGTTACTAGGTACGCATTCTACCGTTCTGAGAGATTCCGGTTTCTAGAATCAATGGATGGCAGAGTTCTGGAATACCAGGGTGTTCAAACTCAAGTATACTTGCGTGTCTGAACTCGAGAGTCATTCAATGTCCACATTCCGGATCACAGGGTGTCCGAATACCAGAAGCACCAAATGTCTGCATTCTAGAATCGGAATGTGGCGGAATTCTAGAATGCATAGCACGGCGGTATTCGAAAGACCTAAAATGCCTGCTATTCGGAAGTTAAGGTGTCTGACATCCAGAATGCTACCACGTCAGAATTATACCATTCTGAAAGATTCTGGGATCTAGAATCAATGGACGTCCGAGTTCCAGAATGTCCGGGTTTCCAAACTCTAGAATCCTTGCGTGTCTGAACTCGAGAGTCATTCAATATCCACATTCCAGGACTCTGGATGTCTGAAATATAGAAGCAACAAATGTCTGCATTCTTGAATCGGAATGTGGTGGAATTCTAGAATGCACAGCACGGCAGAATTCTAAAGGCCTAAAATGACTGCTATTCGGAAGTTAAGGTGTCTGACATCCAGAATGTTACTAGGTAAGAATTCTACCCTTCTGTGAGATTCTGGGTTCTAGAATCAATGGACGGCAGAGTTCTGGAATGTCAGGTTGTCCAAACTCTAGAATCCTTCCGTGTCTGAACTCGTGAGTCATTCAATGTCCACATTCCGGATCACAGGGTGACTGAATTCCAGAAGCACCAAATGTCTTCATTCTAGAATCGGAATGCGGCGGAATTCTAGAATGCACAGCACGGCAGAATTCTAAAGTCCTAAAATGCCTGATATTCGGAAGTTAAGGAGTCTGACATCCAGAATGTTACTAGGTCAGCATTCTACTGTTCTGAGAGATTCTGGGTTCTAGATTCAATGGACGGCAGAGTTCTGGAATGTCAGGGTGTCCAAACTCTAGAATCCTTCCGTGTCTGAACTCGTGAGTCATTCAATGTCCACATTCCAGATCAAAGGGTGTCTGAATTCCAGAAGCACCAAATGTCTGCATTCTAGAATCGGAATGTGGCGGAATTCTAGAATGCACAGCACGGCGGAATTCTAAAGTCCTAAAATGCCTACTAGACGAAAGTTAAGGTGTCTGATGACCAGAATGATACTAGGTCAGCATTCTGCCGTTCTGAGAGATTCTGGGTTCTAGAATCAATGGACGGCAGAGTTCTGGAATGTCAGGGTGTCCAAACTCTAGAATCCATGAGTGTTTGAACTCGAGAGTCATTCAATTTCCATATTCCGGGTCACAGGGTGACTGAATTCCAAAAGCACCAAATGTCTGCATTCTAGAATCGGAATGTGGCGGAATTCTAGAATGCACAGCACGGCGGAATTCTAAAGTCCTAAAATGCCTGCTATCCGGAAGTTAAGGGGTCTGACATGAAGAATGCTACCAAGTCAGAATTATACCATTCTGAAAGATTCTGGGATCTAGAATCAATGGAAGGCTGAGTTCCAGAATGTCAGGGTGGCAAAACTCTAGAATCCTTGCGTGTCTGAACTCGAGAGTCATTCAATGTCCACATTCCAGAACTCTGTATGTCTGAGTTATAGAAGCACCAAATGTCTGCATTCTAGAATCGGAATGTGGCGGAATTCTAGAATGCACAGCACGGCGGAATTCTAAAGTCCTAAAATGCCTACTAGCCGAAAGTTAAGGTGTCTGATGACCAGAATGTTACTAGGTCAGCATTCTACCGTTCTGAGAGATTCTGGGTTCTAGAATAAATGGATGTCAGAGTTCTGGAATGTCAGGTTGTTCAAACTCAAGAATACTTGCGTGTCTGAACTCGAGAGTCATTCAATGACCACATTCCGTATCACAGGGTGTCTGAATTCCAGAAGCACCAAATGTCTGCATTCTAGAATCGGAATGTGGCGGAATTCTAGAATGCACAGCACGGCGGAATTCGAAAGTCCTAAAATGCCTGCTATCCGGAAGTTAAGGTGTCTGACATCCAGAATGCTACCACGTCAGAATTATACCATTCTGAAAGATTCTGGGATCTAGAATCAATGGACGGCTGAGTTCCAGAATGTCAGGGTGGCAAAACTCTAGAATCCTTGCGTGTCTGAACTCGAGATTCATTCAGTGTCCACATTCCAGAACTCTGGATGTCTGAATTGTAGAAGCACCAAATATCTGCATTCTAGAATCGGAATGTGGCGGAATTCTAGAATGCACAGCACGGCGGAATTCTAAAATCCTAAAATGCCTGCTATCCGGAAGTTAAGGTGTCTGACATCGAGAATGCTAACAAGTCAGAATTATACCATTCTGAAAGATTCTGGGATCTAGAATCAATGGACGGCTGAGTTCCAGAATGCAATGGTGGGAAAACTCTAGAATCCTTGTGTGTCTGAACTCGAGAGTCATTCAATGTCCACATTCCAGAACTCTGGGTGTCTGAAATATAGAAGCACCAATTGTCTGCATTCCAGAATCGGAATGTGGCGGAATTCTAGAATGCACAGCACGGCGGAATTTTAAAGTCCTAAAATGCCTGCTATACGGAAGTCAAGGTTTCTGACATCCAGAATGTTGCTAAGTCAGCATTCTACCGGTCTGAGAGATTCTGGGTTCTAGAATCAATGGATGGCAGAGTTCTGGAATGTCAGGGTGTTCGAACTCAAAAATACTTGCGTGTCTGAACTCGAGAGTCATTCAATGTCCACATTCCGCATCACAGGGTTTCTGAATTCCAGAAGCACCAAATGTCTGCATTCTAGAATCGGAATGTGGCGGAATTATTGAATGCACAGCACGGCGGAATTCGAAAGTCCTAAAATGCCTGCTATCCGGAAGTTAAGGTGTCTGACATCCAGAATGCTACCACGTCAGAATTATACCATTCTGAAAGATTCTGGGATCTAGAATCAATGGACGGCTGAGTTCCAGAACGCAAGGGTGGCAAAACTCTAGAATCCTTGCGTGTCTGAACTCGAGAGTCATTCAATGTCCACATTCCAGAACTCTGGATGTCTGAAATATAGAAGCACCAAATGTCTGCATTCTAGAATCGGAATGTGGCGGAATTCTAGAATGCACAGCACGGCAGAATTCTGAAGTCCTAAAATGCCTGATATTCGGAAGTTAAGGTGTCTGACAACAAGAATGTTACTAGGTCAGAATTCTACCGTTCTGAGAGATTCTGGGTTCCAGAATCAATGGACGGCAGAGTTCTGGAATGTCAGGGTGTCCAATCTCTAGAATCCTTACGTGTCTGAACTCGTGAGTCATTCAATGTCCACATTCCGGATCACAGGGTGTCTGAATATCAGAAACACCAAATATCTGCATTCTTCAATCGGAATGTGGCGAAATTCTAGAATGCACTGCACTGCGGAATTCTAAAGTCCTAAAATGCCTGCTATCCGGAAGTTAAGGTGTCTGACATCCAGAATGCTACCAAGTCAGAATTATACCATTCTGAAAGATTCTGGGATCTAGAATCAATGGACGGGTGAGTTCCAGAATGTCAGGGTGGCAAAAGTCTAGAATCCTTGCGTGTCTGAACTCGAGAGTCATTCAATGTCCACATTCCAGAACTCTGGATGTCTGAATTATAGAAGCACCAAATGTCTGCATTCTAGAATCGGAATGTGGCGGAATTCTAGAATGCACAGCACGGCGGAATTCTAAAGTCCTAAAATGCCTACTAGCCGAAAGTTAAGGTGTCTGATGACCAGAATGTTACTAGGTCAGCATTCTAACCTTCTGAGAGATTCTGGGTTCTAGAATCAATGGACGGCAGAGTTCTGGAATGTCAGGGTGTCCAAACTCTAGAATCCTTGAGAGTTTGAATTCGAGAGTCATTCAATTTCCATATTCCGGGTCACAGGGTGACTGATTTCCAGAAGCACCAAATGTCTGCATTCTAGAATCGGAATGTGGCGGAATTCTAGAATGCACAGCACGGCAGAATTCTAAAGTCCTAAAATGCCTGCTATCCGGAAGTTAAGGTGTCTGACATCAAGAATGTTACTAGGTCAGCATTCTACCGTTCTGAGAGATTCTGGGTTCTAGAATCAATGGACGGCAGAGATCTGGCATGTCAGGGTGTCCAAACTCTAGAATCCTTGCGTGTCTGAACTCGAGAGTCATTCAATGTCCACATTCCGGATCACAGGGTGTCTGAATTCCAGAAGCACCAAATGTCTTCATTCTAGAATCGGAATGTGGTACAATTCTAGAATCCACAGCACGGTGGAATTCTAAAGTCGTAAAATGCCTGCTATCCGTAAGTTAAGGTGTCTGACATCCAGAATGCTACCACATCAGAATTATACCATTCTGAAACATTCTGGGATCTAGAATCAATGGACAGGTGAGTTCCAGAATGTCAGGGTTGCAAAACTCTAGAATCCTTGCGTGTCTGAACTCGAGAGTCATTCAATGTCCACATTCCAGAACTCTGGATGTCTGAATTATAGAAGCACGAAACGTCTGCATTCTAGAATCGGAATGTGGCGGAATTCTAGAATGCACAGCACGGCGGAATTCTAAAGTCCTAAATTGCCTACTAGCCGAAAGTTAAGGTGTCTGATGACCAGTATGTTACTAGGTCAGGATTCTACCGTTCTGAGAGATTCTGGGTTCTAGAATCAATGGACGGCAGAGATCTGGAATGTCAGGTTGTCCAAACTCTAGAATCCTTGCGTGTCTGAACTCGAGAGTCATTCAATGTCCACATTCCGGATCACAGGGTGTCTGAATTCCAGAAGCACCAAATGTCTGCATTGTAGAATCGGAATGTGGTAGAATTCTAGAATGCACAGCACGGCGGAATTCGAAAGTCCTAAAATGCCTGCTATCCGGAAGTTAAGCTTACTGACATCAAGAATGCTACCAAGTCAGAATTACACCATTCTGAAAGATTCTGGGATCTAGAATCAATGGACGGCTGAGTTCCAGAATGCAAGGGTGGCAAAACTCTAGAATCCTTGCGTGTCTGAACTCTAGAATCATTCAATGTCCACATTCCAGAACTCTGGATGTCTGAATTATAGAAGCACCAAATGTCTGCATTGTAGAATCGTAATGTGGCGGAATTCTAGAATGCACAGCACGGCGGAATTCTAAAGTCCTAAAATGCCTGCTATCCGGAAGTTAAGGTGTCTGACATCAAGAATGTTACTAGGTCAGCATTCTACCGTTCTGAGAGATTCTGGGTTCTAGAATCAATGGACGGCAGAGATCTGGCATGTCAGGGTGTCCAAACTCTAGAATCCTTGCGTGTCTGAACTCGAGAGTCATTCAATGTCCACATTCCGGATCACAGGGTGTCTGAATTCCAGAAGCACCAAATGTCTTCATTCTAGAATCGGAATGTGGTACAATTCTAGAATCCACAGCACGGTGGAATTCTAAAGTCGTAAAATGCCTGCTATCCGTAAGTTAAGGTGTCTGACATCCAGAATGCTACCACATCAGAAGTATAACATTCTGAAACATTCTGGGATCTAGAATCAATGGACAGGTGAGTTCCAGAATGTCAGGGTTGCAAAACTCTAGAATCCTTGCGTGTCTGAACTCGAGAGTCATTCAATGTCCACATTCCAGAACTCTGGATGTCTGAATTATAGAAGCACCAAACGTCTGCATTCTAGAATCGGAATGTGGCGGAATTCTAGAATGCACAGCACGGCGGAATTCTAAAGTCCTAAATTGCCTACTAGCCGAAAGTTAAGGTGTCTGATGACCAGTATGTTACTAGGTCAGGATTCTACCGTTCTGAGAGATTCTGGGTTCTAGAATCAATGGACGGCAGAGATCTGGAATGTCAGGGTGTCCAAACTCTAGAATCCTTGCGTGTCTGAACTCGAGAGTCATTCAATGTCCACATTCCGGATCACAGGGTGTCTGAATTCCAGAAGCACCAAATGTCTGCATTGTAGAATCGGAATGTGGTAGAATTCTAGAATGCACAGCACGGCGGAATTCGAAAGTCCTAAAATGCCTGCTATCCGGAAGTTAAGCTTACTGACATCAAGAATGCTACCAAGTCAGAATTACACCATTCTGAAAGATTCTGGGATCTAGAATCAATGGACGGCTGAGTTCCAGAATGCAAGGGTGGCAAAACTCTAGAATCCTTGCGTGTCTGAACTCTAGAATCATTCAATGTCCACATTCCAGAACTCTGGATGTCTGAATTATAGAAGCACCAAATGTCTGCATTGTAGAATCGTAATGTGGCGGAATTCTAGAATGCACAGCACGGCGGAATTCTAAAGTCCTAAAATGCCTGCTATCCGGAAGTTAAGGTGTCTGACATCAAGAATGCTACCAAGTCAGAATTATACCATTCTGAAAGATTCTGGGAACTAGAATCAATGGACGGCTGACTTCCAGAATGTCAGGGTGACAAAACTCTAGAATCCTTGCATGTCTGAATTCAATGTCCACATTCCACAACTCTGGATGTCTGAATTATAGAAGCACCAAATGTCTGCATTCTAGAATCGGAATGTGGCGGAATTCTAGAATGCACAGCACGGCGGAATTCTAAAGTCCTAAAATGCCTGCTATAGGGAAGTTAAGGTGTCTGACATCCAGAATGCCACCACGTAAGCATTATACCATTCTGAAAGATTCTGGGATCTAGAATCAATGGACGGCTGAGTTCCAGAATGTCAGGGTTTCCAAACTCTAGAATCCTTGCGTGTCTGAACTCGAGAGTCATTCAATAACCACATTCCAGGACTCTGGATGTCTGAAATATTGAAGCACCAAATGTCTGCATTCTAGAATCGGAATGTGGCGGAATTATAGAATGCACAGCACGACAGAATTCTAAAGTCCTAAAATGCCTGCTATTCGGAAGTTAAGGTGTCTGACATCCAGAATGTTACTAGGTCAGCATTCTACCATTCTGAGAGATTCTGGGTTCTAGAATCAATGGACGGCAGAGTTCTGGAATGTCAGGGTGTCCAAACTCTAGATTCCTTCCGTGTCTGAACTCGAGAGTCATTCAATAACCACATTCCACAACTCTGGATGTCTGAATTATAGAAGCACCAAATGTCTGCATTCTAGAATCGGAATGTGGCGGAATTCTAGAATGCACAGCACGGCGGAATTCTAAAGTCCTAAAATGCCTGCTATCCGGAAGTTAAGGTGTCTGACATCTAGAATGTTTCTAGGTCAGCATTCTACCGTTCTGAGAGATTCTCGGATCTAGAATCAATGGACGCAGAGATATGGCATGTCAGGGTGTCCAAACTCAAGAATACTTGCGTGTCTGAACTCGAGAGTCATTCAATGTCCACATTCCGTATCACAGGGTGTCTGAATTCCAGAAGCACCAAATGTCTGCATTCTAGAATCGGAATGTGTCAGAATTCTAGAATGCACAGCACGGCGGAATTCTAAAGTCCTAAAATGCCTGCTATCCGGAAGTTAAGGTGTCTGACATCCAGAATGCTACCACGTCAGAATTATACCATTCTGAAAGATTCTGGGATCTAGAATCAATGGACGGCTGAGTTCCAGAATGTCAGGGTTTCCAAACTCTAGAATCCTTGCGTGTCTGAACTCGACAGTCATACAATATCCACATTCCAGGACTCTGGATGTCTGAAATATTGAAGCACCAAATGTCTGCATTCTAGAATCGGAATGTGGCGGAATTCTAGAATGCACAGCACGACAGAATTCTAAAGTCCTAAAATGCCTGCTATTCGGAAGTTAAGGTGTCTGACATCCAGAATGTTACTAGGTCAGCATTCTACCGTTCTGAGAGATTCTGGGTTCTAGAATCAATGGACGGCAGAGTTCTGGAATGTCAGGGTGTCCAAACTCTAGAATCTTTCCGTGTCTGAACTCGTGAGTCATTCAATGTCCACATTCCAGAACTCTGGATGTCTGAATTATTGAAGCACCAAATGTCTGCATTCTAGAATCAGAATGTGGCGGAATTCTAGAATGCACAGCACGGCGGAATTCGAAAGTCCTAAAATGCCTGCTATCGGGAAGTTAAGGTGTCTGACATCCAGAATGCTACCACGTCAGAATTATACCATTCTGAAAGATTCTGGGATCTAGAATCAATGGACGTCTGAGTTCCAGAATGTCAGGGTGGCAAAACTCTAGAATCCTTGCGTGTCTGAACTCGAGAGTCATTCAATGTCCACATTCCAGAACTCTGGATGTCTGAAATATAGAAGCACCAAATGTCTGCATTCTAGATTTGGAATGTGGCGGAATTCTAGAATGCACAACACGGAGGAATTCTAAAATCCTAAAATGCCTGCTATCCGGAAGTTAAGGTGTCTGACATCAAGAATGCTACCAAGTCAGAATTATACCATTCTGAAAGATTCTGGGATCTAGAATCAATGGACGGCTGAGTTCCAAAATGTCAGTGTGGCAAAACTCTAGAATCCTTGCGTGTCTGAAGTCGAGAGTCATTCAATGTCCACATTCCAGAACTCTGGATGTCTGAAATATAGAAGCACCAAATGTCTGCATTCTAGAATCGGAATGTGGCGGAATTCTAGAATGCACAGCATGGTGGAATTCTAAAGTCCTAAAATGCCTACTAGCAGAAAGTTAAGGTGTCTGATGACCAGAATGTTACTAGGTCAGCATTCTACCGTTCTGAGAGATTCTGGGTTCTAGAATAAATGGATGTCAGAGTTCTGGAATGTCAGGGTGTTCAAACTCAAGAATAGTTGCGTGTCTGAACTCGAGAGTCATTCAATGTCCACATTCCGTATCACAGGGTGTCTGAATTCCAGAAGCACCAAATGTCTGCATTCTAGAATCGGAATGTGGCGGAATTCTAGAATGCACAGCACGGCGGAATTCTAAAGTCCTAAAATGCCTACTAGCCGAAAGTTAAGGTGTCTGATGACCAGAATGTTACAAGGCCAGCATTCTATCGTTCTGAGAGATTCTGGGTTCTAGAATAAATGAATGGCAGAGTTCTGGAATGTCAGGGTGTTCAAACTCAAGAATACTTGCGTGTCTGAACTCGAGAGTCATTCAATGTCCACATTCCGGATCACAGGGTGTCCGAATACCAGAAGCACCAAATGTCTGCATTCTAGAATCGGAAAGTGGCGGAATTCTAGAATGCATAGCACGGCGGTATTCGAAAGTCCTAAAATGCCTGCTATTCGGAAGTTAAGGTGTCTGACATCCAGAATGCTACCACGTCAGAATTATACCATTCTGAAAGATTCTGGGATCTAGAATCAATGGACGTCCGAGTTCCAGAATGTCCGGGTTTCCAAACTCTAGAATCCTTGCGTGTCTGAACTCGAGAGTCATTCAATATCCACATTCCAGGACTCTGGATGTCTGAAATATAGAAGCAACAAATGTCTGCATTCTTGAATCGGAATGTGGTGGAATTCTAGAATGCACAGCACGGCAGAATTCTAAAGGCCTAAAATGCCTGCTATTCGGAAGTTAAGGTGTCTGACATCCAGAATGTTACTAGGTAAGAATTCTACCGTTCTGTGAGATTCTGGGTTCTAGAATCAATGGACGGCAGAGTTCTGGAATGTCAGGTTGTCCAAACTCTAGAATCCTTCCGTGTCTGAACTCGTGAGTCATTCAATGTCCACATTCCGGATCACAGGGTGACTGAATTCCAGAAGCACCAAATGTCTTCATTCTAGAATCGGAATGCGGCGGAATTCTAGAATGCACAGCACGGCAGAATTCTAAAGTCAAAAAATGCCTGATATTCGGAAGTTAAGGAGTCTGACATCCAGAATGTTACTAGGTCAGCATTCTACTGTTCTGAGAGATTCTGGGTTCTAGATTCAATGGACGGCAGAGTTCTGGAATGTCAGGGTGTCCAAACTCTAGAATCCTTCCGTGTCTGAACTCGTGAGTCATTCAATGTCCACATTCCAGATCAAAGGGTGTCTGAATTCCAGAAGCACCAAATGTCTGCATTCTAGAATCGGAATGTGGCGGAATTCTAGAATGCACAGCACGGCGGAATTCTAAAGTCCTAAAATGCCTACTAGCCGAAAGTTAAGTTGTGTGATGACCAGAATGTTACTAGGTCAGCAATCTGCCGTTCTGAGAGATTCTGGGTTCTAGAATCAATGGACGGCAGAGTTCTGGAATGTCAGGGTGTCCAAACTCTAGAATCCATGAGTGTTTGAACTCGAGAGTCATTCAATTTCCGTATTCCGGGTCACAGGGTGACTGAATTCCAGAAGCACCAAATGTCTGCATTCTAGAATCGGAATGTGGCGGGATTCTTGAATGCACAGCACGGCGGAATTCGAAAGTCCTAAAATGCCTGCTGTCCGGAAGTTAAGGTGTCTGACATCGAGAATGCTACCAAGTCAGAATTATACCATTCTGTAAGATTCTGGGATCTAGAATCAATGGACGGCTGAGTTCCAGAATGTCAGGGTGGCAAAACTCTAGAATCCTTGCGTGTCTGAACTCGAGAGTCATTCAATGTCCACATTCCAGAACTCTGGATGTCTGAATTGTAGAAGCACCAAATGTCTGCATTCTAGAATCGGAATGTGGCGGAATTCTAGAATGCACAGCACGGCGAAATTCTAAAATCCTAAAATGCCTGCTGTCCGGAAGTTAAGGTGTCTGACATCGAGAATGCTACCAAGTCAGAATTATACCATTCTGAAAGATTCTGGGATCTAGAATCAATGGACGGCTGAGTTCCAGAATGCAAGGGTGGCAAAACTCTAGAATCCTTGCGTGTCTGAACTCGAGAGTCATTCAAAGTCCACATTCCAGAACTCTGGATGTCTGAATTATAGAAGCATCAAATGTCTGCATTCTAGAATCGGAATGTGGCGGAATTCTAGAATGCACAGCACGGCGGAAATCTAAAGTCCTAAAATGCCTACTAGCCGAAAGTTAAGGTGTCTGATGACCAGAATGTTACTAGGTCAGCATTCTACCGTTCTGAGAGATTCTGGGTTCTAGAATCAATGGACGGCAGAGTTCTGGAATGTCAGGTTGTCCAAACTCTAGAATCCTTGAGTGTTTGAACTCGAGAGTCATTCAATTTCCATATTCCGTGTCACAAGGTGACTGAATTCCAGAAGCACCAAATGTCTGCATTCTAGAATCGGAATGTGGCGGAATTCTAGAATGCACAGCACGGCGGAATTCTAAAGTCCTAAAATGCCTGCTATCCGGAAGTTAAGGTGTCTGACATCCAGAATGCCACCACGTCAGCATTATACCATTCTGAAAGATTCTGGGATCTAGAATCAATGGACGGCTGAGTTCCAGAATGTCAGGGTTTCCAAACTCTAGAATCCTTGCGTGTCTGAACTCGAGAGTCATTCAATAACCACATTCCAGGACTCTGGATGTCTGAAATATTGAAGCACCAAATGTCTGCATTCTAGAATCGGAATGTGGCGGAATTATAGAATGCACAGCACGACAGAATTCTAAAGTCCTAAAATGCCTGCTATTCGGAAGTTAAGGTGTCTGACATCCAGAATGTTACTAGGTCAGCATTCTACCATTCTGAGAGATTCTGGGTTCTAGAATCAATGGACGGCAGAGTTCTGGAATGTCAGGGTGTCCAAACTCTAGATTCCTTCCGTGTCTGAACTCGTGAGTCATTCAATGTCCACATTCCGGATCACAGGGTGTCAGAATTCCAGAAGCACCAAATGTCTGCATTCTAGAATCGGAATGTGGTAGAATTCTAGAATGCACAACACGGTGGAATTCTTAAGTCATAAAATGCCTGCTATCCAGAAGTTAAGGTGTCTGATATCCAGAATGGTACCACATCAGTATTATACCATTCTGAAACATTCTGGGATATAGAATCAATGGACGGGTGAGTTCAAGAATGTCAGGGTGGCAAAACTCTAGAATCCTGGCATGTCTGAACTCGAGGTTTATTCAATGTCCACATTCCAGAACTCTGGATGTCTGAATTATAGAAGCACCAAATGTCTGCATTCTAGAATCGGAATGTGGAGGAATTCTAGAATGCACAGCACGGCGGAATTCTAAAGTCCTAAAATGAATGCTATCCGGAAGTTAAGGTGTCTGACATCAAGAATGCTACCAAGTCAGAATTATACCATTCTGAAAGATTCTGGGATCTAGAATCAATGGACGGCTGAGTTCCAGAATGTCAGGGTGGCAAAACTCTAGAATCCTTGTGAGTCTGAACTCGAGATTCATTCAATGTCCATATTCCAGAACTCTGGATGTCTGAATTATAGAAGCACCAAATGTCTGCATTCTAGAATCGGAATGTGGCCGAATTCTAGAATGCACAACACGGCGGAATTCTAAAGTCCTAAAATGCCTGCTATCCGGAATTTAAGGTGTCTGACATCCAGAATGCTACCACGTCAGAATTATACCATTCTGAAACATTCTTGGATCTAGAATCAATGGACGGCTGAGTTCCAGAATGTCAGGGTTTCCAAACTCTAGAATCCTTGCGTGTCTGAACTCGAGAGTCATTCAATGTCCACATTCCAGAACTCTGGATGTCTGAATTATAGAAGCACCAAATGTCTGCATTCTAGAATCGGAATGTGGCAGAATTCTAGAATGCACAGCACGTCGGAATTCTAAAGTCCTAAAATACCTGCTATCCGGAAGTTAAGGTGTCTGACATCAAGAATGCTACCAAGTCAGAATTATACCATTCTGAAAGATTCTGGGATCTAGAATCAATGGAGGGCTGAGTTCCAGAATGTCAGGATGGCAAAACTCTAGAATCCTTGTGTGTCTGAACTCAAGAGTCATTCAATGTCCACATTCCAGAACTCTGGATGTCTGAATTATAGAAGCACCAAATGTCTGCATTCTAGAATCGGAATGTGGCGGAATTCTAGAATGCACAGCACGGCGGAATTCTAAAGTCCTAAAATGCCTGCTATCCGGAAGTTAAGGTGTCTGACATCAAGAATGCTACCAAGTCAGTATTATACCATTCTGAAAGATTCTGGGATCTAGAATCAATGGACGGCTGAGTTCCAGAATGTCAGGGTGGCAAAACTCTAGAATCCTTGCGTGTCTGAACTCGAGAGTCATTCAATGTCCACATTCCGGATCACAGGGTGTCAGAATTCCAGAAGCACCAAATGTCTGCATTCTAGAATCGGAATGTGTCAGAATTCTAGAATGCACAGCACGGCGGAATTCTAAAGTCCTAAAATGAATGCTATCCGGAAGTTAATGTGTCTGACATCCAGAATGCTACCACGTCAGAATTATACCATTCTTAAAGATTCTGGGATCTAGAATCAATGGACGGCTGAGTTCCAGAATGTCAGGGTGGCAAAACTCTAGAATCCTTGTGAGTCTGAACTCGAGATTCATTCAATGTCCATATTCCAGAACTCTGGATGTCTGAATTATAGAAGCACCAAATGTCTGCATTCTAGAATCGGAATGTGGCGGAATTCTAGAATGCACAGCACGGCGGAATTCTAAAGTCCTAAAACGCCTGCTATCCGGAAGTTAAGGTGTCTGACATCAATAACGCTACCAAGTCAGAATTATAACATTCTGAAATATTCTGGGATCTAGAATCAATGGATGGCTGAGTTCCAGAATGTCAGGGTGGCAAAACTCTAGAATCCTTTCGTGTCTAAACTCGAGAGTCATTCAATGTCCACATTCCAGAACTCTGGATGTCTGAATTATAGAAGCACCAAATATCTGCATGCTAGAATCGGAATGTGGCGGAATTCTAGAATGCACAGCACGGCGGAATTCTAAAGTCCTAAAATGCCTACTAGCCGAAAGTTAAGGTGTCTGATGACCAGAATGTTACTAGGTCAGCATTCTACCGTTCTGAGAGATTCTGGGTTCTAGAATCAATGGACGACAGAGTTCTGGAATGTCAGGGTGTCCAAACTCTGGAATCCTTGAGTGTTTGAACTCGAGAGTCATTCAATGTTCACATTCCAGGTCACAGGATGACTGAATTCCAGAAGCACCAAATGTCTGCATTCTAGAATCGGAATGTGGCGGAATTCTAGAATGCACAACACGGCGGAATTCTAAAGTCCTAAAATGCCTGCTATCCGGAATTTAAGGTGTCTGACATCCAGAATGCTACCACGTCAGAATTATACCCTTCTGAAACATTCTTGGATCTAGAATCAATGGACGGCTGAGTTCCAGAATGTCAGGGTTTCCAAACTCTAGAATCCTTGCGTGTCTGAACTCGAGAGTCATTCAATGCCCACATTCCAGAACTCTGGATGTCTGAATTATAGAAGCACCAAATGTCTGCATTCTAGAATTGGAATGTGGCAGAATTCTAGAATGCACAGCACAGCGGAATTCTAAAGTCCTAAAACACCTGCTATCCGGAAGATAAGGTGTCTGACCTCAAGAATGCTACCAAGTCAGAATTATACCATTCTGAAAGATTCTGGTATCTAGAATCAATGGAGGGCTGAGTTCCAGAATGTCAGGGTGGCAAAACTCTAGAATCCTTGTGTGTCTGAACTCGAGAGTCAGTCTATGTCCACATTCCAGAACTCTGGATGACTGAATTATAGAAGCACCAAATGTCTGCATTCTAGAATAGGAATGTGGCGGAATTCTAGAATGCACAGCACGGCAGAATTCTAAAGTCCTAAAATGCCTGCTATCCGGAAGTTAAGGTATCCGACATCAAGAATGCTACCAAGTCAGAATTAAACCATTCTGAATGATTCTGGGATCTAGAATCAATGGACGGCTGAGTTCCAGAATGTCAGGGTGGCAAAACTCTAGAATCCTTGCGTGTCTGAACTCGAGAGTCATTCAATGTCCACATTCCAGAACTCTGGATGTCTGAATTATAGCAGCACTAAATGTCTGCATTCTAGAATCGGGATGTGGCGGAATTATAGAATGCACAGCACGGCGGAATTCCAAAGTCCTATAATGCCTACTAGCCGAAAGTTAAGGTGTCTGATGACCAGTATGTTACTAGGTCAGCATTCAACAGTTCTGAGAGATTCTGGGTTCTAGAATCAATGGACGGCAGACATCTGGAATATCAGGGTGTCCAAACTCTAGAATCCTTGCGTGTCTGAACTCGAGAGTCATTCAATGTCCACATTCCGGATCACAGGGTGTCTGAATTCCAGAAGCACCAAATGTCTGCATTCTAGAATCGGAATGTGGTAGAATTCTAGAATGCACAGCACGGCGTAATTCGAAAGTCCTAAAATGCCGGCTATCCGGAAGGTAAGGTGTCTGACATCCAGAATGGTACCACATCAGAATTATACCATTCTGAAACATTCTGCGATCTAGAATCAATGGACGGCTGAGTTCCAGAATGTCAGGGTGGCAAAACTCTAGAATCCTGGCTTGTCTGACCTCGAGAGTCATTCAATGTCCGCATTCCAGAACTCTGGATGTCTGAATTATGGAAGCACCAAATGTCTGCATTCTAGAATCGGAATGTGGCGGAATTCTAGAATGCACAGAACGGCGGAATTCTAAAGTCCTAAAATGCCTGCTATCCGGAATTTATGGTGTCTGACATCCAGAATGCTACCACGTCAGAATTTTACCATTCTGAAACATTCTGGGATCTAGAATCAATGGACGGCTGAGTTCCAGAATGCAAGGGTGGCAAAACTCTAGAATCCTTGCGTGTCTGAACTCGAGAGTCATTCAATGTCCACATTCCAGAACTCTGGATGTCTGAAATATAGAAGCACCAAATGTCTGCATTCTAGAATCAGAATGTGGCGGAATTCTAGAATGCACAGCACGGCGGAATTTTAAAGTCGTAAAATGCCTGCTATCCAGAAGTCAAGGTGTCTGACATCCAGAATGTTACTAGGTCAGCATTCTACCGTTCAGATAGATTCTGGGTTCTAGAATCAATGGACGGCAGAGATCTGGCATGTCAGGGTGTCCAAACTCTAGAACCTTGCGTGTCTGAACTCGAGAGTCATTCAATGTCCACATTCCGGATCACAGGGTGTCTGAATTCCAGAAGCACCAAATGTCTGCATTCTAGAATCGGAATGTGGTAGAATTCAAGAATGCACAGCACGGCGGAATTCTAAAGTCCTAAAATGCCTGCTATCCGGAAGTTAAGGTGTCTGATGACCAGAATGTTACTAGGTCAGCATTCTACCGTTCTGAGAGATTCTGGGTTCTAGAATAAATGGATGTCAGAGTTCTGGAATGTCAGGTTGTTCAAACTCAAGAATACTTGCGTGTCTGAACTCGAGAGTCATTCAATGACCACATTCCGTATCACAGGGTGTCTGAATTCCAGAAGCACCAAATGTCTGCATTCTAGAATCGGAATGTGGCGGAATTCTAGAATGCACAGCACGGCGGAATTCTAAAGTCCTAAAATGCCTGCTATCCGGAAGTTAAGGTGTCTGACATCCAGAATGTTTCTAGGTCAGCATTCTACCGTTCAGAGAGATTCTGGGTTCTAGAATCAATGGACGGCAGAGATCTGGCATGTCAGGGTGTCCAAACTCTAGAATCCTTGCGTGTGTGAACTCGAGAGTCATTCAATGTCCACATTCCCGATCACAGGGTGTCTGAATTCCAGAAGCACCAAATGTCTGCATTCTAGAATCGGAATGTGGTAGAATTCTAGAATGCACAGCACGGCGTAATTCGAAAGTCCTAAAATGCCGGCTATCCGGAAGTTAAGGTGTCTGACATCCAGAATGGTACCACATCAGAATTATACCATTCTGAAACATTCTGCGATCTAGAATCAATGGACGGGTGAGTTCCAGTATGTCAGGGTGGCAAAACTCTAGAATCCTGGCTTGTCTGAACTCGAGAGTCATTCAATGTCCACATTCCAGAACTCTGGATGTCTGAAATATAGAAGCAACAAATGTCTGCATTCTTGAATCGGAATGTGGTGGAATTCTAGAATGCACGGCACGGCAGAATTCTAAAGTCCTAAAATGCCTGCTATTCGGAAGTTAAGGTGTCTGACATCCAGAATGTTACTAGGTCAGAATTCAACCGTTCTGTGAGATTCTGGTTTCTAGAATCAATGGACGGCAGAGTTCTGGAATGTCAGGTTGTCCAAACTCTAGAATCCTTCTGTGTCTGAACTCGTGAATCATTCAATGTCCACATTCCGGATCACAGGGTGACTGAATTCCAGAAGCACCAAATGTCTTCATTCTAGAATCGGAATGCGGCGGAATTCTAGAATGCACAGCACGGCAGAATTCTAAAGTCCTAAAATGCCTGATATTCGGAAGTTAAGGAGTCTGACATCCAGAATGTTACTAGGTCAGCATTCTACTGTTCTGAGAGATTCTGGGTTCTAGATTCAATGGACGGCAGAGTTCCGGAATGTCAGGGTGTCCAAACTCTAGAATCCTTCCGTGTCTGATCTCGTGAGTCATTCAATGTCCACATTCCAGATCAAAGGGTGTCTGAATTCCAGAAGCACCAAATGTCTGCATTCTAGAATCGGAATGTGGCGGAATTCTAGAATGCACAGCACGGCGGAATTCTAAAGTCCTAAAATGCCTACTAGCTGAAAGTTAAGGTGTCTGATGACCAGAATGTTACTAGGTCAGCATTCTGCCGTTCTGAGAGATTCTAGGTTCTAGAATCAATTGACGGCAGAGTTCTGGAATGTCAGGGTGTCCAAACTCTAGAATCCATGAGTGTTTGAACTCGAGAATCATTCAATTTCCATATTCCGGGTCACAGGGTGACTGAATTCCAGAAGCACCAAATGTCTGCATTCTAGAATCGGAATGTGGCGGAATTCTAGAATGCACAGCACGGCGGAATTCGAAAGTCCTAAAATGCCTGCTATCCGGAAGTTAAGGTGTCAGACATCCAGAATGCTACCACGTCAGAATTATACCATTCTGATAGATTCTGGGATCTAGAATCAATGGACGGCTGAGTTCCAGAATGTCAGGGTGGCAAAACTCTAGAATCCTTGCGTGTCTGAACTCGAGACTCATTCAGTGTCCACATTCCAGAACTCTGGATGTCTGAAATGTAGAAGCACCAAATATCTGCATTCTAGAATCGGAATGTGGCGGAATTCTAGAATGCACAGCACGGCGGGATTCTAAAGTCCTAAAATGCCTGCTATCCGGAAGTTAAGGTGTGTGACATCAAGAATGCTACCAAGTCAGAATTATACCATTCTGAAAGATTCTGGTATCTAGAATCAATGGAGGGCTGAGTTCCAGAATGTCAGGGTGGCAAAACTCTAGAATCCTTGCGTGTCTGAACTCGAGAGTCATTCAATGTCCAAATTCCAGAACTTTGGATGTCTGAATTATAGAAGCACCAAATGTCTGCATTCTAGAATCGGAATGTGGCGGAATTCTAGAATGCAAAGCACGGCGGAATTCTAAAGTCCTAAAATGCCTGCTATCCGGAAGTTAAGGTGTCTGACATCAAGAATGCTACCAAGTCAGAATTATACCATTCTGAAAGATTCTGGGATCTAGAATCAATGGAAGGCTGAGTTCCAGAATGTCAGGGTGGCAAAACTCTAGAATCCTTGCGTGTCTGAACTCGAGAGTCATTCAATGTCCACATTCCAGAACTCTGGATGTCTGAATTATAGAAGCACCAAATGTCTGCATTCTAGAATCGGAATGTGGCGGAATTCTAGAATGCACAGCACGGCGGAATTCTAAAGTCCTAAAATGCCTGCTATCCGGAAGGTAAGGTGTCTGACATCAAGAATGCTACCAAGTCAGAATTATACCATTCTGAAAGATTCTGGGATCTAGAATCAATGGACGGCTGAGTTCCAGAATGTCAGGGTTTCCAAACTCTAGAATCCTTGCGTGTCTGAACTCGAGAATCATTCAATGTCCACATTCCAGAACTCTGGATGTCTGAATTATAGAAGCACCAAATGTCTGCATTCTAGAATCGGAATGTGGCGGAATTCTAGAATGCACAGCACGGCGGAATTCTAAAGTCCTAAAATGCCTGCTATCCGGAAGTTAAGGTGTCTGACATCCAGAATGTTTCTAGGTCAGCATTCTACCGTTCAGAGAGATTCTGGGTTCTAGAATCAATGGACGGCAGAGATCTGGCATGTCAGGGTGTCCAAACTCTAGAATCCTTGCATGTGTGAACTCGAGAGTCATTCAATGTCCACATTCCGGATCACAGGGTGCCTGAATTCCAGAAGCACCAAATGTCTGCATTCTAGAATCGGAATGTGGTAGAATTCTAGAATGCACAGCACGGCGTAATTCGAAAGTCCTAAAATGCCGGCTATCCGGAAGTTAAGGTGTCTGACATCCAGAATGGTACCACATCAGAATTATACCATTCTGAAAAATTCTGCTATCTAGAATCAATGGACGGGTGAGTTCCAGAATGTCAGGGTGGCAAAACTCTAGAATCCTGGCTTGTCTGAACTCGAGAGTCATTCAATGTCCACATTCCAGAACTCTGGATGTCTGAAATATAGAAGCAACAAATGTCTGCATTCTTGAATCGGAATGTGGTGGAATTCTAGAATGCACAGCACGGCAGAATTCTAAAGTCCTAAAATGCCTGCTATTCGGAAGTTAAGGTGTCTGACATCCAGAATGTTACTAGGTCAGAATTCAACCGTTCTGTGAGATTCTGGTTTCTAGAATCAATGGACGGCAGAGTTCTGGAATGTCAGGTTGTCCAAACTCTAGAATCCTTCTGTGTCTGAACTCGTGAATCATTCAATGTCCACATTCCGGATCACAGGGTGACTGAATTCCAGAAGCACCAAATGTCTTCATTCTAGAATCGGAATGCGGCGGAATTCTAGAATGCACAGCACGGCAGAATTCTAAAGTCCTAAAATGCCTGATATTCGGAAGTTAAGGAGTCTGACATCCAGAATGTTACTAGGTCAGCATTCTACTGTTCTGAGAGATTCTGGGTTCTAGATTCAATGGACGGCAGAGTTCCGGAATGTCAGGGTGTCCAAACTCTAGAATCCTTCCGTGTCTGATCTCGTGAGTCATTCAATGTCCACATTCCAGATCAAAGGGTGTCTGAATTCCAGAAGCACCAAATGTCTGCATTCTAGAATCGGAATGTGGCGGAATTCTAGAATGCACAGCACGGCGGAATTCTAAAGTCCTAAAATGCCTACTAGCTGAAAGTTAAGGTGTCTGATGACCAGAATGTTACTAGGTCAGCATTCTGCCGTTCTGAGAGATTCTAGGTTCTAGAATCAATTGACGGCAGAGTTCTGGAATGTCAGGGTGTCCAAACTCTAGAATCCATGAGTGTTTGAACTCGAGAATCATTCAATTTCCATATTCCGGGTCACAGGGTGACTGAATTCCAGAAGCACCAAATGTCTGCATTCTAGAATCGGAATGTGGCGGAATTCTAGAATGCACAGCACGGCGGAATTCGAAAGTCCTAAAATGCCTGCTATCCGGAAGTTAAGGTGTCAGACATCCAGAATGCTACCACGTCAGAATTATACCATTCTGATAGATTCTGGGATCTAGAATCAATGGACGGCTGAGTTCCAGAATGTCAGGGTGGCAAAACTCTAGAATCCTTGCGTGTCTGAACTCGAGACTCATTCAGTGTCCACATTCCAGAACTCTGGATGTCTGAAATGTAGAAGCACCAAATATCTGCATTCTAGAATCGGAATGTGGCGGAATTCTAGAATGCACAGCACGGCGGGATTCTAAAGTCCTAAAATGCCTGCTATCCGGAAGTTAAGGTGTGTGACATCAAGAATGCTACCAAGTCAGAATTATACCATTCTGAAAGATTCTGGTATCTAGAATCAATGGAGGGCTGAGTTCCAGAATGTCAGGGTGGCAAAACTCTAGAATCCTTGCGTGTCTGAACTCGAGAGTCATTCAATGTCCAAATTCCAGAACTTTGGATGTCTGAATTATAGAAGCACCAAATGTCTGCATTCTAGAATCGGAATGTGGCGGAATTCTAGAATGCAAAGCACGGCGGAATTCTAAAGTCCTAAAATGCCTGCTATCCGGAAGTTAAGGTGTCTGACATCAAGAATGCTACCAAGTCAGAATTATACCATTCTGAAAGATTCTGGGATCTAGAATCAATGGAAGGCTGAGTTCCAGAATGTCAGGGTGGCAAAACTCTAGAATCCTTGCGTGTCTGAACTCGAGAGTCATTCAATGTCCACATTCCAGAACTCTGGATGTCTGAATTATAGAAGCACCAAATGTCTGCATTCTAGAATCGGAATGTGGCGGAATTCTAGAATGCACAGCACGGCGGAATTCTAAAGTCCTAAAATGCCTGCTATCCGGAAGGTAAGGTGTCTGACATCAAGAATGCTACCAAGTCAGAATTATACCATTCTGAAAGATTCTGGGATCTAGAATCAATGGACGGCTGAGTTCCAGAATGTCAGGGTTTCCAAACTCTAGAATCCTTGCGTGTCTGAACTCGAGAATCATTCAATGTCCACATTCCAGAACTCTGGATGTCTGAATTATAGAAGCACCAAATGTCTGCATTCTAGAATCGGAATGTGGCGGAATTCTAGAATGCACAGCACGGCGGAATTCTAAAGTCCTAAAATGCCTGCTATCCGGAAGTTAAGGTGTCTGACATCCAGAATGTTTCTAGGTCAGCATTCTACCGTTCAGAGAGATTCTGGGTTCTAGAATCAATGGACGGCAGAGATCTGGCATGTCAGGGTGTCCAAACTCTAGAATCCTTGCATGTGTGAACTCGAGAGTCATTCAATGTCCACATTCCGGATCACAGGGTGCCTGAATTCCAGAAGCACCAAATGTCTGCATTCTAGAATCGGAATGTGGTAGAATTCTAGAATGCACAGCACGGCGTAATTCGAAAGTCCTAAAATGCCGGCTATCCGGAAGTTAAGGTGTCTGACATCCAGAATGGTACCACATCAGAATTATACCATTCTGAAAAATTCTGCTATCTAGAATCAATGGACGGGTGAGTTCCACAATGTCAGGGTGGCAAAACTCTAGAATCCTGGCTTGTCTGAACTCGAGAGTCATTCAATGTCCACATTCCAGAACTCTGGATGTCTGAAATATAGAAGCAACAAATGTCTGCATTCTTGAATCGGAATGTGGTGGAATTCTAGAATGCACAGCACGGCAGAATTCTAAAGTCCTAAAATGCCTGCTATTCGGAAGTTAAGGTGTCTGACATCCAGAATGTTACTAGGTCAGAATTCAACCGTTCTGTGAGATTCTGGTTTCTAGAATCAATGGACGGCAGAGTTCTGGAATGTCAGGTTGTCCAAACTCTAGAATCCTTCTGTGTCTGAACTCGTGAATCATTCAATGTCCACATTCCGGATCACAGGGTGACTGAATTCCAGAAGCACCAAATGTCTTCATTCTAGAATCGGAATGCGGCGGAATTCTAGAATGCACAGCACGGCAGAATTCTAAAGTCCTAAAATGCCTGATATTCGGAAGTTAAGGAGTCTGACATCCAGAATGTTACTAGGTCAGCATTCTACTGTTCTGAGAGATTCTGGGTTCTAGATTCAATGGACGGCAGAATTCCGGAATGTCAGGGTGTCCAAACTCTAGAATCCTTCCGTGTCTGATCTCGTGAGTCATTCAATGTCCACATTCCAGATCAAAGGGTGTCTGAATTCCAGAAGCACCAAATGTCTGCATTCTAGAATCGGAATGTGGCGGAATTCTAGAATGCACAGCACGGCGGAATTCTAAAGTCCTAAAATGCCTACTAGCTGAAAGTTAAGGTGTCTGATGACCAGAATGTTACTAGGTCAGCATTCTGCCGTTCTGAGAGATTCTAGGTTCTAGAATCAATTGACGGCAGAGTTCTGGAATGTCAGGGTGTCCAAACTCTAGAATCCATGAGTGTTTGAACTCGAGAGTCATTCAATTTCCATATTCCGGGTCACAGGGTGACTGAATTCCAGAAGCACAAAATGTCTGCATTCTAGAATCGGAATGTGGCGGAATTCTAGAATGCACAGCACGGCGGAATTCTAAAGTCCTAAAATGCCTACTAGCCGATAGTTAAGGTGTCTGATGACCAGTATGTTACTAGGTCAGCATTCTACCGTTCTGAGAGATTCTGGGTTCTAGAATCAATGGACGGCAGAGATCTGGAATATCAGTGTGTTCAAACTCTAGAATCCTTGCATGTCTGAACTCGAGAGTCATTCAATGTCCACATTCCGGGTCACAGGGTGTCTGAATTCCAGAAGAACCAAATGTCTGCATTCTAGAATCGGAATGTGGCGGAATTCTAGAATGCAAAACACGGCGGAATTCTAAAGTCCTAAAATGCCTGCTATCCGGAATTTAAGGTGTCTGACATCCAGAATGCTACCACGTCAGAATTATACCATTCTGAAACATTCTGGGATCTAGAATCAATGGACGGCTGAGTTCCAGAATGTCAGGGTGGCAAAACTCTAGAATCCTTGCGTGTCTGAACTCGAGAGTCATTCAATGTCCACATTCCAGAACTCTGGATGTCTGAATAATAGAAGCACCAAATGTCTGCATTCTAGAATCGGAATGTGGCGGAATCCTAGAACGCACTGAACGGCGGAATTCTAAAGTCCTAAAATGCCTGCTATCCGGAAGTTAAGGTGTCTGACATCCAGAATGCTACCACGTCAGAATTATACCATTCTGAAACATTCTTGGATCTAGAATCAATGGACGGCTGAGTTCCAGAATGTCAGGGTTTCCAAACTCTAGAATCCTTGCGTGTCTGAACTCGAGAGTCATTCAATGTCCACATTCCGGGTCACAGGATGACTGAATTCCAGAAGCACCAAATGTCTGCATTCTAGAATCGGAATGTGGTAGAATTCTAGAATGCACAGCACGGCGTAATTCGAAAGTCCTAAAATGCCGGCTATACGGAAGTTAAGGTGTCTGACATCCAGAATGGTACCACATCAGAATTATACCATTCTGAAACATTCTGCGATCTAGAATCAATGGACGGGTGAGTTCCAGAATGTCAGGGTGGCAAAACTCTAGAATCCTGGCTTGTCTGAACTCGAGAGTCATTCAATGTCCACATTCCAGAACTCTGGATGTCTGAATTATGGAAGCACCAAATGTCTGCATTCTAGAATCGGAATGTGGCGGAATTCTAGAATGCACAGCACGGCGGAATTCTAAAGTCCTAAAATGCCTGCTATCCGGAATTTATGGTGTCTGACATCCAGAATGCTACCACGTCAGAATTATACCATTCTGAAACATTCTGGGATCTAGAATCAATGGACGGCTGAGTTCCAGAATGCAAGGGTGGCAAAACTCTAGAATCCTTGCGTGTCTGAACTCGAGAGTCATTCAATGTCCACATTCCAGAACTCTGGATGTCTGAAATATAGAAGCACCAAATGTCTGCATTCTAGAATCAGAATGTGGCGGAATTCTAGAATGCACAGCACGGCGGAATTTTAAAGTCGTAAAATGCCTGCTATCCAGAAGTCAAGGTGTCTGACATCCAGAATGTTACTAGGTCCGCATTCTACCGTTCTGAGTGATTCCGGTTTCTAGAACCAATGGATGGAGGAGTTCTGGAATGTCAGGGTGTTCAAACTCAAGAATACTTGCGTGTCTGAACTCGAGAGTCATTCAATGTCCACATTCCGGATCACAGGGTGTCCGAATACCAGAAGCACCAAATGTCTGCATTCTAGAATCGGAATGTGGCGGAATTCTAGAATACATAGCACGGCGGTATTCGAAAGTCCTAAAATGCCTGCTATTCGGAAGTTAAGGTGTCTGACATCCAGAATGCTACCACGTCAGAATTATACCATTCTGAAAGATTCTGGGATCTAGAATCAATGGACGGCCGAGTTCCAGAATGTCCGGGTTTCCAAACTCTAGAATCCTTGCGTGTCTGAACTCGAGAGTCATTCAATGTCCACATTCCAGAACTCTGGATGTCTGAAATATAGAAGCACCAAATGTCTGCATTCTTGAATCGGAATGTGGTGGAATTCTAGAATGCACAGCACGGCAGAATTCTAAAGTCCTAAAATGCCTGCTATTCGGAAGTGAAGGTGTCTGACATCCAGAATGTTACTAGGTCATCATTCTATCGTTCTGTGAGATTCTGGGTTCTAGAATCAATGGACGGCAGAGTTCTGAAATGTCAGGGTGTCCAAACTCTAGAATCCTTCCGTGTGTGAACTCGTGAGTCATTCAATGTCCACATTCCGGATCACAGGGTGTCTGAATTCCAGAAGCACCAAATGTCTGCATTCTAGAATCGGAATGTTTCGGAATTCTAGAATGCACAGCACGGCAGAATTCTAAAGTCCTAAAATGCCTGATATTCGGAAGTTAAGGATTCTGACATCCAGAATGTTACTAGGTCAGCATTCTACCGTTCTGAGAGATTCTGGGTTCTAGAATCAATGGACGGCAGAGATCTGGAATATCAGTGTGTCCAAACTCTAGAATCCTTGCATGTCTGAACTCGAGAGTCATTCAATGTCCACATTCCGGGTCACAGGGTGTCTGAATTCCAGAAGAACCAAATGTCTGCATTCTAGAATCGGAATGTGGCGGAATTCTAGAATGCAAAACACGGCGGAATTCTAAAGTCCTAAAATGCCTGCTATCCGGAAGTTAAGGTGTCTGACATCCAGAATGTTACTAAGCCAGCATTATACCGTTCTGAGAGATTCTGGGTTCTAGAATCAATGGACGGCAGAGATCTGGCAGGTCAGGGTGTCCAAACTCTAGAATCCTTGAGTGTTTGAACTCGAGAGTCATTCAATGTCCACATTCCGGGTCACAGGATGACTGAATTCCAGAAGCACCAAATGTCTGCATTCTAGAATCGGAATGTGGCGGAATTCTAGAATGCACAACACGGCGGAATTCTAAAGTCCTAAAATGCCTGCTATCCGGAATTTAAGGTGTCTGACATCCAGAATGCTACCACGTCAGAATTATACCATTCTGAAACATTCTGGGATCTAGAATCAATGGACGGCTCAGTTCCAGAATGTCAGGGTGGCAAAACTCTAGAATCCTTGCGTGTCTGAACTCGAGAGTCATTCAATGTCCACATTCCAGAACTCTGGATGTCTGAATAATAGAAGCACCAAATGTCTGCATTCTAGAATCGGAATGTGGCGAAATTCTAGAACGCACAGCACGGCGGAATTCTAAAGTCCTAAAATGCCTGCTATCCGGAAGTTAAGGTGTCTGACATACAGAATGCTACCACGTCAGAATTATACCATTCTGAAACATTCTTGGATCTAGAATCAATGGACGGCTGAGTTCCAGAATGTCAGGGTTTCCAAACTCTAGAATCCTTGCGTGTCTGAACTCGAGAGTCATTCAATGTCCACATTCCGTGTCACAGGATGACTGAATTCCAGAAGCACCAAATGTCTGCATTCTAGAATCGGAATGTGGTAGAATTCTAGAATGCACAGCACGGCGTAATTCGAAAGTCCTAAAATGCCGGCTATACGGAAGTTAAGGTGTCTGACATCCAGAATGGTACCACATCAGAATTATACCATTCTGAAACATTCTGCGATCTAGAATCAATGGACGGATGAGTTCCAGAATGTCAGGGTGGCAAAACTCTAGAATCCTGGCTTGTCTGATCTCTAGAGTCATTCAATGTCCACATTCCAGAACTCTGGATGTCTGAATTTTGGAAGCACCAAATGTCTGCATTCTAGAATCGGAATGTGGCGGAATTCTTGAATGCACAGCACGGCGGAATTCTAAAGTCCTAAAATGCCTGCTATCCGGAATTAATGGTGTCTGACATCCAGAATGCTACCACGTCAGAATTATACCATTCTGAAACATTCTGGGATCTAGAATCAATGGACTGCTGAGTTCCAGAATGCAAGGGTGGCAAAACTCTAGAATCCTTGCGTGTCTGAACTCGAGAGTCATTCAATGTCCACATTCCAGAACTCTGGATGTCTGAAATATAGAAGCACCAAATGTCTGCATTCTAGAATCAGAATGTGGCGGAATTCTAGAATGCACAGCACGGCGGAATTTTAAAGTCGTAAAATGCCTGCTATCCAGAAGTCAAGGTGTCTGACATCCAGAATGTTACTAGGTCCGCTTTCTACCGTTCTGAGAGATTCCGGTTTCTAGAATCAATGGATGGCAGAGTTCTGGAATGTCAGGGTGTTCAAACTCAAGAATACTTGCGTGTCTGAACTCGAGAGTCATTCAATGTCCACATTCCGGATCACAGGGTGTCCGAATACCAGAAGCACCAAATGTCTGCATTCTAGAATCGGAATGTGGCGGAATTCTAGAATGCATAGCACGGCGGTATTCGAAAGTCCAAAAATGCCTGCTATTCGGAAGTTAAGGTGTCTGACATCCAGAATGCTACCACGTCAGAATTATACCATTCTGAAAGATTCTGGGATCTAGAATCAATGGACAGCCGAGTTCCAGAATGTCCGGGTTTCCAAACTCTAGAATCCTTGCGTGTGTGAACTCGAGAGTCATTCAATATCCACATTCCAGGACTCTGGATGTCTGAAATATAGAAGCAACAAATGTCTGCATTCTTGAATCGGAATGTGGTGGAATTCTAGAATGCACAGCACGGCAGAATTCTAAAGTCCTAAATTGTCTGCTATTCGGAAGTTAAGGTGTCTGACATCCAGAATGTTACTAGGTCAACATTCTACCGTTCTGTGAGATTCTGGGTTCTAGAATCAATGGACGGCAGAGTTCTGAAATGTCAGGGTGTCCAAACTCTAGAATCCTTGCGTGTCTGAACTCGTGAGTCATTCAATGTCCACATTCCGGATCACAGGGTGTCTGAATTCCAGAAGCACCAAATGTCTGCATTCTAGAATCGGAATGTGGCGGAATTCTAGAATGCACAGCACGGCAGAATTCTAAAGTCCTAAAATGCCTGATATTCGGAAGTTAAGGAGTCTGGCATCCAGAATGTTACTAGGTCAGCATTCTACTGTTCTGAGAGATTCTGTGTTCTAGATTCAATGGACGGCAGAGTTCTGGAATGTCAGGCTGTCCAAACTCTAGAATCCTTCCGTGTCTGAACTCGTGAGACATTCAATGTCCACATTCCAGATCAAAGGGTGTCTGAATTCCAGAAGCACCAAATGTCTGCATTCTAGAATCGGAATGTGGCGGAATTCTAGAATGCACAGCACGGCGGAATTCTAAAGTCCTAAAATGCCTACTAGCCGAAAGTTAAGGTGTCTGATGACCAGAATGTTACTAGGTCAGCATTCTACCGTTCTGAGAGATTCTGGGTTCTAGAATCAATGGACGGCAGAGTTCTGGAATGTCAGGGTGTCCAAACTCTAGAATCCATGAGTGTTTGAACTCGAGAGTCATTCAATTTCCATATTCCGGGTCACAGGGTGACTGAATTCCAGAAGCACCAAATGTCTGCATTCTAGAATCGGAATGTGGCGGAATTCTAGAATGCACAGCACGGCGGAATTCGAAAGTCCTAAAATGCCTGCTATCCGGAAGTTAAGGTATCTGACATCCAGAATGCTACCACGTCAGAATTATACCATTCTGATAGATTCTGGGATCTAGAATCAATGGACGGCTGAGTTCCAGAATGTCATGGTGGCAAAACTCTAGAATTCTTGCGTGTCTGAACTCGAGACTCATTCAGTGTCCACATTCCAGAACTCTGGATGTCTGAAATATAGAAGCACCAAATGTCTGCATTCTAGAATCGGAATGTGGCGGAATTCTAGAATGCACAGCACGGCGGGATTCTAAAGTCCTAAAATGCCTGCTATCCGGAAGTTAAGGTGTCTGACATCAAGAATGCTACCAAGTCAGAATTATACCATTCTGAAAGATTCCGGGATCTAGAATCAATGGACGGCTGAGTTCCAGAATGTCAGGGTGGCAAAACTCTAGAATCCTTGCGTGTCTGAACTCGAGAGTCATTCAATGTCCACATTCCAGAACTCTGGATGTCTGAATTATAGAAGCACCAAATGTCTGCATTCTAGAATCGGAATGTGGCGGAATTCTAGAATGCACAGCACGGTGGAATTCTAACGTCCTAAAATGCCTGCTATCCGGAAGTTAAGGTGTCTGACATCAAGAATGCTACCAAGTCAGAATTATAACATTCTGAAAGATTCTGGGATCTAGAATCAATGGAAGGCTGAGTTCCAGAATGTCAGGGTGGCAAAACTCTAGAATCCTTGCGTGTCTGAACTCGAAAGTCATTCAATGTCCACATTCCAGAACTCTGGATGTCTGAATTATAGAAGCACCAAATGTCTGCATTCTAGAATCGGAATGTGGCGGAATTCTAGAATGCACAGCACGGCGGAATTCTAAAGTCCTAAAATGCCTACTAGCCGAAAGTTAAGGTGTCTGATGACCAGTATGTTACTAGGTCAGCATTCTACCGTTCTGAGAGATTCTGGGTTCTAGAATCAATGGACGGCAGAGATCTGGAATGTCAGTGTGTCCAAACTCTAGAATCCTTGCGTGTCTGAACTCGAGAGTCATTCAATGTCCACATTCCGGATCACAGGGTGTCTGAATTCCAGAAGAACCAAATGTCTGCATTCTAGAATCGGAATGTGGTAGAATTCTAGAATGCACAACACGGTGGAATTCTAAAGTCCTAAAATGCCTGCTATCCGGAAATTAAGGTGTCTGACATCAAGAATGCTACCAAGTCAGAATTATACCATTCTGAAACATTCTGGGATCTAGAATCAATGGACGGGTGAGTTCAAGAATGTCAGGGTGGCAAAACTCTAGAATCCTGGCATGTCTGAACTCGAGGGTCATTCAATGTCCACATTCCAGAACTCTGGATGTCTGAATTATAGAAGCACCAAATGTCTGCATTCTAGAATCGGAATGTGGCGGAATTCTAGAATGCACAGCACGGCGGAATTCTAAAGTCCTAAAATGCCTGCTATCCGGAAGTTAAGGTGTCTGACATCCAGAATGTTACTAAGCCAGCATTCTACAGTTCTGAGAGATTCTGGGTTCTAGAATCAATGGACGGCAGAGATCTGGCAGGTCAGGGTGTCCAAACTCTAGAATCCTTGAGTGTTTGAACTCGAGAGTCATTCAATGTCCACATTCCGGGTCACAGGATGACTGAATTCCAGAAGCACCAAATGTCTGCATTCTAGAATCGGAATGTGGCGGAATTCTAGAATGCACAACACGGCGGAATTCTAAAGTCCTAAAATGCCTGCTATCCGGAATTTAAGGTGTCTGACATCCAGAATGCTACCACGTCAGAATTATACCATTCTGAAACATTCTGGGATCTAGAATCAATGGACGGCTGAGTTCCAGAATGTCAGGGTTTCCAAACTCTAGAATCCTTGCGTGTCTGAACTCGAGAGTCATTCAATGTCCACATTCCAGAACTCTGGATGTCTGAATAATAGAAGCACCGAATGTCTGCATTCTAGAATCGGAATGTGGCGGAATTCTAGAACGCACAGCACGGCGGAATTCTAAAGTCCTAAAATGCCTGCTATCCGGAAGTTAAGGTGTCTGACATACAGAATGCTACCACGTCAGAATTATACCATTCTGAAACATTCTTGGATCTAGAATCAATGGACGGCTGAGTTCCAGAATGTCAGGGTTTCCAAACTCTAGAATCCTTGCGTGTCTGAACTCGAGAGTCATTCAATGTCCACATTCCGGATAACAGGGTGTCTGAATTCCAGAAGCACCAAATGTCTGCATTCTAGAATCAGAATGTGGCGGAATTCTAGAATGCACAGCACGGCGGAATTCTAAAGTCCTAAAATGCCTGCTATCGGGAAGTTAAGGTGTCTGACATCCAGAATGCTACCACATCAGAATTATACCATTCTGAAAGATTCTGGGATCTAGAATCAATGGACGGCTGAGTTCCAGAATGTCAGGGTGGCAAAACTCTAGAATCCTTGCGTGTCTGAACTCGAGAGTCATTCAATGTCCACATTCCAGAACTCTGGATGTCTGAAATATAGAAGCACCAAATGTCTGCATTCTAGAATTGGAATGTGGCGGAATTCTAGAATGCACAACACGGCGGAATTCTAAAATCCTAAAATGCCTGCTATCCGGAAGTCAAGGTGTCTGACATCAAGAATGTTACCAAGTCAGAATTATAACATTCTGAAAGATTCTGGGATCTAGAATCAATGGACGGCTGAGTTCCAAAATGTCAGTGTGGCAAAACTCTAGAATCCTTGCGTGTCTGAAGTCGAGAGTCATTCAATGTCCACATTCCAGAACTCTGGATGTCTGAAATATAGAAGCACCAAATGTCTGCATTCTAGAATCGGAATGTGGCGGAATTCTAGAATGCACAGCACGGTGGAATTCTAAAGTCCTAAAATGCCTACTAGCGGAAAGTTAAGGTGTCTGATGACCAGAATGTTACTAGGTCAGCATTCTACCGTTCTGAGAGATTCTGGGTTCTAGAATAAATGGATGTCAGAGTTCTGGAATGTCAGGGTGTTCAAACTCAAGAATACTTGCGTGTCTGAACTCGAGAGTCATTCAATGTCCACATTCCGTATCACAGGGTGTCTGAATTCCAGAAGCACCAAATGTCTGCATTCTAGAATCGGAATGTGGCGGAATTCTAGAATGCACAGCACGGCGGAATTCTAAAGTCCTAAAATGCCTACTAGCCGAAAGTTAAGGTGTCTGATGACCAGAATGTTACAAGGCCAGCATTCTATCGTTCTGAGAGATTCTGGGTTCTAGAATAAATGAATGGCAGAGTTCTGGAATGTCAGGGTGTTCAAACTCAAGAATACTTGCGTGTCTGAACTCGAGAGTCATTCAATGTCCACATTCCGGATCACAGGGTGTCTGAATTCCAGAAGCACCAAATGTCTGCATTCTAGAATCGGAATGTGTCGGAATTCTAGAATGCACAGCACAGCGGAATTCTAAAGTCCTAAAATGCCTGCTATCCGGAAGTTAAGGTGTCTGACATCCAGAATGCTACCACGTCAGAATTATACCATTCTGAAAGATTCTGGGATCTAGAATCAATGGACGGCTGAGTTCCAGAATGCAAGGGTGGCAAAACTCTAGAATACTTGCGTGTCTGAACTCGAGAGTCATTCAATGTCCACATTCCAGAACTCTGGATGTCTGAAATATAGAAGAAACAAATGTCTGCATTCTAGAATCAGAATGTGGCGGAATTCTAGAATGCACAGCACGGCGGAACTTTAAAGTCCTAAAATGCCTGCTATCCAGAAGTCAAGATGTCTGACATCCAGAATGTTACTAGGTCAGCATTCTAACGTTCTGAGAGATTCTGGGTTCTAGAATAAATGGATGGCAGAGTTCTGGAATGTCAGGGTGTTCAAACTCAAGAATACTTGCCTGTCTGAACTCGAGAGTCATTCAATGTCCACATTCCGGATCACAGGTTGTCTGAATTCCAGAAGCACCAAATGTCTGCATTCTAGAATCGGAATGTGGCGCAATTCAAGAATGCATAGCACGGCGGAATTCTAAAGTCCTAAAATGCCTGCTATCCGGAAGTTAAGCTTTCTGACATCAAGAATGCTACCAAGTCAGAATTATACCATTCTGAAAGATTCTGGGATCTAGAATCAATGGACGGCTGAGTTCCAGAATGCAAGGGTGGCAAAACTCTAGAATCCTTGCGTGTCTGAACTCGAGAGTCATTCAAAGTCCACATTCCAGAACTCTGGATGTCTGAATTATAGAAGCATCAAATGTCTGCATTCTAGAATCGGAATGTGGCGGAATTCTAGAATGCACAAAACGGCGGAATTCTAAAGTCCTAAAATGCCTTCTAGCCGAAAGTTAAGGTGTCTGATGACCAGAATGTTACTAGGTCAGCATTCTACCGTTCTCAGAGATTCTGGTTTCTAGAATAAATGGATGGCAGAGTTCTGGAATGTCAGGGTGTTCAAACTCAAGAATACTTGCGTGTCTGAACTCGAGAGTCATTCAATGTCCACATTCCGGATCACAGGGTGTCTGAATTCCAGAAGCACCAAATGTCTGCATTCCAGAATCGGAATGTGGCAGAATTCTAGAATGCACAGCACGGCGGAATTCGAAAGTCCTAAAATGCCTGCTATCCGGAAGTTAAGGTGTCTGACATCCATAATGCTACCACGTCAGAATTATACCATTCTGAAAGATTCAGGGATCTAGAATCAATGGACGTCTGAGTTCCAGAATGTCAGGGTGGCAAAACTATAGAATCCTTGCATGTCTGAACTCGAGAGTCATTCAATGTCCACATTCCAGAACTCTGGATGTCTGAATTATAGAAGCACCAAATGTCTGCATTCTAGAATCGGAATGTGGCGGAATTCTAGAATGCACAGCACGGCGGAATTCCAAAGTCCTAAAATGCCTGCTATCCGGAAGTTAAGGTGTCTGACATCAAGAATGCTACCACGTCAGAATTATAGAATTCTGAAACATTCTGGGATCTAGAATCAATGGACGGCTGAGTTCCAGAATGTCATTGTGGCACAACTCTAGAATCCTTGCGTGTCTGAACTCGAGAGTCATTCAAGGTCCACATTCCAGATCTCTGGATGTCTGAAATATAGAAGCACCAAATGTCTGCATTCTAGAATCGGAATGTGGCGGAATTCTAGAATGTACAGCACGGCGGAATTTTAAAGTCCTAAAATGCCTGCTATACGGAAGTCAAGGTGTCTGACATCCAGAATGTTACTAAGTCAGCATTCTACCGTTCTGAGAAATTCTGGGTTCTAGAATCAATGGATGGCAGAATTCTGGAATGTCAGGGTGTTCAAACTCAAGAATACTTGCGTGTCTGAACTCGAGAGTCATTCAATGACCACATTCCGCATCACAGGGTGTCTGAATTCCAGAAGCACCAAATGTCTGCATTCTAGAATCGGAATGTGGCGGAATTCTAGAATGCACAGCACGGCGGAATTCGAAAGTCCTAAAATGCCTGCTATCCGGAAGTTACGGTGTCTGACATCCAGAAGGCTACCACGTCAGAATTATACCATTCTGAAAGATTCTGGGATCTAGAATCAATGGATGGCTGAGTTCCAGAATGCAAGGGTGGCAAAACTCTAGAATCCTTGCATGTCTGAACTCGAGAGTCATTCAATGTCCACATTCCACAACTCTGGATGTCTGAATTATAGAAGCACCAAATGTCTGCATTCTAGAATAGGAATGTGGCGGAATTCTAGAATGCACAGCACGGCGGAATTCTAAAGTCCTAAAATGCCTGCTATCCGGAAGTAAAGGTGTCTGACATCTAGAATGTTTCTAGGTCAGCATTCTACCGTTCTGAGAGATTTTCGGTTCTAGAATCAATGGACGCAGAGATCTGGCATGTCAGGGTGTCCAAACTCTAGAATCCTTGCGTGTCTGAACTCGAGAGTCATTCAATGTCCACATTCCGGATCACAGGGTGTCTGAATTCCAGAAGCACCAAATGTCTGCATTCTAGAATCGGAATGTGGTAGAATTCAAGAATGCACAGCACGGCGGAATTCTAAAGTCCTAAAATGACTGCTATCCGGAAGTTAAGGTGTCTGACATCCAGAATGGTACCACATCAGAATTATACCATTCTGAAAGATTCTGGGATCTAGAATCAATGGACGGCTGAGTTCCAGAATGCAAGGGTGGCAAAACTCTAGAATCCTTGCGTGTCTGAACTCGAGAGTCATTCAATGTCCACATTCCAGAACTCTGGATGTCTGAATTATAGAAGCACCAAATGTCTGCATTGTAGAATTGTAATGTGGCGGAATTCTAGAATGCACAGCACGGCGGAATTCTAAAGTCCTAAAATGCCTACTATCTGAAAGTTGAGGTGTCTGATGACCAGAATGTTACTAGGTCAGCATTCTACCGTTCTGAGAGATTCTGGGTTCTAGAATCAATGGACGGCAGAGTTCTGGAATGTCAGGTTGTCCAAACTGTAGAATCCTTGAGTGTTTGAACTCGAGAGTCATTCAATTTCCATATTCCGGGTCACAGGGTGACTGAATTCCAGAAGCACCAAATGTCTGCATTCTACAATCGGAATGTGGCGGAATTCTAGAATGCACAGCACGGCGGAATTCTAAATTCCTAAAATGCCTGCTATCCGGAAGTTAAGGTGTCTGACATCCAGAATGCTACCACGTCAGAATTATACCATTCTGAAAGATTCTGGGATCTAGAATCAATGGAGGGCTGAGTTCCAGAATGCAAGGGTGGCAAAACTCTAGAATCCTTGCGTGTCTGAACTCGAGAGTCATTCAATGTCCACATTCCAGAAGTCTGGATGTCTGAATTATAGAAGCACCAAATGTCTGCATTCTAGAATCGGTATGTGGCGGAATTCTAGAATGCACAGCACGGCGGAATTCTAAAGTCCTAAAATGCCTGCTATGCGGTAGTTAAGGTGTCTGACATCAAGAATGCTACCAAGTCAGAATTATACCATTCTGAAAGATTCTGGGATCTAGAATCAATGGACGGCTGAGTTCCAGAATGTCAGGGTTTCCAAACTCTAGAATCCTTGCGTGTCTGAACTCGAGAGTCATTCAATGTCCACATTCCAGAACTCTGGATGTCTGAATTATAGAAGCACCAAATGTCTGCATTCTAGAATCGGAATGTGGCGGAATTCTAGAATGCACAGCACGGCGGAATTCTAAAGTCCTAAAATGCCTGCTATCCGGAAGTTAAGGTGTCTGACATCTAGAAGGATTCTAGGTCAGCATTCAACCGTTCAGATAGATTCTGGGTTCTAGAATCAATGGACGGCAGAGATCTGGCATGTCAGGGTGTCCAAACTCTAGAATCCTTGCGTGTCTGCACTCGAGAGTCATTCAATGTCCACATTCCGGATCACAGGGTGTCTGAATTCCAGAAGCACCAAATGTCTGCATTCTAGAATCGGAATGTGGTAGAATTCAAGAATGCACAGCACGGCGGAATTCTAAAGTCCTAAAATGCCTGCTATCCGGAAGTTAAGGTGTCTGACATCAAGAATGCTACCAAGTCAGAATTATACCATTCTGAAAGATTCTATGATCTAGAATCAATGGACGGCTGAGTTTCAGAATGTCAGGGTGGCAAAACTCTAGAATTCTTGCGGGTCTGAACTCGAGAGTCATTCAATGTCCACATTCCAGAACTCTGGATGTCTGAATTATAGAAGCACCAAATGTCTGCTTTCTAGAATCGGAATGTGGCGGAATTCTAGAATGCACAGCACGGCGGAATTCCAAAGTCCTAAAATACCTGCTATCCGGAAGTTAAGGTGTCTGACATCAAGAATGCTACCAAGTCAGAATTATACCATTCTGAAAGATTCTGGGATCTAGAATCAATGGACGGCTGACTTCCAGAATGTCAGGGTGACAAAACTACAGAATCCTTGCATGTCTGAACTCGAGAGTCATTCAATGTCCACATTCCACAACTCTGGATGTCTGAATTATAGAAGCACCAAATGTCTGCATTCTAGAATCGGAATGTGGCGGAATTCTAGAATGCACAGCACGGCGGAATTCTAAAGTCCTAAAATGCCTGCTATCCGGAAGTTAAGGTGTCTGACATCCAGAATGTTTCTAGGTCAGCATTCTACCGTTCTGAGAGATTCTGGGTTCTAGAATCAATGGACGGCAGAGATCTGGCATGTCAGGGTGTCCAAACTCTAGAATCCTTGCGTGTCTGAACTCGAGAGTCATTCAATGTCAACATTCCGGATCACAGGGTGTCTGAATTCCAGAAGCACCAAATGTCTGCATTCTAGAATCGGAATGTGGTAGAATTCTAGAATGCACAGCACGGCGGAATTCTAAAGTCTCAAAATGCCTGCTATCCGGAAGTTAAGGTGTCTGACATCCAGAATTGTACCACATCAGAATTATACCATTCTGAAACATTCTGCGATCTAGAATCAATGGACGGGTGAGTTCCAGAATGTCAGGGTGGCAAAACTCTAGAATCCTGGCTTGTCTGACCTCGAGAGTCATTCAATGTCCACATTCCAGAACTCTGGATGTCTGAATTATGGAAGCACCAAATGTCTGCATTCTAGAATCGGAATGTGGCGGAATTCTAGAGTGCACAGCACGGCGGAATTCTAAAGTCCTAAAATGCCTGCTATCCGGAATTTATGGTGTCTGACATCCAGAATGCTACCACGTCAGAATTATACCATTCTGAAACATTCTGGGATCTAGAATCAATGGACGGCTGAGTTCCAGAATGCAAGGGTGGCAAAACTCTAGAATCCTTGCGTGTCTGAACTCGAGAGTCATTCAGTGTCCACATTCCAGAACTCTGGATGTCTGAAATATAGAAGCACCAAATGTCTGCATTCTAGAATCAGAATGTGGCGGAATTCTAGAATGCACAGCACGGCGGAATTTTAAAGTCGTAAAATGCCTGCTATCCAGAAGTCAAGGTGTCTGACATCCAGAATGTTACTAGGTACGCATTCTACCGTTCTGAGAGATTCCGGTTTCTAGAATCAATGGATGGCAGAGTTCTGGAATGTCAGGGTGTTCAAACTCAAGTATACTTGAGTGTCTGAACTCGAGAGTCATTCAATGTCCACATTCCGGATCACAGGGTTTCCGAATACCAGAAGCACCAAATGTCTGCATTCTAGAATCGGAATGTGGCGGAATTCTAGAATGCATAGCACGGCGGTATTAGAAAGTACTAAAATGCCTGCTATTCGGAAGTTAAGGTGTCTGACATCCAGAATGCTACCACGTCAGAATTATACCATTCTGAAAGATTCTGGGATCTAGAATCAATGGACGGCCGAGTTCCAGAATGTCCGGGTTTCCAAACTCTAGAATCCTTGCGTGTCTGAACTCGAGAGTCATTCAATATCCACATTCCAGGACTCTGGATGTCTGAAATATAGAAGCAACAAATGTCTGCATTCTTGAATCGGAATGTGGTGGAATTCTAGAATGCACAGCACGGCAGAATTCTAAAGGCCTAAAATGCCTGCTATTCGGAAGTTAAGGTGTCTGACATCCAGAATGTTACTAGGTAAGAATTCTACCGTTCTGTGAGATTCTGGGTTCTAGAATCAATGGACGGCAGAGTTCTGGAATGTCAGGTTGTCCAAACTCTAGAATCCTTCGGTGTCTGAACTCGTGAGTCATTCAATGTCCACATTCCGGATCACAGGGTGACTGAATTCCAGAAGCACCAAATGTCTTCATTCTAGAATCAGAATGCGGCGGAATTCTAGAATGCACAGCACGGCAGAATTCTAAAGTCCTAAAATGCCTGATATTCGGAAGTTAAGGAGTCTGACATCCAGAATGTTACTAGGTCAGCATTCTACTGTTCTGAGAGATTCTGGGTTCTAGATTCAATGGACGGCAGAGTTCTGGAATGTCAGGGTGTCCAAACTCTAGAATCCTTCCGTGTCTGAACTCGTGAGTCATTCAATGTCCACATTCCAGATCAAAGGGTGTCTGAATTCCAGAAGCACCAAATGTCTGCATTCTAGAATCGGAATGTGGCGGAATTCTAGAATGCACAGCACGGCGGAATTCTAAAGTCCTAAAATGCCTACTAGCCGAAAGTTAAGGTGTGTGATGACCAGAATGTTACTAGGTCAGCATTCTGCCGTTCTGAGAGATTCTGGGTTCTAGAATCAATGGACGGCAGAGTTCTGGAATGTCAGGTTGTCCAAACTCTAGAATCCATGAGTGTTTGAACTCGAGAGTCATTCAATTTCCATATTCCGGGTCACAGGGTGACTGAATTCCAGAAGCACCAAATGTCTGCATTCTAGAATCGGAATGTGGCGGGATTCTTGAATGCACAGCACGGCGGAATTCGAAAGTCCTAAAATGCCTGCTGTCCGGAAGTTAAGGTGTCTGACATCGAGAATGCTAACAAGTCAGAATTATACCATTCTGAAAGATTCTGGGATCTAGAATCAATGGACGGCTGAGTTCCAGAATGTCAGGGTGGCAAAACTCTAGAATCCTTGCGTGTCTGAACTCGAGAGTCATTCAATGTCCACATTCCAGAACTCTGGATGTCTGAATTGTAGAAGCACCAAATGTCTGCTTTCTAGAATCGGAATGTGGCGGAATTCTAGAATGCACAGCACGGCGAAATTCTAAAATCCTAAAATGCCTGCTGTCCGGAAGTTAAGGTGTCTGACATCGAGAATGCTACCAAGTCAGAATTATACCATTCTGAAAGATTCTGGAATCTAGAATCAATGGACGGCTGAGTTCCAGAATGCAAGGGTGGCAAAACTCTAGAATCCTTGCGTGTCTGAACTCGAGAGTCATTCAAAGTCCACATTCCAGAACTCTGGATGTCTGAATTATAGAAGCATCAAATGTCTGCATTCTAGAATCGGAATGTGGCGGAATTCTAGAATGCACAGCACGGCGGAATTCTAAAGTCCTAAAATGCCTACTAGCCGAAAGTTAAGGTGTCTGATGACCAGAATGTTACTAGGTCAGCATTCTACCGTTCTCAGAGATTCTGGTTTCTAGAATAAATGGAGGGCAGAGTTCTGGAATGTCAGGGTGTTCAAACTCAAGAATACTTGCGTGTCTGAACTCGAGAGTCATTCAATGTCCACATTCCGGATCACAGGGTGTCTGAATTCCAGAAGCACCAAATGTCTGCATTCTAGAATCGGAATGTGGTAGAATTCAAGAATGCACAGCACGGCGGAATTCTAAAGTCCTAAAATGCCTGCTATCCGGAAGTTAAGGTGTCTGACATCCAGAATTCTACCACGTCAGAATTATACCATTCTGAAAGATTCTGGGATCTAGAATCAATGGACGGCTGAATTCCAGAATGTCAGGGTTTCCAAACTCTAGAATCCTTGCGTGTCTCAACTCGAGAGTCACTCAATATCCACATTCCAGGACTCTGGATGTCTGAAATATAGAAGCACCAAATGTCTGCATTCCAGAATCGGAATGTGGTGGAATTCTAGAATGCACAGCACGGCGGAATTCTAAAGTCCTAAAATACCTGCTATCCGGAAGTTAAGGTGTCTGACATCCAGAATGTTACTAGGTCAGCATTCTACCGTTCTGAGAGATTCTGGGTTCTAGAATCAATGGACGGCAGAGATCTGGCATGTCAGGGTGTCCAAACTCTAGAATACTTGCGTCTCTGAACACGAGAGTCATTCAATGTCCACATTCCGGATCACAGGGTTTCTGAATTCCAGAAGCACCAAATGTCTGCATTCTAGAATCGGAATGTGGTAGAATTCTAGAATGCACAGCACGGCGGAATTCTAAAGTCATAAAATGCCTGCTATCCGGAAGTTAAGGTGTCTGACATCCAGAATGGTACCACATCAGAATTATACCATTCTGAAACATTCTGGGATCTAGAATCAATGGACGGCTGAGTTCCAGAATGCAAGGCTGGCAAAACTCTAGAATACTTGCGTGTCTGACCTCGAGAGTCATTCAATGTCCACATTCCAGAACTCTGGATGTCTGAATTATAGAAGCACCAAATGTCTGCATTCTAGAATCGGAATGTGGCGGAATTCTAGAATGCACAGCACGGCGGAATTCTAAAGTCCTAAAATGCCTACTAGCCGAAAGTTAAGGTGTCTGATGACCAGAATGTTACTAGGTCAGCATTCTACCGTTCTGAGAGATTCTGGGTTCTAGAATCAATGGACGGCAGAGTTCTGGAATGTCAGGTTGTCCAAACTCTAGAATCCTTGAGTGTTTGAACTCGAGAGTCATTCAATTTCCATATTCCGTGTCACAAGGTGACTGAATTCCAGAAGCACCAAATGTCTGCATTCTAGAATCGGAATGTGGCGGAATTCTAGAATGCACAGCACGGCGGAATTCTAAAGTCCTAAAATGCCTGCTATCCGGAAGTTAAGGTGTCTGACATCCAGAATGCCACCACGTCAGCATTATACCATTCTGAAAGATTCTGGGATCTAGAATCAATGGACGGCTGAGTTCCAGAATGTCAGGGTTTCCAAACTCTAGAATCCTTGCGTGTCTGAACTCGAGAGTCATTCAATAACCACATTCCAGGACTCTGGATGTCTGAAATATTGAAGCACCAAATGTCTGCATTCTAGAATCGGAATGTGGCGGAATTATAGAATGCACAGCACGACAGAATTCTAAAGTCCTAAAATGCCTGCTATTCGGAAGTTAAGGTGTCTGACATCCAGAATGTTACTAGGTCAGCATTCTACCGTTCTGAGAGATTATGGGTTCTAGAATCAATGGACGGCAGAGTTCTGGAATGTCAGGATGTCCAAACTCTAGATTCCTTCCGTGTCTGAACTCGTGAGTCATTCAATGTCCACATTCCGGATCACAGGGTGTCAGAATTCCAGAAGCACCAAATGTCTGCATTCTAGAATCGGAATGTGGTAGAATTCTAGAATGCACAACACGGTGGAATTCTTAAGTCATAAAATGCCTGCTATCCAGAAGTTAAGGTGTCTGATATCCAGAATGGTACCACATCAGAATTATACCATTCTGAAACATTCTGGGATCTAGAATCATGGGACGGGTGAGTTCAAGAATGTCAGGGTGGCAAAACTCTAGAATCCTGGCATGTCTGAACTCGAGGGTTATTCAATGTCCACATTCCAGAACTCTGGATGTCTGAATTATAGAAGCACCAAATGTCTGCATTCTAGAATCGGAATGTGGCGGAATTCTAGAATGCACAGCACGGCGGAATTCTAAACTCCTAAAATGCCTGCTATCCGGAAGTTAAGGTGTCTGACATCAAGAATGCTACCAAGTCAGTATTATACCATTCTGAAAGATTCTGGGATCTAGAATCAATGGACGGCTGAGTTCCAGAATGTCAGGGTGGCAAAACTCTAGAATCCTTGCGTGTCTGAACTCGAGAGTCATTCAATGTCCACATTCCGGATCACAGGGTGTCAGAATTCCAGAAGCACCAAATGTCTGCATTCTAGAATCGGAATGTGTCAGAATTCTAGAATGCACAGCACGGCCGGATTCTAAAGTCCTAAAATGAATGCTATCCGGAAGTTAAGGTGTCTGACATCCAGAATGCTACCACGTCAGAATTATACCATTCTGAAAGATTCTGGGATCTAGAATCAATGGACGGCTGAGTTCCAGAATGTCAGGGTGGCAAAACTCTAGAATCCTTGTGAGTCTGAACTCGAGATTCATTCAATGTCCATATTCCAGAACTCTGGATGTCTGAATTATAGAAGCACCAAATGTCTGCATTCTAGAATCGGAATGTGGCGGAATTCTAGAATGCACAGCACGGCGGAATTCTAAAGTCCTAAAATGCCTGCTATCCGGAAGTTAAGGTGTCTGACATCAATAACGCTACCAAGTCAGAATTATAACATTCTGAAATATTCTGGGATCTAGAATCAATGGATGGCTGAGTTCCAGAATGTCAGGGTGGCAAAACTCTAGAATCCTTGCGTGTCTAAACTCGAGAGTCATTCAATGTCCACATTCCAGAACTCTGGATGTCTGAATTATAGAAGCACCAAATGTCTGCATTCTAGAATCGGAATGTGGCGGAATTCTAGAATGCACAGCACGGCGGAATTCTAAAGTCCTAAAATGCCTACTAGCCGAAAGTTAAGGTGTCTGATGACCAGAATGTTACTAGGTCAGCATTCTACCGTTCTGAGAGATTCTGGGTTCTAGAATCAATGGACGACAGAGTTCTGGAATGTCAGGGTGTCCAAACTCTGGAATCCTTGAGTGTTTGAACTCGAGAGTCATTCAATGTCCACATTCCAGGTCACAGGATCACTGAATTCCAGAAGCACCAAATGTCTGCATTCTAGAATCGGAATGTGGCGGAATTCTAGAATGCACAACACGGCGGAATTCTAAAGTCCTAAAATGCCTGCTATCCGGAATTTAAGGTGTCTGACATCCAGAATGCTACCACGTCAGAATTATACCATTCTGAAAGATTCTGGGATCTAGAATCAATGGACGGCTAAGTTCCAGAATGTCAGGGTGGCAAAACTCTAGAATCCTTGTGTGTCTGAACTCGAGAGTCATTCTATGTCCACATTCCAGAACTCTGGATGACTGAATTATAGAAGCACCAAATGTCTGCATTCTAGAATAGGAATGTGGCGGAATTCTAGAATGCACAGCACGGCGGAATTCCAAAGTCCTAAAATGCCTACTAGCTGAAAGTTAAGCTGTCTGATGACCAGTATGTTACTAGGTCAGCATTCTACAGTTCTGAGAGATTCTGGGTTCTAGAATCAATGGACGGCAGACATCTGGAATATCAGGGTGTCCAAACTATAGAATCCTTGCGTGTCTGAACTCGAGAGTCATTCAATGTCCATATTCCGGATCACAGGGTGTCTGAATTCCAGAAGCACCAAATGTCTGCATTCTAGAATCGGAAAGTGGTAGAATTCTAGAATGCACAGCACGGCGTAATTCGAAAGTCCTAAAATGCCGGCTATCCAGAAGTTAAGGTGTCTGACATCCAGAATGGTACCACATCAGAATTATACCATTCTGAAACATTCTGCGATCTAGAATCAATGGACGGGTGAGTTCCAGAATGTCAGGGTGGCAAAACTCTAGAATCCTGGCTTGTCTGACCTCGAGAGTCATTCAATGTCCACATTCCAGAACTCTGGATGTCTGAATTATGGAAGCACCAAATGTCTGCATTCTAGAATCGGAATGTGGCGGAATTCTAGAATGCACAGCACGGCGGAATTCTAAAGTCCTAAAATGCCTGCTATCCGGAATTTATGGTGTCTGACATCCAGAATGCTACCACGTCAGAATTATACCATTCTGAAACATTCTGGGATCTAGAATCAATGGACGGCTGAGTTCCAGAATGCAAGGGTGGCAAAACTCTAGAATCCTTGCGTGTCTGAACTCGAGAGTCATTCAATGTCCACATTCCAGAACTCTGGATGTCTGAAATATAGAAGAACCAAATGTCTGCATTCTAGAATCAGAATGTGGCGGAATTCTAGAATGCACAGCACGGCGGAATTCTAAAGTCCTAAAATGCCTACTAGCCGAAAGTTAAGGTGTCTGATGACCAGAATGTTACTAGGTCAGCATTCTACCGTTCTCAGAGATTCTGGTTTCTAGAATAAATGGAGGGCAGAGTTCTGGAATGTCAGGGTGTTCAAACTCAAGAATACTTGCGTGTCTGAACTCGAGAGTCATTCAATGTCCACATTCCGGATCACAGGGTGTCCGAATACCAGAAGCACCAAATGTCTGCATTCTAGAATCGGAATGTGGCGGAATTCTAGAATACATAGCACGGCGGTATTCGAAAGTCCTAAAATGCCTGCTATTCGGAAGTTAAGGTGTCTGACATCCAGAATGCTACCACGTCAGAATTATACCATTCTGAAAGATTCTGGGATCTAGAATCAATGGACGGCCGAGTTCCAGAATGTCCGGGTTTCCAAACTCTAGAATCCTTGCGTGTCTGAACTCGAGAGTCATTCAATAACCACATTCCAGGACTCTGGATGTCTGAAATATAGAAGCAACAAATGTCTGCATTCTTGAATCGGAATGTGGTGGAATTCTAGAATGCACAGCACGGCAGAATTCTAAAGGCCTAAAATGCCTGCTATTCGGAAGTTAAGGTGTCTGACATCCAGAATGTTACTAGGTAAGAATTCTACCGTTCTGTGAGATTCTGGGTTCTAGAATCAATGGACGGCAGAGTTCTGGAATGTCAGGTTGTCCAAACTCTAGAATCCTTCGGTGTCTGAACTCGTGAGTCATTCAATGTCCACATTCCGGATCACAGGGTGACTGAATTCCAGAAGCACCAAATGTCTTCATTCTAGAATCAGAATGCGGCGGAATTCTAGAATGTACAGCACGGCAGAATTCTAAAGTCCTAAAATGCCTGATATTCGGAAGTTAAGGAGTCTGACATCCAGAATGTTACTAGGTCAGCATTCTACTGTTCTGAGAGATTCTGGGTTCTAGATTCAATGGACGGCAGAGTTCTGGAATGTCAGGGTGTCCAAACTCTAGAATCCTTCCGTGTCTGAACTCGTGAGTCATTCAATGTCCACATTCCAGATCAAAGGGTGTCTGAATTCCAGAAGCACCAAATGTCTGCATTCTAGAATCGGAATGTGGCGGAATTCTAGAATGCACAGCACGGCGGAATTCTAAAGTCCTAAAATGCCTACTAGCCGAAAGTTAAGGTGTGTGATGACCAGAATGTTACTAGGTCAGCATTCTGCCGTTCTGAGAGATTCTGGGTTCTAGAATCAATGGACGGCAGAGTTCTGGAATGTCAGGGTGTCCAAACTCTAGAATCCATGAGTGTTTGAACTCGAGAGTCATTCAATTTCCATATTCCGGGTCACAGGGTGACTGAATTCCAGAAGCACCAAATGTCTGCATTCTAGAATCGGAATGTGGCGGGATTCTTGAATGCACAGCACGGCGGAATTCGAAAGTCCTAAAATGCCTGCTGTCCGGAAGTTAAGGTGTCTGACATCGAGAATGCTAACAAGTCAGAATTATACCATTCTGATAGATTCTGGGATCTAGAATCAATGGACGGCTGAGTTCCAGAATGTCAGGGTGGCAAAACTCTAGAATCCTTGCGTGTCTGAACTCGAGAGTCATTCAATGTCCACATTCCAGAACTCTGGATGTCTGAATTGTAGAAGCACCAAATGTCTGCTTTCTAGAATCGGAATGTGGCGGAATTCTAGAATGCACAGCACGGCGAAATTCTAAAATCCTAAAATGCCTGCTGTCCGGAAGTTAAGGTGTCTGACATCGAGAATGCTACCAAGTCAGAATTATACCATTCTGAAAGATTCTGGAATCTAGAATCAATGGACGGCTGAGTTCCAGAATGCAAGGGTGGCAAAACTCTAGAATCCTTGCGTGTCTGAACTCGAGAGTCATTCAAAGTCCACATTCCAGAACTCTGGATGTCTGAATTATAGAAGCATCAAATGTCTGCATTCTAGAATCGGAATGTGGCGGAATTCTAGAATGCACAGCACGGCGGAATTCTAAAGTCCTAAAATGCCTACTAGCCGAAAGTTAAGGTGTCTGATGACCAGAATGTTACTAGGTCAGCATTCTACCGTTCTCAGAGATTCTGGTTTCTAGAATAAATGGAGGGCAGAGTTCTGGAATGTCAGGGTGTTCAAACTCAAGAATACTTGCGTGTCTGAACTCGAGAGTCATTCAATGTCCACATTCCGGATCACAGGGTGTCTGAATTCCAGAAGCACCAAATGTCTGCATTCTAGAATCGGAATGTGGTAGAATTCAAGAATGCACAGCACGGCGGAATTCTAAAGTCCTAAAATGCCTGCTATCCGGAAGTTAAGGTGTCTGACATCCAGAATTCTACCACGTCAGAATTATACCATTCTGAAAGATTCTGGGATCTAGAATCAATGGACGGCTGAATTCCAGAATGTCAGGGTTTCCAAACTCTAGAATCCTTGCGTGTCTCAACTCGAGAGTCACTCAATATCCACATTCCAGGACTCTGGATGTCTGAAATATAGAAGCACCAAATGTCTGCATTCCAGAATCGGAATGTGGTGGAATTCTAGAATGCACAGCACGGCGGAATTCTAAAGTCCTAAAATACCTGCTATCCGGAAGTTAAGGTGTCTGACATCCAGAATGTTACTAGGTCAGCATTCTACCGTTCTGAGAGATTCTGGGTTCTAGAATCAATGGACGGCAGAGATCTGGCATGTCAGGGTGTCCAAACTCTAGAATACTTGCGTCTCTGAACACGAGAGTCATTCAATGTCCACATTCCGGATCACAGGGTTTCTGAATTCCAGAAGCACCAAATGTCTGCATTCTAGAATCGGAATGTGGTAGAATTCTAGAATGCACAGCACGGCGGAATTCTAAAGTCATAAAATGCCTGCTATCCGGAAGTTAAGGTGTCTGACATCCAGAATGGTACCACATCAGAATTATACCATTCTGAAACATTCTGGGATCTAGAATCAATGGACGGCTGAGTTCCAGAATGCAAGGCTGGCAAAACTCTAGAATCCTTGCGTGTCCGACCTCGAGAGTCATTCAATGTCCACATTCCAGAACTCTGGATGTCTGAATTATAGAAGCACCAAATGTCTGCATTCTAGAATCGGAATGTGGCGGAATTCTAGAATGCACAGCACGGCGGAATTCTAAAGTCCTAAAATGCCTACTAGCCGAAAGTTAAGGTGTCTGATGACCAGAATGTTACTAGGTCAGCATTCTACCGTTCTGAGAGATTCTGGGTTCTAGAATCAATGGACGGCAGAGTTCTGGAATGTCAGGTTGTCCAAACTCTAGAATCCTTGAGTGTTTGAACTCGAGAGTCATTCAATTTCCATATTCCGTGTCACAAGGTGACTGAATTCCAGAAGCACCAAATGTCTGCATTCTAGAATCGGAATGTGGCGGAATTCTAGAATGCACAGCACGGCGGAATTCTAAAGTCCTAAAATGCCTGCTATCCGGAAGTTAAGGTGTCTGACATCCAGAATGCCACCACGTCAGCATTATACCATTCTGAAAGATTCTGGGATCTAGAATCAATGGACGGCTGAGTTCCAGAATGTCAGGGTTTCCAAACTCTAGAATCCTTGCGTGTCTGAACTCGAGAGTCATTCAATAACCACATTCCAGGACTCTGGATGTCTGAAATATTGAAGCACCAAATGTCTGCATTCTAGAATCGGAATGTGGCGGAATTATAGAATGCACAGCACGACAGAATTCTAAAGTCCTAAAATGCCTGCTATTCGGAAGTTAAGGTGTCTGACATCCAGAATGTTACTAGGTCAGCATTCTACCGTTCTGAGAGATTATGGGTTCTAGAATCAATGGACGGCAGAGTTCTGGAATGTCAGGATGTCCAAACTCTAGATTCCTTCCGTGTCTGAACTCGTGAGTCATTCAATGTCCACATTCCGGATCACAGGGTGTCAGAATTCCAGAAGCACCAAATGTCTGCATTCTAGAATCGGAATGTGGTAGAATTCTAGAATGCACAACACGGTGGAATTCTTAAGTCATAAAATGCCTGCTATCCAGAAGTTAAGGTGTCTGATATCCAGAATGGTACCACATCAGAATTATACCATTCTGAAACATTCTGGGATCTAGAATCATTGGACGGGTGAGTTCAAGAATGTCAGGGTGGCAAAACTCTAGAATCCTGGCATGTCTGAACTCGAGGGTTATTCAATGTCCACATTCCAGAACTCTGGATGTCTGAATTATAGAAGCACCAAATGTCTGCATTCTAGAATCGGAATGTGGCGGAATTCTAGAATGCACAGCACGGCGGAATTCTAAACTCCTAAAATGCCTGCTATCCGGAAGTTAAGGTGTCTGACATCAAGAATGCTACCAAGTCAGTATTATACCATTCTGAAAGATTCTGGGATCTAGAATCAATGGACGGCTGAGTTCCAGAATGTCAGGGTGGCAAAACTCTAGAATCCTTGCGTGTCTGAACTCGAGAGTCATTCAGTGTCCACATTCCGGATCACAGGGTGTCAGAATTCCAGAAGCACCAAATGTCTGCATTCTAGAATCGGAATGTGTCAGAATTCTAGAATGCACAGCACGGCCGGATTCTAAAGTCCTAAAATGAATGCTATCCGGAAGTTAAGGTGTCTGACATCCAGAATGCTACCACGCCAGAATTATACCATTCTGAAAGATTCTGGGATCTAGAATCAATGGACGGCTGAGTTCCAGAATGTCAGGGTGGCAAAACTCTAGAATCCTTGTGACTCTGAACTCGAGATTCATTCAATGTCCATATTCCAGAACTCTGGATGTCTGAATTATAGAAGCACCAAATGTCTGCATTCTAGAATCGGAATGTGGCGGAATTCTAGAATGCACAGCACGGCGGAATTCTAAAGTCCTAAAATGCCTGCTATCCGGAAGTTAAGGTGTCTGACATCAATAACGCTACCAAGTCAGAATTATAACATTCTGAAATATTCTGGGATCTAGAATCAATGGATGGCTGAGTTCCAGAATGTCAGGGTGGCAAAACTCTAGAATCCTTGCGTGTCTAAACTCGAGAGTCATTCAATGTCCACATTCCAGAACTCTGGATGTCTGAATTATAGAAGCACCAAATGTCTGCATTCTAGAATCGGAATGTGGCGGAATTCTAGAATGCACAGCACGGCGGAATTCTAAAGTCCTAAAATGCCTACTAGCCGAAAGTTAAGGTGTCTGATGACCAGAATGTTACTAGGTCAGCATTCTACCGTTCTGAGAGATTCTGGGTTCTAGAATCAATGGACGACAGAGTTCTGGAATGTCAGGGTGTCCAAACTCTGGAATCCTTGAGTGTTTGAACTCGAGAGTCATTCAATGTCCACATTCCAGGTCACAGGATCACTGAATTCCAGAAGCACCAAATGTCTGCATTCTAGAATCGGAATGTGGCGGAATTCTAGAATGCACAACACGGCGGAATTCTAAAGTCCTAAAATAACTGCTATCCGGAATTTAAGGTGTCTGACATCCAGAATGCTACCACGTCAGAATTATACCATTCTGAAAGATTCTGGGATCTAGAATCAATGGACGGCTGAGTTCCAGAATGTCAGGGTGGCAAAACTCTAGAATCCTTGTGTGTCTGAACTCGAGAGTCATTCTATGTCCACATTCCAGAACTCTGGATGACTGAATTATAGAAGCACCAAATGTCTGCATTCTAGAATAGGAATGTGGCGGAATTCTAGAATGCACAGCACGGCGGAATTCCAAAGTCCTAAAATGCCTACTAGCTGAAAGTTAAGCTGTCTGATGACCAGTATGTTACTAGGTCAGCATTCCACAGTTCTGAGAGATTCTGGGTTCTAGAATCAATGGACGGCAGACATCTGGAATATCAGGGTGTCCAAACTCTAGAATCCTTGCGTGTCTGAACTCGAGAGTCATTCAATGTCCATATTCCGGATCACAGGGTGTCTGAATTCCAGAAGCACCAAATGTCTGCATTCTAGAATCGGAAAGTGGTAGAATTCTAGAATGCACAGCACGGCGTAATTCGAAAGTCCTAAAATGCCGGCTATCCAGAAGTTAAGGTGTCTGACATCCAGAATGGTACCACATCAGAATTATACCATTCTGAAACATTCTGCGATCTAGAATCAATGGACGGGTGAGTTCCAGAATGTCAGGGTGGCAAAACTCTAGAATCCTGGCTTGTCTGACCTCGAGAGTCATTCAATGTCCACATTCCAGAACTCTGGATGTCTGAATTATGGAAGCACCAAATGTCTGCATTCTAGAATCGGAATGTGGCGGAATTCTAGAATGCACAGCACGGCGGAATTCTAAAGTCCTAAAATGCCTGCTATCCGGAATTTATGGTGTCTGACATCGAGAATGCTACCACGTCAGAATTATACCATTCTGAAACATTCTGGGATCTAGAATCAATGGACGGCTGAGTTCCAGAATGCAAGGGTGGCAAAACTCTAGAATCCTTGCGTGTCTGAACTCGAGAGTCATTCAATGTCCACATTCCAGAACTCTGGATGTCTGAAATATAGAAGCACCAAATGTCTGCATTCTAGAATCAGAATGTGGCGGAATTCTAGAATGCACAGCACGGCGGAATTCTAAAGTCCTAAAATGCCTACTAGCCGAAAGTTAAGGTGTCTGATGACCAGAATGTTACTAGGTCAGCATTCTACCGTTCTCAGAGATTCTGGTTTCTAGAATAAATGGAGGGCAGAGTTCTGGAATGTCAGGGTGTTCAAACTCAAGAATACTTGCGTGTCTGAACTCGAGAGTCATTCAATGTCCACATTCCGGATCACAGGGTGTCCGAATACCAGAAGCACCAAATGTCTGCATTCTAGAATCGGAATGTGGCGGAATTCTAGAATACATAGCACGGCGGTATTCGAAAGTCCTAAAATGCCTGCTATTCGGAAGTTAAGGTGTCTGACATCCAGAATGCTACCACGTCAGAATTATACCATTCTGAAAGATTCTGGGATCTAGAATCAATGGACGGCCGAGTTCCAGAATGTCCGGGTTTCCAAACTCTAGAATCCTTGCGTGTCTGAACTCGAGAGTCATTCAATATCCACATTCCAGGACTCTGGATGTCTGAAATATAGAAGCAACAAATGTCTGCATTCTTGAATCGGAATGTGGTGGAATTCTAGAATGCACAGCACGGCAGAATTCTAAAGGCCTAAAATGCCTGCTATTCGGAAGTTAAGGTGTCTGACATCCAGAATGTTACTAGGTAAGAATTCTACCGTTCTGTGAGATTCTGGGTTCTAGAATCAATGGACGGCAGAGTTCTGGAATGTCAGGTTGTCCAAACTCTAGAATCCTTCCGTGTCTGAACTCGTGAGTCATTCAATGTCCACATTCCGGATCACAGGGTGACTGAATTCCAGAAGCACCAAATGTCTTCATTCTAGAATCGGAATGCGGCGGAATTCTAGAATGCACAGCACGGCAGAATTCTAATGTCCTAAAATGCCTGATATTCGGAAGTTAAGGAGTCTGACATCCAGAATGTTACTAGGTCAGCATTCTACTGTTCTGAGAGATTCTGGGTTCTAGATTCAATGGACGGCAGAGTTCTGGAATGTCAGGGTGTCCAAACTCTAGAATCCTTCCTTGTCTGAACTCGTGAGTCATTCAATGTCCACATTCCAGATCAAAGGGTGTCTGAATTCCAGAAGCACCAAATGTCTGCATTCTAGAATCGGAATGTGGCGGAATTCTAGAATGCACAGCACGGCGGAATTCTAAAGTCCTAAAATGACTACTAGCCGAAAGTTAAGGTGTGTGATGACCAGAATGTTACTAGGTCAGCATTCTGCCGTTCTGAGAGATTCTGGGTTCTAGAATCAATGGACGGCAGAGTTCTGGAATGTCAGGGTGTCCAAACTCTAGAATCCATGAGTGTTTGAACTCGAGAGTCATTCAATTTCCATATTCCGGGTCACAGGGTGACTGAATTCCAGAAGAACCAAATGTCTGCATTCTAGAATCGGAATGTGGCGGGATTCTTGAATGCACAGCACGGCGGAATTCGAAAGTCCTAAAATGCCTGCTGTCCGGAAGTTAAGGTGTCTGACATCGAGAATGCTAACAAGTCAGAATTATACCATTCTGAAAGATTCTGGGATCTAGAATCAATGGACGGCTGAGTTCCAGAATGTCAGGGTGGCAAAACTCTAGAATCCTTGCGTGTCTGAACTCGAGAGTCATTCAATGTCCACATTCCAGAACTCTGGATGTCTGAATTATAGAAGCACCAAATGTCTGCATTCTAGAATCGGAATGTGGCGGAATTCTAGAATGCACAGCACGGCGGAATTCCAAAGTCCTAAAATGCCTGCTGTCCGGAAGTTAAGGTGTCTGACATCAAGAATGCTACCACGTCAGAATTATAGAATTCTGAAACATTCTGGGATCTAGAATCAATGGACGGCTGAGTTCCAGAATGCAAGGGTGGCAAAACTCTAGAATCCTTGCGTGTCTGAACTCGAGAGTCATTCAATGTCCACATTCCAGAACTCTGGATGTCAGAAACATAGAAGCACCAAATGTCTGCATTCTAGAATCGGAATGTGGCGGAATTCTAGAATGTACAGCACGGCGGAATTTTAAAGTCCTAAAATGCCTGCTATACGGAAGTCAAGGTGTCTGACATACAGAATGTTACTAAGTCAGCATTCTACCGTTCTGAGAAATTCTGGGTTCTAGAATCAATGGATGGCAGAATTCTGGAATGTCAGGGTGTTCAAACTCAAGAATACTTGCGTGTCTGAACTCGAGAGTCATTCAATGACCACATTCCGCATCACAGGGTGTCTGAATTCCAGAAGCACCAAATGTCTGCATTCTAGAATCGGAATGTGGCGGAATTCTAGAATGCACAGCACGGCGAAATTCTAAAATCCTAAAATGCCTGCTGTCCGGAAGTTAAGGTGTCTGACATCGAGAATGCTACCAAGTCAGAATTATACCATTCTGAAAGATTCTGGAATCTAGAATCAATGGACGGCTGAGTTCCAGAATGCAAGGGTGGCAAAACTCTAGAATCCTTGCGTGTCTGAACTCGAGAGTCATTCAAAGTCCACATTCCAGAACTCTGGATGTCTGAATTATAGAAGCATCAAATGTCTGCATTCTAGAATCGGAATGTGGCGGAATTCTAGAATGCACAGCACGGCGGAATTCTAAAGTCCTAAAATGCCTACTAGCCGAAAGTTAAGGTGTCTGATGACCAGAATGTTACTAGGTCAGCATTCTACCGTTCTCAGAGATTCTGGTTTCTAGAATAAATGGAGGGCAGAGTTCTGGAATGTCAGGGTGTTCAAACTCAAGAATACTTGCGTGTCTGAACTCGAGAGTCATTCAATGTCCACATTCCGGATCACAGGGTGTCTGAATTCCAGAAGAACCAAATGTCTGCATTCTAGAATCGGAATGTGGTAGAATTCAAGAATGCACAGCACGGCGGAATTCTAAAGTCCTAAAATGCCTGCTATCCGGAAGTTAAGGTGTCTGACATCCAGAATTCTACCACGTCAGAATTATACCATTCTGAAAGATTCTGGGATCTAGAATCAATGGACGGCTGAATTCCAGAATGTCAGGGTTTCCAAACTCTAGAATCCTTGCGTGTCTCAACTCGAGAGTCACTCAATATCCACATTCCAGGACTCTGGATGTCTGAAATATAGAAGCACCAAATGTCTGCATTCCAGAATCGGAATGTGGTGGAATTCTAGAATGCACAGCACGGCGGAATTCTAAAGTCCTAAAATACCTGCTATCCGGAAGTTAAGATGTCTGTCATCCAGAATGTTACTAGGTCAGCATTCTACCGTTCTGAGAGATTCTGGGTTCTAGAATCAATGGACGGCAGAGATCTGGCATGTCAGGGTGTCCAAACTCTAGAATACCTGCGTCTCTGAACACGAGAGTCATTCAATGTCCACATTCCGGATCACAGGGTTTCTGAATTCCAGAAGCACCAAATGTCTGCATTCTAGAATCGGAATGTGGTAGAATTCTAGAATGCACAGCACGGCGGAATTCTAAAGTCATAAAATGCCTGCTATCCGGAAGTTAAGGTGTCTGACATCCAGAATGGTACCACATCAGAATTATACCATTCTGAAACATTCTGGGATCTAGAATCAATGGACGGCTGAGTTCCAGAATGCAAGGCTGGCAAAACTCTAGAATCCTTGCGTGTCTGACCTCGAGAGTCATTCAATGTCCACATTCCAGAACTTTGGATGTCTGAATTATAGAAGCACCAAATGTCTGCATTCTAGAATCGGAATGTGGCGGAATTCTAGAATGCACAGCACGGCGGAATTCTAAAGTCCTAAAATGCCTACTAGCCGAAAGTTAAGGTGTCTGATGACCAGAATGTTACTAGGTCAGCATTCTACCGTTCTGAGAGATTCTGGCTTCTAGAATCAATGGACGGCAGAGTTCTGGAATGTCAGGTTGTCCAAACTCTAGAATCCTTGAGTGTTTGAACTCGAGAGTCATTCAATTTCCATATTCCGTGTCACAAGGTGACTGAATTCCAGAAGCACCAAATGTCTGCATTCTAGAATCGGAATGTGGCGGAATTCTAGAATGCACAGCACGGCGGAATTCTAAAGTCCTAAAATGCCTGCTATCCGGAAGTTAAGGTGTCTGACATCCAGAATGCCACCACGTCAGCATTATACCATTCTGAAAGATTCTGGGATCTAGAATCAATGGACGGCTGAGTTCCAGAATGTCAGGGTTTCCAAACTCTAGAATCCTTGCGTGTCTGAACTCGAGAGTCATTCAATAACCACATTCCAGGACTCTGGATGTCTGAAATATTGAAGCACCAAATGTCTGCATTCTAGAATCGGAATGTGGCGGAATTATAGAATGCACAGCACGACAGAATTCTAAAGTCCTAAAATGCCTGCTATTCGGAAGTTAAGGTGTCTGACATCCAGAATGTTACTAGGTCAGCATTCTACCGTTCTGAGAGATTATGCGTTCTAGAATCAATGGATGGCAGAGTTCTGGAATGTCAGGGTGTCCAAACTCTAGATTCCTTCCGTGTCTGAACTCGTGAGTCATTCAATGTCCACATTCCGGATCACAGGGTGTCAGAATTCCAGAAGCACCAAATGTCTGCATTCTAGAATCGGAATGTGGTAGAATTCTAGAATGCACAACACGGTGGAATTCTTAAGTCATAAAATGCCTGCTATCCAGAAGTTAAGGTGTCTGATATCCAGAATGGTACCACATCAGAATTATACCATTCTGAAACATTCTGGGATCTAGAATCATTGGACGGGTGAGTTCAAGAATGTCAGGGTGGCAAAACTCTAGAATCCTGGCATGTCTGAACTCGAGGGTTATTCAATGTCCACATTCCAGAACTCTGGATGTCTGAATTATAGAAGCACCAAATGTCTGCATTCTAGAATCGGAATGTGGCGGAATTCTAGAATGCACAGCACGGCGGAATTCTAAACTCCTAAAATGCCTGCTATCCGGAAGTTAAGGTGTCTGACATCAAGAATGCTACCAAGTCAGTATTATACCATTCTGAAAGATTCTGGGATCTAGAGTCAATGGACGGCTGAGTTCCAGAATGTCAGGGTGGCAAAACTCTAGAATCCTTGCGTGTCTGAACTCGAGAGTCATTCAATGTCCACATTCCGGATCACAGGGTGTCAGAATTCCAGAAGCACCAAATGTCTGCATTCTAGAATCGGAATGTGTCAGAATTCTAGAATGCACAGCACGACCGGATTCTAAAGTCCTAAAATGAATGCTATCCGGAAGTTAAGGTGTCTGACATCCAGAATGCTACCACGTCAGAATTATACCATTCTGAAAGATTCTGGGATCTAGAATCAATGGACGGCTGAGTTCCAGAATGTCAGGGTGGCAAAACTCTAGAATCCTTGTGAGTCTGAACTCGAGATTCATTAAATGTCCATATTCCAGAACTCTGGATGTCTGAATTATAGAAGCACCAAATGTCTGCATTCTAGAATCGGAATGTGGCGGAATTCTAGAATGCACAGCACGGCGGAATTCTAAAGTCCTAAAATGCCTGCTATCCGGAAGTTAAGGTGTCTGACATCAATAACGCTACCAAGTCAGAATTATAACATTTTGAAATATTCTGGGATCTAGAATCAATGGATGGCTGAGTTCCAGAATGTCAGGGTGGCAAAACTCTAGAATCCTTGCGTGTCTAAACTCGAGAGTCATTCAATGTCCACATTCCAGAACTCTGGATGTCTGAATTATAGAAGCACCAAATGTCTGCATTCTAGAATCGGAATGTGGCGGAATTCTAGAATGCACAGCACGGCGGAATTCTAAAGTCCTAAAATGCCTACTAGCCGAAAGTTAAGGTGTCTGATGACCAGAATGTTACTAGGTCAGCATTCTACCGTTCTGAGAGATTCTGGGTTCTAGAATCAATGGACGACAGAGTTCTGGAATGTCAGGGTGTCCAAACTCTGGAATCCTTGAGTGTTTGAACTCGAGAGTCATTCAATGTCCACATTCCAGGTCACAGGATCACTGAATTCCAGAAGCACCAAATGTCTGCATTCTAGAATCGGAATGTGGCGGAATTCTAGAATGCACAACACGACGGAATTCTAAAGTCCTAAAATGCCTGCTATCCGGAATTTAAGGTGTCTGACATCCAGAATGCTACCACGTCAGAATTATACCATTCTGAAACATTCTTGGATCTAGAATCAATGGACGGCTGAGTTCCAGAATATCAGGGTGGCAAAACTCTAGAATCCTTGTGTGTCTGAACTCGAGAGTCATTCTATGTCCACATTCCAGAACTCTGGATGACTGAATTATAGAAGCACTAAATGTCTGCATTCTAGAATAGGAATGTGGCGGAATTCTAGAATGCACAGCACGGCGGAATTCCAAAGTCCTAAAATGCCTACTAGCCGAAAGTTAAGGTGTCTGATGACCAGTATGTTACTAGGTCAGCATTCTACAGTTCTGAGAGATTCTGGGTTCTAGAATCAATGGACGGCAGACATCTGGAATATCAGGGTGTCCAAACTCTAGAATCCTTGCGTGTCTGAACTCGAGAGTCATTCAATGTCCATATTCCGGATCACAGGGTGTCTGAATTCCAGAAGCACCAAATGTCTGCATTCTAGAATCGGAATGTGGTAGAATTCTAGAATGCACAGCACGGCGTAATTCGAAAGTCCTAAAATGCCGGCTATCCAGAAGTTAAGGTGTCTGACATCCAGAATGGTACCACATCAGAATTATACCATTCTGAAACATTCTGCGATCTAGAATCAATGGACGGGTGAGTTCCAGAATGTCAGGGTGGCAAAACTCTAGAATCCTGGCTTGTCTGACCTCGAGAGTCATTCAATGTCCACATTCCAGAACTCTGGATGTCTGAATTATGGAAGCACCAAATGTCTGCATTCTAGAATCGGAATGTGGCGGAATTCTAGAATGCACAGCACGGCGGAATTCTAAAGTCCTAAAATGCCTGCTATCCGGAATTTATGGTGTCTGACATCCAGAATGCTACCACGTCAGAATTATACCATTCTGAAACATTCTGGGATCTAGAATCAATGGACGGCTGAGTTCCAGAATGCAAGGGTGGCAAAACTCTAGAATCCTTGCGTGTCTGAACTCGAGAGTCATTCAATGTCCACATTCCAGAACTCTGGATGTCTGAAATATAGAAGCACCAAATGTCTGCATTCTAGAATCAGAATGTGGCGGAATTCTAGAATGCACAGCACGGCGGAATTCTAAAGTCCTAAAATGCCTACTAGCCGAAAGTTAAGGTGTCTGATGACCAGAATGTTACTAGGTCAGCATTCTACCGTTCTCAGAGATTCTGGTTTCTAGAATAAATGGAGGGCAGAGTTCTGGAATGTCAGGGTGTTCAAACTCAAGAATACTTGCGTGTCTGAACTCGAGAGTCATTCAATGTCCACATTCCGGATCACAGGGTGTCCGAATACCAGAAGCACCAAATGTCTGCATTCTAGAATCGGAATGTGGCGGAATTCTAGAATGCACAGCACGGCGGAATTCTAAAGTCCTAAAATGCCTGCTATCCGGAAGTTAAGGTGTCTGACATCTGGAATGTTTCTAGGTCAGCATTCTACCGTTCTGAGAGATTCTCGGTTCTAGAATCAATGGACGCAGAGATCTGGCATGTCAGGGTGTCCAAACTCTAGAATCCTTGCGTGTCTGAACTCGAGAGTCATTCAATGTCCACATTCCGGATCACAGGGTGTCTGAATTCCAGAAGCACCAAATGTCTGCATTCTAGAATCGGAATGTGGTAGAATTCAAGAATGCACAGCACGGCGGAATTCTAAAGTCCTAAAATGACTGCTATCCGGAAGTTAAGGTGTCTGACATCCAGAATGGTACCTCATCAGAATTATACCATTCTGAAAGATTCTGGGATCTAGAATCAATGGACGGCTGAGTTCCAGAATGCAAGGGTGGCAAAACTCTAGAATCCTTGCGTGTCTGAACTCGAGAGTCATTCAATGTCCACATTCCAGAACTCTGGATGTCTGAATTATAGAAGCACCAAATGTCTGCATTCTAGAATCGGAATGTGGCGGAATTCAAGAATGCACAGCACGGCGGAATTCTAAACTCCTAAAATGCCTACTAGCCGAAAGTTAAGGTGTCTGATGACCAGAATGTTACTAGGTCAGCATTCTACCGTTCTGAGAGATTCTGGGTTCTAGAATCAATGGACGGCAGAGTTCTGGAATGTCAGGTTGTCCAAACTCTAGTATCCTTGAGTGTTTGAACTCGAGAGTCATTCAATTTCCATATTCCGGGTCACAGGGTGACTGAATTCCAGAAGCACCAAATGTCTGCATTCTACAATCGGAATGTGTCGGAATTCTAGAATGCACAGCACGGCGGAATTCTAAAGTCCTAAAATGCCTCCTATCCGGAAGTTAAGTTGTCTGACATCCAGAATGCTACCACGTCAGAATTATACCATTCTGAAAGATTCTGGGATCTAGAATCAATGGACGGCTGAGTTCCAGAATGTCAGGGTTTCCAAACTCTAGAATCCTTGCGTGTCTGAACTCGAGAGTCATTCAATATCCACATTCCAGGACTCTGGATGTCTGAAATATTGAAGCACCAAATGTCTGCATTCTAGAATCGGAATGTGGCGGAATTCTAGAATGCACAGCACGACAGAATTCTAAAGTCCTAAAATGCCTGCTATTCGGAAGTTAAGGTGTCTGACATCCAGAATGTTTCTAGGTCAGCATTCTACCGTTCTGAGAGATTCTGGGTTCTAGAATCAATGGACGGCAGAGTTCTGGAATGTCAGGGTGTCCAAACTCTAGAATCCTTCCGTGTCTGAACTCGTGAGTCATTTAATGTCCACATTCCGGATAACAGGGTTTCTGAATTCCAGAAGCACCAAATGTCTGCATTCTAGAATCGGAATGTGGCGGAATTCTAGAATGCACAGCACGGCGGAATTCGAAAGTCCTAAAATGCCTGCTATCGGGAAGTTAAGGTGTCTGACATCCAGAATGCTACCACGTCAGAATTATACCATTCTGAAAGATTCTGGGATCTAGAATCAATGGACGGCTGAGTTCCAGAATGTCAGGGTGGCAAAACTCTAGAATCCTTGCGTGTCTGAACTCGAGAGTCATTCAATGTCCACATTCCAGAACTCTGGATGTCTGAATTATAGAAGCACCAAATGTCTGCATTCTAGAATCGGAATGTGGTGGAATTCAAGAATGCACAGCACGGCGGAATTCTAAAGTCCTAAAATGCCTGCCATCCGGAAGTTAAGGTTTCTGACATCAAGAATGCTACCAAGTCAGAATTATACCATTCTGAAAGATTCTGGGATCTAGAATCAATGGAGGGCTGAGTTCCAGAATGCAAGGGTGGCAAAACTCTAGAATCCTTGCGTGTCTGAACTCGAGAGTCATTCAATGTCCACATTCCAGAAGTCTGGATGTCTGAATTATAGAAGCACCAAATGTCTGCATTCTAGAATCGGAATGTGGCGGAATTCTAGAATGCACAGCACGGCGGAATTCTAAAGTCCTAAAATGCCTGCTATCCGGAAGTTAAGGTGTCTGACATCAAGAATGCTACCAAGTCAGAATTATACCATTCTGAAAGATTCTGGGATCTAGAATCAATGGACGGCTGAGTTCCAGAATGTCAGGGTTTCCAAACTCTAGAATCCTTGCGTGTCTGAACTCGAGAGTCATTCAATGTCCACATTCCAGAACTCTGGATGTCTGAATTATAGAAGCACCAAATGTCTGCATTCTAGAATCGGAATGTGGCGGAATTCTAGAATGCACAGCACGGCGGAATTCTAAAGTCCTAAAATGCCTGCTATCCGGAAGTTAAGGTGTCTGACATCTAGAATGTTTCTAGGTCAGCATTCAACCGTTCAGATAGATTCTGGGTTCTAGAATCAATGGACGGCAGAGATCTGGCATGTCAGGGTGTCCAAACTCTAGAATCCTTGCGTGTCTGCACTCGAGAGTCATTCAATGTCCACATTCCGGATCACAGGGTGTCTGAATTCCAGAAGCACAAAATGTCTGCATTCTAGAATCGGAATGTGGTAGAATTCAAGAATGCACAGCACGGCGGAATTCTAAAGTCCTAAAATGCCTGCTATCCGGAAGTTAAGGTGTCTGACATCCAGAACGGTACCACATCAGAATTATACCATTCTGAAAGATTCTGGGATCTAGAATCAATGGACGGCTGAGTTCCAGAATGCAAGGGTGGCAAAACTCTAGAATCCTTGCGTGTCTGAACTCGAGAGTCATTCAATGTCCACATTCCAGAACTCTGGATGTCTGAATTATAGTAGCACCAAATGTCTGCATTGTAGAATCGTAATGTGGCGGAATTCTAGAATGCACAGCACGGCGGAATTCTAAAGTCCTAAAATGCCTGCTATCCGGAAGTTAAGGTGTCTGACATCAAGAATGCTACCAAGTCAGAATTATACCATTCTGAAAGATTCTATGATCTAGAATCAATGGACGGCTGAGTTTCAGAATGTCAGGGTGGCAAAACTCTAGAATTCTTGCGGGTCTGAACTCGAGAGTCATTCAATGTCCACATTCCAGAACTCTGGATGTCTGAATTATAGAAGCACCAAATGTCTGCTTTCTAGAATCGGAATGTGGCGGAATTCTAGAATGCACAGCACGGCGGAATTCCAAAGTCCTAAAATACCTGCTATCCGGAAGTTAAGGTGTCTGACATCAAGAATGCTACCAAGTCAGAATTATACCATTCTGAAAGATTCTGGGATCTAGAATCAATGGACGGCTGACTTCCAGAATGTCAGGGTGACAAAACTCTAGAATCCTTGCATGTCTGAACTCGAGAGTCATTCAATGTCCACATTCCACAACTCTGGATGTCTGAATTATAGAAGCACCAAATGTCTGCATTCTAGAATCGGAATGTGGCGGAATTCTAGAATGCACAGCACGGCGGAATTCTAAAGTGCTAAAATGCCTGCTATCCGGAAGTTAAGGTGTCTGACAATCAGAATGTTTCTAGGTCAGCATTCTACCGTTCTGAGAGATTCTGGGTTCTAGAATCAATGGACGGCAGAGATCTGGCATGTCAGGGTGTCCAAACTCTAGAATCCTTGCGTGTCTGAACTCGAGAGACATTCAATGTCCACATTCCGGATCACAGGGTGTCTGAATTCCAGAAGCACCAAATGTCTGCATTCTAGAATCGGAATGTAGTAGAATTCAAGAATGCACAGCACGGCGGAATTCTAAAGTCCTAAAATGCCTGCTATCCGGAAGTTAAGGTGTCTGACATCCAGAACTCTACCACGTCAGAATTATACCATTCTGAAAGATTCTGGGATCTAGAATCAATGGACGGCTGAGTTCCAGAATGTCAGGTTTTCCAAACTCTAGAATCCTTGCGTGTCTGAACTCGAGAGTCACTCAATATCCACATTCCAGGACTCTGGATGTCTGAAATATAGAAGCACCAAATGTCTGCATTCTAGAATCGGAATGTGGCGGAATTATAGAATGCACAGCACGACAGAATTCTAAAGTCCTAAAATGCCTGCTATTCGGAAGTTAAGGTGTCTGACATCCAGAATGTTACTAGGTCAGCATTCTACCATTCTGAGAGATTCTGGGTTCTAGAATCAATGGACGGCAGAGTTCTGGAATGTCAGGGTGTCCAAACTCTAGATTCCTTCCGTGTCTGAACTCGTGAGTCATTCAATGTCCACATTCCGGATCACAGGGTGTCAGAATTCCAGAAGCAACAAATGTCTGCATTCTAGAATCGGAATGTGGTAGAATTCTAGAATGCACAACACGGTGGAATTCTAAAGTCATAAAATGCCTGCTATCCAGAAGTTAAGGTGTCTGATATCCAGAATGGTACCACATCATAATTATACCATTCTGAAACATTCTGGGATCTAGAATCAATGGACGGGTGAGTTCAAGAATGTCAGGGTGGCAAAACTCTAGAATCCTGGCATGTCTGAACTCGAGGGTTATTCAATGTCCACATTCCAGAACTCTGGATGTCTGAATTATAGAAGCACCAAATGTCTGCATTCTAGAATCGGAATGTGGAGGAATTCTAGAATGCACAGGACGGCGGAATTCTAAAGTCCTAAAATGCCTACTAGCCGAAAGTTAAGGTGTCTGATGACCAGAATGTTACTAGGTCAGCATTCTACCGTTCAGAGAGATTCTGGGTTCTAGAATCAAAGGACGGCAGAGTTCTGGAAAGGCAGGGTGTCCAAACTCTAGAATCCTTGAGTGTTTGAACTCGAGAGTCATTCAATGTCCACATTCCGGGTCACAGGATGACTGAATTCCAGAAGCAACAAATGTCTGCATTCTAGAATCGGAATGTGGCGGAATTCTAGAATTCACAGCACGGCGGAATCCTAAAGTCCTAAAATGCCTGCTATCCAGAAGTTAAGGTGTCCGACATACAGAATGCTACCACGTCAGAATTATACCATTCTGAAACATTCTGGGATCTAGAATCAATGGACGGCTGAGTTCCAGAATATCAGGGTGGCAAAACTCTAGAAACCTTGCGTGTCTGAACTCGAGAGTCATTCAATGTCCACATTCCAGAACTCTGGATGTCTGAATTATAGAAGCACCAAATGTCTGCATTCTAGAATCGGAATGTGTCAGAATTCTAGAATGCAAAGCACGGCAGAATTCTAAAGTCCTAAAATGAATGCTATCCGGAAGTTAAGGTGTCTGACATCAAGAATGCTACCAAGTCAGAATTTTACCAAACTGAAAGATTCTGGGATCTAGAATCAATGGACGGCTGAGTTCCAGAATGTCAGGGTGGCAAAACTCTAGAATCCTTGTGAGTCTGAACTCGAGATTCATTCAATGTCCATATTCCAGAACTCTGGATGTCTGAATTATAGAAGCACCAAATGTCTGCATTCTAGAATCGGAATGTGGCGGAATTCTAGAATGCACAACACGGCGGAATTCTAAAGTCCTAAAATGCCTGCTATCCGGAATTTAAGGTGTCTGACATCCAGAATGCTACCACGTCAGAATTATACCATTCTGCAACATTCTTGGATCTAGAATCAATGGACGGCTGAGTTCCAGAATGTCAGGGTTTCCAAACTCTAGAATCCTTGCGTGTCTGAACTCGAGAGTCATTCAATGTCCACATTCCAGAACTCTGGATGTCTGAATTATAGAAGCACCAAATGTCTGCATTCTAGAATCGGAATGTGGCAGAATTCTAGAATGCACAGCACGTCGGAATTCTAAAGTCCTAAAATACCTGCTATCCGGAAGTTAAGGTGTTTGACATCAAGAATGCTACCAAGTCAGAATTATACCATTCTGAAAGATTCTGGGATCTAGAGTCAATGGAGGGCTGAGTTCCAGAATGTCAGGATGGCAAAACTCTAGAATCCTTGTGTGTCTGAACTCGAGAGTCATTCAATGTCCACATTCCAGAACTCTGGATGTCTGAATTATAGAAGCACCAAATGTCTGCATTCTAGAATCGGAATGTGGCGGAATTCTAGAATGCACAGCACGGCGGAATTCTAAAGTCCTAAAATGCCTGCTCTCCGGAAGTTAAGGTGTCTGACATCAAGAATGCTACCAAGTCAGTATTATACCATTCTGAAAGATTCTGGGATCTAGAATCAATGGACGGCTGAGTTCCAGAATGTCAGGGTGGCAAAACTCTAGAATCCTTGCGTGTCTGAACTCGAGAGTCATTCAATGTCCACATTCCGGATCACAGGGTGTCAGAATTCCAGAAGCACCAAATGTCTGCATTCTAGAATCGGAATGTGTCAGAATTCTAGAATGCACAGCACGGCGGAATTCTAAAGTCCTAAAAGGAATGCTATTCGGAAGTTAAGGTGTCTGACATCCAGAATGCTACCACGTCAGAATTATACCATTCTGAAAGATTCTGGGATCTAGAATCAATGGACGGCTGAGTTCCAGAATGTCAGGGTGGCAAAACTCTAGAATCCTTTTGAGTCTGAACTCGAGATTCATTCAATGTCCATATTCCAGAACTCTGGATGTCTGAATTATAGAAGCACCAAATGTCTGCATTCTAGAATCGGAATGTGGCGGAATTCTAGAATGCACAGCACGGCGGAATTCTAAAGTCCTAAAATGCCTGCTATCCGGAAGTTAAGGTGTCTGACATCAATAACGCTACCAAGTCAGAATTATAACATTCTGAAATATTCTGGGATCTAGAATCAATGGATGGCTGAGTTCCAGAATGTCAGGGTGGCAAAACTCTAGAATCCTTTCGTGTCTAAACTCGAGAGTCATTCAATGTCCACATTCCAGAACTCTGGATGTCTGAATTATAGAAGCACCAAATATCTGCATGCTAGAATCGGAATGTGGCGGAATTCTAGAATGCACAGCACGGCGGAATTCTAAAGTCCTAAAATGCCTACTAGCCGAAAGTTAAGGTGTCTGATGACCAGAATGTTACTAGGTCAGCATTCTACCGTTCTGAGAGATTCTGGGTTCTAGAATCAATGGACGACAGAGTTCTGGAATGTCAGGGTGTCCAAACTCTGGAATCCTTGAGTGTTTGAACTCGAGAGTCATTCAATGTTCACATTCCAGGTCACAGGATGACTGAATTCCAGAAGCACCAAATGTCTGCATTCTAGAATCGGAATGTGTCGGAATTCTAGAATGCACAACACGGCGGAATTCTAAAGTCCTAAAATGCCTGCTATCCGGAATTTAAGGTGTCTGACATCCAGAATGCTACCACGTCAGAATTATACCATTCTGAAACATTCTTGGATCTAGAATCAATGGACGGCTGAGTTCCAGAATGTCAGGGTTTCCAAACTCTAGAATCCTTGCGTGTCTGAACTCGAGAGTCATTCAATGTCCACATTCCAGAACTCTGGATGTCTGAATTATAGAAGCAACGAATGTCTGCATTCTAGAATTGGAATGTGGCAGAATTCTAGAATGCACAGCACAGCGGAATTCTAAAGTCCTAAAACACCTGCTATCCGGAAGTTAAGGTGTCTGACCTCAAGAATGCTACCAAGTCAGAATTATACCATTCTGAAAGATTCTGGTATCTAGAATCAATGGAGGGCTGAGTTCCAGAATGTCAGGGTGGCAAAACTCTAGAATCCTTGTGTGTCTGAACTCGAGAGTCATTCTATGTCCACATTCCAGAACTCTGGATGACTGAATTATAGAAGCACCAAATGTCTGCATTCTAGAATAGGAATGTGGCGGAATTCTAGAATGCACAGCACGGCGGAATTCTAAAGTCCTAAAAAGCCTGCTATCCGGAAGTTAAGGTATACGACATCAAGAATGCTACCAAGTCAGAATTAAACCATTCTGAAAGATTCTGGGATCTAGAATCAATGGACGGCTGAGTTCCAGAATGTCAGGGTGGCAAAACTCTAGAATACTTGCGTGTCTGAACTCGAGAGTCATTCAATGTCCACATTCCAGAACTCTGGATGTCTGAATTATAGCAGCACTAAATGTCTGCATTCTAGAATCGGAATGTGGCGGAATTATAGAATGCACAGCACGGCGGAATTCCAAAGTCCTATAATGCCTACTAGCCGAAAGTTAAGGTGTCTGATGACCAGTATGTTACTAGGTCAGCATTCTACAGTTCTGAGAGATTCTGGGTTCTAGAATCAATGGACGGCAGACATCTGGAATATCAGGGTGTCCAAACTCTAGAATCCTTGCGTGTCTGAACTCGAGAGTCATTCAATGTCCACATTCCGGATCACAGGGTGTCTGAATTCCAGAAGCACCAAATGTCTGCATTCTAGAATCCGAATGTGGTAGAATTCTAGAATGCACAGCACGGCGTAATTCGAAAGTCCTAAAATGCCGGCTATCCGGAAGTTAAGGTGTCTGACATCCAGAATGGTACCACATCAGAATTATACCATTCTGAAACATTCTGCGATCTAGAATCAATGGACGGGTGAGTTCCAGAATGTCAGGGTGGCAAAACTCTAGAATCCTGGCTTGTCTGACCTCGAGAGTCATTCAATGTCCACATTCCAGAACTCTGGATGTCTGAATTATGGAAGCACCAAATGTCTGCATTCTAGAATCGGAATGTGGCGGAATTCTAGAATGCACAGCACGGCGGAATTCTAAAGTCCTAAAATGCCTGCTATCCGGAATTTATGGTGTCTGACATCCAGTATGCTACCACGTCAGAATTATACCATTCTGAAACATTCTGGGATCTAGAATCAATGGACGGCTGAGTTCCAGAATGCAAGGGTGGCAAATCTCTAGAATCCTTGCGTGTCTGAACTCGAGAGTCATTCAATGTCCACATTCCAGAACTCTGAATGTCTGAAATATAGAAGCACCAAATGTCTGCATTCTAGAATCAGAATGTGGCGGAATTCTAGAATGCACAGCACGGCGGAATTTTAATTTCGTAAAATGCCTGCTATCCAGAAGTCAAGGTGTCTGACATCCAGAATGTTACTAGGTACGCATTCTACCGTTCTGAGAGATTCCGGTTTCTAGAATCAATGGATGGCAGAGTTCTGGAATATCAGGGTGTTCAAACTCAAGTATACTTGCGTGTCTGAACTCGAGAGTCATTCAATGTCCACATTCCGGATCACAGGGTGTCCGAATACCAGAAGCACCAAATGTCTGCATTCTAGAATCGGAATGTGGCGGAATTCTAGAATGCATAGCACGGCGGTATTCGAAAGTCCTAAAATGCCTGCTATTCGGAAGTTAAAGTGTCTGACATCCAGAATGCTACCACGTCAGAATTATACCATTCTGAAAGATTCTGGGATCTAGAATCAATGGACGTCCGAGTTCCAGAATGTCCGGGTTTCCAAACTCTAGAATCCTTGCGTGTCTGAACTCGAGAGTCATTCAATATCCACATTCCAGGACTCTGGATGTCTGAAATATAGAAGCAACAAATGTCTGCATTCTTGAATCGGAATGTGGTGGAATTCTAGAATGCACAGCACGGCAGAATTCTAAAGGCCTAAAATGCCTGCTATTCGGAAGTTAAGGTGTCTGACATCCAGAATGTTACTAGGAAAGAATTCTACCGTTCTGTGAGATTCTGGGTTCTAGAATCAATGGACGGCAGAGTTCTGGAATGTCAGGTTGTCCAAACTCTAGAATCCTTCCGTGTCTGAACTCGTGAGTCATTCAATGTCCACATTCCGGATCACAGGGTGACTGAATTCCAGAAGCACCAAATGTCTTCATTCTAGAATCGGAATGCGGCGGAATTCTAGAATGCACAGCACGGCAGAATTCTAAAGTCCTAAAATGCCTGATATTCGGAAGTTAAGGAGTCTGACATCCAGAATGTTACTAGGTCAGCATTCTACTGTTCTGAGAGATTCTGGGTTCTAGATTCAATGGACGGCAGAGTTCTGGAATGTCAGGGTGTCCAAACTCTAGAATCCTTCCGTGTCTGAACTCGTGAGTCATTCAATGTCCACATTCCAGATCAAAGGGTGTCTGAATTCCAGAAGCACCAAATGTCTGCATTCTAGAATCGGAATGTGGCGGAATTCTAGAATGCACAGCACGGCGGAATTCTAAAGTCCTAAAATGCCTACTAGCCGAAAGTTAAGGTGTCTGATGACCAGAATGTTACTAGGTCAGCATTCTGCCGTTCTGAGAGATTCTGGGTTCTAGAATCAATGGACGGCAGAGTTCTGGAATGTCAGGGTGTCCAAACTCTAGAATCCATGAGTGTTTGAACTCGAGAGTCATTCAATTTCCATATTCCGGGTCACAGGGTGACTGAATTCCAGAAGCACCAAATGTCTGCAATCTAGAATCGGAATGTGGCGGGATTCTTGAATGCACAGCACGGCGGAATTCGAAAGTCCTAAAATGCCTGCTGTCCGGAAGTTAAGGTGTCTGACATCGAGAATGCTAACAAGTCAGAATTATACCATTCTGAAAGATTCTGGGATCTAGAATCAATGGACGGCTGAGTTCCAGAATGTCAGGGTGGCAAAACTCTAGAATCCTTGCGTGTCTGAACTCGAGAGTCATTCAATGTCCACATTCCAGAACTCTGGATGTCTGAATTGTAGAAGCACCAAATGTCTGCATTCTAGAATCGGAATGTGGCGGAATTCTAGAATGCACAGCACGGCGAAATTCTAAAATCCTAAAATGCCTGCTGTCCGGAAGTTAAGGTGTCTGACATCGAGAATGCTACCAAGTCAGAATTATACCATTCTGAAAGATTCTGGGATCTAGAATCAATGGACGGCTGAGTTCCAGAATGCAAGGGTGGCAAAACTCTAGAATCCTTGCGTGTCTGAACTCGAGAGTCATTCAAAGTCCACATTCCAGAACTCTGGATGTCTGAATTATAGAAGCATCAAATGTCTGCATTCTAGAATCGGAATGTGGCGGAATTCTAGAATGCACAGCACGGCAGAATTCTAAAGTCCTAAAATGCCTACTAGCCGAAAGTTAAGGTGTCTGATGACCAGAATGTTACTAGGTCAGCATTCTACCGTTCTCAGAGATTCTGGTTTCTAGAATAAATGGAGGGCAGAGTTCTGGAATGTCAGGGTGTTCAAACTCAAGAATACTTGCGTGTCTGAACTCGAGAGTCATTCAATGTCCACATTCCGGATCACAGGGTGTCTGAATTCCAGAAGCACCAAATGTCTGCATTCTAGAATCGGAATGTGGTAGAATTCAAGAATGCACAGCACGGCGGAATTCTAAAGTCCTAAAATGCCTGCTATCCGGAAGTTAAGGTGTCTGACATCCAGAATTCTACCACGTCAGAATTATACCATTCTGAAAGATTCTGGGATCTAGAATCAATGGACGGCTGAATTCCAGAATGTCAGGGTTTCCAAACTCTAGAATCCTTGCGTGTCTCAACTCGAGAGTCACTCAATATCCACATTCCAGGACTCTGGATGTCTGAAATATAGAAGCACCAAATGTCTGCATTCCAGAATCGGAATGTGGTGGAATTCTAGAATGCACAGCACGGCGGAATTCTAAAGTCCTAAAATACCTGCTATCCGGAAGTTAAGGTGTCTGACATCCAGAATGTTACTAGGTCAGCATTCTACCGTTCTGAGAGATTCTGGGTTCTAGAATCAATGGACGGCAGAGATCTGGCATGTCAGGGTGTCCAAACTCTAGAATACTTGCGTCTCTGAACACGAGAGTCATTCAATGTCCACATTCCGGATCACAGGGTTTCTGAATTCCAGAAGCACCAAATGTCTGCATTCCAGAATCGGAATGTGGTAGAATTCTAGAATGCACAGCACGGCGGAATTCTAAAGTCATAAAATGCCTGCTATCCGGAAGTTAAGGTGTCTGACATCCAGAATGGTACCACATCAGAATTATACCATTCTGAAACATTCTGGGATCTAGAATCAATGGACGGCTGAGTTCCAGAATGCAAGGCTGGCAAAACTCTAGAATCCTTGCGTGTCTGACCTCGAGAGTCATTCAATGTCCACATTCCAGAACTCTGGATGTCTGAATTATAGAAGCACCAAATGTCTGCATTCTAGAATCGGAATGTGGCGGAATTCTAGAATGCACAGCACGGCGGAATTCTAAAGTCCTAAAATGCCTACTAGCCGAAAGTTAAGGTGTCTGATGACCAGAATGTTACTAGGTCAGCATTCTACCGTTCTGAGAGATTCTGGGTTCTAGAATCAATGGACGGCAGAGTTCTGGAATGTCAGGTTGTCCAAACTCTAGAATCCTTGAGTGTTTGAACTCGAGAGTTATTCAATTTCCATATTCCGTGTCACAAGGTGACTGAATTCCAGAAGCACCAAATGTCTGCATTCTAGAATCGGAATGTGGCGGAATTCTAGAATGCACAGCACGGCGGAATTCTAAAGTCCTAAAATGCCTGCTATCCGGAAGTTAAGGTGTCTGACATCCAGAATGCCACCACGTCAGCATTATACCATTCTGAAAGATTCTGGGATCTAGAATCAATGGACGGCTGAGTTCCAGAATGTCAGGGTTTCCAAACTCTAGAATCCTTGCGTGTCTGAACTCGAGAGTCATTCAATAACCACATTCCAGGACTCTGGATGTCTGAAATATTGAAGCACCAAATGTCTGCATTCTAGAATCGGAATGTGTCGGAATTATAGAATGCACAGCACGACAGAATTCTAAAGTCCTAAAATGCCTGCTATTCGGAAGTTAAGGTTTCTGACATCCAGAATGTTACTAGGTCAGCATTCTACCATTCTGAGAGATTATGGGTTCTAGAATCAATGGACGGCAGAGTTCTGGAATGTCAGGGTGTCCAAACTCTAGATTCCTTCCGTGTCTGAACTCGTGAGTCATTCAATGTCCACATTCCGGATCACAGGGTGTCAGAATTCCAGAAGCACCAAATGTCTGCATTCTAGAATCGGAATGTGGTAGAATTCTAGAATGCACAACACGGTGGAATTCTTAAGTCATAAAATGCCTGCTATCCAGAAGTTAAGGTGTCTGATATCCAGAATGGTACCACATCAGAATTATACCATTCTGAAACATTCTGGGATCTAGAATCATTGGACGGGTGAGTTCAAGAATGTCAGGGTGGCAAAACTCTAGAATCCTGGCATGTCTGAACTCGAGGGTTATTCAATGTCCACATTCCAGAACTCTGGATGTCTGAATTATAGAAGCACCAAATGTCTGCATTCTAGAATCGGAATGTGGCGGAATTCTAGAATGCACAGCACGGCGGAATTCTAAAGTCCTAAAATGCCTACTAGCCGAAAGTTAAGGTGTCTGATGACCAGAATGTTACTAGGTCAGCATTCTGCCGTTCTGAGAGATTCTGGGTTCTAGAATCAATGGACGGCAGAGTTCTGGAATGTCAGGGTGTCCAAACTCTAGAATCCATGAGTGTTTGAACTCGAGAGTCATTCAATTTCCATATTCCGGGTCACAGGGTGACTGAATTCCAGAAGCACCAAATGACTGCAATCTAGAATCGGAATGTGGCGGGATTCTTGAATGCACAGCACGGCGGAATTCGAAAGTCCTAAAATGCCTGCTGTCCGGAAGTTAAGGTGTCTGACATCGAGAATGCTAACAAGTCAGAATTATACCATTCTGAAAGATTCTGGGATCTAGAATCAATGGACGGCTGAGTTCCAGAATGTCAGGGTGGCAAAACTCTAGAATCCTTGCGTGTCTGAACTCGAGAGTCATTCAATGTCCACATTCCAGAACTCTGGATGTCTGAATTGTAGAAGCACCAAATGTCTGCATTCTAGAATCGGAATGTGGCGGAATTCTAGAATGCACAGCACGGCGAAATTCTAAAATCCTAAAATGCCTGCTGTCCGGAAGTTAAGGTGTCTGACATCGAGAATGCTACCAAGTCAGAATTATACCATTCTGAAAGATTCTGGGATCTAGAATCAATGGACGGCTGAGTTCCAGAATGCAAGGGTGGCAAAACTCTAGAATCCTTGCGTGTCTGAACTCGAGAGTCATTCAAAGTCCACATTCCAGAACTCTGGATGTCTGAATTATAGAAGCATCAAATGTCTGCATTCTAGAATCGGAATGTGGCGGAATTCTAGAATGCACAGCACGGCAGAATTCTAAAGTCCTAAAATGCCTACTAGCCGAAAGTTAAGGTGTCTGATGACCAGAATGTTACTAGGTCAGCATTCTACCGTTCTCAGAGATTCTGGTTTCTAGAATAAATGGAGGGCAGAGTTCTGGAATGTCAGGGTGTTCAAACTCAAGAATACTTGCGTGTCTGAACTCGAGAGTCATTCAATGTCCACATTCCGGATCACAGGGTGTCTGAATTCCAGAAGCACCAAATGTCTGCATTCTAGAATCGGAATGTGGTAGAATTCAAGAATGCACAGCACGGCGGAATTCTAAAGTCCTAAAATGCCTGCTATCCGGAAGTTAAGGTGTCTGACATCCAGAATTCTACCACGTCAGAATTATACCATTCTGAAAGATTCTGGGATCTAGAATCAATGGACGGCTGAATTCCAGAATGTCAGGGTTTCCAAACTCTAGAATCCTTGCGTGTCTCAACTCGAGAGTCACTCAATATCCACATTCCAGGACTCTGGATGTCTGAAATATAGAAGCACCAAATGTCTGCATTCCAGAATCGGAATGTGGTGGAATTCTAGAATGCACAGCACGGCGGAATTCTAAAGTCCTAAAATACCTGCTATCCGGAAGTTAAGGTGTCTGACATCCAGAATGTTACTAGGTCAGCATTCTACCGTTCTGAGAGATTCTGGGTTCTAGAATCAATGGACGGCAGAGATCTGGCATGTCAGGGTGTCCAAACTCTAGAATACTTGCGTCTCTGAACACGAGAGTCATTCAATGTCCACATTCCGGATCACAGGGTTTCTGAATTCCAGAAGCACCAAATGTCTGCATTCCAGAATCGGAATGTGGTAGAATTCTAGAATGCACAGCACGGCGGAATTCTAAAGTCATAAAATGCCTGCTATCCGGAAGTTAAGTTGTCTGACATCCAGAATGGTACCACATCAGAATTATACCATTCTGAAACATTCTGGGATCTAGAATCAATGGACGGCTGAGTTCCAGAATGCAAGGCTGGCAAAACTCTAGAATCCTTGCGTGTCTGACCTCGAGAGTCATTCAATGTCCACATTCCAGAACTCTGGATGTCTGAATTATAGAAGCACCAAATGTCTGCATTCTAGAATCGGAATGTGGCGGAATTCTAGAATGCACAGCACGGCGGAATTCTAAAGTCCTAAAATGCCTACTAGCCGAAAGTTAAGGTGTCTGATGACCAGAATGTTACTAGGTCAGCATTCTACCGTTCTGAGAGATTCTGGGTTCTAGAATCAATGGACGGCAGAGTTCTGGAATGTCAGGTTGTCCAAACTCTAGAATCCTTGAGTGTTTGAACTCGAGAGTTATTCAATTTCCATATTCCGTGTCACAAGGTGACTGAATTCCAGAAGCACCAAATGTCTGCATTCTAGAATCGGAATGTGGCGGAATTCTAGAATGCACAGCACGGCGGAATTCTAAAGTCCTAAAATGCCTGCTATCCGGAAGTTAAGGTGTATGACATCCAGAATGCCACCACGTCAGCATTATACCATTCTGAAAGATTCTGGGATCTAGAATCAATGGACGGCTGAGTTCCAGAATGTCAGGGTTTCCAAACTCTAGAATCCTTGCGTGTCTGAACTCGAGAGTCATTCAATAACCACATTCCAGGACTCTGGATGTCTGAAATATTGAAGCACCAAATGTCTGCATTCTAGAATCGGAATGTGGCGGAATTATAGAATGCACAGCACGACAGAATTCTAAAGTCCTAAAATGCCTGCTATTCGGAAGTTAAGGTTTCTGACATCCAGAATGTTACTAGGTCAGCATTCTACCATTCTGAGAGATTATGGGTTCTAGAATCAATGGACGGCAGAGTTCTGGAATGTCAGGGTGTCCAAACTCTAGATTCCTTCCGTGTCTGAACTCGTGAGTCATTCAATGTCCACATTCCGGATCACAGGGTGTCAGAATTCCAGAAGCACCAAATGTCTGCATTCTAGAATCGGAATGTGGTAGAATTCTAGAATGCACAACACGGTGGAATTCTTAAGTCATAAAATGCCTGCTATCCAGAAGTTAAGGTGTCTGATATCCAGAATGGTACCACATCAGAATTATACCATTCTGAAACATTCTGGGATCTAGAATCATTGGACGGGTGAGTTCAAGAATGTCAGGGTGGCAAAACTCTAGAATCCTGGCATGTCTGAACTCGAGGGTTATTCAATGTCCACATTCCAGAACTCTGGATGTCTGAAATATTGAAGCACCAAATGTCTGCATTCTAGAATCGGAATGTGGCGGAATTCTAGAATGCACAGCACGGCGGAATTCTAAACTCCTAAAATGCCTGCTATCCGGAAGTTAAGGTGTCTGACATCAAGAATGCTACCAAGTCAGTATTATACCATTCTGAAAGATTCTGGGATCTAGAATCAATGGACGGCTGAGTTCCAGAATGTCAGGGTGGCAAAACTCTAGAATCCTTGCGTGTCTGAACTCGAGAGTCATTCAATGTCCACATTCCGGATCACAGGGTGTCAGAATTCCAGAAGCACCAAATGTCTGCATTCTAGAATCGGAATGTGTCAGAATTCTAGAATGCACAGCACGGCCGGATTCTAAAGTCCTAAAATGAATGCTATCCGGAAGTTAAGGTGTCTGACATCCAGAATGCTACCACGTCAGAATTATACCATTCTGAAAGATTCTGGGATCTAGAATCAATGGACGGCTGAGTTCCAGAATGTCAGGGTGGCAAAACTCTAGAATCCTTGTGAGTCTGAACTCGAGATTCATTCAATGTCCATATTCCAGAACTCTGGATGTCTGAATTATAGAAGCACCAAATGTCTGCATTCTAGAATCGGAATGTGGCGGAATTCTATAATGCACAGAACGGCGGAATTCTAAAGTCCTAAAATGCCTGCTATCCGGAAGTTAAGGTGTCTGACATCAATAATGCTACCAAGTCAGAATTATAACATTCTGAAATATTCTGGGATCTAGAATCAATGGACGGCTGAGTTCCAGAATGTCAGGGTGGCAAAACTCTAGAATCCTTGCGTGTCTAAAATCGAGAGTCATTCAATGTCCACATTCCAGAACTCTGGATGTCTGAATTATAGAAGCACCAAATGTCTGCATTCTAGAATCGGAATGTGGCGGAATTCTAGAATGCACAGCACGGCGGAATTCTAAAGTCCTAAAATGCCTACTAGCCGAAAGTTAAGGTGTCTGATGACCAGAATGTTACTAGGTCAGCATTCTACCGTTCTGAGAGATTCTGGGTTCTAGAATCAATGGACGACAGAGTTCTGGAATGTCAGGGTGTCCAAACTCTGGAATCCTTGAGTGTTTGAACTCGAGAGTCATTCAATGTCCACATTCCAGGTCACAGGATCACTGAATTCCAGAAGCACCAAATGTCTGCATTCTAGAATCGGAATGTGGCGGAATTCTAGAATGCACAACACGGCGGAATTCTAAAGTCCTAAAATGCCTGCTATCCGGAATTTAAGGTGTCTGACATCCAGAATGCTACCACGTCAGAATTATACCATTCTGAAAGATTCTGGGATCTAGAATCCATGGACGGCTGAGTTCCAGAATGTCAGGGTTTCCAAATTCTAGAATCCTTGCGTGTCTGAACTCGAGAGTCATTCAATGTCCACATTCCAGAACTCTGGATGTCTGAATTATAGAAGCACCAAATGTCTGCATTCTAGAATTGGAATATGGCAGAATTCTAGAATGCACAGCACGGCGGAATTCTAAAGTCCTAAAACACCTGCTATCCGGAAGTTAAGGTGTCTGACCTCAAGAATGCTACCAAGTCAGAATTATACCATTCTGAAAGATTCTGGTATCTAGAATCAATGGAGGGCTGAGTTCCAGAATGTCAGGGTGGCAAAACTCTAGAATCCTTGTGTGTCTGAACTCGAGAGTCATTCTATGTCCACATTCCAGAACTCTGGATGACTGAATTATAGAAGCACCAAATGTCTGCATTCTAGAATAGGAATGTGGCGGAATTCTAGAATGCACAGCACGGCGGAATTCCAAAGTCCTAAAATGCCTACTAGCCGAAAGTTAAGGTGTCTGATGACCAGTATGTTACTAGGTCAGCATTCTACAATTCTGAGAGATTCTGGGTTCTAGAATCAATGGACGGCAGACATCTGGAATATCAGGGTGTCCAAACTCTAGAATCCTTGCGTGTCTGAACTCGAGAGTCATTCAATGTCCATATTCCGGATCACAGGGTGTCTGAATTCCAGAAGCACCAAATGTCTGCATTCTAGAATCGGAATGTGGCGGAATTCTAGAATTCACAGCACGGCGGAATCCTAAAGTCCTAAAATGCCTGCTATCCGGAAGTTAAGGTGTCCGACATACAGAATGCTACCACGTCAGAATTATACCATTCTGAAACATTCTGGGATCTAGAATCAATGGACGGCTGAGTTCCAGAATATCAGGGTGGCAAAACTCTAGAAACCTTGCGTGTCTGAACTCGAGAGTCATTCAATGTCCACATTCCAGAACTCTGGATGTCTGAATTATAGAAGCACCAAATGTCTGCATTCTAGAATCGGAATGTGTCAGAATTCTAGAATGCAAAGCACGGCGGAATTCTAAAGTCCTAAAATGAATGCTATCCGGAAGTTAAGGTGTCTGACATCAAGAATGCTACCAAGTCAGAATTTTACCAAACTGAAAGATTCTGGGATCTAGAATCAATGGACAGCTGAGTTCCAGAATGTCAGGGTGGCAAAACTCTAGAATCCTTGTGAGTCTGAACTCGAGATTCATTCAATGTCCATATTCCAGAACTCTGGATGTCTGAATTATAGAAGCACCAAATGTCTGCATTCTAGAATCGGAATGTGGCGGAATTCTAGAATGCACAACACGGCGGAATTCTAAAGTCCTAAAATGCCTGCTATCCGGAATTTAAGGTGTCTGACATCCAGAATGCTACCACGTCAGAATTATACCATTCTGCAACATTCTTGGATCTAGAATCAATGGACGGCTGAGTTCCAGAATGTCAGGGTTTCCAAACTCTAGAATCCTTGCGTGTCTGAACTCGAGAGTCATTCAATGTCCACATTCCAGAACTCTGGATGTCTGAATTATAGAAGCACCAAATGTCTGCATTCTAGAATCGGAATGTGGCAGAATTCTAGAATGCACAGCACGTCGGAATTCTAAAGTCCTAAAATACCTGCTATCCGGAAGTTAAGGTGTCTGACATCAAGAATGCTACCAAGTCAGAATTATACCATTCTGAAAGATTCTGGGATCTAGAGTCAATGGAGGGCTGAGTTCCAGAATGTCAGGATGGCAAAACTCTAGAATCCTTGTGTGTCTGAACTCGAGAGTCATTCAATGTCCACATTCCAGAACTCTGGATGTCTGAATTATAGAAGCACCAAATGTCTGCATTCTAGAATCGGAATGTGGCGGAATTCTAGAATGCACAGCACGGCGGGATTCTAAAGTCCTAAAATGCCTGCTATCCGGAAGTTAAGGTGTCTGACATCAAGAATGCTACCAAGTCAGTATTATACCATTCTGAAAGATTCTGGGATCTAGAATCAATGGACGGCTGAGTTCCAGAATGTCAGGGTGGCAAAACTCTAGAATCCTTGCGTGTCTGAACTCGAGAGTCATTCAATGTCCACATTCCGGCTCACAGGGTGTCAGAATTCCAGAAGCACCAAATGTCTGCATTCTAGAATCGGAATGTGTCAGAATTCTAGAATGCACAGCACGGCGGAATTCTAAAGTCCTAAAAGGAATGCTATTCGGAAGTTAAGGTGTCTGACATCCAGAATGCTACCACGTCAGAATTATACCATTCTGAAAGATTCTGGGATCTAGAATCAATGGACGGCTGAGTTCCAGAATGTCAGGGTGGCAAAACTCTAGAATCCTTGTGAGTCTGAACTCGAGATTCATTCAATGTCCATATTCCAGAACTCTGGATGTCTGAATTATAGAAGCACCAAATGTCTGCATTCTAGAATCGGAATGTGGCGGAATTCTAGAATGCACAGCACGGCGGAATTCTAAAGTCCTAAAATGCCTGCTATCCGGAAGTTAAGGTGTCTGACATCAATAACGCTACCAAGTCAGAATTATAACATTCTGAAATATTCTGGGATCTAGAATCAATGGATGGCTGAGTTCCAGAATGTCAGGGTGGCAAATCTCTAGAATCCTTTCGTGTCTAAACTCGAGAGTCATTCAATGTCCACATTCCAGAACTCTGGATGTCTGAATTATAGAAGCACCAAATATCTGCATGCTAGAATCGGAATGTGGCGGAATTCTAGAATGCACAGCACGGCGGAATTCTAAAGTCCTAAAATGCCTACTAGCCGAAAGTTAAGGTGTCTGATGACCAGAATGTTACTAGGTCAGCAATCTACCGTTCTGAGAGATTCTGGGTTCTAGAATCAATGGACGACAGAGTTCTGGAATGTCAGGGTGTCCAAACTCTGGAATCCTTGAGTGTTTGAACTCGAGAGTCATTCAATGTTCACATTCCAGGTCACAGGATGACTGAATTCCAGAAGCACCAAATGTCTGCATTCTAGAATCGGAATGTGTCGGAATTCTAGAATGCACAACACGGCGGAATTCTAAAGTCCTAAAATGCCTGCTATCCGGAATTTAAGGTGTCTGACATCCAGAATGCTACCACGTCAGAATTATACCATTCTGAAACATTCTTGGATCTAGAATCAATGGACGGCTGAGTTCCAGAATGTCAGGGTTTCCAAACTCTAGAATCCTTGCGTGTCTGAACTCGAGAGTCATTCTATGTCCACATTCCAGAACTCTGGATGTCTGAATTATAGAAGCACCAAATGTCTGCATTCTAGAATTGGAATGTGGCAGAATTCTAGAATGAACAGCACAGCGGAATTCTAAAGTCCTAAAACACCTGCTATCCGGAAGTTAAGGTGTCTGACCTCAAGAATGCTACCAAGTCAGAATTATAACATTCTGAAAGATTCTGGTATCTAGAATCAATGGAGGGCTGAGTTCCAGAATGTCAGGGTGGCAAAACTCTAGAATCCTTGTGTGTCTGAACTCGAGAGTCATTCTATGTCCACATTCCAGAACTCTGGATGACTGAATTATAGAAGCACCAAATGTCTGCATTCTAGAATAGGAATGTGGCGGAATTCTAGAATGCACAGCACGGCGGAATTCTAAAGTCCTAAAAAGCCTGCTATCCGGAAGTTAAGGTATCCGACATCAAGAATGCTACCAAGTCAGAATTAAACCATTCTGAAAGATTCTGGGATCTAGAATCAATGGACGGCTGAGTTCCAGAATGTCAGGGTGGCAAAACTCTAGAATACTTGCGTGTCTGAACTCGAGAGTCATTCAATGTCCACATTCCAGAACTCTGGATGTCTGAATTATAGCAGCACTAAATGTCTGCATTCTAGAATCGGAATGTGGCGGAATTATAGAATGCACAGCACGGCGGAATTCCAAAGTCCTATAATGCCTACTAGCCGAAAGTTAAGGTGTCTGATGACCAGTATGTTACTAGGTCAGCATTCTACAGTTCTGAGAGATTCTGGGTTCTAGAATCAATGGACGGCAGACATCTGGAATATCAGGGTGTCCAAACTCTAGAATCCTTGCGTGTCTGAACTCGAGAGTCATTCAATGTCCACATTCCGGATCACAGGGTGTCTGAATTCCAGAAGCACCAAATGTCTGCATTCTAGAATCCGAATGTGGTAGAATTCTAGAATGCACAGCACTTCGTAATTCGAAAGTCCTAAAATGCCGGCTATCCGGAAGTTAAGGGGTCTGACATCCAGAATGGTACCACATCAGAATTATACCATTCTGAAACATTCTGCGATCTAGAATCAATGGACGGGTGAGTTCCAGAATGTCAGGGTGGCAAAACTCTAGAATCCTGGCTTGTCTGACCTCGAGAGTCATTCAATGTCCACATTCCAGAACTCTGGATGTCTGAATTATGGAAGCACCAAATGTCTGCATTCTAGAATCGGAATGTGGCGGAATTCTAGAATGCACAGAACGGCGGAATTCTAAAGTCCTAAAATGTCTGCTATCCGGAATTTATGGTGTCTGACATCCAGTATGCTACCACGTCAGAATTATACCATTCTGAAACATTCTGGGATCTAGAATCAATGGACGGCTGAGTTCCAGAATGCAAGGGTGGCAAATCTCTAGAATCCTTGCGTGTCTGAACTCGAGAGTCATTCAATGTCCACATTCCAGAACTCTGGATGTCTGAAATATAGAAGCACCAAATGTCTGCATTCTAGAATCAGAATGTGGCGGAATTCTAGAATGCACAGCACGGCGGAATTTTAAATTCGTAAAATGCCTGCTATCCAGAAGTCAAGGTGTCTGACATCCAGAATGTTACTAGGTACGCATTCTACCGTTCTGAGAGATTCCGGTTTCTAGAATCAATGGATGGCAGAGTTCTGGAATATCAGGGTGTTCAAACTCAAGTATACTTGCGTGTCTGAACTCGAGAGTCATTCAATGTCCACATTCCGGATCACAGGGTGTCCGAATACCTGAAGCACCAAATGTCTGCATTCTAGAATCGGAATGTGGCGGAATTCTAGAATGCATAGCACGGCGGTATTCGAAAGTCCTAAAATGCCTGCTATTCGGAAGTTAAAGTGTCTGACATCCAGAATGCTACCACGTCAGAATTATACCATTCTGAAAGATTCTGGGATCTAGAATCAATGGACGTCCGAGTTCCAGAATGTCCGGGTTTCCAAACTCTAGAATCCTTGCGTGTCTGAACTCGAGAGTCATTCAATATCCACATTCCAGGACTCTGTATGTCTGAAATATAGAAGCACAAATGTCTGCATTCTTGAATCGGAATGTGGTGGAATTCTAGAATGCACAGCACGGCAGAATTCTAAAGGCCTAAAATGCCTGCTATTCGGAAGTTAAGGTGTCTGACATCCAGAATGTTACTAGGAAAGAATTCTACCGTTCTGTGAGATTCTGGGTTCTAGAATCAATGGACGGCAGAGTTCTGGAATGTCAGGTTGTCCAAACTCTAGAATCCTTCCGTGTCTGAACTCGTGAGTCATTCAATGTCCACATTCCGGATCACAGGGTGACTGAATTCCAGAAGCACCAAATGTCTTCATTCTAGAATCGGAATGCGGCGGAATTCTAGAATGCACAGCACGGCAGAATTCTAAAGTCCTAAAATGCCTGATATTCGGAAGTTAAGGAGTCTGACATCCAGAATGTTACTAGGTCAGCATTCTACTGTTCTGAGAGATTCTGGGTTCTAGATTCAATGGACGGCAGAGTTCTGGAATGTCAGGGTGTCCAAACTCTAGAATCCTTCCGTGTCTGAACTCGTGAGTCATTCAATGTCCACATTCCAGATCAAAGGGTGTCTGAATTCCAGAAGCACCAAATGTCTGCATTCTAGAATCGGAATGTGGCGGAATTCTAGAATGCACAGCACGGCGGAATTCTAAAGTCCTAAAATGCCTACTAGCCGAAAGTTAAGGTGTCTGATGACCAGAATGTTACTAGGTCAGCATTCTACCGTTCTCAGAGATTCTGGTTTCTAGAATAAATGGAGGGCAGAGTTCTGGAATGTCAGGGTGTTCAAACTCAAGAATACTTGCGTGTCTGAACTCTAGAGTCATTCAATGTCCACATTCCGGATCACAGGGTGTCTGAATTCCAGAAGCACCAAATGTCTGCATTCTAGAATCGGAATGTGGTAGAATTCAAGAATGCACAGCACGGCGGAATTCTAAAGTCCTAAAATGCCTGCTATCCGGAAGTTAAGGTGTCTGACATCCAGAATTCTACCACGTCAGAATTATACCATTCTGAAAGATTCTGGGATCTAGAATCAATGGACGGCTGAATTCCAGAATGTCAGGGTTTCCAAACTCTAGAATCCTTGCGTGTCTCAACTCGAGAGTCACTCAATATCCACATTCCAGGACTCTGGATGTCTGAAATATAGAAGCACCAAATGTCTGCATTCCAGAATCGGAATGTGGTGGAATTCTAGAATGCACAGCACGGCGGAATTCTAAAGTCCTAAAATACCTGCTATCCGGAAGTTAAGGTGTCTGACATCCAGAATGTTACTAGGTCAGCATTCTACCGTTCTGAGAGATTCTGGGTTCTAGAATCAATGGACGGCAGAGATCTGGCATGTCAGGGTGTCCAAACTCTAGAATACTTGCGTCTCTGAACACGAGAGTCATTCAATGTCCACATTCCGGATCACAGGGTTTCTGAATTCCAGAAGCACCAAATGTCTGCATTCCAGAATCGGAATGTGGTAGAATTCTAGAATGCACAGCACGGCGGAATTCTAAAGTCATAAAATGCCTGCTATCCGGAAGTTAAGGTGTCTGACATCCAGAATGGTACCACATCAGAATTATACCATTCTGAAACATTCTGGGATCTAGAATCAATGGACGGCTGAGTTCCAGAATGCAAGGCTGGCAAAACTCTAGAATCCTTGCGTGTCTGACCTCGAGAGTCATTCAATGTCCACATTCCAGAACTCTGGATGTCTGAATTATAGAAGCACCAAATGTCTGCATTCTAGAATCGGAACGTGGCGGAATTCTAGAATGCACAGCACGGCGGAATTCTAAAGTCCTAAAATGCCTACTAGCCGAAAGTTAAGGTGTCTGATGACCAGAATGTTACTAGGTCAGCATTCTACCGTTCTGAGAGATTCTGGGTTCTAGAATCAATGGACGGCAGAGTTCTGGAATGTCAGGTTGTCCAAACTCTAGAATCCTTGAGTGTTTGAACTCGAGAGTTATTCAATTTCCATATTCCGTGTCACAAGGTGACTGAATTCCAGAAGCACCAAATGTCTGCATTCTAGAATCGGAATGTGGCGGAATTCTAGAATGCACAGCACGGCGGAATTCTAAAGTCCTAAAATGCCTGCTATCCGGAAGTTAAGGTGTCTGACATCCAGAATGCCACCACGTCAGCATTATACCATTCTGAAAGATTCTGGGATCTAGAATCAATGGACGGCTGAGTTCCAGAATGTCAGGGTTTCCAAACTCTAGAATCCTTGCGTGTCTGAACTCGAGAGTCATTCAATAACCACATTCCAGGACTCTGGATGTCTGAAATATTGAAGCACCAAATGTCTGCATTCTAGAATCGGAATGTGGCGGAATTATAGAATGCACAGCACGACAGAATTCTAAAGTCCTAAAATGCCTGCTATTCGGAAGTTAAGGTTTCTGACATCCAGAATGTTACTAGGTCAGCATTCTACCATTCTGAGAGATTATGGGTTCTAGAATCAATGGACGGCAGAGTTCTGGAATGTCAGGGTGTCCAAACTCTAGATTCCTTCCGTGTCTGAACTCGTGAGTCATTCAATGTCCACATTCCGGATCACAGGGTGTCAGAATTCCAGAAGCACCAAATGTCTGCATTCTAGAATCGGAATGTGGTAGAATTCTAGAATGCACAACACGGTGGAATTCTTAAGTCATAAAATGCCTGCTATCCAGAAGTTAAGGTGTCTGATATCCAGAATGGTACCACATCAGAATTATACCATTCTGAAACATTCTGGGATCTAGAATCATTGGACGGGTGAGTTCAAGAATGTCAGGGTGGCAAAACTCTAGAATCCTGGCATGTCTGAACTCGAGGGTTATTCAATGTCCACATTCCAGAACTCTGGATGTCTGAATTATAGAAGCACCAAATGTCTGCATTCTAGAATCGGAATGTGGCGGAATTCTAGAATGCACAGCACGGCGGAATTCTAAACTCCTAAAATGCCTGCTATCCGGAAGTTAAGGTGTCTGACATCAAGAATGCTACCAAGTCAGTATTATACCATTCTGAAAGATTCTGGGATCTAGAATCAATGGACGGCTGAGTTCCAGAATGTCAGGGTGGCAAAACTCTAGAATCCTTGCGTGTCTGAACTCGAGAGTCATTCAATGTCCACATTCCGGATCACAGGGTGTCAGAATTCCAGAAGCACCAAATGTCTGCATTCTAGAATCGGAATGTGTCAGAATTCTAGAATGCACAGCACGGCCGGATTCTAAAGTCCTAAAATGAATGCTATCCGGAAGTTAAGGTGTCTGACATCCAGAATGCTACCACGTCAGAATTATACCATTCTGAAAGATTCTGGGATCTAGAATCAATGGACGGCTGAGTTCCAGAATGTCAGGGTGGCAAAACTCTAGAATCCTTGTGAGTCTGAACTCGAGATTCATTCAATGTCCATATTCCAGAACTCTGGATGTCTGAATTATAGAAGCACCAAATGTCTGCATTCTAGAATCGGAATGTGGCGGAATTCTATAATGCACAGCACGGCGGAATTCTAAAGTCCTAAAATGCCTGCTATCCGGAAGTTAAGGTGTCTGACATCAATAATGCTACCAAGTCAGAATTATAACATTCTGAAATATTCTGGGATCTAGAATCAATGGACGGCTGAGTTCCAGAATGTCAGGGTGGCAAAACTCTAGAATCCTTGCGTGTCTAAACTCGAGAGTCATTCAATGTCCACATTCCAGAACTCTGGATGTCTGAATTATAGAAGCACCAAATGTCTGCATTCTAGAATCGGAATGTGGCGGAATTCTAGAATGCACAGCACGGCGGAATTCTAAAGTCCTAAAATGCCTACTAGCCGAAAGTTAAGGTGTCTGATGATCAGAATGTTACTAGGTCAGCATTCTACCGTTCTGAGAGATTCTGGGTTCTAGAATCAATGGACGACAGAGTTCTGGAATGTCAGGGTGTCCAAACTCTGGAATCCTTGAGTGTTTGAACTCGAGAGTCATTCAATGTCCACATTCCAGGTCACAGGATCACTGAATTCCAGAAGCACCAAATGTCTGCATTCTAGAATCGGAATGTGGCGGAATTCTAGAATGCACAACACGGCGGAATTCTAAAGTCCTAAAATGCCTGCTATCCGGAATTTAAGGTGTCTGACATCCAGAATGCTACCACGTCAGAATTATACCATTCTGAAACATTCTTGGATCTAGAATCAATGGACGGCTGAGTTCCAGAATGTCAGGGTTTCCAAACTCTAGAATCCTTGCGTGTCTGAACTCGAGAGTCATTCAATGTCCACATTCCAGAACTCTGGATGTCTGAATTATAGAAGCACCAAATGTCTGCATTCTAGAATTGGAATATGGCAGAATTCTAGAATGCACAGCACGGCGGAATTCTAAAGTCCTAAAACACCTGCTATCCGGAAGTTAAGGTGTCTGACCTCAAGAATGCTACCAAGTCAGAATTATACCATTCTGAAAGATTCTGGTATCTAGAATCAATGGAGGGCTGAGTTCCAGAATGTCAGGGTGGCATAACTCTAGAATCCTTGTGTGTCTGAACTCGAGAGTCATTCTATGTCCACATTCCAGAACTCTGGATGACTGAATTATAGAAGCACCAAATGTCTGCATTCTAGAATAGGAATGTGGCGGAATTCTAGAATGCACAGCACGGCGGAATTCCAAAGTCCTAAAATGCCTACTAGCCGAAAGTTAAGGTGTCTGATGACCAGTATGTTACTAGGTCAGCATTCTACAATTCTGAGAGATTCTGGGTTCTAGAATCAATGGACGGCAGACATCTGGAATATCAGGGTGTCCAAACTCTAGAATCCTTGCGTGTCTGAACTCGAGAGTCATTCAATGTCCATATTCCGGATCACAGGGTGTCTGAATTCCAGAAGCACCAAATGTCTGCATTCTAGAATCGGAATGTGGTAGAATTCTAGAATGCACAGCACGGCGTAATTCGAAAGTCCTAAAATGCCTGCTATCCAGAAGTTAAGGTGTCTGACATCCAGAATGGTACCACATCAGAATTATACCATTCTGAAACATTCTGCGATCTAGAATCAATGGACGGCTGAGTTCCAGAATGCAAGGGTGGCAAAACTCTAGAATCCTTGCGTGTCTGAACTCGAGAGTCATTCAATGTCCACATTCCAGAACTCTGGATGTCTGAAATATAGAAGCACCAAATGTCTGCATTCTAGAATCAGAATGTGGCGGAATTCTAGAATGCACAGCACGGCGGAATTCTAAAGTCCTAAAATGCCTACTAGCCGAAAGTTAAGGTGTCTGATGACCAGAATGTTACTAGGTCAGCATTCTACCGTTCTCAGAGATTCTGGTTTCTAGAATAAATGGAGGGCAGAGTTCTGGAATGTCAGGGTGTTCAAACTCAAGAATACTTGCGTGTCTGAACTCGAGAGTCATTCAATGTCCACATTCCGGATCACAGGGTGTCCGAATACCAGAAGAACCAAATGTCTGCATTCTAGAATCGGAATGTGGCGGAATTCTAGAATACATAGCACGGCGGTATTCGAAAGTCCTAAAATGCCTGCTATTCGGAAGTTAAGGTGTCTGACATCCAGAATGCTACCACGTCAGAATTATACCATTCTGAAAGATTCTGGGATCTAGAATCAATGGACGTCCGAGTTCCAGAATGTCCGGGTTTCCAAACTCTAGAATCCTTGCGTGTCTGAACACGAGAGTCATTCAATATCCACATTCCAGGACTCTGGATGTCTGAAATATAGAAGCAACAAATGTCTGCATTCTTGAATCGGAATGTGGTGGAATTCTAGAATGCACAGCACGGCAGAATTCTAAAGGCCTAAAATGCCTGCTATTCGGAAGTTAAGGTGTCTGACATCCAGAATGTTACTAGGTAAGAATTCTACCGTTCTGTGAGATTCTGGGTTCTAGAATCAATGGACGGCAGAGTTCTGGAATGTCAGGTTGTCCAAACTCTAGGATCCTTCCGTGTCTGAACTCGTGAGTCATTCAATGTCCACATTCCGGATCACAGGGTGACTGAATTCCAGAAGCACCAAATGTCTTCATTCTAGAATCGGAATGCGGCGGAATTCTAGAATGCACAGCACGGCAGAATTCTAAAGTCCTAAAATGCCTGATATTCGGAAGTTAAGGAGTCTGACATCCAGAATGTTACTAGGTCAGCATTCTACTGTTCTGAGAGATTCTGGGTTCTAGATTCAATGGACGGCAGAGTTCTGGAATGTCAGGGTGTCCAAACTCTAGAATTCTTCCATGTCTGAACTCGTGAGTCATTCAATGTCCACATTCCAGATCAAAGGGTGTCTGAATTCCAGAAGCACCAAGTGTCTGCATTCTAGAATCAGAATGTGGCGGAATTCTAGAATGCACAGCACGGCGGAATTCTAAAGTCCTAAAATGCCTACTAGCCGAAAGTTAAGGTGTGTGATGACCAGAATGTTACTAGGTCAGCATTCTGCCGTTCTGAGAGATTCTGGGTTCTAGAATCAATGGACGGCAGAGTTCTGGAATGTCAGGGTGTCCAAACTCTAGAATCCATGAGTGTTTGAACTCGAGAGTCATTCAATTTCCATATTCCGGGTCACAGGGTGACTGAATTCCAGAAGCACCAAATGTCTGCATTCTAGAATCGGAATGTGGCGGGATTCTTGAATGCACAGCACGGCGGAATTCGAAAGTCCTAAAATGCCTGCTGTCCGGAAGTTAAGGTGTCTGACATCGAGAATGCTAACAAGTCAGAATTATAGCATTCTGAAAGATTCTGGGATCTAGAATCAATGGACGGCTGAGTTCCAGAATGTCAGGGTGGCAAAACTCTAGAATCCTTGCGTGTCTGAACTCGAGAGTCATTCAATGTCCACATTCCAGAACTCTGGATGTCTGAATTGTAGAAGCACCAAATGTCTGCATTCTAGAATCGGAATGTGGCGGAATTCTAGAATGCACAGCACGGCGAAATTCTAAAATCCTAAAATGCCTGCTGTCCGGAAGTTAAGGTGTCTGACATCGAGAATGCTACCAAGTCAGAATTATAACATTCTGAAAGATTCTGGGATCTAGAATCAATGGACGGCTGAGTTCCAGAATGCAAGGGTGGCAAAACTCTAGAATCCTTGCATGTCTGAACTCGAGAGTCATTCAAAGTCCACATTCCAGAACTCTGGATGTCTGAATTATAGAAGCATCAAATGTCTGCATTCTAGAATCGGAATGTGGCGGAATTCTAGAATGCACAGCACGGCGGAATTCTAAAGTCCTAAAATGCCTACTAGCCGAAAGTTAAGGTGTCTGATGACCAGAATGTTACTAGGTCAGCATTCTACCGTTCTCAGAGATTCTGGTTTCTAGAATAAATGGAGGGCAGAGTTCTGGAATGTCAGGGTGTTCAAACTCAAGAATACTTGCGTGTCTGAACTCGAGAGTCATTCAATGTCCACATTCCGGATCACAGGGTGTCTGAATTCCAGAAGCACCAAATGTCTGCATTCCAGAATCGGAATGTGGCGGAATTCTAGAATGCACAGCACGGCGGAATTCGAAAGTCCTAAAATGCCTGCTATCCGGAAGTTAAGGTGTCTGACATCCATAATGCTACCACGTCAGAATTATACCATTCTGAAAGATTCTGGGATCTAGAATCAATGGACGGCTGAGTTCCAGAATGTCAGCGTGGCAAAACTATAGAATCCTTGCATGTCTGAACTCGAGAGTCATTCAATGTCCACATTCCAGAACTCTGGATGTCTGAATTATAGAAGCACCAAATGTCTGCATTCTAGAATCGGAATGTGGCGGAATTCTAGAATGCACAGCACGGCGGAATTCCAAAGTCCTAAAATGCCTGCTATCCGGAAGTTAAGGTGTCTAACATCAAGAATGCTACCACGTCAGAATTATAGAATTCTGAAACATTCTGGGATCTAGAACCAATGGACGGCTGAGTTCCAGAATGCAAGGGTGGCAAAACTCTAGAATCCTTGCGTGTCTAAACTCGAGAGTCATTCAATGTCCACATTCCAGAACTCTGGATGTCTGAAATATAGAAGCACCAAATGTCTGCATTCTAGAATCGGAATGTGGCGGAATTCTAGAATGTACAGCACGGCGGAATTTTAAAGTCCTAAAATGCCTGTTATACGGAAGTCAAGGTGTCTGACATACAGAATGTTACTAAGTCAGCATTCTACCGTTCTGAGAAATTCTGGGTTCTAGAATCAATGGATGGCAGAATTCTGGAATGTCAGGGTGTTCAAACTCAAGAATACTTGCGTGTCTGAACTCGAGAGTCATTCAATGACCACATTCCGCATCACAGGGTGTCTGAATTCCAGAAGCACCAAATGTCTGCATTCTAGAATCGGAATGTGGCGGAATTCTAGAATGCACAGCACGGCGGAATTCGAAAGTCCTAAAATGCCTGCTATCCGGAAGTTACGGTGTCTGACATCCAGAAGGCTACCACGTCAGAATTATACCATTCTGAAAGATTCTGGGATCTAGAATCAATGGATGGCTGAGTTCCAGAATGCAAGGGTGGCAAAACTCTAGAATCCTTGCATGTCTGAACTCGAGAGTCATTCAATGTCCACATTCCACAACTCTGGATGTCTGAATTATAGAAGCACCAAATGTCTGCATTCTAGAATCGGAATGTGGCGGAATTCTAGAATGCACAGCACGGTGGAATTCTAAAGTCCTAAAATGCCTGCTATCCGGAAGTTAAGGTGTCTGACATCTAGAATGTTTCTAGGTCAGCATTCTACCGTTCTGAGAGATTCTCGGTTCTAGAATCAATGGACGCAGAGATCTGGCATGTCAGGGTGTCCAAACTCTAGAATCCTTGCGTGTCTGAACTCGAGAGTCATTCAATGTCCACATTCCGGATCACAGGGTGTCTGAATTCCAGAAGCACCAAATGTCTGCATTCTAGAATCGGAATGTGGTAGAATTCAAGAATGCACAGCACGGCGGAATTCTAAAGTCCTAAAATGACTGCTATCCGGAAGTTAAGGTGTCTGACATCCAGAATGGTACCACATCAGAATTATACCATTCTGAAAGATTCTGGGATCTAGAATCAATGGACGGCTGAGTTCCAGAATGCAAGGCTGGCAAAACTCTAGAATCCTTGCGTGTCTGACCTCGAGAGTCATTCAATGTCCACATTCCAGAACTCTGGATGTCTGAATTATAGAAGCACCAAATGTCTGCATTCTAGAATCGGAACGTGGCGGAATTCTAGAATGCACAGCACGGCGGAATTCTAAAGTCCTAAAATGCCTACTAGCCGAAAGTTAAGGTGTCTGATGACCAGAAAGTTACTAGGTCAGCATTCTACCGTTCTGAGAGATTCTGGGTTCTAGAATCAATGGACGGCAGAGTTCTGGAATGTCAGGTTGTCCAAACTCTAGAATCCTTGAGTGTTTGAACTCGAGAGTTATTCAATTTCCATATTCCGTGTCACAAGGTGACTGAATTCCAGAAGCACCAAATGTCTGCATTCTAGAATCGGAATGTGGCGGAATTCTAGAATGCACAGCACGGCGGAATTCTAAAGTCCTAAAATGCCTGCTATCCGGAAGTTAAGGTGTCTGACATCCAGAATGCCACCACGTCAGCATTATACCATTCTGAAAGATTCTGGGATCTAGAATCAATGGACGGCTGAGTTCCAGAATGTCAGGGTTTCCAAACTCTAGAATCCTTGCGTGTCTGAACTCGAGAGTCATTCAATAACCACATTCCAGGACTCTGGATGTCTGAAATATTGAAGCACCAAATGTCTGCATTCTAGAATCGGAATGTGGCGGAATTATAGAATGCACAGCACGACAGAATTCTAAAGTCCTAAAATGCCTGCTATTCGGAAGTTAAGGTTTCTGACATCCAGAATGTTACTAGGTCAGCATTCTACCATTCTGAGAGATTATGGGTTCTAGAATCAATGGACGGCAGAGTTCTGGAATGTCAGGGTGTCCAAACTCTAGATTCCTTCCGTGTCTGAACTCGTGAGTCATTCAATGTCCACATTCCGGATCACAGGGTGTCAGAATTCCAGAAGCACCAAATGTCTGCATTCTAGAATCGGAATGTGGTAGAATTCTAGAATGCACAACACGGTGGAATTCTTAAGTCATAAAATGCCTGCTATCCAGAAGTTAAGGTGTCTGATATCCAGAATGGTACCACATCAGAATTATACCATTCTGAAACATTCTGGGATCTAGAATCATTGGACGGGTGAGTTCAAGAATGTCAGGGTGGCAAAACTCTAGAATCCTGGCATGTCTGAACTCGAGGGTTATTCAATGTCCACATTCCAGAACTCTGGATGTCTGAATTATAGAAGCACCAAATGTCTGCATTCTAGAATCGGAATGTGGCGGAATTCTAGAATGCACAGCACGGCGGAATTCTAAACTCCTAAAATGCCTGCTATCCGGAAGTTAACGTGTCTGACATCAAGAATGCTACCAAGTCAGTATTATACCATTCTGAAAGATTCTGGGATCTAGAATCAATGGACGGCTGAGTTCCAGAATGTCAGGGTGGCAAAACTCTAGAATCCTTGCGTGTCTGAACTCGAGAGTCATTCAATGTCCACATTCCGGATCACAGGGTGTCAGAATTCCAGAAGCACCAAATGTCTGCATTCTAGAATCGGAATGTGTCAGAATTCTAGAATGCACAGCACGGCCGGATTCTAAAGTCCTAAAATGAATGCTATCCGGAAGTTAAGGTGTCTGACATCCAGAATGCTACCACGTCAGAATTATACCATTCTGAAAGATTCTGGGATCTAGAATCAATGGACGGCTGAGTTCCAGAATGTCAGGGTGGCAAAACTCTAGAATCCTTGTGAGTCTGAACTCGAGATTCATTCAATGTCCATATTCCAGAACTCTGGATGTCTGAATTATAGAAGCACCAAATGTCTGCATTCTAGAATCGGAATGTGGCGGAATTCTATAATGCACAGCACGGCGGAATTCTAAAGTCCTAAAATGCCTGCTATCCGGAAGTTAAGGTGTCTGACATCAATAATGCTACCAAGTCAGAATTATAACATTCTGAAATATTCTGGGATCTAGAATCAATGGACGGCTGAGTTCCAGAATGTCAGGGTGGCAAAACTCTAGAATCCTTGCGTGTCTAAACTCGAGAGTCATTCAATGTCCACATTCCAGAACTCTGGATGTCTGAATTATAGAAGCACCAAATGTCTGCATTCTAGAATCGGAATGTGGCGGAATTCTAGAATGCACAGCACGGCGGAATTCTAAAGTCCTAAAATGCCTACTAGCCGAAAGTTAAGGTGTCTGATGACCAGAATGTTACTAGGTCAGCATTCTACCGTTCTGAGAGATTCTGGGTTCTAGAATCAATGGACGACAGAGTTCTGGAATGTCAGGGTGTCCAAACTCTGGAATCCTTGAGTGTTTGAACTCGAGAGTCATTCAATGTCCACATTCCAGGTCACAGGATCACTGAATTCCAGAAGCACCAAATGTCTGCATTCTAGAATCGGAATGTGGCGGAATTCTAGAATGCACAACACGGCGGAATTCTAAAGTCCTAAAATGCCTGCTATCCGGAATTTAAGGTGTCTGACATCCAGAATGCTACCACGTCAGAATTATACCATTCTGAAACATTCTTGGATCTAGAATCAATGGACGGCTGAGTTCCAGAATGTCAGGGTTTCCAAACTCTAGAATCCTTGCGTGTCTGAACTCGAGAGTCATTCAATGTCCACATTCCAGAACTCTGGATGTCTGAATTATAGAAGCACCAAATGTCTGCATTCTAGAATTGGAATATGGCAGAATTCTAGAATGCACAGCACGGCGGAATTCTAAAGTCCTAAAACACCTGCTATCCGGAAGTTAAGGTGTCTGACCTCAAGAATGCTACCAAGTCAGAATTATACCATTCTGAAAGATTCTGGTATCTAGAATCAATGGAGGGCTGAGTTCCAGAATGTCAGGGTGGCATAACTCTAGAATCCTTGTGTGTCTGAACTCGAGAGTCATTCTATGTCCACATTCCAGAACTCTGGATGACTGAATTATAGAAGCACCAAATGTCTGCATTCTAGAATAGGAATGTGGCGGAATTCTAGAATGCACAGCACGGCGGAATTCCAAAGTCCTAAAATGCCTACTAGCCGAAAGTTAAGGTGTCTGATGACCAGTATGTTACTAGGTCAGCATTCTACAATTCTGAGAGATTCTGGGTTCTAGAATCAATGGACGGCAGACATCTGGAATATCAGGGTGTCCAAACTCTAGAATCCTTGCGTGTCTGAACTCGAGAGTCATTCAATGTCCATATTCCGGATCACAGGGTGTCTGAATTCCAGAAGCACCAAATGTCTGCATTCTAGAATCGGAATGTGGTAGGATTCTAGAATGCACAGCACGGCGTAATTCGAAAGTCCTAAAATGCCTGCTATCCAGAAGTTAAGGTGTCTGACATCCAGAATGGTACCACATCAGAATTATACCATTCTGAAACATTCTGCGATCTAGAATCAATGGACGGCTGAGTTCCAGAATGCAAGGGTGGCAAAACTCTAGAATCCTTGCGTGTCTGAACTCGAGAGTCATTCAATGTCCACATTCCAGAACTCTGGATGTCTGAAATATAGAAGCACCAAATGTCTGCATTCTAGAATCAGAATGTGGCGGAATTCTAGAATGCACAGCACGGTGGAATTCTAAAGTCCTAAAATGCCTACTAGCCGAAAGTTAAGGTGTCTGATGACCAGAATGTTACTAGGTCAGCATTCTACCGTTCTCAGAGATTCTGGTTTCTAGAATAAATGGAGGGCAGAGTTCTGGAATGTCAGGGTGTTCAAACTCAAGAATACTTGCGTGTCTGAACTCGAGAGTCATTCAATGTCCACATTCCGGATCACAGGGTGTCCGAATACCAGAAGAACCAAATGTCTGCATTCTAGATTCGGAATGTGGCGGAATTCTAGAATACATAGCACGGCGGTATTCGAAAGTCCTAAAATGCCTGCTATTCGGAAGTTAAGGTGTCTGACATCCAGAATGCTACCACGTCAGAATTATACCATTCTGAAAGATTCTGGGATCTAGAATCAATGGACGTCCGAGTTCCAGAATGTCCGGGTTTCCAAACTCTAGAATCCTTGCGTGTCTGAACACGAGAGTCATTCAATATCCACATTCCAGGACTCTGGATGTCTGAAATATAGAAGCAACAAATGTCTGCATTCTTGAATCGGAATGTGGTGGAATTCTAGAATGCACAGCACGGCAGAATTCTAAAGGCCTAAAATGCCTGCTATTCGGAAGTTAAGGTGTCTGACATCCAGAATGTTACTAGGTAAGAATTCTACCGTTCTGTGAGATTCTGGGTTCTAGAATCAATGGACGGCAGAGTTCTGGAATGTCAGGTTGTCCAAACTCTAGGATCCTTCCGTGTCTGAACTCGTGAGTCATTCAATGTCCACATTCCGGATCACAGGGTGACTGAATTCCAGAAGCACCAAATGTCTTCATTCTAGAATCGGAATGCGGCGGAATTCTAGAATGCACAGCACGGCAGAATTCTAAAGTCCTAAAATGCCTGATATTCGGAAGTTAAGGAGTCTGACATCCAGAATGTTACTAGGTCAGCATTCTACTGTTCTGAGAGATTCTGGGTTCTAGATTCAATGGACGGCAGAGTTCTGGAATGTCAGGGTGTCCAAACTCTAGAATTCTTCCATGTCTGAACTCGTGAGTCATTCAATGTCCTCATTCCAGATCAAAGGGTGTCTGAATTCCAGAAGCACCAAGTGTCTGCATTCTTGAATCAGAATGTGGCGGAATTCTAGAATGCACAGCACGGCGGAATTCTAAAGTCCTAAAATGCCTACTAGCCGAAAGTTAAGGTGTGTGATGACCAGAATGTTACTAGGTCAGCATTCTGCCGTTCTGAGAGATTCTGGGTTCTAGAATCAATGGACGGCAGAGTTCTGGAATGTCAGGGTGTCCAAACTCTAGAATCCATGAGTGTTTGAACTCGAGAGTCATTCAATTTCCATATTCCGGGTCACAGGGTGACTGAATTCCAGAAGCACCAAATGTCTGCATTCTAGAATCGGAATGTGGCGGGATTCTTGAATGCACAGCACGGCGGAATTCGAAAGTCCTAAAATGCCTGCTGTCCGGAAGTTAAGGTGTCTGACATCGAGAATGCTAACAAGTCAGAATTATAGCATTCTGAAAGATTCTGGGATCTAGAATCAATGGACGGCTGAGTTCCAGAATGTCAGGGTGGCAAAACTCTAGAATCCTTGCGTGTCTGAACTCGAGAGTCATTCAATGTCCACATTCCAGAACTCTGGATGTCTGAATTGTAGAAGCACCAAATGTCTGCATTCTAGAATCGGAATGTGGCGGAATTCTAGAATGCACAGCACGGCGAAATTCTAAAATCCTAAAATGCCTGCTGTCCGGAAGTTAAGGTGTCTGACATCGAGAATGCTACCAAGTCAGAATTATAACATTCTGAAAGATTCTGGGATCTAGAATCAATGGACGGCTGAGTTCCAGAATGCAAGGGTGGCAAAACTCTAGAATCCTTGCATGTCTGAACTCGAGAGTCATTCAAAGTCCACATTCCAGAACTCTGGATGTCTGAATTATAGAAGCATCAAATGTCTGCATTCTAGAATCGGAATGTGGCGGAATTCTAGAATGCACAGCACGGCGGAATTCTAAAGTCCTAAAATGCCTACTAGCCGAAAGTTAAGGTGTCTGATGACCAGAATGTTACTAGGTCAGCATTCTACCGTTCTCAGAGATTCTGGTTTCTAGAATAAATGGAGGGCAGAGTTCTGGAATGTCAGGGTGTTCAAACTCAAGAATACTTGCGTGTCTGAACTCGAGAGTCATTCAATGTCCACATTCCGGATCACAGGGTGTCTGAATTCCAGAAGCACCAAATGTCTGCATTCCAGAATCGGAATGTGGCGGAATTCTAGAATGCACAGCACGGCGGAATTCGAAAGTCCTAAAATGCCTGCTATCCGGAAGTTAAGGTGTCTGACATCCATAATGCTACCACGTCAGAATTATACCATTCTGAAAGATTCTGGGATCTAGAATCAATGGACGGCTGAGTTCCAGAATGTCAGCGTGGCAAAACTATAGAATCCTTGCATGTCTGAACTCGAGAGTCATTCAATGTCCACATTCCAGAACTCTGGATGTCTGAATTATAGAAGCACCAAATGTCTGCATTCTAGAATCGGAATGTGGCGGAATTCTAGAATGCACAGCACGGCGGAATTCCAAAGTCCTAAAATGCCTGCTATCCGGAAGTTAAGGTGTCTAACATCAAGAATGCTACCACGTCAGAATTATAGAATTCTGAAACATTCTGGGATCTAGAACCAATGGACGGCTGAGTTCCAGAATGCAAGGGTGGCAAAACTCTAGAATCCTTGCGTGTCTAAACTCGAGAGTCATTCAATGTCCACATTCCAGAACTCTGGATGTCTGAAATATAGAAGCACCAAATGTCTGCATTCTAGAATCGGAATGTGGCGGAATTCTAGAATGTACAGCACGGCGGAATTTTAAAGTCCTAAAATGCCTGTTATACGGAAGTCAAGGTGTCTGACATACAGAATGTTACTAAGTCAGCATTCTACCGTTCTGAGAAATTCTGGGTTCTAGAATCAATGGATGGCAGAATTCTGGAATGTCAGGGTGTTCAAACTCAAGAATACTTGCGTGTCTGAACTCGAGAGTCATTCAATGACCACATTCCGCATCACAGGGTGTCTGAATTCCAGAAGCACCAAATGTCTGCATTCTAGAATCGGAATGTGGCGGAATTCTAGAATGCACAGCACGGCGGAATTCGAAAGTCCTAAAATGCCTGCTATCCGGAAGTTACGGTGTCTGACATCCAGAAGGCTACCACGTCAGAATTATACCATTCTGAAAGATTCTGGGATCTAGAATCAATGGATGGCTGAGTTCCAGAATGCAAGGGTGGCAAAACTCTAGAATCCTTGCATGTCTGAACTCGAGAGTCATTCAATGTCCACATTCCACAACTCTGGATGTCTGAATTATAGAAGCACCAAATGTCTGCATTCTAGAATCGGAATGTGGCGGAATTCTAGAATGCACAGCACGGCGGAATTCTAAAGTCCTAAAATGCCTGCTATCCGGAAGTTAAGGTGTCTGACATCTAGAATGTTTCTAGGTCAGCATTCTACCGTTCTGAGAGATTCTCGGTTCTAGAATCAATGGACGCAGAGATCTGGCATGTCAGGGTGTCCAAACTCTAGAATCCTTGCGTGTCTGAACTCGAGAGTCATTCAATGTCCACATTCCGGATCACAGGGTGTCTGAATTCCAGAAGCACCAAATGTCTGCATTCTAGAATCGGAATGTGGTAGAATTCAAGAATGCACAGCACGGCGGAATTCTAAAGTCCTAAAATGACTGCTATCCGGAAGTTAAGGTGTCTGACATCCAGAATGGTACCACATCAGAATTATACCATTCTGAAAGATTCTGGGATCTAGAATCAATGGACGGCTGAGTTCCAGAATGCAAGGGTGGCAAAACTCTAGAATCCTTGCGTGTCTGAACTCGAGAGTCATTCAATGTCCACATTCCAGAACTCTGGATGTCTGAATTATAGAAGCACCAAATGTCTGCATTCTAGAATCGGAATGTGGCGGAATTCAAGAATGCACAGCACGGCGGAATTCTAAACTCCTAAAATGCCTACTAGCAGAAAGTTTAGGTGTCTGATGACCAGAATGTTACTAGGTCAGCATTCTACCGTTCTGAGAGATTCTGGGTTCTAGAATCAATGGACGGCAGAGTTCTGGAAAGTCAGGGTGTCCAAACTCTAGAATCCTTGAGTGTTTGAACTCGAGAGTCATTCAATGTCCACATTCCGGGTCACAGGATGACTGAATTCCAGAAGCAACAAATGTCTGCATTCTAGAATCGGAATGTGGCGGAATTCTAGAATTCACAGCACGGCGGAATTCTAAAGTCCTAAAATGCCTGCTATCCGGAAGTTAAGGTGTCCGACATACAGAATGCTACCACGTCAGAATTATACCATTCTGAAAGATTCTGGGATCTAGAATCAATGGAGGGCTGAGTTCCAGAATGTCAGGATGGCAAAACTCTAGAATCCTTGTGTGTCTGAACTCGAGAGTCATTCAATGTCCACATTCCAGAACTCTGGATGTCTGAATTATAGAAGCACCAAATGTCTGCATTCTAGAATCGGAATGTGGCCGAATTCTAGAATGCACAGCACGGCGGAATTCGAAAGTCCTAAAATGCCTGCTATCCGGAAGTTAAGGTGTCTGACATCAAGAATGCTACCAAGTCAGTATTATACCATTCTGAAAGATTCTGGGATCTAGAATCAATGGACGGCTGAGTTCCAGAATGTCAGGGTGGCAAAACTCTAGAATCCTTGCGTGTCTGAACTCGAGAGTCATTCAATGTCCACATTCCGGATCACAGGGTGTCAGAATTCCAGAAGCACCAAATGTCTGCATTCTAGAATCGGAATGTGTCAGAATTCTAGAATGCACAGCACGGCGGAATTCTAAAGTCCTAAAATGAATGCTATCCGGAAGTTAAGGTGTCTGACATCCAGAATGCTACCACGTCAGAATTATACCATTCTGAAAGATTCTGGGATCTAGAATCAATGGACGGCTGAGTTCCAGAATGTCAGGGTGGCAAAACTCTTGAATCCTTGTGAGTCTGAACTCGAGATTCATTCAATGTCCATATTCCAGAACTCTGGATGTCTGAATTATAGAAGCACCAAATGTCTGCATTCTAGAATCGGAATGTGGCGGAATTCTAGAATGCACAGCACGGCGGAATTCTAAAGTCCTAAAATGCCTGCTATCCGGAAGTTAAGGTGTCTGACATCAATAACGCTACCAAGTCAGAATTATAACATTCTGAAATATTCTGGGATCTAGAATCAATGGATGGCTGTGTTCCAGAATGTCAGGGTGGCAAAACTCTAGAATCCTTTCGTGTCTAAACTCGAGAGTCATTCAATGTCCACATTCCAGAACTCTGGATGTCTGAATTATAGAAGCACCAAATGTCTGCATTCTAGAATAGGAATGTGGCGGAATTCTAGAATGCACAGCACGGCGGAATTCGAAAGTCCTAAAATGCCGGCTATCCGGAAGTTAAGGTGTCTGACATCCAGAATGGTACCACATCAGAATTATACCATTCTGAAACATTCTGCGATCTAGAATCAATGGACGGGTGAATTCCAGAATGTCAGGGTGGCAAAACTCTAGAATCCTGGCTTGTCTGACCTCGAGAGTCATTCAATGTCCACATTCCAGAACTCTGGATGTCTGAATTATGGAATCACCAAATGTCCGCATTCTAGAATCGGAATGTGGCGGAATTCTAGAATGCACAGAACGGCGGAATTCTAAAGTCCTAAAATGCCTGCTATCCGGAATTTATGGTGTCTGACATCCAGAATGCTACCAGGTCAGAATTATACCATTCTGAAACATTCTGGGATCTAGAATCAATGGACGGCTGAGTTCCAGAATGCAAGGGTGGCAAAACTCTAGAATCCTTGCGTGTCTGAACTCGAGAGTCATTCAATGTCCACATTCCAGAACTCTGGATGTCTGAAATATAGAAGCACCAAATGTCTGCATTCTAGAATCAGAATGTGGCGGAATTCTAGAATGCACAGCACGGCGGAATTTTAAAGTCGTAAAATGCCTGCTATCCAGAAGTCAAGGTGTCTGACATCCAGAATGTTACTAGGTACGCATTCTACCGTTCTGAGAGATTCTGGGTTCTAGAATAAATGGATGTCAGAGTTCTGGAATGTCAGGTTGTTCAAACTCAAGAATACTTGCGTGTCTGAACTCGAGAGTCATTCAATGACCACATTCCGTATCACAGGGTGTCTGAATTCCAGAAGCACCAAATGTCTGCATTCTAGAATCGGAATGTGGCGGAATTCTAGAATGCACAGCACGGCGGAATTCGAAAGTCCTAAAATGCCTGCTATCCGGAAGTTAAGGTGTCTGACATCCAGAATGCTACCACGTCAGAATTATACCATTCTGATAGATTCTGGGATCTAGAATCAATGGACGGCTGAGTTCCAGAATGTCAGGGTGGCAAAACTCTAGAATCCTTGCGTGTCTGAACTCGAGACTCATTCAGTGTCCACATTCCAGAACTCTGGATGTCTGAAATATAGAAGCACCAAATGTCTGCATTCTAGAATCGGAATGTGGCGGAATTCTAGAATGCACAGCACGGCGGAATTCTAAAGTCCTAAAATGCCTACTAGCCTAAAGTTAAGGTGTCTGATGACCAGAATGTTACTAGGTCAGCATTCTACCGTTCTGAGAGATTCTGGGTTCTAGAATCAATGGATGTCAGAGTTCTGGAATGTCAGGTTGTTCAAACTCAAGAATACTTGCGTGTCTGAACTCGAGAGTCATTCAATGACCTCATTCCGTATCACAGGGTGTCTGAATTCCAGAAGCACCAAATGTCTGCATTCTAGAATCGGAATGTGGCGGAATTCTAGAATGCACAGCACGGCGGAATTCGAAAGTCCTAAAATGCCTGCTATCCGGAAGTTAAGGTGTCTGACATCCAGAATGCTACCACGTCAGAATTATACCATTCTGAAAGATTCTGGGATCTAGAATCAATGGACGGCTGAGTTCCAGAATGTCAGGGTGGCAAAACTCTAGAATCCTTGCGTGTCTGAACTCGAGATTCATTCAGTGTCCACATTCCAGAACTCTGGATGTCTGAATTGTAGAAGCACCAAATGTCTGCATTCTAGAATCGGAATGTGGCGGAATTCTAGAATGCACAGCACGGCGGAATTCTAAAGTCCTAAAATGCCTGCTATCCGGAAGTTAAGGTGTCTGACATCAAGAATGCTACCAAGTCAGAATTATAGCATTCTGAAAGATTCCGGGATCTAGAATCAATGGACGGCTGAGTTCCAGAATGTCAGGGTGCCAAAACTCTAGAATCCTTGCGTGTCTGAACTCGAGAGTCATTCAATGTCCACATTCCAGAACTCTGGATGTCTGAATTATAGAAGCACCAAATGTCTGCATTCTAGAATCGGAATGTGGCGGAATTCTAGAATGCACAGCACGGCGGAATTCTAAAGTCCTAAAATGCCTGCTATCCGGAAGTTAAGGTGTCTGACATCAAGAATGCTACCAAGTCAGAATTATAACATTCTGAAAGATTCTGGGATCTAGAATCAATGGAAGACTGAGTTCCAGAATGTCAGGGTGGCAAAACTCTAGAATCCTTGCGTGTCTGAACTCGAGAGTCATTCAATGTCCACATTCCAGAACTCTGTATGTCTGAATTATAGAAGCACCAAATGTCTGCATTCTAGAATCGGAATGTGGCGGAATTCTAGAATGCACAGCATGGCGGAATTCTAAAGTCCTAAAATGCCTACTAGCCGAAAGTTAAGGTGTCTGATGACCAGAATGTTACTAGGTCAGCATTCTACCGTTCTGAGAGATTCTGGGTTCTAGAATAAATGGATGTCAGAGTTCTGGAATGTCAGGTTGTTCAAACTCAAGAATACTTGCGTGTCTGAACTCGAGAGTCATTCAATGACCTCATTCCGTATCACAGGGTGTCTGAATTCCAGAAGCACCAAATGTCTGCATTCTAGAATCGGAATGTGGCGGAATTCTAGAATGCACAGCACGGCGGAATTCGAAAGTCCTAAAATGCCTGCTATCCGGAAGTTAAGGTGTCTGACATCCAGAATGCTACCACGTCAGAATTATACCATTCTGAAAGATTCTGGGATCTAGAATCAATGGACGGCTGAGTTCCAGAATGTCAGGGTGGCAAAACTCTAGAATCCTTGCGTGTCTGAACTCGAGATTCATTCAGTGTCCACATTCCAGAACTCTGGATGTCTGAATTGTAGAAGCACCAAATGTCTGCATTCTAGAATCGGAATGTGGCGGAATTCTAGAATGCACAGCACGGCGGAATTCTAAAATCCTAAAATGCCTGCTATCCGGATGTTAAGGTGTCTGACATCGAGAATGCTACCAAGTCAGAATTATACCATTCTGAAAGATTTTGGGATCTAGAATCAATGGACGGCTGAGTTCCAGAATGTCAGGGTGGCAAAACTCTAGAATCCTTGCGTGTCTGAACTCGAGAGTCATTCAATGTCCACATGCCAGAACTCTGGATGTCTGTATTATAGAAGCACCAAATGTCTGCATTCTAGAATCGGAATGTGGTGGAATTCAAGAATGCACAGCACGGCGGAATTCTAAAGTCCTAAAATGCCTGCTATCCGGAAGTTAAGGTTTCTGACATCAAGAATGCTACCAAGTCAGAATTATACCATTCTGAAAGATTCTGGGATCTAGAATCAATGGACGGCTGAGTTCCAGAATGCAAGGTTGGCAAAACTCTAGAATCCTTGCGTGTCTGAACTCGAGAGTCATTCAATGTCCACATTCCAGAACTCTGGATGTCTGAATTATAGAAGCACCAAATGTCTGCATTCTAAAATCGGAATGTGGCGGAATTCTAGAATGCACAGCACGGCGGAATTCTAAAGTCCTAAAATGCCTGCTATCCGGAAGTTAAGGTGTCTGACATCCAGAATGCTACCACGTCAGAATTATACCATTCTGAAAGATTCTGGGATCTAGAATCAATGGACGGCTGAGTTCCAGAATGTCAGGGTTTCCAAACTCTAGAATCCTTGCGTGTCTGAACTCGAGAGTCATTCAATGTCCACATTCCAGAACTCTGGATGTCTGAATTATAGAAGCACCAAATGTCTGCATTCTAGAATCGGGATGTGGCGGAATTCTAGAATGCACAGCACGGCGTAATTCTAAAGTCCTAAAATGCCTGCTATCTGGAAGTTAAGGTGTCTGACATCCAGAATGTTTCTAGGTCAGCATTCTACCGTTCAGAGAGATTCTGGGTTCTAGAATCAATGGACGGCAGAGATCTGGCATGTCAGGGTGTCCAAACTCTAGAATCCTTGCGTGTCTCAACTCGAGAGTCATTCAATGTCCACATTCCGGATCACAGGGTGTCTGAATTCCAGAAGCACAAAATGTCTGCATTCTAGAATCGGAATGTGGTAGAATTCAAGAATGCACAGCACGGCGGAATTCTAAAGTCCTAAAATGCCTGCTATCCGGAAGTTAAGGTGTCTGACATCCAGAATGGTACCACATCAGAATTATACCATTCTGAAAGATTCTGGGATCTAGAATCAATGGACGACTGAGTTCCAGAATGTAAGGGTGGCAAAACTCTAGAATCCTTGCGTGTCTGAACTCGAGAGTCATTCAATGTCCACATTCCAGAACTCTGGATGTCTGAATTATAGAAGCACCAAATGTCTGCATTCTAGAATCGGAATGTGGCGGAATTCTAGAATGCACAGCACGGCGGAATTCTAAAGTCCTAAAATGCCTGCTATCCGGAAGTTAAGGTGTCTGACATCCAGAATGTTTCTAGGTCAGCATTCTACAGTTCTGAGAGAGTCTGGGTTCTAGAATCAATGGACGGCAGAGATCTGGCATGTCAGGGTGTCCAAACTCTAGAATCCTTGCGTGTCTGAACTCGAGAGTCATTCAATGTCCACATTCCGGATCACAGGGTGTCTGAATTCCAGAAGCACCAAATGTCTGCATTCTAGAATCGGAATGTGGTAGAATTCAAGAATGCACAGCACGGCGGAATTCTAAAGTCCTAAAATGACTGCTATCCGGACGTTAAGGTGAGTGACATCCAGAATGGTACCACATCAGAATTATACCATTCTGAAAGATTCTGGGATCTAGAATCAATGGATGTCTGAGTTCCAGAATGCAAGGGTGGCAAAACTCTAGAATCCTTGCGTGTCTGAACTCGAGATTCATTCAGTGTCCACATTCCAGAACTCTGGATGTCTGAATTATAGAAGCACCAAATGTCTGCATTCTAGAATCGGGATGTGGCGGAATTCTAGAATGCACAGCACGGCGGAATTCTAAAGTCCTAAAATGCCTGCTATCCGGAAGTTAAGGTGTCTGACATCCAGAATGTTTCTAAGTCAGCATTCTACCGTTCAGAGAGATTCTGGGTTCTAGAATCAATGGACGGCAGAGATCTGGCATGTCAGGGTGTCCAAACTCTAGAATCCTTGCGTGTCTGAACTCGAGAGTCATTCAATGTCCACATTCCGGATTACAGGGTGTCTGAATTCCAGAAGCACCAAATGTCTGCATTCTAGAATCGGAATGTGGTAGAATTCAAGAATGCACAGCACGGCGGAATTCTAAAGTCCTAAAATGCCTGCTATCCGGAAGTTAAGGTGTCTGACATCCAGAATGGTACCACATCAGAATTATACCATTCTGAAAGATTCTGGGATCTAGAATCAATGGACGACAGAGTTCCAGAATGCAAGGGTGGCAAAACTCTAGAATCCTTGCGTGTCTGAACTCGAGAGTCATTCAATGTCCACATTCCAGAACTCTGGATGTCTGAATTATAGAAGCACCAAATGTCTGCATTGTAGAATCGTAATGTGGCGGAATTCTAGAATGCACAGCACGGCGGAATTCTAAAGTCCTAAAATGCCTGCTATCCGGAAGTTAAGGTGTCTGAAATCAAGAATGCTACCAAGTCAGAATTATACCATTCTGAAAGATTCTGGGATCTAGAATCAATGGACGGCTGAGTTCCAGAATGTCAGGGTTTCCAAACTCTAGAATCCTTGCGTGTCTGAACTCGAGAGTCATTCAATGTCCACATTCCAGAACTCTGGATGTCTGAATTATAGAAGCACCAAATGTCTGCATTCTAGAATCGGAATGTGGCGGAATTCTAGAATGCACAGCACGGCGGAATTCTAAAGTCCTAAAATGCCTGCTATCCGGAAGTTAAGGTGTCTGACATCCAGAATGTTTCTAGGTCAGCATTCTACAGTTCTGAGAGAGTCTGGGTTCTAGAATCAATGGACGGCAGAGATCTGGCATGTCAGGGTGTCCAAACTCTAGAATCCTTGCGTGTCTGAACTCGAGAGTCATTCAATGTCCACATTCCGGATCACAGGGTGACTGAATTACAGAAGCACCAAATGTCTGCATTCTAGAATCGGAATGTGGTAGAATTCAAGAATGCACAGCACGGCGGAATTCTAAAGTCCTAAAATGACTGCTATCCGGACGTTAAGGTGTGTGACATCCAGAATGGTACCACATCAGAATTATACCATTCTGAAAGATTCTGGGATCTAGAATCAATGGATGTCTGAGTTCCAGGATGCAAGGGTGGTAAAACTCTAGAATCCTTGCGTGTCTGAACTCGAGATTCATTCAGTGTCCACATTCCAGAACTCTGGATGTCTGAATTATAGAAGCACCAAATGTCTGCATTGTAGAATTGTAATGTGGCGGAATTCTAGAATGCACAGCACGGCGGAATACTAAAGTCCTAAAATGCCTACTATCCGAAAGTTGAGGTGTCTGATGACCAGAATGTTACTAGGTCAGCATTCTACCGTTCTGAGAGATTCTGGGTTCTAGAATAAATGGATGTCAGAGTTCTGGAATGTCAGGTTGTTCAAACTCAAGAATACTTGCGTGTCTGAACTCGAGAGTCATTCAATGACCACATTCCGTATCACAGGGTGTCTGAATTCCAGAAGCACCAAATGTCTGCATTCTAGAATCGGAATGTGGCGGAATTCTAGAATGCACAGCACGGCGGAATTCTAAAGTCCTAAAATGCCTGCTATCCGGAAGTTAAGGTGTCTGACATCCAGAATGCTACCACGTCAGAATTATACCATTCTGAAAGATTCTGGGATCTAGAATCAATGGACGGCTGAGTTCCAGAATGTCAGGGTGGCAAAACTCTAGAATCCTTGCGTGTCTGAACTCGAGATTCATTCAGTGTCCACATTCCAGAACTCTGGATGTCTGAATTGTAGAAGCACCAAATGTCTGCATTCTAGAATCGGAATGTGGCGGAATTCTAGAATGCACAGCACGGCGGAATTCTAAAATCCTAAAATGCTTGCTATCCGGAAGGTAAGGTGTCTGACATCGAGAATGCTACCAAGTCAGAATTATACCATTCTGAAAGATTCTGGGATCTAGAATCAATGGACGGCTGAGTTCCAGAATGTCAGGGTGGCGAAACTCTAGAATCCTTGCGTGTCTGAACTCGAGAGTCATTCAATGTCCACATTCCAGAACTCTGGATGTCTGAATTATAGAAGCACCAAATGTCTGCATTCTAGAATCGGAATGTGGCGGAATTCTAGAATGCACAGCACGGCGGAATTCTAAAGTCCTAAAATGCCTGCTATCCGGAAGGTAAGGTGTCTGACATCAAGAATGCTACCAAGTCAGAATTATACCATTCTGAAAGATTCTGGGATCTAGAATCAATGGACGGCTGAGTTCCAGAATGTCAGGGATTCCAAACTCTAGAATCCTTGCGTGTCTGAACTCGAGAGTCATTCAATGTCCACATTCCAGAACTCTGGATGTCTGAATTATAGAAGCACCAAATGTCTGCATTCTAGAATCGGAATGTGGCGGAATTCTAGAATGCACAGCACGGCGGAATTCTAAATTCCTAAAATGCCTGCTATCCGGAAGTTAAGGTGTCTGACATCCAGAATGTTTCTAGGTCAGCATTCTACCGTTCTGAGAGATTCTGGGTTCTAGAATCAATGGACGGCAGAGATCTGGCATGTCAGGGTGTCCAAACTCTAGAATCCTTGCGTGTGTGAACTCGAGAGTCATTCAATGTCCACATTCCGGATCACAGGGTGTCTGAATTCCAGAAGCACCAAATGTCTGCATTCTAGAATCGGAATGTGGTAGAATTCTAGAATGCACAGCACGGCGTAATTCGAAAGTCCTAAAATGCCGGCTATCCGGAAGTTAAGGTGTCTGACATCCAGAATGGTACCACATCAGAATTATACCATTCTGAAACATTCTGCGATCTAGAATCAATGGACGGGTGAGTTCCAGAATGTCAGGTTGGCAAAACTCTAGAATCCTGGCTTGTCTGAACTCGAGAGTCATTCAATGTCCACATTCCAGAACTCTGGATGTCTGAAATATAGAAGCAACAAATATCTGCATTCTTGAATTGGAATGTGGTGAAATTCTAGAATGCACAGCACGGCAGAATTCTAAAGTCCTAAAATGCCTGCTATTCGGAAGTTAAGGTGTCTGACATCCAGAATGTTACTAGGTCAAAATTCAACCGTTCTGTGAGATTCTGGTTTCTAGAATCAATGGACGGCAGAGTTCTGGAATGTCAGGTTGTCCAAACTCTAGAATCCTTCTGTGTCTGAACTCGTGAATCATTCAATGTCCACATTCCGGATCACAGGGTGACTGAATTCCAGAAGCACCAAATGTCTTCATTCTAGAATCGGAAATGCGGCGGAATTCTAGAATGCACAGCACGGCAGAATTCTAAAGTCCTAAAATGCCTGATATTCGGAAGTTAAGGAGTCTGACATCCAGAATGTTACTAGGTCAGCATTCTACTGTTCTGAGAGATTCTGGGTTCTAGAATCAATGGACGGCAGAGTTCCGGAATGTCAGGGTGTCCAAACTCTAGAATCCTTCCGTGTCTGATCTCGTGAGTCATTCAATGTCCACATTCCAGATCAAAGGGTGTCTGAATTCCAGAAGCACCAAATGTGTGCATTCTAGAATCGGAATGTGGCGGAATTCTAGAATGCACAGCACGGCGGAATTCTAAAGTCCTAAAATGCCTACTAGCTGAAAGTTAAGGTGTCTGATGACCAGAATGTTACTAGGTCAGCATTCTGCCGTTCTGAGAGATTCTAGGTTCTAGAATCAATTGACGGCAGAGTTCTGGAATGTCAGGGTGTCCAAACTCTAGAATCCATGAGTGTTTGAACTCGAGAGTCATTCAATTTCCATATTCCGCGTCACAGGGTGACTGAATTCCAGAAGCACCAAATGTCTGCATTCTAGAATCGGAATGTGGCGGAATTCCAGAATGCACAGCACGGCGGAATTCGAAAGTCCTAAAATGCCTGCTATCCGGAAGTTAAGGTGTCTGACATCCAGAATGCTACCACGTCAGAATTATACCATTCTGATAGATTCTGGGATCTAGAATCAATGGACGGCTGAGTTCCAGAATGTCAGGGTGGCAAAACTCTAGAATCCTTGCGTGTCTGAACTCGAGACTCATTCAGTGTCCACATTCCAGAACTCTGGATATCTGAAATGTAGAAGCACCAAATGTCTGCATTCTAGAATCGGAATGTGGCGGAATTCTAGAATGCACAGCACGGCGGGATTCTAAAGTCCTAAAATGCCTGCTATCCGGAAGTTAAGGTGTCTGACATCAAGAATGCTACCAAGTCAGAATTATACCATTCTGAAACATTCTGGGATCTAGAATCAATGGAGGGCTGAGTTCCAGAATGTCAGGGCGGCAAAACTCTAGAATCCTTGCGTGTCTGAACTCGAGAGTCATTCAATGTCCACATTCCAGAACTTTGGATGTCTGAATTATAGATGCACCAAATGTCTGCATTCTAGAATCGGAATGTGGCGGAATTCTAGAATGCACAGCACGGCGGAATTCTAAAGTCCTAAAATGCCTGCTATCCGGAAATTAAGGTGTCTGACATCAAGAATGCTACCAAGTCAGAATTATAACATTCTGAAAGATTCTGGGATCTAGAATCAATGGAAGGCTGAGTTCCAGAATGTCAGGGTGGCAAAACTCTAGAATCCTTGCGTGTCTGAACTCGAGAGTCATTCAATGTCCACATTCCAGAAGTCTGGATGTCTGAATTATAGAAGCACCAAATGTCTGCATTCTAGAATCGGAATGTGGCGGAATTCTAGAATGCACAGCACGGCGGAATTCTAAAGTCCTAAAATGCCTGCTATCCGGAAGGTAAGGTGTCTGACATCAAGAATGCTACCAAGTCAGAATTATACCATTCTGAAAGATTCTGGGATCTAGAATCAGTGGACGACTGAGTTCCAGAATGTCAGGGTTTCCAAACTCTAGAATCCTTGCGTGTCTGAACTCGAGAGTCATTCAATGTCCACATTCCAGAACTCTGGATGTCTGAATTATAGAAGCACCAAATGTCTGCATTCTAGAATCGGAATGTGGCGGAATTCTAGAATGCACAGCACGGCGGAATTCTAAAGTCCTAAAATGCCTGCTATCCGGAAGTTAAGGTGTCTGACATCCAGAATGTTTCTAGGTCAGCATTCTACCGTTCAGAGAGATTCTGGGTTCTAGAATCAATGGACGGCAGAGATCTGGCATGTCAGGGTGTCCAAACTCTAGAATACTTGCGTGTGTGAACTCGAGAGTCATTCAATGTCCACATTCCGGATCACAGGGTGTCTGAATTCCAGAAGAACCAAATGTCTGCATTCTAGAATCGGAATGTGGTAGAATTCTAGAATGCACAGCACGGCGTAATTCGAAAGTCCTAAAATGCCGGCTATCCGGAAGTTAAGGTGTCTGACATCCAGAATGGTACCACATCAGAATTATAAAATTCTGAAACATTCTGCGATCTAGAATCAATGGACGGGTGAGTTCCAGAATGTCAGGGTGGCAAAACTCTAGAATCCTGGCTTGTCTGAACTCGAGAGTCATTCAATGTCCACATTCCAGAACTCTGGATGTCTGAAATATAGAAGCAACAAATGTCTGCATTCTTGAATCGGAATGTGGTGGAATTCTAGAATGCACAGCACGGCAGAATTCTAAAGTCCTAAAATGCCTGCTATTCGGAAGTTAAGGTGTCTGACATCCAGAATGTTACTAGGTCAGAATTCAACCGTTCTGTGAGATTCTGGTTTCTAGAATCAATGGACGGCAGAGTTCTGGAATGTCAGGTTGTCCAAACTCTAGAATCCTTCTGTGTCTGAACTCGTGAATCATTCAATGTCCACATTCCGGATCACAGGGTGACTGAATTCCAGAAGCACCAAATGTCTTCATTCTAGAATCGGAATGCGGCGGAATTCTAGAATGCACAGCACGGCAGAATTCTAAAGTCCTAAAATGCCTGATATTCGGAAGTTAAGGAGTCTGACATCCAGAATGTTACTAGGTCAGCATTCTACTGTTCTGAGAGATTCTGGGTTCTAGATTCAATGGACGGCAGAGTTCCGGAATGTCAGGGTGTCCAAACTCTAGAATCCTTCCGTGTCTGATCTCGTGAGTCATTCAATGTCCACATTCCAGATCAAAGGGTGTCTGAATTCCAGAAGCACCAAATGTCTGCATTCTAGAATCGGAATATGGCGGAATTCTAGAATGCACAGCACGGCGGAATTCTAAAGTCCTAAAATGCCTACTAGCTGAAAGTTAAGGTGTCTGATGACCAGAATGCTACTAGGTCAGCATTCTGCCGTTCTGAGAGATTCTAGGTTCTAGAATCAATTGACGGCAGAGTTCTGGAATGTCAGGGTGTCCAAACTCTAGAATCCATGAGTGTTTGAACTCGAGAGTCATTCAATTACCATATTCCGGGTCACAGGGTGACTCAATTCCAGAAGCACCAAATGTCTGCATTCTAGAATCGGAATGTGGCGGAATTCTAGAATGCACAGCACGGCGGAATTCTAAAGTCCTAAAATGCCTACTAGCCGATAGTTAAGGTGTCTGATGACCAGTATGTTACTAGGTCAGCATTCTACCGTTCTGAGAGATTCTGGGTTCTAGAATCAATGGACGGCAGAGATCTGGAATATCAGTGTGTCCAAACTCTAGAATCCTTGCATGTCTGAACTCGAGAGTCATTCAATGTCCACATTCCGGGTCACAGGGTGTCTGAATTCCAGAAGAACCAAATGTCTGCATTCTAGAATCGGAATGTGGCGGAATTCTAGAATGCAAAACACGGCGGAATTCTAAAGTCCTAAAATGCCTGCTATCCGGAATTTAAGGTGTCTGACATCCAGAATGCTACCACGTCAGAATTATACCATTCTGAAACATTCTGGGATCTAGAATCAATGGACGGCTGAGTTCCAGAATGTCAGGGTGGCAAAACTCTAGAATCCTTGCGTGTCTGAACTCGAGAGTCATTCAATGTCCACATTCCAGAACTCTGGTTGTCTGAATAATAGAAGCACCAAATGTCTGCATTCTAGAATCGGAATGTGGCGGAATCCTAGAACGCACTGAACGGTGGAATTCTAAAGTCCTAAAATGCCTGCTATCCGGAAGTTAAGGTGTCTGATATCCAGAATGCTACCACGTCAGAATTATACCATTCTGAAACATTCTTGGATCTAGAATCAATGGACGGCTGAGCTCCAGAATGTCAGGGTTTCCAAACTCTAGAATCCTTGCGTGTCTGAACTCGAGAGTCATTCAATGTCCACATTCCGGGTCACAGGATGACTGAATTCCAGAAGCACCAAATGTCTGCATTCTAGAATCGGAATGTGGTAGAATTCTAGAATGCACAGCACGGCGTAATTCGAAAGTCCTAAAATGCCGGCTATACGGAAGTTAAGGTGTCTGACATCCAGAATGGTACCACATCAGAATTATACCATTCTGAAACATTCTGCGATCTAGAATCAATGGACGGGTGAGTTCCAGAATGTCAGGGTGGCAAAACTCTAGAATCCTGGCTTGTCTGAACTCGAGAGTCATTCAATGTCCACATTCCAGAACTCTGGATGTCTGAATTATGGAAGCACCAAATGTCTGCATTCTAGAATCGGAATGTGGCGGAATTCTAGAATGCACAGCACGGCGGAATTCTAAAGTCCTAAAATGCCTGCTATCCGGAATTTATGGTGTCTGACATCCAGAATGCTACCACGTCAGAATTATACCATTCTGAAACATTCTGGGATCTAGAATCAATGGACGGCTGAGTTCCAGAACGCAAGGGTGGCAAAACTCTAGAATCCTTGCGTGTCTGAACTCGAGAGTCATTCAATGTCCACATTCCAGAACTCTGGATGTCTGAAATATAGAAGCACCAAATGTCTGCATTCAAGAATCGGAATGTGGCGGAATTCTAGAATGCACAGCACGGCGGAATTTTAAAGTCGTAAAATGCCTGCTATCCAGAAGTCAAGGTGTCTGACATCCAGAATGTTACTAGGTCCGCATTCTACCGTTCTGAGAGATTCCGGTTTCTAGAACCAATGGATGGCAGAGTTCTGGAATGTCAGGGTGTTCAAACTCAAGAATACTTGCGTGTCTGAACTCGAGAGTCATTCAATGTCCACATTCCGGATCACAGGGTGTCAGAATACCAGAAGCACCAAATGTCTGCATTCTAGAATCGGAATGTGGCGGAATTCTAGAATACATAGCACGGCGGTATTCGAAAGTCCTAAAATGCCTGCTATTCGGAAGTTAAGGTGTCTGACATCCAGAATGCTACCACGTCAGAATTATACCATTCTGAAAGATTCTGGGATCTAGAATCAATGGACGGCCGAGTTCCAGAATGTCCGGGTTTCCAAACTCTAGAATCCTTGCGTGTCTGAACTCGAGAGTCATTCAATGTCCACATTCCAGAACTCTGGATGTCTGAAATATAGAAGCACCAAATGTCTGCATTCCTGAATCGGAATGTGGTGGAATTCTAGAATGCACAGCACGGCAGAATTCTAAAGTCCTAAAATGCCTGCTATTCGGAAGTTAAGGTGTCTGACATCCAGAATGTTACTAGGTCATCATTCTATCGTTCTGTGAGATTCTGGGTTCTAGAATCAATGGACGGCAGAGTTCTGAAATGTCAGGGTGTCCAAACTCTAGAATCCTTCCGTGTCTGAACTCGTGAGTCATTCAATGTCCACATACCGGATCACAGGGTGTCTGAATTCCAGAAGCACCAAATGTCTGCATTCTAGAATCGGAATGTGGCAGAATTCTAGAATGCACAGCACGGCGGAATTCTAAAGTCCTAAAATGCCTACTAGCCGATAGTTAAGGTGTCTGATGACCAGTATGTTACTAGGTCAGCATTCTACCGTTCTGAGAGATTCTGGGTTCTAGAATCAATGGACGGCAGAGATCTGGAATATCAGTGTGTCCAAACTCTAGAATCTTTGCATGTCTGAACTCGAGAGTCATTCAATGTCCACATTCCGGGTCACAGGGTGTCTGAATTCCAGAAGAACCAAATGTCTGCATTCTAGAATCGGAATGTGGCGGAATTCTAGAATGCAAAACACGGCGGAATTCTAAAGTCCTAAAATGCCTGCTATCCGGAATTTAAGGTGTCTGACATCCAGAATGCTACCACGTCAGAATTATACCATTCTGAAACATTCTGGGATCTAGAATCAATGGACGGCTGAGTTCCAGAATGTCAGGGTGGCAAAACTCTAGAATCCTTGCGTGTCTGAACTCGAGAGTCATTCAATGTCCACATTCCAGAACTCTGGATGTCTGAATAATAGAAGCACCAAATGTCTGCATTCTAGAATCGGAATGTGGCGGAATCCTAGAACGCACTGAACGGCGGAATTCTAAAGTCCTAAAATGCCTGCTATCCGGAAGTTAAGGTGTCTGACATCCAGAATGCTACCACGTCAGAATTATACCATTCTGAAACATTCTGGGATCTAGAATCAATGGACGGCTAGTTCCAGAATGTCAGGGTTTCCAAACTCTAGAATCCTTGCGTGTCTGAACTCGAGAGTCATTCAATGTCCACATTCCGGGTCACAGGATGACTGAATTCCAGAAGCACCAAATGTCTGCATTCTAGAATCGGAATGTGGCGGAATTCTAGAATGCACAACACGGCGGAATTCTAAAGTCCTAAAATGCCTGCTATCCGGAATTTAAGGTGTCTGACATCCAGAATGCTACCACGTCAGAATTATACCATTCTGAAACATTCTGGGATCTAGAATCAATGGACGGCTGAGTTCCAGAATGTCAGGGTGGCAAAACTCTAGAATCCTTGCGTGTCTGAACTCGAGAGTCATTCAATGTCCACATTCCAGAACTCTGGATGTCTGAATAATAGAAGCACCAAATGTCTGCATTCTAGAATCGGAATGTGGCGGAATTCTAGAACGCACAGCACGGCGGAATTCTAAAGTCCTAAAATGCCTGCTATCCGGAAGTTAAGGTGTCAGACATACAGAATGCTACCACGTCAGAATTATACCATTCTGAAACATTCTTGGATCTAGAATCAATGGACGGCTGAGTTCCAGAATGTCAGGGTTTCCAAACTCTAGAATCCTTGCGTGTCTGAACTCGAGAGTCATTCAATGTCCACATTCCGGGTCACAGGATGACTGAATTCCAGAAGCACCAAATGTCTGCATTCTAGAATCGGAATGTGGTAGAATTCTAGAATGCACAGCACGGCGTAATTCGAAAGTCCTAAAATGCCGGCTATACGGAAGTTAAGGTGTCTGACATCCAGAATGGTACCACATCAGAATTATACCATTCTGAAACATTCTGCGATCTAGAATCAATGGACGGATGAGTTCCAGAATGTCAGGGTGGCAAAACTCTAGAATCCTGGCTTGTCTGATCTCGAGAGTCATTCAATGTCCACATTCCAGAACTCTGGATGTCTGAATTATGGAAGCACCAAATGTCTGCATTCTAGAATCGGAATGTGGCGGAATCCTTGAATGCACAGCACGGCGGAATTCTAAAGTCCTAAAATGCCTGCTATCCGGAATTTATGGTGTCTGACATCCAGAATGCTACCACGTCAGAATTATACCATTCTGAAACATTCTGGGATCTAGAATCAATGGACGGCTGAGTTCCAGAATGCAAGGGTGGCAAAACTCTAGAATCCTTGCGTGTCTGAACTCGAGAGTCATTCAATGTCCACATTCCAGAACTCTGGATGTCTGAAATATAGAAGCACCAAATGTCTGCATTCTAGAATCAGAATGTGGCGGAATTCTAGAATGCACAGCACGGCGGAATTTTAAAGTCGTAAAATGCCTGCTATCCAGAAGTCAAGGTGTCTGACATCCAGAATGTTACTAGGTCCGCTTTCTACCGTTCTGAGAGATTCCGGTTTCTAGAATCAATGGATGGCAGAGTTCTGGAATGTCAGGGTGTTCAAACTCAAGAATACTTGCGTGTCTGAACTCGAGAGTCATTCAATGTCCACATTCCGGATCACAGGGTGTCCGAATACCAGAAGAACCAAATGTCTGCATTCTAGAATCGGAATGTGGCGGAATTCTAGAATGCATAGCACGGCGGTATTCGAAAGTCCAAAAATGCCTGCTATTCGGAAGTTAAGGTGTCTGACATCCAGAATGCTACCACGTCAGAATTATACCATTCTGAAAGATTCTGGGATCTAGAATCAATGGACGGCCGAGTTCCAGAATGTCCGGGTTTCCAAACTCTAGAATCCTTGCGTGTCTGAACTCGAGAGTCATTCAATGTCCACATTCCAGAACTCTGGATGTCTGAAATATAGAAGCACCAAATGTCTGCATTCTTGAATCGGAATGTGGTGGAATTCTAGAATGCACAGCACGGCAGAATTCTAAAGTCCTAAAATGCCTGCTATTCGGAAGTTAAGGTGTCTGACATCCAGAATGTTACTAGGTCATCATTCTATCGTTCTGTGAGATTCTGGGTTCTAGAATCAATGGACGGCAGAGTTCTGAAATGTCAGGGTGTCCAAACTCTAGAATCCTTCCGTGTCTGAACTCGTGAGTCATTCAATGTCCACATTCCAGATCACAGGGTGTCTGAATTCCAGAAGCACCAAATGTCTGCATTCTAGAATCGGAATGTGGCGGAATTCTAGAATGCACAGCACGGCAGAATTCTAAAGTCCTAAAATGCCTGATATTCGGAAGTTAAGGAGTCTGACATCCAGAATGTTACTAGGTCAGCATTCTACCGTTCTGAGAGATTCTGGGTTCTAGAATCAATGGACGGCAGAGATCTGGAATATCAGTGTGTCCAAACTCTAGAATCCTTGCATGTCTGAACTCGAGAGTCATTCAATGTCCACATTCCGGGTCACAGGGTGTCTGAATTCCAGAAGAACCAAATGTCTGCATTCTAGAATCGGAATGTGGCGGAATTCTAGAATGCAAAACACGGCGGAATTCTAAAGTCCTAAAATGCCTGCTATCCGGAAGTTAAGGTGTCTGACATCCAGAATGCTACCACGTCAGAATTATACCATTCTGAAACATTCTGGGATCTAGAATCAATGGACGGCTGAGTTCCAGAATGTCAGGGTGGCAAAACTCTAGAATCCTTGCGTGTCTGAACTCGAGAGTCATTCAATGTCCACATTCCAGAACTCTGGATGTCTGAATAATAGAAGCACCAAATGTCTGCATTCTAGAATCGGAATGTGGCGGAATCCTAGAACGCACTGAACGGCGGAATTCTAAAGTCCTAAAATGCCTGCTATCCGGAAGTTAAGGTGTCTGACATCCAGAATGCTACCACGTCAGAATTATACCATTCTGAAACATTCTTGGATCTAGAATCAATGGACGGCTGAGTTCCAGAATGTCAGGGTTTCCAAACTCTAGAATCCTTGCGTGTCTGAACTCGAGAGTCATTCAATGTCCACATTCCGGGTCACAGGATGACTGAATTCCAGAAGCACCAAATGTCTGCATTCTAGAATCGGAATGTGGTAGAATTCTAGAATGCACAGCACGGCGGAATTCGAAAGTCCTAAAATGCCTGCTATCCGGAAGTTAAGGTATCTGACATCCAGAATGCTACCACGTCAGAATTATACCATTCTGATAGATTCTGGGATCTAGAATCAATGGACGGCTGAGTTCCAGAATGTCATGGTGGCAAAACTCTAGAATCCTTGCGTGTCTGAACTTGAGACTCATTCAGTGTCCACATTCCAGAACTCTGGATGTCTGAAATATAGAAGCACCAAATGTCTGCATTCTAGAATCGGAATGTGGCGGAATTCTAGAATGCACAGCACGGCGGGATTCTAAAGTCCTAAAATGCCTTCTATCCGGAAGTTAAGGTGTCTGACATCAAGAATGCTACCAAGTCAGAATTATACCATTCTGAAAGATTCCGGGATCTAGAATCAATGGACGGCTGAGTTCCAGAATGTCAGGGTGGCAAAACTCTAGAATCCTTGCGTGTCTGAACTCGAGAGTCATTCAATGTCCACATTCCAGAACTCTGGATGTCTGAATTATAGAAGCACCAAATGTCTGCATTCTAGAATCGGAATGTGGCGGAATTCTAGAATGCACAGCACGGTGGAATTCTAACGTCCTAAAATGCCTGCTATCCGGAAGTTAAGGTGTCTGACATCAAGAATGCTACCAAGTCAGAATTATAACATTCTGAAAGATTCTGGGATCTAGAATCAATGGAAGGCTGAGTTCCAGAATGTCAGGGTGGCAAAACTCTAGAATCCTTGCGTGTCTGAACTCGAGAGTCATTCAATGTCAACATTCCAGAACTCTGGATGTCTGAATTATAGAAGCACCAAATGTCTGCATTCTAGAATCGGAATGTGGCGGAATTCTAGAATGCACAGCACGGCGGAATTCTAAAGTCCTAAAATGCCTACTAGCCGAAAGTTAAGGTGTCTGATGACCAGTATGTTACTAGGTCAGCATTCTATCGTTCTGAGAGATTCTGGGTTCTAGAATCAATGGACGGCAGAGATCTGGAATGTCAGTGTGTCCAAACTCTAGAATCCTTGCGTGTCTGAACTCGAGAGTCATTCAATGTCCACATTCCGGATCACAGGGTGTCTGAATTCCAGAAGCACCAAATGTCTGCATTCTAGAATCGGAATGTGGTAGAATTCTAGAATGCACAACACGGTGGAATTCTAAAGTCCTAAAATGCCTGCTATCCGGAAGTTAAGGTGTCTGACATCAAGAATGCTACCAAGTCAGAATTATACCATTCTGAAACATTCTGGGATCTAGAATCAATGGACGGGTGAGTTCAAGAATGTCAGGGTGGCAAAACTCTAGAATCCTGGCATGTCTGAACTCGAGGGTCATTCAATGTCCACATTCCAGAACTCTGGATGTCTGAATTATAGAAGCACCAAATGTCTGCATTCTAGAATCGGAATGTGGCGGAATTCTAGAATGCACAGCACGGCGGAATTCTAAAGTCCTAAAATGCCTGCTATCCGGAAGTTAAGGTGTCTGACATCCAGAATGTTACTAAGCCAGCATTATACCGTTCTGAGAGATTCTGGGTTCTAGAATCAATGGACGGCAGAGATCAGGCAGGTCAGGGTGTCCAAACTCTAGAATCCTTGAGTGTTTGAACTCGAGAGTCATTCAATGTCCACATTCCGGGTCACAGGATGACTGAATTCCAGAAGCACCAAATGTCTGCATTCTAGAATCGGAATGTGGCGGAATTCTAGAATGCACATCACGGCGGAATTCTAAAGTCCTAAAATGCCTGCTATCCGGAATTTAAGGTGTCTGACATCCAGAATGCTACCACGTCAGAATTATACCATTCTGAAACATTCTGGGATCTAGAATCAATGGACGGCTGAGTTCCAGAATGTCAGGGTGGCAAAACTCTAGAATCCTTGCGTGTCTGAACTCGAGAGTCATTCAATGTCCACATTCCAGAACTCTGGATGTCTGAATAATAGAAGCACCAAATGTCTGCATTCTAGAATCGGAATGTGGCGGAATTCCAGAACGCACAGCACGGCGGAATTCTAAAGTCCTAAAATGCCTGCTATCAGGAAGTTAAGGTGTCTGACATACAGAATGCTACCACGTCAGAATTATACCATTCTGAAACATTCTTGGATCTAGAATCAATGGACGGCTGAGTTCCAGAATGTCAGGGTTTCCAAACTCTAGAATCCTTGCGTGTCTGAACTCGAGAGTCATTCAATGTCCACATTCCGGGTCACAGGATGACTGAATTCCAGAAGCACCAAATGTCTGCATTCTAGAATCGGAATGTGGTAGAATTCTAGAATGCACAGCACGGCGTAATTCGAAAGTCCTAAAATGCCGGCTATACGGAAGTTAAGGTGTCTGACATCCAGAATGGTACCACATCAGAATTATACCATTCTGAAACATTCTGCGATCTAGAATCAATGGACGGATGAGTTCCAGAATGTCAGGGTGACAAAACTCTAGAATCCTGGCTTGTCTGATCTCGAGAGTCATTCAATGTCCACATTCCAGAACTCTGGATGTCTGAATTATGGAAGCACCAAATGTCTGCATTCTAGAATCGGAATGTGGCGGAATTCTTGAATGCACAGCACGGCGGAATTCTAAAGTCCTAAAATGCCTGCTATCCGGAATTTATGGTGTCTGACATCCAGAATGCTACCACGTCAGAATTATACCATTCTGAAACATTCTGGGATCTAGAATCAATGGACGGCTGAGTTCCAGAATGCAAGGGTGGCAAAACTCTAGAATCCTTGCGTGTCTGAACTCGAGAGTCATTCAATGTCCACATTCCAGAACTCTGGATGTCTGAAATATAGAAGCACCAAATGTCTGCATTCTAGAATCAGAATGTGGCGGAATTCTAGAATGCACAGCACGGCGGAATTTTAAAGTCGTAAAATGCCTGCTATCCAGAAGTCAAGGTGTCTGACATCCAGAATGTTACTAGGTCCGCTTTCTACCGTTCTGAGAGATTCCGGTTTCTAGAATCAATGGATGGCAGAGTTCTGGAATGTCAGGGTGTTCAAACTCAAGAATACTTGCGTGTCTGAACTCGAGAGTCATTCAATGTCCACATTCCGGATCACAGGGTGTCCGAATACCAGAAGCACCAAATGTCTGCATTCTAGAATCGGAATGTGGCGGAATTCTAGAATGCATAGCACGGCGGTATTCGGAAGTCCAAAAATGCCTGCTATTCGGAAGTTAAGGTGTCTGACATCCAGAATGCTACCACGTCAGAATTATACCATTCTGAAAGATTCTGGGATCTAGAATCAATGGACGGCCGAGTTCCAGAATGTCCGGGTTTCCAAACTCTAGAATCCTTGCGTGTCTGAACTCGAGAGTCATTCAATGTCCACATTCCAGAACTCTGGATGTCTGAATTATAGAAGCACCAAATGTCTGCATTCTAGAATCGGAATGTGGCGGAATTCTAGAATGCACAGCACGGCGGAATTCTAAAGTCCTAAAATGCCTACTAGCCGAAAGTTAAGGTGTCTGATGACCAGTATGTTACTAGGTCAGCATTCTACCGTTCTGAGAGATTCTGGGTTCTAGAATCAATGGACGGCAGAGATCTGGAATGTCAGTGTGTCCAAACTCTAGAATCCTTGCGTGTCTGAACTCGAGAGTCATTCAATGTCCACATTCCGGATCACAGGGTGTCTGAATTCCAGAAGCACCAAATGTCTGCATTCTAGAATCGGAATGTGGTAGAATTCTAGAATGCACAACACGGTGGAATTCTAAAGTCCTAAAATGCCTGCTATGCGGAAGTTAAGGTGTCTGACATCAAGAATGCTACCAAGTCAGAATTATACCATTCTGAAACATTCTGGGATCTAGAATCAATGGACGGGTGAGTTCAAGAATTTCAGGTTGGCAAAACTCTAGAATCCTGGCATGTCTGAACTCGAGGGTCATTCAATGTCCACATTCCAGAACTCTGGATGTCTGAATTATAGAAGCACCAAATGTCTGCATTCTAGAATCGGAATGTGGCGGAATTCTAGAATGCACAGCACGGCGGAATTCTAAAGTCCTAAAATGCCTGCTATCCGGAAGTTAAGGTGTCTGACATCCAGAATGTTACTAAGCCAGCATTATACCGTTCTGAGAGATTCTGGGTTCTAGAATCAATGGACGGCAGAGATCTGGAATATCAGTGTGTCCAAACTCTAGAATCCATGCATGTCTGAACTCGAGAGTCATTCAATGTCCACATTCCGGGTCACAGGATGACTGAATTCCAGAAGCACCAAATGTCTGCATTCTAGAATCGGAATGTGGCGGAATTCTAGAATGCACAACACGGCGGAATTCTACAGTCCTAAAATGCCTGCTATCCGGAATTTAAGGTGTCTGACATCCAGAATGCTACCACGTCAGAATTATACCATTCTGAAACATTCTGGGATCTAGAATCAATGGACGGCTGAGTTCCAGAATGTCAGGGTGGCAAAACTCTAGAATCCTTGCGTGTCTGAACTCGAGAGTCATTCAATGTCCACATTCCAGAACTCTGGATGTCTGAATAATAGAAGCACCAAATGTCTGCATTCTAGAATCGGAATGTGGCGGAATTCTAGAACGCACAGCACGGCGGAATTCTAAAGTCCTAAAATGCCTGCTATCCGGAAGTTAAGGTGTCTGACATACAGAATGCTACCACGTCAGAATTATACCATTCTGAAACATTCTTGGATCTAGAATCAATGGACGGCTGAGTTCCAGAATGTCAGGGTTTCCAAACTCTAGAATCCTTGCGTGTCTGAACTCGAGAGTCATTCAATGTCCACATTCCGGGTCACAGGATGACTGAATTCCAGAAGCACCAAATGTCTGCATTCTAGAATCGGAATGTGGTAGAATTCTAGAATGCACAGCACGGCGTAATTCGAAAGTCCTAAAATGCCGGCTATACGGAAGTTAAGGTGTCTGACATCCAGAATGGTACCACATCAGAATTATACCATTCTGAAACATTCTGCGATCTAGAATCAATGGACGGATGAGTTCCAGAATGTCAGGGTGGCAAAACTCTAGAATCCTGGCTTGTCTGATCTCGAGAGTCATTCAATGTCCACATTCCAGAACTCTGGATGTCTGAATTATGGAAGCACCAAATGTCTGCATTCTAGAATCGGAATGTGGTGGAATTCTTGAATGCACAGCACGGCGGAATTCTAAAGTCCTAAAATGCCTGCTATCCGGAATTTATGGTGTCTGACATCCAGAATGCTACCACGTCAGAATTATACCATTCTGAAACATTCTGGGATCTAGAATCAATGGACGGCTGAGTTCCAGAATGGAAGGGTGGCAAAACTCTAGAATCCTTGCGTGTCTGAACTCGAGAGTCATTCAATGTCCACATTCAAGAACTCTGGATGTCTGAAATATAGAAGCACCAAATGTCTGCATTCTAGAATCAGAATGTGGCGGAATTCTAGAATGCACAGCACGGCGGAATTTTAAAGTCGTAAAATGCCTGCTATCCAGAAGTCAAGGTGTCTGACATCCAGAATGTTACTAGGTCCGCTTTCTACCGTTCTGAGAGATTCCGGTTTCTAGAATCAATGGATGGCAGAGTTCTGGAATGTCAGGGTGTTCAAACTCAAGAATACTTGCGTGTCTGAACTCGAGAGTCATTCAATGTCCACATTCCGGATCACAGGGTGTCCGAATACCAGAAGCACCAAATGTCTGCATTCTAGAATCGGAATGTGGCGGAATTCTAGAATGCATAGCACGGCGGTATTCGAAAGTCCAAAATGCCTGCTATTCGAAAGTTAAGGTGTCTGACATCCAGAATGCTACCACGTCAGAATTATACCATTCTGAAAGATTCTGGGATCTAGAATCAATGGACGGCCGAGTTCCAGAATGTCCGGGTTTCCAAACTCTAGAATCCTTGCGTGTCTGAACTCGAGAGTCATTCAATATCCACATTCCAGGACTCTGGATGTCTGAAATATAGAAGCAACAAATGTGTGCATTCTTGAATCGGAATGTGGTGGAATTCTAGAATGCACAGCACGGCAGAATTCTAAAGTCCTAAAATGCCTGCTATTCGGAAGTTAAGGTGTCTGACATCCAGAATGTTACTAGGTCAACATTCTACCGTTCTGTGAGATTCTGGGTTCTAGAATCAATGTACGGCAGAGTTCTGAAATGTCAGGGTGTCCAAACTCTAGAATCCTTGCGTGTCTGAACTCGTGAGTCATTCAATGTCCACATTCCGGATCACAGGGTGTCTGAATTCCAGAAGCACCAAATGTCTGCATTCTAGAATCGGAATGTGGTGGAATTCTAGAATGCACAGCACGGCAGAATTCTAAAGTCCTAAAATGCCTGATATTCGGAAGTTAAGGAGTCTGAAATCCAGAATGTTACTAGGTCAGCATTCTACTGTTCTGAGAGATTCTGGGTTCTAGATTCAATGGATGGCAGAGTTCTGGAATGTCAGGCTGTCCAAACTCTAGAATCCTTCCGTGTCTGAACTCGTGAGACATTCAATGTCCACATTCCAGATCAAAGGGTGTCTGAATTCCAGAAGCACCAAATGTCTGCATTCTAGAATCGGAATGTGGCGGAATTCTAGAATGCACAGCACGGCGGAATCCTAAAGTCCTAAAATGCCTACTAGCCGAAAGTTAAGGTGTCTGTTGACCAGAATGTTACTAGGTCAGCATTCTACCGTTCTGAGAGATTCTGGGTTCTAGAATCAATGGACGGCAGAGTTCTGGAATGTCAGGGTGTCCAAACTCTAGAATCCATGAGTGTTTGAACTCGAGAGTCATTCAATTTCCATATTCCGGGTCACAGGGTGACTGAATTCCAGAAGCACCAAATGTCTGCATTCTAGAATCGGAATGTGGCGGAATTCTAGAATGCACAGCACGGCGGAATTCGAAAGTCCTAAAATGCCTGCTATCAGGAAGTTAAGGTATCTGACATCCAGAATGCTACCACGTCAGAATTATACCATTCTTATAGATTCTGGGATCTAGAATCAATGGACGGCTGAGTTCCAGAATGTCATGGTGGCAAAACTCTAGAATCCTTGCGTGTCTGAACTCGAGACTCATTCAGTGTCCACATTCCAGAACTCTGGATGTCTGAAATATAGAAGCACCAAATGTCTGCATTCTAGAATCGGAATGTGGCGGAATTCTAGAAAGCACAGCACGGCGGGATTCTAAAGTCCTAAAATGCCTGCTATCCGGAAGTTAAGGTGTCTGACATCAAGAATGCTACCAAGTCAGAATTATACCATTCTGAAAGATTCCGGGATCTAGAATCAATGGACGGCTGAGTTCCAGAATGTCAGGGTGGCAAAACTCTAGAATCCTTGCGTGTCTGAACTCGAGAGTCATTCAATGTCCACATTCCAGAACTCTGGATGTCTGAATTATAGAAGCACCAAATGTCTGCATTCTAGAATCGGAATGTGGCGGAATTCTAGAATGCACAGCACGGCGGAATTCTAAAGTCCTAAAATGCCTGCTATCCGGAAGTTAAGGTGTCTGACATCCAGAATGTTACTAAGCCAGCATTCTAACGTTCTGAGAGATTCTGGGTTCTAGAATCAATGGACGGCAGAGATCTGGCAGGTCAGGGTGTCCAAACTCTAGAATCCTTGAGTGTTTGAACCCGAGAGTCATTCAATGTCCACATTCCGGGTCACAGGATGACTGAATTCCAGAAGCACCAAATGTCTGCATTCTAGAATCGGAATGTGGCGGAATTCTAGAATGCAAAACACGGCGGAATTCTAAAGTCCTAAAATGCCTGCTATCCGGAATTTAAGGTGTCTGACATCCAGAATGCTACCACGTCAGAATTATACCATTCTGAAACATTCTGGGATCTAGAATCAATGGACGGCTGAGTTCCAGAATGTCAGGGTGGCAAAACTCTAGAATCCTTGCGTGTCTGAACTCGAGAGTCATTCAATGTCCACATTCCAGAACTCTGGATGTCTGAATAATAGAAGCACCAAATGTCTGCATTCTAGAATCGGAATGTGGCGGAATCCTAGAACGCACTGAACGGCGGAATTCTAAAGTCCTAAAATGCCTGCTATCCGGAAGTAAAGGTGTCTGACATCCAGAATGCTACCACGTCAGAATTATACCATTCTGAAACATTCTTGGATCTAGAATCAATGGACGGCTGAGTTCCAGAATGTCAGGGTTTCCAAACTCTAGAATCCTTGCGTGTCTGAACTCGAGAGTCATTCAATGTCCACATTCCGGGTCACAGGATGACTGAATTCCAGAAGCACCAAATGTCTGCATTCTAGAATCGGAATGTGGTAGAATTCTAGAATGCACAGCACGGCGTAATTCGAAAGTCCTAAAATGCCGGCTATACGGAAGTTAAGGTGTCTGACATCCAGAATGGTACCACATCAGAATTATACCATTCTGAAACATTCTGCGATCTAGAATCAATGGACGGCTGAGTTCCAGAACGCAAGGGTGGCAAAACTCTAGAATCCTTGCGTGTCTGAACTCGAGAGTCATTCAATGTCCACATTCCAGAACTCTGGATGTCTGAATTATGGAAGCACCAAATGTCTGCATTCTAGAATCGGAATGTGGTGGAATTCTTGAATGCACAGCACGGCGGAATTCTAAAGTCCTAAAATGCCTGCTATCCGGAATTTATGGTGTCTGACATCCAGAATGCTACCGCGTCAGAATTATACCATTCTGAAACATTCTGGGATCTAGAATCAATGGACGGCTGAGTTCCAGAATGGAAGGGTGGCAAAACTCTAGAATCCTTGCGTGTCTGAACTCGAGAGTCATTCAATGTCCACATTCAAGAACTCTGGATGTCTGAAATATAGAAGCACCAAATGTCTGCATTCTAGAATCAGAATGTGGCGGAATTCTAGAATGCACAGCACGGCGGAATTTTAAAGTCGTAAAATGCCTGCTATCCAGAAGTCAAGGTGTCTGACATCCAGAATGTTACTAGGTCCGCTTTCTACCGTTCTGAGAGATTCCGGTTTCTAGAATCAATGGATGGCAGAGTTCTGGAATGTCAGGGTGTTCAAACTCAAGAATACTTGCGTGTCTGAACTCGAGAGTCATTCAATGTCCACATTCCGGATCACAGGGTGTCCGAATACCAGAAGCACCAAATGTCTGCATTCTAGAATCGGAATGTGGCGGAATTCTAGAATGCATAGCACGGCGGTATTCGAAAGTCCAAAATGCCTGCTATTCGAAAGTTAAGGTGTCTGACATCCAGAATGCTACCACGTCAGAATTATACCATTCTGAAAGATTCTGGGATCTAGAATCAATGGACGGCCGAGTTCCAGAATGTCCGGGTTTCCAAACTCTAGAATCCTTGCGTGTCTGAACTCGAGAGTCATTCAATATCCACATTCCAGGACTCTGGATGTCTGAAATATAGAAGCAACAAATGTGTGCATTCTTGAATCGGAATGTGGTGGAATTCTAGAATGCACAGCACGGCAGAATTCTAAAGTCCTAAAATGCCTGCTATTCGGAAGTTAAGGTGTCTGACATCCAGAATGTTACTAGGTCAACATTCTACCGTTCTGTGAGATTCTGGGTTCTAGAATCAATGTACGGCAGAGTTCTGAAATGTCAGGGTGTCCAAACTCTAGAATCCTTGCGTGTCTGAACTCGTGAGTCATTCAATGTCCACATTCCGGATCACAGGGTGTCTGAATTCCAGAAGCACCAAATGTCTGCATTCTAGAATCGGAATGTGGTGGAATTCTAGAATGCACAGCACGGCAGAATTCTAAAGTCCTAAAATGCCTGATATTCGGAAGTTAAGGAGTCTGAAATCCAGAATGTTACTAGGTCAGCATTCTACTGTTCTGAGAGATTCTGGGTTCTAGATTCAATGGATGGCAGAGTTCTGGAATGTCAGGCTGTCCAAACTCTAGAATCCTTCCGTGTCTGAACTCGTGAGACATTCAATGTCCACATTCCAGATCAAAGGGTGTCTGAATTCCAGAAGCACCAAATGTCTGCATTCTAGAATCGGAATGTGGCGGAATTCTAGAATGCACAGCACGGCGGAATCCTAAAGTCCTAAAATGCCTACTAGCCGAAAGTTAAGGTGTCTGTTGACCAGAATGTTACTAGGTCAGCATTCTACCGTTCTGAGAGATTCTGGGTTCTAGAATCAATGGACGGCAGAGTTCTGGAATGTCAGGGTGTCCAAACTCTAGAATCCATGAGTGTTTGAACTCGAGAGTCATTCAATTTCCATATTCCGGGTCACAGGGTGACTGAATTCCAGAAGCACCAAATGTCTGCATTCTAGAATCGGAATGTGGCGGAATTCTAGAATGCACAGCACGGCGGAATTCGAAAGTCCTAAAATGCCTGCTATCAGGAAGTTAAGGTATCTGACATCCAGAATGCTACCACGTCAGAATTATACCATTCTTATAGATTCTGGGATCTAGAATCAATGGACGGCTGAGTTCCAGAATGTCATGGTGGCAAAACTCTAGAATCCTTGCGTGTCTGAACTCGAGACTCATTCAGTGTCCACATTCCAGAACTCTGGATGTCTGAAATATAGAAGCACCAAATGTCTGCATTCTAGAATCGGAATGTGGCGGAATTCTAGAAAGCACAGCACGGCGGGATTCTAAAGTCCTAAAATGCCTGCTATCCGGAAGTTAAGGTGTCTGACATCAAGAATGCTACCAAGTCAGAATTATACCATTCTGAAAGATTCCGGGATCTAGAATCAATGGACGGCTGAGTTCCAGAATGTCAGGGTGGCAAAACTCTAGAATCCTTGCGTGTCTGAACTCGAGAGTCATTCAATGTCCACATTCCAGAACTCTGGATGTCTGAATTATAGAAGCACCAAATGTCTGCATTCTAGAATCGGAATGTGGCGGAATTCTAGAATGCACAGCACGGCGGAATTCTAAAGTCCTAAAATGCCTGCTATCCGGAAGTTAAGGTGTCTGACATCCAGAATGTTACTAAGCCAGCATTCTAACGTTCTGAGAGATTCTGGGTTCTAGAATCAATGGACGGCAGAGATCTGGCAGGTCAGGGTGTCCAAACTCTAGAATCCTTGAGTGTTTGAACCCGAGAGTCATTCAATGTCCACATTCCGGGTCACAGGATGACTGAATTCCAGAAGCACCAAATGTCTGCATTCTAGAATCGGAATGTGGCGGAATTCTAGAATGCAAAACACGGCGGAATTCTAAAGTCCTAAAATGCCTGCTATCCGGAATTTAAGGTGTCTGACATCCAGAATGCTACCACGTCAGAATTATACCATTCTGAAACATTCTGGGATCTAGAATCAATGGACGGCTGAGTTCCAGAATGTCAGGGTGGCAAAACTCTAGAATCCTTGCGTGTCTGAACTCGAGAGTCATTCAATGTCCACATTCCAGAACTCTGGATGTCTGAATAATAGAAGCACCAAATGTCTGCATTCTAGAATCGGAATGTGGCGGAATCCTAGAACGCACTGAACGGCGGAATTCTAAAGTCCTAAAATGCCTGCTATCCGGAAGTAAAGGTGTCTGACATCCAGAATGCTACCACGTCAGAATTATACCATTCTGAAACATTCTTGGATCTAGAATCAATGGACGGCTGAGTTCCAGAATGTCAGGGTTTCCAAACTCTAGAATCCTTGCGTGTCTGAACTCGAGAGTCATTCAATGTCCACATTCCGGGTCACAGGATGACTGAATTCCAGAAGCACCAAATGTCTGCATTCTAGAATCGGAATGTGGTAGAATTCTAGAATGCACAGCACGGCGGAATTCTAAAGTCCTAAAATGCCTGCTATCCGGAATTTATGGTGTCTGACATCCAGAATGCTACCACGTCAGAATTATACCATTCTGAAACATTCTGGGATCTAGAATCAATGGACGGCTGAGTTCCAGAACGCAAGGGTGGCAAAACTCTAGAATCCTTGCGTGTCTGAACTCGAGAGTCATTCAATGTCCACATTCCAGAACTCTGGATGTCTGAAATATAGAAGCACCAAATGTCTGCATTCTAGAATCAGAATGTGGCGGAATTCTAGAATGCACAGCACGGCGGAATTTTAAAGTCGTAAAATGCCTGCTATCCGGAAGTCAAAGTGTCTGACATCCAGAATGTTACTAGGTCCGCATTCTACCGTTCTGAGAGATTCCGGTTTCTAGAACCAATGGATGGCAGAGTTCTGGAATGTCAGGGTGTTCAAACTCAAGAATACTTGCGTGTCTGAACTCGAGAGTCATTCAATGTCCACATTCCGGATCACAGGGTGTCCGAATACCAGAAGCACCAAATGTCTGCATTCTAGAATCGGAATGTGGCGGAATTCTAGAATACATAGCACGGCGGTATTCGAAAGTCCTAAAATGCCTGCTATTCGGAAGTTAAGGTGTCTGACATCCAGAATGCTACCACGTCAGAATTATACCATTCTGAAAGATTCTGGGATCTAGAATCAATGGACGGCCGAGTTCCAGAATGTCCGGGTTTCCAAACTCTAGAATCCTTGTGTGTCTGAACTCGAGAGTCATTCAATGTCCACATTCCAGAACTCTGGATGTCTGAAATATAGAAGCACCAAATGTCTGCATTCTTGAATCGGAATGTGGTGGAATTCTAGAATGCACAGCACGGCAGAATTCTAAAGTCCTAAAATGCCTGCTATTCGGAAGTTAAGGTGTCTGACATCCAGAATGTTACTAGGTCATCATTCTATCGTTCTGTGAGATTCTGGGTTCTAGAATCAATGGACGGCAGAGTTCTGAAATGTCAGGGTGTCCAAACTCTAGAATCCTTCCGTGTCTGAACTCGTGAGTCATTCAATGTCCACATTCCGGATCACAGGGTGTCTGAATTCCAGAAGCACCAAATGTCTGCATTCTAGAATCGGAATGTGGCGGAATTCTAGAATGCACAGCACGGCAGAACTCTAAAGTCCTAAAATGCCTGATATTCGGAAGTTAAGGAGTCTGACATCCAGAAAGTTACTAGGTCAGCATTCTACCGTTCTGAGAGATTCTGGGTTCTAGAATCAATGGACGGCAGAGATCTGGAATATCAGTGTGTCCAAACTCTAGAATCCTTGCATGTCTGAACTCGAGAGTCATTCAATGTCCACATTCCGGGTCACAGGGTGTCTGAATTCCAGAAGAACCAAATGTCTGCATTCTAGAATCGGAATGTGGCGGAATTCTAGAATGCAAAACACGGCGGAATTCTAAAGTCCTAAAATGCCTGCTATCCGGAAGTTAAGGTGTCTGACATCCAGAATGCTACCACGTCAGAATTATACCATTCTGAAACATTCTGGGATCTAGAATCAATGGACGGCTGAGTTCCAGAATGTCAGGGTGGCAAAACTCTAGAATCCTTGCGTGTCTGAACTCGAGAGTCATTCAATGTCCACATTCCAGAACTCTGGATGTCTGAATAATAGAAGCACCAAATGTCTGCATTCTAGAATCGGAATGTGGTGGAATCCTAGAACGCACTGAACGGCGGAATTCTAAAGTCCTAAAATGCCTGCTATCCGGAAGTTAAGGTGTCTGACATCCAGAATGCTACCACGTCAGAATTATACCATTCTGAAACATTCTTGGATCTAGAATCAATGGACGGCTGAGTTCCAGAATGTCAGGGTTTCCAAACTCTAGAATCCTTGCGTGTCTGAACTCGAGAGTCATTCAATGTCCACATTCCGGGTCACAGGATGACTGAATTCCAGAAGCACCAAATGTCTGCATTCTAGAATCGGAATGTGGTAGAATTCTAGAATGCACAGCACGGCGGAATTCGAAAGTCCTAAAATGCCTGCTATCCGGAAGTTAAGGTATCTGACATCCAGAATGCTACCACGTCAGAATTATACCATTCTGATAGATTCTGGGATCTAGAATCAATGGACGACTGAGTTCCAGAATGTCATGGTGGCAAAACTCTAGAATCCTTGCGTGTCTGAACTCGAGACTCATTCAGTGTCCACATTCCAGAACTCTGGATGTCTGAAATATAGAAGCACCAAATGTCTGCTTTCTAGAATCGGAATGTGGCGGAATTCTAGAATGCACAGCACGGCGGGATTCTAAAGTCCTAAAATGCCTGCTATCCGGAAGTTAAGGTGTCTGACATCAAGAATGCTACCAAGTCAGAATTATACCATTCTGAAAGATTCCGGGATCTAGAATCAATGGACGGCTGAGTTCCAGAATGTCAGGTTGGCAAAACTCTAGAATCCTTGCGTGTCTGAACTCGAGAGTCATTCAATGTCCACATTCCAGAACTCTGGATGTCTGAATTATAGAAGCACCAAATGTCTGCATTCTAGAATCGGAATGTGGCGGAATTCTAGAATGCACAGCACGGTGGAATTCTAAAGTCCTAAAATGCCTGCTATCCGGAAGTTAAGGTGTCTGACATCAAGAATGCTACCAAGTCAGAATTATAACATTCTGAAAGATTCTGGGATCTAGAATCAATGGAAGGCTGAGTTCCAGAATGTCAGGGTGGCAAAACTCTAGAATCCTTGCGTGTCTGAACTCGAGAGTCATTCAATGTCCACATTCCAGAACTCTGGATGTCTGAATTATAGAAGCACCAAATGTCTGCATTCTAGAATCGGAATGTGGCGGAATTCTAGAATGCACAGCACGGCGGAATTCTAAAGTCCTAAAATGCCTACTAGCCGAAAGTTAAGGTGTCTGATGACCAGTATGTTACTAGGTCAGCATTCTACCGTTCTGAGAGATTCTGTGTTCTAGAATCAATGGACGGCAGAGATCTGGAATGTCAGTGTGTCCAAACTCTAGAATCCTTGCGTGTCTGAACTCGAGAGTCATTCAATGTCCACATTCCGGATCACAGGGTGTCTGAATTCCAGAAGCACCAAATGTCTGCATTCTAGAATCGGAATGTGGTAGAATTCTAGAATGCACAACACGGTGGAATTCTAAAGTCCTAAAATGCCTGCTATCCGGAAGTTAAGGTGTCTGACATCAAGAATGCTACCAAGTCAGAATTATACCATTCTGAAACATTCTGGGATCTAGAATCAATGGACGGTTGAGTTCAAGAATGTCAGGGTGGCAAAACTCTAGAATCCTGGCATGTCTGAACTCGAGGGTCATTCAATGTCCACATTCCAGAACTCTGGATGTCTGAATTATAGAAGCACCAAATGTCTGCATTCTAGAATCGGAATGTGGCGGAATTCTAGAATGCACAGCACGGCAGAATTCTAAAGTCCTAAAATGCCTGCTATCCGGAAGTTAAGGTGTCTGACATCCAGAATGTTACTAAGCCAGCATTATACCGTTCTGAGAGATTCTGGGTTCTAGAATCAATGGACGGCAGAGATCTGGCAGGTCAGGGTGTCCAAACTCTAGAATCCTTGAGTGTTTGAACTCGAGAGTCATTCAATGTCCACATTCCGGGTCACAGGATGACTGAATTCCAGAAGCACCAAATGTCTGCATTCTAGAATCGGAATGTGGCGGAATTCTAGAATGCACAACACGGCGGAATTCTAAAGTCCTAAAATGCCTGCTATCCGGAATTTAAGGTGTCTGACATCCAGAATGCTACCACGTCAGAATTATACCATTCTGAAACATTCTGGGATCTAGAATCAATGGACGGCTGAGTTCCAGAATGTCAGGGTGGCAAAACTCTAGAATCCTTGCGTGTCTGAACTCGAGAGTCATTCAATGTCCACATTCCAGAACTCTGGATGTCTGAATAATAGAAGCACCAAATGTCTGCATTCTAGAATCGGAATGTGGCGGAATTCTAGAATGCACAGCACGGCAGAACTCTAAAGTCCTAAAATGCCTGATATTCGGAAGTTAAGGAGTCTGACATCCAGAATGTTACTAGGTCAGCATTCTACCGTTCTGAGAGATTCTGGGTTCTAGAATCAATGGACGGCAGAGATCTGGAATATCAGTGTGTCCAAACTCTAGAATCCTTGCATGTCTGAACTCGAGAGTCATTCAATGTCCACATTCCGGGTCACAGGGTGTCTGAATTCCAGAAGAACCAAATGTCTGCATTCTAGAATCGGAATGTGGCGGAATTCTAGAATGCAAAACACGGCGGAATTCTAAAGTCCTAAAATGCCTGCTATCCGGAAGTTAAGGTGTCTGACATCCAGAATGCTACCACGTCAGAATTATACCATTCTGAAACATTCTGGGATCTAGAATCAATGGACGGCTGAGTTCCAGAATGTCAGGGTGGCAAAACTCTAGAATCCTTGCGTGTCTGAACTCGAGAGTCATTCAATGTCCACATTCCAGAACTCTGGATGTCTGAATAATAGAAGCACCAAATGTCTGCATTCTAGAATCGGAATGTGGCGGAATCCTAGAACGCACTGAACGGCGGAATTCTAAAGTCCTAAAATGCCTGCTATCCGGAAGTTAAGGTGTCTGACATCCAGAATGCTACCACGTCAGAATTATACCATTCTGAAACATTCTTGGATCTAGAATCAATGGACGGCTGAGTTCCAGAATGTCAGGGTTTCCAAACTCTAGAATCCTTGCGTGTCTGAACTCGAGAGTCATTCAATGTCCACATTCCGGGTCACAGGATGACTGAATTCCAGAAGCACCAAATGTCTGCATTCTAGAATCGGAATGTGGTAGAATTCTAGAATGCACAGCACGGCGGAATTCGAAAGTCCTAAAATGCCTGCTATCCGGAAGTTAAGGTATCTGACATCCAGAATGCTACCACGTCAGAATTATACCATTCTGATAGATTCTGGGATCTAGAATCAATGGACGACTGAGTTCCAGAATGTCATGGTGGCAAAACTCTAGAATCCTTGCGTGTCTGAACTCGAGACTCATTCAGTGTCCACATTCCAGAACTCTGGATGTCTGAAATATAGAAGCACCAAATGTCTGCTTTCTAGAATCGGAATGTGGCGGAATTCTAGAATGCACAGCACGGCGGGATTCTAAAGTCCTAAAATGCCTGCTATCCGGAAGTTAAGGTGTCTGACATCAAGAATGCTACCAAGTCAGAATTATACCATTCTGAAAGATTCCGGGATCTAGAATCAATGGACGGCTGAGTTCCAGAATGTCAGGTTGGCAAAACTTTAGAATCCTTGCGTGTCTGAACTCGAGAGTCATTCAATGTCCACATTCCAGAACTCTGGATGTCTGAATTATAGAAGCACCAAATGTCTGCATTCTAGAATCGGAATGTGGCGGAATTCTAGAATGCACAGCACGGTGGAATTCTAAAGTCCTAAAATGCCTGCTATCCGGAAGTTAAGGTGTCTGACATCAAGAATGCTACCAAGTCAGAATTATAACATTCTGAAAGATTCTGGGATCTAGAATCAATGGAAGGCTGAGTTCCAGAATGTCAGGGTGGCAAAACTCTAGAATCCTTGCGTGTCTGAACTCGAGAGTCATTCAATGTCCACATTCCAGAACTCTGGATATCTGAATTATAGAAGCACCAAATGTCTGCATTCTAGAATCGGAATGTGGCGGAATTCTAGAATGCACAGCACGGCGGAATTCTAAAGTCCTAAAATGCCTACTAGCCGAAAGTTAAGGTGTCTGATGACCAGTATGTTACTAGGTCAGCATTCTACCGTTCTGAGAGATTCTGGGTTCTAGAATCAATGGACGGCAGAGATCTGGAATGTCAGTGTGTCCAAACTCTAGAATCCTTGCGTGTCTGAACTCGAGAGTCATTCAATGTCCACATTCCGGATCACAGGGTGTCTGAATTCCAGAAGCACCAAATGTCTGCATTCTAGAATCGGAATGTGGTAGAATTCTAGAATGCACAACACGGTGGAATTCTAAAGTCCTAAAATGCCTGCTATCCGGAAGTTAAGGTGTCTGACATCAAGAATGCTACCAAGTCAGAATTATAGCATTCTGAAACATTCTGGGATCTAGAATCAATGGACGGTTGAGTTCAAGAATGTCAGGGTGGCAAAACTCTAGAATCCTGGCATGTCTGAACTCGAGGGTCATTCAATGTCCACATTCCAGAACTCTGGATGTCTGAATTATAGAAGCACCAAATGTCTGCATTCTAGAATCGGAATGTGGCGGAATTCTAGAATGCACAGCACGGCAGAATTCTAAAGTCCTAAAATGCCTGCTATCCGGAAGTTAAGGTGTCTGACATCCAGAATGTTACTAAGCCAGCATTATACCGTTCTGAGAGATTCTGGGTTCTAGAATCAATGGACGGCAGAGATCTGGCAGGTCAGGGTGTCCAAACTCTAGAATCCTTGAGTGTTTGAACTCGAGAGTCATTCAATGTCCACATTCCGGGTCACAGGATGACTGAATTCCAGAAGCACCAAATGACTGCATTCTAGAATCGGAATGTGGCGGAATTCTAGAATGCACAACACGGCGGAATTCTAAAGTCCTAAAATGCCTGCTATCCGGAATTTAAGGTGTCTGACATCCAGAATGCTACCACGTCATAATTATACCATTCTGAAACATTCTGGGATCTAGAATCAATGGACGGCTGAGTTCCAGAATGTCAGAGTGGCAAAACTCTAGAATCCTTGCGTGTCTGAACTCGAGAGTCATTCAATGTCCACATTCCAGAACTCTGGATGTCTGAATAATAGAAGCACCAAATGTCTGCATTCTAGAATCGGAATGTGGCGGAATTCTAGAACGCACAGCACGGCGGAATTCTAAAGTCCTAAAATGCCTGCTATCCGGAAGTTAAGGTGTCTGACATACAGAATGCTACCACGTCAGAATTATACCATTCTGAAACATTCTTGGATCTAGAATCAATGGACGGCTGAGTTCCAGAATGTCAGGGTTTCCAAACTCTAGAATCCTTGCGTGTCTGAACTCGAGAGTCATTCAATGTCCACATTCCGGGTCACAGGATGACTGAATTCCAGAAGCACCAAATGTCTGCATTCTAGAATCGGAATGTGGTAGAATTCTAGAATGCACAGCACGGCGTAATTCGAAAGTCCTAAAATGCCGGCTATACGGAAGTTAAGGTGTCTGACATCCAGAATGGTACCACATCAGAATTATACCATTCTGAAACATTCTGCGATCTAGAATCAATGGACGGATGAGTTCCAGAATGTCAGGGTGGCAAAACTCTAGAATCCTGGCTTGTCTGATCTCGAGAGTCATTCAATGTCCACATTCCAGAACTCTGGATGTCTGAATTATGGAAGCACCAAATGTCTGCATTCTAGAATCGGAATGTGGCGGAATTCTTGAATGCACAGCACGGCGGAATTCTAAAGTCCTAAAATGCCTGCTATCCGGAATTTATGGTGTCTGACATCCAGAATGCTACCACGTCAGAATTATACCATTCTGAAACATTCTGGGATCTAGAATCAATGGACGGCTGAGTTCCAGAATGCAAGGGTGGCAAAACTCTAGAATCCTTGCGTGTCTGAACTCGAGAGTCATTCAATGTCCACATTCCAGAACTCTGGATGTCTGAAATATAGAAGCACCAAATGTCTGCATTCTAGAATCAGAATGTGGCGGAATTCTAGAATGCACAGCACGGCGGAAATTTAAAGTCGTAAAATGCCTGCTATCCAGAAGTCAAGGTGTCTGACATCCAGAATGTTACTAGGTCCGCTTTCTACCGTTCTGAGAGATTCCGGTTTCTAGAATCAATGGATGGCAGAGTTCTGGAATGTCAGGGTGTTCAAACTCAAGAATACTTGCGTGTCTGAACTCGAGAGTCATTCAATGTCCACATTCCGGATCACAGGGTATCCGAATACCAGAAGAACCAAATGTCTGCATTCTAGAATCGGAATGTGGCGGAATTCCAGAATGCATAGCACGGCGGTATTCGAAAGTCCAAAAATGCCTGCTATTCGGAAGTTAAGGTGTCTGACATCCAGAATGCTACCACGTCAGAATTATACCATTCTGAAAGATTCTGGGATCTAGAATCAATGGACGGCCGAGTTCCAGAATATCCGGGTTTCCAAACTCTAGAATCCTTGCGTGTCTGAACTCGAGAGTCATTCAATGTCCACATTCCAGAACTCTGGATGTCTGAAATATAGAAGCACCAAATGTCTGCATTCTTGAATCGGAATGTGGTGGAATTCTAGAATGCACAGCACGGCAGAATTCTAAAGTCCTAAAATGCCTGCTATTCGGAAGTTAAGGTGTCTGACATCCAGAATGTTACTAGGTCATCATTCTATCGTTCTGTGAGATTCTGGGTTCTAGAATCAATGGACGGCAGAGTTCTGAAATGTCAGGGTGTCCAAACTCTAGAATCCTTCCGTGTCTGAACTCGTGAGTCATTCAATGTCCACATTCCAGATCACAGGGTGTCTGAATTCCAGAAGCACCAAATGTCTGCATTCTAGAATCGGAATGTGGCGGAATTCTAGAATGCACAGCACGGCAGAATTCTAAAGTCCTAAAATGCCTGATATTCGGAAGTTAAGGAGTCTGACATCCAGAATGTTACTAGGTCAGCATTCTACCGTTCTGAGAGATTCTGGGTTCTAGAATCAATGGACGGCAGAGATCTGGAATATCAGTGTGTCCAAACTCTAGAATCCTTGCATGTCTGAACTCGAGAGTCATTCAATGTCCACATTCCGGGTCACAGGGTGTCTGAATTCCAGAAGAACCAAATGTCTGCATTCTAGAATCGGAATGTGGCGGAATTCTAGAATGCAAAACACGGCGGAATTCTAAAGTCCTAAAATGCCTGCTATCCGGAAGTTAAGGTGTCTGACATCCAGAATGCTACCACGTCAGAATTATACCATTCTGAAACATTCTGGGATCTAGAATCAATGGACGGCTGAGTTCCAGAATGTCAGGGTGGCAAAACTCTAGAATCCTTGCGTGTCTGAACTCGAGAGTCATTCAATGTCCACATTCCAGAACTCTGGATGTCTGAATAATAGAAGCACCAAATGTCTGCATTCTAGAATCGGAATGTGGCGGAATCCTAGAACGCACTGAACGGCGGAATTCTAAAGTCCTAAAATGCCTGCTATCCGGAAGTTAAGGTGTCCGACATCCAGAATGCTACCACGTCAGAATTATACCATTCTGAAACATTCTTGGATCTAGAATCAATGGACGGCTGAGTTCCAGAATGTCAGGGTTTCCAAACTCTAGAATCCTTGCGTGTCTGAACTCGAGAGTCATTCAATGTCCACATTCCGGGTCACAGGATGACTGAATTCCAGAAGCACCAAATGTCTGCATTCTAGAATCGGAATGTGGTAGAATTCTAGAATGCACAGCACGGCGGAATTCGAAAGTCCTAAAATGCCTGCTATCCGGAAGTTAAGGTATCTGACATCCAGAATGCTACCACGTCAGAATTATACCATTCTGATAGATTCTGGGATCTAGAATCAATGGACGGCTGAGTTCCAGAATGTCATGGTGGCAAAACTCTAGAATCCTTGCGTGTCTGAACTCGAGACTCATTCAGTGTCCACATTCCAGAACTCTGGATGTCTGAAATATAGAAGCACCAAATGTCTGCATTCTAGAATCGGAATGTGGCGGAATTCTAGAATGCACAGCACGGCGGGATTCTAAAGTCCTAAAATGCCTTCTATCCGGAAGTTAAGGTGTCTGACATCAAGAATGCTACCAAGTCAGAATTATACCATTCTGAAAGATTCCGGGATCTAGAATCAATGGACGGCTGAGTTCCAGAATGTCAGGGTGGCAAAACTCTAGAATCCTTGCGTGTCTGAACTCGAGAGTCATTCAATGTCCACATTCCAGAACTCTGGATGTCTGAATTATAGAAGCAACAAATGTCTGCATTCTAGAATCGGAATGTGGTAGAATTCTAGAATGCACAGCACGGTGGAATTCTAACGTCCTAAAATGCCTGCTATCCGGAAGTTAAGGTGTCTGACATCAAGAATGCTACCAAGTCAGAATTATAACATTCTGAAAGATTCTGGGATCTAGAATCAATGGAAGGCTGAGTTCCAGAATGTCATGGTGGCAAAACTCTAGAATCCTGGCGTGTCTGAACTCGAGAGTCATTCAATGTCCACATTCCAGAACTCTGGATGTCTGAAGTATAGAAGCACCAAATGTCTGCATTCTAGAATCGGAATGTGGCGGAATTCTAGAATGCACAGCACGGCGGAATTCTAAAGTCCTAAAATGCCTACTAGCCGAAAGTTAAGGTGTCTGATGACCAGTATGTTACTAGGTCAGCATTCTATCGTTCTGAGAGATTCTGGGTTCTAGAATCAATGGACGGCAGAGATCTGGAATGTCAGTGTGTCCAAACTCTAGAATCCTTGCGTGTCTGAACTTGAGAGTCATTCAATGTCCACATTCCGGATCACAGGGTGTCCGAATACCAGAAGCACCAAATGTCTGCATTCTAGAATCGGAATGTGGCGGAATTCTAGAATGCATAGCACGGCGGTATTCGAAAGTCCAAAAATGCCTGCTATTCGGAAGTTAAGGTGTCTGACATCCAGAATGCTACCACGTCAGAATTATACCATTCTGAAAGATTCTGGGATCTAGAATCAATGGACGGCCGAGTTCCAGAATGTCCGGGTTTCCAAACTCTAGAATCCTTGCGTGTCTGAACTCGAGAGTCATTCAATGTCCACATTCCAGAACTCTGGATGTCTGAATTATAGAAGCACCAAATGTCTGCATTCTAGAATCGGAATGTGGCGGAATTCTAGAATGCACAGCACGGCGGAATTCTAAAGTCCTAAAATGCCTACTAGCCGAAAGTTAAGGTGTCTGATGACCAGTATGTTACTAGGTCAGCATTCTACCGTTCTGAGAGATTCTGGGTTCTAGAATCAATGGACGGCAGAGATCTGGAATGTCAGTGTGTCCAAACTCTAGAATCCTTGCGTGTCTGAACTCGAGAGTCATTCAATGTCCACATTCCGGATCACAGGGTGTCTGAATTCCAGAAGCACCAAATGTCTGCATTCTAGAATCGGAATGTGGTAGAATTCTAGAATGCACAACACGGTGGAATTCTAAAGTCCTAAAATGCCTGCTATCCGGAAGTTAAGGTGTCTGACATCAAGAATGCTACCAAGTCAGAATTATACCATTCTGAAACATTCTGGGATCTAGAATCAATGGACGGGTGAGTTCAAGAATGTCAGGTTGGCAAAACTCTAGAATCCTGGCATGTCTGAACTCGAGGGTCATTCAATGTCCACATTCCAGAACTCTGGATGTCTGAATTATAGAAGCACCAAATGTCTGCATTCTAGAATCGGAATGTGGCGGAATTCTAGAATGCACAGCACGGCGGAATTCTAAAGTCCTAAAATGCCTGCTATCCGGAAGTTAAGGTGTCTGACATACAGAATGCTACCACGTCAGAATTATACCATTCTGAAACATTCTTGGATCTAGAATCAATGGACGGCTGAGTTCCAGAATGTCAGGGTTTCCAAACTCTAGAATCCTTGCGTGTCTGAACTCGAGAGTCATTCAATGTCCACATTCCGGGTCACAGGATGACTGAATTCCAGAAGCACCAAATGTCTGCATTCTAGAATCGGAATGTGGTAGAATTCTAGAATGCACAGCACGGCGTAATTCGAAAGTCCTAAAATGCCGGCTATACGGAAGTTAAGGTGTCTGACATCCAGAATGGTACCACATCAGAATTATACCATTCTGAAACATTCTGCGATCTAGAATCAATGGACGGATGAGTTCCAGAATGTCAGGGTGGCAAAACTCTAGAATCCTGGCTTGTCTGATCTCGAGAGTCATTCAATGTCCACATTCCAGAACTCTGGATGTCTGAATTATGGAAGCACCAAATGTCTGCATTCTAGAATCGGAATGTGGTGGAATTCTTGAATGCACAGCACGGCGGAATTCTAAAGTCCTAAAATGCCTGCTATCCGGAATTTATGGTGTCTGACATCCAGAATGCTACCACGTCAGAATTATACCATTCTGAAACATTCTGGGATCTAGAATCAATGGACGGCTGAGTTCCAGAATGCAAGGGTGGCAAAACTCTAGAATCCTTGCGTGTCTGAACTCGAGAGTCATTCAATGTCCACATTCAAGAACTCTGGATGTCTGAAATATAGAAGCACCAAATGTCTGCATTCTAGAATCAGAATGTGGCGGAATTCTAGAATGCACAGCACGGCGGAATTTTAACGTCGTAAAATGCCTGCTATCCAGAAGTCAAGGTGTCTGACATCCAGAATGTTACTAGGTCCGCTTTCTACCGTTCTGAGAGATTCCGGTTTCTAGAATCAATGGATGGCAGAGTTCTGGAATGTCAGGGTGTTCAAACTCAAGAATACTTGCGTGTCTGAACTCGAGAGTCATTCAATGTCCACATTCCGGATCACAGGGTGTCCGAATACCAGAAGCACCAAATGTCTGCATTCTAGAATCGGAATGTGGCGGAATTCTAGAATGCATAGCACGGCAGTATTCGAAAGTCCAAAAATGCCTGCTATTCGGAAGTTAAGGTGTCTGACATCCAGAATGCTACCACGTCAGAATTATACCATTCTGAAAGATTCTGGGATCTAGAATCAATGGACGGCCGAGTTCCAGAATGTCCGGGTTTCCAAACTCTAGAATCCTTGCGTGTCTGAACTCGAGAGTCATTCAATATCCACATTCCAGGACTCTGGATGTCTGAAATATAGAAGCAACAAATGTGTGCATTCTTGAATCGGAATGTGGTGGAATTCTAGAATGCACAGCACGGCAGAATTCTAAAGTCCTAAAATGCCTGCTATTCGGAAGTTAAGGTGTCTGACATCCAGAATGTTACTAGGTCAACATTCTACCGTTCTGTGAGATTCTGGGTTCTAGAATCAATGGACGGCAGAGTTCTGAAATGTCAGGGTGTCCAAACTCTAGAATCCTTGCGTGTCTGAACTCGTGAGTCATTCAATGTCCACATTCCGGATCACAGGGTGTCTGAATTCCAGAAGCACCAAATGTCTGCATTCTAGAATCGGAATGTGGCGGAATTCTAGAATGCACAGCACGGCAGAATTCTAAAGTCCTAAAATGCCTGATATTCGGAAGTTAAGGAGTCTGACATCCAGAATGTTACTAGGTCAGAATTCTACTGTTCTGAGAGATTCTGGGTTCTAGATTCAATGGATGGCAGAGTTCTGGAATGTCAGGCTGTCCAAACTCTAGAATCCTTCCGTGTCTGAACTCGTGAGACATTCAATGTCCACATTCCAGATCAAAGGGTGTCTGAATTCCAGAAGCACCAAATGTCTGCATTCTAGAATCGGAATGTGGCGGAATTCTAGAATGCACAGCACGGCGGAATCCTAAAGTCCTAAAATGCCTACTAGCCGAAAGTTAAGGTGTCTGTTGACCAGAATGTTACTAGGTCAGCATTCTACCGTTCTGAGAGATTCTGGGTTCTAGAATCAATGGACGGCAGAGTTCTGGAATGTCAGGGTGTCCAAACTCTAGAATCCATGAGTGTTTGAACTCGAGAGTCATTCAATTTCCATATTCCGGGTCACAGGGTGACTGAATTCCAGAAGCACCAAATGTCTGCATTCTAGAATCGGAATGTGGCGGAATTCTAGAATGCACAGCACGGCGGAATTCGAAAGTCCTAAAATGCCTGCTATCCGGAAGTTAAGGTATCTGACATCCAGAATGCTACCACGTCAGAATTATACCATTCTGATAGATTCTGGGATCTAGAATCAATGGACGGCTGAGTTCCAGAATGTCATGGTGGCAAAACTCTAGAATCCTTGCGTGTCTGAACTCGAGACTCATTCAGTGTCCACATTCCAGAACTCTGGATGTCTGAAATATAGAAGCACCAAATGTCTGCATTCTAGAATCGGAATGTGGCGGAATTCTAGAATGCACAGCACGGCGGGATTCTAAAGTCCTAAAATGCCTGCTATCCGGAAGTTAAGGTGTCTGACATCAAGAATGCTACCAAGTCAGAATTATACCATTCTGAAAGATTCCGGGATCTAGAATCAATGGACGGCTGAGTTCCAGAATGTCAGGGTGGCAAAACTCTAGAATCCTTGCGTGTCTGAACTCGAGAGTCATTCAATGTCCACATTCCAGAACTCTGGATGTCTGAATTATAGAAGCACCAAATGTCTGCATTCTAGAATCGGAATGTGGCGGAATTCTAGAATGCACAGCACGGTGGAATTCTAACGTCCTAAAATGCCTGCTATCCGGAAGTTAAGGTGTCTGACATCAAGAATGCTACCAAGTCAGAATTATAACATTCTGAAAGATTCTGGGATCTAGAATCAATGGAAGGCTGAGTTCCAGAATGTCAGGGTGGCAAAACTCTAGAATCCTTGCGTGTCTGAACTCGAAAGTCATTCAATGTCCACATTCCAGAACTCTGGATGTCTGAATTATAGAAGCACCAAATGTCTGCATTCTAGAATCGGAATGTGGCGGAATTCTAGAATGCACAGCACGGCGGAATTCTAAAGTCCTAAAATGCCTGCTATCCGGAAGTTAAGGTGTCTGACATCCAGAATGTTACTAAGCCAGCATTCTACCGTTCTGAGAGATTCTGGGTTCTAGAATCAATGGACGGCAGAGATCTGGCAGGTCAGGGTGTCCAAACTCTAGAATCCTTGAGTGTTTGAACCCGAGAGTCATTCAATGTCCACATTCCGGGTCACAGGATGACTGAATTCCAGAAGCACCAAATGTCTGCATTCTAGAATCGGAATGTGGCGGAATTCTAGAATGCAAAACACGGCGGAATTCTAAAGTCCTAAAATGCCTGCTATCCGGAATTTAAGGTGTCTGACATCCAGAATGCTACCACGTCAGAATTATACCATTCTGAAACATTCTGGGATCTAGAATCAATGGACGGCTGAGTTCCAGAATGTCAGGGTGGCAAAACTCTAGAATCCTTGCGTGTCTGAACTCGAGAGTCATTCAATGTCCACATTCCAGAACTCTGGATGTCTGAATAATAGAAGCACCAAATGTCTGCATTCTAGAATCGGAATGTGGCGGAATCCTAGAACGCACTGAACGGCGGAATTCTAAAGTCCTAAAATGCCTGCTATCCGGAAGTAAAGGTGTCTGACATCCAGAATGCTACCACGTCAGAATTATACCATTCTGAAACATTCTTGGATCTAGAATCAATGGACGGCTGAGTTCCAGAATGTCAGGGTTTCCAAACTCTAGAATCCTTGCGTGTCTGAACTCGAGAGTCATTCAATGTCCACATTCCGGGTCACAGGATGACTGAATTCCAGAAGCACCAAATGTCTGCATTCTAGAATCGGAATGTGGTAGAATTCTAGAATGCACAGCACGGCGGAATTCTAAAGTCCTAAAATGCCTGCTATCCGGAATTTATGGTGTCTGACATCCAGAATGCTACCACGTCAGAATTATACCATTCTGAAACATTCTGGGATCTAGAATCAATGGACGGCTGAGTTCCAGAACGCAAGGGTGGCAAAACTCTAGAATCCTTGCGTGTCTGAACTCGAGAGTCATTCAATGTCCACATTCCAGAACTCTGGATGTCTGAAATATAGAAGCACCAAATGTCTGCATTCTAGAATCAGAATGTGGCGGAATTCTAGAATGCACAGCACGGCGGAATTTTAAAGTCGTAAAATGCCTGCTATCCGGAAGTCAAAGTGTCTGACATCCAGAATGTTACTAGGTCCGCATTCTACCGTTCTGAGAGATTCCGGTTTCTAGAACCAATGGATGGCAGAGTTCTGGAATGTCAGGGTGTTCAAACTCAAGAATACTTGCGTGTCTGAACTCGAGAGTCATTCAATGTCCACATTCCGGATCACAGGGTGTCCGAATACCAGAAGCACCAAATGTCTGCATTCTAGAATCGGAATGTGGCGGAATTCTAGAATACATAGCACGGCGGTATTCGAAAGTCCTAAAATGCCTGCTATTCGGAAGTTAAGGTGTCTGACATCCAGAATGCTACCACGTCAGAATTATACCATTCTGAAAGATTCTGGGATCTAGAATCAATGGACGGCCGAGTTCCAGAATGTCCGGGTTTCCAAACTCTAGAATCCTTGTGTGTCTGAACTCGAGAGTCATTCAATGTCCACATTCCAGAACTCTGGATGTCTGAAATATAGAAGCACCAAATGACTGCATTCTTGAATCGGAATGTGGTGGAATTCTAGAATGCACAGCACGGCAGAATTCTAAAGTCCTAAAATGCCTGCTATTCGGAAGTTAAGGTGTCTGACATCCAGAATGTTACTAGGTCATCATTCTATCGTTCTGTGAGATTCTGGGTTCTAGAATCAATGGACGGCAGAGTTCTGAAATGTCAGGGTGTCCAAACTCTAGAATCCTTCCGTGTCTGAACTCGTGAGTCATTCAATGTCCACATTCCGGATCACAGGGTGTCTGAATTCCAGAAGCACCAAATGTCTGCATTCTAGAATCGGAATGTGGCGGAATTCTAGAATGCACAGCACGGCAGAACTCTAAAGTCCTAAAATGCCTGATATTCGGAAGTTAAGGAGTCTGACATCCAGAATGTTACTAGGTCAGCATTCTACCGTTCTGAGAGATTCTGGGTTCTAGAATCAATGGACGGCAGAGATCTGGAATATCAGTGTGTCCAAACTCTAGAATCCTTGCATGTCTGACCTCGAGAGTCATTCAATGTCCACATTCCGGGTCACAGGGTGTCTGAATTCCAGAAGAACCAAATGTCTGCATTCTAGAATCGGAATGTGGCGGAATTCTAGAATGCAAAACACGGCGGAATTCTAAAGTCCTAAAATGCCTGCTATCCGGAAGTTAAGGTGTCTGACATCCAGAATGCTACCACGTCAGAATTATACCATTCTGAAACATTCTGGGATCTAGAATCAATGGACGGCTGAGTTCCAGAATGTCAGGGTGGCAAAACTCTAGAATCCTTGCGTGTCTGAACTCGAGAGTCATTCAATGTCCACATTCCAGAACTCTGGATGTCTGAATAATAGAAGCACCAAATGTCTGCATTCTAGAATCGGAATGTGGCGGAATCCTAGAACGCACTGAACGGCGGAATTCTAAAGTCCTAAAATGCCTGCTATCCGGAAGTTAAGGTGTCTGACATCCAGAATGCTACCACGTCAGAATTATACCATTCTGAAACATTCTTGGATCTAGAATCAATGGACGGCTGAGTTCCAGAATGTCAGGGTTTCCAAACTCTAGAATCCTTGCGTGTCTGAACTCGAGAGTCATTCAATGTCCACATTCCGGGTCACAGGATGACTGAATTCCAGAAGCACCAAATGTCTGCATTCTAGAATCGGAATGTGGTAGAATTCTAGAATGCACAGCACGGCGGAATTCTAAAGTCCTAAAATGCCTGCTATCCGGAAGTTAAGGTATCTGACATCCAGAATGCTACCACGTCAGAATTATACCATTCTGATAGATTCTGGGATCTAGAATCAATGGACGACTGAGTTCCAGAATGTCATGGTGGCAAAACTCTAGAATCCTTGCGTGTCTGAACTCGAGACTCATTCAGTGTCCACATTCCAGAACTCTGGATGTCTGAAATATAGAAGCACCAAATGTCTGCTTTCTAGAATCGGAATGTGGCGGAATTCTAGAATGCACAGCACGGCGGGATTCTAAAGTCCTAAAATGCCTGCTATCCGGAAGTTAAGGTGTCTGACATCAAGAATGCTACCAAGTCAGAATTATACCATTCTGAAAGATTCCGGGATCTAGAATCAATGGACGGCTGAGTTCCAGAATGTCAGGTTGGCAAAACTCTAGAATCCTTGCGTGTCTGAACTCGAGAGTCATTCAATGTCCACATTCCAGAACTCTGGATGTCTGAATTATAGAAGCACCAAATGTCTGCATTCTAGAATCGGAATGTGGCGGAATTCTAGAATGCACAGCACGGTGGAATTCTAAAGTCCTAAAATGCCTGCTATCCGGAAGTTAAGGTGTCTGACATCAAGAATGCTACCAAGTCAGAATTATAACATTCTGAAAGATTCTGGGATCTAGAATCAATGGAAGGCTGAGTTCCAGAATGTCAGGGTGGCAAAACTCTAGAATCCTTGCGTGTCTGAACTCGAGAGTCATTCAATGTCCACATTCCAGAACTCTGGATGTCTGAATTATAGAAGCACCAAATGTCTGCATTCTAGAATCGGAATGTGGCGGAATTCTAGAATGCACAGCACGGCGGAATTCTAAAGTCCTAAAATGCCTACTAGCCGAAAGTTAAGGTGTCTGATGACCAGTATGTTACTAGGTCAGCATTCTACCGTTCTGAGAGATTCTGGGTTCTAGAATCAATGGACGGCAGAGATCTGGAATGTCAGTGTGTCCAAACTCTAGAATCCTTGCGTGTCTGAACTCGAGAGTCATTCAATGTCCACATTCCGGATCACAGGGTGTCTGAATTCCAGAAGCACCAAATGTCTGCATTCTAGAATCGGAATGTGGTAGAATTCTAGAATGCACAACACGGTGGAATTCTAAAGTCCTAAAATGCCTGCTATCCGGAAGTTAAGGTGTCTGACATCAAGAATGCTACCAAGTCAGAATTATACCATTCTGAAACATTCTGGGATCTAGAATCAATGGACGGTTGAGTTCAAGAATGTCAGGGTGGCAAAACTCTAGAATCCTGGCATGTCTGAACTCGAGGGTCATTCAATGTCCACATTCCAGAACTCTGGATGTCTGAATTATAGAAGCACCAAATGTCTGCATTCTAGAATCGGAATGTGGCGGAATTCTAGAATGCACAGCACGGCAGAATTCTAAAGTCCTAAAATGCCTGCTATCCGGAAGTTAAGGTGTCTGACATCCAGAATGTTACTAAGCCAGCATTATACCGTTCTGAGAGATTCTGGGTTCTAGAATCAATGGACGGCAGAGATCTGGCAGGTCAGGGTGTCCAAACTCTAGAATCCTTGAGTGTTTGAACTCGAGAGTCATTCAATGTCCACATTCCGGGTCACAGGATGACTGAATTCCAGAAGCACCAAATGTCTGCATTCTAGAATCGGAATGTGGCGGAATTCTAGAATGCACAACACGGCGGAATTCTAAAGTCCTAAAATGCCTGCTATCCGGAATTTAAGGTGTCTGACATCCAGAATGCTACCACGTCAGAATTATACCATTCTGAAACATTCTGGGATCTAGAATCAATGGACGGCTGAGTTCCAGAATGTCAGGGTGGCAAAACTCTAGAATCCTTGCGTGTCTGAACTCGAGAGTCATTCAATGTCCACATTCCAGAACTCTGGATGTCTGAATAATAGAAGCACCAAATGTCTGCATTCTAGAATCGGAATGTGGCGGAATTCTAGAATGCACAGCACGGCAGAACTCTAAAGTCCTAAAATGCCTGATATTCGGAAGTTAAGGAGTCTGACATCCAGAATGTTACTAGGTCAGCATTCTACCGTTCTGAGAGATTCTGGGTTCTAGAATCAATGGACGGCAGAGATCTGGAATATCAGTGTGTCCAAACTCTAGAATCCTTGCATGTCTGAACTCGAGAGTCATTCAATGTCCACATTCCGGGTCACAGGGTGTCTGAATTCCAGAAGAACCAAATGTCTGCATTCTAGAATCGGAATGTGGCGGAATTCTAGAATGCAAAACACGGCGGAATTCTAAAGTCCTAAAATGCCTGCTATCCGGAAGTTAAGGTGTCTGACATCCAGAATGCTACCACGTCAGAATTATACCATTCTGAAACATTCTGGGATCTAGAATCAATGGACGGCTGAGTTCCAGAACGCAAGGGTGGCAAAACTCTAGAATCCTTGCGTGTCTGAACTCGAGAGTCATTCAATGTCCACATTCCAGAACTCTGGATGTCTGAATAATAGAAGCACCAAATGTCTGCATTCTAGAATCGGAATGTGGCGGAATCCTAGAACGCACTGAACGGCGGAATTCTAAAGTCCTAAAATGCCTGCTATCCGGAAGTTAAGGTGTCTGACATCCAGAATGCTACCACGTCAGAATTATACCATTCTGAAACATTCTTGGATCTAGAATCAATGGACGGCTGAGTTCCAGAATGTCAGGGTTTCCAAACTCTAGAATCCTTGCGTGTCTGAACTCGAGAGTCATTCAATGTCCACATTCCGGGTCACAGGATGACTGAATTCCAGAAGCACCAAATGTCTGCATTCTAGAATCGGAATGTGGTAGAATTCTAGAATGCACAGCACGGCGGAATTCGAAAGTCCTAAAATGCCTGCTATCCGGAAGTTAAGGTATCTGACATCCAGAATGCTACCACGTCAGAATTATACCATTCTGATAGATTCTGGGATCTAGAATCAATGGACGACTGAGTTCCAGAATGTCATGGTGGCAAAACTCTAGAATCCTTGCGTGTCTGAACTCGAGACTCATTCAGTGTCCACATTCCAGAACTCTGGATGTCTGAAATATAGAAGCACCAAATGTCTGCTTTCTAGAATCGGAATGTGGCGGAATTCTAGAATGCACAGCACGGCGGGATTCTAAAGTCCTAAAATGCCTGCTATCCGGAAGTTAAGGTGTCTGACATCAAGAATGCTACCAAGTCAGAATTATACCATTCTGAAAGATTCCGGGATCTAGAATCAATGGACGGCTGAGTTCCAGAATGTCAGGTTGGCAAAACTTTAGAATCCTTGCGTGTCTGAACTCGAGAGTCATTCAATGTCCACATTCCAGAACTCTGGATGTCTGAATTATAGAAGCACCAAATGTCTGCATTCTAGAATCGGAATGTGGCGGAATTCTAGAATGCACAGCACGGTGGAATTCTAAAGTCCTAAAATGCCTGCTATCCGGAAGTTAAGGTGTCTGACATCAAGAATGCTACCAAGTCAGAATTATAACATTCTGAAAGATTCTGGGATCTAGAATCAATGGAAGGCTGAGTTCCAGAATGTCAGGGTGGCAAAACTCTAGAATCCTTGCGTGTCTGAACTCGAGAGTCATTCAATGTCCACATTCCAGAACTCTGGATGTCTGAATTATAGAAGCACCAAATGTCTGCATTCTAGAATCGGAATGTGGCGGAATTCTAGAATGCACAGCACGGCGGAATTCTAAAGTCCTAAAATGCCTACTAGCCGAAAGTTAAGGTGTCTGATGACCAGTATGTTACTAGGTCAGCATTCTACCGTTCTGAGAGATTCTGGGTTCTAGAATCAATGGACGGCAGAGATCTGGAATGTCAGTGTGTCCAAACTCTAGAATCCTTGCGTGTCTGAACTCGAGAGTCATTCAATGTCCACATTCCGGATCACAGGGTGTCTGAATTCCAGAAGCACCAAATGTCTGCATTCTAGAATCGGAATGTGGTAGAATTCTAGAATGCACAACACGGTGGAATTCTAAAGTCCTAAAATGCCTGCTATCCGGAAGTTAAGGTGTCTGACATCAAGAATGCTACCAAGTCAGAATTATACCATTCTGAAACATTCTGGGATCTAGAATCAATGGACGGTTGAGTTCAAGAATGTCAGGGTGGCAAAACTCTAGAATCCTGGCATGTCTGAACTCGAGGGTCATTCAATGTCCACATTCCAGAACTCTGGATGTCTGAATTATAGAAGCACCAAATGTCTGCATTCTAGAATCGGAATGTGGCGGAATTCTAGAATGCACAGCACGGCAGAATTCTAAAGTCCTAAAATGCCTGCTATCCGGAAGTTAAGGTGTCTGACATCCAGAATGTTACTAAGCCAGCATTATACCGTTCTGAGAGATTCTGGGTTCTAGAATCAATGGACGGCAGAGATCTGGCAGGTCAGGGTGTCCAAACTCTAGAATCCTTGAGTGTTTGAACTCGAGAGTCATTCAATGTCCACATTCCGGGTCACAGGATGACTGAATTCCAGAAGCACCAAATGTCTGCATTCTAGAATCGGAATGTGGCGGAATTCTAGAATGCACAACACGGCGGAATTCTAAAGTCCTAAAATGCCTGCTATCCGGAATTTAAGGTGTCTGACATCCAGAATGCTACCACGTCAGAATTATACCATTCTGAAACATTCTGGGATCTAGAATCAATGGACGGCTGAGTTCCAGAATGTCAGGGTGGCAAAACTCTAGAATCCTTGCGTGTCTGAACTCGAGAGTCATTCAATGTCCACATTCCAGAACTCTGGATGTCTGAATAATAGAAGCACCAAATGTCTGCATTCTAGAATCGGAATGTGGCGGAATTCTAGAACGCACAGCACGGCGGAATTCTAAAGTCCTAAAATGCCTGCTATCCGGAAGTTAAGGTGTCTGACATACAGAATGCTACCACGTCAGAATTATACCATTCTGAAACATTCTTGGATCTAGAATCAATGGACGGCTGAGTTCCAGAATGTCAGGGTTTCCAAACTCTAGAATCCTTGCGTGTCTGAACTCGAGAGTCATTCAATGTCCACATTCCGGGTCACAGGATGACTGAATTCCAGAAGCACCAAATGTCTGCATTCTAGAATCGGAATGTGGTAGAATTCTAGAATGCACAGCACGGCGTAATTCGAAAGTCCTAAAATGCCGGCTATACGGAAGTTAAGGTGTCTGACATCCAGAATGGTACCACATCAGAATTATACCATTCTGAAACATTCTGCGATCTAGAATCAATGGACGGATGAGTTCCAGAATGTCAGGGTGGCAAAACTCTAGAATCCTGGCTTGTCTGATCTCGAGAGTCATTCAATGTCCACATTCCAGAACTCTGGATGTCTGAATTATGGAAGCACCAAATGTCTGCATTCTAGAATCGGAATGTGGCGGAATTCTTGAATGCACAGCACGGCGGAATTCTAAAGTCCTAAAATGCCTGCTATCCGGAATTTATGGTGTCTGACATCCAGAATGCTACCACGTCAGAATTATACCATTCTGAAAGATTCTGGGATCTAGAATCAATGGACGGCTGAGTTCCAGAATGCAAGGGTGGCAAAACTCTAGAATCCTTGCGTGTCTGAACTCGAGAGTCATTCAATGTCCACATTCCAGAACTCTGGATGTCTGAAATATAGAAGCACCAAATGTCTGCATTCTAGAATCAGAATGTGGCGGAATTCTAGAATGCACAGCACGGCGGAAATTTAAAGTCGTAAAATGCCTGCTATCCAGAAGTCAAGGTGTCTGACATCCAGAATGTTACTAGGTCCGCTTTCTACCGTTCTGAGAGATTCCGGTTTCTAGAATCAATGGATGGCAGAGTTCTGGAATGTCAGGGTGTTCAAACTCAAGAATACTTGCGTGTCTGAACTCGAGAGTCATTCAATGTCCACATTCCAGAACTCTGGATGTCTGAAATATAGAAGCACCAAATGTCTGCATTCTTGAATCGGAATGTGGTGGAATTCTAGAATGCACAGCACGGCAGAATTCTAAAGTCCTAAAATGCCTGCTATTCGGAAGTTAAGGTGTCTGACATCCAGAATGTTACTAGGTCATCATTCTATCGTTCTGTGAGATTCTGGGTTCTAGAATCAATGGACGGCAGAGTTCTGAAATGTCAGGGTGTCCAAACTCTAGAATCCTTGCATGTCTGAACTCGAGAGTCATTCAATGTCCACATTCCGGGTCACAGGGTGTCTGAATTCCAGAAGCACCAAATGTCTGCATTCTAGAATCGGAATGTGGCGGAATTCTAGAATGCACAGCACGGCAGAATTCTAAAGTCCTAAAATGCCTGATATTCGGAAGTTAAGGAGTCTGACATCCAGAATGTTACTAGGTCAGCATTCTACCGTTCTGAGAGATTCTGGGTTCTAGAATCAATGGACGGCAGAGATCTGGAATATCAGTGTGTCCAAACTCTAGAATCCTTGCATGTCTGAACTCGAGAGTCATTCAATGTCCACATTCCGGGTCACAGGGTGTCTGAATTCCAGAAGAACCAAATGTCTGCATTCTAGAATCGGAATGTGGCGGAATTCTAGAATGCAAAACACGGCGGAATTCTAAAGTCCTAAAATGCCTGCTATCCGGAAGTTAAGGTGTCTGACATCCAGAATGCTACCACGTCAGAATTATACCATTCTGAAACATTCTGGGATCTAGAATCAATGGACGGCTGAGTTCCAGAATGTCAGGGTGGCAAAACTCTAGAATCCTTGCGTGTCTGAACTCGAGAGTCATTCAATGTCCACATTCCAGAACTCTGGATGTCTGAATAATAGAAGCACCAAATGTCTGCATTCTAGAATCGGAATGTGGCGGAATCCTAGAACGCACTGAACGACGGAATTCTAAAGTCCTAAAATGCCTGCTATCCGGAAGATAAGGTGTCTGACATCCAGAATGCTACCACGTCAGAATTATACCATTCTGAAACATTCTTGGATCTAGAATCAATGGACGGCTGAGTTCCAGAATGTCAGGGTTTCCAAACTCTAGAATCCTTGCGTGTCTGAACTCGAGAGTCATTCAATGTCCACATTCCGGGTCACAGGATGACTGAATTCCAGAAGCACCAAATGTCTGCATTCTAGAATCGGAATGTGGTAGAATTCTAGAATGCACAGCACGGCGGAATTCGAAAGTCCTAAAATGCCTGCTATCCGGAAGTTAAGGTATCTGACATCCAGAATGCTACCACGTCAGAATTATACCATTCTGATAGATTCTGGGATCTAGAATCAATGGACGGCTGAGTTCCAGAATGTCATGGTGGCAAAACTCTAGAATCCTTGCGTGTCTGAACTCGAGACTCATTCAGTGTCCACATTCCAGAACTCTGGATGTCTGAAATATAGAAGCACCAAATGTCTGCATTCTAGAATCGGAATGTGGCGGAATTCTAGAATGCACAGCACGGCGGGATTCTAAAGTCCTAAAATGCCTTCTATCCGGAAGTTAAGGTGTCTGACATCAAGAATGCTACCAAGTCAGAATTATACCATTCTGAAAGATTCCGGGATCTAGAATCAATGGACGGCTGAGTTCCAGAATGTCAGGGTGGCAAAACTCTAGAATCCTTGCGTGTCTGAACTCGAGAGTCATTCAATGTCCACATTCCAGAACTCTGGATGTCTGAATTATAGAAGCACCAAATGTCTGCATTCTAGAATCGGAATGTGGTAGAATTCTAGAATGCACAGCACGGTGGAATTCTAACGTCCTAAAATGCCTGCTATCCGGAAGTTAAGGTGTCTGACATCAAGAATGCTACCAAGTCAGAATTATAACATTCTGAAAGATTCTGGGATCTAGAATCAATGGAAGGCTGAGTTCCAGAATGTCAGGGTGGCAAAACTCTAGAATCCTTGTGTGTCTGAACTCGAGAGTCATTCAATGTCAACATTCCAGAACTCTGGATGTCTGAATTATAGAAGCACCAAATGTCTGCATTCTAGAATCGGAATGTGGCGGAATTCTAGAATGCACAGCACGGCGGAATTCTAAAGTCCTAAAATGCCTACTAGCCGAAAGTTAAGGTGTCTGATGACCAGTATGTTACTAGGTCAGCATTCTATCGTTCTGAGAGATTCTGGGTTCTAGAATCAATGGACGGCAGAGATCTGGAATGTCAGTGTGTCCAAACTCTAGAATCCTTGCGTGTCTGAACTCGAGAGTCATTCAATGTCCACATTCCGGATCACAGGGTGTCCGAATACCAGAAGCACCAAATGTCTGCATTCTAGAATCGGAATGTGGCGGAATTCTAGAATGCATAGCACGGCGGTATTCGAAAGTCCAAAAATGCCTGCTATTCGGAAGTTAAGGTGTCTGACATCCAGAATGCTACCACGTCAGAATTATACCATTCTGAAAGATTCTGGGATCTAGAATCAATGGACGGCCGAGTTCCAGAATGTCCGGGTTTCCAAACTCTAGAATCCTTGCGTGTCTGAACTCGAGAGTCATTCAATGTCCACATTCCAGAACTCTGGATGTCTGAATTATAGAAGCACCAAATGTCTGCATTCTAGAATCGGAATGTGGCGGAATTCTAGAATGCACAGCACGGCGGAATTCTAAAGTCCTAAAATGCCTACTAGCCGAAAGTTAAGGTGTCTGATGACCAGTATGTTACTAGGTCAGCATTCTACCGTTCTGAGAGATTCTGGGTTCTAGAATCAATGGACGGCAGAGATCTGGAATGTCAGTGTGTCCAAACTCTAGAATCCTTGCGTGTCTGAACTCGAGAGTCATTCAATGTCCACATTCCGGATCACAGGGTGTCTGAATTCCAGAAGCACCAAATGTCTGCATTCTAGAATCGGAATGTGGTAGAATTCTAGAATGCACAACACGGTGGAATTCTAAAGTCCTAAAATGCCTGCTATCCGGAAGTTAAGGTGTCTGACATCAAGAATGCTACCAAGTCAGAATTATACCATTCTGAAACATTCTGGGATCTAGAATCAATGGACGGGTGAGTTCAAGAATGTCAGGTTGGCAAAACTCTAGAATCCTGGCATGTCTGAACTCGAGGGTCATTCAATGTCCACATTCCAGAACTCTGGATGTCTGAATTATAGAAGCACCAAATGTCTGCATTCTAGAATCGGAATGTGGCGGAATTCTAGAATGCACAGCACGGCGGAATTCTAAAGTCCTAAAATGCCTGCTATCCGGACGTTAAGGTGTCTGACATCCAGAATGTTACTAAGCCAGCATTATACCGTTCTGAGAGATTCTGGGTTCTAGAATCAATGGACGGCAGAGATCTGGCAGGTCAGGGTGTCCAAACTCTAGAATCCTTGAGTGTTTGAACTCGAGAGTCATTCAATGTCCACATTCCGGGTCACAGGATGACTGAATTCCAGAAGCACCAAATGTCTGCATTCTAGAATCGGAATGTGGCGGAATTCTAGAATGCACAACACGGCGGAATTCTAAAGTCCTAAAATGCCTGCTATCCGGAATTTAAGGTGTCTGACATCCAGAATGCTACCACGTCAGAATTATACCATTCTGAAACATTCTGGGATCTAGAATCAATGGACGGCTGAGTTCCAGAATGTCAGGGTGGCAAAACTCTAGAATCCTTGCGTGTCTGAACTCGAGAGTCATTCAATGTCCACATTCCAGAACTCTGGATGTCTGAATAATAGAAGCACCAAATGTCTGCATTCTAGAATCGGAATGTGGCGGAATTCTAGTACGCACAGCACGGCGGAATTCTAAAGTCCTAAAATGCCTGCTATCCGGAAGTTAAGGTGTCTGACATACAGAATGCTACCACGTCAGAATTATACCATTCTGAAACATTCTTGGATCTAGAATCAATGGACGGCTGAGTTCCAGAATGTCAGGGTTTCCAAACTCTAGAATCCTTGCGTGTCTGAACTCGAGAGTCATTCAATGTCCACATTCCGGGTCACAGGATGACTGAATTCCAGAAGCACCAAATGTCTGCATTCTAGAATCGGAATGTGGTAGAATTCTAGAATGCACAGCACGGCGTAATTCGAAAGTCCTAAAATGCCGGCTATACGGAAGTTAAGGTGTCTGACATCCAGAATGGTACCACATCAGAATTATACCATTCTGAAACATTCTGCGATCTAGAATCAATGGACGGATGAGTTCCAGAATGTCAGGGTGGCAAAACTCTAGAATCCTGGCTTGTCTGATCTCGAGAGTCATTCAATGTCCACATTCCAGAACTCTGGATGTCTGAATTATGGAAGCACCAAATGTCTGCATTCTAGAATCGGAATGTGGTGGAATTCTTGAATGCACAGCACGGCGGAATTCTAAAGTCCTAAAATGCCTGCTATCCGGAATTTATGGTGTCTGACATCCAGAATGCTACCACGTCAGAATTATACCATTCTGAAACATTCTGGGATCTAGAATCAATGGACGGCTGAGTTCCAGAATGCAAGGGTGGCAAAACTCTAGAATCCTTGCGTGTCTGAACTCGAGAGTCATTCAATGTCCACATTCAAGAACTCTGGATGTCTGAAATATAGAAGCACCAAATGTCTGCATTCTAGAATCAGAATGTGGCGGAATTCTAGAATGCACAGCACGGCGGAATTTTAAAGTCGTAAAATGCCTGCTATCCAGAAGTCAAGGTGTCTGACATCCAGAATGTTACTAGGTCCGCTTTCTACCGTTCTGAGAGATTCCGGTTTCGAGAATCAATGGATGGCAGAGTTCTGGAATGTCAGGGTGTTCAAACTCAAGAATACTTGCGTGTCTGAACTCGAGAGTCATTCAATGTCCACATTCCGGATCACAGGGTGTCCGAATACCAGAAGCACCAAATGTCTGCATTCTAGAATCGGAATGTGGCGGAATTCTAGAATGCATAGCACGGCGGTATTCGAAAGTCCAAAAATGCCTGCTATTCGGAAGTTAAGGTGTCTGACATCCAGAATGCTACCACGTCAGAATTATACCATTCTGAAAGATTCTGGGATCTAGAATCAATGGACGGCCGAGTTCCAGAATGTCCGGGTTTCCAAACTCTAGAATCCTTGCGTGTCTGAACTCGAGAGTCATTCAATATCCACATTCCAGGACTCTGGATGTCTGAAATATAGAAGCAACAAATGTCTGCATTCTTGAATCGGAATGTGGTGGAATTCTAGAATGCACAGCACGGCAGAATTCTAAAGTCCTAAAATGCCTGCTATTCGGAAGTTAAGGTGTCTGACATCCAGAATGTTACTAGGTCAACATTCTACCGTTCTGTGAGATTCTGGGTTCTAGAATCAATGGACGGCAGAGTTCTGAAATGTCAGGGTGTCCAAACTCTAGAATCCTTGCGTGTCTGAACTCGTGAGTCATTCAATATCCACATTCCGGATCACAGGGTGTCTGAATTCCAGAAGCACCAAATGTCTGCATTCTAGAATCGGAATGTGGCGGAATTCTAGAATGCACAGCACGGCAGAATTCTAAAGTCCTAAAATGCCTGATATTCGGAAGTTAAGGAGTCTGACATCCAGAATGTTACTAGGTCAGCATTCTACTGTTCTGAGAGATTCTGGGTTCTAGAATCAATGGACGGCAGAGTTCTGGAATGTCAGGGTGTCCAAACTCTAGAATCCATGAGTGTTTGAACTCGAGAGTCATTCAATTTCCATATTCCGGGTCACAGGGTGACTGAATTCCAGAAGCACCAAATGTCTGCATTCTAGAATCGGAATGTGGCGGAATTCTAGAATGCACAGCACGGCGGAATTCGAAAGTCCTAAAATGCCTGCTATCCGGAAGTTAAGGTATCTGACATCCAGAATGCTACCACGTCAGAATTATACCATTCTGATAGATTCTGGGATCTAGAATCAATGGACGGCTGAGTTCCAGAATGTCATGGTGGCAAAACTCTAGAATCCTTGCGTGTCTGAACTCGAGACTCATTCAGTGTCCACATTCCAGAACTCTGGATGTCTGAAATATAGAAGCACCAAATGTCTGCATTCTAGAATCGGAATGTGGCGGAATTCTAGAAAGCACAGCACGGCGGGATTCTAAAGTCCTAAAATGCCTGCTATCCGGAAGTTAAGGTGTCTGACATCAAGAATGCTACCATGTCAGAATTATACCATTCTGAAAGATTCCGGGATCTAGAATCAATGGACGGCTGAGTTCCAGAATGTCAGGGTGGCAAAACTCTAGAATCCTTGCGTGTCTGAACTCGAGAGTCATTCAATGTCCACATTCCAGAACTCTGGATGTCTGAATTATAGAAGCACCAAATGTCTGCATTCTAGAATCGGAATGTGGCGGAATTCTAGAATGCACAGCACGGTGGAATTCTAACGTCCTAAAATGCCTGCTATCCGGAAGTTAAGGTGTCTGACATCAAGAATGCTACCAAGTCAGAATTATAACATTCTGAAAGATTCTGGGATCTAGAATCAATGGAAGGCTGAGTTCCAGAATGTCAGGGTGGCAAAACTCTAGAATCCTTGCGTGTCTGAACTCGAAAGTCATTCAATGTCCACATTCCAGAACTCTGGATGTCTGAATTATAGAAGCACCAAATGTCTGCATTCTAGAATCGGAATGTGGCGGAATTCTAGAATGCACAGCACGGCGGAATTCTAAAGTCCTAAAATGCCTGCTATCCGGAAGTTAAGGTGTCTGACATCCAGAATGTTACTAAGCCAGCATTCTACCGTTCTGAGAGATTCTGGGTTCTAGAATCAATGGACGGCAGAGATCTGGCAGGTCAGGGTGTCCAAACTCTAGAATCCTTGAGTGTTTGAACCCGAGAGTCATTCAATGTCCACATTCCGGGTCACAGGATGACTGAATTCCAGAAGCACCAAATGTCTGCATTCTAGAATCGGAATGTGGCGGAATTCTAGAATGCAAAACACGGCGGAATTCTAAAGTCCTAAAATGCCTGCTATCCGGAATTTAAGTTGTCTGACATCCAGAATGCTACCACGTCAGAATTATACCATTCTGAAACATTCTGGGATCTAGAATCAATGGACGGCTGAGTTCCAGAATGTCAGGGTGGCAAAACTCTAGAATCCTTGCGTGTCTGAACTCGAGAGTCATTCAATGTCCACATTCCAGAACTCTGGATGTCTGAATAATAGAAGCACCAAATGTCTGCATTCTAGAATCGGAATGTGGCGGAATCCTAGAACGCACTGAACGGCGGAATTCTAAAGTCCTAAAATGCCTGCTATCCGGAAGTAAAGGTGTCTGACATCCAGAATGCTACCACGTCAGAATTATACCATTCTGAAACATTCTTGGATCTAGAATCAATGGACGGCTGAGTTCCAGAATGTCAGGGTTTCCAAACTCTAGAATCCTTGCGTGTCTGAACTCGAGAGTCATTCAATGTCCACATTCCGGGTCACAGGATGACTGAATTCCAGAAGCACCAAATGTCTGCATTCTAGAATCGGAATGTGGTAGAATTCTAGAATGCACAGCACGGCGGAATTCTAAAGTCCTAAAATGCCTGCTATCCGGAATTTATGGTGTCTGACATCCAGAATGCTACCACGTCAGAATTATACCATTCTGAAACATTCTGGGATCTAGAATCAATGGACGGCTGAGTTCCAGAACGCAAGGGTGGCAAAACTCTAGAATCCTTGCGTGTCTGAACTCGAGAGTCATTCAATGTCCACATTCCAGAACTCTGGATGTCTGAAATATAGAAGCACCAAATGTCTGCATTCTTGAATCGGAATGTGGTGGAATTCTAGAATGCACAGCACGGCAGAATTCTAAAGTCCTAAAATGCCTGCTATTCGGAAGTTAAGGTGTCTGACATCCAGAATGTTACTAGGTCATCATTCTATCGTTCTGTGAGATTCTGGGTTCTAGAATCAATGGACGGCAGAGATCTGAAATGTCAGGGTGTCCAAACTCTAGAATCCTTCCGTGTCTGAACTCGTGAGTCATTCAATGTCCACATTCCGGATCACAGGGTGTCTGAATTCCAGAAGCACCAAATGTCTGCATTCTAGAATCGGAATGTGGCGGAATTCTAGAATGCACAGCACGGCAGAACTCTAAAGTCCTAAAATGCCTGATATTCGGAAGTTAAGGAGTCTGACATCCAGAATGTTACTAGGTCAGCATTCTACCGTTCTGAGAGATTCTGGGTTCTAGAATCAATGGACGGCAGAGATCTGGAATATCAGTGTGTCCAAACTCTAGAATCCTTGCATGTCTGAACTCGAGAGTCATTCAATGTCCACATTCCGGGTCACAGGGTGTCTGAATTCCAGAAGAACCAAATGTCTGCATTCTAGAATCGGAATGTGGCGGAATTCTAGAATGCAAAACACGGCGGAATTCTAAAGTCCTAAAATGCCTGCTATCCGGAAGTTAAGGTGTCTGACATCCAGAATGCTACCACGTCAGAATTATACCATTCTGAAACATTCTGGGATCTAGAATCAATGGACGGCTGAGTTCCAGAATGTCAGGGTGGCAAAACTCTAGAATCCTTGCGTGTCTGAACTCGAGAGTCATTCAATGTCCACATTCCAGAACTCTGGATGTCTGAATAATAGAAGCACCAAATGTCTGCATTCTAGAATCGGAATGTGGCGGAATCCTAGAACGCACTGAACGGCGGAATTCTAAAGTCCTAAAATGCCTGCTATCCGGAAGTTAAGGTGTCTGACATCCAGAATGCTACCACGTCAGAATTATACCATTCTGAAACATTCTTGGATCTAGAATCAATGGACGGCTGAGTTCCAGAATGTCAGGGTTTCCAAACTCTAGAATCCTTGCGTGTCTGAACTCGAGAGTCATTCAATGTCCACATTCCGGATCACAGGATGACTGAATTCCAGAAGCACCAAATGTCTGCATTCTAGAATCGGAATGTGGTAGAATTCTAGAATGCACAGCACGGCGGAATTCGAAAGTCCTAAAATGCCTGCTATCCGGAAGTTAAGGTATCTGACATCCAGAATGCTACCACGTCAGAATTATACCATTCTGATAGATTCTGGGATCTAGAATCAATGGACGGCTGAGTTCCAGAATGTCATGGTGGCAAAACTCTAGAATCCTTGCGTGTCTGAACTCGAGACTCATTCAGTGTCCACATTCCAGAACTCTGGATGTCTGAAATATAGAAGCACCAAATGTCTGCATTCTAGAATCGGAATGTGGCGGAATTCTAGAATGCACAGCACGGCGGGATTCTAAAGTCCTAAAATGCCTTCTATCCGGAAGTTAAGGTGTCTGACATCAAGAATGCTACCAAGTCAGAATTATACCATTCTGAAAGATTCCGGGATCTAGAATCAATGGACGGCTGAGTTCCAGAATGTCAGGGTGGCAAAACTCTAGAATCCTTGCGTGTCTGAACTCGAGAGTCATTCAATGTCCACATTCCAGAACTCTGGATGTCTGAATTATAGAAGCACCAAATGTCTGCATTCTAGAATCGGAATGTGGCGGAATTCTAGAATGCACAGCACGGTGGAATTCTAACGTCCTAAAATGCCTGCTATCCGGAAGTTAAGGTGTCTGACATCAAGAATGCTACCAAGTCAGAATTATAACATTCTGAAAGATTCTGGGATCTAGAATCAATGGAAGGCTGAGTTCCAGAATGTCAGGGTGGCAAAACTCTAGAATCCTTGCGTGTCTGAACTCGAGAGTCATTCAATGTCAACATTCCAGAACTCTGGATGTCTGAATTATAGAAGCACCAAATGTCTGCATTCTAGAATCGGAATGTGGCGGAATTCTAGAATGCACAGCACGGCGGAATTCTAAAGTCCTAAAATGCCTACTAGCCGAAAGTTAAGGTGTCTGATGACCAGTATGTTACTAGGTCAGCATTCTATCGTTCTGAGAGATTCTGGGTTCTAGAATCAATGGACGGCAGAGATCTGGAATGTCAGTGTGTCCAAACTCTAGAATCCTTGCGTGTCTGAACTCGAGAGTCATTCAATGTCCACATTCCGGATCACAGGGTGTCTGAATTCCAGAAGCACCAAATGTCTGCATTCTAGAATCGGAATGTGGTAGAATTCTAGAATGCACAACACGGTGGAATTCTAAAGTCCTAAAATGCCTGCTATCCGGAAGTTAAGGTGTCTGACATCAAGAATGCTACCAAGTCAGAATTATACCATTCTGAAACATTCTGGGATCTAGAATCAATGGACGGGTGAGTTCAAGAATGTCAGGGTGGCAAAACTCTAGAATCCTGGCATGTCTGAACTCGAGGGTCATTCAATGTCCACATTCCAGAACTCTGGATGTCTGAATTATAGAAGCACCAAATGTCTGCATTCTAGAATCGGAATGTGGCGGAATTCTAGAATGCACAGCACGGCGGAATTCTAAAGTCCTAAAATGCCTGCTATCCGGAAGTTAATGTGTCTGACATCCAGAATGTTACTAAGCCAGCATTATACCGTTCTGAGAGATTCTGGGTTCTAGAATCAATGGACGGCAGAGATCAGGCAGGTCAGGGTGTCCAAACTCTAGAATCCTTGAGTGTTTGAACTCGAGAGTCATTCAATGTCCACATTCCGGGTCACAGGATGACTGAATTCCAGAAGCACCAAATGTCTGCATTCTAGAATCGGAATGTGGCGGAATTCTAGAATGCACATCACGGCGGAATTCTAAAGTCCTAAAATGCCTGCTATCCGGAAGTTAAGGTGTCTGACATACAGAATGCTACCACGTCAGAATTATACCATTCTGAAACATTCTTGGATCTAGAATCAATTGACGGCTGAGTTCCAGAATGTCAGGGTTTCCAAACTCTAGAATCCTTGCGTGTCTGAACTCGAGAGTCATTCAATGTCCACATTCCGGGTCACAGGATGACTGAATTCCAGAAGCACCAAATGTCTGCATTCTAGAATCGGAATGTGGTAGAATTCTAGAATGCACAGCACGGCGTAATTCGAAAGTCCTAAAATGCCGGCTATACGGAAGTTAAGGTGTCTGACATCCAGAATGGTACCACATCAGAATTATACCATTCTGAAACATTCTGCGATCTAGAATCAATGGACGGATGAGTTCCAGAATGTCAGGGTGGCAAAACTCTAGAATCCTGGCTTGTCTGATCTCGAGAGTCATTCAATGTCCACATTCCAGAACTCTGGATGTCTGAATTATGGAAGCACCAAATGTCTGCATTCTAGAATCGGAATGTGGCGGAATTCTTGAATGCACAGCACGGCGGAATTCTAAAGTCCTAAAATGCCTGCTATCCGGAATTTATGGTGTCTGACATCCAGAATGCTACCACGTCAGAATTATACCATTCTGAAACATTCTGGGATCTAGAATCAATGGACGGCTGAGTTCCAGAATGCAAGGGTGGCAAAACTCTAGAATCCTTGCGTGTCTGAACTCGAGAGTCATTCAATGTCCACATTCCAGAACTCTGGATGTCTGAAATATAGAAGCACCAAATGTCTGCATTCTAGAATCAGAATGTGGCGGAATTCTAGAATGCACAGCACGGCGGAATTTTAAAGTCGTAAAATGCCTGCTATCCAGAAGTCAAGGTGTCTGACATCCAGAATGTTACTAGGTCCGCTTTCTACCGTTCTGAGAGATTCCGGTTTCTAGAATCAATGGATGGCAGAGTTCTGGAATGTCAGGGTGTTCAAACTCAAGAATACTTGCGTGTCTGAACTCGAGAGTCATTCAATGTCCACATTCCGGATCACAGGGTGTCCGAATACCAGAAGCACCAAATGTCTGCATTCTAGAATCGGAATGTGGCGGAATTCTAGAATGCATAGCACGGCGGTATTCGAAAGTCCAAAAATGCCTGCTATTCAGAAGTTAAGGTGTCTGACATCCAGAATGCTACCACGTCAGAATTATACCATTCTGAAAGATTCTGGGATCTAGAATCAATGGACGGCCGAGTTCCAGAATGTCCGGGTTTCCAAACCCTAGAATCCTTGCGTGTCTGAACTCGAGAGTCATTCAATGTCCACATTCCAGAACTCTGGATGTCTGAATTATAGAAGCACCAAATGTCTGCATTCTAGAATCGGAATGTGGCGGAATTCTAGAATGCACAGCACGGCGGAATTCTAAAGTCCTAAAATGCCTACTAGCCGAAAGTTAAGGTGTCTGATGACCAGTATGTTACTAGGTCAGCATTCTACCGTTCTGAGAGATTCTGGGTTCTAGAATCAATGGACGGCAGAGATCTGGAATGTCAGTGTGTCCAAACTCTAGAATCCTTGCGTGTCTGAACTCGAGAGTCATTCAATGTCCACATTCCGGATCACAGGGTGTCTGAATTCCAGAAGTACCAAATGTCTGCATTCTAGAATCGGAATGTGGTAGAATTCTAGAATGCACAACACGGTGGAATTCTAAAGTCCTAAAATGCCTGCTATCCGGAAGTTAAGGTGTCTGACATCAAGAATGCTACCAAGTCAGAATTATACCATTCTGAAACATTCTGGGATCTAGAATCAATGGACGGGTGAGTTCAAGAATGTCAGGTTGGCAAAACTCTAGAATCCTGGCATGTCTGAACTCGAGGGTCATTCAATGTCCACATTCCAGAACTCTGGATGTCTGAATTATAGAAGCACCAAATGTCTGCATTCTAGAATCGGAATGTGGCGGAATTCTAGAATGCACAGCACGGCGGAATTCTAAAGTCCTAAAATGCCTGCTATCCGGAAGTTAAGGTGTCTGACATCCAGAATGTTACTAAGCCAGCATTATACCGTTCTGAGAGATTCTGGGTTCTAGAATCAATGGACGGCAGAGATCTGGCAGGTCAGGGTGTCCAAACTCTAGAATCCTTGAGTGTTTGAACTCGAGAGTCATTCAATGTCCACATTCCGGGTCACAGGATGACTGAATTCCAGAAGCACCAAATGTCTGCATTCTAGAATCGGAATGTGGCGGAATTCTAGAATGCACAACACGGCGGAATTCTAAAGTCCTCAAATGCCTGCTATCCGGAATTTAAGGTGTCTGACATCCAGAATGCTACCACGTCAGAATTATACCATTCTGAAACATTCTGGGATCTAGAATCAATGGACAGCTGAGTTCCAGAATGTCAGGGTGGCAAAACTCTAGAATCCTTGCGTGTCTGAACTCGAGAGTCATTCAATGTCCACATTCCAGAACTCTGGATGTCTGAATAATAGAAGCACCAAATGTCTGCATTCTAGAATCGGAATGTGGCGGAATTCTAGAACGCACAGCACGGCGGAATTCTAAAGTCCTAAAATGCCTGCTATCCGGAAGTTAAGGTGTCTGACATACAGAATGCTACCACGTCAGAATTATACCATTCTGAAACATTCTTGGATCTAGAATCAATGGACGGCTGAGTTCCAGAATGTCAGGGTTTCCAAACTCTAGAATCCTTGCGTGTCTGAACTCGAGAGTCATTCAATGTCCACATTCCGGGTCACAGGATGACTGAATTCCAGAAGCACCAAATGTCTGCATTCTAGAATCGGAATGTGGTAGAATTCTAGAATGCACAGCACGGCGTAATTCGAAAGTCCTAAAATGCCGGCTATACGGAAGTTAAGGTGTCTGACATCCAGAATGGTACCACATCAGAATTATACCATTCTGAAACATTCTGCGATCTAGAATCAATGGACGGATGAGTTCCAGAATGTCAGGGTGGCAAAACTCTAGAATCCTGGCTTGTCTGATCTCGAGAGTCATTCAATGTCCACATTCCAGAACTCTGGATGTCTGAATTATGGAAGCACCAAATGTCTGCATTCTAGAATCGGAATGTGGTGGAATTCTTGAATGCACAGCACGGCGGAATTCTAAAGTCCTAAAATGCCTGCTATCCGGAATTTATGGTGTCTGACATCCAGAATGCTACCACGTCAGAATTATACCATTCTGAAACATTCTGGGATCTAGAATCAATGGACGGCTGAGTTCCAGAATGCAAGGGTGGCAAAACTCTAGAATCCTTGCGTGTCTGAACTCGAGAGTCATTCAATGTCCACATTCAAGAACTCTGGATGTCTGAAATATAGAAGCACCAAATGTCTGCATTCTAGAATCAGAATGTGGCGGAATTCTAGAATGCACAGCACGGCGGAATTTTAAAGTCGTAAAATGCCTGCTATCCAGAAGTCAAGGTGTCTGACATCCAGAATGTTACTAGGTCCGCTTTCTACCGTTCTGAGAGATTCCGGTTTCTAGAATCAATGGATGGCAGAGTTCTGGAATGTCAGGGTGTTCAAACTCAAGAATACTTGCGTGTCTGAACTCGAGAGTCATTCAATGTCCACATTCCGGATCACAGGGTGTCCGAATACCAGAAGCACCAAATGTCTGCATTCTAGAATCGGAATGTGGCGGAATTCTAGAATGCATAGCACGGCGGTATTCGAAAGTCCAAAAATGCCTGCTATTCGGAAGTTAAGGTGTCTGACATCCAGAATGCTACCACGTCAGAATTATACCATTCTGAAAGATTCTGGGATCTAGAATCAATGGACGGCCGAGTTCCAGAATGTCCGGGTTTCCAAACTCTAGAATCCTTGCGTGTCTGAACTCGAGAGTCATTCAATATCCACATTCCAGGACTCTGGATGTCTGAAATATAGAAGCAACAAATGTCTGCATTCTTGAATCGGAATGTGGTGGAATTCTAGAATGCACAGCACGGCAGAATTCTAAAGTCCTAAAATGCCTGCTATTCGGAAGTTAAGGTGTCTGACATCCAGAATGTTACTAGGTCAACATTCTACCGTTCTGTGAGATTCTGGGTTCTAGAATCAATGGACGGCAGAGTTCTGAAATGTCAGGGTGTCCAAACTCTAGAATCCTTGCGTGTCTGAACTCGTGAGTCATTCAATGTCCACATTCCGGATCACAGGGTGTCTGAATTCCAGAAGCACCAAATGTCTGCATTCTAGAATCGGAATGTGGCGTAATTCTAGAATGCACAGCACGGCAGAATTCTAAAGTCCTAAAATGCCTGATATTCGGAAGTTAAGGAGTCTGACATCCAGAATGTTACTAGGTCAGCATTCTACTGTTCTGAGAGATTCTGGGTTCTAGATTCAATGGATGGCAGAGTTCTGGAATGTCAGGCTGTCCAAACTCTAGAATCCTTCCGTGTCTGAACTCGTGAGACATTCAATGTCCACATTCCAGATCAAAGGGTGTCTGAATTCCAGAAGCACCAAATGTCTGCATTCTAGAATCGGAATGTGGCGGAATTCTAGAATGCACAGCACGGCGGAATCCTAAAGTCCTAAAATGCCTACTAGCCGAAAGTTAAGGTGTCTGTTGACCAGAATGTTACTAGGTCAGCATTCTACCGTTCTGAGAGATTCTGGGTTCTAGAATCAATGGACGGCAGAGTTCTGGAATGTCAGGGTGTCCAAACTCTAGAATCCATGAGTGTTTGAACTCGAGAGTCATTCAATTTCCATATTCCGGGTCACAGGGTGACTGAATTCCAGAAGCACCAAATGTCTGCATTCTAGAATCGGAATGTGGCGGAATTCTAGAATGCACAGCACGGCGGAATTCGAAAGTCCTAAAATGCCTGCTATCCGGAAGTTAAGGTATCTGACATCCAGAATGCTACCACGTCAGAATTATACCATTCTGATAGATTCTGGGATCTAGAATCAATGGACGGCTGAGTTCCAGAATGTCATGGTGGCAAAACTCTAGGATCCTTGCGTGTCTGAACTCGAGACTCATTCAGTGTCCACATTCCAGAACTCTGGATGTCTGAAATATAGAAGCACCAAATGTCTGCATTCTAGAATCGGAATGTGGCGGAATTCTAGAATGCACAGCACGGCGGGATTCTAAAGTCCTAAAATGCCTGCTATCCGGAAGTTAAGGTGTCTGACATCAAGAATGCTACCAAGTCAGAATTATACCATTCTGAAAGATTCCGGGATCTAGAATCAATGGACGGCTGAGTTCCAGAATGTCAGGGTGGCAAAACTCTAGAATCCTTGCGTGTCTGAACTCGAGAGTCATTCAATGTCCACATTCCAGAACTCTGGATGTCTGAATTATAGAAGCACCAAATGTCTGCATTCTAGAATCGGAATGTGGCGGAATTCTAGAATGCACAGCACGGTGGAATTCTAACGTCCTAAAATGCCTGCTATCCGGAAGTTAAGGTGTCTGACATCAAGAATGCTACCAAGTCAGAATTATAACATTCTGAAAGATTCTGGGATCTAGAATCAATGGAAGGCTGAGTTCCAGAATGTCAGGGTGGCAAAACTCTAGAATCCTTGCGTGTCTGAACTCGAAAGTCATTCAATGTCCACATTCCAGAACTCTGGATGTCTGAATTATAGAAGCACCAAATGTCTGCATTCTAGAATCGGAATGTGGCGGAATTCTAGAATGCACAGCACGGCGGAATTCTAAAGTCCTAAAATGCCTGCTATCCGGAAGTTAAGGTGTCTGACATCCAGAATGTTACTAAGCCAGCATTCTACCGTTCTGAGAGATTCTGGGTTCTAGAATCAATGGACGGCAGAGATCTGGCAGGTCAGGGTGTCCAAACTCTAGAATCCTTGAGTGTTTGAACCCGAGAGTCATTCAATGTCCACATTCCGGGTCACAGGATGACTGAATTCCAGAAGCACCAAATGTCTGCATTCTAGAATCGGAATGTGGCGGAATTCTAGAATGCACATCACGGCGGAATTCTAAAGTCCTAAAATGCCTGCTATCCGGAATTTAAGGTGTCTGACATCCAGAATGCTACCACGTCAGAATTATACCATTCTGAAACATTCTGGGATCTAGAATCAATGGACGGCTGAGTTCCAGAATGTCAGGGTGGCAAAACTCTGGAATCCTTGCGTGTCTGAACTCGAGAGTCATTCAATGTCCACATTCCAGAACTCTGGATGTCTGAATAATAGAAGCACCAAATGTCTGCATTCTAGAATCGGAATGTGGCGGAATTCTAGAACGCACAGCACGGCGGAATTCTAAAGTCCTAAAATGCCTGCTATCCGGAAGTTAAGGTGTCTGACATACAGAATGCTACCACGTCAGAATTATACCATTCTGAAACATTCTTGGATCTAGAATCAATGGACGGCTGAGTTCCAGAATGTCAGGGTTTCCAAACTCTAGAATCCTTGCGTGTCTGAACTCGAGAGTCATTCAATGTCCACATTCCGGGTCACAGGATGACTGAATTCCAGAAGCACCAAATGTCTGCATTCTAGAATCGGAATGTGGTAGAATTCTAGAATGCACAGCACGGCGTAATTCGAAAGTCCTAAAATGCCGGCTATACGGAAGTTAAGGTGTCTGACATCCAGAATGGTACCACATCAGAATTATACCATTCTGAAACATTCTGCGATCTAGAATCAATGGACGGATGAGTTCCAGAATGTCAGGGTGGCAAAACTCTAGAATCCTGGCTTGTCTGATCTCGAGAGTCATTCAATGTCCACATTCCAGAACTCTGGATGTCTGAATTATGGAAGCACCAAATGTCTGCATTCTAGAATCGGAATGTGGCGGAATTCTTGAATGCACAGCACGGCGGAATTCTAAAGTCCTAAAATGCCTGCTATCCGGAATTTATGGTGTCTGACATCCAGAATGCTACCACGTCAGAATTATACCATTCTGAAACATTCTGGGATCTAGAATCAATGGACGGCTGAGTTCCAGAATGCAAGGGTGGCAAAACTCTAGAATCCTTGCGTGTCTGAACTCGAGAGTCATTCAATGTCCACATTCCAGAACTCTGGATGTCTGAAATATAGAAGCACCAAATGTCTGCATTCTAGAATCAGAATGTGGCGTAATTCTAGAATGCACAGCACGGCGGAATTTTAAAGTCGTAAAATGCCTGCTATCCAGAAGTCAAGGTGTCTGACATCCAGAATGTTACTAGGTCCGCTTTCTACCGTTCTGAGAGATTCCGGTTTCTAGAATCAATGGATGGCAGAGTTCTGGAATGTCAGGGTGTTCAAACTCAAGAATACTTGCGTGTCTGAACTCGAGAGTCATTCAATGTCCACATTCCGGATCACAGGGTGTCCGAATACCAGAAGCACCAAATGTCTGCATTCTAGAATCGGAATGTGGCGGAATTCTAGAATGCATAGCACGGCGGTATTCGAAAGTCCAAAAATGCCTGCTATTCGGAAGTTAAGGTGTCTGACATCCAGAATGCTACCACGTCAGAATTATACCATTCTGAAAGATTCTGGGATCTAGAATCAATGGACGGCCGAGTTCCAGAATGTCCGGGTTTCCAAACTCTAGAATCCTTGCGTGTCTGAACTCGAGAGTCATTCAATGTCCACATTCCAGAACTCTGGATGTCTGAATTATAGAAGCACCAAATGTCTGCATTCTAGAATCGGAATGTGGCGGAATTCTAGAATGCACAGCACGGCGGAATTCTAAAGTCCTAAAATGCCTACTAGCCGAAAGTTAAGGTGTCTGATGACCAGTATGTTACTAGGTCAGCATTCTACCGTTCTGAGAGATTCTGGGTTCTAGAATCAATGGACGGCAGAGATCTGGAATGTCAGTGTGTCCAAACTCTAGAATCCTTGCGTGTCTGAACTCGAGAGTCATTCAATGTCCACATTCCGGATCACAGGGTTTCTGAATTCCAGAAGTACCAAATGTCTGCATTCTAGAATCGGAATGTGGTAGAATTCTAGAATGCACAACACGGTGGAATTCTAAAGTCCTAAAATGCCTGCTATCCGGAAGTTAAGGTGTCTGACATCAAGAATGCTACCAAGTCAGAATTATACCATTCTGAAACATTCTGGGATCTAGAATCAATGGACGGGTGAGTTCAAGAATGTCAGGTTGGCAAAACTCTAGAATCCTGGCATGTCTGAACTCGAGGGTCATTCAATGTCCACATTCCAGAACTCTGGATGTCTGAATTATAGAAGCACCAAATGTCTGCATTCTAGAATCGGAATGTGGCGGAATTCTAGAATGCACAGCACGGCGGAATTCTAAAGTCCTAAAATGCCTGCTATCCGGAAGTTAAGGTGTCTGACATCCAGAATGTTACTAAGCCAGCATTATACCGTTCTGAGAGATTCTGGGTTCTAGAATCAATGGACGGCAGAGATCTGGCAGGTCAGGGTGTCCAAACTCTAGAATCCTTGAGTGTTTGAACTCGAGAGTCATTCAATGTCCACATTCCGGGTCACAGGATGACTGAATTCCAGAAGCACCAAATGTCTGCATTCTAGAATCGGAATGTGGCGGAATTCTAGAATGCACAACACGGCGGAATTCTAAAGTCCTAAAATGCCTGCTATCCGGAATTTAAGGTGTCTGACATCCAGAATGCTACCACGTCAGAATTATACCATTCTGAAACATTCTGGGATCTAGAATCAATGGACAGCTGAGTTCCAGAATGTCAGGGTGGCAAAACTCTAGAATCCTTGCGTGTCTGAACTCGAGAGTCATTCAATGTCCACATTCCAGAACTCTGGATGTCTGAATAATAGAAGCACCAAATGTCTGCATTCTAGAATCGGAATGTGGCGGAATTCTAGAACGCACAGCACGGCGGAATTCTAAAGTCCTAAAATGCCTGCTATCCGGAAGTTAATGTGTCTGACATACAGAATGCTACCACGTCAGAATTATACCATTCTGAAACATTCTTGGATCTAGAATCAATGGACGGCTGAGTTCCAGAATGTCAGGGTTTCCAAACTCTAGAATCCTTGCGTGTCTGAACTCGAGAGTCATTCAATGTCCACATTCCGGGTCACAGGATGACTGAATTCCAGAAGCACCAAAGGTCTGCATTCTAGAATCGGAATGTGGTAGAATTCTAGAATGCACAGCACGGCGTAATTCGAAAGTCCTAAAATGCCGGCTATACGGAAGTTAAGGTGTCTGACATCCAGAATGGTACCACATCAGAATTATACCATTCTGAAACATTCTGCGATCTAGAATCAATGGACGGATGAGTTCCAGAATGTCAGGGTGGCAAAACTCTAGAATCCTGGCTTGTCTGATCTCGAGAGTCATTCAATGTCCACATTCCAGAACTCTGGATGTCTGAATTATGGAAGCACCAAATGTCTGCATTCTAGAATCGGAATGTGGTGGAATTCTTGAATGCACAGCACGGCGGAATTCTAAAGTCCTAAAATGCCTGCTATCCGGAATTTATGGTGTCTGACATCCAGAATGCTACCACGTCAGAATTATACCATTCTGAAACATTCTGGGATCTAGAATCAATGGACGGCTGAGTTCCAGAATGCAAGGGTGGCAAAACTCTAGAATCCTTGCGTGTCTGAACTCGAGAGTCATTCAATGTCCACATTCAAGAACTCTGGATGTCTGAAATATAGAAGCACCAAATGTCTGCATTCTAGAATCAGAATGTGGCGGAATTCTAGAATGCACAGCACGGCGGAATTTTAAAGTCGTAAAATGCCTGCTATCCAGAAGTCAAGGTGTCTGACATCCAAAATGTTACTAGGTCCGCTTTCTACCGTTCTGAGAGATTCCGGTTTCGAGAATCAATGGATGGCAGAGTTCTGGAATGTCAGGGTGTTCAAACTCAAGAATACTTGCGTGTCTGAACTCGAGAGTCATTCAATGTCCACATTCCGGATCACAGGGTGTCCGAATACCAGAAGCACCAAATGTCTGCATTCTAGAATCGGAATGTGGCGGAATTCTAGAATGCATAGCACGGCGGTATTCGAAAGTCCAAAAATGCCTGCTATTCGGAAGTTAAGGTGTCTGACATCCAGAATGCTACCACGTCAGAATTATACCATTCTGAAAGATTCTGGGATCTAGAATCAATGGACGGCCGAGTTCCAGAATGTCCGGGTTTCCAAACTCTAGAATCCTTGCGTGTCTGAACTCGAGAGTCATTCAATATCCACATTCCAGGACTCTGGATGTCTGAAATATAGAAGCAACAAATGTCTGCATTCTTGAATCGGAATGTGGTGGAATTCTAGAATGCACAGCACGGCAGAATTCTAAAGTCCTAAAATGCCTGCTATTCGGAAGTTAAGGTGTCTGACATCCAGAATGTTACTAGGTCAACATTCTACCGTTCTGTGAGATTCTGGGTTCTAGAATCAATGGACGGCAGAGTTCTGAAATGTCAGGGTGTCCAAACTCTAGAATCCTTGCGTGTCTGAACTCGTGAGTCATTCAATGTCCACATTCCGGATCACAGGGTGTCTGAATTCCAGAAGCACCAAATGTCTGCATTCTAGAATCGGAATGTGGCGTAATTCTAGAATGCACAGCACGGCAGAATTCTAAAGTCCTAAAATGCCTGATATTCGGAAGTTAAGGAGTCTGACATCCAGAATGTTACTAGGTCAGCATTCTACTGTTCTGAGAGATTCTGGGTTCTAGATTCAATGGATGGCAGAGTTCTGGAATGTCAGGCTGTCCAAACTCTAGAATCCTTCCGTGTCTGAACTCGTGAGACATTCAATGTCCACATTCCAGATCAAAGGGTGTCTGAATTCCAGAAGCACCAAATGTCTGCATTCTAGAATCGGAATGTGGCGGAATTCTAGAATGCACAGCACGGCGGAATCCTAAAGTCCTAAAATGCCTACTAGCCGAAAGTTAAGGTGTCTGTTGACCAGAATGTTACTAGGTCAGCATTCTACCGTTCTGAGAGATTCTGGGTTCTAGAATCAATGGACGGCAGAGTTCTGGAATGTCAGGGTGTCCAAACTCTAGAATCCATGAGTGTTTGAACTCGAGAGTCATTCAATTTCCATATTCCGGGTCACAGGGTGACTGAATTCCAGAAGCACCAAATGTCTGCATTCTAGAATCGGAATGTGGCGGAATTCTAGAATGCACAGCACGGCGGAATTCGAAAGTCCTAAAATGCCTGCTATCCGGAAGTTAAGGTATCTCACATCCAGAATGCTACCACGTCAGAATTATACCATTCTGATAGATTCTGGGATCTAGAATCAATGGACGGCTGAGTTCCAGAATGTCATGGTGGCAAAACTCTAGGATCCTTGCGTGTCTGAACTCGAGACTCATTCAGTGTCCACATTCCAGAACTCTGGATGTCTGAAATATAGAAGCACCAAATGTCTGCATTCTAGAATCGGAATGTGGCGGAATTCTAGAATGCACAGCACGGCGGGATTCTAAAGTCCTAAAATGCCTGCTATCCGGAAGTTAAGGTGTCTGACATCAAGAATGCTACCAAGTCAGAATTATACCATTCTGAAAGATTCCGGGATCTAGAATCAATGGACGGCTGAGTTCCAGAATGTCAGGGTGGCAAAACTCTAGAATCCTTGCGTGTCTGAACTCGAGAGTCATTCAATGTCCACATTCCAGAACTCTGGATGTCTGAATTATAGAAGCACCAAATGTCTGCATTCTAGAATCGGAATGTGGCGGAATTCTAGAATGCACAGCACGGTGGAATTCTAACGTCCTAAAATGCCTGCTATCCGGAAGTTAAGGTGTCTGACATCAAGAATGCTACCAAGTCAGAATTATAACATTCTGAAAGATTCTGGGATCTAGAATCAATGGAAGGCTGAGTTCCAGAATGTCAGGGTGGCAAAACTCTAGAATCCTTGCGTGTCTGAACTCGAAAGTCATTCAATGTCCACATTCCAGAACTCTGGATGTCTGAATTATAGAAGCACCAAATGTCTGCATTCTAGAATCGGAATGTGGCGGAATTCTAGAATGCACAGCACGGCGGAATTCTAAAGTCCTAAAATGCCTGCTATCCGGAAGTTAAGGTGTCTGACATCCAGAATGTTACTAAGCCAGCATTCTACCGTTCTGAGAGATTCTGGGTTCTAGAATCAATGGACGGCAGAGATCTGGCAGGTCAGGGTGTCCAAACTCTAGAATCCTTGAGTGTTTGAACCCGAGAGTCATTCAATGTCCACATTCCGGGTCACAGGATGACTGAATTCCAGAAGCACCAAATGTCTGCATTCTAGAATCGGAATGTGGCGGAATTCTAGAATGCACATCACGGCGGAATTCTAAAGTCCTAAAATGCCTGCTATCCGGAATTTAAGGTGTCTGACATCCAGAATGCTACCACGTCAGAATTATACCATTCTGAAACATTCTGGGATCTAGAATCAATGGACGGCTGAGTTCCAGAATGTCAGGGTGGCAAAACTCTGGAATCCTTGCGTGTCTGAACTCGAGAGTCATTCAATGTCCACATTCCAGAACTCTGGATGTCTGAATAATAGAAGCACCAAATGTCTGCATTCTAGAATCGGAATGTGGCGGAATTCTAGAACGCACAGCACGGCGGAATTCTAAAGTCCTAAAATGCCTGCTATCCGGAAGTTAAGGTGTCTGACATACAGAATGCTACCACGTCAGAATTATACCATTCTGAAACATTCTTGGATCTAGAATCAATGGACGGCTGAGTTCCAGAATGTCAGGGTTTCCAAACTCTAGAATCCTTGCGTGTCTGAACTCGAGAGTCATTCAATGTCCACATTCCGGGTCACAGGATGACTGAATTCCAGAAGCACCAAATGTCTGCATTCTAGAATCGGAATGTGGTAGAATTCTAGAATGCACAGCACGGCGTAATTCGAAAGTCCTAAAATGCCGGCTATACGGAAGTTAAGGTGTCTGACATCCAGAATGGTACCACATCAGAATTATACCATTCTGAAACATTCTGCGATCTAGAATCAATGGACGGATGAGTTCCAGAATGTCAGGGTGGCAAAACTCTAGAATCCTGGCTTGTCTGATCTCGAGAGTCATTCAATGTCCACATTCCAGAACTCTGGATGTCTGAATTATGGAAGCACCAAATGTCTGCATTCTAGAATCGGAATGTGGCGGAATTCTTGAATGCACAGCACGGCGGAATTCTAAAGTCCTAAAATGCCTGCTATCCGGAATTTATGGTGTCTGACATCCAGAATGCTACCACGTCAGAATTATACCATTCTGAAACATTCTGGGATCTAGAATCAATGGACGGCTGAGTTCCAGAATGCAAGGGTGGCAAAACTCTAGAATCCTTGCGTGTCTGAACTCGAGAGTCATTCAATGTCCACATTCCAGAACTCTGGATGTCTGAAATATAGAAGCACCAAATGTCTGCATTCTAGAATCAGAATGTGGCGGAATTCTAGAATGCACAGCACGGCGGAATTTTAAAGTCGTAAAATGCCTGCTATCCAGAAGTCAAGGTGTCTGACATCCAGAATGTTACTAGGTCCGCTTTCTACCGTTCTGAGAGATTCCGGTTTCTAGAATCAATGGATGGCAGAGTTCTGGAATGTCAGGGTGTTCAAACTCAAGAATACTTGCGTGTCTGAACTCGAGAGTCATTCAATGTCCACATTCCGGATCACAGGGTGTCCGAATACCAGAAGCACCAAATGTCTGCATTCTAGAATCGGAATGTGGCGGAATTCTAGAATGCATAGCACGGCGGTATTCGAAAGTCCAAAAATGCCTGCTATTCGGAAGTTAAGGTGTCTGACATCCAGAATGCTACCACGTCAGAATTATACCATTCTGAAAGATTCTGGGATCTAGAATCAATGGACGGCCGAGTTCCAGAATGTCCGGGTTTCCAAACTCTAGAATCCTTGCGTGTCTGAACTCGAGAGTCATTCAATGTCCACATTCCAGAACTCTGGATGTCTGAATTATAGAAGCACCAAATGTCTGCATTCTAGAATCGGAATGTGGCGGAATTCTAGAATGCACAGCACGGCGGAATTCTAAAGTCCTAAAATGCCTACTAGCCGAAAGTTAAGGTGTCTGATGACCAGTATGTTACTAGGTCAGCATTCTACCGTTCTGAGAGATTCTGGGTTCTAGAATCAATGGACGGCAGAGATCTGGAATGTCAGTGTGTCCAAACTCTAGAATCCTTGCGTGTCTGAACTCGAGAGTCATTCAATGTCCACATTCCGGATCACAGGGTGTCTGAATTCCAGAAGCACCAAATGTCTGCATTCTAGAATCGGAATGTGGTAGAATTCTTGAATGCACAACACGGTGGAATTCTAAAGTCCTAAAATGCCTGCTATCCGGAAGTTAAGGTGTCTGACATCAAGAATGCTACCAAGTCAGAATTATACCATTCTGAAACATTCTGGGATCTAGAATCAATGGACGGGTGAGTTCAAGAATGTCAGGTTGGCAAAACTCTAGAATCCTGGCATGTCTGAACTCGAGGGTCATTCAATGTCCACATTCCAGAACTCTGGATGTCAGAATTATAGAAGCACCAAATGTCTGCATTCTAGAATCGGAATGTGGCGGAATTCTAGAATGCACAGCACGGCGGAATTCTAAAGTCCTAAAATGCCTGCTATCCGGAAGTTAAGGTGTCTGACATCCAGAATGTTACTAAGCCAGCATTATACCGTTCTGAGAGATTCTGGGTTCTAGAATCAATGGACGGCAGAGATCTGGCAGGTCAGGGTGTCCAAACTCTAGAATCCTTGAGTGTTTGAACTCGAGAGTCATTCAATGTCCACATTCCGGGTCACAGGATGACTGAATTCCAGAAGCACCAAATGTCTGCATTCTAGAATCGGAATGTGGCGGAATTCTAGAATGCACAACACGGCGGAATTCTAAAGTCCTAAAATGCCTGCTATCCGGAATTTAAGGTGTCTGACATCCAGAATGCTACCACGTCAGAATTATACCATTCTGAAACATTCTGGGATCTAGAATCAATGGACGGCTGAGTTCCAGAATGTCAGGGTGGCAAAACTCTAGAATCCTTGCGTGTCTGAACTCGAGAGTCATTCAATGTCCACATTCCAGAACTCTGGATGTCTGAATAATAGAAGCACCAAATGTCTGCATTCTAGAATCGGAATGTGGCGGAATTCTAGAACGCACAGCACGGCGGAATTCTAAAGTCCTAAAATGCCTGCTATCCGGAAGTTAAGGTGTCTGACATACAGAATGCTACCACGTCAGAATTATACCATTCTGAAACATTCTTGGATCTAGAATCAATGGACGGCTGAGTTCCAGAATGTCAGGGTTTCCAAACTCTAGAATCCTTGCGTGTCTGAACTCGAGAGTCATTCAATGTCCACATTCCGGGTCACAGGATGACTGAATTCCAGAAGCACCAAATGTCTGCATTCTAGAATCGGAATGTGGTAGAATTCTAGAATGCACAGCACGGCGTAATTCGAAAGTCCTAAAATGCCGGCTATACGGAAGTTAAGGTGTCTGACATCCAGAATGGTACCACATCAGAATTATACCATTCTGAAACATTCTGCGATCTAGAATCAATGGACGGATGAGTTCCAGAATGTCAGGGTGGCAAAACTCTAGAATCCTGGCTTGTCTGATCTCGAGAGTCATTCAATGTCCACATTCCAGAACTCTGGATGTCTGAATTATGGAAGCACCAAATGTCTGCATTCTAGAATCGGAATGTGGTGGAATTCTTGAATGCACAGCACGGCGGAATTCTAAAGTCCTAAAATGCCTGCTATCCGGAATTTATGGTGTCTGACATCCAGAATGCTACCACGTCAGAATTATACCATTCTGAAACATTCTGGGATCTAGAATCAATGGACGGCTGAGTTCCAGAATGCAAGGGTGGCAAAACTCTAGAATCCTTGCGTGTCTGAACTCGAGAGTCATTCAATGTCCACATTCAAGAACTCTGGATGTCTGAAATATAGAAGCACCAAATGTCTGCATTCTAGAATCAGAATGTGGCGGAATTCTAGAATGCACAGCACGGCGGAATTTTAAAGTCGTAAAATGCCTGCTATCCAGAAGTCAAGGTGTCTGACATCCAAAATGTTACTAGGTCCGCTTTCTACCGTTCTGAGAGATTCCGGTTTCGAGAATCAATGGATGGCAGAGTTCTGGAATGTCAGGGTGTTCAAACTCAAGAATACTTGCGTGTCTGAACTCGAGAGTCATTCAATGTCCACATTCCGGATCACAGGGTGTCCGAATACCAGAAGCACCAAATGTCTGCATTCTAGAATCGGAATGTGGCGGAATTCTAGAATGCATAGCACGGCGGTATTCGAAAGTCCAAAAATGCCTGCTATTCGGAAGTTAAGGTGTCTGACATCCAGAATGCTACGACGTCAGAATTATACCATTCTGAAAGATTCTGGGATCTAGAATCAATGGACTGCCGAGTTCCAGAATGTCCGGGTTTCCAAACTCTAGAATCCTTGCGTGTCTGAACTCGAGAGTCATTCAATATCCACATTCCAGGACTCTGGATGTCTGAAATATAGAAGCAACAAATGTCTGCATTCTTGAATCGGAATGTGGTGGAATTCTAGAATGCACAGCACGGCAGAATTCTAAAGTCCTAAAATGCCTGCTATTCGGAAGTTAAGGTGTCTGACATCCAGAATGCTACTAGGTCAACATTCTACCGTTCTGTGAGATTCTGGGTTCTAGAATCAATGGACGGCAGAGTTCTGAAATGTCAGGGTGTCCAAACTCTAGAATCCTTGCGTGTCTGAACTCGTGAGTCATTCAATGTCCACATTCCGGATCACAGGGTGTCTGAATTCCAGAAGCACCAAATGTCTGCATTCTAGAATCGGAATGTGGCGGAATTCTAGAATGCACAGCACGGCAGAATTCTAAAGTCCTAAAATGCCTGATATTCGGAAGTTAAGGAGTCTGACATCCAGAATGTTACTAGGTCAGCATTCTACTGTTCTGAGAGATTCTGGGTTCTAGATTCAATGGATGGCAGAGTTCTGGAATGTCAGGCTGTCCAAACTCTAGAATCCTTCCGTGTCTGAACTCGTGAGACATTCAATGTCCACATTCCAGATCAAAGGGTGTCTGAATTCCAGAAGCACCAAATGTCTGCATTCTAGAATCGGAATGTGGCGGAATTCTAGAATGCACAGCACGGCGGAATCCTAAAGTCCTAAAATGCCTACTAGCCGAAAGTTAAGGTGTCTGTTGACCAGAATGTTACTAGGTCAGCATTCTACCGTTCTGAGAGATTCTGGGTTCTAGAATCAATGGACGGCAGAGTTCTGGAATGTCAGGGTGTCCAAACTCTAGAATCCATGAGTGTTTGAACTCGAGAGTCATTCAATTTCCATATTCCGGGTCACAGGGTGACTGAATTCCAGAAGCACCAAATGTCTGCATTCTAGAATCGGAATGTGGCGGAATTCTAGAATGCACAGCACGGCGGAATTCGAAAGTCCTAAAATGCCTGCTATCCGGAAGTTAAGGTATCTGACATCCAGAATGCTACCACGTCAGAATTATACCATTCTGATAGATTCTGGGATCTAGAATCAATGGACGGCTGAGTTCCAGAATGTCATGGTGGCAAAACTCTAGAATCCTTGCGTGTCTGAACTCGAGACTCATTCAGTGTCCACATTCCAGAACTCTGGATGTCTGAAATATAGAAGCACCAAATGTCTGCATTCTAGAATCGGAATGTGGCGGAATTCTAGAATGCACAGCACGGCGGGATTCTAAAGTCCTAAAATGCCTGCTATCCGGAAGTTAAGGTGTCTGACATCAAGAATGCTACCAAGTCAGAATTATACCATTCTGAAAGATTCCGGGATCTAGAATCAATGGACGGCTGAGTTCCAGAATGTCAGGGTGGCAAAACTCTAGAATCCTTGCGTGTCTGAACTCGAGAGTCATTCAATGTCCACATTCCAGAACTCTGGATGTCTGAATTATAGAAGCACCAAATGTCTGCATTCTAGAATCGGAATGTGGCGGAATTCTAGAATGCACAGCACGGTGGAATTCTAACGTCCTAAAATGCCTGCTATCCGGAAGTTAAGGTGTCTGACATCAAGAATGCTACCAAGTCAGAATTATAACATTCTGAAAGATTCTGGGATCTAGAATCAATGGAAGGCTGAGTTCCAGAATGTCAGGGTGGCAAAACTCTAGAATCCTTGCGTGTCTGAACTCGAAAGTCATTCAATGTCCACATTCCAGAACTCTGGATGTCTGAATTATAGAAGCACCAAATGTCTGCATTCTAGAATCGGAATGTGGCGGAATTCTAGAATGCACAGCACGGCAGAATTCTAAAGTCCTAAAATGCCTGCTATCCGGAAGTTAAGGTGTCTGACATCCAGAATGTTACTAAGCCAGCATTCTACCGTTCTGAGAGATTCTGGGTTCTAGAATCAATGGACGGCAGAGATCTGGCAGGTCAGGGTGTCCAAACTCTAGAATCCTTGAGTGTTTGAACCCGAGAGTCATTCAATGTCCACATTCCGGGTCACAGGATGACTGAATTCCAGAAGCACCAAATGTCTGCATTCTAGAATCGGAATGTGGCGGAATTCTAGAATGCACAACACGGCGGAATTCTAAAGTCCTAAAATGCCTGCTATCCGGAATTTAAGGTGTCTGACATCCAGAATGCTACCACGTCAGAATTATACCATTCTGAAACATTCTGGGATCTAGAATCAATGGACGGCTGAGTTCCAGAATGTCAGGGTGGCAAAACTCTAGAATCCTTGCGTGTCTGAACTCGAGAGTCATTCAATGTCCACATTCCAGAACTCTGGATGTCTGAATAATAGAAGCACCAAATGTCTGCATTCTAGAATCGGAATTTGGCGGAATTCTAGAATGCACAGCACGGCGGAATTCTAAAGTCCTAAAATGCCTACTAGCCGAAAGTTAAGGTGTCTGATGACCAGAATGTTACTAGGTCAGCATTCTACCGTTCTCAGAGATTCTGGTTTCTAGAATAAATGGAGGGCAGAGTTCTGGAATGTCAGGGTGTTCAAATTCAAGAATACTTGCGTGTCTGAACTCGAGAGTCATTCAATGTCCACATTCCGGATCACAGGGTGTCCGAATACCAGAAGCACCAAATGTCTGCATTCTAGAATCGGAATGTGGCGGAATTCTAGAATACATAGCACGGCGGTATTCGAAAGTCCTAAAATGCCTGCTATTCGGAAGTTAAGTTGTCTGACATCCAGAATGCTACCACGTCAGAATTATACCATTCTGAAAGATTCTGGGATCTAGAATCAATGGACGTCCGAGTTCCAGAATGTCCGGGTTTCCAAACTCTAGAATCCTTGCGTGTCTGAACTCGAGAGTCATTCAATATCCACATTCCAGGACTCTGGATGTCTGAAATATAGAAGCAACAAATGTCTGCATTCTTGAATCGGAATGTGGTGGAATTCTAGAATGCACAGCACGGCAGAATTCTAAAGGCCTAAAATGCCTGCTATTCGGAAGTTAAGGTGTCTGACATCCAGAATGTTACTAGGTAAGAATTCTACCGTTCTGTGAGATTCTGGGTTCTAGAATCAATGGACGGCAGAGTTCTGGAATGTCAGGTTGTCCAAACTCTAGAATCCTTCCGTGTCTGAACTCGTGAGTCATTCAATGTCCACATTCCGGATCACAGGGTGACTGAATTCCAGAAGCACCAAATGTCTTCATTCTAGAATCGGAATGCGGCGGAATTCTAGAATGCACAGCACGGCAGAATTCTAATGTCCTAAAATGCCTGATATTCGGAAGTTAAGGAGTCTGACATCCAGAATGTTACTAGGTCAGCATTCTACTGTTCTGAGAGATTCTGGGTTCTAGATTCAATGGACGGCAGAGTTCTGGAATGTCAGGGTGTCCAAACTCCAGAATCCTTCCATGTCTGAACTCGTGAGTCATTCAATGTCCACATTCCAGATCAAAGGGTGTCTGAATTCCAGAAGCACCAAATGTCTGCATTCTAGAATCGGAATGTGGCGGAATTCTAGAATGCACAGCACGGCGGAATTCTAAAGTCCTAAAATGCCTACTAGCCGAAAGTTAAGGTGTGTGATGACCAGAATGTTACTAGGTCAGCATTCTGCCGTTCTGAGAGATTCTGGGTTCTAGAATCAATGGACGGCAGAGTTCTGGAATGTCAGGGTGTCCAAACTCTAGAATCCATGAGTGTTTGTACTCGAGAGTCATTCAATTTCCATATTCCGGGTCACAGGGTGACTGAATTCCAGAAGCACCAAATGTCTGCATTCTAGAATCGGAATGTGGCGGGATTCTTGAATGCACAGAACGGCGGAATTCGAAACTCCTAAAATGCCTGCTGTCCGGAAGTTAAGGTGTCTGACATCGAGAATGCTAACAAGTCAGAATTATACCATTCTGAAAGATTCTGGGATCTAGAATCAATGGACGACTGAGTTCCAGAATGTCACGGTGTCAAAACTCTAGAATCCTTGCGTGTCTGAACTCGAGAGTCATTCAATGTCCACATTCCAGAACTCTGGATGTCTGAATTATAGAAGCACCGAATGTCTGCATTCTAGAATCGGAATGTGGCGGAATTCTAGAATGCACAGCACGGCGGAATTCCAAAGTCCTAAAATGCCTGCTATCCGGAAGTTAAGGTGTCTGACATCAAGAATGCTACCACGTCAGAATTATAGAATTCTGAAACATTCTGGGATCTAGAATCAATGGACGGCTGAGTTCCAGAATGCAAGGGTGGCAAAACTCTAGAATCCTTGCGTGTCTGAACTCGAGAGTCATTCAATGTCCACATTCCAGAACTCTGGATGTCTGAAATATAGAAGCACCAAATGTCTGCATTCTAGAATCGGAATGTGGCGGAATTCTAGAATGTACAGCACGGCGGAATTTTAAAGTCCTAAAATGCCTGCTATACGGAAGTCAAGGTGTCTGACATACAGAATGTTACTAAGTCAGCATTCTACCGTTCTGAGAAATTCTGGGTTCTAGAATCAATGGATGGCAGAATTCTGGAATGTCAGGGTGTTCAAACTCAAGAATACTTGCGTGTCTGAACTCGAGAGTCATTCAATGACCACATTCCGCATCACAGGGTGTCTGAATTCCAGAAGCACCAAATGTCTGCATTCTAGAATCGGAATGTGGCGGAATTCTAGAATGCACAGCACGGCGGAATTCGAAAGTCCTAAAATGCCTGCTATCCGGAAGTTACGGTGTCTGACATCCAGAAGGCTACCACGTCAGAATTATACCATTCTGAAAGATTCTGGGATCTAGAATCAATGGATGGCTGAGTTCCAGAATGCAAGGGTGGCAAAACTCTAGAATCCTTGCATGTCTGAACTCGAGAGTCATTCAATGTCCACATTCCACAACTCTGGATGTCTGAATTATAGAAGCACCAAATGTCTGCATTCTAGAATCGGAATGTGGCGGAATTCTAGAATGCACAGAACGGCGGAATTCTAAAGTCCTAAAATGCCTGCTATCCGGAAGTTAAGGTGTCTGACATCTAGAATGTTTCTAGGTCAGCATTCTACCGTTCTGAGAGATTCTCGGTTCTAGAATCAATGGACGCAGAGATCTGGCATGTCAGGGTGTCCAAACTCTAGAATCCTTGCGTGTCTGAACTCGAGAGTCATTCAATGTCCACATTCCGGATCACAGGGTGTCTGAATTCCAGAAGCACCAAATGTCTGCATTCTAGAATCGGAATGTGGTAGAATTCAAGAATGCACAGCACGGCGGAATTCTAAAGTCCTAAAATGACTGCTATCCGGAAGTTAAGGTGTCTGAAATCCAGAATGGTACCACATCAGAATTATACCATTCTGAAAGATTCTGGGATCTAGAATCAATGGACGGCTGAGTTCCAGAATGCAAGGGTGGCAAAACTCTAGAATCCTTGCGTGTCTGAACTCGAGAGTCATTCAATGTCCACATTCCAGAACTCTGGATGTCTGAATTATAGAAGCACCAAATGTCTGCATTCTAGAATCGGAATGTGGCGGAATTCAAGAATGCACAGCACGGCGGAATTCTAAACTCCTAAAATGCCTACTAGCCGAAAGTTAAGGTGTCTGATGACCAGAATGATACTAGGTCAGCATTCTACCGTTCTGAGAGATTCTGGGTTCTAGAATCAATGGACGGCAGAGTTCTGGAATGTCAGGTTGTCCAAACTCTAGTATCCTTGAGTGTTTGAACTCGAGAGTCATTCAATTTCCATATTCCGGGTCACAGGGTGACTGAATTCCAGAAGCACCAAATGTCTGCATTCTACAATCGGAATGTGTCGGAATTCTAGAATGCACAGCACGGCGGAATTCTAAAGTCCTAAAATGCCTCCTATCCGGAAGTTAAGTTGTCTGACATCCAGAATGCTACCACGTCAGAATTATACCATTCTGAAAGATTCTGGGATCAAGAATCAATGGACGGCTGAGTTCCAGAATGTCAGGGTGGCAAAACTCTAGAATCCTTGCGTGTCTGAACTCGAGAATCATTCAATGTCCACATTCCGGATCACAGGGTGTCAGAATTCCAGAAGCACCAAATGTCTGCATTCTAGAATCGGAATGTGTCAGAATTCTAGAATGCACAGCACGGCGGAATTCTAAAGTCCTAAAATGAATGCTATTCGGAAGTTAAGGTGTCTGACATCCAGAATGCTACCACGTCAGAATTATACCATTCTGAAAGATTCTGGGATCTAGAATCAATGGACGGCTGAGTTCCAGAATGTCAGGGTGGCAAAACTCTAGAATCCTTGTGAGTCTGAACTCGAGATTCATTCAATGTCCATATTCCAGAACTCTGGATGTCTGAATTATAGAAGCACCAAATGTCTGCATTCTAGAATCGGAATGTGGCGGAATTCTAGAATGCACAGCACGGCGGAATTCTAAAGTCCTAAAATGCCTACTAGCCGAATGTTAAGGTGTCTGATGACCAGAATGTTACTAGGTCAGCATTCTACCGTTCTGAGAGATTCTGGGTTCTAGAATCAATGGACGACAGAGTTCTGGAATGTCAGGGTGTCCAAACTCTGGAATCCTTGAGTGTTTGAACTCGAGAGTCATTCAATGTTCACATTCCAGGTCACAGGATGACCGAATTCCAGAAGCACCAAATGTCTGCATTCTAGAATCGGAATGTGGCGGAATTCTAGAATGCACAACACGGCGGAATTCTAAAGTCCTAAAATGCCTGCTATCCGGAATTTAAGGTGTCTGACATCCAGAATGCTACCACGTCAGAATTATACCATTCTGAAACATTCTTGGATCTAGAATCAATGGACGGCTGAGTTCCAGAATGTCAGGGTTTCCAAACTCTAGAATCCTTGCGTGTCTGAACTCGAGAGTCATTCAATGTCCACATTCCAGAACTCTGGATGTCTGAATTATAGAAGCACCAAATGTCTGCATTCTAGAATTGGAATGTGGCAGAATTCTAGAATGCACAGCACAGCGGAATTCTAAAGTCCTAAAACACCTGCTATCCGGAAGTTAAGGTGTCTGACCTCAAGAATGCTACCAAGTCAGAATTATACCATTCTGAAAGATTCTGGTATCTAGAATCAATGGAGGGCTGAGTTCCAGAATGTCAGGGTGGCAAAACTCTAGAATCCTTGTGTGTCTGAACTCGAGAGTCATTCTATGTCCACATTCCAGAACTCTGGATGACTGAATTATAGAAGCACCAAATGTCTGCATTCTAGAATAGGAATGCGGCGGAATTCTAGAATGCACAGCACGGCGGAATTCTAAAGTCCTAAAAAGCCTGCTATCCGGAAGTTAAGGTATCCGACATCAAGAATGCTACCAAGTCAGAATTAAACCATTCTGAAAGATTCTGGGATCTAGAATCAATGGACGGCTGAGTTCCAGAATGTCAGGGTGGCAAAACTCTAGAATACTTGCGTGTCAGAACTCGAGAGTCATTCAATGTCCACATTCCAGAACTCTGGATGTCTGAATTATAGCAGCACTAAATGTCTGCATTCTAGAATCGGAATGTGGCGGAATTATAGAATGCACAGCACGGCGGAATTCCAAAGTCCTATAATGCCTACTAGCCGAAAGTTAAGGTGTCTGATGACCAGTATGTTACTAGGTCAGCATTCTACAGTTCTGAGAGATTCTGGGTTCTAGAATCAATGGACGGCAGACATCTGGAATATCAGGGTGTCCAAACTCTAGAATCCTTGCGTGTCTGAACTCGAGAGTCATTCAATGTCCACATTCCGGATCACAGGGTGTCTGAATTCCAGAAGCACCAAATGTCTGCATTCTAGAATCGGAATGTGGTAGAATTCTAGAATGCACAGCACGGCGTAATTCGAAAGTCCTAAAATGCCGGCTATCCGGAAGTTAAGGTGTCTGACATCCAGAATGGTACCACATCAGAATTATACCATTCTGAAACATTCTGCGATCTAGAATCAATGGACGGGTGAGTTCCAGAATGTCAGGGTGGCAAAACTCTAGAATCCTGGCTTGTCTGACCTCGAGAGTCATTCAATGTCCACATTCCAGAACTCTGGATGTCTGAATTATGGAAGCACCAAATGTCTGCCTTCTAGAATCGGAATGTGGCGGAATTCTAGAATGCACAGAACGGCGGAATTCTAAAGTCCTAAAATGCCTGCTATCCGGAATTTATGGTGTCTGACATCCAGTATGCTACCACGTCAGAATTATACCATTTTGAAACATTCTGGGATCTAGAATCAATGGACGGCTGAGTTCCAGAATGCAAGGGTGGCAAATCTCTAGAATCCTTGCGTGTCTGAACTTGAGAGTCATTCAATGTCCACATTCCAGAACTCTGGATGTCTGAAATATAGAAGCACCAAATGTCTGCATTCTAGAATCAGAATGTGGCGGAATTCTAGAATGCACAGCACGGCGGAATTTTAAAGTCGTAAAATGCCTGCTATCCAGAAGTCAAGGTGTCTGACATCCAGAATGTTACTAGGTACGCATTCTACCGTTCTGAGAGATTCCGGTTTCTAGAATCAATGGATGGCAGAGTTCTGGAATATCAGGGTGTTCAAACTCAAGTATACTTGCGTGTCTGAACTCGAGAGTCATTCAATGTCCACATTCCGGATCACAGGGTGTCCGAATACCAGAAGCACCAAATGTCTGCATTCTAGAATCGGAATGTGGCGGAATTCTAGAATGCATAGCACGGCGGTATTCGAAAGTCCTATAATGCCTGCTATTCGGAAGTTAAAGTGTCTGACATCCAGAATGCTACCACGTCAGAATTATACCATTCTGAAAGATTCTGGGATCTAGAATCAATGGACGTCCTAGTTCCAGAATGTCCGGGTTTCCAAACTCTAGAATCCTTGCGTGTCTGAACTCGAGAGTCATTCAATATCCACATTCCAGGACTCTGGATGTCTGAAATATAGAAGCAACAAATGTCTGCATTCTTGAATCGGAATGTGGTGGAATTCTAGAATGCACAGCATGGCAGAATTCTAAAGGCCTAAAATGCCTGCTATTCGGAAGTTAAGGTGTCTGACATCCAGAATGTTACTAGGTAAGAATTCTACCGTTCTGTGAGATTCTGGGTTCTAGAATCAATGGACGGCAGAGTTCTGGAATGTCAGGTTGTCCAAACTCTAGAATCCTTCCATGTCTGAACTCGTGAGTCATTCAATGTCCACATTCCGGATCACAGGTTGACTGAATTCCAGAAGCACCAAATGTCTTCATTCTAGAATCGGAATGCGGCGGAATTCTAGAATGCACAGCACGGCAGAATTCTAAAGTCCTAAAATGCCTGATATTCGGAAGTTAAGGAGTCTGACATCCAGAATGTTACTAGGTCAGCATTCTACTGTTCTGAGAGATTCTGGGTTCTAGATTCAATGGACGGCAGAGTTCTGGAATGTCAGGGTGTCCAAACTCTAGAATCCTTCCGTGTCTGAACTCGTGAGTCATTCAATGTCCACATTCCAGATCAAAGGGTGTCTGAATTCCAGAAGCACCAAATGTCTGCATTCTAGAATCGGAATGTGGCGGAATTCTAGAATGCACAGCACGGCGGAATTCTAAAGTCCTAAAATGCCTACTAGCCGAAAGTTAAGGTGTCTGATGACCAGAATGTTACTAGGTCAGCATTCTGCCGTTCTGAGAGATTCTGGGTTCTAGAATCAATGGACGGCAGAGTTCTGGAATGTCAGGGTGTCCAAACTCTAGAATCCATGAGTGTTTGAACTCGAGAGTCATTCAATTTCCATATTCCGGGTCACAGGGTGACTGAATTCCAGAAGCACCAAATGTCTGCATTCTAGAATCGGAATGTGGCGGGATTCTTGAATGCACAGCACGGCGGAATTCGAAAGTCCTAAAATGCCTGCTGTCCGGAAGTTAAGGTGTCTGACATCGAGAATGCTAACAAGTCAGAATTATACCATTCTGAAAGATTCTGGGATCTAGAATCAATGGACGGCTGAGTTCCAGAATGTCAGGGTGTCAAAACTCTAGAATCCTTGCGTGTCTGAACTCGAGAGTCATTCAATGTCCACATTCCAGAACTCTGGATGTCTGAATTGTAGAAGCACCAAATGTCTGCATTCTAGAATCGGAATGTGGCGGAATTCTAGAATGCACAGCACGGCGAAATTCTAAAATCCTAAAATGCCTGCTGTCCGGAAGTTAAGGTGTCTGACATCGAGAATGCTACCAAGTCAGAATTATACCATTCTGAAAGATTCTGGAATCTAGAATCAATGGACGGCTGAGTTCCAGAATGCAAGGGTCGCAAAACTCTAGAATCCTTGCGTGTCTGAACTCGAGAGTCATTCAAAGTCCACATTCCAGAACTCTGGATGTCTGAATTATAGAAGCATCAAATGTCTGCATTCTAGAATCGGAATGTGGCGGAATTCTAGAATGCACAGCACGGCGGAATTCTAAAGTCCTAAAATGCCTACTAGCCGAAAGTTAAGGTGTCTGATGACCAGAATGTTACTAGGTCAGCATTCTACCGTTCTCAGAGATTCTGGTTTCTAGAATAAATGGAGGGCAGAGTTCTGGAATGTCAGGGTGCTCAAACTCAAGAATACTTGCGTGTCTGAACTCGAGAGTCATTCAATGTCCACATTCCGGATCACAGGGTGTCTGAATTCCAGAAGCACCAAATGTCTGCATTCTAGAATCGGAATGTGGTAGAATTCAAGAATGCACAGCACGGCGGAATTCTAAAGTCCTAAAATGCCTGCTATCCGGAAGTTAAGGTGTCTGACATCCAGAATTCTACCACGTCAGAATTATACCATTCTGAAAGATTCTGGGATCTAGAATCAATGGACGGCTGAATTCCAGAATGTCAGGGTTTCCAAACTCTAGAATCCTTGCGTGTCTCAACTCGAGAGTCACTCAATATCCACATTCCAGGACTCTGGATGTTTGAAATATAGAAGCACCAAATGTCTGCATTCCAGAATCGGAATGTGGTGGAATTCTAGAATGCACAGCACGGCGGAATTCTAAAGTCCTAAAACACCTGCTATCCGGAAGTTAAGGTGTCTGACATCCAGAATGTTACTAGGTCAGCATTCTACCGTTCTGAGAGATTCTGGGTTCTAGAATCAATGGACGGCAGAGATCTGGCATGTCAGGGTGTCCAAACTCTAGAATACTTGCGTCTCTGAACACGAGAGTCATTCAATGTCCACATTCCGGATCACAGGGTTTCTGAATTCCAGAAACACCAAATGTCTGCATTCTAGAATCGGAATGTGGTAGAATTCTAGAATTCACAGCACGGCGGAATTCTAATGTCATAAAATGCCTGCTATCCGGAAGTTAAGGTGTCTGACATCCAGAATGGTACCACATCAGAATTATACCATTCTGAAACATTCTGGGATCTAGAATCAATGGACGGCTGAGTTCCAGAATGCAAGGCTGGCAAAACTCTAGAATCCTTGCGTGTCTGACCTCGAGAGTCATTCAATGTCCACATTCCAGAACTCTGGATGTCTGAATTATAGAAGCACCAAATGTCTGCATTCTAGAATCGGAATGTGGCGGAATTCTAGAATGCACAGCACGGCGGAATTCTAAAGTCCTAAAATGCCTACTAGCCGAAAGTTAAGGTGTCTGATGACCAGAATGTTACTAGGTCAGCATTCTACCGTTCTGAGAGATTCTGGGTTCTAGAATCAATGGACGGCAGAGTTCTGGAATGTCAGGTTGTCCAAACTCTAGAATCCTTGAGTGTTTGAACTCGAGAGTCATTCAATTTCCATATTCCGTGTCACAAGGTGACTGAATTCCAGAAGCACCAAATGTCTGCATTCTAGAATCGGAATGTGGCGGAATTCTAGAATGCACAGCACGGCGGAATTCTAAAGTCCTAAAATGCCTGCTATCCGGAAGTTAAGGTGTCTGACATCCAGAATGTTACTAGGTCAGCATTCTACCATTCTGAGAGATTATGGGTTCTAGAATCAATGGACGGCAGAGTTCTGGAATGTCAGGGTGTCCAAACTCTAGATTCCTTCCGTGTCTGAACTCGTGAGTCATTCAATGTCCACATTCCGGATCACAGGGTGTCAGAATTCCAGAAGCACCAAATGTCTGCATTCTAGAATCGGAATGTGGTAGAATTCTAGAATGCACAACACGGTGGAATTCTTAAGTCATAAAATGCCTGCTATCCAGAAGTTAAGGTGTCTGATATCCAGAATGGTACCACATCAGAATTATACCATTCTGAAACATTCTGGGATCTAGAATCATTGGACGGGTGAGTTCAAGAATGTCAGGGTGGCAAAACTGTAGAATCCTGGCATGTCTGAACTCGAGGGTTATTCAATGTCCACATTCCAGAACTCTGGATGTCTGAATTATAGAAGCACCAAATGTCTGCATTCTAGAATCGGAATGTGGCGGAATTCTAGAATGCACAGCACGGCGGAATTCTAAACTCCTAAAATGCCTGCTATCCGGAAGTTAAGGTGTCTGACATCAAGAATGCTACCAAGTCAGTATTATACCATTCTGAAAGATTCTGGGATCTAGAATCAATGGACGGCTGAGTTCCAGAATGTCAGGGTGGCAAAACTCTAGAATCCTTGCGTGTCTGAACTCGAGAGTCATTCAATGTCCACATTCCGGATCACAGGGTGTCAGAATTCCAGAAGCACCAAATGTCTGCATTCTAGAATCGGAATGTGTCAGAATTCTAGAATGCACAGCACGGCCGGATTCTAAAGTCCTAAAATGAATGCTATCCGGAAGTTAAGGTGTCTGACATCCAGAATGCTACCACGTCAGAATTATACCATTCTGAAAGATTCTGGGATCTAGAATCAATGGACGGCTGAGTCCAAGAATGTCAGGGTGGCAAAACTCTAGAATCCTTGTGAGTCTGAACTCGAGATTCATTCAATGTCCATATTCCAGAACTCTGGATGTCTGAATTATAGAAGCACCAAATGTCTGCATTCTAGAATCGGAATGTGGCGGAATTCTGGAATGCACAGCACGGCGGAATTCTAAAGTCCTAAAATGCCTGCTATCCGGAAGTTAAGGTGTCTGACATCAATAACGCTACCAAGTCAGAATTATAACATTCTGAAATATTCCGGGATCTAGAATCAATGGATGGCTGAGTTCCAGAATGTCAGGGTGGCAAAACTCTAGAATCCTTGCGTGTCTAAACTCGAGAGTCATTCAATGTCCACATTCCAGAACTCTGGATGTCTGAATTATAGAAGCACCAAATGTCTGCATTCTAGAATCGGAATGTGGCGGAATTCTAGAATGCACAGCACGGCGGAATTCTAAAGTCCTAAAATGCCTACTAGCCGAAAGTTAAGGTGTCTGATGACCAGAATGTTACTAGGTCAGCATTCTACCGTTCTGAGAGATTCTGGGTTCTAGAATCAATGGACGACAGAGTTCTGGAATGTCAGGGTGTCCAAACTCTGGAATCCTTGAGTGTTTGAACTCGAGAGTCATTCAATGTCCACATTCCAGGTCACAGGATCACTGAATTCCAGAAGAACCAAATGTCTGCATTCTAGAATCGGAATGTGGCGGAATTCTAGAATGCACAACACGGCGGAATTCTGAAGTCCTAAAATGCCTGCTATCCGGAATTTAAGGTGTCTGACATCCAGAATGCTACCACGTCAGAATTATACCATTCTGAAACATTCTTGGATCTAGAATCAATGGACGGCTGAGTTCCAGAATGTCAGGGTTTCCAAACTCTAGAATCCTTGCGTGTCTGAACTCGAGAGTCATTCAATGTCCACATTCCAGAACTCTGGATGTCTGAATTATAGAAGCACCAAATGTCTGCATTCTAGAATCGGAATGTGGCGGAATTCTAGAATGCACAGCACGGCGGAATTCTAAAGTCCTAAAATGCCTGCTATCCGGAAGTTAAGGTGTCTGACATCCAGAATGTTTCTAGGTCAGCATTCTACAGTTCTGAGAGAGTCTGGGTTCTAGAATCAATGGACGGCAGAGATCTGGCATGTCAGGGTGTCCAAACTCTAGAATCCTTGCGTGTCTGAACTCGAGAGTCATTCAATGTCCACATTCCGATCACAGGGTGTCTGAATTCCAGAAGCACCAAATGTCTGCATTCTAGAATCGGAATGTGGTAGAATTCAAGAATGCACAGCACGGCGGAATTCTAAAGTCCTAAAATGACTGCTATCCGGACGTTAAGGTGTGTGACATCCAGAATGGTACCACATCAGATTTATACCATTCTGAAAGATTCTGGGATCTAGAATCAATGGATGTCTGAGTTCCAGAATGCAAGGGTGGCAAAACTCTAGAATCCTTGCGTGTCTGAACTCGAGATTCATTCAGTGTCCACATTCCAGAACTCTGGATGTCTGAATTATAGAAGCACCAAATGTCTGCAATGTAGAATTGTAATGTGGCGGAATTCTAGAATGCACAGCACGGCGGAATTCTAAAGTCCTAAAATGCCTACTAGCCGAAAGTTGAGGTGTCTGATGACCAGAATGTTACTAGGTCAGCATTCTACCGTTCTGAGAGATTCTGGGTTCTAGAATAAATGGATGTCAGAGTTCTGGAATGTCAGGTAGTTCAAACTCAAGAATACTTGCGTGTCTGAACTCGAGAGTCATTCAATGACCACATTCCGTATCACAGGGTGTCTGAATTCCAGAAGCACCAAATGTCTGCATTCTAGAATCGGAATGTGGCGGAATTCTAGAATGCACAGCACGGCGGAATTCGAAAGTCCTAAAATGCCTGCTATCCGGAAGTTAAGGTGTCTGACATCCAGAATGCTACCACGTCAGAATTATACCATTCTGATAGATTCTGGGATCTAGAATCAATGGACGGCTGAGTTCCAGAATGTCAGGGTGGCAAAACTCTAGAATCCTTGCGTGTCTGAACTCGAGACTCATTCAGTGTCCACATTCCAGAACTCTGGATGTCTGAAATATAGAAGCACCAAATGTCTGCATTCTAGAATCGGAATGTGGCGGAATTCTAGAATGCACAGCATGGCGGGATTCTAAAGTCCTAAAATGCCTGCTATCCGGAAGTTAAGGTGTCTGACATCAAGAATGCTACCAAGTCAGAATTATACCATTCTGAAAGATTCCGGGATCTAGAATCAATGGACGGCTGAGTTCCAGAATGTCAGGATGCCAAAACTCTAGAATCCTTGCGTGTCTGAACTCGAGAGTCATTCAATGTCCACATTCCAGAACTCTGGATGTCTGAATTATAGAAGCACCAAATGTCTGCATTCTAGAATCGGAATGTGGCGGAATTCTAGAATGCACAGCACGGCGGAATTCTAAAGTCCTAAAATGCCTGCTATCCGGAAGTTAAGGTGTCTGACATCAAGAATGCTACCAAGTCAGAATTATAACATTCTGAAAGATTCTGGGATCTAGAATCAATGGAAGACTGAGTTCCAGAATGTCAGGGTGGCAAAACTCTAGAATCCTTGCGTGTCTGAACTCGAGAGTCATTCAATGTCCACATTCCAGAACTCTGTATGTCTGAATTATAGAAGCACCAAATGTCTGCATTCTAGAATCGGAATGTGGCGGAATTCTAGAATGCACAGCATGGCGGAATTCTAAAGTCCTAAAATGCCTACTAGCCGAAAGTTAAGGTGTCTGATGACCAGAATGTTACTAGGTCAGCATTCTACCGTTCTGAGAGATTCTGGGTTCTAGAATAAATGGATGTCAGAGTTCTGGAATGTCAGGTTGTTCAAACTCAAGAATACTTGCGTGTCTGAACTCGAGAGTCATTCAATGACCTCATTCCGTATCACAGGGTGTCTGAATTCCAGAAGCACCAAATGTCTGCATTCTAGAATCGGAATGTGGCGTAATTCTAGAATGCACAGCACGGCGGAATTCGAAAGTCCTAAAATGCCTGCTATCCGGAAGTTAAGGTGTCTGAAATCCAGAATGCTACCACGTCAGAATTATACCATTCTGAAAGATTCTGGGATCTAGAATCAATGGACGGCTGAGTTCCAGAATGTCAGGGTGGCAAAACTCTAGAATCCTTGCGTGTCTGAACTCGAGATTCATTCAGTGTCCACATTCCAGAACTCTGGATGTCTGAATTGTAGAAGCACCAAATGTCTGCATTCTAGAATCGGAATGTGGCGGAATTCTAGAATGCACAGCACGGCGGAATTCTAAAATCCTAAAATGCCTGCTATCCGGAAGTTAAGGTGTCTGACATCGAGAATGCTACCAAGTCAGAATTATACCATTCTGAAAGATTCTGGGATCTAGAATCAATGGACGGCTGAGTTCCAGAATGTCAGGGTGGCAAAACTCTAGAATCCTTGCGTGTCTGAACTCGAGAGTCATTCAATGTCCACATGCCAGAACTCTGGATGTCTGAATTATAGAAGCACCAAATGTCTGCATTCTAGAATCGGAATGTGGTGGAATTCAAGAATGCACAGCACGGCGGAATTCTAAAGTCCTAAAATGCCTGCTATCCGGAAGTTAAGGTTTCTGACATCAAGAATGCTACCAAGTCAGAATTATACCATTCTGAAAGATTCTGGGATCTAGAATCAATGGACGGCTGAGTTCCAGAATGCAAGGTTGGCAAAACTCTAGAATCCTTGCGTGTCTGAACTCGAGAGTCATTCAATGTCCACATTCCAGAACTCTGGATGTCTGAATTATAGAAGCACCAAATGTCTGCATTCTAGAATCGGAATGTGGCGGAATTCTAGAATGCACAGCACGGCGGAATTCTAAAGTCCTAAAATGCCTGCTATCCGGAAGTTAAGGTGTCTGACATCCAGAATGCTACCACGTCAGAATTATACCATTCTGAAAGATTCTGGGATCTAGAATCAATGGACGGCTGAGTTCCAGAATGTCAGGGTTTCCAAACTCTAGAATCCTTGCGTGTCTGAACTCGAGAGTCATTCAATGTCCACATTCCAGAACTCTGTATGTCTGAATTATAGAAGCACCAAATGTCTGCATTCTAGAATTGGAATGTGGCGGAATTCTAGAATGCACAGCACGGCGGAATTCTAAAGTCCTAAAATGCCTACTAGCCGAAAGTTAAGGTGTCTGATGACCAGAATGTTACTAGGTCAGCATTCTACCGTTCTGAGAGATTCTGGGTTCTAGAATAAATGGATGTCAGAGTTCTGGAATGTCAGGTTGTTCAAACTCAAGAATACTTGCGTGTCTGAACTCGAGAGTCATTCAATGACTTCATTCCGTATCACAGGGTGTCTGAATTCCAGAAGCACCAAATGTCTGCATTCTAGAATCGGAATGTGGCGGAATTCTAGAATGCACAGCACGGCGGAATTCGAAAGTCCTAAAATGCCTGCTATCCGGAAGTTAAGGTGTCTGACATCCAGAATGCTACCACGTCAGAATTATACCATTCTGAAAGATTCTGGGATCTAGAATCAATGGAGGGCTGAGTTCCAGAATGTCAGGGTGGCAAAACTCTAGAATCCTTGCGTGTCTGAACTCGAGATTCATTCAGTGTCCACATTCCAGAACTCTGGATGTCTGAATTGTAGAAGCACCAAATGTCTGCATTCTAGAATCGGAATGTGGCGGAATTCTAGAATGCACAGCACGGCGGAATTCTAAAATCCTAAAATGTCTGCTATCCGGAAGTTAAGGTGTCTGACATCGAGAATGCTACCAAGTCAGAATTATACCATTCTGAAAGATTCTGGGATCTAGAATCAATGGACGGCTGAGTTCCAGAATGTCAGGGTGGCAAAACTCTAGAATCCTTGCGTGTCTGAACTCGAGAGTCATTCAATGTCCACATGCCAGAACTCTGGATGTCTGAATTATAGAAGCACCAAATGTCTGCATTCTAGAATCGGAATGTGGTGGAATTCAAGAATGCACAGCACGGCGGAATTCTAAAGTCCTAAAAGGCCTGCTATCCCGAAGTTAAGGTTTCTGACATCAAGAATGCTACCAAGTCAGAATTATACCATTCTGAAAGATTCTGGGATCTAGAATCAATGGACGGCTGAGTTCCAGAATGCAAGGTTGGCAAAACTCTAGAATCCTTGCGTGTCTGAACTCGAGAGTCATTCAATGTCCACATTCCAGAACTCTGGATGTCTGAATTATAGAAGCACCAAATGTCTGCATTCTAGAATCGGAATGTGGCGGAATTCTAGAATGCACAGCACGGCGGAATTCTAAAGTCCTAAAATGCCTGCTATCCGGAAGGTAAGGTGTCTGACATCCAGAATGCTACCACGTCAGAATTATACCATTCTGAAAGATTCTGGGATCTAGAATCAATGGACGGCTGAGTTCCAGAATGTCAGGGTTTCCAAACTCTAGAATCCTTGCGTGTCTGAACTCGAGAGTCATTCAATGTCCACATTCCAGAACTCTGGATGTCTGAATTATAGAAGCACCAAATGTCTGCATTCTAGAATCGGAATGTGGCGGAATTCTAGAATGCACAGCACGGCGGAATTCTAAAGTCCTAAAATGCCTGCTATCCGGAAGTTAAGGTGTCTGACATCCAGAATGTTTCTAGGTCAGCATTCTACCGTTCAGAGAGATTCTGGGTTCTAGAATCAATGGACGGCAGAGATCTGGCATGTCAGGGTGTCCAAACTCTAGAATACTTGCGTGTCTGAACTCGAGAGTCATTCAATGTCCACATTCCGGATCACAGGGTGTCTGAATTCCAGAAGCACCAAATGTCTGCATTCTAGAATCGGAATGTGGTAGAATTCTAGAATGCACAGCACGGCGTAATTCGAAAGTCCTAAAATGCCGGCTATCCGGAAGTTAAGGTGTCTGACATCCAGAATGGTACCACATCAGAATTATACCATTCTGAAACATTCTGCGATCTAGAATCAATGGACGGGTGAGTTCCAGAATGTCAGGGTGGCAAAACTCTAGAATCCTGGCTTGTCTGAACTCGAGAGTCATTCAATGTCCACATTCCAGAACTCTGGATGTCTGAAATATAGAAGCAACAAATGTCTGCATTCTTGAATCGGAATGTGGTGGAATTCTAGAATGCACAGCACGGCAGAATTCTAAAGTCCTAAAATGCCTGCTATTCGGAAGTTAAGGTGTCTGACATCCAGAATGTTACTAGGTCAGAATTCAACCGTTCTGTGAGATTCTGGTTTCTAGAATCAATGGACGGCAGAGTTCTGGAATGTCAGGTTGTCCAAACTCTAGAATCCTTCTGTGTCTGAACTCGTGAATCATTCAATGTCCACATTCCGGATCACAGGGTGACTGAATTCCAGAAGCACCAAATGTCTTCATTCTTGAATCGGAATGTGGCGGAATTCTAGAATGCACAGCACGGCGGAATTCTAAAGTCCTAAAATGCCTACTAGCCGAAAGTTAAGGTGTCTGATGACCAGAATGTTACTAGGTCAGCATTCTACCGTTCTGAGAGATTCTGGGTTCTAGAATCAATGGACGGCAGAGTTCTGGAATGTCAGGTTGTCCAAACTCTAGAATCCTTGAGTGTTTGAACTCGAGAGTCATTCAATTTCCATATTCCGTGTCACAAGGTGACTGAATTCCAGAAGCACCAAATGTCTGCATTCTAGAATCGGAATGTGGCGGAATTCTAGAATGCACAGCACGGCGGAATTCTAAAGTCCTAAAATGCCTGCTATCCGGAAGTTAAGGTGTCTGACATCCAGAATGCCACCACGTCAGCATTATACCATTCTGAAAGATTCTGGGATCTAGAATCAATGGACGGCTGAGTTCCAGAATGTCAGGGTTTCCAAACTCTAGAATCCTTGCGTGTCTGAACTCGAGAGTCATTCAATAACCACATTCCAGGACTCTGGATGTCTGAAATATTGAAGCACCAAATGTCTGCATTCTAGAATCGGAATGTGGCGGAATTATAGAATGCACAGCACGACAGAATTCTAAAGTCCTAAAATGCCTGCTATTCGGAAGTTAAGGTGTCTGACATCCAGAATGTTACTAGGTCAGCATTCTACCATTCTGAGAGATTATGGGTTCTAGAATCAATGGACGGCAGAGTTCTGGAATGTCAGGGTGTCCAAACTCTAGATTCCTTCCGTGTCTGAACTCGTGAGTCATTCAATGTCCACATTCCGGATCACAGGGTGTCAGAATTCCAGAAGCACCAAATGTCTGCATTCTAGAATCGGAATGTGGTAGAATTCTAGAATGCACAACACGGTGGAATTCTTAAGTCATAAAATGCCTGCTATCCAGAAGTTAAGGTGTCTGATATCCAGAATGGTACCACATCAGAATTATACCATTCTGAAACATTCTGGGATCTAGAATCATTGGACGGGTGAGTTCAAGAATGTCAGGGTGGCAAAACTGTAGAATCCTGGCATGTCTGAACTCGAGGGTTATTCAATGTCCACATTCCAGAACTCTGGATGTCTGAATTATAGAAGCACCAAATGTCTGCATTCTAGAATCGGAATGTGGCGGAATTCTAGAATGCACAGCACGGCGGAATTCTAAACTCCTAAAATGCCTGCTATCCGGAAGTTAAGGTGTCTGACATCAAGAATGCTACCAAGTCAGTATTATACCATTCTGAAAGATTCTGGGATCTAGAATCAATGGACGGCTGAGTTCCAGAATGTCAGGGTGGCAAAACTCTAGAATCCTTGCGTGTCTGAACTCGAGAGTCATTCAATGTCCACATTCCGGATCACAGGGTGTCAGAATTCCAGAAGCACCAAATGTCTGCATTCTAGAATCGGAATGTGTCAGAATTCTAGAATGCACAGCACGGCCGGATTCTAAAGTCCTAAAATGAATGCTATCCGGAAGTTAAGGTGTCTGACATCCAGAATGCTACCACGTCAGAATTATACCATTCTGAAAGATTCTGGGATCTAGAATCAATGGACGGCTGAGTCCAAGAATGTCAGGGTGGCAAAACTCTAGAATCCTTGTGAGTCTGAACTCGAGATTCATTCAATGTCCATATTCCAGAACTCTGGATGTCTGAATTATAGAAGCACCAAATGTCTGCATTCTAGAATCGGAATGTGGCGGAATTCTGGAATGCACAGCACGGCGGAATTCTAAAGTCCTAAAATGCCTGCTATCCGGAAGTTAAGGTGTCTGACATCAATAACGCTACCAAGTCAGAATTATAACATTCTGAAATATTCCGGGATCTAGAATCAATGGATGGCTGAGTTCCAGAATGTCAGGGTGGCAAAACTCTAGAATCCTTGCGTGTCTAAACTCGAGAGTCATTCAGTGTCCACATTCCAGAAGTCTGGATGTCTGAATTATAGAAGCACCAAATGTCTGCATTCTAGAATCGGAATGTGGCGGAATTCTAGAATGCACAGCACGGCGGAATTCTAAAGTCCTAAAATGCCTACTAGCCGAAAGTTAAGGTGTCTGATGACCAGAATGTTACTAGGGCAGCATTCTACCGTTCTGAGAGATTCTGGGTTCTAGAATCAATGGACGACAGAGTTCTGGAATGTCAGGGTGTCCAAACTCTGGAATCCTTGAGTGTTTGAACTCGAGAGTCATTCAATGTCCACATTCCAGGTCACAGGATCACTGAATTCCAGAAGAACCAAATGTCTGCATTCTAGAATCGGAATGTGGCGGAATTCTAGAATGCACAACACGGCGGAATTCTGAAGTCCTAAAATGCCTGCTATCCGGAATTTAAGGTGTCTGACATCCAGAATGCTACCACGTCAGAATTATACCATTCTGAAACATTCTTGGATCTAGAATCAATGGACGGCTGAGTTCCAGAATGTCAGGGTTTCCAAACTCTAGAATCCTTGCGTGTCTGAACTCGAGAGTCATTCAATGTCCACATTCCAGAACTCTGGATGTCTGAATTATAGAAGCACCAAATGTCTGCATTCTAGAATCGGAATGTGGCGGAATTCTAGAATGCACAGCACGGCGGAATTCTAAAGTCCTAAAATGCCTGCTATCCGGAAGTTAAGGTGTCTGACATCCAGAATGTTTCTAGGTCAGCATTCTACAGTTCTGAGAGAGTCTGGGTTCTAGAATCAATGGACGGCAGAGATCTGGCATGTCAGGGTGTCCAAACTCTAGAATCCTTGCGTGTCTGAACTCGAGAGTCATTCAATGTCCACATTCCGATCACAGGGTGTCTGAATTCCAGAAGCACCAAATGTCTGCATTCTAGAATCGGAATGTGGTAGAATTCAAGAATGCACAGCACGGCGGAATTCTAAAGTCCTAAAATGACTGCTATCCGGACGTTAAGGTGTGTGACATCCAGAATGGTACCACATCAGATTTATACCATTCTGAAAGATTCTGGGATCTAGAATCAATGGATGTCTGAGTTCCAGAATGCAAGGGTGGCAAAACTCTAGAATCCTTGCGTGTCTGAACTCGAGATTCATTCAGTGTCCACATTCCAGAACTCTGGATGTCTGAATTATAGAAGCACCAAATGTCTGCAATGTAGAATTGTAATGTGGCGGAATTCTAGAATGCACAGCACGGCGGAATTCTAAAGTCCTAAAATGCCTACTAGCCGAAAGTTGAGGTGTCTGATGACCAGAATGTTACTAGGTCAGCATTCTACCGTTCTGAGAGATTCTGGGTTCTAGAATAAATGGATGTCAGAGTTCTGGAATGTCAGGTAGTTCAAACTCAAGAATACTTGCGTGTCTGAACTCGAGAGTCATTCAATGACCACATTCCGTATCACAGGGTGTCTGAATTCCAGAAGCACCAAATGTCTGCATTCTAGAATCGGAATGTGGCGGAATTCTAGAATGCACAGCACGGCGGAATTCGAAAGTCCTAAAATGCCTGCTATCCGGAAGTTAAGGTGTCTGACATCCAGAATGCTACCACGTCAGAATTATACCATTCTGATAGATTCTGGGATCTAGAATCAATGGACGGCTGAGTTCCAGAATGTCAGGGTGGCAAAACTCTAGAATCCTTGCGTGTCTGAACTCGAGACTCATTCAGTGTCCACATTCCAGAACTCTGGATGTCTGAAATATAGAAGCACCAAATGTCTGCATTCTAGAATCGGAATGTGGCGGAATTCTAGAATGCACAGCATGGCGGGATTCTAAAGTCCTAAAATGCCTGCTATCCGGAAGTTAAGGTGTCTGACATCAAGAATGCTACCAAGTCAGAATTATACCATTCTGAAAGATTCCGGGATCTAGAATCAATGGACGGCTGAGTTCCAGAATGTCAGGATGCCAAAACTCTAGAATCCTTGCGTGTCTGAACTCGAGAGTCATTCAATGTCCACATTCCAGAACTCTGGATGTCTGAATTATAGAAGCACCAAATGTCTGCATTCTAGAATCGGAATGTGGCGGAATTCTAGAATGCACAGCACGGCGGAATTCTAAAGTCCTAAAATGCCTGCTATCCGGAAGTTAAGGTGTCTGACATCAAGAATGCTACCAAGTCAGAATTATAACATTCTGAAAGATTCTGGGATCTAGAATCAATGGAAGACTGAGTTCCAGAATGTCAGGGTGGCAAAACTCTAGAATCCTTGCGTGTCTGAACTCGAGAGTCATTCAATGTCCACATTCCAGAACTCTGTATGTCTGAATTATAGAAGCACCAAATGTCTGCATTCTAGAATCGGAATGTGGCGGAATTCTAGAATGCACAGCATGGCGGAATTCTAAAGTCCTAAAATGCCTACTAGCCGAAAGTTAAGGTGTCTGATGACCAGAATGTTACTAGGTCAGCATTCTACCGTTCTGAGAGATTCTGGGTTCTAGAATAAATGGATGTCAGAGTTCTGGAATGTCAGGTTGTTCAAACTCAAGAATACTTGCGTGTCTGAACTCGAGAGTCATTCAATGACCTCATTCCGTATCACAGGGTGTCTGAATTCCAGAAGCACCAAATGTCTGCATTCTAGAATCGGAATGTGGCGTAATTCTAGAATGCACAGCACGGCGGAATTCGAAAGTCCTAAAATGCCTGCTATCCGGAAGTTAAGGTGTCTGAAATCCAGAATGCTACCACGTCAGAATTATACCATTCTGAAAGATTCTGGGATCTAGAATCAATGGACGGCTGAGTTCCAGAATGTCAGGGTGGCAAAACTCTAGAATCCTTGCGTGTCTGAACTCGAGATTCATTCAGTGTCCACATTCCAGAACTCTGGATGTCTGAATTGTAGAAGCACCAAATGTCTGCATTCTAGAATCGGAATGTGGTGGAATTCTAGAATGCACAGCACGGCGGAATTCTAAAATCCTAAAATGCCTGCTATCCGGAAGTTAAGGTGTCTGACATCGAGAATGCTACCAAGTCAGAATTATACCATTCTGAAAGATTCTGGGATCTAGAATCAATGGACGGCTGAGTTCCAGAATGTCAGGGTGGCAAAACTCTAGAATCCTTGCGTGTCTGAACTCGAGAGTCATTCAATGTCCACATGCCAGAACTCTGGATGTCTGAATTATAGAAGCACCAAATGTCTGCATTCTAGAATCGGAATGTGGTGGAATTCAAGAATGCACAGCACGGCGGAATTCTAAAGTCCTAAAATGCCTGCTATCCGGAAGTTAAGGTTTCTGACATCAAGAATGCTACCAAGTCAGAATTATACCATTCTGAAAGATTCTGGGATCTAGAATCAATGGACGGCTGAGTTCCAGAATGCAAGGTTGGCAAAACTCTAGAATCCTTGCGTGTCTGAACTCGAGAGTCATTCAATGTCCACATTCCAGAACTCTGGATGTCTGAATTATAGAAGCACCAAATGTCTGCATTCTAGAATCGGAATGTGGCGGAATTCTAGAATGCACAGCACGGCGGAATTCTAAACTCCTAAAATGCCTGCTATCCGGAAGTTAAGGTGTCTGACATCAAGAATGCTACCAAGTCAGTATTATACCATTCTGAAAGATTCTGGGATCTAGAATCAATGGACGGCTGAGTTCCAGAATGTCAGGGTGGCAAAACTCTAGAATCCTTGCGTGTCTGAACTCGAGAGTCATTCAATGTCCACATTCCGGATCACAGGGTGTCAGAATTCCAGAAGCACCAAATGTCTGCATTCTAGAATCGGAATGTGTCAGAATTCTAGAATGCACAGCACGGCCGGATTCTAAAGTCCTAAAATGAATGCTATCCGGAAGTTAAGGTGTCTGACATCCAGAATGCTACCACGTCAGAATTATACCATTCTGAAAGATTCTGGGATCTAGAATCAATGGACGGCTGAGTCCAAGAATGTCAGGGTGGCAAAACTCTAGAATCCTTGTGAGTCTGAACTCGAGATTCATTCAATGTCCATATTCCAGAACTCTGGATGTCTGAATTATAGAAGCACCAAATGTCTGCATTCTAGAATCGGAATGTGGCGGAATTCTGGAATGCACAGCACGGCGGAATTCTAAAGTCCTAAAATGCCTGCTATCCGGAAGTTAAGGTGTCTGACATCAATAACGCTACCAAGTCAGAATTATAACATTCTGAAATATTCCGGGATCTAGAATCAATGGATGGCTGAGTTCCAGAATGTCAGGGTGGCAAAACTCTAGAATCCTTGCGTGTCTAAACTCGAGAGTCATTCAGTGTCCACATTCCAGAAGTCTGGATGTCTGAATTATAGAAGCACCAAATGTCTGCATTCTAGAATCGGAATGTGGCGGAATTCTAGAATGCACAGCACGGCGGAATTCTAAAGTCCTAAAATGCCTACTAGCCGAAAGTTAAGGTGTCTGATGACCAGAATGTTACTAGGGCAGCATTCTACCGTTCTGAGAGATTCTGGGTTCTAGAATCAATGGACGACAGAGTTCTGGAATGTCAGGGTGTCCAAACTCTGGAATCCTTGAGTGTTTGAACTCGAGAGTCATTCAATGTCCACATTCCAGGTCACAGGATCACTGAATTCCAGAAGAACCAAATGTCTGCATTCTAGAATCGGAATGTGGCGGAATTCTAGAATGCACAACACGGCGGAATTCTGAAGTCCTAAAATGCCTGCTATCCGGAATTTAAGGTGTCTGACATCCAGAATGCTACCACGTCAGAATTATACCATTCTGAAACATTCTTGGATCTAGAATCAATGGACGGCTGAGTTCCAGAATGTCAGGGTTTCCAAACTCTAGAATCCTTGCGTGTCTGAACTCGAGAGTCATTCAATGTCCACATTCCAGAACTCTGGATGTCTGAATTATAGAAGCACCAAATGTCTGCATTCTAGAATCGGAATGTGGCGGAATTCTAGAATGCACAGCACGGCGGAATTCTAAAGTCCTAAAATGCCTGCTATCCGGAAGTTAAGGTGTCTGACATCCAGAATGTTTCTAGGTCAGCATTCTACAGTTCTGAGAGAGTCTGGGTTCTAGAATCAATGGACGGCAGAGATCTGGCATGTCAGGGTGTCCAAACTCTAGAATCCTTGCGTGTCTGAACTCGAGAGTCATTCAATGTCCACATTCCGATCACAGGGTGTCTGAATTCCAGAAGCACCAAATGTCTGCATTCTAGAATCGGAATGTGGTAGAATTCAAGAATGCACAGCACGGCGGAATTCTAAAGTCCTAAAATGACTGCTATCCGGACGTTAAGGTGTGTGACATCCAGAATGGTACCACATCAGATTTATACCATTCTGAAAGATTCTGGGATCTAGAATCAATGGATGTCTGAGTTCCAGAATGCATGGGTGGCAAAACTCTAGAATCCTTGCGTGTCTGAACTCGAGATTCATTCAGTGTCCACATTCCAGAACTCTGGATGTCTGAATTATAGAAGCACCAAATGTCTGCAATGTAGAATTGTAATGTGGCGGAATTCTAGAATGCACAGCACGGCGGAATTCTAAAGTCCTAAAATGCCTACTAGCCGAAAGTTGAGGTGTCTGATGACCAGAATGTTACTAGGTCAGCATTCTACCGTTCTGAGAGATTCTGGGTTCTAGAATAAATGGATGTCAGAGTTCTGGAATGTCAGGTAGTTCAAACTCAAGAATACTTGCGTGTCTGAACTCGAGAGTCATTCAATGACCACATTCCGTATCACAGGGTGTCTGAATTCCAGAAGCACCAAATGTCTGCATTCTAGAATCGGAATGTGGCGGAATTCTAGAATGCACAGCACGGCGGAATTCGAAAGTCCTAAAATGCCTGCTATCCGGAAGTTAAGGTGTCTGACATCCAGAATGCTACCACGTCAGAATTATACCATTCTGATAGATTCTGGGATCTAGAATCAATGGACGGCTGAGTTCCAGAATGTCAGGGTGGCAAAACTCTAGAATCCTTGCGTGTCTGAACTCGAGACTCATTCAGTGTCCACATTCCAGAACTCTGGATGTCTGAAATATAGAAGCACCAAATGTCTGCATTCTAGAATCGGAATGTGGCGGAATTCTAGAATGCACAGCATGGCGGGATTCTAAAGTCCTAAAATGCCTGCTATCCGGAAGTTAAGGTGTCTGACATCAAGAATGCTACCAAGTCAGAATTATACCATTCTGAAAGATTCCGGGATCTAGAATCAATGGACGGCTGAGTTCCAGAATGTCAGGATGCCAAAACTCTAGAATCCTTGCGTGTCTGAACTCGAGAGTCATTCAATGTCCACATTCCAGAACTCTGGATGTCTGAATTATAGAAGCACCAAATGTCTGCATTCTAGAATCGGAATGTGGCGGAATTCTAGAATGCACAGCACGGCGGAATTCTAAAGTCCTAAAATGCCTGCTATCCGGAAGTTAAGGTGTCTGACATCAAGAATGCTACCAAGTCAGAATTATAACATTCTGAAAGATTCTGGGATCTAGAATCAATGGAAGACTGAGTTCCAGAATGTCAGGGTGGCAAAACTCTAGAATCCTTGCGTGTCTGAACTCGAGAGTCATTCAATGTCCACATTCCAGAACTCTGTATGTCTGAATTATAGAAGCACCAAATGTCTGCATTCTAGAATCGGAATGTGGCGGAATTCTAGAATGCACAGCATGGCGGAATTCTAAAGTCCTAAAATGCCTACTAGCCGAAAGTTAAGGTGTCTGATGACCAGAATGTTACTAGGTCAGCATTCTACCGTTCTGAGAGATTCTGGGTTCTAGAATAAATGGATGTCAGAGTTCTGGAATGTCAGGTTGTTCAAACTCAAGAATACTTGCGTGTCTGAACTCGAGAGTCATTCAATGACCTCATTCCGTATCACAGGGTGTCTGAATTCCAGAAGCACCAAATGTCTGCATTCTAGAATCGGAATGTGGCGTAATTCTAGAATGCACAGCACGGTGGAATTCGAAAGTCCTAAAATGCCTGCTATCCGGAAGTTAAGGTGTCTGAAATCCAGAATGCTACCACGTCAGAATTATACCATTCTGAAAGATTCTGGGATCTAGAATCAATGGACGGCTGAGTTCCAGAATGTCAGGGTGGCAAAACTCTAGAATCCTTGCGTGTCTGAACTCGAGATTCATTCAGTGTCCACATTCCAGAACTCTGGATGTCTGAATTGTAGAAGCACCAAATGTCTGCATTCTAGAATCGGAATGTGGTGGAATTCTAGAATGCACAGCACGGCGGAATTCTAAAATCCTAAAATGCCTGCTATCCGGAAGTTAAGGTGTCTGACATCGAGAATGCTACCAAGTCAGAATTATACCATTCTGAAAGATTCTGGGATCTAGAATCAATGGACGGCTGAGTTCCAGAATGTCAGGGTGGCAAAACTCTAGAATCCTTGCGTGTCTGAACTCGAGAGTCATTCAATGTCCACATGCCAGAACTCTGGATGTCTGAATTATAGAAGCACCAAATGTCTGCATTCTAGAATCGGAATGTGGTGGAATTCAAGAATGCACAGCACGGCGGAATTCTAAAGTCCTAAAATGCCTGCTATCCGGAAGTTAAGGTTTCTGACATCAAGAATGCTACCAAGTCAGAATTATACCATTCTGAAAGATTCTGGGATCTAGAATCAATGGACGGCTGAGTTCCAGAATGCAAGGTTGGCAAAACTCTAGAATCCTTGCGTGTCTGAACTCGAGAGTCATTCAATGTCCACATTCCAGAACTCTGGATGTCTGAATTATAGAAGCACCAAATGTCTGCATTCTAGAATCGGAATGTGGCGGAATTCTAGAATGCACAGCACGGCGGAATTCTAAAGTCCTAAAATGCCTGCTATCCGGAAGTTAAGGTGTCTGACATCCAGAATGCTACCACGTCAGAATTATACCATTCTGAAAGATTCTGGGATCTAGAATCAATGGATGGCTGAGTTCCAGAATGTCAGGGTTTCCAAACTCTAGAATCCTTGCGTGTCTGAACTCGAGAGTCATTCAATGTCCACATTCCAGAACTCTGTATGTCTGAATTATAGAAGCACCAAATGTCTGCATTCTAGAATTGGAATGTGGCGGAATTCTAGAATGCACAGCACGGCGGAATTCTAAAGTCCTAAAATGCCTACTAGCCGAAAGTTAAGGTGTCTGATGACCAGAATGTTACTAGGTCAGCATTCTACCGTTCTGAGAGATTCTGGGTTCTAGAATAAATGGATGTCAGAGTTCTGGAATGTCAGGTTGTTCAAACTCAAGAATACTTGCGTGTCTGAACTCGAGAGTCATTCAATGACTTCATTCCGTATCACAGGGTGTCTGAATTCCAGAAGCACCAAATGTCTGCATTCTAGAATCGGAATGTGGCGGAATTCTAGAATGCACAGCACGGCGGAATTCGAAAGTCCTAAAATGCCTGCTATCCGGAAGTTAAGGTGTCTGACATCCAGAATGCTACCACGTCAGAATTATACCATTCTGAAAGATTCTGGGATCTAGAATCAATGGACGGCTGAGTTCCAGAATGTCAGGGTGGCAAAACTCTAGAATCCTTGCGTGTCTGAACTCGAGATTCATTCAGTGTCCACATTCCAGAACTCTGGATGTCTGAATTGTAGAAGCACCAAATGTCTGCATTCTAGAATCGGAATGTGGCGGAATTCTAGAATGCACAGCACGGCGGAATTCTAAAATCCTAAAATGCCTGCTATCCGGAAGTTAAGGTGTCTGACATCGAGAATGCTACCAAGTCAGAATTATACCATTCTGAAAGATTCTGGGATCTAGAATCAATGGACGGCTGAGTTCCAGAATGTCAGGGTGGCAAAACTCTAGAATCCTTGCGTGTCTGAACTCGAGAGTCATTCAATGTCCACATGCCAGAACTCTGGATGTCTGAATTATAGAAGCACCAAATGTCTGCATTCTAGAATCGGAATGTGGTGGAATTCAAGAATGCACAGCACGGCGGAATTCTAAAGTCCTAAAAGGCCTGCTATCCCGAAGTTAAGGTTTCTGACATCAAGAATGCTACCAAGTCAGAATTATACCATTCTGAAAGATTCTGGGATCTAGAATCAATGGACGGCTGAGTTCCAGAATGCAAGGTTGGCAAAACTCTAGAATCCTTGCGTGTCTGAACTCGAGAGTCATTCAATGTCCACATTCCAGAACTCTGGATGTCTGAATTATAGAAGCACCAAATGTCTGCATTCTAGAATCGGAATGTGGCGGAATTCTAGAATGCACAGCACGGCGGAATTCTAAAGTCCTAAAATGCCTGCTATCCGGAAGGTAAGGTGTCTGACATCCAGAATGCTACCACGTCAGAATTATACCATTCTGAAAGATTCTGGGATCTAGAATCAATGGACGGCTGAGTTCCAGAATGTCAGGGTTTCCAAACTCTAGAATCCTTGCGTGTCTGAACTCGAGAGTCATTCAATGTCCACATTCCAGAACTCTGGATGTCTGAATTATAGAAGCACCAAATGTCTGCATTCTAGAATCGGAATGTGGCGGAATTCTAGAATGCACAGCACGGCGGAATTCTAAAGTCCTAAAATGCCTGCTATCCGGAAGTTAAGGTGTCTGACATCCAGAATGTTTCTAGGTTAGCATTCTACCGTTCAGAGAGATTCTGGGTTCTAGAATCAATGGACGGCAGAGATCTGGCATGTCAGGGTGTCCAAACTCTAGAATACTTGCGTGTCTGAACTCGAGAGTCATTCAATGTCCACATTCCGGATCACAGGGTGTCTGAATTCCAGAAGCACCAAATGTCTGCATTCTAGAATCGGAATGTGGTAGAATTCTAGAATGCACAGCACGGCGTAATTCGAAAGTCCTAAAATGCCGGCTATCCGGAAGTTAAGGTGTCTGACATCCAGAATGGTACCACATCAGAATTATACCATTCTGAAACATTCTGCGATCTAGAATCAATGGACGGGTGAGTTCCAGAATGTCAGGGTGGCAAAACTCTAGAATCCTGGCTTGTCTGAACTCGAGAGTCATTCAATGTCCACATTCCAGAACTCTGGATGTCTGAAATATAGAAGCAACAAATGTCTGCATTCTTGAATCGGAATGTGGTGGAATTCTAGAATGCACAGCACGGCAGAATTCTAAAGTCCTAAAATGCCTGCTATTCGGAAGTTAAGGTGTCTGACATCCAGAATGTTACTAGGTCAGAATTCAACCGTTCTGTGAGATTCTGGTTTCTAGAATCAATGGACGGCAGAGTTCTGGAATGTCAGGTTGTCCAAACTCTAGAATCCTTCTGTGTCTGAACTCGTGAATCATTCAATGTCCACATTCCGGATCACAGGGTGACTGAATTCCAGAAGCACCAAATGTCTTCATTCTTGAATCGGAATGCGGCGGAATTCTAGAATGCACAGCACGGCAGAATTCTAAAGTCCTAAAATGCCTGATATTCGGAAGTTAAGTAGTCTGACATCCAGAATGTTACTAGGTCAGCATTCTACTGTTCTGAGAGATTCTGGGTTCTAGATTCAATGGACGGCAGAGTTCCGGAATGTCAGGGTGTCCAAACTCTAGAATCCTTCCGTGTCTGATCTCGTGAGTCATTCAATGTCCACATTCCAGATCAAAGGGTGTCTGAATTCCAGAAGCACCAAATGTCTGCATTCTAGAATCGGAATGTGGCGGAATTCTAGAATGCACAGCACGGCGGAATTCTAAAGTCCTAAAATGACTACTAGCTGAACGTTAAGGTGTCTGATGACCAGAATGTTACTAGGTCAGCATTCTGCCGTTCTGAGAGATTCTAGGTTCTAGAATCAATTGACGGCAGAGTTCTGGAATGTCAGGGTGTCCAAACTCTAGAATCCATGAGTGTTTGAACTCGAGAGTCATTCAATTACCATATTCCGGGTCACAGGGTGACTGAATTCCAGAAGCACCAAATGTCTGCATTCTAGAATCGGAATGTGGCGGAATTCTAGAATGCACAGCACGGCGGAATTCTAAACTCCTAAAATGCCTACTAGCCGATAGTTAAGGTGTCTGATGACCAGTATGTTACTAGGTCAGCATTCTACCGTTCTGAGAGATTCTGGGTTCTAGAATCAATGGACGGCAGAGATCTGGAATATCAGTGTGTCCAAACTCTAGAATCCTTGCATGTCTGAACTCGAGAGTCATTCAATGTCCACATTCCGGGTCACAGGGTGTCTGAATTCCAGAAGAACCAAATGTCTGCATTCTAGAATCGGAATGTGGCGGAATTCTAGAATGCAAAACACGGCGGAATTCTAAAGTCCTAAAATGCCTGGTATCCGGAATTTAAGGTGTCTGACATCCAGAATGCTACCACGTCAGAATTATACCATTCTGAAACATTCTGGGATCTAGAATCAATGGACGGCTGAGTTCCAGAATGTCAGGGTGGCAAAACTCTAGAATCCTTGCGTGTCTGAACTCGAGAGTCATTCAATGTCCACATTCCAGAACTCTGGATGTCTGAATAATAGAAGCACCAAATGTCTGCATTCTAGAATCGGAATGTGGCGGAATCCTAGAACGCACTGAACGGCGGAATTCTAAAGTCCTAAAATGCCTGCTATCCGGAAGTTAAGGTGTCTGACATCCAGAATGCTACCACGTCAGAATTATACCATTCTGAAACATTCTTGGATCTAGAATCAATGGACGGCTGAGTTCCAGAATGTCAGGGTTTCCAAACTCTAGAATCCTTGCGTGTCTGAACTCGAGAGTCATTCAATGTCCACATTCCGGGTCACAGGATGAATGAATTCCAGAAGCACCAAATGTCTGCATTCTAGAATCGGAATGTGGTAGAATTCTAGAATGCACAGCACGGCGTAATTCGAAAGTCCTAAAATGCCGGCTATACGGAAGTTAAGGTGTCTGACATCCAGAATGGTACCACATCAGAATTATACCATTCTGAAACATTCTGCGATCTAGAATCAATGGACGGGTGAGTTCCAGAATGTCAGGGTGGCAAAACTCTAGAATCCTGGCTTGTCTGAACTCGAGAGTCATTCAATGTCCACATTCCAGAACTCTGGATGTCTGAATTATGGAAGCACCAAATGTCTGCATTCTAGAATCGGAATGTGGCGGAATTCTAGAATGCACAGCACGGCGGAATTCTAAAGTCCTAAAATGCCTGCTATCCGGAATTTATGGTGTCTGACATCCAGAATGCTACCACGTCAGAATTATACCATTCTGAAACATTCTGGGATCTAGAATCAATGGACGGCTGAGTTCCAGAACGCAAGGGTGGCAAAACTCTAGAATCCTTGCGTGTCTGAACTCGAGAGTCATTCAATGTCCACATTCCAGAACTCTGGATGTCTGAAATATAGAAGCACCAAATGTCTGCATTCTAGAATCAGAATGTGGCGGAATTCTAGAATGCACAGCACGGCGGAATTTTAAAGTCGTAAAATGCCTGCTATCCAGAAGTCAAGGTGTCTGACATCCAGAATGTTACTAGGTCCGCATTCTACCGTTCTGAGAGATTCCGGTTTCTAGAACCAATGGATGGCAGAGTTCTGGAATGTCAGGGTGTTCAAACTCAAGAATACTTGCGTGTCTGAACTCGAGAGTCATTCAATGTCCACATTCCGGATCACAGGGTGTCCGAATACCAGAAGCACCAAATGTCTGCATTCTAGAATCGGAATGTGGCGGAATTCTAGAATACATAGCACGGCGGTATTCGAAAGTCCTAAAATGCCTGCTATTCGGAAGTTAAGGTGTCTGACATCCAGAATGCTACCACGTCAGAATTATACCATTCTGAAAGATTCTGGGATCTAGAATCAAAGGACGGCCGAGTTCCAGAATGTCCGGGTTTCCAAACTCTAGAATCCTTGCGTGTCTGAACTCGAGAGTCATTCAATGTCCACATTCCAGAACTCTGGATGTCTGAAATATAGAAGCACCAAATGTCTGCATTCTTGAATCGGAATGTGGTGGAATTCTAGAATGCACAGCACGGCAGAATTCTAAAGTCCTAAAATGCCTGCTATTCGGAAGTTAAGGTGTCTGACATCCAGAATGTTACTAGGTCATCATTCTACCGTTCTGTGAGATTCTGGGTTCTAGAATCAATGGACGGCAGAGTTCTGAAATGTCAGGGTGTCCAAACTCTAGAATCCTTCCGTGTCTGAACTCGTGAGTCATTCAATGTCCACATTCCGGATCACAGGGTGTCTGAATTCCAGAAGCACCAAATGTCTGCATTCTAGAATCGGAATGTGGCGGAATTCTAGAATGCACAGCACGGCAGAATTCTAAAGTCCTAAAATGCCTGATATTCGGAAGTTAAGGAGTCTGACATCCAGAATGTTACTAGGTCAGCATTCTACTGTTCTGAGAGATTCTGGGTTCTAGATTCAATGGACGGCAGAGTTCTGGAATGTCAGGGTGTCCAAACTCTAGAATCCTTCCGTGTCTGAACTCGTGAGACATTCAATGTCCACATTCCAGATCAAAGGGTGTCTGAATTCCAGAAGCACCAAATGTCTGCATTCTAGAATCGGAATGTGGCGGAATTCTAGAATGCACAGCACGGCGGAATTCTAAAGTCCTAAAATGCCTACTAGCCGAAAGTTAAGGTGTCTGATGACCAGAATGTTACTAGGTCAGCATTCTGCCGTTCTCAGAGATTCTGGGTTCTAGAATCAATGGACGGCAGAGTTCTGGAATGTCAGGGTGTCCAAACTCTAGAATCCATGAGTGTTTGAACTCGAGAGTCATTCAATTTCCATATTCCGGGTCACAGGGTGACTGAATTCCAGAAGCACCAAATGTCTGCATTCTAGAATCGGAATGTGGCGGAATTCTAGAATGCACAGCACGGCGGAATTCGAAAGTCCTAAAATGCCTGCTATCCGGAAGTTAAGGTATCTGACATCCAGAATGCTACCACGTCAGAATTATACCATTCTGATAGATTCTGGGATCTAGAATCAATGGACGGCTGAGTTCCAGAATGTCATGGTGGCAAAACTCTAGAATACTTGCGTGTCTGAACTCGAGACTCATTCAGTGTCCACATTCCAGAACTCTGGATGTCTGAAATATAGAAGCACCAAATGTCTGCATTCTAGAATCGGAATGTGGCGGAATTCTAGAATGCACAGCACGGCGGGATTCTAAAGTCCTAAAATGCCTGCTATCCGGAAGTTAAGGTGTCTGACATCAAGAATGCTACCAAGTCAGAATTATACCATTCTGAAAGATTCCGGGATCTAGAATCAATGGACGGCTGAGTTCCAGAATGTCAGGGTGGCAAAACTCTAGAATCCTTGCGTGTCTGAACTCGAGAGTCTTTCAATGTCCACATTCCAGAACTCTGGATGTCTGAATTATAGAAGCACCAAATGTCTGCATTCTAGAATCGGAATGTGGCGGAATTCTAGAATGCACAGAACGGCGGAATTCTAACGTCCTAAAATGCCTGCTATCCGGAAGTTAAGGTGTCTGACATCAAGAATGCTACCAAGTCAGAATTATAACATTCTGAAAGATTCTGGGACTTAGAATCAATGGAAGGCTGAGTTCCAGAATGTCAGGGTGGCAAAACTCTAGAATCCTTGCGTGTCTGAACTCGAGATTCATTCAGTGTCCACATTCCAGAACTCTGGATGTCTGAATTGTAGAAGCACCAAATGTCTGCATTCTAGAATCGGAATGTGGCGGAATTCTAGAATGCACAGCACGGCGGAATTCTAAAATCCTAAAATGCCTGCTATCCGGAAGTTAAGGTGTCTGACATCGAGAATGCTACCAAGTCAGAATTATACCATTCTGAAAGATTCTGGGATCTAGAATCAATGGACGGCTGAGTTCCAGAATGTCAGGGTGGCAAAACTCTAGAATCCTTGCGTGTCTGAACTCGAGAGTCATTCAATGTCCACATGCCAGAACTCTGGATGTCTGAATTATAGAAGCACCAAATGTCTGCATTCTAGAATCGGAATGTGGTGGAATTCAAGAATGCACAGCACGGCGGAATTCTAAAGTCCTAAAATGCCTGCTATCCGGAAGTTAAGGTTTCTGACATCAAGAATGCTACCAAGTCAGAATTATACCATTCTGAAAGATTCTGGGATCTAGAATCAATGGACGGCTGAGTTCCAGAATGCAAGGTTGGCAAAACTCTAGAATCCTTGCGTGTCTGAACTCGAGAGTCATTCAATGTCCACATTCCAGAACTCTGGATGTCTGAATTATAGAAGCACCAAATGTCTGCATTCTAGAATCGGAATGTGGCGGAATTCTAGAATGCACAGCACGGCGGAATTCTAAAGTCCTAAAATGCCTGCTATCCGGAAGTTAAGGTGTCTGACATCCAGAATGCTACCACGTCAGAATTATACCATTCTGAAAGATTCTGGGATCTAGAATCAATGGACGGCTGAGTTCCAGAATGTCAGGGTTTCCAAACTCTAGAATCCTTGCGTGTCTGAACTCGAGAGTCATTCAATGTCCACATTCCAGAACTCTGTATGTCTGAATTATAGAAGCACCAAATGTCTGCATTCTAGAATTGGAATGTGGCGGAATTCTAGAATGCACAGCACGGCGGAATTCTAAAGTCCTAAAATGCCTACTAGCCGAAAGTTAAGGTGTCTGATGACCAGAATGTTACTAGGTCAGCATTCTACCGTTCTGAGAGATTCTGGGTTCTAGAATAAATGGATGTCAGAGTTCTGGAATGTCAGGTTGTTCAAACTCAAGAATACTTGCGTGTCTGAACTCGAGAGTCATTCAATGACTTCATTCCGTATCACAGGGTGTCTGAATTCCAGAAGCACCAAATGTCTGCATTCTAGAATCGGAATGTGGCGGAATTCTAGAATGCACAGCACGGCGGAATTCGAAAGTCCTAAAATGCCTGCTATCCGGAAGTTAAGGTGTCTGACATCCAGAATGCTACCACGTCAGAATTATACCATTCTGAAAGATTCTGGGATCTAGAATCAATGGACGGCTGAGTTCCAGAATGTCAGGGTGGCAAAACTCTAGAATCCTTGCGTGTCTGAACTCGAGATTCATTCAGTGTCCACATTCCAGAACTCTGGATGTCTGAATTGTAGAAGCACCAAATGTCTGCATTCTAGAATCGGAATGTGGCGGAATTCTAGAATGCACAGCACGGCGGAATTCTAAAATCCTAAAATGCCTGCTATCCGGAAGTTAAGGTGTCTGACATCGAGAATGCTACCAAGTCAGAATTATACCATTCTGAAAGATTCTGGGATCTAGAATCAATGGACGGCTGAGTTCCAGAATGTCAGGGTGGCAAAACTCTAGAATCCTTGCGTGTCTGAACTCGAGAGTCATTCAATGTCCACATGCCAGAACTCTGGATGTCTGAATTATAGAAGCACCAAATGTCTGCATTCTAGAATCGGAATGTGGTGGAATTCAAGAATGCACAGCACGGCGGAATTCTAAAGTCCTAAAAGGCCTGCTATCCCGAAGTTAAGGTTTCTGACATCAAGAATGCTACCAAGTCAGAATTATACCATTCTGAAAGATTCTGGGATCTAGAATCAATGGACGGCTGAGTTCCAGAATGCAAGGTTGGCAAAACTCTAGAATCCTTGCGTGTCTGAACTCGAGAGTCATTCAATGTCCACATTCCAGAACTCTGGATGTCTGAATTATAGAAGCACCAAATGTCTGCATTCTAGAATCGGAATGTGGCGGAATTCTAGAATGCACAGCACGGCGGAATTCTAAAGTCCTAAAATGCCTGCTATCCGGAAGGTAAGGTGTCTGACATCCAGAATGCTACCACGTCAGAATTATACCATTCTGAAAGATTCTGGGATCTAGAATCAATGGACGGCTGAGTTCCAGAATGTCAGGGTTTCCAAACTCTAGAATCCTTGCGTGTCTGAACTCGAGAGTCATTCAATGTCCACATTCCAGAACTCTGGATGTCTGAATTATAGAAGCACCAAATGTCTGCATTCTAGAATCGGAATGTGGCGGAATTCTAGAATGCACAGCACGGCGGAATTCTAAAGTCCTAAAATGCCTGCTATCCGGAAGTTAAGGTGTCTGACATCCAGAATGTTTCTAGGTCAGCATTCTACCGTTCAGAGAGATTCTGGGTTCTAGAATCAATGGACGGCAGAGATCTGGCATGTCAGGGTGTCCAAACTCTAGAATACTTGCGTGTCTGAACTCGAGAGTCATTCAATGTCCACATTCCGGATCACAGGGTGTCTGAATTCCAGAAGCACCAAATGTCTGCATTCTAGAATCGGAATGTGGTAGAATTCTAGAATGCACAGCACGGCGTAATTCGAAAGTCCTAAAATGCCGGCTATCCGGAAGTTAAGGTGTCTGACATCCAGAATGGTACCACATCAGAATTATACCATTCTGAAACATTCTGCGATCTAGAATCAATGGACGGGTGAGTTCCAGAATGTCAGGGTGGCAAAACTCTAGAATCCTGGCTTGTCTGAACTCGAGAGTCATTCAATGTCCACATTCCAGAACTCTGGATGTCTGAAATATAGAAGCAACAAATGTCTGCATTCTTGAATCGGAATGTGGTGGAATTCTAGAATGCACAGCACGGCAGAATTCTAAAGTCCTAAAATGCCTGCTATTCGGAAGTTAAGGTGTCTGACATCCAGAATGTTACTAGGTCAGAATTCAACCGTTCTGTGAGATTCTGGTTTCTAGAATCAATGGACGGCAGAGTTCTGGAATGTCAGGTTGTCCAAACTCTAGAATCCTTCTGTGTCTGAACTCGTGAATCATTCAATGTCCACATTCCGGATCACAGGGTGACTGAATTCCAGAAGCACCAAATGTCTTCATTCTTGAATCGGAATGCGGCGGAATTCTAGAATGCACAGCACGGCAGAATTCTAAAGTCCTAAAATGCCTGATATTCGGAAGTTAAGGAGTCTGACATCCAGAATGTTACTAGGTCAGCATTCTACTGTTCTGAGAGATTCTGGGTTCTAGATTCAATGGACGGCAGAGTTCCGGAATGTCAGGGTGTCCAAACTCTAGAATCCTTCCGTGTCTGATCTCGTGAGTCATTCAATGTCCACATTCCAGATCAAAGGGTGTCTGAATTCCAGAAGCACCAAATGTCTGCATTCTAGAATCGGAATGTGGCGGAATTCTAGAATGCACAGCACGGCGGAATTCTAAAGCCCTAAAATGACTACTAGCTGAACGTTAAGGTGTCTGATGACCAGAATGTTACTAGGTCAGCATTCTGCCGTTCTGAGAGATTCTAGGTTCTAGAATCAATTGACGGCAGAGTTCTGGAATGTCAGGGTGTCCAAACTCTAGAATCCATGAGTGTTTGAACTCGAGAGTCATTCAATTACCATATTCCGGGTCACAGGGTGACTGAATTCCAGAAGCACCAAATGTCTGCATTCTAGAATCGGAATGTGGCGGAATTCTAGAATGCACAGCACGGCGGAATTCTAAACTCCTAAAATGCCTACTAGCCGATAGTTAAGGTGTCTGATGACCAGTATGTTACTAGGTCAGCATTCTACCGTTCTGAGAGATTCTGGGTTCTAGAATCAATGGACGGCAGAGATCTGGAATATCAGTGTGTCCAAACTCTAGAATCCTTGCATGTCTGAACTCGAGAGTCATTCAATGTCCACATTCCGGGTCACAGGGTGTCTGAATTCCAGAAGAACCAAATGTCTGCATTCTAGAATCGGAATGTGGCGGAATTCTAGAATGCAAAACACGGCGGAATTCTAAAGTCCTAAAATGCCTGGTATCCGGAATTTAAGGTGTCTGACATCCAGAATGCTACCACGTCAGAATTATACCATTCTGAAACATTCTGGGATCTAGAATCAATGGACGGCTGAGTTCCAGAATGTCAGGGTGGCAAAACTCTAGAATCCTTGCGTGTCTGAACTCGAGAGTCATTCAATGTCCACATTCCAGAACTCTGGATGTCTGAATAATAGAAGCACCAAATGTCTGCATTCTAGAATCGGAATGTGGCGGAATCCTAGAACGCACTGAACGGCGGAATTCTAAAGTCCTAAAATGCCTGCTATCCGGAAGTTAAGGTGTCTGACATCCAGAATGCTACCACGTCAGAATTATACCATTCTGAAACATTCTTGGATCTAGAATCAATGGACGGCTGAGTTCCAGAATGTCAGGGTTTCCAAACTCTAGAATCCTTGCGTGTCTGAACTCGAGAGTCATTCAATGTCCACATTCCGGGTCACAGGATGACTGAATTCCAGAAGCACCAAATGTCTGCATTCTAGAATCGGAATGTGGTAGAATTCTAGAATGCACAGCACGGCGTAATTCGAAAGTCCTAAAATGCCGGCTATACGGAAGTTAAGGTGTCTGACATCCAGAATGGTACCACATCAGAATTATACCATTCTGAAACATTCTGCGATCTAGAATCAATGGACGGGTGAGTTCCAGAATGTCAGGGTGGCAAAACTCTAGAATCCTGGCTTGTCTGAACTCGAGAGTCATTCAATGTCCACATTCCAGAACTCTGGATGTCTGAATTATGGAAGCACCAAATGTCTGCATTCTAGAATCGGAATGTGGCGGAATTCTAGAATGCACAGCACGGCGGAATTCTAAAGTCCTAAAATGCCTGCTATCCGGAATTTATGGTGTCTGACATCCAGAATGCTACCACGTCAGAATTATACCATTCTGAAACATTCTGGGATCTAGAATCAATGGACGGCTGAGTTCCAGAACGCAAGGGTGGCAAAACTCTAGAATCCTTGCGTGTCTGAACTCGAGAGTCATTCAATGTCCACATTCCAGAACTCTGGATGTCTGAAATATAGAAGCACCAAATGTCTGCATTCTAGAATCAGAATGTGGCGGAATTCTAGAATGCACAGCACGGCGGAATTTTAAAGTCGTAAAATGCCTGCTATCCAGAAGTCAAGGTGTCTGACATCCAGAATGTTACTAGGTCCGCATTCTACCGTTCTGAGAGATTCCGGTTTCTAGAACCAATGGATGGCAGAGTTCTGGAATGTCAGGGTGTTCAAACTCAAGAATACTTGCGTGTCTGAACTCGAGAGTCATTCAATGTCCACATTCCGGATCACAGGGTGTCCGAATACCAGAAGCACCAAATGTCTGCATTCTAGAATCGGAATGTGGCGGAATTCTAGAATACATAGCACGGCGGTATTCGAAAGTCCTAAAATGCCTGCTATTCGGAAGTTAAGGTGTCTGACATCCAGAATGCTACCACGTCAGAATTATACCATTCTGAAAGATTCTGGGATCTAGAATCAAAGGACGGCCGAGTTCCAGAATGTCCGGGTTTCCAAACTCTAGAATCCTTGCGTGTCTGAACTCGAGAGTCATTCAATGTCCACATTCCAGAACTCTGGATGTCTGAAATATAGAAGCACCAAATGTCTGCATTCTTGAATCGGAATGTGGTGGAATTATAGAATGCACAGCACGGCAGAATTCTAAAGTCCTAAAATGCCTGCTATTCGGAAGTTAAGGTGTCTGACATCCAGAATGTTACTAGGTCATCATTCTACCGTTCTGTGAGATTCTGGGTTCTAGAATCAATGGACGGCAGAGTTCTGAAATGTCAGGGTGTCCAAAGTCTAGAATCCTTCCGTGTCTGAACTCGTGAGTCATTCAATGTCCACATTCCGGATCACAGGGTGTCTGAATTCCAGAAGCACCAAATGTCTGCATTCTAGAATCGGAATGTGGCGGAATTCTAGAATGCACAGCACGGCAGAATTCTAAAGTCCTAAAATGCCTGATATTCGGAAGTTAAGGAGTCTGACATCCAGAATGTTACTAGGTCAGCATTCTACTGTTCTGAGAGATTCTGGGTTCTAGATTCAATGGACGGCAGAGTTCTGGAATGTCAGGGTGTCCAAACTCTAGAATCCTTCCGTGTCTGAACTCGTGAGACATTCAATGTCCACATTCCAGATCAAAGGGTGTCTGAATTCCAGAAGCACCAAATGTCTGCATTCTAGAATCGGAATGTGGCGGAATTCTAGAATGCACAGCACGGCGGAATTCTAAAGTCCTAAAATGCCTACTAGCCGAAAGTTAAGGTGTCTGATGACCAGAATGTTACTAGGTCAGCATTCTACCGTTCTGAGAGATTCTGGGTTCTAGAATCAATGGACGGCAGAGTTCTGGAATGTCAGGGTGTCCAAACTCTAGAATCCATGAGTGTTTGAACTCGAGAGTCATTCAATTTCCATATTCCGGGTCACAGGGTGACTGAATTCCAGAAGCACCAAATGTCTGCATTCTAGAATCGGAATGTGGCGGAATTCTAGAATGCACAGCACGGCGGAATTCGAAAGTCCTAAAATGCCTGCTATCCGGAAGTTAAGGTATCTGACATCCAGAATGCTACCACGTCAGAATTATACCATTCTGATAGATTCTGGGATCTAGAATCAATGGACGGCTGAGTTCCAGAATGTCATGGTGGCAAAACTCTAGAATCCTTGCGTGTCTGAACTCGAGACTCATTCAGTGTCCACATTCCAGAACTCTGGATGTTTGAATTATAGAAGCACCAAATGTCTGCATTCTAGAATCGGAATGTGGCGGAATTCTAGAATGCACAGCACGGTGGAATTCTAACGTCCTAAAATGCCTGCTATCCGGAAGTTAAGGTGTCTGACATCAAGAATGCTACCAAGTCAGAATTATAACATTCTGAAAGATTCTGGGATCTAGAATCAATGGAAGGCTGAGTTCCAGAATGTCAGGGTGGCAAAACTCTAGAATCCTTGCGTGTCTGAACTCGAGAGTCATTCAATGTCCACATTCCAGAACTCTGGATGTCTGAATTATAGAAGCACCAAATGTCTGCATTCTAGAATCGGAATGTGGCGGAATTCTAGAATGCACAGCACGGTGGAATTCTAAAGTCCTAAAATGCCTACTAGCCGAAAGTTAAGGTGTCTGATGACCAGTATGTTACTAGGTCAGCATTCTACCGTTCTGAGAGATTCTGGGTTCTAGAATCAATGGACGGCAGAGATCTGGAATGTCAGTGTGTCCAAACTCTAGAATCCTTGCGTGTCTGAACTCGAGAGTCATTCAATGTCCACATTCCGGATCACAGGGTGTCTGAATTCCAGAAGAACCAAATGTCTGCATTCTAGAATCGGAATGTGGTAGAATACTAGAATGCACAACACGGTGGAATTCTAAAGTCCTAAAATGCCTGCTATCCGGAAGTTAAGGTGTCTGACATCAAGAATGCTACCAAGTCAGAATTATACCATTCTGAAACATTCTGGGATCTAGAATCAATGGACGGGTGAGTTCAAGAATGTCAGGGTGGCAAAACTCTAGAATCCTGGCATGTCTGAACTCGAGGGTCATTCAATGTCCACATTCCAGAACTCTGGATGTCTGAATTATAGAAGCACCAAATGTCTGCATTCTGGAATCGGAATGTGGCGGAATTCTAGAATGCACAGCACGGCGGAATTCGAAAGTCCTAAAATGCCTGCTATCCGGAAGTTAAGGTGTCTGACATCCAGAATGTTACTAAGCCAGCATTCTACCGTTCTGAGAGATTCTGGGTTCTAGAATCAATGGACGGCAGAGATCTGGCAGGTCAGGGTGTCCAAACTCTAGAATCCTTGAGTGTTTGAACTCGAGAGTCATTCAATGTCCACATTCCGGGTCACAGGATGACTGAATTCCAGAAGAACCAAATGTCTGCATTCTAGAATCGGAATGTGGCGGAATTCTAGAATGCACAACACGGCGGAATTCTAAAGTCCTAAAATGCCTGCTATCCGGAATTTAAGGTGTCTGACATCCAGAATGCTACCACGTCAGAATTATACCATTCTGAAACATTCTAGGATCTAGAATCAATGGACGGCTGAGTTCCAGAATGTCAGGGTGGCAAAACTCTAGAATCCTTGCGTGTCTGAACTCGAGAGTCATTCAATGTCCACATTCCAGAACTCTGGATGTCTGAATAATAGAAGCACCAAATGTCTGCATTCTAGAATCGGAATGTGGCGGAATTCTAGAACGCACAGCACGGCGGAATTCTAAAGTCCTAAAATGCCTGCTATCCGGAAGTTAAGGTGTCTGACATACAGAATGCTACCACGTCAGAATTATACCATTCTGAAACATTCTTGGATCTAGAATCAATGGACGGCTGAGTTCCAGAATGTCAGGGTTTCCAAACTCTAGAATCCTTGCGTGTCTGAACTCGAGAGTCATTCAATGTCCACATTCCGGGTCACAGGATGACTGAATTCCAGAAGCACCAAATGTCTGCATTCTAGAATCGGAATGTGGCGGAATTCTTGAATGCACAGCACGGCGGAATTCTAAAGTCCTAAAATGCCTGCTATCCGGAATTTATGGTGTCTGACATCCAGAATGCTACCACGTCAGAATTATACCATTCTGAAACATTCTGGGATCTAGAATCAATGGACGGCTGAGTTCCAGAATGCAAGGGTGGCAAAACTCTAGAATCCTTGCGTGTCTGAACTCGAGAGTCATTCAATGTCCACATTCCAGAACTCTGGATGTCTGAAATATAGAAGCACCAAATGTCTGCATTCTAGAATCAGAATGTGGCGAAATTCTAGAATGCACAGCACGGCGGAATTTTAAAGTCGTAAAATGCCTGCTATCCAGAAGTCAAGGTGTCTGACATCCAGAATGTTACTAGGTCCGCTTTCTACCGTTCTGAGAGATTCCGGTTTCTAGAATCAATGGATGGAAGAGTTCTGGAATGTCAGGGTGTTCAAACTCAAGAATACTTGCGTGTCTGAACTCGAGAGTCATTCAATGTCCACATTCCGGATCACAGGGTGTCCGAATACCAGAAGCACCAAATGTCTGCATTCTAGAATCGGAATGTGGCGGAATTCTAGAATGCATAGCATGGCGGTATTCGAAAGTCCAAAAATGCCTGCTATTCGGAAGTCAAGGTGTCTGACATCCAGAATGCTACCACGTCAGAATTATACCATTCTGAAAGATTCTGGGATCTAGAATCAATGGACGGCCGAGTTCCAGAATGTCCGGGTTTTCAAACTCTAGAATCCTTGCGTGTCTGAACTCGAGAGTCATTCAATATCCACATTCCAGGACTCTGGATGTCTGAAATATAGAAGCAACAAATGTCTGCATTCTTGAATCGGAATGTGGTGGAATTCTAGAATGCACAGCACGGCAGAATTCTAAAGTCCTAAAATGCCTGCTATTCGGAAGTTAAGTTGTCTGACATCCAGAATGTTACTAGGTCATCATTCTACCGTTCTGTGAGATTCTGGGTTCTAGAAACAATGGACGGCAGAGTTCTGGAATGTCAGGGTGTCCAAACTCTAGAATCCTTCCGTGTCTGAACTCGTGAGTCATTCAATGTCCACATTCCGGATCACAGGGTGTCTGAATTCCAGAAGGACCAAATGTCTGCATTCTAGAATCGGAATGTGGCGGAATTCTAGAATGCACAGCACGGCGGAATTCTAAAGTCCTAAAATGCCTGATATTCGGAATTAAGGTGTCTGACATCAAGAATGCTACCAAGACAGAATTATACCATTCTGAAAGATTCTGGGATCTAGAATCAATGGAGGGCTGAGTTCCAGAATGTCAGGGTGGCAAAAATCTAGAATCCTTGTGTGTCTGAACTCGAGAGTCATTCAATGTCCACATTCCAGAACTCTGGATGTCTGAATTATAGAAGCACCAAATGTCTGCATTCTAGAATCGGAATGTGGCGGAATTCTAGAATGCACAGCACGGCGGAATTCGAAAGTCCTAAAATGCCTGCTATCGGGAAGTTAAGGTGTCTGACATCCAGAATGCTACCACGTCAGAATTATACCATTCTGAAAGATTCTGGGATCTAGAATCAAAGGACGGCTGAGTTCCAGAGTGTCAGGGTGGCAAAACTCTAGAATACTTGCGTGTCTGAACTCGAGAGTCATTCAATGTCCACATTCCAGAACTCTGGATGTCTGAATTATAGAAGCACTAAATGTCTGCATTCTAGAATCGGAATGTGGCGGAATTCTAGAATGCACAGCACGGCGGAATTCTAAAGTCCTAAAATGCCTACTAGCCGAAAGTTAAGGTGTCTGATGACCAGAATGTTACTAGGTCAGCATTCTACCGTTCTGAGAGATTCTTGGTTCTAGAATCAATGGACGGCAGAGTTCTGGAATGTCAGGGTGTCCAAACTCTAGAATCCATGAGTGTTTGAACTCGAGAGTCATTCAATTTCCATATTCCGGGTCACAGGGTGACTGAATTCCAGAAGCACCAAATGTCTGCATTCTAGAATCGGAATGTGGCGGAATTCTAGAATGCACAGCACGGCGGAATTCGAAAGTCCTAAAATGCCTGCTATTCGGAAGTTAAGGTGTCTGACATCCAGAATGCTACCACGTCAGAATTATACCATTCTGAAAGATTCTGGGATCTAGAATCAATGGACGGCCGAGTTCCAGAATGTCCGGGTTTTCAAACTCTAGAATCCTTGCGTGTCTGAACTCGAGAGTCATTCAATATCCACATTCCAGGACTCTGGATGTCTGAAATATAGAAGCAACAAATGTCTGCATTCTTGAATCGGAATGTGGTGGAATTCTAGAATGCACAGCACGGCAGAATTCTAAAGTCCTAAAATGCCTGCTATTCGGAAGTTAAGTTGTCTGACATCCAGAATGTTACTAGGTCATCATTCTACCGTTCTGTGAGATTCTGGGTTCTAGAAACAATGGACGGCAGAGTTCTGGAATGTCAGGGTGTCCAAACTCTAGAATCCTTCCGTGTCTGAACTCGTGAGTCATTCAATGTCCACATTCCGGATCACAGGGTGTCTGAATTCCAGAAGCACCAAATGTCTGCATTCTAGAATCGGAATGTGGCGGAATTCTAGAATGCACAGCACGGCGGAATTCTAAAGTCCTAAAATGCCTGATATTCGGAATTAAGGTGTCTGACATCAAGAATGCTACCAAGACAGAATTATACCATTCTGAAAGATTCTGGGATCTAGAATCAATGGAGGGCTGAGTTCCAGAATGTCAGGGTGGCAAAAATCTAGAATCCTTGTGTGTCTGAACTCGAGAGTCATTCAATGTCCACATTCCAGAACTCTGGATGTCTGAATTATAGAAGCACCAAATGTCTGCATTCTAGAATCGGAATGTGGCGGAATTCTAGAATGCACAGCACGGCGGAATTCGAAAGTCCTAAAATGCCTGCTATCGGGAAGTTAAGGTGTCTGACATCCAGAATGCTACCACGTCAGAATTATACCATTCTGAAAGATTCTGGGATCTAGAATCAAAGGACGGCTGAGTTCCAGAGTGTCAGGGTGGCAAAACTCTAGAATACTTGCGTGTCTGAACTCGAGAGTCATTCAATGTCCACATTCCAGAACTCTGGATGTCTGAATTATAGAAGCACTAAATGTCTGCATTCTAGAATTGGAATGTGGCGGAATTCTAGAATGCACAGCACGGCGGAATTCTAAAGTCCTAAAATGCCTACTAGCCGAAAGTTAAGGTGTCTGATGACCAGAATGTTACTAGGTGAGCATTCTACCGTTCTGAGAGATTCTTGGTTCTAGAATCAATGGACGGCAGAGTTCTGGAATGTCAGGGTGTCCAAACTCTAGAATCCATGAGTGTTTGAACTCGAGAGTCATTCAATTTCCATATTCCGGGTCACAGGGTGACTGAATTCCAGAAGCACCAAATGTCTGCATTCTAGAATCGGAATGTGGCGGAATTCTAGAATGCACAGCACGGCGGAATTCGAAAGTCCTAAAATGCCTGCTATCCGGAAGTTAAGGTGTCTGACATCCAGAATGCTACCACGTCAGAATTATACCATTCTGATAGATTCTGGGATCTAGAATCAATGGACGGCTGAGTTCCAGAATGTCATGGTGGCAAAACTCTAGAATCCTTGCGTGTCTGAAACCGAGACTCATTCAGTGTCCACATTCCAGAACTCTGGATGTCTGAAATATAGAAGCACCAAATGTCTGCATTCTAGAATCGGAATGTGGCGGAATTCTAGAATGCACAGCACGGCGGGATTCTAAAGTCCTAAAATGCCTGCTATCCGGAAGTTAAGGTGTCTGACATCAAGAATGCTACCACGTCAGAATTATACCATTCTGAAAGATTCCGGGATCTAGAATCAATGGACGGCTGAGTTCCAGAATGTCAGGGTGGCAAAACTCTAGAATCCTTGCGTGTCTGAACTCGAGAGTCATTCAATGTCCACATGCCAGAACTCTGGATGTCTGAATTATAGAAGCACCAAATGTCTGCATTCTAGAATCGGAATGTGGCGGAATTCTAGAATGCACAGCACGGCGGAATTCTAAAGTCCTAAAATGCCTGCTATCCGGAAGTTAAGGTGTCTGACATCAAGAATGCTACCAAGTCAGAATTATAACATTCTGAAAGATTCTGGGATCTAGAATCAATGGAAGGCTGAGTTCCAGAATGTCAGGGTGGCAAAACTCTAGAATCCTTGCGTGTCTGAACTCGAGAGTCATTCAATGTCCACATTCCAGAACTCTGGATGTCTGAATTATAGAAGCACCAAATGTCTGCATTCTAGAATCGGAATGTGGCGGAATTCTAGAATGCACAGCACGGCGGAATTCTAAAGTCCTAAAATACCTATTAGCCGAAAGTTAAGGTGTCTGATGACCAGTATGTTACTAGGTCAGCATTCTACCGTTCTGAGAGATTCTGGGTTCTAGAATCAATGGACGGCAGAGATCTGGAATGTCAGTGTGTCCAAACTCTAGAATCCTTGCGTGTCTGAACTCGAGAGTCATTCAATGTCCACATTCCGGATCACAGGGTGTCTGAATTCCAGAAGAACCAAATGTCTGCATTCTAGAATCGGAATGTGGTAGAATTCTAGAATGCACAACACGGTGGAATTCTAAAGTCCTAAAATGCCTGCTATCCGGAAGTTAAGGTGTCTGACATCAAGAATGCTACCAAGTCAGAATTATACCATTCTGAAGCATTCTGGGATCTAGAATCAATGGACGGGTGAGTTCAAGAATGTCAGGGTGGCAAAACTCTAGAATCCTGGCATGTCTGAACTAGAGGGTCATTCAATGTCCACATTCCAGAACTCTGGATGTCTGAATTATAGAAGCACCAAATGTCTGCATTCTAGAATCGGAATGTGGCGGAATTCTAGAATGCAGAGCACGGCGGAATTCGAAAGTCCTAAAATGCCTGCTATCCGGAATTTATGGTGTCTGACATCCAGAATGCTACCACGTCAGAATTATACCATTCTGAAACATTCTGGGATCTAGAATCAATGGACGGCTGAGTTCCAGAATGCAAGGGTGGCAAAACTCTAGAATCCTTGCGTGTCTGAACTCGAGAGTCATTCAATGTCCACATTCCAGAACTCTGGATGTCTGAAATATAGAAGCACCAAATGTCTGCATTCTAGAATCAGAATGTGGCTGAATTCTAGAATGCACAGCACGGCGGAATTTTAAAGTCGTAAAATGGCTGCTATCCAGAAGTCAAGGTGTCTGACATCCAGAATGTTACTAGGTCCGCTTTCTACCGTTCTGAGAGATTCCGGTTTCTAGAATCAATTGATGGCAGAGTTCTGGAATGTCAGGGTGTTCAAACTCAAGAATACTTGCGTGTCTGAACTCGAGAGTCATTCAATGTCCACATTCCGGATCACAGGGTGTCCGAATACCAGAAGCACCAAATGTCTGCATTCTAGAATCGGAATGTGGCGGAATTCTAGAATGCATAGCACGGCGGTATTCGAAAGTCCAAAAATGCCTGCTATTCGGAAGTTAAGGTGTCTGACATCCAGAATGCTACCACGTCAGAATTATACCATTCTGAAAGATTCTGGGATCTAGAATCAATGGACGGCCGAGTTCCAGAATGTCTGGGTTTCCAAACTCTAGAATCCTTGCGTGTCTGAACTCGAGAGTCATTCAATATCCACATTCCAGGACTCTGGATGTCTGAAATATAGAAGCAACAAATGTCTGCTTTCTTGAATCGGAATGCGGTGGAATTCTAGAATGCACAGCACGGCAGAATTCTAAAGTCCTAAAATGCCTGCTATTCGGAAGTTAAGTTGTCTGACATCCAGAATGTTACTAGGTCATCATTCTACCGTTCTGTGAGATTCTGGGTTCTAGAAACAATGGACGGCAGAGTTCTGGAATGTCAGGGTATCCAAACTCTAGAATCCTTCCGTGTCTGAACTCGTGAGTCATTCAATGTCCACATTCAGGATCACAGGGTGTCTGAATTCCAGAAGCACCAAATGTCTGCATTCTAGAATCGGAATGTGGCGGAATTCTAGAATGCACAGCACGGCAGAATTCTAAAGTCCTAAAATGCCTGATATTCGGAATTAAGGTGTCTGACATCAAGAATGCTACCAAGACAGAATTATACCATTCTGAAAGATTCTGGGATCTAGAATCAATGGAGGGCTGAGTTCCAGAATGTCAGGGTGGCAAAACTCTAGAATCCTTGTGAGTCTGAACTCGAGATTCATTCAATGTCCATATTCCAGAACTCTGGATGTCTGAATTATAGAAGCACCAAATATCTGCATGCTAGAATCGGAATGTGGCGGAATTCTAGAATGCACAGCACGGCGGAATTCTAAAGTCATAAAATGCCTGCAATCCGGAAGTTAAGGTGTCTCTCATCAATAAAGCTACCAAGTCAGAATTATAACATTCTGAAAGATTCTGGGATCTAGAATCAATGGATGGCTGAGTTCCAGAATGTCAGGGTGGCAAAACTCAAGAATACTTGCGTGTCTGAACTCGAGAGTCATTCAATGTCCACATTAAAGAACTCTGGATGTCTGAATAATAGAAGAACCAAATGTCTGTATTCTAGAATCGGAATGTGGCGGAATTATAGAACGCACAGCACGGCGGAATTCTAAAGTCCTAAAATGCCTGCTATCCGGAAGTTAAGATGTCTGACATCCAGAATGCTACCACGTCAGAATTATACCATTCTGAAACATTCTTTGATCTAGAATCAATGGATGGCTGAGTTCCAGAATGTCAGGGTTTCCAAACTCTAGAATCCTTGCGTGTCTGAACTCGAGAGTCATTCAATATCCACATTCCAGAACTCTGGATGTCTGAATTATAGAAGCACCAAATGTCTGCATTCTAGAAACGGAATGTGGCAGAATTCTAGAATGCACAGCACGGCGGAATTCTAAAGTCCTAAAATACCTGCTATCCGGAATTAAGTTGTCTGACATCAAGAATGCTACCAAGTCAGAATTATACCATTCTGAAAGATTCTGTGATCTAGAATCAATGGAGGGCTGAGTTCCAGAATGTCAGGGTGGCAAAACTCTAGAATCCTTGTGTGTCTGAACTCGAGAGTCATTCAATGTCCACATTCCAGAACTCTGGATGTCTGAATTATAGAAGCACCAAATGTCTGCATTCTAGAATCGGAATGTGGCGGAATTCTAGAATGCACAGCACGGCGGAATTCTAAAGTCCTAAAATGCCTGCTATCCGGAAGTTAAGGTGTCTGACATCAAGAATGCTACCAAGTCAGAATTATACCATTCTGAAAGATTCTGGGATCTAGAATCAATGGACGGCTGAGTTCCAGAGTGTCAGGGTGGCAAAACTCTAGAATACTTGCGTGTCTGAACTCGAGAGTCATTCAATGTCCACATTCCAGAACTCTGGATGTCTGAATTATAGAAGCACTAAATGTCTGCATTCTAGAATCGGAATGTGGCGGAATTCTAGAATGCACAGCACGGCGGAATTCTAAAGTCCTAAAATGCCTACTAGCCGAAAGTTAAGGTGTCTGATGACCAGTATGTTACTAGGTCAGCATTCTGCAGTTCTGAGAGATTCTGGGTTCTAGAATCAATATACGGCAGAGATCTGGAATATCATGGTGTCCAAACTCTAGAATTCTTGCGTGTCTGAACTCGAGAGTCATTCAATGTCCACATTCCGGATCACAGGGTGTCTGAATTCCAGAAGCACCAAATGTCTGCATTCTAGAATCGGAATGCGGTAGAATTCTAGAATGCACAGCACGGCGGAATTCTAAAGTCCTAAAATGCCTGCTATCCGGAAGTTAAGGTGTCTGACATCCAGAATGGTACCACATCAGAATTATACCATTCTGAACCATTCTGCGATCTAGAATCAATGGACGGGTGAGTTCCAGAATGTCAGGGTGGCAAAACACTAGAATCCTGGCTTGTCTGAACTCGAGAGTCATTCAATGTCCACATTCCAGAACTCTGGATGTCTGAATTATAGAAGCACCAAATGTCTGCATTCTAGAATCGGAATGTGGCGGAATTCTAGAATGCACAGCACGGCGGAATTCTAAAGTCCTAAAATGCCTGCTATCCGGAAGTTAAGGTGTCTGACATCAAGAATGCTACCAAGTCAGAATTATACCATTCTGAAAGATTTTGGGATCTAGAATCAATGGACGGCTGAGTTCCAGAGTGTCAGGGTGGCAAAACTCTAGAATAGTTGCGTGTCTGAACTCGGGAGTCATTCAATGTCCACATTCCAGAACTCTGGATGTCTGAATAATAGAAGCACTAAATGTCTGCATTCTAGAATCGGAATGTGTCGGAATTCTGGAATGCACAGCACGGCGGAATTCTAAAGTCCTAAAATGCCTACTAGCCGAAAGTTAAGGTGTCTGATGACCAGTATGTTACTAGGTCAGCATTCTGCAGTTCTGAGAGATGCTGGGTTCTAGAAACAATGGACGGCAGAGATCTGGAATATCATGGTGTCCAAACTCTAGAATCCTTGCGTGTCTGAACTCGAGAGTCATTCAATGTCCACATTCCGGATAACAGGGTGTCTGAATTCCAGAAGCACCAAATGTCTGCATTCTAGAATCGGAATGTGGTAGAATTCTAGAATGCACAGCACGGCGTAATTCAAAAGTCCTAAAATGCCGGCTATCCGGAAGTTAAGGTGTCTGACATCCAGAATGCTACCACGTCAGAATTATACCATTCTGATAGATTCTGGGTTCTTGAATCAATGGACGGCCGAGATCTGGAATGTCAGTGTGTGCAAACTCTAGAATCCTTGCGTGTCTGAACTCGAGAGTCATTCAATGTCCACATTCCGGTTCACAGGGTGTCTGAATTCCAGAAGAACCAAATGTCTGCATTCTAGAATCGGAATGTGGTAGAATTCTAGAATGCACAACACGGTGGAATTCTAAAGTCCTAAAATGCCTGCTATCCGGAAGTTAAGGTGTCTGACATCAAGAATGCTACCAAGTCAGAATTATACCATTCTGAAACATTCTGGGATCTAGAATCAATGGACGGGTGAGTTCAAGAATATCAGGGTTGCAAAACTCTAGAATCCTGGCTTGTCTGAACTCGAGGGTCATTCAATGTCCACATTCCAGAACTCTGGATGTCTGAAATATAGAAGCACCAAATGTCTGCATTCTAGAATCGGAATGTGGCGGAATTCTAGAATGCACAGCACGGCGGAATTCTAAAGTCCTAAAATGCCTACTAGCCGAAAGTTAAGGTGTCTGATGACCAGAATGTTACTAGGTCAGCATTCTACCGTTCTGAGAGATTCTGGGTTCTAGAATCAATGGACGGCAGAGTTCTGGAAAGTCACGGTGTCCAAACTCTAGAATCCTTGAGTGTTTGAACTCGAGAGTCATTCAATGTCCACATTCCGGGTCACAGGATGACTGAATTCCAGAAGCACCAAATGTCTGCATTCTAGAATCGGAATGTGGCGGAATTCTAGAATGCACAGCACGGCGGAATTCTAAAGTCCTAAAATGCCTGCTATCCGGAAGTTAAGGTGTCCGACATCTAGAATGCTACCACGTCAGAATTATACCATTCTGAAACATTCTGGGATCTAGAATCAATGGACGGCTGAGTTCCAGAATATCAGGGTGGCAAAACTCTAGAAACCTTGCGTGTCTGAACTCAAGAGTCATTCAATGTCCACATTCCAGAACTCTGGATGTCTGAATTATAGAAGCACCAAATGTCTGCATTCTAGAATCGGAATGTGGCAGAATTCTAGAATGCACAGCACGGCGGAATTCTAAAGTCCTAAAATGAATGCTATCCGGAAGTTAAGGTGTCTGACATCAAGAATGCTACCAAGTCAGAATTTTACCATTCTGAAAGATTCTGGGATCTAGAATCAATGGACGGTTGTGTTCCAGAATGTCAGGGTGGCAAAACTCTAGAATCCTTGTGAGTCTGAACTCGAGATTCATTCAATGTCCATATTCCAGAACTCTGGATGTCTGAATTATAGAAGCACCAAATATCTGCATGCTAGAATCGGAATGTGGCGGAATTCAAGAATGCACAGCACGGCGGAATGCTAAAGTCATAAAATGCCTGCTATCCGGAAGTTAAGGTGTCTGTCATCAATAACGCTACCAAGTCAGAATTATAACATTCTGAAAGATTCTGGGATCTAGAATCAATGGATGGCTGAGTTCCAGAATGTCAGGGTGGCAAAACTCTAGAATACTTGCGTGTCTGAACTCGAGAGTGATTCAATGTCCACATTCCAGAACTCTGGATGTCTGAATAATAGAAGCACTAAATGTCTGTATTCTAGAATCAGAATGTGGCGGAATTCTAGAACGCACAGCACGGCGGAATTCTAAACTCCTAAAATGCCTGCTATCCGGAAGTTAAGGTGTCTCACATCCAGAATGCTACCACGTCAGAATTATACCATTCTGAAACATTCTTGGATCTAGAATCAATGGACGGCTGAGTTCCAGAATGTCAGGGTTTCCAAACTCTAGAATCCTTGCGTGTCTGAACTCGAGAGTCATTCAATATCCACATTCCAGAACTCTGGATGTCTGAATTATAGAAGCACCAAATGTCTGCATTCTAGAAACGGAATGTGACAGAATTCTAGAATGCACAGCACGGCGGAATTCTAAAGACCTAAAATACCTGCTATCCGGAATTAAGGTGTCTGACATCAAGAATGCTACCAAGTCAGAATTATAACATTCTGAAAGATTCTGGGATCTAGAATCAATGGAGGGCTGAGTTCCAGAATGTCAGGGTGGCAAAACTCTAGAATCCTTGTGTGTCTGAACTCGAGAGTCATTCAATGTCCACATTCCAGAACTCTGGATGTCTGAATTATAGAAGCACCAAATGTCTGCATTCTAGAATCGGAATGTGGCGGAATTCTAGAATGCACAGCACGGCGGAATTCTAAAGTCCTAAAATGCCTGCTATCCGGAAGTTAAGGTGTCTGACATCCAGAATGCTACCACGTCAGAATTATACCATTCTGAAAGATTCTGGGATCTAGAATCAATGGACGGCTGAGTTCCAGAGTGTCAGGGTGGCAAAACTCTAGAATACTTGCGTGTCTGAACTCGAGAGTCATTCAAAGTCCACATTCCAGAACTCTGGATGTCTGAATTATAGAAGCACTAAATGTCTGCATTCTAGAATCGGAATGTGGCGGAATTCTAGAATGCACAGCACGGCGGAATTCTAAAGTCCTAAAATGCCTTCTAGCCGAAAGTTAAGGTGTCTGATGACCAGTATGTTACTAGGTCAGCATTCTGCAGTTCTGAGAGATTCTGTGTTCTAGAATCAATGGACGGCAGAGATCTGGAATATCATGGTGTCCAAACTCTAGAATCCTTGCGTGTCTGAACTCGAGAGTCATTCAATGTCCACATTCCGGATCACAGGGTGTCTGAATTCCAGAAGCACCAAATGTCTGCATTCTAGAATCGGAATGTGGTAGAATTCTAGAATGCACAGCACGGCGTAATTCGAAAGTCCTAAAATGCCGACTATCCGGAAGTTAAGGTGTCTGACATCCAGAATGGTACCACATCAGAATTATACCATTCTGAAACATTCTGCGATCTAGAATCAATGGACGGTTGAGTTCCAGAATGTCAGGGTGGCAAAACTCTAGAATCCTGGCTTGTCTGAACTCGAGAGTCATTCAATGTCCACATTCCAGAACTCTGGATGTCTGAATTATAGAAGCACCAAATGTCTGCATTCTAGAATCGGAATGTGGCGGAATTCTAGAATGCACAGCACGGCGGAATTCTAAAGTCCTAAAATGCCTGCGCTCCGGAAGTTAAGGTGTGTGACATCCAGAATGCTACCACGTCAGAATTATACCATTCTGAAACATTCTGGGATCTAGAATCATTGGACGGCTGAGTTCCAGAATGCAAGGGTGGCAAAACTCTAGAATCCTTGCGTGTCTGAACTCGAGAGTCATTCAATGTAGACATTGCAGAACTCTGGATGTCTGAAATATAGAAGCACCAAATGTCTGCATTCTAGAATCAGAATGTGGCGGAATTCTAGAATGCACAGCACGGCGGAATTTTAAAGTCGTAAAATGCCTGCTATCCAGAAGTCAAGGTGTCTGACATCCAGAATGTTACTAGGTCCGCATTCTACCGTTCTGAGAGATTCCGGTTTCTAGAATCAATGGATGGCAGAGTTCTGGAATGTCAGGGTGTTCAAACTCAAGAATACTTGCGTGTCTGAACTCGAGAGTCATTCAATGTCCACATTCCGGATCACAGGGTGTCCGAATACCAGAAGCACCAAATGTCTGCATTCTAGAATCGGAATGTGGGAGAATTCTAGAATGCATAGCACGGCGGTATTCGAAAGTCCTAAAATGCCTGCTATTCAGAAGTTAAGGTGTCTGACATCTAGAATGCTACCACGTCAGAATTATACCATTCTGAAAGATTCTGGGATCTAGAATCAATGGACGGCCGAGTTCCAGAATGTCCGGGTTTCCAAACTCTAGAATCCTTGCGTGTCTGAACTCGAGAGTCATTCAATATCCACATTCCAGGACTCTGGATGTCTGAAATATAGAAGCAACAAATGTCTGCATTCTTGAATCGGAATATGGTGGAATTCTAGAATGCACAGCACGGCAGAATTCTAAAGTCCTAAAATGCCTGCTATTCGGAAGTTAAGGTGTCTGACATCCAGAATGTTACTAGGTCATCATTCTACCGTTCTGTGAGATTCTGGGTTCTAGAATCAATGGACGGCAGAGTTCTGGAATGTCAGGGTGTCCAAACTCTAGAATCCTTCCGTGTCTGAACTCGTGAGTCATTCAATGTCCACATTCCGGATCACAGGGTGTCTGAATTCCAGAAGCACCAAATGTGTGCATTCTAGAATCGGAATGTGGCGGAATTCTAGAATGCACAGCACGGCAGAATTCTAAAGTCCTAAAATGCCTGATATTCAGAAGCTAAGGAGTCTGACATCCAGAATGTTACTAGGTCAGCATTCTACTGTTCTGAGAGATTCTGGGTTCTACAATCAATGGACGGCAGAGTTCTGGAATGTCAGGGTGTCCAAACTCTAGAATCCATGAGTGTTTGAACTCGAGAGTCATTCAATTTCCATATTCCGGGTCACAGGTGACTGAATTCCAGAAGCACCAAATGTCTGCATTCTAGAATCGGAATGTGGCGGAATTCTAGAATGCACAGCACGGCGGAATTCGAAAGTCCTAAAATGCCTGCTATCCGGAAGTTAAGGTGTGTGACATCCAGAATGCTACCACGTCAGAATTATACCATTCTGATAGATTCTGGGATCTAGAATCAATGGACGGCTGAGTTCCAGAATGTCAGGATGGCAAAACTCTAGAATCCTTGCGTGTCTGAACTCGAGACTCATTCAGTGTCCACATTCCAGATCTCTGGATTTCTGAAATATAGAAGAACCAAATGTCTGCATTCTAGAATCGGAATGTGGCAGAATTCTAGAATGCATAGCACGGCGGTATTCGAAAGTCCTAAAATGCCTGCCATTCGGAAGTTAGGGTGTCTGACATCCAGAATGCTACCACGTCAGAATTATACCATTCTGAAAGATTCTGGGATCTAGAATCAATGGACGGCCGAGTTCCAGAATGTCCGGGTTTCCAAACTCTAGAATCCTTGCGTGTCTGAACTCGAGAGTCATTCAATATCCACATTCCAGGACTCTGGATGTCTGAAATATAGAAGCAACAAATGTCTGCATTCTTGAATCGGAATGTGGTGGAATTCTAGAATGCACAGCACGGCAGAATTCTAAAGTCCTAAAATGCCTGCTATTCGGAAGTTAAGGTGTCTGACATCCAGAATGTTACTAGGTCAGCATTCTACCGTTCTGTGAGATTCTGGGTTCTAGAATCAATGGACGGCAGAGTTCTGGAATGTCAGGGTGTCCAAACTCTAGAATCCTTCCGTGTCTGAACTCGTGAGTCATTCAATGTCCACATTCCAGATCACAGGGTGTCTGAATTCCAGGAGCACCAAATGTCTGCATTCTAGAATCGGAATGTGGCGGAATTCTAGAATGCACAGCACGGCAGAATTCTAAAGTCCTAAAATCCCTGATATTCGGAAGCTAAGGAGTCTGACATCCAGAATGTTACTAGGTCAGCATTCTACTGTTCTGAGAGATTCTGGGTTCTAGAATCAATGGACGGAAGAGTTCTGGAATGTCAGGGTGTCCAAACTCTAGAATCCATGAGTGTTTGAACTCGAGAGTCATTCAATTTCCATATTCCGTGTCACAGGGTGACTGAATTCCAGAAGCACCAAATGTCTGCATTCTAGAATCGGAATGTGGCGGAATTCTAGAATGCACAGCACGGCGGAATTCGAAAGTCCTAAAATGCCTGCTATCCGGAAGTTAAGGTGTCTGACATCCAGAATGCTACCACGTCAGAATTATACCATTCTGATAGATTCTGGGATCTAGAATCAATGGACGGCTGAGTTCCAGAATGTCAGGGTGGCAAAACTCTAGAATCCTTGCATGTCTGAACTCGAGAGTCATTCAATGTCCACATTCCAGAACTCTGGATGTCTGAATTATAGAAGCACCAAATGTCTGCATTCTAGAATCGGAATGTGGCGGAATTCTAGAATGCACAGCACGGCGGAATTCTAAAGTCCTAAAATGCCTACTAGCCGAAAGTTAAGGTGTCTGATGACCAGTATGTTACTAGGTCAGCATTCTACCGTTCTGAGAGATTCTGGGTTCTAGAATCAATGGACGGCAGAGACCTGGAATGTCAGTGTGTCCAAACTCTAGAATCCTTGCGTGTGTGAACTCGAGAGTCATTCAATGTCCACATTCCGGATCACAGGGTGTCTGAATTCCAGAAGAACCAAATGTCTGCATTCTAGAATCGGAATGTGGTAGAATTCTAGAATGCACAGCACGGCGGAATTCTAAAGTCCTAAAATGCCTGCTATCCGGAAGTTAAGGTGTCTGACATCCAGAATGCTACCACATCAGAATTATACCATTCTGAAAGATTCTGGGATCTAGAATCAATGGACGGGTGAGTTCCAGAATGTCAGGGTGGCAAAACTCTAGAATCCTGGCTTGTCTGAACTCGAGAGTCATTCAATGTCCTCACTCCAGAACTCTGGATGTCTGAATTATGGAAGCACCAAATGTCTGCATTCTAGAATCGGAATGTGGCGGAATTCTAGAATGCACAGCACGGCGGAATTCAAAAGTCCTAAAATGCCTGCTATCCGGAAGTTAAGGTGTCTGACATCCAGAATGCTACCACGTCAGAATTATACCATTCTGAAAGATTCTGGGATCTAGAATCAATGGACGGCTGAGTTCCAGAGTGTCAGGGTGGCAAAACTCTAGAATACTTGCGTGTCTGAACTCGAGAGTCATTCAATGTCCACATTCCAGAACTCTGGATGTCTGAATAATAGAAGCACTAAATGTCTGCATTCTAGAATCGGAATGTGGCGGAATCCTAGAATGCACAGCACGGCGGAATTCTAAAGTCCTAAAATGCCTACTAGCCGAAAGTTAAGGTGTCTGATGACCAGTATGTAACTAGGTCAGCATTCTGCAGTTCTGAGAGATTCTGGGTTCTAGAATCAATGGACGGCAGAGATCTGGAATATCATGGCGTCCAAACTCTAGAATCCTTGCGTGTCTGAACTCGAGAGTCATTCAATTTCCACATTCCGGATCACAGGGTGTCTGAATTCCAGAAGCACCAAATGTCTGCATTCTAGAATCGGAATGTGGTAGAATACTAGAATGCACAGCACGGCGTAATTCGAAAGTCCTAAAATGCCCGCTATCCGGAAGTTAAGGTGTCTGACATGCAGAATGGTACCACATCAGAATTATACCATTCTGAAACATTCTGCCATCTAGAATCAATGGACGGGTGAGTTCCAGAATGTCAGGGTGGCAAAACTCTAGAATCCTGGCTTGTCTGAACTCGAGAGTCATTCAATGTCCACATTCCAGAACTCTGGATGTCTGAATTATGGAAGCACCAAATGTCTACATTCTAGAATCGGAATGTGGCGGAATTCTAGAATGCACAGCACGGCGGAATTCTAAAGTCCTAAAATGCCTGCTATCTGGAATTTATGGTGTCTGACATCCAGAATGCTACCACGTCAGAATTATACCATTCTGAAACATTCTGGGATCTAGAATCATTGGACGGCTGAGTTCCAGAATGCAAGGGTGGCAAAACTCTAGAATCCTTGCGTGTCTGAACTCGAGAGTCATTCAATGTAGACATTGCAGAACTCTGGATGTCTGAAATATAGAAGCACCAAATGTCTGCATTCTAGAATCAGAATGTGGCGGAATTCTAGAATGCACAGCACGGCGGAATTTTAAAGTCGTAAAATGCCTGCTATCCAGAAGTCAAGGTGTCTGACATCCAGAATGTTACTAGGTCCGCATTCTACCGTTCTGAGAGATTCCGGTTTCTAGAATCAATGGATGGCAGAGTTCTGGAATGTCAGGGTGTTCAAACTCAAGAATACTTGCGTGTCTGAACTCGAGAGTCATTCAATGTCCACATTCCGGATCACAGGGTGTCCGAATACCAGAAGCACCAAATGTCTGCATTCTAGAATCGGAATGTGGGAGAATTCTAGAATGCATAGCACGGCGGTATTCGAAAGTCCTAAAATGCCTGCTATTCAGAAGTTAAGGTGTCTGACATCTAGAATGCTACCACGTCAGAATTATACCATTCTGAAAGATTCTGGGATCTAGAATCAATGGACGGCCGAGTTCCAGAATGTCCGGGTTTCCAAACTCTAGAATCCTTGCGTGTCTGAACTCGAGAGTCATTCAATATCCACATTCCAGGACTCTGGATGTCTGAAATATAGAAGCAACAAATGTCTGCATTCTTGAATCGGAATATGGTGGAATTCTAGAATGCACAGCACGGCAGAATTCTAAAGTCCTAAAATGCCTGCTATTCGGAAGTTAAGGTGTCTGACATCCAGAATGTTACTAGGTCATCATTCTACCGTTCTGTGAGATTCTGGGTTCTAGAATCAATGGACGGCAGAGTTCTGGAATGTCAGGGTGTCCAAACTCTAGAATCCTTCCGTGTCTGAACTCGTGAGTCATTCAATGTCCACATTCCGGATCACAGGGTGTCTGAATTCCAGAAGCACCAAATGTGTGCATTCTAGAATCGGAATGTGGCGGAATTCTAGAATGCACAGCACGGCAGAATTCTAAAGTCCTAAAATGCCTGATATTCAGAAGCTAAGGAGTCTGACATCCAGAATGTTACTAGGTCAGCATTCTACTGTTCTGAGAGATTCTGGGTTCTACAATCAATGGACGGCAGAGTTCTGGAATGTCAGGGTGTCCAAACTCTAGAATCCATGAGTGTTTGAACTCGAGAGTCATTCAATTTCCATATTCCGGGTCACAGGTGACTGAATTCCAGAAGCACCAAATGTCTGCATTCTAGAATCGGAATGTGGCGGAATTCTAGAATGCACAGCACGGCGGAATTCGAAAGTCCTAAAATGCCTGCTATCCGGAAGTTAAGGTGTGTGACATCCAGAATGCTACCACGTCAGAATTATACCATTCTGATAGATTCTGGGATCTAGAATCAATGGACGGCTGAGTTCCAGAATGTCAGGATGGCAAAACTCTAGAATCCTTGCGTGTCTGAACTCGAGACTCATTCAGTGTCCACATTCCAGAACTCTGGATTTCTGAAATATAGAAGAACCAAATGTCTGCATTCTAGAATCGGAATGTGGCAGAATTCTAGAATGCATAGCACGGCGGTATTCGAAAGTCCTAAAATGCCTGCCATTCGGAAGTTAGGGTGTCTGACATCCAGAATGCTACCACGTCAGAATTATACCATTCTGAAAGATTCTGGGATCTAGAATCAATGGACGGCCGAGTTCCAGAATGTCCGGGTTTCCAAACTCTAGAATCCTTGCGTGTCTGAACTCGAGAGTCATTCAATATCCACATTCCAGGACTCTGGATGTCTGAAATATAGAAGCAACAAATGTCTGCATTCTTGAATCGGAATGTGGTGGAATTCTAGAATGCACAGCACGGCAGAATTCTAAAGTCCTAAAATGCCTGCTATTCGGAAGTTAAGGTGTCTGACATCCAGAATGTTACTAGGTCAGCATTCTACCGTTCTGTGAGATTCTGGGTTCTAGAATCAATGGACGGCAGAGTTCTGGAATGTCAGGGTGTCCAAACTCTAGAATCCTTCCGTGTCTGAACTCGTGAGTCATTCAATGTCCACATTCCAGATCACAGGGTGTCTGAATTCCAGGAGCACCAAATGTCTGCATTCTAGAATCGGAATGTGGCGGAATTCTAGAATGCACAGCACGGCAGAATTCTAAAGTCCTAAAATCCCTGATATTCGGAAGCTAAGGAGTCTGACATCCAGAATGTTACTAGGTCAGCATTCTACTGTTCTGAGAGATTCTGGGTTCTAGAATCAATGGACGGAAGAGTTCTGGAATGTCAGGGTGTCCAAACTCTAGAATCCATGAGTGTTTGAACTCGAGAGTCATTCAATTTCCATATTCCGTGTCACAGGGTGACTGAATTCCAGAAGCACCAAATGTCTGCATTCTAGAATCGGAATGTGGCGGAATTCTAGAATGCACAGCACGGCGGAATTCGAAAGTCCTAAAATGCCTGCTATCCGGAAGTTAAGGTGTCTGACATCCAGAATGCTACCACGTCAGAATTATACCATTCTGATAGATTCTGGGATCTAGAATCAATGGACGGCTGAGTTCCAGAATGTCAGGGTGGCAAAACTCTAGAATCCTTGCATGTCTGAACTCGAGAGTCATTCAATGTCCACATTCCAGAACTCTGGATGTCTGAATTATAGAAGCACCAAATGTCTGCATTCTAGAATCGGAATGTGGCGGAATTCTAGAATGCACAGCACGGCGGAATTCTAAAGTCCTAAAATGCCTACTAGCCGAAAGTTAAGGTGTCTGATGACCAGTATGTTACTAGGTCAGCATTCTACCGTTCTGAGAGATTCTGGGTTCTAGAATCAATGGACGGCAGAGACCTGGAATGTCAGTGTGTCCAAACTCTAGAATCCTTGCGTGTCTGAACTCGAGAGTCATTCAATGTCCACATTCCGGATCACAGGGTGTCTGAATTCCAGAAGAACCAAATGTCTGCATTCTAGAATCGGAATGTGGTAGAATTCTAGAATGCACAGCACGGCGGAATTCTAAAGTCCTAAAATGCCTGCTATCCGGAAGTTAAGGTGTCTGACATCCAGAATGCTACCACATCAGAATTATACCATTCTGAAAGATTCTGGGATCTAGAATCAATGGACGGGTGAGTTCCAGAATGTCAGGGTGGCAAAACTCTAGAATCCTGGCTTGTCTGAACTCGAGAGTCATTCAATGTCCTCACTCCAGAACTCTGGATGTCTGAATTATGGAAGCACCAAATGTCTGCATTCTAGAATCGGAATGTGGCGGAATTCTAGAATGCACAGCACGGCGGAATTCAAAAGTCCTAAAATGCCTGCTATCCGGAAGTTAAGGTGTCTGACATCCAGAATGCTACCACGTCAGAATTATACCATTCTGAAAGATTCTGGTGTCTAGAATCAAAGGACGGCTGAGTTCCAGAATGTCAGTGTTTGCAAACACTAGAATCCTTGCTTGTCTGAAATCGAGAGTCATTCAAAATCCACATTCCAGGACTCTGGATGTCTGAAATATAGAAGCAACAAAGGTCTGCATTCTAGAATCGGAATGTGGCGGAATTCTAGAATGCACAGCACGGCGGAATTCTAAAGTCCTAAAATGCCTGCGCTCCGGAAGTTAAGGTGTCTGACATCAAGAGTGCTACCAAGTCAGAATTATACCATTCTGAAAGATTCTGGGATCTAGAATCAATGGACGGCTGAGTTCCAGAGTGTCAGGGTGGCAAAACTCTAGAATACTTGCGTGTCTGAACTCGAGAGTCATTCAATGTCCACATTCCAGAACTCTGGATGTCTGAATAATAGAAGCACTAAATGTCTGCATTCTAGAATCGGAATGTGGCGGAATCCTAGAATGCACAGCACGGCGGAATTCTAAAGTCCTAAAATGCCTACTAGCCGAAAGTTAAGGTGTCTGATGACCAGTATGTAACTAGGTCAGCATTCTGCAGTTCTGAGAGATTCTGGGTTCTAGAATCAATGGACGGCAGAGATCTGGAATATCATGGCGTCCAAACTCTAGAATCCTTGCGTGTCTGAACTCGAGAGTCATTCAATTTCCACATTCCGGATCACAGGGTGTCTGAATTCCAGAAGCACCAAATGTCTGCATTCTAGAATCGGAATGTGGTAGAATACTAGAATGCACAGCACGGCGTAATTCGAAAGTCCTAAAATGCCCGCTATCCGGAAGTTAAGGTGTCTGACATGCAGAATGGTACCACATCAGAATTATACCATTCTGAAACATTCTGCCATCTAGAATCAATGGACGGGTGAGTTCCAGAATGTCAGGGTGGCAAAACTCTAGAATCCTGGCTTGTCTGAACTCGAGAGTCATTCAATGTTCACATTCCAGAACTCTGGATGTCTGAATTATGGAAGCACCAAATGTCTACATTCTAGAATCGGAATGTGGCGGAATTCTAGAATGCACAGCACGGCGGAATTCTAAAGTCCTAAAATGCCTGCTATCTGGAATTTATGGTGTCTGACATCCAGAATGCTACCACGTCAGAATTATACCATTCTGAAACATTCTGGGATCTAGAATCATTGGACGGCTGAGTTCCAGAATGCAAGGGTGGCAAAACTCTAGAATCCTTGCGTGTCTGAACTCGAGAGTCATTCAATGTAGACATTGCAGAACTCTGGATGTCTGAAATATAGAAGCACCAAATGTCTGCATTCTAGAATCAGAATGTGGCGGAATTCTAGAATGCACAGCACGGCGGAATTTTAAAGTCGTAAAATGCCTGCTATCCAGAAGTCAAGGTGTCTGACATCCAGAATGTTACTAGGTCCGCATTCTACCGTTCTGAGAGATTCCGGTTTCTAGAATCAATGGATGGCAGAGTTCTGGAATGTCAGGGTGTTCAAACTCAAGAATACTTGCGTGTCTGAACTCGAGAGTCATTCAATGTCCACATTCCGGATCACAGGGTGTCCGAATACCAGAAGCACCAAATGTCTGCATTCTAGAATCGGAATGTGGGAGAATTCTAGAATGCATAGCACGGCGGTATTCGAAAGTCCTAAAATGCCTGCTATTCGGAAGTTAAGGTGTCTGACATCTAGAATGCTACCACGTCAGAATTATACCATTCTGAAAGATTCTGGGATCTAGAATCAATGGACGGCCGAGTTCCAGAATGTCCGGGTTTCCAAACTCTAGAATCCTTGCGTGTCTGAACTCGAGAGTCATTCAATATCCACATTCCAGGACTCTGGATGTCTGAAATATAGAAGCAACAAATGTCTGCATTCTTGAATCGGAATATGGTGGAATTCTAGAATGCACAGCACGGCAGAATTCTAAAGTCCTAAAATGCCTGCTATTCGGAAGTTAAGGTGTCTGACATCCAGAATGTTACTAGGTCATCATTCTACCGTTCTGTGAGATTCTGGGTTCTAGAATCAATGGACGGCAGAGTTCTGGAATGTCAGGGTGTCCAAACTCTAGAATCCTTCCGTGTCTGAACTCGTGAGTCATTCAATGTCCACATTCCGGATCACAGGGTGTCTGAATTCCAGAAGCACCAAATGTGTGCATTCTAGAATCGGAATGTGGCGGAATTCTAGAATGCACAGCACGGCAGAATTCTAAAGACCTAAAATGCCTGATATTCAGAAGCTAAGGAGTCTGACATCCAGAATGTTACTAGGTCAGCATTCTACTGTTCTGAGAGATTCTGGGTTCTAGAATCAATGGACGGCAGAGTTCTGGAATGTCAGGGTGTCCAAACTCTAGAATCCATGAGTGTTTGAACTCGAGAGTCATTCAATTTCCATATTCCGGGTCACAGGTGACTGAATTCCAGAAGCACCAAATGTCTGCATTCTAGAATCGGAATGTGGCGGAATTCTAGAATGCACAGCACGGCGGAATTCGAAAGTCCTAAAATGCCTGCTATCCGGAAGTTAAGGTGTGTGACATCCAGAATGCTACCGCGTCAGAATTATACCATTCTGATAGATTCTGGGATCTAGAATCAATGGACGGCTGAGTTCCAGAATGTCAGGATGGCAAAACTCTAGAATCCTTGCGTGTCTGAACTCGAGACTCATTCAGTGTCCACATTCCAGAACTCTGGATTTCTGAAATATAGAAGAACCAAATGTCTGCATTCTAGAATCGGAATGTGGCAGAATTCTAGAATGCATAGCACGGCGGTATTCGAAAGTCCTAAAATGCCTGCCATTCGGAAGTTAGGGTGTCTGACATCCAGAATGCTACCACGTCAGAATTATACCATTCTGAAAGATTCTGGGATCTAGAATCAATGGACGGCCGAGTTCCAGAATGTCCGGGTTTCCAAACTCTAGAATCCTTGCGTGTCTGAACTCGAGAGTCATTCAATATCCACATTCCAGGACGCTGGATGTCTGAAATATAGAAGCAACAAATGTCTGCATTCTTGAATCGGAATGTGGTGGAATTCTAGAATGCACAGCACGGCAGAATTCTAAAGTCCTAAAATGCCTGCTATTCGGAAGTTAAGGTGTCTGACATCCAGAATGTTACTAGGTCAGCATTCTACCGTTCTGTGAGATTCTGGGTTCTAGAATCAATGGACGGCAGAGTTCTGGAATGTCAGGGTGTCCAAACTCTAGAATCCTTCCGTGTCTGAAATCGTGAGTCATTCAATGTCCACATTCCAGATCACAGGGTGTCTGAATTCCAGAAGCACCAAATGTCTGCATTCTAGAATCGGAATGTGGCGGAATTCTAGAATGCACAGCACGGCAGAATTCTAAAGTCCTAAAATCCCTGATATTCGGAAGCTAAGGAGTCTGACATCCAGAATGTTACTAGGTCAGCATTCTACTGTTCTGAGAGATTCTGGGTTCTAGAATCAATGGACGGAAGAGTTCTGGAATGTCAGGGTGTCCAAACTCTAGAATCCATGAGTGTTTGAACTCGAGAGTCATTCAATTTCCATATTCCGTGTCACAGGGTGACTGAATTCCAGAAGCACCAAATGTCTGCATTCTAGAATCGGAATGTGGCGGAATTCTAGAATGCACAGCACGGCGGAATTCGAAAGTCCTAAAATGCCTGCTATCCGGAAGTTAAGGTGTCTGACATCCAGAATGCTACCACGTCAGAATTATACCATTCTGATAGATTCTGGGATCTAGAATCAATGGACGGCTGAGTTCCAGAATGTCAGGGTGGCAAAACTCTAGAATCCTTGCATGTCTGAACTCGAGAGTCATTCAATGTCCACATTCCAGAACTCTGGATGTCTGAATTATAGAAGCACCAAATGTCTGCATTCTAGAATCGGAATGTGGCGGAATTCTAGAATGCACAGCACGGCGGAATTCTAAAGTCCTAAAATGCCTACTAGCCGAAAGTTAAGGTGTCTGATGACCAGTATGTTACTAGGTCAGCATTCTACCGTTCTGAGAGATTCTGGGTTCTAGAATCAATGGACGGCAGAGACCTGGAATGTCAGTGTGTCCAAACTCTAGAATCCTTGCGTGTCTGAACTCGAGAGTCATTCAATGTCCACATTCCGGATCACAGGGTGTCTGAATTCCAGAAGAACCAAATGTCTGCATTCTAGAATCGGAATGTGGTAGAATTCTAGAATGCACAGCACGGCGGAATTCTAAAGTCCTAAAATGCCTGCTATCCGGAAGTTAAGGTGTCTGACATCCAGAATGCTACCACATCAGAATTATACCATTCTGAAAGATTCTGGGATCTAGAATCAATGGACGGGTGAGTTCCAGAATGTCAGGGTGGCAAAACTCTAGAATCCTGGCTTGTCTGAACTCGAGAGTCATTCAATGTCCTCACTCCAGAACTCTGGATGTCTGAATTATGGAAGCACCAAATGTCTGCATTCTATAATCGGAATGTGGCGGAATTCTAGAATGCACAGCACGGCGGAATTCAAAAGTCCTAAAATGCCTGCTATCCGGAAGTTAAGGTGTCTGACATCCAGAATGCTACCACGTCAGAATTATACCATTCTGAAAGATTCTGGTGTCTAGAATCAAAGGACGGCTGAGTTCCAGAATGTCAGGGTTTGCAAACACTAGAATCCTTGCTTGTCTGAACTCGAGAGTCATTCAATATCCACATTCCAGGACTCTGGATGTCTGAAATATAGAAGCAACAAAGGTCTGCATTCTAGAATCGGAATGTGGTGGAATTCTAGAATGCACAGCACGGCAGAATTCTAAAGTCCTAAAATGCCTGCTATCCGGAAGTTAAGGTATCTGACATCCAGAATGTTACTAGGTCAGCATTCTACCGTTCTGAGAGATTCTGGGTTCTAGAATCAATGAATGGCAGAGTTCTGGAATGTCAGGGTGTCCAACCTCTAGAGTCCTTCCGTGTCTGAACTCGTGAGTCATTCAATGTCCACATTCCAGAACTCTGGATGTCTGAATAATAGAAGCACTAAATGTCTGCATTCTAGAATCGGAATGTGGCGGAATTCTAGAATGCACAGCACGGCGGAATTCTAAAGTCCTAAAATGTCTACTAGCCGAAAGTTAAGGTGTCTGATGACCAGTATGTTACTAGGTCAGCATTCTGCAGTTCTGAGAGATTCTGGGTTCTAGAATCATTGGACGGCAGAGATCTGGAATATCATGGTGTCCAAACTCTAGAATCCTTGCGTGTCTGAACTCGAGAGTCATTCAATGTCCACATTCCGGATCACAGGGTGTCTGAATTCCAGAAGCACCAAATGTCTGCATTCTAGAATCGGAATGTGGTAGAATTCTAGAATGCACAGCACGGCGTAATTCGAAAGTACTAAAATGCCGGCTATCCGGAAGTTAAGGTGTTTGACATCCAGAATGGTACCACATCAGAATTATACCATTCTGAAACATTCTGAGATGTAGAATCAATGGACGGGTGAGTTCCAGAATGTCAGGGTGGCAAAACTCTAGAATCCTGGCTTGTCTGAACTCGAGAGTCATTCAATGTCCACATTCCAGAACTCTGGATGTCTGAATTATGGAAGCACCAAATGTCTGCATTGTAGAATCGGAATGTGGCGGAATTCTAGAATGCACAGCACGGCGGAATTCTAAAGTCCTAAAATGCCTGCTATCTGGAATTTATGGTGTCTGACATCCAGAATGCTACCACATCAGAATTATACCATTCTGAAACATTCTGGGATCTAGAATCATTGGACGGCTGAGTTCCAGAATGCAAGGGTGGCAAAACTCTAGAATCCTTGCGTGTCTGAACTCGAGATTCATTCAATGTAGACATTCCAGAACTCTGGATGTCTGAAATATAGAAGCACCAAATGTCTGCATTCTAGAATCAGAATGTGGCGGAATTCTAGAATGCACAGCACGGCGGAATTTTAAAGTCGTAAAATGCCTGCTATCCAGAAGTCAAGGTGTCTGACATCCAGAATGTTACTAGGTCCGCATTCTACCGTTCTGAGAGATTCCGGTTTCTAGAATCAATGGATGGCAGAGTTCTGGAATGTCAGGGTGTTCAAACTCAAGAATACTTGCGTGTCTGAACTCGAGAGTCATTCAATGTCCACATTCCGGATCACAGGGTGTCCGAATACCAGAAGCACCAAATGTCTGCATTCTAGAATCGGAATGTGGCAGAATTCTAGAAAGCATAGCACGGCGGTATTCGAAAGTCCTAAAATGCCTGCTATTCGGAAGTTAAGGTGTCTGACATCCAGAATGCTACCACGTCAGAATTATACCATAATGAAAGATTCTGGGATCTAGAATCAATGGACGGCCGAGTTCCAGAATGTCCGGGTTTCCAAACTCTAGAATCCTTGCGTGTCTGAACTCGAGAGTCATTCAATATCCACATTCCAGGACTCTGGATGTCTGAAATATAGAAGCAACAAATGTCTGCATTCTTGAATCGGAATGTGGTGGAATTCTAGAATGCACAGCACAGCAGAATTCTAAAGTCCTAAAATGCCTGCTAATCGGAAGTTAAGGTGTCTGACATCCAGAATGTTACTAGGTCAGCATTCTACCGTTCTGTGAGATTCTGGGTTCTAGAATCAATTGACGGCTGAGTCCCAGAATGTAGGGTAGCAAAACTCTAGAATCCTTGCGTGTCTGAACTCGAGAGTCATTCAATGTCCACATTCCGGATCACAGGGTGTGTGAATTACAGAAGCACCTAATGTCTGCATTCTAGAATCGGAATGTGGTAGAATTCTAGAAGGCACAGCACGGCGGAATTCTAAAGTCCCCAAATGACTGCTATCCGGAAGTTAAGGTGTCTGACATCCAGAATTGTACCACATCAGAATTATACCATTCTGAAACATTCTGGGATCTAGAATCAATGGACGGGTGAGTTCCAGAATGTCAGGGTGGCAAAACTCTAGAATAGTGGCTTGTCTGAACTCGAGAGTCATTCAATGTCCACATTCCAGAACTCTGGATTTCTGAATTATGGAAGCACCAAATGTCTGCATTCTAGAATCGGAATGTGGCGGAATTCTAGAATGCACAGCACGGCAGAATTCTAAAGTCATAAAATGCCTGCTATCCGGAAGTTAAGTTGTCTGACATCCAGAATGTTACTAGGTCAGCATTCCACCGTTCTGAGAGATTCTGGGTTCTAGAATCAATGGACGGCAGAGTTCTGGAATGTCAGGGTGTCCAAACTCTAGAATCCTTCCGTGTCTGAACTCGTGAGTCATTCAATGTCCACATTCCGGATCACAGGGTGTCTGAATTCCAGAAGCACCAAATGTCTGCATTCTAGAATCGGAATGTGGCGAAATTCTAGAATGCACAGCACGGCGGAATTCTAAAGTCCTAAAATGCCTGATATTCGGAATTAAGGTGTCTGACATCAAGAATGCTACCAAGACAGAATTATACCATTCTGAAAGATTCTGGGATCTAGAATCAATGGAGGGCTGAGTTCCAGAATGTCAGGGTGGCAAAAATCTAGAATCCTTGTGTGTCTGAACTCGAGAGTCATTCAATGTCCACATTCCAGAACTCTGGATGTCTGAATTATAGAAGCACCAAATGTCTGCATTCTAGAATCGGAATGTGGCGGAATTCTAGAATGCACAGCACGGCGGAATTCGAAAGTCCTAAAATGCCTGCTATCGGGAAGTTAAGGTGTCTGACATCCAGAATGCTACCACGTCAGAATTATACCATTCTGAAAGATTCTGGGATCTAGAATCAAAGGACGGCTAAGTTCCAGAGTGTCAGGGTGGCAAAACTCTAGAATACTTGCGTGTCTGAACTCGAGAGTCATTCAATGTCCACATTCCAGAACTCTGGATGTCTGAATTATAGAAGCACTAAATGTCTGCATTCTAGAATCGGAATGTGGCGGAATTCTAGAATGCACAGCACGGCGGAATTCTAAAGTCCTAAAATGCCTACTAGCCGAAAGTTAAGGTGTCTGATGACCAGAATGTTACTAGGTGAGCATTCTACCGTTCTGAGAGATTCTTGGTTCTAGAATCAATGGACGGCAGAGTTCTGGAATGTCAGGGTGTCCAAACTCTAGAATCCATGAGTGTTTGAACTCGAGAGTCATTCAATTTCCATATTCCGGGTCACAGGGTGACTGAATTCCAGAAGCACCAAATGTCTGCATTCTAGAATCGGAATGTGGCGGAATTCTAGAATGCACAGCACGGCGGAATTCGAAAGTCCTAAAATGCCTGCTATTCGGAAGTTAAGGTGTCTGACATCCAGAATGCTACCACGTCAGAATTATACCATTCTGAAAGATTCTGGGATCTAGAATCAATGGACGGCCGAGTTCCAGAATGTCCGGGTTTTCAAACTCTAGAATCCTTGCGTGTCTGAACTCGAGAGTCATTCAATATCCACATTCCAGGACTCTGGATGTCTGAAATATAGAAGCAACAAATGTCTGCATTCTTGAATCGGAATGTGGTGGAATTCTAGAATGCACAGCACGGCAGAATTCTAAAGTCCTAAAATGCCTGCTATTCGGAAGTTAAGTTGTCTGACATCCAGAATGTTACTAGGTCATCATTCTACCGTTCTGTGAGATTCTGGGTTCTAGAAACAATGGACGGCAGAGTTCTGGAATGTCAGGGTGTCCAAACTCTAGAATCCTTCCGTGTCTGAACTCGTGAGTCATTCAATGTCCACATTCCGGATCACAGGGTGTCTGAATTCCAGAAGCACCAAATGTCTGCATTCTAGAATCGGAATGTGGCGGAATTCTAGAATGCACAGCACGGCGGAATTCTAAAGTCCTAAAATGCCTGATATTCGGAATTAAGGTGTCTGACATCAAGAATGCTACCAAGACAGAATTATACCATTCTGAAAGATTCTGGGATCTAGAATCAATGGAGGGCTGAGTTCCAGAATGTCAGGGTGGCAAAAATCTAGAATCCTGGCTTGTCTGAACTCGAGAGTCATTCAATGTCCACATTCCAGAACTCTGGATGTCTGAATTATAGAAGCACCAAATGTCTGCATTCTAGAATCGGAATGTGGCGGAATTCTAGAATGCACAGCACGGCGGAATTCGAAAGTCCTAAAATGCCTGCTATCGGGAAGTTAAGGTGTCTGACATCCAGAATGCTACCACGTCAGAATTATACCATTCTGAAAGATTCTGGGATCTAGAATCAAAGGACGGCTGAGTTCCAGAGTGTCAGGGTGGCAAAACTCTAGAATACTTGCGTGTCTGAACTCGAGAGTCATTCAATGTCCACATTCCAGAACTCTGGATGTCTGAATTATAGAAGCACTAAATGTCTGCATTCTAGAATCGGAATGTGGCGGAATTCTAGAATGCACAGCACGGCGGAATTCTAAAGTCCTAAAATGCCTACTAGCCGAAAGTTAAGGTGTCTGATGACCAGAATGTTACTAGGTCAGCATTCTACCGTTCTGAGAGATTCTTGGTTCTAGAATCAATGGACGGCAGAGTTCTGGAATGTCAGGGTGTCCAAACTCTAGAATCCATGAGTGTTTGAACTCGAGAGTCATTCAATTTCCATATTCCGGGTCACAGGGTGACTGAATTCCAGAAGCACCAAATGTCTGCATTCTAGAATCGGAATGTGGCGGAATTCTAGAATGCACAGCACGGCGGAATTCGAAAGTCCTAAAATGCCTGCTATCCGGAAGTTAAGGTGTCTGACATCCAGAATGCTACCACGTCAGAATTATACCATTCTGATAGATTCTGGGATCTAGAATCAATGGACGGCTGAGTTCCAGAATGTCATGGTGGCAAAACTCTAGAATCCTTGCGTGTCTGAAACCGAGACTCATTCAGTGTCCACATTCCAGAACTCTGGATGTCTGAAATATAGAAGCACCAAATGTCTGCATTCTAGAATCGGAATGTGGCGGAATTCTAGAATGCACAGCACGGCGGGATTCTAAAGTCCTAAAATGCCTGCTATCCGGAAGTTAAGGTGTCTGACATCAAGAATGCTACCACGTCAGAATTATACCATTCTGAAAGATTCCGGGATCTAGAATCAATGGACGGCTGAGTTCCAGAATGTCAGGGTGGCAAAACTCTAGAATCCTTGCGTGTCTGAACTCGAGAGTCATTCAATGTCCACATGCCAGAACTCTGGATGTCTGAATTATAGAAGCACCAAATGTCTGCATTCTAGAATCGGAATGTGGCGGAATTCTAGAATGCACAGCACGGCGGAATTCTAAAGTCCTAAAATGCCTGCTATCCGGAAGTTAAGGTGTCTGACATCAAGAATGCTACCAAGTCAGAATTATAACATTCTGAAAGATTCTGGGATCTAGAATCAATGGAAGGCTGAGTTCCAGAATGTCAGGGTGGCAAAACTCTAGAATCCTTGCGTGTCTGAACTCGAGAGTCATTCAATGTCCACATTCCAGAACTCTGGATGTCTGAATTATAGAAGCACCAAATGTCTGCATTCTAGAATCGGAATGTGGCGGAATTCTAGAATGCACAGCACGGCGGAATTCTAAAGTCCTAAAATACCTATTAGCCGAAAGTTAAGGTGTCTGATGACCAGTATGTTACTAGGTCAGCATTCTACCGTTCTGAGAGATTCTGGGTTCTAGAATCAATGGACGGCAGAGATCTGGAATGTCAGTGTGTCCAAACTCTAGAATCCTTGCGTGTCTGAACTCGAGAGTCATTCAATGTCCACATTCCGGATCACAGGGTGTCTGAATTCCAGAAGAACCAAATGTCTGCATTCTAGAATCGGAATGTGGTAGAATTCTAGAATGCACAACACGGTGGAATTCTAAAGTCCTAAAATGCCTGCTATCCGGAAGTTAAGGTGTCTGACATCAAGAATGCTACCAAGTCAGAATTATACCATTCTGAAGCATTCTGGGATCTAGAATCAATGGACGGGTGAGTTCAAGAATGTCAGGGTGGCAAAACTCTAGAATCCTGGCATGTCTGAACTAGAGGGTCATTCAATGTCCACATTCCAGAACTCTGGATGTCTGAATTATAGAAGCACCAAATGTCTGCATTCTAGAATCGGAATGTGGCGGAATTCTAGAATGCAGAGCACGGCGGAATTCGAAAGTCCTATAATGCCTGCTATCCGGAATTTATGGTGTCTGACATCCAGAATGCTACCACGTCAGAATTATACCATTCTGAAACATTCTGGGATCTAGAATCAATGGACGGCTGAGTTCCAGAATGCAAGGGTGGCAAAACTCTAGAATCCTTGCGTGTCTGAACTCGAGAGTCATTCAATGTCCACATTCCAGAACTCTGGATGTCTGAAATATAGAAGCACCAAATGTCTGCATTCTAGAATCAGAATGTGGCTGAATTCTAGAATGCACAGCACGGCGGAATTTTAAAGTCGTAAAATGGCTGCTATCCAGAAGTCAAGGTGTCTGACATCCAGAATGTTACTAGGTCCGCTTTCTACCGTTCTGAGAGATTCCGGTTTCTAGAATCAATTGATGGCAGAGTTCTGGAATGTCAGGGTGTTCAAACTCAAGAATACTTGCGTGTCTGAACTCGAGAGTCATTCAATGTCCACATTCCGGATCACAGGGTGTCCGAATACCAGAAGCACCAAATGTCTGCATTCTAGAATCGGAATGTGGCGGAATTCTAGAATGCATAGCACGGCGGTATTCGAAAGTCCAAAAATGCCTGCTATTCGGAAGTTAAGGTGTCTGACATCCATAATGCTACCACGTCAGAATTATACCATTCTGAAAGATTCTGGGATCTAGAATCAATGGACGGCCGAGTTCCAGAATGTCTGGGTTTCCAAACTCTAGAATCCTTGCGTGTCTGAACTCGAGAGTCATTCAATATCCACATTCCAGGACTCTGGATGTCTGAAATATAGAAGCAACAAATGTCTGCTTTCTTGAATCGGAATGCGGTGGAATTCTAGAATGCACAGCACGGCAGAATTCTAAAGTCCTAAAATGCCTGCTATTCGGAAGTTAAGTTGTCTGACATCCAGAATGTTACTAGGTCATCATTCTACCGTTCTGTGAGATTCTGGGTTCTAGAAACAATGGACGGCAGAGTTCTGGAATGTCAGGGTATCCAAACTCTAGAATCCTTCCGTGTCTGAACTCGTGAGTCATTCAATGTCCACATTCAGGATCACAGGGTGTCTGAATTCCAGAAGCACCAAATGTCTGCATTCTAGAATCGGAATGTGGCGGAATTCTAGAATGCACAGCACGGCAGAATTCTAAAGTCCTAAAATGCCTGATATTCGGAATTAAGGTGTCTGACATCAAGAATGCTACCAAGACAGAATTATACCATTCTGAAAGATTCTGGGATCTAGAATCAATGGAGGGCTGAGTTCCAGAATGTCAGGGTGGCAAAACTCTAGAATCCTTGTGAGTCTGAACTCGAGATTCATTCAATGTCCATATTCCAGAACTCTGGATGTCTGAATTATAGAAGCACCAAATATCTGCATGCTAGAATCGGAATGTGGCGGAATTCTAGAATGCACAGCACGGCGGAATTCTAAAGTCATAAAATGCCTGCAATCCGGAAGTTAAGGTGTCTCTCATCAATAACGCTACCAAGTCAGAATTATAACATTCTGAAAGATTCTGGGATCTAGAATCAATGGATGGCTGAGTTCCAGAATGTCAGGGTGGCAAAACTCAAGAATACTTGCGTGTCTGAACTCGAGAGTCATTCAATGTCCACATTAAAGAACTCTGGATGTCTGAATAATAGAAGAACCAAATGTCTGTATTCTAGAATCGGAATGTGGCGGAATTATAGAACGCACAGCACGGCGGAATTCTAAAGTCCTAAAATGCCTGCTATCCGGAAGTTAAGATGTCTGACATCCAGAATGCTACCACGTCAGAATTATACCATTCTGAAACATTCTTTGATCTAGAATCAATGGATGGCTGAGTTCCAGAATGTCAGGGTTTCCAAACTCTAGAATCCTTGCGTGTCTGAACTCGAGAGTCATTCAATATCCACATTCCAGAACTCTGGATGTCTGAATTATAGAAGCACCAAATGTCTGCATTCTAGAAACGGAATGTGGCAGAATTCTAGAATGCACAGCACGGCGGAATTCTAAAGTCCTAAAATACCTGCTATCCGGAATTAAGTTGTCTGACATCAAGAATGCTACCAAGTCAGAATTATACCATTCTGAAAGATTCTGTGATCTAGAATCAATGGAGGGCTGAGTTCCAGAATGTCAGGGTGGCAAAACTCTAGAATCCTTGTGTGTCTGAACTCGAGAGTCATTCAATGTCCACATTCCAGAACTCTGGATGTCTGAATTATAGAAGCACCAAATGTCTGCATTCTAGAATCGGAATGTGGCGGAATTCTAGAATGCACAGCACGGCGGAATTCTAAAGTCCTAAAATGCCTGCTATCCGGAAGTTAAGGTGTCTGACATCAAGAATGCTACCAAGTCAGAATTATACCATTCTGAAAGATTCTGGGATCTAGAATCAATGGACGGCTGAGTTCCAGAGTGTCAGGGTGGCAAAACTCTAGAATACTTGCGTGTCTGAACTCGAGAGTCATTCAATGTCCACATTCCAGAACTCTGGATGTCTGAATTATAGAAGCACTAAATGTCTGCATTCTAGAATCGGAATGTGGCGGAATTCTAGAATGCACAGCACGGCGGAATTCTAAAGTCCTAAAATGCCTACTAGCCGAAAGTTAAGGTGTCTGATGACCAGTATGTTACTAGGTCAGCATTCTGCAGTTCTGAGAGATTCTGGGTTCTAGAATCAATATACGGCAGAGATCTGGAATATCATGGTGTCCAAACTCTAGAATTCTTGCGTGTCTGAACTCGAGAGTCATTCAATGTCCACATTCCGGATCACAGGGTGTCTGAATTCCAGAAGCACCAAATGTCTGCATTCTAGAATCGGAATGCGGTAGAATTCTAGAATGCACAGCACGGCGGAATTCTAAAGTCCTAAAATGCCTGCTATCCGGAAGTTAAGGTGTCTGACATCCAGAATGGTACCACATCAGAATTATACCATTCTGAACCATTCTGCGATCTAGAATCAATGGACGGGTGAGTTCCAGAATGTCAGGGTGGCAAAACACTAGAATCCTGGCTTGTCTGAACTCGAGAGTCATTCAATGTCCACATTCCAGAACTCTGGATGTCTGAATTATAGAAGCACCAAATGTCTGCATTCTAGAATCGGAATGTGGCGGAATTCTAGAATGCACAGCACGGCGGAATTCTAAAGTCCTAAAATGCCTGCTATCCGGAAGTTAAGGTGTCTGACATCAAGAATGCTACCAAGTCAGAATTATACCATTCTGAAAGATTTTGGGATCTAGAATCAATGGACGGCTGAGTTCCAGAGTGTCAGGGTGGCAAAACTCTAGAATAGTTGCGTGTCTGAACTCGGGAGTCATTCAATGTCCACATTCCAGAACTCTGGATGTCTGAATAATAGAAGCACTAAATGTCTGCATTCTAGAATCGGAATGTGTCGGAATTCTGGAATGCACAGCACGGCGGAATTCTAAAGTCCTAAAATGCCTACTAGCCGAAAGTTAAGGTGTCTGATGACCAGTATGTTACTAGGTCAGCATTCTGCAGTTCTGAGAGATGCTGGGTTCTAGAATCAATGGACGGCAGAGATCTGGAATATCATGGTGTCCAAACTCTAGAATCCTTGCGTGTCTGAACTCGAGAGTCATTCAATGTCCACATTCCGGATAACAGGGTGTCTGAATTCCAGAAGCACCAAATGTCTGCATTCTAGAATCGGAATGTGGTAGAATTCTAGAATGCACAGCACGGCGTAATTCAAAAGTCCTAAAATGCCGGCTATCCGGAAGTTAAGGTGTCTGACATCCAGAATGCTACCACGTCAGAATTATACCATTCTGATAGATTCTGGGTTCTTGAATCAATGGACGGCCGAGATCTGGAATGTCAGTGTGTGCAAACTCTAGAATCCTTGCGTGTCTGAACTTGAGAGTCATTCAATGTCCACATTCCGGTTCACAGGGTGTCTGAATTCCAGAAGAACCAAATGTCTGCATTCTAGAATCGGAATGTGGTAGAATTCTAGAATGCACAACACGGTGGAATTCTAAAGTCCTAAAATGCCTGCTATCCGGAAGTTAAGGTGTCTGACATCAAGAATGCTACCAAGTCAGAATTATACCATTCTGAAACATTCTGGGATCTAGAATCAATGGACGGGTGAGTTCAAGAATGTCAGGGTTGCAAAACTCTAGAATCCTGGCTTGTCTGAACTCGAGGGTCATTCAATGTCCACATTCCAGAACTCTGGATGTCTGAAATATAGAAGCACCAAATGTCTGCATTCTAGAATCGGAATGTGGCGGAATTCTAGAATGCACAGCACGGCGGAATTCTAAAGTCCTAAAATGCCTACTAGCCGAAAGTTAAGGTGTCTGATGACCAGAATGTTACTAGGTCAGCATTCTACCGTTCTGAGAGATTCTGGGTTCTAGAATCAATGGACGGCAGAGTTCTGGAAAGTCAGGGTGTCCAAACTCTAGAATCCTTGAGTGTTTGAACTCGAGAGTCATTCAATGTCCACATTCCGGGTCACAGGATGACTGAATTCCAGAAGCACCAAATGTCTGCATTCTAGAATCGGAATGTGGCGGAATTCTAGAATGCACAGCACGGCGGAATTCTAAAGTCCTAAAATGCCTGCTATCCGGAAGTTAAGGTGTCCGACATCTAGAATGCTACCACGTCAGAATTATACCATTCTGAAACATTCTGGGATCTAGAATCAATGGACGGCTGAGTTCCAGAATATCAGGGTGGCAAAACTCTAGAAACCTTGCGTGTCTGAACTCAAGAGTCATTCAATGTCCACATTCCAGAACTCTGGATGTCTGAATTATAGAAGCACCAAATGTCTGCATTCTAGAATCGGAATGTGGCAGAATTCTAGAATGCACAGCACGGCGGAATTCTAAAGTCCTAAAATGAATGCTATCCGGAAGTTAAGGTGTCTGACATCAAGAATGCTACCAAGTCAGAATTTTACCATTCTGAAAGATTCTGGGATCTAGAATCAATGGACGGTTGTGTTCCAGAATGTCAGGGTGGCAAAACTCTAGAATCCTTGTGAGTCTGAACTCGAGATTCATTCAATGTCCATATTCCAGAACTCTGGATGTCTGAATTATAGAAGCACCAAATATCTGCATGCTAGAATCGGAATGTGGCGGAATTCAAGAATGCACAGCACGGCGGAATGCTAAAGTCATAAAATGCCTGCTATCCGGAAGTTAAGGTGTCTGTCATCAATAACGCTACCAAGTCAGAATTATAACATTCTGAAAGATTCTGGGATCTAGAATCAATGGATGGCTGAGTTCCAGAATGTCAGGGTGGCAAAACTCTAGAATACTTGCGTGTCTGAACTCGAGAGTCATTCAATGTCCACATTCCAGAACTCTGGATGTCTGAATAATAGAAGCACTAAATGTCTGTATTCTAGAATCAGAATGTGGCGGAATTCTAGAACGCACAGCACGGCGGAATTCTAAACTCCTAAAATGCCTGCTATCCGGAAGTTAAGGTGTCTCACATCCAGAATGCTACCACGTCAGAATTATACCATTCTGAAACATTCTTGGATCTAGAATCAATGGACGGCTGAGTTCCAGAATGTCAGGGTTTCCAAACTCTAGAATCCTTGCGTGTCTGAACTCGAGAGTCATTCAATATCCACATTCCAGAACTCTGGATGTCTGAATTATAGAAGCACCAAATGTCTGCATTCTAGAAACGGAATGTGACAGAATTCTAGAATGCACAGCACGGCGGAATTCTAAAGACCTAAAATACCTGCTATCCGGAATTAAGGTGTCTGACATCAAGAATGCTACCAAGTCAGAATTATAACATTCTGAAAGATTCTGGGATCTAGAATCAATGGAGGGCTGAGTTCCAGAATGTCAGGGTGGCAAAACTCTAGAATCCTTGTGTGTCTGAACTCGAGAGTCATTCAATGTCCACATTCCAGAACTCTGGATGTCTGAATTATAGAAGCACCAAATGTCTGCATTCTAGAATCGGAACGTGGCGGAATTCTAGAATGCACAGCACGGCGGAATTCTAAAGTCCTAAAATGCCTGCTATCCGGAAGTTAAGGTGTCTGACATCCAGAATGCTACCACGTCAGAATTATACCATTCTGAAAGATTCTGGGATCTAGAATCAATGGACGGCTGAGTTCCAGAGTGTCAGGGTGGCAGAACTCTAGAATACTTGCGTGTCTGAACTCGAGAGTCATTCAAAGTCCACATTCCAGAACTCTGGATGTCTGAATTATAGAAGCACTAAATGTCTGCATTCTAGAATCGGAATGTGGCGGAATTCTAGAATGCACAGCACGGCGGAATTCTAAAGTCCTAAAATGCCTTCTAGCCGAAAGTTAAGGTGTCTGATGACCAGTATGTTACTAGGTCAGCATTCTGCAGTTCTGAGAGATTCTGTGTTCTAGAATCAATGGACGGCAGAGATCTGGAATATCATGGTGTCCAAACTCTAGAATCCTTGCGTGTCTGAACTCGAGAGTCATTCAATGTCCACATTCCGGATCACAGGGTGTCTGAATTCCAGAAGCACCAAATGTCTGCATTCTAGAATCGGAATGTGGTAGAATTCTAGAATGCACAGCACGGCGTAATTCGAAAGTCCTAAAATGCCGACTATCCGGAAGTTAAGGTGTCTGACATCCAGAATGGTACCACATCAGAATTATACCATTCTGAAACATTCTGCGATCTAGAATCAATGGACGGTTGAGTTCCAGAATGTCAGGGTGGCAAAACTCTAGAATCCTGGCTTGTCTGAACTCGAGAGTCATTCAATGTCCACATTCCAGAACTCTGGATGTCTGAATTATAGAAGCACCAAATGTCTGCATTCTAGAATCGGAATGTGGCGGAATTCTAGAATGCACAGCACGGCGGAATTCTAAAGTCCTAAAATGCCTGCGCTCCGGAAGTTAAGGTGTCTGACATCAAGAGTGCTACCAAGTCAGAATTATACCATTCTGAAAGATTCTGGGATCTAGAATCAATGGACGGCTGAGTTCCAGAGTGTCAGGGTGGCAAAACTCTAGAATACTTGCGTGTCTGAACTCGAGAGTCATTCAATGTCCACATTCCAGAACTCTGGATGTCTGAATAATAGAAGCACTAAATGTCTGCATTCTAGAATCGGAATGTGGCGGAATCCTAGAATGCACAGCACGGCGGAATTCTAAAGTCCTAAAATGCCTACTAGCCGAAAGTTAAGGTGTCTGATGACCAGTATGTAACTAGGTCAGCATTCTGCAGTTCTGAGAGATTCTGGGTTCTAGAATCAATGGACGGCAGAGATCTGGAATATCATGGCGTCCAAACTCTAGAATCCTTGCGTGTCTGAACTCGAGAGTCATTCAATTTCCACATTCCGGATCACAGGGTGTCTGAATTCCAGAAGCACCAAATGTCTGCATTCTAGAATCGGAATGTGGTAGAATACTAGAATGCACAGCACGGCGTAATTCGAAAGTCCTAAAATGCCCGCTATCCGGAAGTTAAGGTGTCTGACATGCAGAATGGTACCACATCAGAATTATACCATTCTGAAACATTCTGCCATCTAGAATCAATGGACGGGTGAGTTCCAGAATGTCAGGGTGGCAAAACTCTAGAATACTCCTTGTCTGAACTCGAGAGTCATTCAATGTCCACATTCCAGAACTCTGGATGTCTGAATTATGGAAGCACCAAATGTCTACATTCTAGAATCGGAATGTGGCGGAATTCTAGAATGCACAGCACGGCGGAATTCTAAAGTCCTAAAATGCCTGCTATCTGGAATTTATGGTGTCTGACATCCAGAATGCTACCACGTCAGAATTATACCATTCTGAAACATTCTGGGATCTAGAATCATTGGACGGCTGAGTTCCAGAATGCAAGGGTGGCAAAACTCTAGAATCCTTGCGTGTCTGAACTCGAGAGTCATTCAATGTAGACATTGCAGAACTCTGGATGTCTGAAATATAGAAGCACCAAATGTCTGCATTCTAGAATCAGAATGTGGCGGAATTCTAGAATGCACAGCACGGCGGAATTTTAAAGTCGTAAAATGCCTGCTATCCAGAAGTCAAGGTGTCTGACATCCAGAATGTTACTAGGTCCGCATTCTACCGTTCTGAGAGATTCCGGTTTCTAGAATCAATGGATGGCAGAGTTCTGGAATGTCAGGGTGTTCAAACTCAAGAATACTTGCGTGTCTGAACTCGAGAGTCATTCAATGTCCACATTCCGGATCACAGGGTGTCCGAATACCAGAAGCACCAAATGTCTGCATTCTAGAATCGGAATGTGGGAGAATTCTAGAATGCATAGCACGGCGGTATTCGAAAGTCCTAAAATGCCTGCTATTCGGAAGTTAAGGTGTCTGACATCTAGAATGCTACCACGTCAGAATTATACCATTCTGAAAGATTCTGGGATCTAGAATCAATGGACGGCCGAGTTCCAGAATGTCCGGGTTTCCAAACTCTAGAATCCTTGCGTGTCTGAACTCGAGAGTCATTCAATATCCACATTCCAGGACTCTGGATGTCTGAAATATAGAAGCAACAAATGTCTGCATTCTTGAATCGGAATATGGTGGAATTCTAGAATGCACAGCACGGCAGAATTCTAAAGTCCTAAAATGCCTGCTATTCGGAAGTTAAGGTGTCTGACATCCAGAATGTTACTAGGTCATCATTCTACCGTTCTGTGAGATTCTGGGTTCTAGAATCAATGGACGGCAGAGTTCTGGAATGTCAGGGTGTCCAAACTCTAGAATCCTTCCGTGTCTGAACTCGTGAGTCATTCAATGTCCACATTCCGGATCACAGGGTGTCTGAATTCCAGAAGCACCAAATGTGTGCATTCTAGAATCGGAATGTGGCAGAATTCTAGAATGCACAGCACGGCAGAATTCTAAAGTCCTAAAATGCCTGATATTCAGAAGCTAAGGAGTCTGACATCCAGAATGTTACTAGGTCAGCATTCTACTGTTCTGAGAGATTCTGGGTTCTACAATCAATGGACGGCAGAGTTCTGGAATGTCAGGGTGTCCAAACTCTAGAATCCATGAGTGTTTGAACTCGAGAGTCATTCAATTTCCATATTCCGGGTCACAGGTGACTGAATTCCAGAAGCACCAAATGTCTGCATTCTAGAATCGGAATGTGGCGGAATTCTAGAATGCACAGCACGGCGGAATTCGAAAGTCCTAAAATGCCTGCTATCCGGAAGTTAAGGTGTGTGACATCCAGAATGCTACCACGTCAGAATTATACCATTCTGATAGATTCTGGGATCTAGAATCAATGGACGGCTGAGTTCCAGAATGTCAGGATGGCAAAACTCTAGAATCCTTGCGTGTCTGAACTCGAGACTCATTCAGTGTCCACATTCCAGAACTCTGGATTTCTGAAATATAGAAGAACCAAATGTCTGCATTCTAGAATCGGAATGTGGCAGAATTCTAGAATGCATAGCACGGCGGTATTCGAAAGTCCTAAAATGCCTGCCATTCGGAAGTTAGGGTGTCTGACATCCAGAATGCTACCACGTCAGAATTATACCATTCTGAAAGATTCTGGGATCTAGAATCAATGGACGGCCGAGTTCCAGAATGTCCGGGTTTCCAAACTCTAGAATCCTTGCGTGTCTGAACTCGAGAGTCATTCAATATCCACATTCCAGGACGCTGGATGTCTGAAATATAGAAGCAACAAATGTCTGCATTCTTGAATCGGAATGTGGTGGAATTCTAGAATGCACAGCACGGCAGAATTCTAAAGTCCTAAAATGCCTGCTATTCGGAAGTTAAGGTGTCTGACATCCAGAATGTTACTAGGTCAGCATTCTACCGTTCTGTGAGATTCTGGGTTCTAGAATCAATGGACGGCAGAGTTCTGGAATGTCAGGGTGTCCAAACTCTAGAATCCTTCCGTGTCTGAAATCGTGAGTCATTCAATGTCCACATTCCAGATCACAGGGTGTCTGAATTCCAGAAGCACCAAATGTCTGCATTCTAGAATCGGAATGTGGCGGAATTCTAGAATGCACAGCACGGCAGAATTCTAAAGTCCTAAAATCCCTGATATTCGGAAGCTAAGGAGTCTGACATCCAGAATGTTACTAGGTCAGCATTCTACTGTTCTGAGAGATTCTGGGTTCTAGAATCAATGGACGGAAGAGTTCTGGAATGTCAGGGTGTCCAAACTCTAGAATCCATGAGTGTTTGAACTCGAGAGTCATTCAATTTCCATATTCCGTGTCACAGGGTGACTGAATTCCAGAAGCACCAAATGTCTGCATTCTAGAATCGGAATGTGGCGGAATTCTAGAATGCACAGCACGGCGGAATTCGAAAGTCCTAAAATGCCTGCTATCCGGAAGTTAAGGTGTCTGACATCCAGAATGCTACCACGTCAGAATTATACCATTCTGATAGATTCTGGGATCTAGAATCAATGGACGGCTGAGTTCCAGAATGTCAGGGTGGCAAAACTCTAGAATCCTTGCATGTCTGAACTCGAGAGTCATTCAATGTCCACATTCCAGAACTCTGGATGTCTGAATTATAGAAGCACCAAATGTCTGCATTCTAGAATCGGAATGTGGCGGAATTCTAGAATGCACAGCACGGCGGAATTCTAAAGTCCTAAAATGCCTACTAGCCGAAAGTTAAGGTGTCTGATGACCAGTATGTTACTAGGTCAGCATTCTACCGTTCTGAGAGATTCTGGGTTCTAGAATCAATGGACGGCAGAGACCTGGAATGTCAGTGTGTCCAAACTCTAGAATCCTTGCGTGTCTGAACTCGAGAGTCATTCAATGTCCACATTCCGGATCACAGGGTGTCTGAATTCCAGAAGAACCAAATGTCTGCATTCTAGAATCGGAATGTGGTAGAATTCTAGAATGCACAGCACGGCGGAATTCTAAAGTCCTAAAATGCCTGCTATCCGGAAGTTAAGGTGTCTGACATCCAGAATGCTACCACATCAGAATTATACCATTCTGAAAGATTCTGGGATCTAGAATCAATGGACGGGTGAGTTCCAGAATGTCAGGGTGGCAAAACTCTAGAATCCTGGCTTGTCTGAACTCGAGAGTCATTCAATGTCCTCACTCCAGAACTCTGGATGTCTGAATTATGGAAGCACCAAATGTCTGCATTCTATAATCGGAATGTGGCGGAATTCTAGAATGCACAGCACGGCGGAATTCAAAAGTCCTAAAATGCCTGCTATCCGGAAGTTAAGGTGTCTGACATCCAGAATGCTACCACGTCAGAATTATACCATTCTGAAAGATTCTGGTGTCTAGAATCAAAGGACGGCTGAGTTCCAGAATGTCAGGGTTTGCAAACACTAGAATCCTTGCTTGTCTGAACTCGAGAGTCATTCAATATCCACATTCCAGGACTCTGGATGTCTGAAATATAGAAGCAACAAAGGTCTGCATTCTAGAATCGGAATGTGGTGGAATTCTAGAATGCACAGCACGGCAGAATTCTAAAGTCCTAAAATGCCTGCTATCCGGAAGTTAAGGTATCTGACATCCAGAATGTTACTAGGTCAGCATTCTACCGTTCTGAGAGATTCTGGGTTCTAGAATCAATGAATGGCAGAGTTCTGGAATGTCAGGGTGTCCAACCTCTAGAGTCCTTCCGTGTCTGAACTCGTGAGTCATTCAATGTCCACATTCCAGAACTCTGGATGTCTGAATAATAGAAGCACTAAATGTCTGCATTCTAGAATCGGAATGTGGCGGAATTCTAGAATGCACAGCACGGCGGAATTCTAAAGTCCTAAAATGTCTACTAGCCGAAAGTTAAGGTGTCTGATGACCAGTATGTTACTAGGTCAGCATTCTGCAGTTCTGAGAGATTCTGGGTTCTAGAATCATTGGACGGCAGAGATCTGGAATATCATGGTGTCCAAACTCTAGAATCCTTGCGTGTCTGAACTCGAGAGTCATTCAATGTCCACATTCCGGATCACAGGGTGTCTGAATTCCAGAAGCACCAAATGTCTGCATTCTAGAATCGGAATGTGGTAGAATTCTAGAATGCACAGCACGGCGTAATTCGAAAGTACTAAAATGCCGGCTATCCGGAAGTTAAGGTGTTTGACATCCAGAATGGTACCACATCAGAATTATACCATTCTGAAACATTCTGAGATGTAGAATCAATGGACGGGTGAGTTCCAGAATGTCAGGGTGGCAAAACTCTAGAATCCTGGCTTGTCTGAACTCGAGAGTCATTCAATGTCCACATTCCAGAACTCTGGATGTCTGAATTATGGAAGCACCAAATGTCTGCATTGTAGAATCGGAATGTGGCGGAATTCTAGAATGCACAGCACGGCGGAATTCTAAAGTCCTAAAATGCCTGCTATCTGGAATTTATGGTGTCTGACATCCAGAATGCTACCACATCAGAATTATACCATTCTGAAACATTCTGGGATCTAGAATCATTGGACGGCTGAGTTCCAGAATGCAAGGGTGGCAAAACTCTAGAATCCTTGCGTGTCTGAACTCGAGATTCATTCAATGTAGACATTCCAGAACTCTGGATGTCTGAAATATAGAAGCACCAAATGTCTGCATTCTAGAATCAGAATGTGGCGGAATTCTAGAATGCACAGCACGGCGGAATTTTAAAGTCGTAAAATGCCTGCTATCCAGAAGTCAAGGTGTCTGACATCCAGAATGTTACTAGGTCCGCATTCTACCGTTCTGAGAGATTCCGGTTTCTAGAATCAATGGATGGCAGAGTTCTGGAATGTCAGGGTGTTCAAACTCAAGAATACTTGCGTGTCTGAACTCGAGAGTCATTCAATGTCCACATTCCGGATCACAGGGTGTCCGAATACCAGAAGCACCAAATGTCTGCATTCTAGAATCGGAATGTGGCAGAATTCTAGAAAGCATAGCACGGCGGTATTCGAAAGTCCTAAAATGCCTGCTATTCGGAAGTTAAGGTGTCTGACATCCAGAATGCTACCACGTCAGAATTATACCATAATGAAAGATTCTGGGATCTAGAATCAATGGACGGCCGAGTTCCAGAATGTCCGGGTTTCCAAACTCTAGAATCCTTGCGTGTCTGAACTCGAGAGTCATTCAATATCCACATTCCAGGACTCTGGATGTCTGAAATATAGAAGCAACAAATGTCTGCATTCTTGAATCGGAATGTGGTGGAATTCTAGAATGCACAGCACAGCAGAATTCTAAAGTCCTAAAATGCCTGCTAATCGGAAGTTAAGGTGTCTGACATCCAGAATGTTACTAGGTCAGCATTCTACCGTTCTGTGAGATTCTGGGTTCTAGAATCAATTGACGGCTGAGTCCCAGAATGTAGGGTAGCAAAACTCTAGAATCCTTGCGTGTCTGAACTCGAGAGTCATTCAATGTCCACATTCCGGATCACAGGGTGTGTGAATTACAGAAGCACCTAATGTCTGCATTCTAGAATCGGAATGTGGTAGAATTCTAGAAGGCACAGCACGGCGGAATTCTAAAGTCCCCAAATGACTGCTATCCGGAAGTTAAGGTGTCTGACATCCAGAATTGTACCACATCAGAATTATACCATTCTGAAACATTCTGGGATCTAGAATCAATGGACGGGTGAGTTCCAGAATGTCAGGGTGGCAAAACTCTAGAATAGTGGCTTGTCTGAACTCGAGAGTCATTCAATGTCCACATTCCAGAACTCTGGATTTCTGAATTATGGAAGCACCAAATGTCTGCATTCTAGAATCGGAATGTGGCGGAATTCTAGAATGCACAGCACGGCAGAATTCTAAAGTCATAAAATGCCTGCTATCCGGAAGTTAAGTTGTCTGACATCCAGAATGTTACTAGGTCAGCATTCCACCGTTCTGAGAGATTCTGGGTTCTAGAATCAATGGACGGCAGAGTTCTGGAATGTCAGGGTGTCCAAACTCTAGAATCCTTCCGTGTCTGAACTCGTGAGTCATTCAATGTCCACATTCCGGATCACAGGGTGTCTGAATTCCAGAAGCACCAAATGTCTGCATTCTAGAATCGGAATGTGGCGAAATTCTAGAATGCACAGCACGGCGGAATTCTAAAGTCCTAAAATGCCTGATATTCGGAATTAAGGTGTCTGACATCAAGAATGCTACCAAGACAGAATTATACCATTCTGAAAGATTCTGGGATCTAGAATCAATGGAGGGCTGAGTTCCAGAATGTCAGGGTGGCAAAAATCTAGAATCCTTGTGTGTCTGAACTCGAGAGTCATTCAATGTCCACATTCCAGAACTCTGGATGTCTGAATTATAGAAGCACCAAATGTCTGCATTCTAGAATCGGAATGTGGCGGAATTCTAGAATGCACAGCACGGCGGAATTCGAAAGTCCTAAAATGCCTGCTATCGGGAAGTTAAGGTGTCTGACATCCAGAATGCTACCACGTCAGAATTATACCATTCTGAAAGATTCTGGGATCTAGAATCAAAGGACGGCTGAGTTCCAGAGTGTCATGGTGGCAAAACTCTAGAATACTTGCGTGTCTGAACTCGAGAGTCATTCAATGTCCACATTCCAGAACTCTGGATGTCTGAATTATAGAAGCACTAAATGTCTGCATTCTAGAATCGGAATGTGGCGGAATTCTAGAATGCACAGCACGGCGGAATTCTAAAGTCCTAAAATGCCTACTAGCCGAAAGTTAAGGTGTCTGATGACCAGAATGTTACTAGGTGAGCATTCTACCGTTCTGAGAGATTCTTGGTTCTAGAATCAATGGACGGCAGAGTTCTGGAATGTCAGGGTGTCCAAACTCTAGAATCCATGAGTGTTTGAACTCGAGAGTCATTCAATTTCCATATTCCGGGTCACAGGGTGACTGAATTCCAGAAGCACCAAATGTCTGCATTCTAGAATCGGAATGTGGCGGAATTCTAGAATGCACAGCACGGCGGAATTCGAAAGTCCTAAAATGCCTGCTATTCGGAAGTTAAGGTGTCTGACATCCAGAATGCTACCACGTCAGAATTATACCATTCTGAAAGATTCTGGGATCTAGAATCAATGGACGGCCGAGTTCCAGAATGTCCGGGTTTTCAAACTCTAGAATCCTTGCGTGTCTGAACTCGAGAGTCATTCAATATCCACATTCCAGGACTCTGGATGTCTGAAATATAGAAGCAACAAATGTCTGCATTCTTGAATCGGAATGTGGTGGAATTCTAGAATGCACAGCACGGCAGAATTCTAAAGTCCTAAAATGCCTGCTATTCGGAAGTTAAGTTGTCTGACATCCAGAATGTTACTAGGTCATCATTCTACCGTTCTGTGAGATTCTGGGTTCTAGAAACAATGGACGGCAGAGTTCTGGAATGTCAGGGTGTCCAAACTCTAGAATCCTTCCGTGTCTGAACTCGTGAGTCATTCAATGTCCACATTCCGGATCACAGGGTGTCTGAATTCCAGAAGCACCAAATGTCTGCATTCTAGAATCGGAATGTGGCGGAATTCTAGAATGCACAGCACGGCGGAATTCTAAAGTCCTAAAATGCCTGATATTCGGAATTAAGGTGTCTGACATCAAGAATGCTACCAAGACAGAATTATACCATTCTGAAAGATTCTGGGATCTAGAATCAATGGAGGGCTGAGTTCCAGAATGTCAGGGTGGCAAAAATCTAGAATCCTGGCTTGTCTGAACTCGAGAGTCATTCAATGTCCACATTCCAGAACTCTGGATGTCTGAATTATAGAAGCACCAAATGTCTGCATTCTAGAATCGGAATGTGGCGGAATTCTAGAATGCACAGCACGGCGGAATTCGAAAGTCCTAAAATGCCTGCTATCGGGAAGTTAAGGTGTCTGACATCCAGAATGCTACCACGTCAGAATTATACCATTCTGAAAGATTCTGGGATCTAGAATCAAAGGACGGCTGAGTTCCAGAGTGTCAGGGTGGCAGAACTCTAGAATACTTGCGTGTCTGAACTCGAGAGTCATTCAATGTCCACATTCCAGAACTCTGGATGTCTGAATTATAGAAGCACTAAATGTCTGCATTCTAGAATCGGAATGTGGCGGAATTCTAGAATGCACAGCACGGCGGAATTCTAAAGTCCTAAAATGCCTACTAGCCGAAAGTTAAGGTGTCTGATGACCAGAATGTTACTAGGTGAGCATTCTACCGTTCTGAGAGATTCTTGGTTCTAGAATCAATGGACGGCAGAGTTCTGGAATGTCAGGGTGTCCAAACTCTAGAATCCATGAGTGTTTGAACTCGAGAGTCATTCAATTTCCATATTCCGGGTCACAGGGTGACTGAATTCCAGAAGCACCAAATGTCTGCATTCTAGAATCGGAATGTGGCGGAATTCTAGAATGCACAGCACGGCGGAATTCGAAAGTCCTAAAATGCCTGCTATCCGGAAGTTAAGGTGTCTGACATCCAGAATGCTACCACGTCAGAATTATACCATTCTGATAGATTCTGGGATCTAGAATCAATGGACGGCTGAGTTCCAGAATGTCATGGTGGCAAAACTCTAGAATCCTTGCGTGTCTGAAACCGAGACTCATTCAGTGTCCACATTCCAGAACTCTGGATGTCTGAAATATAGAAGCACCAAATGTCTGCATTCTAGAATCGGAATGTGGCGGAATTCTAGAATGCACAGCACGGCGGGATTCTAAAGTCCTAAAATGCCTGCTATCCGGAAGTTAAGGTGTCTGACATCAAGAATGCTACCACGTCAGAATTATACCATTCTGAAAGATTCCGGGATCTAGAATCAATGGACGGCTGAGTTCCAGAATGTCAGGGTGGCAAAACTCTAGAATCCTTGCGTGTCTGAACTCGAGAGTCATTCAATGTCCACATGCCAGAACTCTGGATGTCTGAATTATAGAAGCACCAAATGTCTGCATTCTAGAATCGGAATGTGGCGGAATTCTAGAATGCACAGCACGGCGGAATTCTAAAGTCCTAAAATGCCTGCTATCCGGAAGTTAAGGTGTCTGACATCAAGAATGCTACCAAGTCAGAATTATAACATTCTGAAAGATTCTGGGATCTAGAATCAATGGAAGGCTGAGTTCCAGAATGTCAGGGTGGCAAAACTCTAGAATCCTTGCGTGTCTGAACTCGAGAGTCATTCAATGTCCACATTCCAGAACTCTGGATGTCTGAATTATAGAAGCACCAAATGTCTGCATTCTAGAATCGGAATGTGGCGGAATTCTAGAATGCACAGCACGGCGGAATTCTAAAGTCCTAAAATACCTATTAGCCGAAAGTTAAGGTGTCTGATGACCAGTATGTTACTAGGTCAGCATTCTACCGTTCTGAGAGATTCTGGGTTCTAGAATCAATGGACGGCAGAGATCTGGAATGTCAGTGTGTCCAAACTCTAGAATCCTTGCGTGTCTGAACTCGAGAGTCATTCAATGTCCACATTCCGGATCACAGGGTGTCTGAATTCCAGAAGAACCAAATGTCTGCATTCTAGAATCGGAATGTGGTAGAATTCTAGAATGCACAACACGGTGGAATTCTAAAGTCCTAAAATGCCTGCTATCCGGAAGTTAAGGTGTCTGACATCAAGAATGCTACCAAGTCAGAATTATACCATTCTGAAGCATTCTGGGATCTAGAATCAATGGACGGGTGAGTTCAAGAATGTCAGGGTGGCAAAACTCTAGAATCCTGGCATGTCTGAACTAGAGGGTCATTCAATGTCCACATTCCAGAACTCTGGATGTCTGAATTATAGAAGCACCAAATGTCTGCATTCTAGAATCGGAATGTGGCGGAATTCTAGAATGCAGAGCACGGCGGAATTCGAAAGTCCTAAAATGCCTGCTATCCGGAATTTATGGTGTCTGACATCCAGAATGCTACCACGTCAGAATTATACCATTCTGAAACATTCTGGGATCTAGAATCAATGGACGGCTGAGTTCCAGAATGCAAGGGTGGCAAAACTCTAGAATCCTTGCGTGTCTGAACTCGAGAGTCATTCAATGTCCACATTCCAGAACTCTGGATGTCTGAAATATAGAAGCACCAAATGTCTGCATTCTAGAATCAGAATGTGGCTGAATTCTAGAATGCACAGCACGGCGGAATTTTAAAGTCGTAAAATGGCTGCTATCCAGAAGTCAAGGTGTCTGACATCCAGAATGTTACTAGGTCCGCTTTCTACCGTTCTGAGAGATTCCGGTTTCTAGAATCAATTGATGGCAGAGTTCTGGAATGTCAGGGTGTTCAAACTCAAGAATACTTGCGTGTCTGAACTCGAGAGTCATTCAATGTCCACATTCCGGATCACAGGGTGTCCGAATACCAGAAGCACCAAATGTCTGCATTCTAGAATCGGAATGTGGCGGAATTCTAGAATGCATAGCACGGCGGTATTCGAAAGTCCAAAAATGCCTGCTATTCGGAAGTTAAGGTGTCTGACATCCATAATGCTACCACGTCAGAATTATACCATTCTGAAAGATTCTGGGATCTAGAATCAATGGACGGCCGAGTTCCAGAATGTCTGGGTTTCCAAACTCTAGAATCCTTGCGTGTCTGAACTCGAGAGTCATTCAATATCCACATTCCAGGACTCTGGATGTCTGAAATATAGAAGCAACAAATGTCTGCTTTCTTGAATCGGAATGCGGTGGAATTCTAGAATGCACAGCACGGCAGAATTCTAAAGTCCTAAAATGCCTGCTATTCGGAAGTTAAGTTGTCTGACATCCAGAATGTTACTAGGTCATCATTCTACCGTTCTGTGAGATTCTGGGTTCTAGAAACAATGGACGGCAGAGTTCTGGAATGTCAGGGTATCCAAACTCTAGAATCCTTCCGTGTCTGAACTCGTGAGTCATTCAATGTCCACATTCAGGATCACAGGGTGTCTGAATTCCAGAAGCACCAAATGTCTGCATTCTAGAATCGGAATGTGGCGGAATTCTAGAATGCACAGCACGGCAGAATTCTAAAGTCCTAAAATGCCTGATATTCGGAATTAAGGTGTCTGACATCAAGAATGCTACCAAGACAGAATTATACCATTCTGAAAGATTCTGGGATCTAGAATCAATGGAGGGCTGAGTTCCAGAATGTCAGGGTGGCAAAACTCTAGAATCCTTGTGAGTCTGAACTCGAGATTCATTCAATGTCCATATTCCAGAACTCTGGATGTCTGAATTATAGAAGCACCAAATATCTGCATGCTAGAATCGGAAAGTGGCGGAATTCTAGAATGCACAGCACGGCGGAATTCTAAAGTCATAAAATGCCTGCAATCCGGAAGTTAAGGTGTCTCTCATCAATAACGCTACCAAGTCAGAATTATAACATTCTGAAAGATTCTGGGATCTAGAATCAATGGATGGCTGAGTTCCAGAATGTCAGGGTGGCAAAACTCAAGAATACTTGCGTGTCTGAACTCGAGAGTCATTCAATGTCCACATTAAAGAACTCTGGATGTCTGAATAATAGAAGAACCAAATGTCTGTATTCTAGAATCGGAATGTGGCGGAATTATAGAACGCACAGCACGGCGGAATTCTAAAGTCCTAAAATGCCTGCTATCCGGAAGTTAAGATGTCTGACATCCAGAATGCTACCACGTCAGAATTATACCATTCTGAAACATTCTTTGATCTAGAATCAATGGATGGCTGAGTTCCAGAATGTCAGGGTTTCCAAACTCTAGAATCCTTGCGTGTCTGAACTCGAGAGTCATTCAATATCCACATTCCAGAACTCTGGATGTCTGAATTATAGAAGCACCAAATGTCTGCATTCTAGAAACGGAATGTGGCAGAATTCTAGAATGCACAGCACGGCGGAATTCTAAAGTCCTAAAATACCTGCTATCCGGAATTAAGTTGTCTGACATCAAGAATGCTACCAAGTCAGAATTATACCATTCTGAAAGATTCTGTGATCTAGAATCAATGGAGGGCTGAGTTCCAGAATGTCAGGGTGGCAAAACTCTAGAATCCTTGTGTGTCTGAACTCGAGAGTCATTCAATGTCCACATTCCAGAACTCTGGATGTCTGAATTATAGAAGCACCAAATGTCTGCATTCTAGAATCGGAATGTGGCGGAATTCTAGAATGCACAGCACGGCGGAATTCTAAAGTCCTAAAATGCCTGCTATCCGGAAGTTAAGGTGTCTGACATCAAGAATGCTACCAAGTCAGAATTATACCATTCTGAAAGATTCTGGGATCTAGAATCAATGGACGGCTGAGTTCCAGAGTGTCAGGGTGGCAAAACTCTAGAATACTTGCGTGTCTGAACTCGAGAGTCATTCAATGTCCACATTCCAGAACTCTGGATGTCTGAATTATAGAAGCACTAAATGTCTGCATTCTAGAATCGGAATGTGGCGGAATTCTAGAATGCACAGCACGGCGGAATTCTAAAGTCCTAAAATGCCTACTAGCCGAAAGTTAAGGTGTCTGATGACCAGTATGTTACTAGGTCAGCATTCTGCAGTTCTGAGAGATTCTGGGTTCTAGAATCAATATACGGCAGAGATCTGGAATATCATGGTGTCCAAACTCTAGAATTCTTGCGTGTCTGAACTCGAGAGTCATTCAATGTCCACATTCCGGATCACAGGGTGTCTGAATTCCAGAAGCACCAAATGTCTGCATTCTAGAATCGGAATGCGGTAGAATTCTAGAATGCACAGCACGGCGGAATTCTAAAGTCCTAAAATGCCTGCTATCCGGAAGTTAAGGTGTCTGACATCCAGAATGGTACCACATCAGAATTATACCATTCTGAACCATTCTGCGATCTAGAATCAATGGACGGGTGAGTTCCAGAATGTCAGGGTGGCAAAACACTAGAATCCTGGCTTGTCTGAACTCGAGAGTCATTCAATGTCCACATTCCAGAACTCTGGATGTCTGAATTATAGAAGCACCAAATGTCTGCATTCTAGAATCGGAATGTGGCGGAATTCTAGAATGCACAGCACGGCGGAATTCTAAAGTCCTAAAATGCCTGCTATCCGGAAGTTAAGGTGTCTGACATCAAGAATGCTACCAAGTCAGAATTATACCATTCTGAAAGATTTTGGGATCTAGAATCAATGGACGGCTGAGTTCCAGAGTGTCAGGGTGGCAAAACTCTAGAATAGTTGCGTGTCTGAACTCGGGAGTCATTCAATGTCCACATTCCAGAACTCTGGATGTCTGAATAATAGAAGCACTAAATGTCTGCATTCTAGAATCGGAATGTGTCGGAATTCTGGAATGCACAGCACGGCGGAATTCTAAAGTCCTAAAATGCCTACTAGCCGAAAGTTAAGGTGTCTGATGACCAGTATGTTACTAGGTCAGCATTCTGCAGTTCTGAGAGATGCTGGGTTCTAGAATCAATGGACGGCAGAGATCTGGAATATCATGGTGTCCAAACTCTAGAATCCTTGCGTGTCTGAACTCGAGAGTCATTCAATGTCCACATTCCGGATAACAGGGTGTCTGAATTCCAGAAGCACCAAATGTCTGCATTCTAGAATCGGAATGTGGTAGAATTCTAGAATGCACAGCACGGCGTAATTCAAAAGTCCTAAAATGCCGGCTATCCGGAAGTTAAGGTGTCTGACATCCAGAATGCTACCACGTCAGAATTATACCATTCTGATAGATTCTGGGTTCTTGAATCAATGGACGGCCGAGATCTGGAATGTCAGTGTGTGCAAACTCTAGAATCCTTGCGTGTCTGAACTCGAGAGTCATTCAATGTCCACATTCCGGTTCACAGGGTGTCTGAATTCCAGAAGAACCAAATGTCTGCATTCTAGAATCGGAATGTGGTAGAATTCTAGAATGCACAACACGGTGGAATTCTAAAGTCCTAAAATGCCTGCTATCCGGAAGTTAAGGTGTCTGACATCAAGAATGCTACCAAGTCAGAATTATACCATTCTGAAACATTCTGGGATCTAGAATCAATGGACGGGTGAGTTCAAGAATGTCAGGGTTGCAAAACTCTAGAATCCTGGCTTGTCTGAACTCGAGGGTCATTCAATGTCCACATTCCAGAACTCTGGATGTCTGAAATATAGAAGCACCAAATGTCTGCATTCTAGAATCGGAATGTGGCGGAATTCTAGAATGCACAGCACGGCGGAATTCTAAAGTCCTAAAATGCCTACTAGCCGAAAGTTAAGGTGTCTGATGACCAGAATGTTACTAGGTCAGCATTCTACCGTTCTGAGAGATTCTGGGTTCTAGAATCAATGGACGGCAGAGTTCTGGAAAGTCAGGGTGTCCAAACTCTAGAATCCTTGAGTGTTTGAACTCGAGAGTCATTCAATGTCCCCATTCCGGGTCACAGGATGACTGAATTCCAGAAGCACCAAATGTCTGCATTCTAGAATCGGAATGTGGCGGAATTCTAGAATGCACAGCACGGCGGAATTCTAAAGTCCTAAAATGCCTGCTATCCGGAAGTTAAGGTGTCCGACATCTAGAATGCTACCACGTCAGAATTATACCATTCTGAAACATTCTGGGATCTAGAATCAATGGACGGCTGAGTTCCAGAATATCAGGGTGGCAAAACTCTAGAAACCTTGCGTGTCTGAACTCAAGAGTCATTCAATGTCCACATTCCAGAACTCTGGATGTCTGAATTATAGAAGCACCAAATGTCTGCATTCTAGAATCGGAATGTGGCAGAATTCTAGAATGCACAGCACGGCGGAATTCTAAAGTCCTAAAATGAATGCTATCCGGAAGTTAAGGTGTCTGACATCAAGAATGCTACCAAGTCAGAATTTTACCATTCTGAAAGATTCTGGGATCTAGAATCAATGGACGGTTGTGTTCCAGAATGTCAGGGTGGCAAAACTCTAGAATCCTTGTGAGTCTGAACTCGAGATTCATTCAATGTCCATATTCCAGAACTCTGGATGTCTGAATTATAGAAGCACCAAATATCTGCATGCTAGAATCGGAATGTGGCGGAATTCAAGAATGCACAGCACGGCGGAATGCTAAAGTCATAAAATGCCTGCTATCCGGAAGTTAAGGTGTCTGTCATCAATAACGCTACCAAGTCAGAATTATAACATTCTGAAAGATTCTGGGATCTAGAATCAATGGATGGCTGAGTTCCAGAATGTCAGGGTGGCAAAACTCTAGAATACTTGCGTGTCTGAACTCGAGAGTCATTCAATGTCCACATTCCAGAACTCTGGATGTCTGAATAATAGAAGCACTAAATGTCTGTATTCTAGAATCAGAATGTGGCGGAATTCTAGAACGCACAGCACGGCGGAATTCTAAACTCCTAAAATGCCTGCTATCCGGAAGTTAAGGTGTCTCACATCCAGAATGCTACCACGTCAGAATTATACCATTCTGAAACATTCTTGGATCTAGAATCAATGGACGGCTGAGTTCCAGAATGTCAGGGTTTCCAAACTCTAGAATCCTTGCGTGTCTGAACTCGAGAGTCATTCAATATCCACATTCCAGAACTCTGGATGTCTGAATTATAGAAGCACCAAATGTCTGCATTCTAGAAACGGAATGTGACAGAATTCTAGAATGCACAGCACGGCGGAATTCTAAAGACCTAAAATACCTGCTATCCGGAATTAAGGTGTCTGACATCAAGAATGCTACCAAGTCAGAATTATAACATTCTGAAAGATTCTGGGATCTAGAATCAATGGAGGGCTGAGTTCCAGAATGTCAGGGTGGCAAAACTCTAGAATCCTTGTGTGTCTGAACTCGAGAGTCATTCAATGTCCACATTCCAGAACTCTGGATGTCTGAATTATAGAAGCACCAAATGTCTGCATTCTAGAATCGGAACGTGGCGGAATTCTAGAATGCACAGCACGGCGGAATTCTAAAGTCCTAAAATGCCTGCTATCCGGAAGTTAAGGTGTCTGACATCCAGAATGCTACCACGTCAGAATTATACCATTCTGAAAGATTCTGGGATCTAGAATCAATGGACGGCTGAGTTCCAGAGTGTCAGGGTGGCAAAACTCTAGAATACTTGCGTGTCTGAACTCGAGAGTCATTCAAAGTCCACATTCCAGAACTCTGGATGTCTGAATTATAGAAGCACTAAATGTCTGCATTCTAGAATCGGAATGTGGCGGAATTCTAGAATGCACAGCACGGCGGAATTCTAAAGTCCTAAAATGCCTTCTAGCCGAAAGTTAAGGTGTCTGATGACCAGTATGTTACTAGGTCAGCATTCTGCAGTTCTGAGAGATTCTGTGTTCTAGAATCAATGGACGGCAGAGATCTGGAATATCATGGTGTCCAAACTCTAGAATCCTTGCGTGTCTGAACTCGAGAGTCATTCAATGTCCACATTCCGGATCACAGGGTGTCTGAATTCCAGAAGCACCAAATGTCTGCATTCTAGAATCGGAATGTGGTAGAATTCTAGAATGCACAGCACGGCGTAATTCGAAAGTCCTAAAATGCCGACTATCCGGAAGTTAAGGTGTCTGACATCCAGAATGGTACCACATCAGAATTATACCATTCTGAAACATTCTGCGATCTAGAATCAATGGACGGTTGAGTTCCAGAATGTCAGGGTGGCAAAACTCTAGAATCCTGGCTTGTCTGAACTCGAGAGTCATTCAATGTCCACATTCCAGAACTCTGGATGTCTGAATTATAGAAGCACCAAATGTCTGCATTCTAGAATCGGAATGTGGCGGAATTCTAGAATGCACAGCACGGCGGAATTCTAAAGTCCTAAAATGCCTGCGCTCCGGAAGTTAAGGTGTCTGACATCAAGAGTGCTACCAAGTCAGAATTATACCATTCTGAAAGATTCTGGGATCTAGAATCAATGGACGGCTGAGTTCCAGAGTGTCAGGGTGGCAAAACTCTAGAATACTTGCGTGTCTGAACTCGAGAGTCATTCAATGTCCACATTCCAGAACTCTGGATGTCTGAATAATAGAAGCACTAAATGTCTGCATTCTAGAATCGGAATGTGGCGGAATCCTAGAATGCACAGCACGGCGGAATTCTAAAGTCCTAAAATGCCTACTAGCCGAAAGTTAAGGTGTCTGATGACCAGTATGTAACTAGGTCAGCATTCTGCAGTTCTGAGAGATTCTGGGTTCTAGAATCAATGGACGGCAGAGATCTGGAATATCATGGCGTCCAAACTCTAGAATCCTTGCGTGTCTGAACTCGAGAGTCATTCAATTTCCACATTCCGGATCACAGGGTGTCTGAATTCCAGAAGCACCAAATGTCTGCATTCTAGAATCGGAATGTGGTAGAATACTAGAATGCACAGCACGGCGTAATTCGAAAGTCCTAAAATGCCCGCTATCCGGAAGTTAAGGTGTCTGACATGCAGAATGGTACCACATCAGAATTATACCATTCTGAAACATTCTGCCATCTAGAATCAATGGACGGGTGAGTTCCAGAATGTCAGGGTGGCAAAACTCTAGAATACTCCTTGTCTGAACTCGAGAGTCATTCAATGTCCACATTCCAGAACTCTGGATGTCTGAATTATGGAAGCACCAAATGTCTACATTCTAGAATCGGAATGTGGCGGAATTCTAGAATGCACAGCACGGCGGAATTCTAAAGTCCTAAAATGCCTGCTATCTGGAATTTATGGTGTCTGACATCCAGAATGCTACCACGTCAGAATTATACCATTCTGAAACATTCTGGGATCTAGAATCATTGGACGGCTGAGTTCCAGAATGCAAGGGTGGCAAAACTCTAGAATCCTTGCGTGTCTGAACTCGAGAGTCATTCAATGTAGACATTGCAGAACTCTGGATGTCTGAAATATAGAAGCACCAAATGTCTGCATTCTAGAATCAGAATGTGGCGGAATTCTAGAATGCACAGCACGGCGGAATTTTAAAGTCGTAAAATGCCTGCTATCCAGAAGTCAAGGTGTCTGACATCCAGAATGTTACTAGGTCCGCATTCTACCGTTCTGAGAGATTCCGGTTTCTAGAATCAATGGATGGCAGAGTTCTGGAATGTCAGGGTGTTCAAACTCAAGAATACTTGCGTGTCTGAACTCGAGAGTCATTCAATGTCCACATTCCGGATCACAGGGTGTCCGAATACCAGAAGCACCAAATGTCTGCATTCTAGAATCGGAATGTGGGAGAATTCTAGAATGCATAGCACGGCGGTATTCGAAAGTCCTAAAATGCCTGCTATTCGGAAGTTAAGGTGTCTGACATCTAGAATGCTACCACGTCAGAATTATACCATTCTGAAAGATTCTGGGATCTAGAATCAATGGACGGCCGAGTTCCAGAATGTCCGGGTTTCCAAACTCTAGAATCCTTGCGTGTCTGAACTCGAGAGTCATTCAATATCCACATTCCAGGACTCTGGATGTCTGAAATATAGAAGCAACAAATGTCTGCATTCTTGAATCGGAATATGGTGGAATTCTAGAATGCACAGCACGGCAGAATTCTAAAGTCCTAAAATGCCTGCTATTCGGAAGTTAAGGTGTCTGACATCCAGAATGTTACTAGGTCATCATTCTACCGTTCTGTGAGATTCTGGGTTCTAGAATCAATGGACGGCAGAGTTCTGGAATGTCAGGGTGTCCAAACTCTAGAATCCTTCCGTGTCTGAACTCGTGAGTCATTCAATGTCCACATTCCGGATCACAGGGTGTCTGAATTCCAGAAGCACCAAATGTGTGCATTCTAGAATCGGAATGTGGCAGAATTCTAGAATGCACAGCACGGCAGAATTCTAAAGTCCTAAAATGCCTGATATTCAGAAGCTAAGGAGTCTGACATCCAGAATGTTACTAGGTCAGCATTCTACTGTTCTGAGAGATTCTGGGTTCTACAATCAATGGACGGCAGAGTTCTGGAATGTCAGGGTGTCCAAACTCTAGAATCCATGAGTGTTTGAACTCGAGAGTCATTCAATTTCCATATTCCGGGTCACAGGTGACTGAATTCCAGAAGCACCAAATGTCTGCATTCTAGAATCGGAATGTGGCGGAATTCTAGAATGCACAGCACGGCGGAATTCGAAAGTCCTAAAATGCCTGCTATCCGGAAGTTAAGGTGTGTGACATCCAGAATGCTACCACGTCAGAATTATACCATTCTGATAGATTCTGGGATCTAGAATCAATGGACGGCTGAGTTCCAGAATGTCAGGATGGCAAAACTCTAGAATCCTTGCGTGTCTGAACTCGAGACTCATTCAGTGTCCACATTCCAGAACTCTGGATTTCTGAAATATAGAAGAACCAAATGTCTGCATTCTAGAATCGGAATGTGGCAGAATTCTAGAATGCATAGCACGGCGGTATTCGAAAGTCCTAAAATGCCTGCCATTCGGAAGTTAGGGTGTCTGACATCCAGAATGCTACCACGTCAGAATTATACCATTCTGAAAGATTCTGGGATCTAGAATCAATGGACGGCCGAGTTCCAGAATGTCCGGGTTTCCAAACTCTAGAATCCTTGCGTGTCTGAACTCGAGAGTCATTCAATATCCACATTCCAGGACTCTGGATGTCTGAAATATAGAAGCAACAAATGTCTGCATTCTTGAATCGGAATGTGGTGGAATTCTAGAATGCACAGCACGGCAGAATTCTAAAGTCCTAAAATGCCTGCTATTCGGAAGTTAAGGTGTCTGACATCCAGCATGTTACTAGGTCAGCATTCTACCGTTCTGTGAGATTCTGGGTTCTAGAATCAATGGACGGCAGAGTTCTGGAATGTCAGGGTGTCCAAACTCTAGAATCCTTCCGTGTCTGAACTCGTGAGTCATTCAATGTCCACATTCCAGATCACAGGGTGTCTGAATTCCAGGAGCACCAAATGTCTGCATTCTAGAATCGGAATGTGGCGGAATTCTAGAATGCACAGCACGGCAGAATTCTAAAGTCCTAAAATCCCTGATATTCGGAAGCTAAGGAGTCTGACATCCAGAATGTTACTAGGTCAGCATTCTACTGTTCTGAGAGATTCTGGGTTCTAGAATCAATGGACGGAAGAGTTCTGGAATGTCAGGGTGTCCAAACTCTAGAATCCATGAGTGTTTGAACTCGAGAGTCATTCAATTTCCATATTCCGTGTCACAGGGTGACTGAATTCCAGAAGCACCAAATGTCTGCATTCTAGAATCGGAATGTGGCGGAATTCTAGAATGCACAGCACGGCGGAATTCGAAAGTCCTAAAATGCCTGCTATCCGGAAGTTAAGGTGTCTGACATCCAGAATGCTACCACGTCAGAATTATACCATTCTGATAGATTCTGGGATCTAGAATCAATGGACGGCTGAGTTCCAGAATGTCAGGGTGGCAAAACTCTAGAATCCTTGCATGTCTGAACTCGAGAGTCATTCAATGTCCACATTCCAGAACTCTGGATGTCTGAATTATAGAAGCACCAAATGTCTGCATTCTAGAATCGGAATGTGGCGGAATTCTAGAATGCACAGCACGGCGGAATTCTAAAGTCCTAAAATGCCTACTAGCCGAAAGTTAAGGTGTCTGATGACCAGTATGTTACTAGGTCAGCATTCTACCGTTCTGAGAGATTCTGGGTTCTAGAATCAATGGACGGCAGAGACCTGGAATGTCAGTGTGTCCAAACTCTAGAATCCTTGCGTGTCTGAACTCGAGAGTCATTCAATGTCCACATTCCGGATCACAGGGTGTCTGAATTCCAGAAGAACCAAATGTCTGCATTCTAGAATCGGAATGTGGTAGAATTCTAGAATGCACAGCACGGCGGAATTCTAAAGTCCTAAAATGCCTGCTATCCGGAAGTTAAGGTGTCTGACATCCAGAATGCTACCACATCAGAATTATACCATTCTGAAAGATTCTGGGATCTAGAATCAATGGACGGGTGAGTTCCAGAATGTCAGGGTGGCAAAACTCTAGAATCCTGGCTTGTCTGAACTCGAGAGTCATTCAATGTCCTCACTCCAGAACTCTGGATGTCTGAATTATGGAAGCACCAAATGTCTGCATTCTAGAATCGGAATGTGGCGGAATTCTAGAATGCACAGCACGGCGGAATTCAAAAGTCCTAAAATGCCTGCTATCCGGAAGTTAAGGTGTCTGACATCCAGAATGCTACCACGTCAGAATTATACCATTCTGAAAGATTCTGGTGTCTAGAATCAAAGGACGGCTGAGTTCCAGAATGTCAGTGTTTGCAAACACTAGAATCCTTGCTTGTCTGAAATCGAGAGTCATTCAAAATCCACATTCCAGGACTCTGGATGTCTGAAATATAGAAGCAACAAAGGTCTGCATTCTAGAATCGGAATGTGGCGGAATTCTAGAATGCACAGCACGGCGGAATTCTAAAGTCCTAAAATGCCTGCGCTCCGGAAGTTAAGGTGTCTGACATCAAGAGTGCTACCAAGTCAGAATTATACCATTCTGAAAGATTCTGGGATCTAGAATCAATGGACGGCTGAGTTCCAGAGTGTCAGGGTGGCAAAACTCTAGAATACTTGCGTGTCTGAACTCGAGAGTCATTCAATGTCCACATTCCAGAACTCTGGATGTCTGAATAATAGAAGCACTAAATGTCTGCATTCTAGAATCGGAATGTGGCGGAATCCTAGAATGCACAGCACGGCGGAATTCTAAAGTCCTAAAATGCCTACTAGCCGAAAGTTAAGGTGTCTGATGACCAGTATGTAACTAGGTCAGCATTCTGCAGTTCTGAGAGATTCTGGGTTCTAGAATCAATGGACGGCAGAGATCTGGAATATCATGGCGTCCAAACTCTAGAATCCTTGCGTGTCTGAACTCGAGAGTCATTCAATTTCCACATTCCGGATCACAGGGTGTCTGAATTCCAGAAGCACCAAATGTCTGCATTCTAGAATCGGAATGTGGTAGAATACTAGAATGCACAGCACGGCGTAATTCGAAAGTCCTAAAATGCCCGCTATCCGGAAGTTAAGGTGTCTGACATGCAGAATGGTACCACATCAGAATTATACCATTCTGAAACATTCTGCCATCTAGAATCAATGGACGGGTGAGTTCCAGAATGTCAGGGTGGCAAAACTCTAGAATCCTGGCTTGTCTGAACTCGAGAGTCATTCAATGTTCACATTCCAGAACTCTGGATGTCTGAATTATGGAAGCACCAAATGTCTACATTCTAGAATCGGAATGTGGCGGAATTCTAGAATGCACAGCACGGCGGAATTCTAAAGTCCTAAAATGCCTGCTATCTGGAATTTATGGTGTCTGACATCCAGAATGCTACCACGTCAGAATTATACCATTCTGAAACATTCTGGGATCTAGAATCATTGGACGGCTGAGTTCCAGAATGCAAGGGTGGCAAAACTCTAGAATCCTTGCGTGTCTGAACTCGAGAGTCATTCAATGTAGACATTGCAGAACTCTGGATGTCTGAAATATAGAAGCACCAAATGTCTGCATTCTAGAATCAGAATGTGGCGGAATTCTAGAATGCAGAGCACGGCGGAATTTTAAAGTCGTAAAATGCCTGCTATCCAGAAGTCAAGGTGTCTGACATCCAGAATGTTACTAGGTCCGCATTCTACCGTTCTGAGAGATTCCGGTTTCTAGAATCAATGGATGGCAGAGTTCTGGAATGTCAGGGTGTTCAAACTCAAGAATACTTGCGTGTCTGAACTCGAGAGTCATTCAATGTCCACATTCCGGATCACAGGGTGTCCGAATACCAGAAGCACCAAATGTCTGCATTCTAGAATCGGAATGTGGGAGAATTCTAGAATGCATAGCACGGCGGTATTCGAAAGTCCTAAAATGCCTGCTATTCGGAAGTTAAGGTGTCTGACATCTAGAATGCTACCACGTCAGAATTATACCATTCTGAAAGATTCTGGGATCTAGAATCAATGGACGGCCGAGTTCCAGAATGTCCGGGTTTCCAAACTCTAGAATCCTTGCGTGTCTGAACTCGAGAGTCATTCAATATCCACATTCCAGGACTCTGGATGTCTGAAATATAGAAGCAACAAATGTCTGCATTCTTGAATCGGAATATGGTGGAATTCTAGAATGCACAGCACGGCAGAATTCTAAAGTCCTAAAATGCCTGCTATTCGGAAGTTAAGGTGTCTGACATCCAGAATGTTACTAGGTCATCATTCTACCGTTCTGTGAGATTCTGGGTTCTAGAATCAATGGACGGCAGAGTTCTGGAATGTCAGGGTGTCCAAACTCTAGAATCCTTCCGTGTCTGAACTCGTGAGTCATTCAATGTCCACATTCCGGATCACAGGGTGTCTGAATTCCAGAAGCACCAAATGTGTGCATTCTAGAATCGGAATGTGGCGGAATTCTAGAATGCACAGCACGGCAGAATTCTAAAGACCTAAAATGCCTGATATTCAGAAGCTAAGGAGTCTGACATCCAGAATGTTACTAGGTCAGCATTCTACTGTTCTGAGAGATTCTGGGTTCTAGAATCAATGGACGGCAGAGTTCTGGAATGTCAGGGTGTCCAAACTCTAGAATCCATGAGTGTTTGAACTCGAGAGTCATTCAATTTCCATATTCCGGGTCACAGGTGACTGAATTCCAGAAGCACCAAATGTCTGCATACTAGAATCGGAATGTGGCGGAATTCTAGAATGCACAGCACGGCGGAATTCGAAAGTCCTAAAATGCCTGCTATCCGGAAGTTAAGGTGTGTGACATCCAGAATGCTACCGCGTCAGAATTATACCATTCTGATAGATTCTGGGATCTAGAATCAATGGACGGCTGAGTTCCAGAATGTCAGGATGGCAAAACTCTAGAATCCTTGCGTGTCTGAACTCGAGACTCATTCAGTGTCCACATTCCAGAACTCTGGATTTCTGAAATATAGAAGAACCAAATGTCTGCATTCTAGAATCGGAATGTGGCAGAATTCTAGAATGCATAGCACGGCGGTATTCGAAAGTCCTAAAATGCCTGCCATTCGGAAGTTAGGGTGTCTGACATCCAGAATGCTACCACGTCAGAATTATACCATTCTGAAAGATTCTGGGATCTAGAATCAATGGACGGCCGAGTTCCAGAATGTCCGGGTTTCCAAACTCTAGAATCCTTGCGTGTCTGAACTCGAGAGTCATTCAATATCCACATTCCAGGACGCTGGATGTCTGAAATATAGAAGCAACAAATGTCTGCATTCTTGAATCGGAATGTGGTGGAATTCTAGAATGCACAGCACGGCAGAATTCTAAAGTCCTAAAATGCCTGCTATTCGGAAGTTAAGGTGTCTGACATCCAGAATGTTACTAGGTCAGCATTCTACCGTTCTGTGAGATTCTGGGTTCTAGAATCAATGGACGGCAGAGTTCTGGAATGTCAGGGTGTCCAAACTCTAGAATCCTTCCGTGTCTGAAATCGTGAGTCATTCAATGTCCACATTCCAGATCACAGGGTGTCTGAATTCCAGAAGCACCAAATGTCTGCATTCTAGAATCGGAATGTGGCGGAATTCTAGAATGCACAGCACGGCAGAATTCTAAAGTCCTAAAATCCCTGATATTCGGAAGCTAAGGAGTCTGACATCCAGAATGTTACTAGGTCAGCATTCTACTGTTCTGAGAGATTCTGGGTTCTAGAATCAATGGACGGAAGAGTTCTGGAATGTCAGGGTGTCCAAACTCTAGAATCCATGAGTGTTTGAACTCGAGAGTCATTCAATTTCCATATTCCGTGTCACAGGGTGACTGAATTCCAGAAGCACCAAATGTCTGCATTCTAGAATCGGAATGTGGCGGAATTCTAGAATGCACAGCACGGCGGAATTCGAAAGTCCTAAAATGCCTGCTATCCGGAAGTTAAGGTGTCTGACATCCAGAATGCTACCACGTCAGAATTATACCATTCTGATAGATTCTGGGATCTAGAATCAATGGACGGCTGAGTTCCAGAATGTCAGGGTGGCAAAACTCTAGAATCCTTGCATGTCTGAACTCGAGAGTCATTCAATGTCCACATTCCAGAACTCTGGATGTCTGAATTATAGAAGCACCAAATGTCTGCATTCTAGAATCGGAATGTGGCGGAATTCTAGAATGCACAGCACGGCGGAATTCTAAAGTCCTAAAATGCCTACTAGCCGAAAGTTAAGGTGTCTGATGACCAGTATGTTACTAGGTCAGCATTCTACCGTTCTGAGAGATTCTGGGTTCTAGAATCAATGGACGGCAGAGACCTGGAATGTCAGTGTGTCCAAACTCTAGAATCCTTGCGTGTCTGAACTCGAGAGTCATTCAATGTCCACATTCCGGATCACAGGGTGTCTGAATTCCAGAAGAACCAAATGTCTGCATTCTAGAATCGGAATGTGGTAGAATTCTAGAATGCACAGCACGGCGGAATTCTAAAGTCCTAAAATGCCTGCTATCCGGAAGTTAAGGTGTCTGACATCCAGAATGCTACCACATCAGAATTATACCATTCTGAAAGATTCTGGGATCTAGAATCAATGGACGGGTGAGTTCCAGAATGTCAGGGTGGCAAAACTCTAGAATCCTGGCTTGTCTGAACTCGAGAGTCATTCAATGTCCTCACTCCAGAACTCTGGATGTCTGAATTATGGAAGCACCAAATGTCTGCATTCTATAATCGGAATGTGGCGGAATTCTAGAATGCACAGCACGGCGGAATTCAAAAGTCCTAAAATGCCTGCTATCCGGAAGTTAAGGTGTCTGACATCCAGAATGCTACCACGTCAGAATTATACCATTCTGAAAGATTCTGGTGTCTAGAATCAAAGGACGGCTGAGTTCCAGAATGTCAGGGTTTGCAAACACTAGAATCCTTGCTTGTCTGAACTCGAGAGTCATTCAATATCCACATTCCAGGACTCTGGATGTCTGAAATATAGAAGCAACAAAGGTCTGCATTCTAGAATCGGAATGTGGTGGAATTCTAGAATGCACAGCACGGCAGAATTCTAAAGTCCTAAAATGCCTGCTATCCGGAAGTTAAGGTATCTGACATCCAGAATGTTACTAGGTCAGCATTCTACCGTTCTGAGAGATTCTGGGTTCTAGAATCAATGAATGGCAGAGTTCTGGAATGTCAGGGTGTCCAACCTCTAGAGTCCTTCCGTGTCTGAACTCGTGAGTCATTCAATGTCCACATTCCAGAACTCTGGATGTCTGAATAATAGAAGCACTAAATGTCTGCATTCTAGAATCGGAATGTGGCGGAATTCTAGAATGCACAGCACGGCGGAATTCTAAAGTCCTAAAATGTCTACTAGCCGAAAGTTAAGGTGTCTGATGACCAGTATGTTACTAGGTCAGCATTCTGCAGTTCTGAGAGATTCTGGGTTCTAGAATCATTGGACGGCAGAGATCTGGAATATCATGGTGTCCAAACTCTAGAATCCTTGCGTGTCTGAACTCGAGAGTCATTCAATGTCCACATTCCGGATCACAGGGTGTCTGAATTCCAGAAGCACCAAATGTCTGCATTCTAGAATCGGAATGTGGTAGAATTCTAGAATGCACAGCACGGCGTAATTCGAAAGTACTAAAATGCCGGCTATCCGGAAGTTAAGGTGTTTGACATCCAGAATGGTACCACATCAGAATTATACCATTCTGAAACATTCTGAGATGTAGAATCAATGGACGGGTGAGTTCCAGAATGTCAGGGTGGCAAAACTCTAGAATCCTGGCTTGTCTGAACTCGAGAGTCATTCAATGTCCACATTCCAGAACTCTGGATGTCTGAATTATGGAAGCACCAAATGTCTGCATTGTAGAATCGGAATGTGGCGGAATTCTAGAATGCACAGCACGGCGGAATTCTAAAGTCCTAAAATGCCTGCTATCTGGAATTTATGGTGTCTGACATCCAGAATGCTACCACATCAGAATTATACCATTCTGAAACATTCTGGGATCTAGAATCATTGGACGGCTGAGTTCCAGAATGCAAGGGTGGCAAAACTCTAGAATCCTTGCGTGTCTGAACTCGAGATTCATTCAATGTAGACATTCCAGAACTCTGGATGTCTGAAATATAGAAGCACCAAATGTCTGCATTCTAGAATCAGAATGTGGCGGAATTCTAGAATGCACAGCACGGCGGAATTTTAAAGTCGTAAAATGCCTGCTATCCAGAAGTCAAGGTGTCTGACATCCAGAATGTTACTAGGTCCGCATTCTACCGTTCTGAGAGATTCCGGTTTCTAGAATCAATGGATGGCAGAGTTCTGGAATGTCAGGGTGTTCAAACTCAAGAATACTTGCGTGTCTGAACTCGAGAGTCATTCAATGTCCACATTCCGGATCACAGGGTGTCCGAATACCAGAAGCACCAAATGTCTGCATTCTAGAATCGGAATGTGGCAGAATTCTAGAAAGCATAGCACGGCGGTATTCGAAAGTCCTAAAATGCCTGCTATTCGGAAGTTAAGGTGTCTGACATCCAGAATGCTACCACGTCAGAATTATACCATAATGAAAGATTCTGGGATCTAGAATCAATGGACGGCCGAGTTCCAGAATGTCCGGGTTTCCAAACTCTAGAATCCTTGCGTGTCTGAACTCGAGAGTCATTCAATATCCACATTCCAGGACTCTGGATGTCTGAAATATAGAAGCAACAAATGTCTGCATTCTTGAATCGGAATGTGGTGGAATTCTAGAATGCACAGCACAGCAGAATTCTAAAGTCCTAAAATGCCTGCTAATCGGAAGTTAAGGTGTCTGACATCCAGAATGTTACTAGGTCAGCATTCTACCGTTCTGTGAGATTCTGGGTTCTAGAATCAATTGACGGCTGAGTCCCAGAATGTAGGGTAGCAAAACTCTAGAATCCTTGCGTGTCTGAACTCGAGAGTCATTCAATGTCCACATTCCGGATCACAGGGTGTGTGAATTACAGAAGCACCTAATGTCTGCATTCTAGAATCGGAATGTGGTAGAATTCTAGAAGGCACAGCACGGCGGAATTCTAAAGTCCCCAAATGACTGCTATCCGGAAGTTAAGGTGTCTGACATCCAGAATTGTACCACATCAGAATTATACCATTCTGAAACATTCTGGGATCTAGAATCAATGGACGGGTGAGTTCCAGAATGTCAGGGTGGCAAAACTCTAGAATAGTGGCTTGTCTGAACTCGAGAGTCATTCAATGTCCACATTCCAGAACTCTGGATTTCTGAATTATGGAAGCACCAAATGTCTGCATTCTAGAATCGGAATGTGGCGGAATTCTAGAATGCACAGCACGGCAGAATTCTAAAGTCATAAAATGCCTGCTATCCGGAAGTTAAGTTGTCTGACATCCAGAATGTTACTAGGTCAGCATTCCACCGTTCTGAGAGATTCTGGGTTCTAGAATCAATGGACGGCAGAGTTCTGTAATGTCAGGGTGTCCAAACTCTAGAATCCTTCCGTGTCTGAACTCGTGAGTCATTCAATGTCCACATTCCGGATCACAGGGTGTCTGAATTCAGGAAGCACCAAATGTCTTCATTCTAGAATCGGAATGTGGCGGAATTCTAGAATGCACAGCACGGCAGAATTCTAAAGTCCTAAAATGACTGATATTTGGAAGTTAAGGAGTCTGACATCCAAAATGTTACTAGGTCAGCATTCTACCATTCTGAGAGATTCTGGGTTCTAGAATCAATGGACGGCAGAGATCTGGCATGTCAGGGTGTCCAAACTCTAGAATCCATGAGTGTTTGAACTCGAGAGTCATTCAATTTCCATATTCCGGGTCACAGGGTGACTGAATTCCAGAAGCACCAAATGTCTGCATTCTAGAATCGGAATGTGGCGGAATTCTAGAATGCACAGCACGGCGGAATTCGAAAGTCCTAAAATGCCTGCTATCCGGAAGTTAAGGTGTGTGACATCCAGAATGCTACCACGTCAGAATTATACCATTCTGATAGATTCTGGGATCTAGAATCAATGGACGGCTGAGTTCCAGAATGTCAGGATGTCAAAACTCTAGAATCCATGAGTGTTTGAACTCGAGAGTCATTCAATTTCCATATTCCGGGTCACAGGGTGACTGAATTCCAGAAGCACCAAATGTCTGCATTCTAGAATCGGAATGTGGCGGAATTCTAGAATGCACAGCACGGCGGAACTTTAAAGTCCTAAAATGCCTGCTATCCAGAAGTCAAGATGTCTGACATCCAGAATGTTACTAGGTCAGCATTCTAACGTTCTGAGAGATTCTGGGTTCTAGAATAAATGGATGGCAGAGTTCTGGAATGTCAGGGTGTTCAAACTCAAGAATATTACCTGTCTGAACTCGAGAGTCATTCAATGTCCACATTCCGGATCACAGGTTGTCTGAATTCCAGAAGCACCAAATGTCTGCATTCTAGAATCGGAATGTGGCGGAATTCTAGAATGCACAGCACGGCAGAATTCTAAAGTCCTAAAATGCCTGCTACCCGGAAGTTAAGGTGTCTGACATCAAGAATGCTACCAAGTCAGAATTATACCATTCTGAAAGATTCTGGGATCCAGAATCAGTGGACGGCTGAGGTCCAGAATGTCAGGGTGTCCAAACTCTAGAATCCTTGCGTGTCTGAACTCGAGAGTCATTCAATGTCCACATTCCAGAACTCTGGATGTCTGAAATATAGAAGCACCAAATGTCTGCATTCTAGAATCGGAATGTGGCGGAATTCTAGAATGCACAGCACGGCGGAATTCTAAAGTCCTAAAATGCCTACAAGTCGAAAGTTAAGGTGTCTGATGACCAGAATGTTACTAGGCCAGCATTCTACCGTTCTGAGAGATTCTGGGTTCTAGAATAAATGAATGGCAGAGTTCTGGAATGTCAGGGTGTTCAAACTCAAGAATACTTGCGTGTCTGAACTCGAGAGTCATTCAATGTCCACATTCCGGATCACAGGGTGTCTGAATTCCAGAAGAACCAAATGTCTGCATTCTAGAATCGGAATGTGGCGGAATTCTAGAATGCACAGCACGGCGGAATTCGAAAGTACTAAAATGACTGCTATCGGGAAGTTAAGGTGTCTGACATCCAGAATGCTACCACGTCAGATATATACCATTCTGAAAGATTCTGGGATCTAGAATCAATGGACGGCAGAGTTCTGGAATGTCAGGGTGTCCAATCTCTAGAATCCTTCCGTGTCTGAACTCGTGAGTCATTCAATGTCCACATTCCGGATCACAGGGTGTCTGAATTCCAGAAGCACCAAATGTCTGCATTCTAGAATCGGAATGTGGCGGAATTCTAGAATGCACAGCACGGCAGAATTCTAAAGACCTAAAATGCCTGATATTCGGAAGTTAAGGAGTCTGACATCCAGAATGTTACTAGGTCAGCATTCTACCGTTCTGAGAGATTCTGTGTTCTAGATTCAACGGACGGCAGAGTTCTGGAATGTCAGGATGTCCAAACTCTAGAATCCTTCCGTGTCTGAACTCGTGAGTCATTCAATGTCCACATTCCGGATCACAGGGTGTCTGAATTCCAGAAGCACCAAATGTCTGCATTCTAGAATCGGAATGTGGCGGAATTCTAGAATGCACAGCACGGCGGAATTCGAAAGTCCTAAAATGACTGCTATCGGGAAGTTAAGGTGTCTGACATCCAGAATGCTACCACGTCAGAATTATACCATTCTGAAAGATTCTGGGATCTAGAATTAATGGACGGCTGAATTCCAGAAAGTCAGGGTGGCTAAACTCTAGAATCCTTGCGTGTCTGAACTCGAGAGTCATTCAATGTCCACATTCCAGAACTCTGGATGTCTGAATTATAGAAGCACCAAATGTCTGCATTCCAGAATCGGAATGTGGCGGAATTCTAGAATGCACAGCACGTCGGAATTCTAAAATCCTAAAATGCCTGCTATCCGGAAGTTAAGGTGTCTGACATCAAGAATGCTACCAAGTCAGAATTAGACCATTCTGAAAGATTCTGGGATCTAGAATCAATGGACGGCTGAGTTCCAGAATGTCAGGGTGGCAAAACTCTAGAATCCTTGCGTGTCTGAACTCGAGAGTCATTAAATGTCCACATTCCAGAACTCTGGATGTCTGAATTATAGAAGCACCAAATGTCTGCATTCTAGAATCGGAATATGGCGGAATTCTGGAATGCACAGCACGGCGGAATTCGGAAGTCCTAAAATGCCTGCTATCCGGGAGGTAAGGTGTCTGACATCCAGAATGTTACTAGGTCAGCATTCTACCGTTCTGAGAGATTCTGGGTTCTAGAATCAATGGACGGCAGAGATCTGGCATGTCAGGGTGTCCAAACTCTAGAATCCTTGCGTGTCTGAACTCGAGAGTCATTCAATGTCCATATTCCGGATCACAGGGTGTCTGAATTCCAGAAGCACCAAATATCTGCATTCTAGAATCGGAATGTGGTAGAATTCTAGAATGCACAGCACGGCGGAATTCTAAAGTCCTAAAATGCCTGCTATCCGGAAGTTAAGGTGTCTGACATCCAGAATGGTACTACATCAGAATTATAGCATTCTGAAACATTCTGGGATCTAGAATCAATGGACGGCTGAGTTCCAGAATGCAAGGGTGGCAAAACTCTAGAATCCTTGCGTGTCTGAACTCGAGAGTCATTCAATGTCCACATTCCAGAACTCTGGATGTCTGAATTATAGAAGCACCAAATGTCTGCATTCTAGAATCGAAAAGTGGCGGAATTCTAGAATGCACAGCACGGCGGAATTCGAAAGTCCTAAAATGCCTACTAGCCGAAGGTTAAGGTGTCTGATGACCAGAATGTTACTAGGTCAGCATTCTACCGTTCTGAGAGATTCTGGGTTCTAGAATCAATGTACGGCATAGTTCTGGAATGTCAGGGTGTAGAAACTCTAGAATCCTTGAGTGTTTGAACTCGAGAGTCATTCAATTTCCATATTCCGGGTCACAGGGTGACTGAATTCCAGAAGCACCAAATGTCTGCATTCTAGAATCGGAATGTGGTGGAATTCTAGCATGCAGAGCACGGCGGAATTCTAAAGTCCTAAAATGCCTGCTATCCGGAAGTTAAGGTGTCTGACATCCAGAATGTTACTAAGTCAGCATTCTACCCTTCTGAGAGATTCTGGGTTCTAGAATCAATGGATGGCAGAGTTCTGGAATGTCAGGGTATTCAAACTCAAGAATACTTGCATGTCTGAACTCGAGAGTCATTCAATGTCCACATTCCGCATCACAGGGTGTCTGAATTCCAGAAGCACCAAATGTCTGCATTCTAAAATCGGAATGTGGCGGAATTCTAGAATGCACAGCACGGCGGAATTCGAAAGTCCTAAAATGCCTGCTATCCGGAAGTTAAGGTGTCTGACATCCACAATGCTACCACGTCAGAATTATACCATTCTGAAAGATTCTGGGATCTAGAATCAATGGACGGCTGAGTTCCAGAATGTCAGGGTTTCCAAACTCTAGAATCCTTGCGTGTCTGAACTCGAGAATCATTCAATATCCACATTCCAGGACTCTGGATGTCTGAAATATAGAAGCACAAAATGTCTGCATTCTAGAATCGGAATGTGGCGGAATTCTAGAATGCACAGCACGGCAGAATTCTAAAGTCCTAAAATGCCTGCTATTCGGAAGTTAAGGTGTCTGACATCCAGAATATTACTAGGTCAGCATTCTACCGTTCTGAGAGATTCTGGGTTCTAGAATCAATGGACGGCAGAGTTCTGGAATGTCAGGTTGTCCAAACTCTAGAATACTTCCGTGTCTGAACTCGTGAGTCATTCAATGTCCGCATTACGGATCACAGGGTGTCTGAATTCAAGAAGCACCAAATGTCTGCATTCTAGAATCGGAATGTGGCGGAATTCTAAAATGCACAGCACGGCGCAATTCTAAAGTCCTAAAATGCCTGCTATCGGGAAGTTAAGGTGTCTGACATCCAGAATGCTACCACGTAAGAATTATTCCATTCTGAAAGATTCTGGGATCTAGAATCAATGGACGTATGAGTTCCATTATGTCAGGGTGGCAAAACTGTAGAATCCTTGCGTGACTGAACTCGAGAGTCATTCAATGTCCACATTCCAGAACTCTGGATGTCTGAATTATAGAAGCACCAAATGTCTGCATTCTAGAATCGGAATATGGCGGAATTCTAGAATGCACAGCACGGCGGAATTCTAAAATCCTAAAATGCCTGCTATCCGGAAGTTAAGGTGTCTGACATCAAGAATGCTACCAAGTCAGAATTATACCATTCTCAACGATTCTGGGATCTAGAATCAATGGACGGCTGAGTTCCAGAAAGTCAGGGTGGCAAAACTCTAGAATCCTTGCGTGTCTGAACTCGGGATTCATTCAAAGTCCACATTCCAGAACTCTGGATGTCTGAATTATAGAAGAACCAAATGTCTGCATTCTAGAATCGGAATGTGGCGGAATTCTAGAATGCACAGCACGGCGGAATTCTAAAGTCCTAAAATGCCTGCTATCCGGAAGGTAAGGTGTCTGACATCCAGAATGCTACCAAGTCAGAATTATACCATTCTGAAAGATTCTGGGATCTAGAATCAATGGACGGCTGAGTTCCAGAATGCAAGGGTGGCAAAACTCTAGAATCCTGGCGTGTCTGAACTCGAGAGTCATTCAATGTCCACATTCCAGAACTCTGGATGTCTGAATTATAGAAGCACCAAATGTCTGCATTCTAGAATCAGAATGTGGCGGAATTCTAGAATGCACAGCACGGTGGAATTCTAAAGTCCTAAAATGCCTACTAGCCGAAAGTTAAGGTGTCTGATGACCAGAATGTTACTAGGTCAGCATTCTAACGTTCTGAGAGATTCTGGTTTCTGGAATCAATGGACGGCAGAGTTCTGGAATGTCAGGGTGTCCAAACTCTAGAATCCTTGAGTGTTTGAACTCGAGAGTCATTCAATTTCCATATTCCGGGTCACAGGGTGACTGAATTCCAGAAGAACCAAATGTCTGCATTCTAGAATCGGAATGTGGCGTAATTCTAGAATGCACAGCACGGTGGAATTCTAAAGTCCTAAAATGCCTACTAGCCGAAAGTTAAGGTGTCTGATGACCAGAATGTTACTAGGTCAGCATTCTACCGTTCTGAGAGATTCTGGGTTCTGGAATCAATGGACGGCAGAGTTCTGGAATGTCAGGGTGTCCAAACTCTAGAATCCTTGAGTGTTTGAACTCGAGAGTCATTCAATTTCCATATTCCGGGTCACAAGGTGACTGAATTCCAGAAGAACCAAATGTCTGCATTCTAGAATCGGAATGTGGCGGAATTCTAGAATGCACAGCACGGCGGAATTCGAAAATCCTAAAATGCATGCTATCCGGAAGTTAAGGTGTCTGACATCCAGAATGCTACCACGTCAGAATTATACCATTCTGAAAGATTCTGGGATCTAGAATCAATGGATGGCTGAGTTCCAGAATGTCAGGGTGGCAAAACTCTAGAATCCTTGCGTTTCTGAACTCGAGAGTCATTCAATATCCACATTCCAGAACTCTGGATGTCTGAATTATAGAAGCACCAAATGTCTGCATTCTAGAATCGGAATGTGGCAGAATTCTAGAATGCACAGCACGGCGGAATTCTAAAGTCCTAAAATGCCTGCTATCCGGAAGTTAAGGTGTCTGACATCCAGAATGTTACTAGGTCAGCATTCTACCATTCTGAGAGATTCTGGGTTCTAGAATCAATGGACGGCAGAGATCTGGCATGTCAGGGTGTCCAAACTCTAGATTCCTTGCGTGTCTGAACTCGAGAGTCATTCAATGTCCACATTCCGGATCACAGGGTGTCTGAATTCCAGAAGCACCAAATGACTGCATTCTAGAATCGGAATGTGGTAGAATTCTAGAATGCACAGCACGGCGGAATTCTAAAGTCCTAAAATGCCTGCTATCCGGAAGTTAAGGTGTCTGACACCCAGAATGCTACCACATCAGAATTATACCATTCTGAAACATTCTGGGATCTAGAATCAATGGACGGGTGAGTTCCAGAATGTCAGGGTGTCCAAACTCTAAAATCCTGGCGTGTCTGAACTCGAGAGTCATTCAATGTCCACATTCCAGAACTCTGGATGTCTGATTTATAGAAGCACCAAATGTCTCCATTCTAGAAACGGAATGTGGCGGAATTCTAGAATGCACAGCACGGAGGATTTTGAAAGTCCTAAAATGCCTGCTATCAGGAAGTTAAGGTTTCTGACATCCAGAATTGTACCACATCAGAATTATACCACTCTGAAACATTCTGTGATCTAGAATCAATGGACGGGTGTGTTCCAGAATGTCAGGGTGGCAAAACTCTAGAATCCTGGCTTGTCGGAACTCGAGAGTCATTCAATGTCCACATTCCAGAACTCTGGATGTCTGAATTATGGAAGCACCAAATGTCTGCATTCTAGAATCAGAATGTGGTGGAACTCTAGAATGCACAGCACGGCGGAATTCTAAAGTCCTAAAATGCCTGCTATCCGGAAGTTAAGGTGTCTGACATCAAGAATGCTACCAAGTCAGAATTATAACATTCTGAAAGATTCTGGGATCTAGAATCAATGGACGGCAGAGTTCTGGAATGTCAGGGTGTCCAAACTCTAGAATCCTTGAGTGTTTGAACTCGAGAGTCATTCAGTTTCCATATTCCGGGTCACAGGGTGACTGAATTCCAGAAGACCAAATGTCTGCATTCTAGAATCGGAATGTGGCGGAATTCTAGAATGCACAGCACGGCGGAATTCGAAAGTCCTAAAATGCATGCTATCCGGAAGTTTAGGTGTCTGACATCCAGAATGCTACCACGTCAGAATTATACCATTGTGAAAGATTCTGGGATCTAGAATCAATGGACGGCTGAGTTCCAGAATGTCAGGCTGGCAAAACTCTAGAATCCTTGCGTTTCTGAACTCGAGAGTCATTCAATGTCCACATTCCAGAACTCTGGATGTCTGAATTATAGAAGCACCAAATGTCTGCATTCTAGAATCGGAATGTGGCGGAATTCTAGAATGCACAGCACGGCGCAATTCTAAAATCCTAAAATGCCTGCTATCCGGAAGTTAAGGTGTCTGACATCAAGAATGCTACCAAGTCAGAATTATACCTTTCTGAAAGATTCTGTGATCTAGAATCAATGGACGGCTGAGTTCCAGAATGTCAGGGTGGCAAAACTCTAGAATCCTTGGGTGTCTGAACTCGAGAGTCATTCAATGTCCACATTACAGAACTCTGGATGTCTGAATTATAGAAGCACCAAATGTCTGCATTGTAGAATCGGAATGTGGCGGAATTCTAGAATGCACAGCACGGCGGAATTCTAAAGTCCTAAAATGGCTACTAGCCGAAAGTTAACGTGTCTGATGACCAGTATGTTACTAGGTCAGCATTCTACCGTTCTGAGAGATTCTGGGTTCTAGAATCAATGGACGGCTGATTCCCAGAATGTAGGGTAGCAAAACTCTAGAATCCTTGTGTGTCTGAACTCGAGAGTCATTCAATGTCCACATTCCGGATCACAGGGTGTGTGAATTACAGAAGCACCTAATGTCTGCATTCTAGAATCGGAATGTGGTAGAATTCTAGAAGGCACAGCACGGCGGAATTCTAAAGTCCCCAAATGCCTGCTATCCGGAAGTTAAGGTGTCTGACATCCAGAATTGTACCACATCAGAATTATACCATTCTGAAACATTCTGGGATCTAGAATCAATGGACGGGTGAGTTCCAGAATGTCAGGGTGGCAAAACTCTAGAATAGTGGCTTGTCTGAACTCGAGAGTCATTCAATGTCCACATTCCAGAACTCTGGATTTCTGAATTATGGAAGCACCAAATGTCTGCATTCTAGAATCGGAATGTGGCGGAATTCTAGAATGCACAGCACGGCAGAATTCTAAAGTCATAAAATGCCTGCTATCCGGAAGTTAAGGTGTCTGATATCCAGAATGTTACTAGGTCAGCATTCCACCGTTCTGAGAGATTCTGGGTTCTAGAATCAATGGACGGCAGAGTTCTGTAATGTCAGGGTGTCCAAACTCTAGAATCCTTCCGTGTCTGAACTCGTGAGTCATTCAATGTCCACATTCCGGATCACAGGGTGTCTGAATTCAGGAAGCACCAAATGTCTTCATTCTAGAATCGGAATGTGGCGGAATTCTAGAATGCACAGCACGGCAGAATTCAAAAGTCCTAAAATGACTGATATTTGAAAGTTAAGGAGTCTGACATCCAAAATGTTACTAGGTCAGCATTCTACCATTCTGAGAGATTCTGGGTTCTAGAATCAATGGACGGCAGAGATCTGGCATGTCAGGGTGTCCAAACTCTAGAATCCTTCCGTGTCTGAACTCGTGAGTCATTCAATGTCCACATTCCGGATCACAGGGTGTCTGAATTCCAGAAGCACCAAATGTCTGCATTCTAGAATCGGAATGTGGCGGAATTCTAGAACGCACAGCACGGCGGAATTCGAAAGTCCTAAAATGCCTGCTATCGGGAAGTTAATGTGTCTGACATCCAGAATGCTACCTCGTGAGAATTATACCATTCTGAAAGATTCTGGGATCTAGAATCAATGGAAGGCTGAGTTCCAGAATATCAGGGTGGCAAAACTCTAGAATCCTTGCGTGTCTGAACTCGAGAGTCATTCAATGTCCACATTCCAGAACTCTGGATGTCTGAATTATAGAAGCACCAAATGTCTGCATTCTAGAATCGGAATGTGGCGGAATTCTAGAATGCACAGCACGGCGGAATTCTAAAGTCCTAAAATGCCTGCTATCGGGAATTTAAGCTGTCTGACATCCAGAATGCTACCACGTCAGAATTATACCATTCTGAAAGATTCCGGGATCTAGAATCAATGGACGGCTGAGTTCCAGAATGTCAGGGTGGCAAAACTCTAGAATCCTTGCGTGTCTGAACTCGAGAGTCATTCAATGTCCACATTCCAGAACTCTGGATGTCTGAATTATAGAAGCACCAAATGTCTGCATTCTAGAATCGGAATGTGGTGGAATTCTAGAATGCACAGCACGGCGGAATTCTAAAATTCTAAAGTGCCTGCTATCCGGAAGTTAAGGTGTCTGACATCAAGAATGCTACCAAGTCAGAATTACACCATTCTGAAAGATTCTGGGATCTAGAATCAATGGACGGCTGAGTTCCAGAATGTCAGGGTGGCAAAACTCTAGAATCCTTGTGTGTCTGAACTCGAGAGTCATTCAATGTCCACATTCCAGAACTCTGGATGTCTCAATTATAGAAGCACCAAATGTCTGCATTCTAGAATCAGAATGTGGCGGAATTCTAGAATGCACAGCACGGCGGAATTCTAAAGTCCTAAAATGCCTACTAGCCGAAAGTTAAGGTGTCTGATGACCAGAATGTTACTAGGTCAGCATTCTACCATTCTGAGAGATTCTGGGTTCTAGAATCAATGGACGGCAGAGTTCTGGAATGTCAGGGTGTCCAAACTCTAGAATCCTTGAGTGTTTGAACTCGAGAGTCATTCAATTTCCATATTCCGGGTCACAGGGTGACTGAATTCCAGAAGAACCAAATGTCTGCATTCTAGAATCGGAATGTGGCGGAATTCTAGAATGCACAGCACGGCGGAATTCGAAAGTCCTAAAATGCATGCTATCCGGAAGTTAAGGTGTCTGACATCCAGATTGCTACCACGTCAGAATTATACCATTCTGAAAGATTCTGGGATCTAGAATCAATGGACGGCTGAGTTCCAGAATGTCAGGGTGGCAAAACTCTAGAATCCTTGCGTTTCTGAACTCGAGAGTCATTCAATGTCCACATTCCAGAAATCTGGATGTCTGAATTATTGAAGCACCAAATGTCTGCATTCTAGAATTGGAATGTGGCAGAATTCTAGAATGCACAGCACTGCGGAATTCTAAAGTCCTAAAATGCCTGCTATCCGGAGGTTAAAGTGTCTGACATCCAGAATGTTACTAGGTCAGCATTCTACCGTTCTGAGAGATTCTGGGTTCTAGAATCAATGGACGGCAGAGATCTGGAATGTCAGGGTGTCCAAACTCTAGAATCCTTGCGTGTCTGATCTCGAGAGTCAATCAATGTCCACATTCCGGATCACAGGGTGTCTGAATTCCAGAAGCACCAAATGTCTGCATTCTAGAATCGGAATGCGGTAGAATTCTAGAATGCACAGCACGGCGGAATTCTAAAGTCCTAAAATGCCTGCTATCCGGAAGTTAAGATGTCTGACACCCAGAATGCTACCACATCAGAATTATACCATTCTGAAACATTCTGGGATCTAGAATCAATGGACGGGTGAGTTCCAGAATGTCAGGGTGTCCAAACTCTAAAATCCTGGCGTGTCTGAACTCGAGAGTCATTCAATGTCCACATTCCAGAACTCTGGATGTCTGAAGTATAGAAGCACCAAATGTCTGCATTCTAGAATCGGAATGTGGCGGAAATCTAGAATGCACAGCACTGCGGAATTCTAAAGTCCTAAAATGCCTGCTATCCGGAAGTTAAAGTGTCTGACATCCAGAATGTTACTAGGTCAGCATTCTACCGTTCTGAGAGATTCTGGGTTCTAGAATCAATGGACGGCAGAGATCTGGAATGTCAGGGTGTCCAAACTCTAGAATCCTTGCGTGTCTGAACTCGAGAGTCATTCAATGTCCACATTCCGGATCACAGGGTGTCTGAATTCCAGAAGCACCAAATGTCTGCATTCTAGAATCGGAATGTGGTAGAATTCTAGAATGCACAGCACGGCGGAATTCTAAAGTCCTAAAATGCCTGCTAGTGGAAAGTTAAGGTGTCTGATGACCAGTATGTTACTAGGTCAGCATTCTACCGTTCTGAGAGATTCTGGGTTCTAGAATTAATGGATGGCAGAGATCTGGAATATCAGGGTGTCAAAACTCTAGAATCCTTGCGAGTCTGAACTCGAGAGTCATTCAATGTCCACATTCCGGATCACAGGGTATCTGAATTCCAGAAGCACCAAATGTCTGCATTCTAGAATCGGAATGTGGCGGAATTCTAGAATGCACAGCACGGCAGAATTCGATAGCCCTAAAATGCCTGCTATCGGGAAGTTAAGCTGTCTGACATCCAGAATTCTACCACGTCAGAATTATACCATTCTGAAAGATTCTGGGATCTAGAATCAATGGACGGCTGAGTTCCAGAATGTCAGGGTGGCAAAACTCTAGAATCCTTGCGTGTCTGAACTCGAGAGTCATTCAATGTCCACATTCCAGAACTCTGGATGTCTGAATTATAGAAGCACCAAATATCTGCATTCTAGAATCGGAATGTGGTGGAATTCTAGAATGCACAGCACGGCGGAATTCTAAAATTCTAAAATGCCTGCTATCCGGAAGTTAAGGTGTCTGACATCAAGAATGCTACCAAGTCAGAATTATACCATTCTGAAAGATTCTGGGATCTAGAATCAATGGACGGCTGAGTTCCAGAATGTCAGGGTTTCAAAACTCTAGAATCCTTGCGTGTCTGAACTCGAGAGTCATTCAATGTCCACATTCCAGAACTCTGGATGTCTGAATTATAGAAGCACCAAATGTCTGCATTCTAGAATCAGAATGTGGCGGAATTCTAGAATGCACAGCACGGCAGAATTCTAAAGTCCTATAATGCCTGCTATCCGGAAGTTAAGGTGTCTGACATCCAGAATGTTACTAGGTCAGCATTCCACCGTTCTGAGAGATTCTGGGTTTTAGAATCAATGGACGGTAGAGTTCTGTAATGTCAGGGTGTCCAAACTCTAGAATCCTTCTGTGTCTGAACTCGTGAGTCATTCAATGTCCACATTCCGGATCACAGGGTGTCTGAATTCCAGAAGCACCAAATGTCTGCATTCTAGAATCGGAATGTCGCAGAATTCTAGAATGCACAGCACGGCGGAATTCGAAAGTCCTAAAATGCCTGCTATCGGGAAGTTAATGTGTCTGACATCCAGAATGCTACCACGTCACAATTATACCATTCTGAAAGATTCTGGGATCTAGAATCAATGGACGGCTGAGTTCCAGAATATCAGGGTGGCAAAACTCTAGAATCCTTGCGTGTCTGAACTCGAGAGTCATTCAATGTCCACATTCCAGAACTCTGGATGTCTGAATTATAGAAGCACCAAATGTCTGCATTCTAGAATCGGAATGTGGCGGAATTCTAGAATGCACAGCACGGCGGAATTCTAAAGTCCTAAAATGCCTACTAGCCGAAAGTTAAGGTGTCTGATGACCAGTATGTTACTAGGTCAGCATTCTACCGTTCTGAGAGATTCTGGGTTCTAGAATTAATGGACGGCAGAGATCTGGAATATTAGGGTGTCCAAACTCTAGAATCCTTGCGTGTCTGAACTCGAGAGTCATTCAATGTCCACATTCCGGATCACAGGGTGTCTGAATTCCAGAAGCACCAAAGGTCTGCATTCTAGAATCGGAATGTGGCGGAATTCTAGAATGCACAGCACGGCAGGATTCGAAAGTCCTAAAATGCCTGCTATCGGGAAGTTAAGCTGTCTGACATCCAGAATGCTACCACGTCAGAATTATACCATTCCGAAAGATTCTGGGATCTAGAATCAATGGACGGCGGAGTTCCAGAATGTCAGGGTGGCAAAACTCTAGAATCCTTGCGTGTCTGAACTCGAGAGTCATTCCATGTCCACATTCCAGAACTCTGGATGTCTGAATTATAGAAGCACCAAATGTCTGCATTCTAGAATCGGAATGTGGTGGAATTCTAGAATGCACAGCACGGCGGATTTTGAAAGTCCTAAAATGCCTGCTATCAGGAAGTTAAGGTGTCTGACATCCAGAATGCTACCACGTCAGAATTATACCATTCTGAAAGATTCAGGGATCTAGAATCAATGGACGGCTGAGTTCCAGAATGTCAGAGTTTCAAAACTCTAGAATACTTGCGTGTCTGAACTCGAGAGTCATTCAATGTCCACATTCCAGAACTCTGGATGTCTGAATTATAGAAGCACCAAATGTCTACATTCTAGAAACGGAATGTGGCGGAATTCTAGAATGCACAGCATGGCGGAATTCGAAAGTCCTAAAATGCATGCTATCCGGAAGTTAAGGTGTCTGACATCCAGAATGCTACCACGTCAGAATTATACCATTCTGAAAGATTATGGGATCTAGAATCAATGGATGGCTGAGTTCCAGAATTTCAGGGTGGCAAAACTCTAGAATCCTTTCGTGTCTGAACTTGAGAGTCATTCAATGTCCACATTCCAGAACTCTGGATGACTGAATTATAGAAGCACCAAATGTCTGCATTCTAGAATCGGAATGTGGCGGAATTCTAGAATGCACAGCACAGCGGAATTCTAAAGTCCTAAAATGCCTACTAGCCGAAAGTTAAGGTGTCTGATGACCAGAATGTTACTAGGTCAGCATTCTACCGTTCTGAGAGATTCTGGGTTCTAGAATCAATGGACGGCAGAGTTCTGGAATGTCAGGGTGTCCAAACTCTAGAATCCTTGAGTGTTTGAACTCGAGAGTCATTCAATTTCCATATTCCGGGTCACAGGGTGACTGAATTCCAGAAAAACCAAATGTCTGCATTCTAGAATCGGAATGTGGCGGAATTCTAGAATGCAGAGCACGGCGGAATTCGAAAGTCCTAAAATGCATGCTATCCGGAAGTTAAGGTGTCTGACATCCAGAATGCTACCACGTCAGAATTATACCATTCTGAATGATTCTGGGATCTAGAATCAATGGACGGCTGAGTTCCAGAATGTCAGGGTGGCAAAACTCTAGAATCCTTGCGTTTCTGAACTCGAGAGTCATTCAATGTCCACATTCCAGAACTCTGGATGTCTGAATTATAGAAGCACCAAATGTCTGCATTCTAGAATCGGAATGTGGCGGAATTCTAGAATGCACAGCACTGCGGAATTCTAAAGTCCTAAAATGCCTGCTATCCGGAAGTTAAAGTGTCTGACATCCAGAATGTTACTAGGTCAGCATTCTACCGTTCTGAGAGATTCTGGGTTCTAGAATCAATGGACGGCAGAGATCTGGAATGTCAGGGTGTCCAAACTCTAGAATCCTTGCGTGTCTGAACTCGAGAGTCATTCAATGTCCACATTCCGGATCACAGGGTGTCTGAATTCCAGAAGCACCAAATGTCTGCATTCTAGAATCGGAATGCGGTAGAATTCTAGAATGCACAGCACGGCGGAATTCTAAAGTCCTAAAATGTCTGTTATCCGGAAGTTAAGGCGTCTGACACCCAGAATGCTACCACATCAGAATTATACCATTCTGAAACATTCTGGGATCTAGAATCAATGGACGGGTGAGTTCCAGAATGTCAGGGTGTCCAAACTCTAAAATCCTGGCGTGTCTGAACTCGAGAGTCATTCAATGTCCACATTCCAGAACTCTGGATGTCTGAAGTATAGAAGCACCAAATGTCTGCATTCTAGAATCGGAATGTGGCGGAATTCTAGAATGCACAGCATGGAGGATTTCGAAAGTCCTAAAATGCCTGCTATCAGGAAGTTAAGGTGTCTGACATCCAGAATGCTACCACGTCAGAATTATACCATTTTGAAAGATTCAGGGATCTAGAATCAATGGACGGCTGAGTTCCAGAATGTCAGGGTGGCAAAACTCTAGAATCCTTGCGTGTCTGAACTCGAGAGTCATTCAATGTCCACATTATAGAACTCTGGATGTCTGAATTATAGAAGCACCAAATGTCTGCATTCTAGAATCGGAATGTGGCGGAATTCTAGAATGCACAGCACGGCGGAATTCTAAAGTCCTAAAATGCCTGCTATCCGGAAGTTAAGGTGTCTGACATCCAGAATGTTACTAAGCCAGCATTTTACCGTTCTGAGAGATTCTGTGTTCTAGAATCAATGGACGGCAGAGATCTGGCATGTCAGGGTGTCCAAACTCTAGAATACTTGCGTGTCTGAACTCGAGAGTCATTCAATGTCCACATTCCGGATCACATGGTGTCTGAATTCCAGAAGCACCAAATGTCTGCATTCTAGAATCGGAATGTGGTAGAATTCTAGAATGCACAGCACGGCGGAATTCTAAAGTCCTAAAATGCCTGCTAGCGGAAAGTTAAGGTGTCTGACATCCAGAATGTTACTAGGTCAGCATTCTACCGTTCTGAGAGATTCTGGGTTCTAGAATCAATGGACGGCAGAGATCTGGCATGTCAGGGTGTCCAAACTCTAGAATCCTTGCGTGTCTGAACTCGAGAGTCATTCAATGTCCATATTCCGGATCACAGGGTGTCTGAATTCCAGAAGCACCAAATATCTGCATTCTAGAATCGGAATGTGGTAGAATTCTAGAATGCACAGCACGGCGGAATTCTAAAGTCCTAAAATGCCTGCTATCCGGAAGTTAAGGTGTCTGACATCCAGAATGGTACTACATCAGAATTATAGCATTCTGAAACATTCTGGGATCTAGAATCAATGGACGGCTGAGTTCCAGAATGCAAGGGTGGCAAAACTCTAGAATCCTTGCGTGTCTGAACTCGAGAGTCATTCAATGTCCACATTCCAGAACTCTGGATGTCTGAATTATAGAAGCACCAAATGTCTGCATTCTAGAATCGAAAAGTGGCGGAATTCTAGAATGCACAGCACGGCGGAATTCGAAAGTCCTAAAATGCCTACTAGCCGAAGGTTAAGGTGTCTGATGACCAGAATGTTACTAGGTCAGCATTCTACCGTTCTGAGAGATTCTGGGTTCTAGAATCAATGTACGGCATAGTTCTGGAATGTCAGGGTGTAGAAACTCTAGAATCCTTGAGTGTTTGAACTCGAGAGTCATTCAATTTCCATATTCCGGGTCACAGGGTGACTGAATTCCAGAAGCACCAAATGTCTGCATTCTAGAATCGGAATGTGGTGGAATTCTAGCATGCAGAGCACGGCGGAATTCTAAAGTCCTAAAATGCCTGCTATCCGGAAGTTAAGGTGTCTGACATCCAGAATGTTACTAAGTCAGCATTCTACCCTTCTGAGAGATTCTGGGTTCTAGAATCAATGGATGGCAGAGTTCTGGAATGTCAGGGTATTCAAACTCAAGAATACTTGCATGTCTGAACTCGAGAGTCATTCAATGTCCACATTCCGCATCACAGGGTGTCTGAATTCCAGAAGCACCAAATGTCTGCATTCTAAAATCGGAATGTGGCGGAATTCTAGAATGCACAGCACGGCGGAATTCGAAAGTCCTAAAATGCCTGCTATCCGGAAGTTAAGGTGTCTGACATCCACAATGCTACCACGTCAGAATTATACCATTCTGAAAGATTCTGGGATCTAGAATCAATGGACGGCTGAGTTCCAGAATGTCAGGGTTTCCAAACTCTAGAATCCTTGCGTGTCTGAACTCGAGAATCATTCAATATCCACATTCCAGGACTCTGGATGTCTGAAATATAGAAGCACAAAATGTCTGCATTCTAGAATCGGAATGTGGCGGAATTCTAGAATGCACAGCACGGCAGAATTCTAAAGTCCTAAAATGCCTGCTATTCGGAAGTTAAGGTGTCTGACATCCAGAATATTACTAGGTCAGCATTCTACCGTTCTGAGAGATTCTGGGTTCTAGAATCAATGGACGGCAGAGTTCTGGAATGTCAGGTTGTCCAAACTCTAGAATACTTCCGTGTCTGAACTCGTGAGTCATTCAATGTCCGCATTACGGATCACAGGGTGTCTGAATTCAAGAAGCACCAAATGTCTGCATTCTAGAATCGGAATGTGGCGGAATTCTAAAATGCACAGCACGGCGCAATTCTAAAGTCCTAAAATGCCTGCTATCGGGAAGTTAAGGTGTCTGACATCCAGAATGCTACCACGTAAGAATTATTCCATTCTGAAAGATTCTGGGATCTAGAATCAATGGACGTATGAGTTCCATTATGTCAGGGTGGCAAAACTGTAGAATCCTTGCGTGACTGAACTCGAGAGTCATTCAATGTCCACATTCCAGAACTCTGGATGTCTGAATTATAGAAGCACCAAATGTCTGCATTCTAGAATCGGAATATGGCGGAATTCTAGAATGCACAGCACGGCGGAATTCTAAAATCCTAAAATGCCTGCTATCCGGAAGTTAAGGTGTCTGACATCAAGAATGCTACCAAGTCAGAATTATACCATTCTCAACGATTCTGGGATCTAGAATCAATGGACGGCTGAGTTCCAGAAAGTCAGGGTGGCAAAACTCTAGAATCCTTGCGTGTCTGAACTCGGGATTCATTCAAAGTCCACATTCCAGAACTCTGGATGTCTGAATTATAGAAGAACCAAATGTCTGCATTCTAGAATCGGAATGTGGCGGAATTCTAGAATGCACAGCACGGCGGAATTCTAAAGTCCTAAAATGCCTGCTATCCGGAAGGTAAGGTGTCTGACATCCAGAATGCTACCAAGTCAGAATTATACCATTCTGAAAGATTCTGGGATCTAGAATCAATGGACGGCTGAGTTCCAGAATGCAAGGGTGGCAAAACTCTAGAATCCTGGCGTGTCTGAACTCGAGAGTCATTCAATGTCCACATTCCAGAACTCTGGATGTCTGAATTATAGAAGCACCAAATGTCTGCATTCTAGAATCAGAATGTGGCGGAATTCTAGAATGCACAGCACGGTGGAATTCTAAAGTCCTAAAATGCCTACTAGCCGAAAGTTAAGGTGTCTGATGACCAGAATGTTACTAGGTCAGCATTCTAACGTTCTGAGAGATTCTGGTTTCTGGAATCAATGGACGGCAGAGTTCTGGAATGTCAGGGTGTCCAAACTCTAGAATCCTTGAGTGTTTGAACTCGAGAGTCATTCAATTTCCATATTCCGGGTCACAGGGTGACTGAATTCCAGAAGAACCAAATGTCTGCATTCTAGAATCGGAATGTGGCGTAATTCTAGAATGCACAGCACGGTGGAATTCTAAAGTCCTAAAATGCCTACTAGCCGAAAGTTAAGGTGTCTGATGACCAGAATGTTACTAGGTCAGCATTCTACCGTTCTGAGAGATTCTGGGTTCTGGAATCAATGGACGGCAGAGTTCTGGAATGTCAGGGTGTCCAAACTCTAGAATCCTTGAGTGTTTGAACTCGAGAGTCATTCAATTTCCATATTCCGGGTCACAAGGTGACTGAATTCCAGAAGAACCAAATGTCTGCATTCTAGAATCGGAATGTGGCGGAATTCTAGAATGCACAGCACGGCGGAATTCGAAAATCCTAAAATGCATGCTATCCGGAAGTTAAGGTGTCTGACATCCAGAATGCTACCACGTCAGAATTATACCATTCTGAAAGATTCTGGGATCTAGAATCAATGGATGGCTGAGTTCCAGAATGTCAGGGTGGCAAAACTCTAGAATCCTTGCGTTTCTGAACTCGAGAGTCATTCAATATCCACATTCCAGAACTCTGGATGTCTGAATTATAGAAGCACCAAATGTCTGCATTCTAGAATCGGAATGTGGCAGAATTCTAGAATGCACAGCACGGCGGAATTCTAAAGTCCTAAAATGCCTGCTATCCGGAAGTTAAGGTGTCTGACATCCAGAATGTTACTAGGTCAGCATTCTACCATTCTGAGAGATTCTGGGTTCTAGAATCAATGGACGGCAGAGATCTGGCATGTCAGGGTGTCCAAACTCTAGATTCCTTGCGTGTCTGAACTCGAGAGTCATTCAATGTCCACATTCCGGATCACAGGGTGTCTGAATTCCAGAAGCACCAAATGACTGCATTCTAGAATCGGAATGTGGTAGAATTCTAGAATGCACAGCACGGCGGAATTCTAAAGTCCTAAAATGCCTGCTATCCGGAAGTTAAGGTGTCTGACACCCAGAATGCTACCACATCAGAATTATACCATTCTGAAACATTCTGGGATCTAGAATCAATGGACGGGTGAGTTCCAGAATGTCAGGGTGTCCAAACTCTAAAATCCTGGCGTGTCTGAACTCGAGAGTCATTCAATGTCCACATTCCAGAACTCTGGATGTCTGATTTATAGAAGCACCAAATGTCTCCATTCTAGAAACGGAATGTGGCGGAATTCTAGAATGCACAGCACGGAGGATTTTGAAAGTCCTAAAATGCCTGCTATCAGGAAGTTAAGGTTTCTGACATCCAGAATTGTACCACATCAGAATTATACCACTCTGAAACATTCTGTGATCTAGAATCAATGGACGGGTGTGTTCCAGAATGTCAGGGTGGCAAAACTCTAGAATCCTGGCTTGTCGGAACTCGAGAGTCATTCAATGTCCACATTCCAGAACTCTGGATGTCTGAATTATGGAAGCACCAAATGTCTGCATTCTAGAATCAGAATGTGGTGGAACTCTAGAATGCACAGCACGGCGGAATTCTAAAGTCCTAAAATGCCTGCTATCCGGAAGTTAAGGTGTCTGACATCAAGAATGCTACCAAGTCAGAATTATAACATTCTGAAAGATTCTGGGATCTAGAATCAATGGACGGCAGAGTTCTGGAATGTCAGGGTGTCCAAACTCTAGAATCCTTGAGTGTTTGAACTCGAGAGTCATTCAGTTTCCATATTCCGGGTCACAGGGTGACTGAATTCCAGAAGACCAAATGTCTGCATTCTAGAATCGGAATGTGGCGGAATTCTAGAATGCACAGCACGGCGGAATTCGAAAGTCCTAAAATGCATGCTATCCGGAAGTTTAGGTGTCTGACATCCAGAATGCTACCACGTCAGAATTATACCATTGTGAAAGATTCTGGGATCTAGAATCAATGGACGGCTGAGTTCCAGAATGTCAGGCTGGCAAAACTCTAGAATCCTTGCGTTTCTGAACTCGAGAGTCATTCAATGTCCACATTCCAGAACTCTGGATGTCTGAATTATAGAAGCACCAAATGTCTGCATTCTAGAATCGGAATGTGGCGGAATTCTAGAATGCACAGCACGGCGCAATTCTAAAATCCTAAAATGCCTGCTATCCGGAAGTTAAGGTGTCTGACATCAAGAATGCTACCAAGTCAGAATTATACCTTTCTGAAAGATTCTGTGATCTAGAATCAATGGACGGCTGAGTTCCAGAATGTCAGGGTGGCAAAACTCTAGAATCCTTGGGTGTCTGAACTCGAGAGTCATTCAATGTCCACATTACAGAACTCTGGATGTCTGAATTATAGAAGCACCAAATGTCTGCATTGTAGAATCGGAATGTGGCGGAATTCTAGAATGCACAGCACGGCGGAATTCTAAAGTCCTAAAATGGCTACTAGCCGAAAGTTAACGTGTCTGATGACCAGTATGTTACTAGGTCAGCATTCTACCGTTCTGAGAGATTCTGGGTTCTAGAATCAATGGACGGCTGATTCCCAGAATGTAGGGTAGCAAAACTCTAGAATCCTTGTGTGTCTGAACTCGAGAGTCATTCAATGTCCACATTCCGGATCACAGGGTGTGTGAATTACAGAAGCACCTAATGTCTGCATTCTAGAATCGGAATGTGGTAGAATTCTAGAAGGCACAGCACGGCGGAATTCTAAAGTCCCCAAATGCCTGCTATCCGGAAGTTAAGGTGTCTGACATCCAGAATTGTACCACATCAGAATTATACCATTCTGAAACATTCTGGGATCTAGAATCAATGGACGGGTGAGTTCCAGAATGTCAGGGTGGCAAAACTCTAGAATAGTGGCTTGTCTGAACTCGAGAGTCATTCAATGTCCACATTCCAGAACTCTGGATTTCTGAATTATGGAAGCACCAAATGTCTGCATTCTAGAATCGGAATGTGGCGGAATTCTAGAATGCACAGCACGGCAGAATTCTAAAGTCATAAAATGCCTGCTATCCGGAAGTTAAGGTGTCTGATATCCAGAATGTTACTAGGTCAGCATTCCACCGTTCTGAGAGATTCTGGGTTCTAGAATCAATGGACGGCAGAGTTCTGTAATGTCAGGGTGTCCAAACTCTAGAATCCTTCCGTGTCTGAACTCGTGAGTCATTCAATGTCCACATTCCGGATCACAGGGTGTCTGAATTCAGGAAGCACCAAATGTCTTCATTCTAGAATCGGAATGTGGCGGAATTCTAGAATGCACAGCACGGCAGAATTCAAAAGTCCTAAAATGACTGATATTTGAAAGTTAAGGAGTCTGACATCCAAAATGTTACTAGGTCAGCATTCTACCATTCTGAGAGATTCTGGGTTCTAGAATCAATGGACGGCAGAGATCTGGCATGTCAGGGTGTCCAAACTCTAGAATCCTTCCGTGTCTGAACTCGTGAGTCATTCAATGTCCACATTCCGGATCACAGGGTGTCTGAATTCCAGAAGCACCAAATGTCTGCATTCTAGAATCGGAATGTGGCGGAATTCTAGAACGCACAGCACGGCGGAATTCGAAAGTCCTAAAATGCCTGCTATCGGGAAGTTAATGTGTCTGACATCCAGAATGCTACCTCGTGAGAATTATACCATTCTGAAAGATTCTGGGATCTAGAATCAATGGAAGGCTGAGTTCCAGAATATCAGGGTGGCAAAACTCTAGAATCCTTGCGTGTCTGAACTCGAGAGTCATTCAATGTCCACATTCCAGAACTCTGGATGTCTGAATTATAGAAGCACCAAATGTCTGCATTCTAGAATCGGAATGTGGCGGAATTCTAGAATGCACAGCACGGCGGAATTCGAAAGTCCTAAAATGCCTGCTATCGGGAATTTAAGCTGTCTGACATCCAGAATGCTACCACGTCAGAATTATACCATTCTGAAAGATTCCGGGATCTAGAATCAATGGACGGCTGAGTTCCAGAATGTCAGGGTGGCAAAACTCTAGAATCCTTGCGTGTCTGAACTCGAGAGTCATTCAATGTCCACATTCCAGAACTCTGGATGTCTGAATTATAGAAGCACCAAATGTCTGCATTCTAGAATCGGAATGTGGTGGAATTCTAGAATGCACAGCACGGCGGAATTCTAAAATTCTAAAGTGCCTGCTATCCGGAAGTTAAGGTGTCTGACATCAAGAATGCTACCAAGTCAGAATTACACCATTCTGAAAGATTCTGGGATCTAGAATCAATGGACGGCTGAGTTCCAGAATGTCAGGGTGGCAAAACTCTAGAATCCTTGTGTGTCTGAACTCGAGAGTCATTCAATGTCCACATTCCAGAACTCTGGATGTCTCAATTATAGAAGCACCAAATGTCTGCATTCTAGAATCAGAATGTGGCGGAATTCTAGAATGCACAGCACGGCGGAATTCTAAAGTCCTAAAATGCCTACTAGCCGAAAGTTAAGGTGTCTGATGACCAGAATGTTACTAGGTCAGCATTCTACCATTCTGAGAGATTCTGGGTTCTAGAATCAATGGACGGCAGAGTTCTGGAATGTCAGGGTGTCCAAACTCTAGAATCCTTGAGTGTTTGAACTCGAGAGTCATTCAATTTCCATATTCCGGGTCACAGGGTGACTGAATTCCAGAAGAACCAAATGTCTGCATTCTAGAATCGGAATGTGGCGGAATTCTAGAATGCACAGCACGGCGGAATTCGAAAGTCCTAAAATGCATGCTATCCGGAAGTTAAGGTGTCTGACATCCAGATTGCTACCACGTCAGAATTATACCATTCTGAAAGATTCTGGGATCTAGAATCAATGGACGGCTGAGTTCCAGAATGTCAGGGTGGCAAAACTCTAGAATCCTTGCGTTTCTGAACTCGAGAGTCATTCAATGTCCACATTCCAGAAATCTGGATGTCTGAATTATTGAAGCACCAAATGTCTGCATTCTAGAATTGGAATGTGGCAGAATTCTAGAATGCACAGCACTGCGGAATTCTAAAGTCCTAAAATGCCTGCTATCCGGAGGTTAAAGTGTCTGACATCCAGAATGTTACTAGGTCAGCATTCTACCGTTCTGAGAGATTCTGGGTTCTAGAATCAATGGACGGCAGAGATCTGGAATGTCAGGGTGTCCAAACTCTAGAATCCTTGCGTGTCTGATCTCGAGAGTCAATCAATGTCCACATTCCGGATCACAGGGTGTCTGAATTCCAGAAGCACCAAATGTCTGCATTCTAGAATCGGAATGCGGTAGAATTCTAGAATGCACAGCACGGCGGAATTCTAAAGTCCTAAAATGCCTGCTATCCGGAAGTTAAGATGTCTGACACCCAGAATGCTACCACATCAGAATTATACCATTCTGAAACATTCTGGGATCTAGAATCAATGGACGGGTGAGTTCCAGAATGTCAGGGTGTCCAAACTCTAAAATCCTGGCGTGTCTGAACTCGAGAGTCATTCAATGTCCACATTCCAGAACTCTGGATGTCTGAAGTATAGAAGCACCAAATGTCTGCATTCTAGAATCGGAATGTGGCGGAAATCTAGAATGCACAGCACTGCGGAATTCTAAAGTCCTAAAATGCCTGCTATCCGGAAGTTAAAGTGTCTGACATCCAGAATGTTACTAGGTCAGCATTCTACCGTTCTGAGAGATTCTGGGTTCTAGAATCAATGGACGGCAGAGATCTGGAATGTCAGGGTGTCCAAACTCTAGAATCCTTGCGTGTCTGAACTCGAGAGTCATTCAATGTCCACATTCCGGATCACAGGGTGTCTGAATTCCAGAAGCACCAAATGTCTGCATTCTAGAATCGGAATGTGGTAGAATTCTAGAATGCACAGCACGGCGGAATTCTAAAGTCCTAAAATGCCTGCTAGTGGAAAGTTAAGGTGTCTGATGACCAGTATGTTACTAGGTCAGCATTCTACCGTTCTGAGAGATTCTGGGTTCTAGAATTAATGGATGGCAGAGATCTGGAATATCAGGGTGTCAAAACTCTAGAATCCTTGCGAGTCTGAACTCGAGAGTCATTCAATGTCCACATTCCGGATCACAGGGTATCTGAATTCCAGAAGCACCAAATGTCTGCATTCTAGAATCGGAATGTGGCGGAATTCTAGAATGCACAGCACGGCAGAATTCGATAGCCCTAAAATGCCTGCTATCGGGAAGTTAAGCTGTCTGACATCCAGAATTCTACCACGTCAGAATTATACCATTCTGAAAGATTCTGGGATCTAGAATCAATGGACGGCTGAGTTCCAGAATGTCAGGGTGGCAAAACTCTAGAATCCTTGCGTGTCTGAACTCGAGAGTCATTCAATGTCCACATTCCAGAACTCTGGATGTCTGAATTATAGAAGCACCAAATATCTGCATTCTAGAATCGGAATGTGGTGGAATTCTAGAATGCACAGCACGGCGGAATTCTAAAATTCTAAAATGCCTGCTATCCGGAAGTTAAGGTGTCTGACATCAAGAATGCTACCAAGTCAGAATTATACCATTCTGAAAGATTCTGGGATCTAGAATCAATGGACGGCTGAGTTCCAGAATGTCAGGGTTTCAAAACTCTAGAATCCTTGCGTGTCTGAACTCGAGAGTCATTCAATGTCCACATTCCAGAACTCTGGATGTCTGAATTATAGAAGCACCAAATGTCTGCATTCTAGAATCAGAATGTGGCGGAATTCTAGAATGCACAGCACGGCAGAATTCTAAAGTCCTATAATGCCTGCTATCCGGAAGTTAAGGTGTCTGACATCCAGAATGTTACTAGGTCAGCATTCCACCGTTCTGAGAGATTCTGGGTTTTAGAATCAATGGACGGTAGAGTTCTGTAATGTCAGGGTGTCCAAACTCTAGAATCCTTCTGTGTCTGAACTCGTGAGTCATTCAATGTCCACATTCCGGATCACAGGGTGTCTGAATTCCAGAAGCACCAAATGTCTGCATTCTAGAATCGGAATGTCGCAGAATTCTAGAATGCACAGCACGGCGGAATTCGAAAGTCCTAAAATGCCTGCTATCGGGAAGTTAATGTGTCTGACATCCAGAATGCTACCACGTCACAATTATACCATTCTGAAAGATTCTGGGATCTAGAATCAATGGACGGCTGAGTTCCAGAATATCAGGGTGGCAAAACTCTAGAATCCTTGCGTGTCTGAACTCGAGAGTCATTCAATGTCCACATTCCAGAACTCTGGATGTCTGAATTATAGAAGCACCAAATGTCTGCATTCTAGAATCGGAATGTGGCGGAATTCTAGAATGCACAGCACGGCGGAATTCTAAAGTCCTAAAATGCCTACTAGCCGAAAGTTAAGGTGTCTGATGACCAGTATGTTACTAGGTCAGCATTCTACCGTTCTGAGAGATTCTGGGTTCTAGAATTAATGGACGGCAGAGATCTGGAATATTAGGGTGTCCAAACTCTAGAATCCTTGCGTGTCTGAACTCGAGAGTCATTCAATGTCCACATTCCGGATCACAGGGTGTCTGAATTCCAGAAGCACCAAAGGTCTGCATTCTAGAATCGGAATGTGGCGGAATTCTAGAATGCACAGCACGGCAGGATTCGAAAGTCCTAAAATGCCTGCTATCGGGAAGTTAAGCTGTCTGACATCCAGAATGCTACCACGTCAGAATTATACCATTCCGAAAGATTCTGGGATCTAGAATCAATGGACGGCGGAGTTCCAGAATGTCAGGGTGGCAAAACTCTAGAATCCTTGCGTGTCTGAACTCGAGAGTCATTCCATGTCCACATTCCAGAACTCTGGATGTCTGAATTATAGAAGCACCAAATGTCTGCATTCTAGAATCGGAATGTGGTGGAATTCTAGAATGCACAGCACGGCGGATTTTGAAAGTCCTAAAATGCCTGCTATCAGGAAGTTAAGGTGTCTGACATCCAGAATGCTACCACGTCAGAATTATACCATTCTGAAAGATTCAGGGATCTAGAATCAATGGACGGCTGAGTTCCAGAATGTCAGAGTTTCAAAACTCTAGAATACTTGCGTGTCTGAACTCGAGAGTCATTCAATGTCCACATTCCAGAACTCTGGATGTCTGAATTATAGAAGCACCAAATGTCTACATTCTAGAAACGGAATGTGGCGGAATTCTAGAATGCACAGCATGGCGGAATTCGAAAGTCCTAAAATGCATGCTATCCGGAAGTTAAGGTGTCTGACATCCAGAATGCTACCACGTCAGAATTATACCATTCTGAAAGATTATGGGATCTAGAATCAATGGATGGCTGAGTTCCAGAATTTCAGGGTGGCAAAACTCTAGAATCCTTTCGTGTCTGAACTTGAGAGTCATTCAATGTCCACATTCCAGAACTCTGGATGACTGAATTATAGAAGCACCAAATGTCTGCATTCTAGAATCGGAATGTGGCGGAATTCTAGAATGCACAGCACAGCGGAATTCTAAAGTCCTAAAATGCCTACTAGCCGAAAGTTAAGGTGTCTGATGACCAGAATGTTACTAGGTCAGCATTCTACCGTTCTGAGAGATTCTGGGTTCTAGAATCAATGGACGGCAGAGTTCTGGAATGTCAGGGTGTCCAAACTCTAGAATCCTTGAGTGTTTGAACTCGAGAGTCATTCAATTTCCATATTCCGGGTCACAGGGTGACTGAATTCCAGAAAAACCAAATGTCTGCATTCTAGAATCGGAATGTGGCGGAATTCTAGAATGCAGAGCACGGCGGAATTCGAAAGTCCTAAAATGCATGCTATCCGGAAGTTAAGGTGTCTGACATCCAGAATGCTACCACGTCAGAATTATACCATTCTGAATGATTCTGGGATCTAGAATCAATGGACGGCTGAGTTCCAGAATGTCAGGGTGGCAAAACTCTAGAATCCTTGCGTTTCTGAACTCGAGAGTCATTCAATGTCCACATTCCAGAACTCTGGATGTCTGAATTATAGAAGCACCAAATGTCTGCATTCTAGAATCGGAATGTGGCGGAATTCTAGAATGCACAGCACTGCGGAATTCTAAAGTCCTAAAATGCCTGCTATCCGGAAGTTAAAGTGTCTGACATCCAGAATGTTACTAGGTCAGCATTCTACCGTTCTGAGAGATTCTGGGTTCTAGAATCAATGGACGGCAGAGATCTGGAATGTCAGGGTGTCCAAACTCTAGAATCCTTGCGTGTCTGAACTCGAGAGTCATTCAATGTCCACATTCCGGATCACAGGGTGTCTGAATTCCAGAAGCACCAAATGTCTGCATTCTAGAATCGGAATGCGGTAGAATTCTAGAATGCACAGCACGGCGGAATTCTAAAGTCCTAAAATGTCTGTTATCCGGAAGTTAAGGCGTCTGACACCCAGAATGCTACCACATCAGAATTATACCATTCTGAAACATTCTGGGATCTAGAATCAATGGACGGGTGAGTTCCAGAATGTCAGGGTGTCCAAACTCTAAAATCCTGGCGTGTCTGAACTCGAGAGTCATTCAATGTCCACATTCCAGAACTCTGGATGTCTGAAGTATAGAAGCACCAAATGTCTGCATTCTAGAATCGGAATGTGGCGGAATTCTAGAATGCACAGCATGGAGGATTTCGAAAGTCCTAAAATGCCTGCTATCAGGAAGTTAAGGTGTCTGACATCCAGAATGCTACCACGTCAGAATTATACCATTTTGAAAGATTCAGGGATCTAGAATCAATGGACGGCTGAGTTCCAGAATGTCAGGGTGGCAAAACTCTAGAATCCTTGCGTGTCTGAACTCGAGAGTCATTCAATGTCCACATTATAGAACTCTGGATGTCTGAATTATAGAAGCACCAAATGTCTGCATTCTAGAATCGGAATGTGGCGGAATTCTAGAATGCACAGCACGGCGGAATTCTAAAGTCCTAAAATGCCTGCTATCCGGAAGTTAAGGTGTCTGACATCCAGAATGTTACTAAGCCAGCATTTTACCGTTCTGAGAGATTCTGTGTTCTAGAATCAATGGACGGCAGAGATCTGGCATGTCAGGGTGTCCAAACTCTAGAATACTTGCGTGTCTGAACTCGAGAGTCATTCAATGTCCACATTCCGGATCACATGGTGTCTGAATTCCAGAAGCACCAAATGTCTGCATTCTAGAATCGGAATGTGGTAGAATTCTAGAATGCACAGCACGGCGGAATTCTAAAGTCCTAAAATGCCTGCTAGCGGAAAGTTAAGGTGTCTGATGAACAGTATGTTACTAGGTCAGCATTCTACCGTTCTGAGAGATTCTGGGTTCTAGAATTAATGGATGGCAGAGATCTGGAATATCAGGGTGTCCAAACTCTAGAATCCTTGCGAGTCTGAACTCGAGAGTCATTCAATGTCCACATTCCGGATCACAGGGTGTCTGAATTCCAGAAGCACCAAATGTCTGCATTCTAGAATCGGAATGTGGCGGAATTCTAGAATGCACAGCACGGCAGAATTCGATAGCCCTAAAATGCCTGCTATCGGGAAGTTAAGCTGTCTGACATCCAGAATGCTACCACGTCAGAATTATACCATTCTGAAAGATTCTGGGATCTAGAATCAATGGACGGCTGAGTTCCAGAATGTCAGGGTGGCAAAACTCTAGAATCCTTGCGTGTCTGAACTCGAGATTCATTCAATGTCCACATTCCAGAACTCTGGATGTCTGAATTATAGAAGCACCAAATATCTGCATTCTAGAATCGGAATGTGGTGGAATTCTAGAATGCACAGCACGGCGGAATTCTAAAATTCTAAAATGCCTGCTATCCGGAAGTTAAGGTGTCTGACATCAAGAATGCTACCAAGTCAGAATTATACCATTCGGAAAGATTCTGGGATCTAGAATCAATGGACGGCTGAGTTCCAGAATGTCAGGGTTTCAAAACTCTAGAATCCTTGCGTGTCTGAACTCGAGAGTCATTCAATGTCCACATTCCAGAACTCTGGATGTCTGAATTATAGAAGCACCAAATGTCTGCATTCTAGAATGAGAATGTGGCGGAATTCTAGAATGCACAGCACGGCAGAATTCTAAAGTCCTAAAATGCCTACTAGCCCAAAGTTAAGGTGTCTGATGACCAGAATGTTACTAGGTCAGCATTCTACCGTTCTGAGAGATTCTGGGTTCTAGAATCAATGGACGGCAGAGTTCTGGAATGTCAGGGTGTCCAAACTCTAGAATCCTTGAGTGTTTGAACTCGAGAGTCATTCAATTTCCATATTCCGGGTCACAGGGTGACTGAATTCCAGAAGAACCAAATGTCTGCATTCTAGAATCGGAATGTGGCGGAATTCTAGAATGCACAGCACGGCGGAATTCGAAAGTCCTAAAATGCATGCTATCCGGAAGTTAAAGTGTCTGACATCCAGAATGCTACCACGTCAGAATTATACCATTCTGAATGATTCTGGGATCTAGAATGAATGGACGGCTGAGTTCCAGAATGTCAGGGTGGCAAAACTCTAGAATCCTTGCGTTTCTGAACTCGAGAGTCATTCAATGTCCACATTCCAGAACTCTGGATGTCTGAATTATAGAAGCACCAAATGTCTGCATTCTAGAATCGGAATGTGGCGGAATTCTAGAATGCACAGCACTGCGGAATTCTAAAGTCCTAAAATGCCTGCTATCCGGAAGTTAAAGTGTCTGACATCCAGAACGTTACTAGGTCAGCATTCTACCGTTCTGAGAGATTCTGGGTTCTAGAATCAATGGACGGCAGAGATCTGGAATGTCAGGGTGTCCAAACTCTAGAATCCTTGCGTGTCTGAACTCGAGAGTCATTCAATGTCCACATTCCGGATCACAGGGTGTCTGAATTCCAGAAGCACCAAATGTCTGCATTCTAGAATCGGAATGCGGTAGAATTCTAGAATGCACAGCACGGCGGAATTCTAAAGTCCTAAAATGCCTGCTATCCGGAAGTTAAGGCGTCTGACACCCAGAATGCTACCACATCAGAATTATACCATTCTGAAACATTCTGGGATCTAGAATCAATGGACGGGTGAGTTCCAGAATGTCAGGGTGTCCAAACTCTAAAATCCTGGCGTGTCTGAACTCGAGAGTCATTCAATGTCCACATTCCAGAACTCTGGATGTCTGAAGTATAGAAGCACCAAATGTCTGCATTCTAGAATCGGAATGTGGCGGAATTCTAGAATGCACAGCATGGAGGATTTCGAAAGTCCTAAAATGCCTGCTATCAGGAAGTTAAGGTGTCTGACATCCAGAATGCTACCACGTCAGAATTATACCATTTTGAAAGATTCAGGGATCTAGAATCAATGGACGGCTGAGTTCCAGAATGTCAGGGTGGCAAAACTCTAGAATCCTTGCGTGTCTGAACTCGAGAGTCATTCAATGTCCACATTCCAGAACTCTGGATGTCTGAATTATAGAAGCACCAAATGTCTGCATTCTAGAATCGGAATGTGGCGGAATTCTAGAATGCACAGCACGGCGGAATTCTAAAGTCCTAAAATGCCTGCTATCCGGAAGTTAAGGTGTCTGACATCCAGAATGTTACTAAGCCAGCATTTTACCGTTCTGAGAGATTCTGGGTTCTAGAATCAATGGACGGCAGAGATCTGGCATGTCAGGGTGTCCAAACTCTAGAATACTTGCGTGTCTGAACTCGAGAGTCATTCAATGTCCACATTCCGGATCACATGGTGTCTGAATTCCAGAAGCACCAAATGTCTGCATTCTAGAATCGGAATGTGGTAGAATTCTAGAATGCACAGCACGGCGGAATTCTAAAGTCCTAAAATGCCTGCTAGCGGAAAGTTAAGGTGTCTGATGAACAGTATGTTACTAGGTCAGCATTCTACCGTTCTGAGAGATTCTGGGTTCTAGAATTAATGGATGGCAGAGATCTGGAATATCAGGGTGTCCAAACTCTAGAATCCTTGCGAGTCTGAACTCGAGAGTCATTCAATGTCCACATTCCGGATCACAGGGTGTCTGAATTCCAGAAGCACCAAATGTCTGCATTCTAGAATTGGAATGTGGCGGAATTCTAGAATTCACAGCACGGCAGAATTCGATAGCCCTAAAATGCCTGCTATCGGGAAGTTAAGCTGTCTGACATCCAGAATGCTACCAAGTCAGAATTATACCATTCTGAAAGATTCTGGGATCTAGAATCAATGGACGGCTGAGTTCCAGAATGTCAGGGTGGCAAAACTCTAGAATCCTTGCGTGTCTGAACTCGAGATTCATTCAATGTCCACATTCCAGAACTCTGGATGTCTGAATTATAGAAGCACCAAATATCTGCATTCCTGAATCGGAATGTGGTGGAATTCTAGAATGCACAGCACGGCGGAATTCCAAAGTCCTAAAATGCCTGCTATCCGGAAGTTAAGGTGTCTGACATCAAGAATGCTACCAAGTCAGAATTATACCATTCTGAAAGATTCTGGGATCTAGAATCAATGGACGGCTGAGTTCCAGAATGTCAGGGTTTCAAAACTCTAGAATCCTTGCGTGTCTGAACTCGAGAGTCATTCAATGTCCACATTCCAGATCTCTGGATGTCTGAATTATAGAAGCACCAAATGTCTGCATTCTAGAATGAGAATGTGGCGGAATTCTAGAATGCACAGCACGGCGGAATTCTAAAGTCCTAAAATGCCTACTAGCCCAAAGTTAAGGTGTCTGATGACCAGAATGTTACTAGGTCAGCATTCTACCGTTCTGAGAGATTCTGGGTTCTAGAATCAATGGACGGCAGAGTTCTGGAATGTCAGGGTGTCCAAACTCTAGAATCCTTGAGTGTTTGAACTCGAGAGTCATTCAATTTCCATATTCCGGGTCACAGGGTGACTGAATTCCAGAAGAACCAAATGTCTGCATTCTAGAATCGGAATGTGGCGGAATCATAGAATGCACAGCACGGCGGAATTCGAAAGTCCTAAAATGCATGCTATCCGGAAGTTAAGGTGTCTGACATCCAGAATGCTACCACGTCAGAATTATACCATTCTGAAAGATTCTGGCATCTAGAATCAATGGACGGCTGAGTTCCAGAATGTCAGGGTGGCAAAACTCTAGAATCCTTGCGTTTCTGAACTCGAGAGTCATTCAATGTCCACATTCCAGAACTCTGGATGTCTGAATTATAGAAGCACCAAATGTCTGCATTCTAGAATCGGAATGTGGCGGAATTCTAGAATGCACAGCACGGCGGAATTCTAAAATCCTAAAATGCCTGCTATCCGGAAGTTAAGGTGTCTGACATCAAGAATGCTACCAAGTCAGAATTATACCATTCTGAAAGATTCTGGGATCTAGAATCAATGGACGGCTGTGTTCCAGAATGTGAGGGTCGCAAAACTCGAGAATCCTTGCGTGTCTGAACTCGAGAGTCATTCAATGTTCACATTCCGGATCACAGGGTGTCTGAATTCCAGAAGCACCTAATGTCTGCATTCTAGAATAGGAATGTGGTAGAATTCTAGAATGCACAGCACGGCGGAATTCTAAAGTCCCCAAATGCCTGCTATCCGGAACTTAAGGTGTCTGACATCCAGAATGCTACCACGTCAGAATTATACCATTCTGAAACATTCTGGGATCTAGAATCAATGGACGGGTGAGTTCCAGAATGTCAGGGTGGCAAAACTCTAGAATCCTGGCTTGTCTGAACTCGAGAGTCATTCAATGTCCACATTCCAGAACTCTGGATGTCTGAATTATGGAAGCACCAAATGTCTGCATTCTAGAATCGGAATGTGGCGGAATTCTAGAATGCACAGCACGGCAGAATTCTAAAGTCCTATAATGCCTGCTATCCGGAAGTTAAGGTGTCTGACATCCAGAATGTTACTAGGTCAGCATTCCACCGTTCTGAGAGATTCTGGGTTCTAGAATCAATGGACGGCAGAGTTCTGTAATGTCAGGGTGTCCAAACTCTAGAATCCTTCCGTGTCTGAACTCGTGAGTCATTCAATGTCCACATTCCGGATCACAGGGTGTCTGAATTCCAGAAGCAACAAATGTCTTCATTCTAGAATCGGAATGTGGCGGAATTCTAGAATGCACAGCACAGGAGAATTCTAAAGTCCTAAAATGACTGATATTCGGAAGTTACGGAGTCTGACATCCAGAATGTTACTAGGTCAGCATTCTACCATTCTGAGAGATTCTGGGTTCTAGAATCAATGGACGGCAGAGATCTGGCATGTCAGGGTGTCCAAACTCTAGAATCCTTCCGTGTCTGAACTCGTGAGTCATTCAATGTCCACATTCCGGATCACAGGGTGTCTGAATTCCAGAAGCACCAAATGTCTGCATTCTAGAATCGGAATGTCGCAGAATTCTAGAATGCACAGCACGGCGGAATTCGAAAGTCCTAAAATGCCTGCTATCGGGAAGTTAATGTGTCTGACATCCAGAATGCTACCACGTCACAATTATACCATTCTGAAAGATTCTGGGATCTAGAATCAATGGACGACTGAGTTCCAGAATATCAGGGTGGCAAAACTCTAGAATCCTTGCGTGTCTGAACTCGAGAGTCATTCAATGTCCACATTCCAGAACTCTGGATGTCTGAATTATAGAAGCACCAAATGTCTGCATTCTAGAATCGGAATGTGGCGGAATTCTAGAATGCACAGCACGGCGGAATTCTAAAGTCCTAAAATGCCTACTAGCCGAAAGTTAAGGTGTCTGATGACCAGTATGTTACTAGGTCAGCATTCTACCGTTCTGAGAGATTCTGGGTTCTAGAATTAATGGACGGCAGAGATCTGGAATATCAGGGTGTCCAAACTCTAGAATCCTTGCGTGTCTGAACTCGAGAGTCATTCAATGTCCACATTCCGGATCACAGGGTGTCTGAATTCCAGAAGCACCAAAGGTCTGCATTCTAGAATCGGAATGTGGCGGAATTCTAGAATGCACAGCACGGCAGAATTCGAAAGTCCTAAAATGCCTGCTATCGGGAAGTTAAGCTGTCTGACATCCAGAATGCTACCACGTCAGAATTATACCATTCCGAAAGATTCTGGGATCTAGAATCAATGGACGGCTGAGTTCCAGAATGTCAGGGTGGCAAAACTCTAGAATCCTTGCGTGTCTGAACTCGAGAGTCATTCCATGTCCACATTCCAGAACTCTGGATGTCTGAATTATAGAAGCACCAAATGTCTGCATTCTAGAATCGGAATGTGGTGGTATTCTAGAATGCACAGCACGGCGGATTTTGAAAGTCCTAAAATGCCTGCTATCAGGAAGTTAAGGTGTCTGACATCCAGAATGCTACCACGTCAGAATTATACCATTCTGAAAGATTCAGGGATCTAGAATCAATGGACGGCTGAGTTCCAGAATGTCAGAGTTTCAAAACTCTAGAATACTTGCGTGTCTGAACTCGAGAGTCATTCAATGTCCACATTCCAGAACTCTGGATGTCTGAATTATAGAAGCACCAAATGTCTGCATTCTAGAATCAGAATGTGGCGGAATTCTAGAATGCACAGCACGGCGGAATTCTAAAGTCCTAAAATGCCTACTAGCCGAAAGTTAAGGTGTCTGATGACCAGAATGTTACTAGGTCAGCATTCTACCGTTCTGAGAGATTCTGGGTTCTAGAATCAATGGACGGCAGAGTTCTGGAATGTCAGGGTGTCCAAACTCTAGAATCCTTGAGTGTTTGAACTCGAGAGTCATTCAATTTCCATATTCCGGGTCACAGGGTGACTGAATTCCAGAAGAACCAAATGTCTGCATTCTAGAATCGGAATGTGGCGGAATTCTAGAATGTACAGCACGGCGGAATTCGAAAGTCCTAAAATGCATGCTATCCGGAAGTTAAGGTGTCTGACATCCAGAATGCTACCACGTCAGAATTATACCATTCGGAAAGATTCTGGGATCTAGAATCAATGGACGGCTGAGTTCCAGAATGTCAGGGTGGCAAAACTCTAGAATCCTTGCGTTTCTGAACTCGAGTCATTCAATGTCCACATTCCAGAACTCTGGATGTCTGAATTATAGAAGCACCAAATGTCTGCATTCTAGAATCGGAATGTGGCGGAATTCTAGAATGCACAGCACTGCGGAATTCTAAAGTCCTAAAATGCCTGCTATCCGGACGTTAAAGTGTCTGACATCCAGAATGTTACTAGGTCAGCATTCTACCGTTCTGAGAGATTCTGGGTTCTAGAATCAATGGACGGCAGAGATCTGGAATGTCAGGGTGTCCAAACTCTAGAATCCTTGCGTGTCTGAACTCGAGAGTCATTCAATGTCCACATTCCGGATCACAGGGTGTCTGAATTCCAGAAGCACCAAATGTCTGCATTCTAGAATCGGAATGCGGTAGAATTCTAGAATGCACAGCTCGGCGGAATTCTAAAGTCCTAAAATGCCTGCTATCCGGAAGTTAAGGCGTCTGACACCCAGAATGCTACCACATCAGAATTATACCATTCTGAAACATTCTGGGATCTAGAATCAATGGACGGGTGAGTTCCAGAATGTCAGGGTGTCCAAACTCTAAAATCCTGGCGTGTCTGAACTCGAGAGTCATTCAATGTCCACATTCCAGAACTCTGGATGTCTGAAGTATAGAAGCACCAAATGTCTGCATTCTAGAATCGGAATGTGGCGGAATTCTAGAATGCACAGCACGGAGGATTTCGAAAGTCCTAAAATGCCTGCTATCAGGAAGTTAAGGTGTCTGACATCCAGAATGCTACCACGTCAGAATTATACCATTTTGAAAGATTCAGGGATCTAGAATCAATGGACGGCTGTGTTCCAGAATGTCAGGGTGGCAAAACTCTAGAATCCTTGCGTGTCTGAACTCGAGAGTCATTCAATGTCCACATTCCAGAACTCTGGATGTCTGAATTATAGAAGCACCAAATGTCTGCATTCTAGAATCGGAATGTGGCGGAATTCTAGAATGCACAGCACGGCGGAATTCTAAAGTCCTAAAATGGCTACTAGCCGAAAGTTAAGGTGTCTGATGACCAGTATATTACTAGGTCAGCATTCTACCATTCTGAGAGATTCTGGGTTCTAGAATCAATGGACGGCTGAGTTCCGGAATGTCAGGGTATCAAAACTCTAGAATCCTTGCGTGTCTGAACTCGAGAGTCATTCAATGTCCACATTCCGGATCACAGGGTGTCTGAATTCCAGAAGCACCAAATATATGCATTCTAGAATCGGAATGTGGTAGAATTCTAGAATGCACAGCACGGCGGAATACTAAAGTCCCCAAATGCCTGCTATCCGGAAGTTAAGGTGTCTGACATCCAGAATTGTACCACATCAGAATTATACCATTCTGAAACATTCTGGGATCTAGAATCAATGGACGGGTGAGTTCCAGAATGTCAGGGTGGCAAAACTCTAGAATCCTTGCGTGTCTGAACTCGAGACTCATTCAATGTCCACATTCCAGAACTCTGGATGTCTGAATTATAGAAGCACCAAATGTCTGCATTCTAGAATCGGAATGTGGCGGAATTCTAGAATGCACAGCACGGCGGAATTCTAAAGTCCTAAAATGCCTGCTATCCGGAAGTTAATGTGTCTGACATCCAGAATGTTACTAGGTCAGCATTTCACCGTTCTGAGAGATTCTGGGTTCTAGAATCAATGGACGGCAGAGTTCTGGAATGTCGGGGTGTCCAACCTCTAGAATCCTTCCGTGTCTGAACTCGTGAGTCATTCAATGTCCACATTCCGGATCACAGTGTGTCTGAATTCCAGAAGCAGCAAATGTCTTCATTCTAGAATCGGAATGTGGCGGATTTCTAGAATGCACAGCACGGCAGAATTCTGAAGTCCTAAAATGCCTGATATTCGGAAGTTAAGGAGTCTGACATCCAGAATGTTACTAGGTCAGCATTCTACCATTCTGAGAGATTCTGGGTTCTAGAATCAATGGACGGCAGAGATCTCGCATGTCAGGGTGTCCAAACTCTAGAATACTTCCGTGTCTGAACTCGTGAGTCATTCAATGTCCACATTCCGTATCACAGGGTGTCTGAATACCAGAAGCACCAAATGTCTGCATTCTAGAATCGGAATGTGGCGGAATTATAGAATGCACAGCACGGCGGAATTCGAAAGTCCTAAAATGCCTGCTATGGGGAAGTTAAGGTGTCTGACATCCAGAATGCTACCACTTCAGAATTATACCATTCTGAAAGATTCTGGGATCTAGAATCAATGGACGGCTGAGTTCCAGAATGTCAGGGTTTCAAAACTCTAGAATCCTTGCGTGTCTGAACTCGAGAGTCATTCAATGTCCACATTCCAGAACTCTGGATGTCTGAATTATAGAAGCACCAAATGTCTGCATTCTAGAATCAGAATGTGGCGGAATTCTAGAATGCACAGCACGGCGGAATTCTAAAGTCCTAAAATGCCTACTAGCCCAAAGTTAAGGTGTCTGATGACCAGAATGTTACTAGGTCAGCATTCTACCGTTCTGAGAGATTCTGGGTTCTAGAATCAATGGACGGCAGTGTTCTGGAATGTCAGTGTGTCCAAACTGTAGAATCCTTGAGTGTTTGAACTCGAGAGTCATTCAATTTCCATATTCCGGGTCACAAGGTGACTGAATTCCAGAAGAACCAAATGTCTGCATTCTAGAATCGGAATGTGGCGGAATTATAGAATGCACAGCACGGCGGAATTCGAAATTCCTAAAATGCATGCTATCCGGAAGTTAAGGTGTCTGACATCCAGAATGCTACCACGTCAGAATTATACCATTCTGAAAGATTCTGGCATCTAGAATCAATGGACGGCTGAGTTCCAGAATGTCAGGGTGGCAAAACTCTAGAATCCTTGCGTTTCGGAACTCGAGAGTCATTCAATGTCCACATTCCAGAACTCTGGATGTCTGAATTATAGAAGCACCAAATGTCTGCATTCTAGAATCGGAATGTGGCGGAATTCTAGAATGCACAGCACGGCGTAATTCTAAAATCCTAAAATGCCTGCTATCCGGAAGTTAAGGTGTCTGACATCAAGAATGCTACCAAGTCAGAATTATACCATTCTGAAAGATTCTGGGATCTAGAATCAATGGACGGCTGAGTTCCAGAATGTGAGGGTCGCAAAACTCGAGAATCCTTGCGTGTCTGAACTCGAGAGTCATTCAATGTTCACATTCCGGATCACAGGGTGTCTGAATTCCAGAAGCACCTAATGTCTGCATTCTAGAATAGGAATGTGGTAGAAATCTAGAATGCACAGCACGGCGGAATTCTAAAGTCCCCAAATGCCTGCTATCCGGAACTTAAGGTGTCTGACATCCAGAATTGTACCACATCAGAATTATACCATTCTGAAACATTCTGGGATCTAGAATCAATGGACGGGTGAGTTCCAGAATGTCAGGGTGGCAAAACTCTAGAATCCTGGCTTGTCTGAACTCGAGAGTCATTCAATGTCCACATTCCAGAACTCTGGATGTCTGAATTATGGAAGCACCAAATGTCTGCATTCTAGAATCGGAATGTGGCGGAATTCTAGAATGCACAGCACGGCAGAATTCTAAAGTCCTATAATGCCTGCTATCCGGAAGTTAAGGTGTCTGACATCCAGAATGTTACTAGGTCAGCATTCCACCGTTCTGAGAGATTCTGGGTTCTAGAATCAATGGACGGCAGAGTTCTGTAATGTCAGGGTGTCCAAACTCTAGAATCCTTCCGTGTCTGAACTCGTGAGTCATTCAATGTCCACATTCCGGATCACAGTGTGTCTGAATTCCAGAAGCACCAAATGTCTTCATTCTAGAATCGGAATGTGGCGGAATTCTAGAATGCACAGCACAGCAGAATTCTAAAGTCCTAAAATGACTGATATTCGGAAGTTACGGAGTCTGACATCCAGAATGTTACTAGGTCAGCATTCTACCATTCTGAGAGATTCTGGGTTCTAGAATCAATGGACGGCAGAGATCTGGCATGTCAGGGTGTCCAAACTCTAGAATCCTTCCGTGTCTGAACTCGTGAGTCATTCAATGTCCACATTCCGGATCACAGGGTGTCTGAATTCCAGAATCACCAAATGTCTGCATTCTTGAATCGGAATGTGGCGGAATTCTAGAATGCACAGCACGGAGGATTTCAAAAGTCCTAAAATGCCTGCTATCAGGAAGTTAAGGTGTCTGACATCCAGAATGCTACCACGTCAGAATTATACCATTTTGAAAGATTCAGGGATCTAGAATCAATGGACGGCTGAGTTCCAGAATGTCAGGGTGGCAAAACTCTAGAATCCTTGCGTGTCTGAACTCGAGAGTCATTCAATGTCCACATTCCAGAACTCTGGATGTCTGAATTATAGAAGCACCAAATGTCTGCAGTCTAGAATCAGAATGTGGCGGAATTCTAGAATGCACAGCACGGCGGAATTCTAAAGTCCTAAAATGGCTACTAGCCGAAAGTTAAGGTGTCTGATGACCAGTATATTACTAGGTCAGCATTCTACCATTCTGAGAGATTCTGGGTTCTAGAATCAATGGACGGCTGAGTTCCGGAATGTCAGGGTATCAAAACTCTAGAATCCTTGCGTGTCTGAACTCGAGAGTCATTCAATGTCCACATTCCGGATCACAGGGTGTCTGAATTCCAGAAGCACCAAATATCTGCATTCTAGAATCGGAATGTGGTAGAATTCTAGAATGCACAGCACGGCGGAATACTAAAGTCCCCAAATGCCTGCTATCCGGAAGTTAATGTGTCTGACATCCAGAATGTTACTAGGTCAGCATTTCACCGTTCTGAGAGATTCTGGGTTCTAGAATCAATGGACGGCAGAGTTCTGGAATGTCAGGGTGTCCAACCTCTAGAATCCTTCCGTGTCTGAACTCGTGAGTCATTCAATGTCCACATTCCGGATCACAGTGTGTCTGAATTCCAGAAGCAGCAAATGTCTTCATTCTAGAATCGGAATGTGGCGGATTTCTAGAATGCACAGCACGGCAGAATTCTAAAGTCCTAAAATGCCTGATATTCGGAAGTTAAGGAGTCTGACATCCAGAATGTTACTAGGTCAGCATTCTACCATTCTGAGAGATTCTGGGTTCTAGAATCAATGGACGGCAGAGATCTGGCATGTCAGGGTGTCCAAACTCTAGAATACTTCCGTGTCTGAACTCGTGAGTCATTCAATGTCCACATTCCGGATCACAGGGTGTCTGAATACCAGAAGCACCAAATGTCTGCATTCTAGAATCGGAATGTGGCGGAATTATAGAATGCACAGCACGGCGGAAATCGAAAGTCCTAAAATGCCTGCTATGGGGAAGTTAAGGTGTCTGACATCCAGAATGCTACCACTTCAGAATTATACCATTCTGAAAGATTCTGGGATCTAGAATCAATGGACGGCTGAGTTCCAGAATGTCAGGGTTTCAAAACTCTAGAATCCTTGCGTGTCTGAACTCGAGAGTCATTCAATGTCCACATTCCAGAACTCTGGATGTCTGAATTATAGAAGCACCAAATGTCTGCATTCAAGAATCAGAATGTGGCGGAATTCTAGAATGCACAGCACGGCGGAATTCTAAAGTCCTAAAATGTCTACTAGCCCAAAGTTAAGGTGTCTGATGACCAGAATGTTACTAGGTCAGCATTCTACCGTTCTGAGAGATTCTGGGTTCTAGAATCAATGGACGGCAGAGTTCTGGAATGTCAGGGTGTCCAAACTCTAGAATCCTTGAGTGTTTGAACTCGAGAGTCATTCAATTTCCATATTCCGGGTCACAGGGTGACTGAATTCCAGAAGAACCAAATGTCTGCATTCTAGAATCGGAATGTGGCGGAATTCTAGAATGCACAGTACGGCGGAATTCGAAAGTCCTAAAATGCATGCTATCCGGAAGTTAAGGTGTCTGACATCCAGAATGCTACCACGTCAGAATTATACCATTCTGAAAGATTCTGGCATCTAGAATCAATGGACGGCTGAGTTCCAGAATGTCAGGGTGGCAAAACTCTAGAATCCTTGCGTTTCTGAACTCGAGAGTCATTCAATGTCCACATTCCAGAACTCTGGATGTCTGAATTATAGAAGCACCAAATGTCTGCATTCTAGAATCGGAATGTGGCGGAATTCTAGAATGCACAGCACGGCGGAATTCTAAAATCCTAAAATGCCTGCTATCCGGAAGTTAAGGTGTCTGACATCAAGAATGCTACCAAGTCAGAATTATACCATTCTGAAAGATTCTGGGATCTAGAATCAATGGACGGCTGTGTTCCAGAATGTGAGGGTCGCAAAACTCGAGAATCCTTGCGTGTCTGAACTCGAGAGTCATTCAATGTTCACATTCCGGATCACAGGGTGTCTGAATTCCAGAAGCACCTAATGTCTGCATTCTAGAATAGGAATGTGGTAGAATTCTAGAATGCACAGCACGGCGGAATTCTAAAGTCCCCAAATGCCTGCTATCCGGAACTTAAGGTGTCTGACATCCAGAATTGTACCACATCAGAATTATACCATTCTGAAACATTCTGGGATCTAGAATCAATGGACGGGTGAGATCCAGAATGTCAGGGTGGCAAAACTCTAGAATCCTGGCTTGTCTGTACTCGAGAGTCATTCAATGTCCACATTCCAGAACTCTGGATGTCTGAATTATGGAAGCACCAAATGTCTGCATTCTAGAATCGGAATGTGGCGGAATTCTAGAATGCACAGCACGGCAGAATTCTAAAGTCCTATAATGCCTGCTATCCGGAAGTTAAGGTGTCTGACATCCAGAATGTTACTAGGTCAGCATTCCACCGTTCTGAGAGATTCTGGGTTCTAGAATCAATGGACGGCAGAGTTCTGTAATGTCAGGGTGTCCAAACTCTAGAATCCTTCCGTGTCTGAACTCGTGAGTCATTCAATGTCCACATTCCGGATCACAGTGTGTCTGAATTCCAGAAGCAGCAAATGTCTTCATTCTAGAATCGGAATGTGGCGGAATTCTAGAATGCACAGCATAGCAGAATTCTAAAGTCCTAAAATGACTGATATTCGGAAGTTACGGAGTCTGACATCCAGAATGTTACTAGGTCAGCATTCTACCATTCTGAGAGATTCTGGGTTCTAGAATCAATGGACGGCAGAGATCTGGCATGTCAGGGTGTCCAAACTCTAGAATCCTTCCGTGTCTGAACTCGTGAGTCATTCAATGTCCACATTCCAGATCACAGGGTGTCTGAATTCCAGAATCACCAAATGTCTGCATTCTAGAATCGGAATGTGGCGGAATTCTAGAATGCACAGCACGGAGGATTTCGAAAGTCCTAAAATGCCTGCTATCAGGAAGTTAAGGTGTCTGACATCCAGAATGCTACCACGTCAGAATTATACCATTTTGAAAGATTCAGGGATCTAGAATCAATGGACGGCTGAGTTCCAGAATGTCAGGGTGGCAAAACTCTAGAATCCTTGTGTGTCTGAACTCGAGAGTCATTCAATGTCCACATTCCAGAACTCTGGATGTCTGAATTATAGAAGCACCAAATGTCTGCATTCTAGAATCAGAATGTGGCGGAATTCTAGAATGCACAGCACGGCGGAATTCTAAAGTCCTAAAATGCCTAGTAGCCGAAAGTTAAGGTGTCTGATGACCAGAATGTTACTACGTCAGCATTCTACAGTTCTGAGAGATTCTGGGTTCTAGAATCAATGGACGGCAGATTTCTGGAATGTCAGGGTGTCCAAACTCTAGAATCCTCGAGTGTTTGAACTCGAGAGTCATTCAGTTTCCATATTCCGGGTCACAGGGTGACTGAATTCCAGAAGAACCAAATGTCTGCATTCTAGATTCGGAATGTGGCGGAATTCTAGAATGCACAGCACGGCGGAATTCGAAAGTCCTAAAATGCATGCTATCCGGAAGTTAAGGTGTCTGACATCCAGAATGCTACCACGTCAGAATTATAACATTCTGAAAGATTCTGGGATCTTGAATCAATGGACGGCTGAGTTCCAGAATGTCAGTGTGGCAAAACTCTAGAATCCTTGCGTTTCTGAACTCGAGAGTCATTCAATGTCCACATTCCAGAACTCTGGATGTCTGAATTATAGAAGCATAAAATGTCTGCATTCTAGATTCGGAATGTGGCGGAATTCTAGAATGCACAGCACGGCGGAATTCTAAAATCCTAAAATGCCTGCTATCCGGAAGTTAAGGTGTCTGACATCAAGAATGCTACCACGTCAGAATTATACCATTCTGAAAGATTCTGGGATCTAGAATCAATGGACGGCTGAGTTCCAGAATGTCAGGGTAGCAAAACTCTAGAATCCCTGCGTGTCTGAACTCGAGAGTCATTCAATGTCCACATTCCGGAGCACAGGGTGTCTGAATTCCAGAAGCACCAAATGTCTTCATTCTAGAATCGGAATGTGGCGGAATTCTAGAATGCACAGCACGGCAGAATTCTAAAGTCCTAAAATGACTGATATTCGGAAGTTAAGGAGTATGACATCCAGAATGTTACTAGGTCAGCATTCTACCGTTCTGAGAGATTCTGGGTTCTAGAATCAATGGACGGCAGAGATCCGGCATGTCAGGGTGTCCAAACTCTAGAATACTTCCGTGTCTGATCTCGTGAGTCATTCAATGTCCACATTCCGGATCACAGGGTGTCTGAATTCCAGAAGCACCAAAGGTCTGCATTCTAGAATCGGAATGTGGCGGAATTCTAGAATGCACAGCACGGCAGAATTCGAAAGTCCTAAAATGCCTGCTATCGGGAAGTTAAGCTGTCTGACATCCAGAATGCTACCACGTCAGAATTATACCATTCCGAAAGATTCGGGGATCTAGAATCAATGGACGGCTGAGTTCCAGAATGTCAGGGTGGCAAAACTCTAGAATCCTTGCGTGTCTGAACTCGAGAGTCATTCCATGTCCACATTCCAGAACTCTGGATGTCTGAATTATAGAAGCACCAAATGTCTGCATTCTAGAATCGGAATGTGGTGGAATTCTAGAATGCACAGCACGGCGGATTTTGAAAGTCCTAAAATGCCTGCTATCAGGAAGTTAAGGTGTCTGACATCCAGAATGCTACCACGTCAGAATTATACCATTCTGAAAGATTCAGGGATCTAGAATCAATGGACGGCTGAGTTCCAGAATGTCAGAGTTTCAAAACTCTAGAATACTTGTGTGTCTGAACTCGAGAGTCATTCAATGTCCACATTCCAGAACTGTGGATGTCTGAATTATAGAAGCACCAAATGTCTGCATTCTAGAATCAGAATGTGGCGGAATTCTAGAATGCACAGCACGGCGGAATTCTAAAGTCCTAAAATGCCTACTAGCCGAAAGTTAAGGTGTCTGATGACCAGAATGTTACTAGGTCAGCATTCTACTGTTCTGAGAGATTCTGGGTTCTAGAATCAATGGACGGCAGAGTTCTGGAATGTCAGGGTGTCCAAACTCTAGAATCCTTGAGTGTTTGAACTCGAGAGTCATTCAATTTCCATATTCCGGGTCACAGGGTGACTGAATTCCAGAAGAACCAAATGTCTGCATTCTAGAATCGGAATGTGGCGGAATTCTAGAATGCACAGCACGGCGGAATTCGAAAGTCCTAAAATGCATGCTATCCGGAAGTTAAGGTGTCTGACATCCAGAATGCTACCACGTCAGAATTATACCATTCTGAAAGATTCTGGGATCTAGAATCAATGGACGGCTGAGTTCCAGAATGTCAGGGTGGCAAAACTCTAGAATCCTTGCGTGTCTGAACTCGAGAGTCATTCAATGTCCACATTCCAGAACTCTGGATGTCTGAATTATAGAAGCACCAAATGTCTGCATTCTAGAATCGGAATGTGGTGGAATTCTAGAATGCACAGCACTGCGGAATTCTAAAGTCCTAAAATGCCTGCTATCCGGAAGTTAAAGTGTCTGACATCCAGAATGTTACTAGGTCAGCATTCTACCGTTCTGAGAGATTCTGGGTTCTAGAATCAATGGACGGCAGAGATCTGGAATGTCAGGGTGTCCAAACTCTAGAATCCTTGCGTGTCTGAACTCGAGAGTCATTCAATGTCCACATTCCGGATCACAGGGTGTCTGAATTCCAGAAGCACCAAATGACTGCATTCTAGAATCGGAATGCGGTAGAATTCTAGAATGCACAGCACGGCGGAATTCTAAAGTCCTAAAATGCCTGCTATCCGGAAGTTAAGGCGTCTGACACCCAGAATGCTACCACATCAAAATTATACCATTCTGAAACATTCTGGGATCTAGAATCAATGGACGGGTGAGTTCCAGAATGTCAGGGTGTCAAAACTCTAAAATCCTGGCGTGTCTGAACTCGAGAGACATTCAATGTCCACATTCCAGAACTCTGGATGTCTGAAGTATAGAAGCACCAAATGTCTGCAATCTAGAATCGGAATGTGGCGGAATTCTAGAATGCACAGCACGGAGGATTTCGAAAGTCCTAAAATGCCTGCTATCAGGAAGTTAAGGTGTCTGACATCCAGAATGCTACCACGTCAGAATTATACCATTTTGAAAGATTCAGGGATCTAGAATCAATGGACGGCTGAGTTCCAGAATGTCAGGGTGGCAAAACTCTAGAATCCTTGCGTGTCTGAACTCGAGAGTCATTCAATGTCGACATTCCAGAACTCTGGATGTCTGAATTATAGAAGCACCAAATGTCTGCATTCTAGAATCGGAATGTGGCGGAATTCTAGAATGCACAGCACGGCGGAATTCTAAAGTCCTAAAATGGCTACTAGCCGAAAGTTAAGGTGTCTGATGACCAGTATATTACTAGGTCAGCATTCTACCATTCTGAGAGATTCTGGGTTCTAGAATCAATGGACGGCTGAGTTCCGGAATGTCAGGGTATCAAAACTCTAGAATCCTTGCGTGTCTGAACTCGAGAGTCATTCAATGTCCACATTCCGGATCACAGGGTGTCTGAATTCCAGAAGCACCAAATATCTGCATTCTAGAATCGGAATGTGGTAGAATTCTAGAATGCACAGCACGGCGGAATACTAAAGTCCCCAAATGCCTGCTATCCGGAAGTTAAGGTGTCTGACATCCAGAATTGTACCACATCAGAATTATACCATTCTGAAACATTCTGGGATCTAGAATCAATGGACGGGTGAGTTCCAGAATGTCAGGGTGGCAAAACTCTAGAATCCTTGCGTTTCTGAACTCGAGAGTCATTCAATGTCCACATTCCAGAACTCTGGATGTCTGAATTATGGAAGCACCAAATGTCTGCATTCAAGAATCAGAATGTGGCGGAATTCTAGAATGCACAGCACGGCGGAATTCTAAAGTCCTAAAATGCCTGCTATCCGGAAGTTAATGTGTCTGACATCCAGAATGTTACTAGGTCAGCATTTCACCGTTCTGAGAGATTCTGGGTTCTAGAATCAATGGACGGCAGAGTTCTGGAATGTCAGGGTGTCCAACCTCTAGAATCCTTCCGTGTCTGAACTCGTGAGTCATTCAATGTCCACATTCCGGATCACAGTGTGTCTGAATTCCAGAAGCAGCAAATGTCTTCATTCTAGAATCGGAATGTGGCGGATTTCTAGAATGCACAGCACGGCAGAATTCTAAAGTCCTAAAATGCCTGATATTCGGAAGTTAAGGAGTCTGACATCCAGAATGTTACTAGGTCAGCATTCTACCATTCTGAGAGATTCTGGGTTCTAGAATCAATGGACGGCAGAGATCTCGCATGCCAGGGTGTCCAAACTCTAGAATACTTCCGTGTCTGAACTCGTGAGTCATTCAATGTCCACATTCCGTATCACAGGGTGTCTGAATACCAGAAGCACCAAATGTCTGCATTCTAGAATCGGAATGTGGCGGAATTATAGAATGCACAGCACGGCGGAATTCGAAAGTCCTAAAATGCCTGCTATGGGGAAGTTAAGGTGTCTGACATCCAGAATGCTACCACTTCAGAATTATACCATTCTGAAAGATTCTGGGATCTAGAATCAATGGACGGCTGAGTTCCAGAATGTCAGGGTTTCAAAACTCTAGAATCCTTGCGTGTCTGAACTCGAGAGTCATTCAATGTCCACATTCCAGAACTCTGGATGTCTGAATTATAGAAGCACCAAATGTCTGCATTCTAGAATCAGAATGTGGCGGAATTCTAGAATGCACAGCACGGCGGAATTCTAAAGTCCTAAAATGCCTACTAGCCCAAAGTTAAGGTGTCTGATGACCAGAATGTTACTAGGTCAGCATTCTACCGTTCTGAGAGATTCTGGGTTCTAGAATCAATGGACGGCAGAGTTCTGGAATGTCAGGGTGTCCAAACTCTAGAATCCTTGAATGTTTGAACTCGAGAGTCATTCAATTTCCATATTCCGGGTCACAAGGTGACTGAATTCCAGAAGAACCAAATGTCTGCATTCTAGAATCGGAATGTGGCGGAATTATAGAATGCACAGCACGGCGGAATTCGAAATTCCTAAAATGCATGCTATCCGGAAGTTAAGGTGTCTGACATCCAGAATGCTACCACGTCAGAATTATACCATTCTGAAAGATTCTGGCATCTAGAATCAATGGACGGCTGAGTTCCAGAATGTCAGGGTGGCAAAACTCTAGAATCCTTGCGTTTCTGAACTCGAGAGTCATTCAATGTCCACATTCCAGAACTCTGGATGTCTGAATTATAGAAGCACCAAATGTCTGCATTCTAGAATCGGAATGTGGCGGAATTCTAGAATGCACAGCACGGCGGAATTCTAAAATCCTAAAATGCCTGCTATCCGGAAGTTAAGGTGTCTGACATCAAGAATGCTACCAAGTCAGAATTATACCATTCTGAAAGATTCTGGGATCTAGAATCAATGGACGGCTGAGTTCCAGAATGTGAGGGTCGCAAAACTCGAGAATCCTTGCGTGTCTGAACTCGAGAGTCATTCAATGTTCACATTCCGGATCACAGGGTGTCTGAATTCCAGAAGCACCTAATGTCTGCATTCTAGAATAGGAATGTGGTAGAAATCTAGAATGCACAGCACGGCGGAATTCTAAAGTCCCCAAATGCCTGCTATCCGGAACTTAAGGTGTCTGACATCCAGAATTGTACCACATCAGAATTATACCATTCTGAAACATTCTGGGATCTAGAATCAATGGACGGGTGAGTTCCAGAATGTCAGGGTGGCAAAACTCTAGAATCCTGGCTTGTCTGAACTCGAGAGTCATTCAATGTCCACATTCCAGAACTCTGGATGTCTGAATTATGGAAGCACCAAATGTCTGCATTCTAGAATCGGAATGTGGCGGAATTCTAGAATGCACAGCACGGCAGAATTCTAAAGTCCTATAATGCCTGCTATCCGGAAGTTAAGGTGTCTGACATCCAGAATGTTACTAGGTCAGCATTCCACCGTTCTGAGAGATTCTGGGTTCTAGAATCAATGGACGGCAGAGTTCTGTAATGTCAGGGTGTCCAAACTCTAGAATCCTTCCGTGTCTGAACTCGTGAGTCATTCAATGTCCACATTCCGGATCACAGTGTGTCTGAATTCCAGAAGCACCAAATGTCTTCATTCTAGAATCGGAATGTGGCGGAATTCTAGAATGCACAGCACGGCAGAATTCTAAAGTCCTAAAATGACTGATATTCGGAAGTTACGGAGTCTGACATCCAGAATGTTACTAGGTCAGCATTCTACCATTCTGAGAGATTCTGGGTTCTAGAATCAATGGACGGCAGAGATCTGGCATGTCAGGGTGTCCAAACTCTAGAATCCTTCCGTGTCTGAACTCGTGAGTCATTCAATGTCCACATTCCGGATCACAGGGTGTCTGAATTCCAGAATCACCAAATGTCTGCATTCTAGAATCGGAATGTGGCGGAATTCTAGAATGCACAGCACGGAGGATTTCGAAAGTCCTAAAATGCCTGCTATCAGGAAGTTAAGGTGTCTGACATCCAGAATGCTACCACGTCAGAATTATACCATTTTGAAAGATTCAGGGATCTAGAATCAATGGACGGCTGAGTTCCAGAATGTCAGGGTGGCAAAACTCTAGAATCCTTGCGTGTCTGAACTCGAGAGTCATTCAATGTCCACATTCCAGAACTCTGGATGTCTGAATTATAGAAGCACCAAATGTCTGCAGTCTAGAATCAGAATGTGGCGGAATTCTAGAATGCACAGCACGGCGGAATTCTAAAGTCCTAAAATGGCTGCTAGCCGAAAGTTAAGGTGTCTGATGACCAGTATATTACTAGGTCAGCATTCTACCATTCTGAGAGATTCTGGGTTCTAGAATCAATGGACGGCTGAGTTCCGGAATGTCAGGGTATCAAAACTCTAGAATCCTTGCGTGTCTGAACTCGAGAGTCATTCAATGTCCACATTCCGGATCACAGGGTGTCTGAATTCCAGAAGCACCAAATATCTGCATTCTAGAATCGGAATGTGGTAGAATTCTAGAATGCACAGCACGGCGGAATACTAAAGTCCCCAAATGCCTGCTATCCGGAAGTTAAGGTGTCTGACATCCAGAATTGTACCACATCAGAATTATACCATTCTGAAACATTCTGGGATCTAGAATCAATGGACGGGTGAGTTCAAGAATGTCAGGGTGGCAAAACTCTAGAATCCTTGCGTTTCTGAACTCGAGAGTCATTCAATGTCCACATTCCAGAACTCTGGATGTCTGAATTATGGAAGCACCAAATGTCTGCATTCAAGAATCAGAATGTGGCGGAATTCTAGAATGCACAGCACGGCGGAATTCTAAAGTCCTAAAATGCCTGCTATCCGGAAGTTAATGTGTCTGACATCCAGAATGTTACTAGGTCAGCATTTCACCGTTCTGAGAGATTCTGGGTTCTAGAATCAATGGACGGCAGAGTTCTGGAATGTCAGGGTGTCCAACCTCTAGAATCATTCCGTGTCTGAACTCGTGAGTCATTCAATGTCCACATTCCGGATCACAGTGTGTCTGAATTCCAGAAGCAGCAAATGTCTTCATTCTAGAATCGGAATGTGGCGGATTTCTAGAATGCACAGCACGGCAGAATTCTAAAGTCCTAAAATGCCTGATATTCGGAAGTTAAGGAGTCTGACATCCAGAATGTTACTAGGTCAGCATTCTAACATTCTGAGAGATTCTGGGTTCTAGAATCAATGGACGGCAGAGATCTGGCATGTCAGGGTGTCCAAACTCTAGAATCCTTGCGTGTCTGAACTCGTGAGTCATTCAATGTCCACATTCCGGATCACAGGGTGTCTGAATACCAGAAGCACCAAATGTCTGCATTCTAGAATCGGAATGTGGCGGAATTATAGAATGCACAGCACGGCGGAAATCGAAAATCCTAAAATGCCTGCTATGGGGAAGTTAAGATGTCTGACATCCAGAATGCTACCACTTCAGAATTATACCATTCTGAAAGATTCTGGGATCTAGAATCAATGGACGGCTGAGTTCCAGAATGTCAGGGTTTCAAAACTCTAGAATCCTTGCGTGTCTGAACTCGAGAGTCATTCAATGTCCACATTCCAGAACTCTGGATGTCTGAATTATAGAAGCACCAAATGTCTGCATTCTAGAATCAGAATGTGGCGGAATTCTAGAATGCACAGCACGGCGGAATTCTAAAGTCCTAAAATGCCTACTAGCCCAAAGTTAAGGTGTCTGATGACCAGAATGTTACTAGGTCAGCATTCTACCGTTCTGAGAGATTCTGGGTTCTAGAATCAATGGACGGCAGAGTTCTGGAATGTCAGGGTGTCCAAACTCTAGAATCCTTGAGTGTTTGAACTCGAGAGTCATTCAATTTCCATATTCCGGGTCACAGGGTGACTGAATTCCAGAAGAACCAAATGTCTGCATTCTAGAATCGGAATGTGGCGGAATTATAGAATGCACAGTACGGCGGAATTCGAAAGTCCTAAAATGCATGCTATCCGGAAGTTAAGGTGTCTGACATCCAGAATGCTACCACGTCAGAATTATACCATTCTGAAAGATTCTGGCATCTAGAATCAATGGACGGCTGAGTTCCAGAATGTCAGGGTGGCAAAACTCTAGAATCCTTGCGTTTCTGAACTCGAGAGTCATTCAATGTCCACATTCCAGAACTCTGGATGTCTGAATTATAGAAGCACCAAATGTCTGCATTCTAGAATCGGAATGTGGCGGAATTCTAGAATGCACAGCACGGCGGAATTCTAAAATCCTAAAATGCCTGCTATCCGGAAGTTAAGGTGTCTGACATCAAGAATGCTACCAAGTCAGAATTATACCATTCTGAAAGATTCTGGGATCTAGAATCAATGGACGGCTGAGTTCCAGAATGTGAGGGTCGCAAAACTCGAGAATCCTTGCGTGTCTGAACTCGAGAGTCATTCAATGTTCACATTCCGGATCACAGGGTGTCTGAATTCCAGAAGCACCTAATGTCTGCATTCTAGAATAGGAATGTGGTAGAATTCTAGAATGCACAGCACGGCGGAATTCTAAAGTCCCCAAATGCCTGCTATCCGGAACTTAAGGTGTCTGACATCCAGAATTGTACCACATCAGAATTATACCATTCTGAAACATTCTGGGATCTAGAATCAATGGACGGGTGAGTTCCAGAATGTCAGGGTGGCAAAACTCTAGAATCCTGGCTTGTCTGAACTCGAGAGTCATTCAATGTCCACATTCCAGAACTCTGGATGTCTGAATTATGGAAGCACCAAATGTCTGCATTCTAGAATCGGAATGTGGCGGAATTCTAGAATGCACAGCACGGCAGAATTCTGAAGTCCTATAATGCCTGCTATCCGGAAGTTAAGGTGTCTGACATCCAGAATGTTACTAGGTCAGCATTCCACCGTTCTGAGAGATTCTGGGTTCTAGAATCAATGGACGGCAGAGTTCTGTAATGTCAGGGTGTCCAAACTCTAGAATCCTTCCGTGTCTGAACTCGTGAGTCATTCAATGTCCACATTCCGGATCACAGGGTGTCTGAATTCCAGAAGCACCAAATGTCTTCATTCTAGAATCGGAATGTGGCGGAATTCTAGAATGCACAGCACAGCAGAATTCTAAAGTCCTAAAATGACTGATATTCGGAAGTTACGGAGTCTGACATCCAGAATGTTACTAGGTCAGCATTCTACCATTCTGTGAGATTCTGGGTTCTAGAATCAATGGACGGCAGAGATCTGGCATGTCAGGGTGTCCAAACTCTAGAATCCTTCCGTGTCTGAACTCGTGAGTCATTCAATGTCCACATTCCGGATCACAGGGTGTCTGAATTCCAGAATCACCAAATGTCTGCATTCTAGAATCGGAATGTGGCGGAATTCTAGAATGCACAGCACGGATGATTTCGAAAGTCCTAAAATGCCTGCTATCAGGAAGTTAAGGTGTCTGACATCCAGAATGCTACCACGTCAGAATTATACCATTTTGAAAGATTCAGGGATCTAGAATCAATGGACGGCTGAGTTCCAGAATGTCAGGGTGGCAAAACTCTAGAATCCTTGCGTGTCTGAACTCGAGAGTCATTCAATGTCCACATTCCAGAACTCTGGATGTCTGAATTATAGAAGCACCAAATGTCTGCATTCTAGAATCAGAATGTGGCGGAATTCTAGAATGCACAGCACGGCGGAATTCTAAAGTCCTAAAATGGCTACTAGCCGAAAGTTAAGGTGTCTGATGACCAGTATATTACTAGGTCAGCATTCTACCATTCTGAGAGATTCTGGGTTCTAGAATCAATGGACGGCTGAGTTCCGGAATGTCAGGGTATCAAAACTCTAGAATCCTTGTGTGTCTGAACTCGAGAGTCATTCAATGTCCACATTCCGGATCACAGGGTGTCTGAATTCCAGAAGCACCAAATATCTGCATTCTAGAATCGGAATGTGGTAGAATTCTAGAATGCACAGCACGGCGGAATACTAAAGTCCCCAAATGCCTGCTATCCGGAAGTTAAGGTGTCTGACATCCAGAATTGTACCACATCAGAATTATACCATTCTGAAACATTCTGGGATCTAGAATCAATGGACGGGTGAGTTCCAGAATGTCAGGGTGGCAAAACTCTAGAATCCTTGCGTTTCTGAACTCGAGAGTCATTCAATGTCCACATTCCAGAACTCTGGATGTCTGAATTATGGAAGCACCAAATGTCTGCATTCAAGAATCAGAATGTGGCGGAATTCTAGAATGCACAGCACGGCGGAATTCTAAAGTCCTAAAATGCCTGCTATCCGGAAGTTAATGTGTCTGACATCCAGAATGTTACTAGGTCAGCATTTCACCGTTCTGAGAGATTCTGGGTTCTAGAATCAATGGACGGCAGAGTTCTGGAATGTCAGGGTGTCCAACCTCTAGAATCCTTCCGTGTCTGAACTCGTGAGTCATTCAATGTCCACATTCCGGATCACAGTGTGTCTGAATTCCAGAAGCAGCAAATGTCTTCATTCTAGAATCGGAATGTGGCGGATTTCTAGAATGCACAGCACGGCAGAATTCTAAAGTCCTAAAATGCCTGATATTCGGAAGTTAAGGAGTCTGACATCCAGAATGTTACTAGGTCAGCATTCTACCATTCTGAGAGATTCTGGGTTCTAGAATCAATGGACGGCAGAGATCTGGCATGTCAGGGTGTACAAACTCTAGAATCCTTCCGTGTCTGAACTCGTGAGTCATTCAATGTCCATATTCCGGATCACAGGGTGTCTGAATACCAGAAGCACCAAATGTCTGCATTCTAGAATCGGAATGTGGCGGAATTATACAATGCACAGCACGGCGGAATTCGAAAGTCCTAAAATGCCTGCTATGGGGAAGTTAAGGTGTCTGACATCCAGAATGCTACCACTTCAGAATTATACCATTCTGAAAGATTCTGGGATCTAGAATCAATGGACGGCTGAGTTCCAGAATGTCAGGGTGGCAAAACTCTAGAATACTTGCGTGTCTGAACTCGAGAGTCATTCAATGTCCACATTCCAGAACTCTGGATGTCTGAATTATAGAAGCACCAAATGTCTGCATTCTGAATCGGAATGTGGTGGAATTCTAGAATGCACAGCACGGCAGAATTCTAAAATTCTAAAATGCCTGCTATCCGGAAGTTAAGGTGTCTGACATCAAGAATGCTACCAAGTCAGAATTATACCATTCTGAAAGATTCTGGGATCTAGAATCAATGGACGGCTGAGTTCCAGAATGTCAGAATTTCAAAACTCTAGAATCCTTGCGTGTCTGAACTCGAGAGTCATTCAATGTCCACATTCCAGAACTCTGGATGTCTGAATTATAGAAGCACCAAATGTCTGCATTCTAGAATCAGAATGTGGCGGAATTCTAGAATGCACAGCACGGCGGAATTCTAAAGTCCTAAAATGCCTAGTAGCCGAAAGTTAAGGTGTCTGATGACCAGAATGTTACTAGGTCAGCATTCTACCGTTCTGAGAGATTCTGGGTTCTAGAATCAATGGACGGCAGAATTCTGGAATGTCAGGGTGTCCAAACTCTAGAATCCTCGAGTGTTTGAACTCGAGAGTCATTCAGTTTCCATATTCCGGGTCACAGGGTGACTGAATTCCAGAAGAACCAAATGTCTGCATTCTAGAATCGGAATGTGGCGGAATTCTAGAATGCACAGCACGGTGGAATTCGAAAGTCCTAAAATGCATGCTATCCGGAAGTTAAGGTGTCTGACATCCAGAATGCTACCACGTCAGAATTATAACATTCTGAAAGATTCTGGGATCTAGAATCAATGGACGGCTGAGTTCCAGAATGTCAGTGTGGCAAAACTCTAGAATCCTTGCGTTTCTGAACTCGAGAGTCATTCAATGTCCACATTCCAGAACTCTGGATGTCTGAATTATAGAAGCAACAAATGTCTGCATTCTAGAATCGGAATGTGGCAGAATTCTAGAATGCACAGCACGGCGGAATTCTAAAATCCTAAAATGCCTGCTATCCGGAAGTTAAGGTGTCTGACATCAAGAATGCTACCACGTCAGAATTATACCATTCTGAAAGATTCTGGGATCTAGAATCAATGGACGGCTGAGTTCCAGAATGTCAGGGTAGCAAAACTCTAGAATCCCTGCGTGTCTGAACTCGAGAGTCATTCAATGTCCACATTCCGGATCACAGGGTGTCTGAATTCCAGAAGCACCAAATGTCTTCATTCTAGAATCGGAATGTGGCGGAATTCTAGAATGCACAGCACGGCAGAATTCTAAAGTCCTAAAATGACTGATATTCGGAAGTTAAGGAGTATGACATCCAGAATGTTACTAGGTCAGCATTCTACCGTTCTGAGAGATTCTGGGTTCTAGAATCAATGGACGGCAGAGATCTGGCATGTCAGGGTTTCCAAACTCTAGAATCCTTCCGTGTCTGATCTCGTGAGTCATTCAATGTCCACATTCCGGATCACAGGGTGTCTGAATTCCAGAAGCACCAAATGTCTGCATTCTAGAATCGGAATGTGGCGGAATTCTAGAATGCACAGCACGGCGGACTTCGAATGTCCTAAAATGCCTGCTATCGGGAAGTTAATGTGTCTGACATCCAGAATGCTACCACGTCAGAATTATACCATTCTGAAAGATTCTGGGATCTAGAATCAATGGACGGCTGAGTTCCAGAATATCAGGGTGGCAAAACTCTAGAATCCTTGCGTGTCTGAACTCGAGAGTCATTCAATGTCCACATTCCAGAACTCTGGATGTCTGAAATATAGAAGCACCAAATGTCTGCATTCTAGAATCGGAATGTGGCGGAATTCTAGAATGCACAGCACGGCGGAATTCTAAAGTCCTAAAATGCCTACTAGCCGAAAGTTAAGGTGTCTGATGACCAGTATGTTACTAGGTCAGCATTCTACCGTTCTGAGAGATTCTGGGTTCTAGAATTAATGGACGGCAGAAATCTGGAATATCAGGGTGTCCAAACTCTAGAATCCTTGCGTGTCTGAACTCGAGAGTCATTCAATGTCCACATTCTGGATCACAGGGTGTCTGAATTCCAGAAGCACCAAATGTCTGCATTCTAGAATCGGAATATGGCGGAATTCTAGAATGCACAGCACGGCAGAATTCGAAAGTCCTAAAATGCCTGCTATCGGGAAGTTAAGCTGTCTGACATCCAGAATGCTACCACGTCAGAATTATACCATTCTGAAAGATTCTGGGATCTAGAATCAATGGACGGCTGAGCTCCAGAATGTCAGGGTGGCAAAACTCTAGAATCCTTGCGTTTCTGAACTCGAGAGTCATTCAATGTCCACATTCCAGAACTCTGGATGTCTGAATTATAGAAGCACCAAATGTCTGCATTCTAGAATCGGAATATGGTGGAATTCTAGAATGCACAGCACGGCGGATTTCGAAAGTCCTAAAATGCCTGCTATCAGGAAGTTAAGGTGTCTGACATCCAGAATGCTACCACGTCAGAATTATACCATTCTGAATGATTCAGGGATCTAGAATCAATGGACGGCTGAGTTCCAGAATGTTAGAGTTTCAAAACTCTAGAATACTTGCGTGTCTGAACTCGAGAGTCATTCAATGTCCACATTCCAGAACTCTGGATGTCTGAATTATAGAAGCACCAAATGTCTGCATTCTAGAAACGGAATGTGGCGGAATTCTAGAATGCACAGCACGGCGGAATTCGAAAGTCCTAAAATGCATGCTATCCGGAAGTTAAGGTGTCTGACATCCAGAATGCTACCACGTCAGAATTATACCATTCTGAAAGATTATGGGATCTAGAATCAATGGATGGCTGAGTTCCAGAATGTCAGGGTGGCAAAACTCTAGAATCCTTGCGTTTCTGAACTCGAGAGTCATTCAATGTCCACATTCCAGAACTCTGGATGTCTGAATTATAGAAGCACCAAATGTCTGCATTCTAGAATCGGAATGTGGCGGAATTCTAGAATGCACAGCACGGCGGAATTCTAAAGTCCTAAAATGCCTGCTATCCGGAAGTTAAGGTGTCTGACATCCAGAATGTTACTAAGCCAGCATTCTACCGTTCTGAGAGATTCTGGGTTCTAGAATCAATGGACAGAAGAGATCTGGCATGTCAGGGTGCCCAAACTCTAGAATCCTTGCGTGTCTGAACTCGAGAGTCATTCAATGTCCACATTCCGGATCACAGGGTGTCTGAATTCCAGAAGCACCAAATGTCTGCATTCTAGAATCGGAATGTGGTAGAATTCTAGAATGCACAGCACGGCGGAATTCTAAAGTCCTAAAATGCCTGCTATCTGGAAGTTAAGGTGTCTGACACCCAGAATGCTACCACATCAGAATTATACCATTCTGAAACATTCTGGGATCTAGAATCAATGGACGGGTGAGTTCCAGAATGTCAGGGTGTCCAAATTCTAGAATCCTTGCGTGTCTGAACTCGAGAGTCATTCAATGTCCACATTCCAGAACTCTGGATGTCTGAATTCCAGAAGCACCAAATGTCTGCATTCTAGAATCGGAATGTGGTAGAATTCTAGAATGCACAGCACGGCAGAATTCTAAAGTCCTAAAATGCCTGCTATCAGGAAGTTAAGGTGTCTGACATCCAGAATACTACCACGTCAGAATTATACCATTCTGAAAGATTCAGGGATCTAGAATCAATGGACGGCTGAGTTCCAGAATGTCAGGGTGGCAAAACTCTAGAATCCTTGCGTGTCTGAACTCGAGAGTCATTCAATGTCCACATTCCAGAACTCTGGATGACTGAATTATAGAAGCACCAAATGTCTGCATTCTAGAATCGGAATGTGGCGGAATTCTAGAATGCACAGTACGGCGGAATTCTAAAGTCCTAAAATGCCTACTAGCCGAAAGTTAAGGTGTCTGATGACCAGTATGTTACTAGGTCATCATTCTAACGTTCTGAGAGATTCTGGTTTCTAGAATTAATGGACGGCAGAGATCTGGAATATCAGGGTGTCCAAACTCTAGAATCCTTGCGTGTCTGAACTCGAGAGTCATTCAATGTCCACATTCCGGATCACAGGGTGTCTGAATTCCAGAAGCACCAAATGTCTGCATTCTAGAATCGGAATGTGGCGGAATTCTAGAATGCACAGCACGGCAGAATTCGAAAGTCCTAAAATGCCTGCTATTGGGAAGTTAAGCTGTCTGACATCCAGAATGCTACCACGTCAGAATTATACCATTCTGAAAGATTCTGGGATCTAGAATCAATGGACGGCTGAGTTCCAGAATGTCAGGGTGGCAAAACTCTAGAATCCTTGTGTGTCTGAACTCGAGAGTCATTCAATGTCCACATTCCAGAACTCTGGATGTCTCAATTATAGAAGCACCAAATGTCTGCATTCTAGAATCAGAATGTGGCGGAATTCTAGAATGCACAGCACGGCGGAATTCTAAAGTCCTAAAATGCCTACTAGCCGAAAGTTAAGGTGTCTGATGACCAGAATGTTACTAGGTCAGCATTCTACCGTTCTGAGAGATTCTGGGTTCTAGAATCAATGGAAGGCTGAGTTCTGGAATGTCAGGGTGTCCAAACTCTAGAATCCTTGAGTGTTTGAACTCGAGAGTCATTCAATTTCCATATTCCGGGTCACAGGGTGACTGAATTCCAGAAGAATCAAATGTCTGCATTCTAGAATCGGAATGTGGCGGAATTCTAGAATGCACAGCACGGCGGAATTCGAAAGTCCTAAAATGCATGCTATCCGGAAGTTAAGGTGTCTGACATCCAGAATGCTACCACGTCAGAATTATACCATTCTGAAAGATTCTGGGATCTAGAATCAATGGACGGCTGAGTTCCAGAATGTCAGGGTGGCAAAACTCTAGAATCCTTGCGTGTCTGAACTCGAGAGTCATTCAATGTCCACATTCCAGAACTCTGGATGTCTGAATTATTGAAGTACCAAATGTCTGCATTCTAGAATCGGAATGTGGCGGAATTCTAGAATGCACAGCACGGCGGAATTCTAAAGTCCTAAAATGGCTACTAGCCGAAAGTTAACGTGTCTGATGACCAGTATGTTACTAGGTCAGCATTCTACCGTTCTGAGAGATTCTGGGTTCTAGAATCAATGGACGGCTGAGTTCCAGAATGTAGGGTAGCAAAACTCTAGAATCCTTGCGTGTCTGAACTCGAGAGTCATTCAATGACCACATTCCGGATCACAGGGTGTGTGAATTCCAGAAGCACCTAATGTCTGCATTCTAGAATCGGAATGTGGTAGAATTCTAGAATGCACAGCACGGCGGAATTCTAAAGTCCCCAAATGCCTGCTATCCGGAAGTTAAGGTGTCTGACATCCAGAATTGTACCACATCAGAATTATACCATGCTGAAACATTCTGGGATCTAGAATCAATGGACGGGTGAGTTCCAGAATGTCAGGGTGGCAAAACTCTAGAATCCTGGCTTGTCTAAACTCGAGAGTCATTCAATGTCCACATTCCAGAACTCTGGATGTCTGAATTATGGAAGCACCAAATGTCTGCATTCTAGAATCGGAATGTGGCGGAATTCTAGAATGCACAGCACGGCAGAATTCTAAAGTCCTAAAATGCCTGCTATCCGGAAGTTAAGGTGTCTGACATCCAGAATGTTACTAGGTCAGCATTCCACCGTTCTGAGAGATTCTGGGTCCTAGAATCAATGGACGGCAGAGTTCTGTAATGTCAGGGTGTCCAAACTCTAGAATCCTTCCGTGTCTGAACTCTTGAGTCATTCAATGTCCACATTCCGGATCACAGGGTGTCTGAATTCCAGAAGCACCAAATGTCTTCATTCTAGAATCGGAATGTGGCGGAATTCTAGAATGCACAGCATGGCGTAATTCTAAAGTCCTAAAATGACTGATATTTGGAAGTTAAGGAGTTTGACATCCAAAATGTTACTAGGTCAGCATTCTACCATTCTGAGAGATTCTGGGTTCTAGAATCACTGGACGGCAGAGATCTGGCATGTCAGGGTGTCCAAACTCTAGAATCCTTCCGTGTCTGAACTCGTGAGTCATTCAATGTCCACATTCCGGATCACAGGGTGTCTGAATTCCAGAAGCACCAAATGTCTGCATTCTTGAATCGGAATGTGGCGGAATTCTAGAATGCACAGCACGGCGGAATTCGAAAGTCCTAAAATGCCTGCTATCGGGAAGTTAAGGTGTCTGACATCCAGAATGCTACCACGTCAGAATTATACCATTCTGAAAGATTCTGGGATCTAGAATCAATGGATGGCTGAGTTCCAGAATATCAGGGTGGCAAAACTCTAGAATCCTTGCCTGTCTGAACTCGAGAGTCATTCAATGTCCACATTCCAGAACTCTGGATGTCTGAATTATAGAAGCACCAAATGTCTGCATTCTAGAATCGGAATGTGGCGGAATTCTAGAATGTACAGCACGGCGGAATTCTAAAGTCCTAAAATGACTGCTATCGGGAATTTAAGCTGTCTGACATCCAGAATGCTACCACGTCAGAATTATACCATTCTGAAAGATTCCGGGATCTAGAATCAATGGACGGCTGAGTTCCAGAATGTCAGGGTGGCAAAACTCTAGAATCCTTGTGTGTCTGAACTCGAGAGTCATTCAATGTCCACATTCCAGAACTCTGGATGTCTGAATTATAGAAGCACCAAATGTCTGCATTCTAGAATCGGAATGTGGTGGAATTCTAGAATGCACAGCACGGCGGAATTCTAAAATTCTAAAGTGCCTACTAGCCGAAAGTTAAGGTGTCTGATGACCAGAATGTTACTAGGTCAGCATTCTACCGTTCTGAGAGATTCTGGTTTCTAGAATCAATGGACGGCAGAGTTCTGGAATGTCAGGGTGTCCAAACTCTAGAATCCTTGAGTGTTTGAACTCGAGAGTCATTCAATTTCCATATTCCGCGTCACAGGGTGACTGAATTCTTGAAGCACCAAATGTCTGCATTCTAGAATCGGAATGTGGCGGAATTCTAGAATGCACAGCACGGCGGAATTTGAAAGTCCTAAAATGCATGCTATCCGGAAGTTAAGGTGTCTGACATCCAGAATGCTACCACGTCAGAATTATACCATTCTGAAAGATTCTGGGATCTAGAATCAATGGACGGCTGAGTTCCAGAATGTCAGGCTGGCAAAACTCTAGAATCCTTGCGTTTCTGAACTCGAGAGTCATTCAATGTCCACATTCTAGAACTCTGGATGTCTGAATTATAGAAGCACCAAATGTCTGCATTCTAGAATCGGAATGTGGCGGAATTCTATAATGCACAGCACGGCGGAATTCTAAAATCCTAAAATGCCTGCTATCCGGAAGTTAAGGTGTCTGACATCAAGAATGCTACCAAGTCAGAATTATACCATTCTGAAAGATTCTGGGATCTAGAATCAATGGACGGCTGAGTTCCAGAATGTCAGGGTGGGAAAACTCTAGAATCCTTGCGTGTCTGAACTCGAGAGTCATTCAATGTCCACATTCCAGAACTCTGGATGTCTGAATTATAGAAGCACCAAATGTCTGCATTCTAGAATCGGAATGTTGCGGAACTCTAGAATGCACAGCACGGAGGATTTTGAAAGTCCTAAAATGCCTGCTATCAGGAAGTTAAGGTGTCTGACATCCAGAATGCTACCACGTCAGAATTATACCATTCTGAAAGATTCAGGGATCTAGAATCAATGGACGGCTGAGTTCCAGAATGTCAGGGTGTCCAAACTCTAGAATCCTTGCGTGTCTGAACTCTAGAGTCATTCAATGTCCACATTCCAGAACTCTGGATGTCTGAATTATAGAAGCACCAAATGTCTGCATTCTAGAATCAGAATGTGGCGGAATTCTAGAATGCACAGCACGGCGGAATTCTAAAGTCCTAAAATGGCTATTAGCCGAAAGTTAAGGTGTCTGATGACCAGTATATTACTAGGTCTGCATTCTACCGTTCTGAGAGATTCTGGGTTCTAGAATCAATGGACGGCTGAGTTCCGGAATGTCAGGGTAGCAAAACTCTAGAATCCTTGCGTGTCTGAACTCGAGAGTCATTCAATGTCCACATTCCGGATCACAGGGTGTCTGAATTCCAGAAGCACCAAATATCTGCATTCTAGTATCGGAATGTGGTAGAATTCTAGAATGCACAGCACGGCGGAATTCTAAAGTCCCCAAGTGCCTGCTATCCGGAAGTTAAGGTGTCTGACATCCAGAATTCTACCACATCAGAATTATACCATTCTGAAACATTCTGGGATCTAGAATCAATGGACGGGTGAGTTCCAGAATGTCAGGGTGGCAAAACTCTAGAATCCTGGCTTGTCTGAACTCGAGAGTCATTCAATGTCCACATTCCAGAACTCTGGATGTCTGAATTATGGAAGCACCAAATGTCTTCATTCTAGAATCGGAATGTGGCGGAATTCTAGAATGCACAGCACGGCAGAATTCTAAAGTCCTAAAATGCCTGATATTCGGAAGTTAAGGAGTCTGACATCCAGAATGTTACTAGGTCAGCATTCTACCATTCTGAGAGATTCTGGGTTCTAGAATCAATGGAGGGCAGAGATCTGGCATGTCAGGGTGTCCAAACTCTAGAATCCTTCCGTGTCTGAACTTGTGAGTCATTCAATGTCCACATTCCGGATCACAGGGTGTCTGAATTCCAGAAGCACCAAATGTCTGCATTCTAGAATCGGAATGTGGCGTAATTCTAGAATGCACAGCACGGCGGAATTCGAAAGTCCTAAAATGCCTGCTATCAGGAAGTTAAGGTGTCTGACATCCAGAATGCTACCACGTCAGAATTATACCATTCTGAAAGATTCTGGGATCTAGAATCAATGGACGGCTGAGTTCCAGAATATCAGGGTGGCAAAACTCTAGAATCCTGGCGTGTCTGAACTCGAGAGTCATTCAATGTCCACATTCCAGAAGTCTGGATGTCTGAATTATAGAAGCACCAAATGTCTGCATTCTAGAATCGGAATGTGGCGGAATTCTAGAATGCACAGCACGGCGGAATTCTAAAATTCTTAAATGCCTGCTATCCGGAAGTTAAGGTGTCTGACATCAAGAATGCTACCAAGTCAGAATTATACCATTCTGAAAGATTCTGGGATCCAGAATCAATGGACGGTTGAGTTCCAGAATGTCAGAGTTTCAAAACTCTAGAATCCTTGCGTGTCTGAACTCGAGAGTCATTCAATGTCCACATTCCAGAACTCTGGATGTCTCAATTATGGAAGCACCAAATATCTGCATTCTGGAATCAGAATGTGGCGGAATTCTAGAATGCACAGCACGGCGGAATTCTAAAGTCCTAAAATGCCTACCAGCCGAAAGTTAAGGTGTCTAATGACCAGTATGTTACTAGGTCAGCATTCTACCGTTCTGAGAGATTCTGGGTTCTAGAATTAATGGACGGCAGAGATCTGGAATATCAGGGTGTCCAAACTCTAGAATCCTTGCGAGTCTGAACTCGAGAGTCATTCAATGTCCACATTCCGGATCACAGGGTGTCTGAATTCCAGAAGCACCAAATGTCTGCATTCTAGAATCGGAATGTGGCGGAATTCTAGAATGCACAGCACGGCAGAATTCGATAGCCCTAAAATGCCTGCTATCGGGAAGTTAAGCTGTCTGACATCCAGAATGCTACCACGTCAGAATTATACCATTCTGAAAGATTCTGGGATCTAGAATCAATGGACGGCTGAGTTCCAGAATGTCAGGGTGGCAAAAGTCTAGAATCCTTGCGTGTCTGAACTCGAGAGTCATTCAATGTCCACATTCCAGAACTCTGGATGTCTGAATTATAGAAGCACCAAATGTCTGCATTCTAGAATCGGAATGTGGCGGAATTCTAGAATGCACAGCACGGCGGAATTCTAAAATCCTAAAATGCCTGCTATCCGGAAGTTAAGGTGTCTGACATCAAGAATGCTACCAAGTCAGAATTATACCATTCTGAAAGATTCTGGGATCTAGAATCAATGGATGGCTGAGTTCCAGAATGTCAGGGTAGCAAAACTCGAGAAACCTTGCGTGTCTGAACTCGAGAGTCATTCAATGTTCACATTCCGGATCACAGGGTGTCTGAATTCCAGAAGCACCTAATGTCTGCATTCTAGAATCGGAATGTGGTAGAATTCTAGAATGCACAGCACGGCGGAATTCTAAAGTCCCCAAATGCCTGCTATCCGGAACTTAAGGTGTCTGACATCCAGAATTGTACCACATCAGAATTATACCATTTTGAAACATTCTGGGATCTAGAATCAATGGACGGGTGAGTTCCAGAATGTCAGGTTGGCAAAACTCTAGAATCCTGGCTTGTCTGAACTCAAGAGTCATTCAATGTCCACATTCCAGAACTCTGGATGTCTGAATTATGGAAGCACCAAATGTCTGCATTCTAGAATCGGAATGTGGCGGAATTCTAGAATGCACAGCACGGCAGAATTCTAAAGTCCTAAAATGCCTGCTATCCGGAAGTTAAGGTATCTGACATACAGAATGTTACTAGGTCAGCATTCTACCATTCTGACAGATTCTGGGATCTAAAATCAATGGACGGCTGAGTTCCAGAATATCAGGGTGGCAAAACTCTAGAATCCTTGCGTGTCTGAACTCGAGAGTCATTCCATGTCCACATTCCAGAACTCTGGATGTCTGAATTATAGAAGCACCAAATGTCTGCATTCTAGAATCGGAATGTGGTGGAATTCTAGAATGCACAGCACGGCAGAAGTCTAAAGTCCTAAAATGCCTGCTATTCGGAAGTTAAGGTGTCTGACATCCAGAATGTTACTAGGTCAGCATTCTACCGTTCTGTGAGATTCTGGGTTCTAGAATCAATGGACGGCAGAGTTCTGGAATGTCAGGGTGTCCAAACTCTAGAATCCTTCCGTGTCTGAACTCGTGAGTCATTCAATGTCCACATTCCGGATCACAGGGTGTCTGAATTCCAGAAGCACCAAATGTGTGCATTCTAGAATGGGAATGTGGCGGAATTCTAGAATGCACAGCACGGCAGAATTCTAAAGTCCTAAAATGCCTGATATTCAGAAGTTAAGGAGTCTGACATCCAGAATGTTACTAGGTCAGCATTCTACTGTTCTGAGAGATTCTGGGTTCTAGAATCAATGGACGGCAGAGTTCTGGAATGTCAGGGTGTCCAAACTCTAGAATCCATGAGTGTTTGAACTCGAGAGTCATTCAATTTCCATATTCCGGGTCACAGGGTGACTGAATTCCAGAAGCACCAAATGTCTGCATTCTAGAATCGGAATGTGGCGGAATTCTAGAATGCACAGCACGGCGGAATTCGAAAGTCCTAAAATGCCTGCTATCCGGAAGTTAAGGTGTGTGACATCCAGAATGCTACCACGTCAGAATTATACCATTCTGATAGATACTGGGATCTAGAATCAATGGACGGCTGAGTTCCAGAATGTCAGGATGGCAAAACTCTAGAATCCTTGCGTGTCTGAACTCGAGACTCATTCAGTGTCCACATTCCAGAACCCTGGATTTCTGAAATATAGAAGAACCAAATGTCTGCATTCTAGAATCGGAATGTGGCAGAATTCTAGAATGCATAGCACGGCGGTATTCGAAAGTCCTAAAATGCCTGCTATTCGGAAGTTAGGGTGTCTGACATCCAGAATGCTACCACGTCAGAATTATACCATTCTGAAAGATTCTGGGATCTAGAATCAATGGACGGCCGAGTTCCAGAATGTCCGGGTTTCCAAACTCTAGAATCCTTGCGTGTCTGAACTCGAGAGTCATTCAATATCCACATTCCAGGACTCTGGATGTCTGAAATATAGAAGCAACAAATGTCTGCATTCTTGAATCGGAATGTGGTGGAATTCTAGAATGCACAGCACGGCAGAATTCTAAAGTCCTAAAATGCCTGCTATTCGGAAGTTCAGGTGTCTGACATCCAGAATGTTACTAGGTCAGCATTCTACCGTTCTGTGAGATTCTGGGTTCTAGAATCAATGGACGGCAGAGTTCTGGAATGTCAGGGTGTCCAAACTCTAGAATCCTTCCGTGTCTGAACTCGTGAGTCATTCAATGTCCACATTCCGGATCACAGGGTGTCTGAATTCCAGAAGCACCAAATGTCTGCATTCTAGAATCGGAATGTGGCGGAATTCTAGAATGCACAGCACGGCAGAATTCTAAAGTCCTAAAATCCCTGATATTCGGAAGCTAAGGAGTCTGACATCCAGAATGTTACTAGGTCAGCATTCTACTGTTCTGAGAGATACTGGGTTCTAGAATCAATGGACGGCAGAGTTCTGGAATGTCAGGGTGTCCAAACTCTAGAATCCATGAGTGTTTGAACTCGAGAGTCATTCAATTTCCATATTCCGGGTCACAGGGTGACTGAATTCCAGAAGCACCAAATGTCTGCATTCTAGAATCGGAATGTGGCGGAATTCTAGAATGCACAGCACGGCGGAATTCGAAAGTCCTAAAATGCCTGCTATCCGGAAGTTAAGGTGTCTGACATCCAGAATGCTACCACGTCAGAATTATACCATTCTGATAGATTCTGGGATCTAGAATCAATGGACGGCTGAGTTCCAGAATGTCAGGGTGGCAAAACTCTAGAATCCTTGCGTGTCTGAACTCGAGAGTCATTCAATGTCCACATTCCAGAACTCTGGATGTCTGAATTATAGAAGCACCAAATGTCTGCATTCTATAATCGGAATGTGGCGGAATTCTAGAATGCACAGCACGGCGGAATTCTAAAGTCCTAAAATGCCTACTAGCCGAAAGTTAAGGTGTCTGATGACCAGTATGTTACTAGGTCAGCATTCTACCGTTCTGAGAGATTCTGGGTTCTAGAATCAATGGACGGCAGAGACCTGGAATGTCAGTGTGTCCAAACTCTAGAATCCTTGCGTGTCTGAACTCGAGAGTCATTCAATGTCCACATTCCGGATCACAGGGTGTCTGAATTCCAGAAGAACCAAATGTCTGCATTCTAGAATCGGAATGTGGTAGAATTCTAGAATGCACAGCACGGCGGAATTCTAAAGTCCTAAAATGCCTGCTATCCGGAAGTTAAGGTGTCTGACATCCAGAATGCTACCAAGTCAGAATTATACCATTCTGAAAGATTCTGGGATCTAGAATCAATGGACGGGTGAGTTCCAGAATGTCAGGGTGGCAAAACTCTAGAATCCTGGCTTGTCTGAACTCGAGAGTCATTCAATGTCCTCATTCCAGAACTCTGGATGTCTGAATTATGGAAGCACCAAATGTCTGCATTCTAGAATCGAAATGTGGCGGAATTCTAGAATGCACAGCACGGCGGAATTCGAAAGTCCTAAAATGCCTGCTATCCGGAAGTTAAGGTGTCTGACATCCAGAATGCTACCACGTCAGAATTATACCATTCTGAAAGATTCTGGTGTCTAGAATCAATGGACGGCTGAGTTCCAGAATGTCAGAGTTTGCAAACACTAGAATCCTTGCTTGTCTGAACTCGAGAGTCATTCAATATCCACATTCCAGGACTCTGGATGTCTGAAATATGGAAGCAACAAAGGTCTGCATTCTAGAATCGGAATGTGGTGGAATTCTAGAATGCACAGCACGGCAGAATTCTAAAGTTCTAAAATGCCTGCTATCCGGAAGTTAAGATGTCTGACATCCAGAATGTTACTAGGTCAGCATTCTACCGTTCTGAGAGATTCTGGGTTCTAGAATCAATGAATGGCAGAGTTCTGGAATGTCAGGGTTTCCAAACTCTAGAGTCCTTCCGTGTCTGAACTCGTGAGTCATTCAATGTCCACATTCCAGAACTCTGGATGTCTGAATAATAGAAGCACTAAATGTCTGCATTCTAGAATCGGAATGTGGCGGAATTCTAGAATGCACAGCACGGCGGAATTCTAAAGTCCTAAAATGCCTACTAGCCGAAAGTTAAGGTGTCTGATGACCAGTATGTTACTAGGTCAGCATTCTGCAATTCTGAGAGATTCTGGGTTCTAGAATCATTGGACGGCAGAGATCTGGAATATCACGGTGTCCAAACTCTAGAATCCTTGCGTGTCTGAACTCGAGAGTCATTCAATGTCCACATTCCGGATCACAGGGTGTCTGAATTCCAGAAGCACCAAATGTCTGCATTCTAGAATCGGAATGTGGTAGAATTCTAGAATGCACAGCACGGCGTAATTTGAAAGTACCAAAATGCCGGCTATCCGGAAGTTAAGGTGTCTGACATCCAGAATGGTACCACATCAGAATTATACCATTCTGAAACATTCTGAGATGTAGAATCAATGGACGTGTGAGTTCCAGAATGTCAGGGTGGCAAAACTCTAGAATCCTGGCTTGTCTGAACTCGAGAGTCATTCAATGTCCACATTCCAGAACTCTGGATGTCTGAATTATCGAAGCACCAAATGTCTGCATTGTAGAATCGGAATGTGGCGGAATTCTAGAATGCACAGCACGGCGGAATTCTAAAGTCCTAAAATGCCTGCTATCTGGAATTTATGGTGTCTGACATCCAGAATGCTACCACGTCAGAATTATACCATTCTGAAACATTCTGGGATCTAGAATCATTGGACGGCTGAGTTCCAGAATGCAAGGGTGGCAAAACTATAGAATCCTTGCGTGTCTGAACTCGAGATTCATTCAATGTAGACATTCCAGAACTCTGGATGTCTGAAATATAGAAGAACCAAATGTCTGCATTCTAGAATCAGAATGTGGCGGAATTCTAGAATGCACAGCACGGCAGAATTTTAAAGTCGTAAAATGCCTACTATCCAGAAGTCAAGGTGTCTGACATCCAGAATGTTACTAGGTCCGCATTCTACCGTTCTGAGAGATTCCGGTTTCTAGAATCAATGGATGGCAGAGTTCTGGAATGTCAGGGTGTTCAAACTCAAGAATACTTGCGTGTCTGAACTCGAGAGTCATTCAATGTCCACATTCCGGATCACAGGGTGTCCGAATACCAGAAGCACCAAATGTCTGCATTCTAGAATCGGAATGTGGCAGAATTCTAGAAAGCATAGCACGGCGGTATTCGAAAGTCCTAAAATGCCTGCTATTCGGAAGTTAAGGTGTCTGACATCCAGAATGCTACCACGTCAGAATTATACCATTCTGAAAGATTCTGGGATCTAGAATCAATGGACGGCCGAGTTCCAGAATGTCCGGGTTTCCAAACTCTAGAATCCTTGCGTGTCTGAACTCGAGAGTCATTCAATATCCACATTCCAGGACTCTGGATGTCTGAAATATAGAAGCAACAAATGTCTGCATTCTTGAATCGGAATGTGGTGGAATTCTAGAATGCACAGCACGGCAGAATTCTAAAGTCCTAAAATGCCTGCTAATCGGAAGTTAAGGTGTCTGACATCCAGAATGTTACTAGGTCAGCATTCTACCGTTCTGTGAGATTCTGGGTTCTAGAATCAATGGACGGCAGAGTTCTGGAATGTCAGGGTGTCCAAACTCTAGAATCCTTCCGTGTCTGAACTCGTGAGTCATTCAATGTCCACATTCCGGATCACAGTGTGTCTGAATTCCAGAAGCACCAAATGTCTGCATTCTAGAATCGGAATGTGGCGGAATTCTAGAATGCACAGCACGGCGGAATTCTAAAGTCCTAAAATGCCTGATATTCGGAAGCTAAGGAGTCTGACATCCAGAATGTTACTAGGTCAGCATTCTACTGTTCTGAGAGATTCTGGGTTCTAGATTCAATGGACGGTAGAGTTCTGGAATGTCAGGGTGTCCAAACTCTAGAATCCTTCCGTGTCTGAACTCGTGAGTCATTCAATGTCCACATTCCAGATCAAAGGGTGTCTGAATTCCAGAAGCACCAAATGTCTGCATTCTGGAATCGGAATGTGGCGGAATTCTAGAATGCACAGCACGGCGGAATTCTAAAGTCCTAAAATGCCTACTAGCCGAAAGTTAAGGTGTCTGATGACCAGAATGTTACTAGGTCAGCATTCTACTGTTCTGAGAGATTCTGGGTTCTAGAATCAATGGACGGAAGAGTTCTGGAATGTCAGGGTGTGCAAACTCTAGAATCCATGAGTGTTTGAACTCGAGAGTCATTCAATTTCCATATTCCGGGTCACAGGGTGACTGAATTCCAGAAGCACCAAATGTCTGCATTCTAGAATCGGAATGTGGCGGAATTCTAGAATGCACAGCACGGCGGAACTTTAAAGTCCTAAAATGCCTGCTATCCAGAAGTCAAGATGTCTGACATCCAGAATGTTACTAGGTCAGCATTCTAACGTTCTGAGAGATTCTGGGTTCTAGAATAAATGGATGGCAGAGTTCTGGAATGTCAGGGTGTTCAAACTCAAGAATATTACCTGTCTGAACTCGAGAGTCATTCAATGTCCACATTCCGGAACTCTGGATGTCTGAATTATAGAAGCACCAAATGTCTGCATTCTAGAATCGGAATGTGGCGGAATTCTAGAATGCACAGCACGGCGGAATTTGAATGTCCTAAAATGCCTGCTATCTGGAAGTTAAGGTGTCTGACATCAAGAATGCTACCAAGTCAGAATTATACCATTCTGATAGATTCTGGGATCTAGAATCAATGGACGGCTGAGTTCCAGAATGTCAGGGTGGCAAAACTCTAGAATCCTTGCGTGTCTGAACTCGAGAGTCATTCAATGTCCACATTCCAGAACTCTGGATGTCTGAAATATAGAAGCACCAAATGTCTGCATTCTAGAATCGGAATGTGGCGGAATTCTAGAATGCACAGCACGGCGGAATTCTAAAGTCCTAAAATGCCTACTAGCCGAAAGTTAAGGTGTCTGAAGACCAGAATGTTACTAGGCCAGCATTCTACCGTTCTGAGAGACTCTGGGTTCTAGAATAAATGAATGGCAGAGTTCTGGAAAGTCAGGGTGTCCAATCTCTAGAATCCTTCCGTGTCTGAACTCGTGAGTCATTCAATGTCCACATTCCGGATCACAGGGTGTCTGAATTCCAGAAGCACCAAATGTCTGCATTCTAGAATCGGAATGTGGCGGAATTCTAGAATGCACAGCACGGCGGAATTCGAAAGTCCTAAAATGCCTGCTATCGGGAAGTTAAGGTGTCTGACATCCAGAATGCTACCACGTCAGATATATACCATTCTGAAAGATTCTGGGATCTAGAATCAATGGACGGCAGAGTTCTGGAATGTCAGGGTGTCCAATCTCTAGAATCCTTCCGTGTCTGAACTCGTGAGTCATTCAATGTCCACATTCCGGATCACAGGGTGTCTGAATTCCAGAAGCACCAAATATCTGCATTCTAGAATCGGAATGTGGCGGAATTCTAGAATGCACAGCACGGCAGAATTCTAAAGACCTAAAATGCCTGATATTCGGAAGTTAAGGAGTCTGACATCCAGAATGTTACTAGGTCAGCATTCTACCGTTCTGAGAGATTCTGTGTTCTAGATTCAACGGACCGCAGAGTTCTGGAATGTCAGGATGTCCAAACTCTAGAATCCTTCCGTGTCTGAACTCGTGACTCATTCAATGTCCACATTCCGGATCACAGGGTGTCTGAATTCCAGAAGCACCAAATGTCTGCATTCTAGAATCGGAATGTGGCGGAATTCTAGAATGCACAGCACGGCGGAATTCGAAAGTCCTAAAATGACTGCTATCGGGAAGTTAAGGTGTCTGACATCCAGAATGCTACCACGTCAGAATTATACCATTCTGAAAGATTCTGGGATCTAGAATTAATGGACGGCTGAGTTCCAGAATGTCAGGGTGGCAAAACTCTAGAATCCTTGCGTGTCTGAACTCGAGAGTCATTCAATGTTCACATTCCAGAACTCTGGATGTCTGAATTATAGAAGCACCAAATGTCTGCATTCCAGAATCGGAATGTGGCGGAATTCTAGAATGCACAGCACGTCGGAATTCTAAAATCCTAAAATGCCTGCTATCCGGAAGTTAAGGTGTCTGACATCAAGAATGCTACCAAGACAGAATTATACCATTCTGAAAGATTCTGGGATCTAGAGTCAATGGACGGCTGAGTTCCAGAATGTCAGGGTGGCAAAACTCTAGAATCCTTGCGTGTCTGAACTCAAGAGTCATTCAATGTCCACATTCCAGAACTCTGGATGTCTGAATTATAGAAGCAGCAAATGTCTGCATTCTAGAATCGGAATGTGGCAGAATTCTAGAATGCACAGCACGGCGGAATTCTAAAGTCCTAAAATGCCTGCTATCCGGAAGTTAAGGTGTCTGACATCAAGAATGCTACCAAGTCGGAATTATACCATTCTGAAAGATTCTGGGATCTAGAATCAATGGACGGCTGAGTTCCAGAATGTCAGGGTGGCAAAACTCTAGAATCCTTGCGTGTCTGAACTCGAGAGACGTTAAATGTCCACATTCCAGAACTCTGGATGTCTGAATTATAGAAGCTCCAAATGTCTGCATTCTAGAATCGGAATGTGGCGGAATTCTGGAATGCACAGCACGGCGGAATTCGGAAGTCCTAAAATGCCTGCTATCCGGGAGGTAAGGTGTCTGACATCCAGAATGTTACTAGGTCAGCATTCTACCGTTCTGAGAGATTCTGGGTTCTAGAATCAATGGACGGCAGAGATCTGGCATGTCAGGGTGTCCAAACTCTAGAATCCCTGCGTGTCTGAACTCGAGAGTCATTCAATGTCCATATTCCGGATCACAGGGTGTCTGAATTCCAGAAGCACCGAATGTCTGCATTCTAGAATCGGAATGTGGTAGAATTCTAGAATGCACAGCACGGCGGAATTCTAAAGTCCTAAAATGCCTGCTATCCGGAAGTTAAGGTGTCTGACATCCAGAATGGTACTACATCAGAATTATACCATTCTGAAACATTCTGGGATCTAGAATCAATGGACGGCTGAGTTCCAGAATGCAAGGGTGGCAAAACTCTAGAATCCTTGCGTGTCTGAAATCGAGAGTCTTTCAATGTCCACATTCCAGAACTCTGGATGTCTGAATTATAGAAGCACCAAATGTCTGCATTCTAGAATCGAAAAGTGGCGGAATTCTAGAATGCACAGCACGGCGGAATTCGAAAGTCCTAAAATGCCTACTAGCCGAAGGTTAAGGTGTCTGATGACCAGAATGTTACTAGGTCAGCATTCTACCGTTCTGAGAGATTCTGGGTTCTAGAATCAATGGACGGCATAGTTCTGGAATGTCAGGGTGTAGAAACTCTAGAATTCTTGAGTGTTTGAACTCGAGAGTCATTCAATTTCCATATTCCGGGTCACAGGGTGACTGAATTCCAGAAGCACCAAATGTCTGCATTCTAGAATCGGAATGTGGCGGAATTCTAGAATGCAGAGCACGGCGGAATTCTAAAGTCCTAAAATGCCTGCTATCCGGAAGTTAAGGTGTCTGACATCCAGAATGTTACTAAGTCAGCATTCTACAGTTCTGAGAGATTCTGGGTTCTAGAATCAATGGATGGCAGAGTTCTGGAATGTCAGTGTATTCAAACTCAAGAATACTTGCGTGTCTGAACTCGAGAGTCATTCAATGTCCACATTCCGCATCACAGGGTGTCTGAATTCCAGAAGCACCAAATGTCTGCATTCTAGAATCGGAATGTGGCGGAATTCTAAAGTCCTAAAATGCCCGCTATCCGGAAGTTAAGGTGTCTGACATCCACAATGCTACCACGTCAGAATTATACCATTCTGAAAGATTCTGGGATCTAGAATCAATGGACGGCTGAGTTCCAGAATGTCAGGGTTTCCAAACTCTAGAATCCTTGCGTGTCTGAACTCGAGAATCATTCAATATCCACATTCCAGGACTCTGGATGTCTGAAATATAGAAGCACAAAATGTCTGCATTCTAGAATCGGAATGTGGCGGAATTCTAGAATGCACAGCACGACAGAATTCTAAAGTCCTAAAATGCCTGCTATTAGGAAGTTAAGGTGTCAGACATCCAGAATATTACTAGGTCAGCATTCTACCGTTCTGAGAGATTCTGGGTTCTAGAATCAATGAACGGCAGAGTTCTGGAATGTCAGGGTGTCCAAACTCTAGAATCCTTCCGTGTCTGAACTCGTGAGTCATTCAATGTCCACATTCCAGATCAAAGGGTGTCTGAATTCCAGAAGCACCAAATGTCGGCATTCTAGAATCGGAATGTGGCGGAATTCTAGAATGCACAGCACGGCGGAATTCTAAAGTCCTAAAATGCCTACTAGCCGAAAGTTAAGGTGTCTGATGACCAGAATGTTACTAGGTCAGCATTCTACTGTTCTGAGAGATTCTGGGTTCTAGAATCAATGGACGGAAGAGTTCTGGAATGTCAGGGTGTCCAAACTCTAGAATCCATGAGTGTTTGAACTCGAGAGTCATTCAATTTCCATATTCCGGGTCACAGGGTGACTGAATTCCAGAAGCACCAAATGTCTGCATTCTAGAATCGGAATTTGGCGGAATTCTAGAATGCACAGCACGGCGGAACTTTAAACTCCTAAAATGCCTGCTATCCAGAAGTCAAGATGTCTGACATCCAGAATGTTACTAGGTCAGCATTCTAACGTTCTGAGAGATTCTGGGATCTAGAATAAATGGATGGCAGAGTTCTGGAATGTCAGGGTGTTCAAACTCAAGAATATTACCTGTCTGAACTCGAAAGTCATTCAATGTCCACATTCCGGATCACAGGTTGTCTGAATTCCAGAAGCACCAAATGTCTGCATTCTAGAATCGGAATGTGGCGGAATTCTAGAATGCACAGCACGGCGGAATTCTAAAGTCCTAAAATGCCTGCTACCCGGAAGTTAAGGTGTCTGACATCAAGAATGCTACCAAGTCAGAATTATACCATTCTGAAAGATTCTGGGATCCAGAATCAGTGGACGGCTGAGGTCCAGAATGTCAGGGTGTCCAAACTCTAGAATCCTTGCGTGTCTGAACTCGAGAGTCATTCAATGTCCACTTTCCAGAACTCTGGATGTCTGAATTATAGAAGCACCAAATGTCTGCATTCTAGAATCGGAGTGTGGCGGAATTATAGAATGCACAGCACGGCGGAATTCTAAAGTCCTAAAATGCCTACTAGCCGAAAGTTAAGGTGTCTGATGACCAGAATGTTACTAGGCCAGCATTCTACCGTTCTGAGAGATTCTGGGTTCTAGAATAAATGAATGGCAGAGTTCTGGAATGTCAGGGTGTTCAAACTCAAGAATACTTGCGTGTCTGAACTCGAGAGTCATTCAATATCCACATTCCGGATCACAGGGTGTCTGAATTCCAGAAGAACCAAATGTCTGCATTCTAGAATCGGAATGTGGCGGAATTCTAGAATGCACAGCACGGCGGAATTCTAAAGTCCTAAAATGCCTGCTATCCGGAAGTTAAGGTGTCTGACATCCAGAATGCTACCACGTCAGATATATACCATTCTGAAAGATTCTGGGATCTAGAATCAATGGACGGCAGAGTTCTGGAATGTCAGGGTGTCCAATCTCTAGAATCCTTCCGTGTCTGAACTCGTGAGTCATTCAATGTCCACATTCCGGATCACAGGGTGTCTGAATTCCAGAGGCACCAAATGTCTGCATTCTAGAATCGGAATGTGGCGGAATTCTAGAATGCACAGCACGGCAGAATTCTAAAGACCTAAAATGCCTGATATTCGGAAGTTAAGGAGTCTGACATCCAGAATGTTACTAGGTCAGCATTCTACCGTTCTGAGAGATTCTGTGTTCTAGATTCAACGGACGGCAGAGTTCTGGAATGTCAGGATGTCCAAACTCTAGAATCCTTCCGTGTCTGAACTCGAGAGTCATTCAATATCCACATTCCAGGACTCTGGATGTCTGAAATATAGAAGCACCAAATGTCTGCATTCTAGAATCGGAATGTGGCGGAATTCTAGTATGCACAGCACGGCGGAATTCTAAAGTCCTAAAATGCCTGCTATCCGGAAGTTAAGGTGTCTGACATCAAGAATGCTACCAAGTCAGAATTATACCATTCTGAAAGATTCTGGGATCTAGAATCAATGGACGGCTGAGTTCCAGAATGTCAGGGTGGCAAAACTCTAGAATCCTTGCGTGTCTGAACTCGAGAGTCATTCAATGTCCACATTCCAGAACTCTGGATGTCTGAATTATAGATGCACCAAATGTCTGCATTCTAGAATCGGAATGTGGCGGAATTTTAGAATGCACAGCACGGCGGAATTCTAAAGTCCTAAAATGCCTACTAGACGAAAGTTAAGGTGTCTGATGACCAGAATGTTAGTAGGTCAGCATTTTACCGTTCTGAGAGATTCTGGGTTCTAGAATCAATGGACGACAGAGTTCTGGAATGTCAGGGTGTCCAAACTCTAGAATCCTTGAGTGTTTGAACTCGAGAGTCATTCAATTTCCATATTCCGGGTCACAGGGTGACTGAATTCCAGATGCACCAAATGTCTGCATTGTAGAATCGGAATGTGGCGGAATTCTAGAATGCACAGCACGGCGGAATTCGAAAGTCCTAAAATGCCTGCTATCCTGAAGTTAAGGTGTCTGACATGCAGAATGCTACCACGTCAGAATTTTACCATTCTGAAAGATTCTGGGATCTAGAATCAATGGACAGCTGAGTTCCAGAATGTCAGGGGGGCAAAACTCTACAATCCTTGCATGTCTGAACTCGAGAGTCATTCAATGTCCACATTCCAGAACTCTGGATGTCTGAATTATAGAAGCACCAAATGTCTGCATTCTAGAATCGGAATGTGGCGGAATTCTAGAATGCACAGCACGGCGGAATTCTAATGTCCTAAAATGCCTGCTATCCGGAAGTTAAGGTGTCTGACATCCAGAATGTTACTAGGTCAGCATTCTACCGTTCTGAGAGATTCTGTGTTCTAGAATCAATGTACGGCAGAGATCTGGCATGTCAGGGTGTCCAAACTCTAGAATCCTTGCGTTTCTGAAATCGAGAGTCATTCAATGTCCACATTTCGGATCACAGGTTGTCTGAATTCCAGAAGCACCAAATGTATGCATTCTAGAATCGGAATGTGGTAGAATGCTAGAAAGCACAGCACGGCGGAATTCTAAAGTCCTAAAATGCCTGCTATCCGGAAGTTAAGGTGTCTGACATCCAGAATGCTACCACAGCAGAATTATACCATTCTGAAACATTCTGGGATCTAGAATCAATGGACGGGTGAGCTCCAGAATGTCAGGGTGGCAAAACTCTAGAATCCTGGCGTGTCTGAATTCGAGAGTCATTCAATGTCCATATTCCAGAACTCTGGATGTCTGAATTATAGAAGCACCAAATGTCTGCATTCTAGAATCGGAATGTGGCGGAATTCTAGAATGCACAGCACGGCGGAATTCTAAAGTCCTAAGATGCCTGCTATCCGGAAGTTAAGGTGTCTGACATCCAGAATGCTACCACGTCAGAATTATACCATTCTGAAAGATTCTGGGATCTAGAATCAATGGACGGCTGAGTTCCAGAATGTCAGGGTGGCAAAACTCTAGAATGCTTGCGTGTCTGAACTCGAGAGTCATTCAATGTCCACATTCCAGAACTCTGGATGTCTGAATTAAAGAAGCACCAAATATCTGCATTCTAGAATCGGAATGTGGCGGAATTCTAGAATGCACAGCACGGCGGAATTCTAAAGTCCTAAGATGCCTGCTATCCGGAAGTTAAGGTGTCTGACATCCAGAATGATACCACGTAAGAATTATACCATTCTGAAAGATTCTGGGATCTAGAATCAATGGACGGCTGAGTTCCAGAATGTCAGGGTGGCAAAACTCTAGAATCCTTGCGTGTCTGAACTCGAGAGTCATTCAATGTCCACATTCCAGAACTCTGGATGTCTGAATTATAGAAGCACCAAATGTCTGCATTCTAGAATCGGAATGTGGCGGAATTCTAGAATGCACAGCACGGCGGAATTCTAAAGTCCTAAAATGCCTGCTATCCGGAACTTACGGTGTCTGACAACAAGAATGCTACCAAGTCAGAATTATACCATTCTGAAAGATTCTGGGATCTAGAATCAATGGACGGCTGAGTTCCAGAATGTCAGGGTGGCAAAACTCTAGAATCCTTGTGTGTCTGAACTCGAGAGTCATACAATGTCCACATTCCAGAACTCTGGATGTCTGAATTATAGAAGCACCAAGTGTCTGCATTCTAGAATCGGAATGTGGCGGAATTCTAGAATGCACAGCACGGCGGAATTCTGAAGTCCTAAAATGCCTGCTATCCGAAAGTTAAGGTGTCTGACATCAAGAATGCTACCAAGTCAGAATTATAACATTCTGTAAGATTCTGGGATCTAGAATCAATGGACGTCTGAGTTCCAGAATGTCAGGGTGGCAAAACTCTAGAATCCTTGCGTGTCTGAACTCGAGAGTCATTCAATGTCCACATTCCAGAACTCTGGATGTCTGAATTATAGAAGCACCAAATGTCTGCATTCTAGAATCGGAATGTGGCAGAATTCTAGAATGCACAGTACGGCGGAATTCTAAAGTCCTAAAATGCCTACTAGCCGAAAGATAAGGTGTCTGATGACCAGTAGGTTACTAGGTCAGCATTCTACCATTCTGAGAGATTATGGGTTCTAGAATCAATGGACGGCAGAGATCTGGCATGTCAGGGTGTCCAAACTCTAGAATCCTTCCGTGTCTGAACTTGTGAGTCATTCAATGTCCACATTCCGGATCACAGGGTGTCTGAATTCTAGAAGCACCAAATGTCTTCATTCTAGAATCGGAATGTGGCGGAATTCTAGAATGCACAGCACGGCGGAATTCGAAAGTCCTAAAATGCCTGCTATCGGGAAGTTAATGTGTCTGACATCCAGAATGCTACCACGTCAGAATTATACCATTCTGAAAGATTCTGGGATCTAGAATCAATGGACGGCTAAGTTCCAGAATATCAGGGTGGCAAAACTCTAGAATCCTTGCGTGTCTGAACTCGAGAGTCATTCAATGTCCACATTCCAGAACTCTGGATGTCTGAATTATAGAAGCACCAAATGTCTGCATTCTAGAATCGGAATATGGTGGAATTCTAGAATGCACAGCACGGCGGAATTCTAAAATTCTAAAATGCCTGCTATCCGGAAGTTAAGGTGTCTGACATCAAGAATGCTACCAAGTCAGAATTATACCATTCTGAAAGATTCTGGGATCTAGAATCAATGGACGGCTGAGTTCCAGAATGTCAGAGTTTCAAAACTCTAGAATCCTTGCGTGTCTGAACTCGATAGTCATTCAATGTCCACATTCCAGAACTCTGGATGTCTGAATTATAGAAGCACCAAATGTCTGCATTCTAGAATCAGAATGTGGCGGAATTCTAGAATGCACAGCACGGTGGAATTCTAAAGTCCTAAAATGCCTACTAGCCGAAAGTTAAGGTGTCTGATGACCAGAATGTTACTAGGTCAGCATTCTACCGTTCTGAGAGTTTCTGGGTTCTGGAATCAATGGACGGCAGAGTTCTGGAATGTCAGGGTGTCCAAACTCTAGAATCCTTGAGTGTTTGAACTCGAGAGTCACTCAATTTCCATATTCCGGGTCACAAGGTGACTGATTTCCAGAAGAACCAAATGTCTGCATTCTAGAATCGGAATGTGGCGGAATTCTAGAATGCACAGCACGGCGGAATTCGAAAGTCCTAAAATGCATGCTATCCGGAAGTTAAGGTGTCTGACATCCAGAATGCTACCACGTCAGAATTATACCATTCTGAAAGATTCTGGGATCTAGAATCAATGGATGGCTGAGTTCCAGAATGTCAGGGTGGCAAAACTCTAGAATCCTTGCGTTTCTGAACTCGAGAGTCATTCAATGTCCACATTCCAGAACTCTGGATGTCTGAATTATAGAAGCACCAAATGTCTGCATTCTAGAATCGGAATGTGGCGGAATTCTAGAATGCACAGCACGGCGGAATTCTAAAGTCCTAAAATGCCTGCTATCCGGAAGTTAAGTTGTCTGACATCCAGAATGTTACTAGGTCAGCATTCTACCATTCTGAGAGATTCTGGGTTTTAGAATCAATGGACGGCAGAGATCTGGCATGTCAGGGTGTCCAAACTCTAGAATCCTTGCGTGTCTGAACTCGAGAGTCATTCAATGTCCACATTCCGGATCACAGGGTGTCTGAATTCCAGAAGCACCAAATGACTGCATTCTAGAATCGGAATGTGGTAGAATTCTAGAATGCACAGCACGGCGGAATTCTAAAGTCCTAAAATGCCTGCTATTCGGAAGTTAGGGTGTCTGACATCCAGAATGCTACCACGTCAGAATTATACCATTCTGAAAGATTCTGGGATCTAGAATCAATGGACGGCCGAGTTCCAGAATGTCCGGGTTTCCAAACTCTAGAATCCTTGCGTGTCTGAACTTGAGAGTCATTCAATATCCACATTCCAGGACTCTGGATGTCTGAAATATAGAAGCAACAAATGTCTGCATTCTTGAATCGGAATGTGGTGGAATTCTAGAATGCACAGCACGGCAGAATTCTAAAGTCCTAAAATGCCTGCTATTCGGAAGTTCAGGTGTCTGACATCCAGAATGTTACTAGGTCAGCATTCTACCGTTCTGTGAGATTCTGGGTTCTAGAATCAATGGACGGCAGAGTTCTGGAATGTCAGGGTGTCCAAACTCTAGAATCCTTCCGTGTCTGAACTCGTGAGTCATTCAATGTCCACATTCCGGATCACAGGGTGTCTGAATTCCAGAAGCACCAAATGTCTGCATTCTAGAATCGGAATGTGGCGGAATTCTAGAATGCACAGCACGGCAGAATTCTAAAGTCCTAAAATCCCTGATATTCGGAAGCTAAGGAGTCTGACATCCAGAATGTTACTAGGTCAGCATTCTACTGTTCTGAGAGATTCTGGGTTCTAGAATCAATGGAAGGAAGAGTTCTGGAATGTCAGGGTGTCCAAACTCTAGAATCCATGAGTGTTTGAACTCGAGAGTCATTCAATTTCCATATTCCGGGTCACAGGGTGACTGAATTCCAGAAGCACCAAATGTCTGCATTCTAGAATCGGAATGTGGCGGAATTCTAGAATGCACAGCACGGCAGAATTCGAAAGTCCTAAAATGCCTGCTATCCGGAAGTTAAGGTGTCTGACATCCAGAATGCTACCACGTCAGAATTATACCATTCTGATAGATTCTGGGATCTAGAATCAATGGACGGCTGAGTTCCAGAATGTCAGGGTGGCAAAACTCTAGAATCCTTGCGTGTCTGAACCCGAGAGTCATTCAATGTCCACATTCCAGAACTCTGGATGTCTGAATTATAGAAGCACCAAATGTCTGCATTCTAGAATCGGAATGTGGCGGAATTCTAGAATGCACAGCACGGCGGAATTCTAAAGTCCTAAAATGCCTACTAGCCGAAAGTTAAGGTGTCTGATGACCAGTATGTTACTAGGTCAGCATTCTACCGTTCTGAGAGATTCTGGGTTCTAGAATCAATGGACGGCAGAGTTCTGGAATGTCAGTGTGTCCAAACTCTAGAATCCTTGCGTGTCTGAACTCGAGAGTCATTCAATGTCCACATTCCGGATCACAGGGTGTCTGAATTCCAGAAGAACCAAATGTCTGCATTCTAGAATCGGAATGTGGTAGAATTCTAGAATGCAAAGCACGGCGGAATTCTAAAGTCCTAAAATGCCTGCTATCCGGAAGTTAAGGTGTCTGACATCCAGAATGCTACCACATCAGAATTATACCATTCTGAAAGATTCTGGGATCTAGAATCAATGGACGGGTGAGTTCCAGAATGTCAGGGTGGCAAAACTCTAGAATCCTGGCTTGTCTGAACTCGAGAGTCATTCAATGTCCTCATTCCAGAAGTCTGGATATCTGAATTATGGAAGCACCAAATGTCTGCATTCTAGAATCGAAATATGGCGGAATTCTAGAATGCACAGCACGGCGGAATTCGAAAGTCCTAAAATGCCTGCTATCCGGAAGTTAAGATGTCTGTCATCCAGAATGCTACCACGTCAGAATTATACCATTCTGAAAGATTCTGGTGTCTAGAATCAATGGACGGCTGAGTTCCAGAATGTCAGGGTTTGCAAACACTAGAATCCTTGCTTGTCTGAACTCGAGAGTCATTCAATATCCACATTCCAGGACTCTGGATGTCTGAAATATAGAAGCAACAAAGGTCTGCATTCTAGAATCGGAATGTGGTGGAATTCTAGAATGCACAGCACGGCAGAATTCTAAAGTCCTAAAATGCCTGCTATCTGGAAGTTAAGGTGTCTGACATCCAGAATGTTACGAGGTCAGCATTCTACCGTTCTGAGAGATTCTGGGTTCTAGAATCAATGAATGGCAGAGTTCTGGAATGTCAGGGTTTCCAAACTCTAGAGTCCTTCCGTGTCTGAACTCGTGAGTCATTCAATGTCCACATTCCAGAACTCTGGATGTCTGAATAATAGAAGCACTAAATGTCTGCATTCTAGAATCGGAATGTGGCGGAATTCTAGAATGCACAGCACGGCGGAATTCTAAAGTCCTAAAATGCCTACTAGCCGAAAGTTAAGGTGTCTGATGACCAGTATGTTACTAGGTCAGCATTCTGCAATTCTGAGAGATTCTGGGTTCTAGAATCATTGGACGGCAGAGATCTGGAATATCATGGTGTCCAAACTCTAGAATCCTTGCGTGTCTGAACTCGAGAGTCATTCAATGTCCACATTCCGGATCACAGGGTGTCTGAATTCCAGAAGCACCAAATGTCTCCATTCTAGAATCGGAATGTGGTAGAATTCTAGAATGCACAGCACGGCGTAATTCGAAAGTACTAAAATGCCGGCTATCCGGAAGTTAAGGTGTCTGACATCCAGAATGGTACCACATCAGAATTATACCATTCTGAAACATTCTGAGATGTAGAATCAATGGACGGGTGAGTTCCAGAATGTCAGGGTGGCAAAACTCTAGAATCCTGGCTTGTCTGAACTCGAGAGTCATTCAATGTCCACATTCCAGAACTCTGGATGTCTGAATTATGGAAGCACCAAATGTCTGCATTCTAGAATCGGAATGTGGCGGAATTCTAGAATGCACAGCACGGCGGAATTCTAAAGTCCTAAAATGCCTGCTATCTGGAATTTATGGTGTCTGACATCCAGAATGCTACCACGTCAGAATTATACCATTCTGAAACATTCTGGGATCTAGAATCATTGGACGGCTGAGTTCCAGAATGCAAGGGTGGCAAAACTCTAGAATCCTTGCGTGTCTGAACTCGAGATTCATTCAATGTAGACATTCCAGAACTCTGGATGTCTGAAATATAGAAGCACCAAATGTCTGCATTCTAGAATCAGAATGTGGCGGAATTCTAGAATGCACAGCACGGCGGAATTTTAAAGTCGTAAAATGCCTGCTATCCAGAAGTCAAGGTGTCTGACATCCAGAATGTTACTAGGTCCGCATTCTACCGTTCTGAGAGATTCCGGTTTCTAGAATCAATGGATGGCAGAGTTCTGGAATGTCAGGGTGTTCAAACTCAAGAATACTTGCGTGTCTGAACTCGAGAGTCATTCAATGTCCACATTCCGGATCACAGGGTGTCCGAATACCAGAAGCACCAAATGTCTGCATTCTAGAATCGGAATGTGGCAGAATTCTAGAAAGCATAGCACGGCGGTATTCGAAAGTCCTAAAATGCCTGCTATTCGGAAGTTAAGGTGTCTGACATCCAGAATGCTACCACGTCAGAATTATACCTTTCTGAAAGATTCTGGGATCTAGAATCAATGGACGGCCGAGTTCCAGAATGTCCGGGTTTCCAAACTCTAGAATCCTTGCGTGTCTGAATTCGAGAGTCATTCAATATCCACATTCCAGGACTCTGGATGTCTGAAATATAGAAGCAACAAATGTCTGCATTCTTGAATCGGAATGTGGTGGAATTCTAGAATGCACAGCACGGCAGAATTCTAAAGTCCTAAAATGCCTGCTAATCGGAAGTTAAGGTGTCTGACATCCAGAATGTTACTAGGTCAGCATTCTACCGTTCTGTGAGATTCTGGGTTCTAGAATCAATGGACGGCATAGTTCTGGAATGTCAGGGTGTCCAAACTCTAGAATCCTTCCGTGTCTGAACTCGTGAGTCATTCAATGTCCACATTCCGGATCACAGGGTGTCTGAATTCCAGAAGCACCAAATGTCTGCATTCTAGAATCGGAATGTGGCGGAATTCTAGAATGCACAGCACGGCAGAATTCTAAAGTCCTAAAATGCCTGATATTCGGAAGCTAAGGAGTCTGACATCCAGAATGTTACTAGGTCAGCATTCTACTGTTCTGAGAGATTCTGGGTTCTAGATTCAATGGACGGTAGAGTTCTGGAATGTCAGGGTGTCCAAACTCTAGAATCCTTCCGTGTCTGAACTCGTGAGTCATTCAATGTCCACATTCCAGATCAAAGGGTGTCTGAATTCCAGAAGCACCAAATGTCTGCATTCTAGAATCGGAATGTGGCGGAATTCTAGAATGCACAGCACGGCGGAATTCTAAAGTCCTAAAATGCCTACTAGCCGAAAGTTAAGGTGTCTGATGACCAGAATGTTACTAGGTCAGCATTCTACTGTTCTGAGAGATTCTGGGTTCTAGAATCAATGGACGGAAGAGTTCTGGAATGTCAGGGTGTCCAAACTCTAGAATCCATGAGTGTTTGAACTCGAGAGTCATTCAATTTCCATATTCCGGGTCACAGGGTGACTGAATTCCAGAAGCACCAAATGTCTGCATTCTAGAATCGGAATGTGGCGGAATTCTAGAATGCACAGCACGGCGGAACTTTAAAGTCCTAAAATGCCTGCTATCCAGAAGTCAAGATGTCTGACATCCAGAATGTTACTAGGTCAGCATTCTAACGTTCTGAGAGATTCTGGGTTCTAGAATAAATGGATGGCAGAGTTCTGGAATGTCAGGGTGTTCAAACTCAAGAATATTACCTGTCTGAACTCGAGAGTCATTCAATGTCCACATTCCAGAACTCTGGATGTCTGAATTATAGAAGCACCAAATGTCTGCATTCTCAAATCGGAATGTGGCGGAATTCTAGAATGCACAGCACGGCGGAATTTGAAAGTCCTAAAATGCCTGCTATCTGGAAGTTAAGGTGTCTGACATCAAGAATGCTACCAAGTCAGATTTATACCATTCTGATAGATTCTGGGATCTAGAATCAATGGACGGCTGAGTTCCAGAATGTCAGGGTGGCAAAACTCTAGAATCCTTGCGTGTCTGAACTCGAGAGTCATTCAATGTCCACATTCCAGAACTCTGGATGTCTGAAATATAGAAGCACCAAATGTCTGCATTCTAGAATCGGAATGTGGCGGAATTCTAGAATGCACAGCACGGCGGAATTCTAAAGTCCTAAAATGCCTACTAGCCGAAAGTTAAGGTGTCTGATGACCAGAATGTTACTAGGCCAGCATTCTACCGTTCTGAGAGACTCTGGGTTCTAGAATAAATGAATGGCAGAGTTCTGGAATGTCAGGGTGTTCAAACTCAAGAATACTTGCGTGTCTGAACTCGAGAGTCATTCAATGTCCACATTCCGGATCACAGGGTGTCTGAATTCCAGAAGCACCAAATTTCTGCATTCTAGAATCGGAATGTGGCGGAATTCTAGAATGCACAGCACGGCGGAATTCGAAAGTCCTAAAATGCCTGCTATCGGGAAGTTAAGGTGTCTGACATCCAGAATGCTACCACGTCAGATATATACCATTCTGAAAGATTCTGGGATCTAGAATCAATGGACGGCAGAGTTCTGGAATGTCAGGGTGTCCAATCTCTAGAATCCTTCCGTGTCTGAACTCGTGAGTCATTCAATGTCCACATTCCGGATCACAGGGTGTCTGAATTCCAGAAGCACCAAATATCTGCATTCTAGAATCGGAATGTGGCGGAATTCTAGAATGCACAGCACGGCAGAATTCTAAAGACCTAAAATGCCTGATATTCGGAAGTTAAGGAGTCTGACATCCAGAATGTTACTAGGTCAGCATTCTACCGTTCTGAGAGATTCTGTGTTCTAGATTCAACGGACGGCAGAGTTCTGGAATGTCAGGATGTCCAAACTCTAGAATCCTTCCGTGTCTGAACTCGTGACTCATTCAATGTCCACATTCCGGATCACAGGGTGTCTGAATTGCAGAAGCACCAAATGTCTGCATTCTGGAATCGGAATGTGGCGGAATTCTAGAATGCACAGCACGGCGGAATTCGAAAGTCCTAAAATGACTGCTATCGGGAAGTTAAGGTGTCTGACATCCAGAATGCTACCACGTCAGAATTATACCATTCTGAAAGATTCTGGGATCTAGAATTAATGGACGGCTGAGTTCCAGAATGTCAGGGTGGCAAAACTCTAGAATCCTTGCGTGTCTGAACTCGAGAGTCATTCAATGTCCACATTCCAGAACTCTGGATGTCTGAATTATAGAAGCACCAAATGTCTTCATTCCAGAATCGGAATGTGGCGGAATTCTAGAATGCACAGCACGTCGGAATTCTAAAATCCTAAAATGTCTGCTATCCGGAAGTTAAGGTGTCTGACATCAAGAATGCTACCAAGTCAGAATTATACCATTCTGAAAGATTCTGGGATCTAGAATCAATGGACGGCTGAGTTCCAGAATGTCAGGGTGGCAAAACTCTAGAATCCTTGCGTGTCTGAACTCAAGAGTCATTCAATGTCCACATTCCAGAACTCTGGATGTCTGAATTATAGAAGCAGCAAATGTCTGCATTCTAGAATCGGAATGTGGCAGAATTCTAGAATGCACAGCACGGCGGAATTCTAAAGTCCTAAAATGCCTGCTATCCGGAAGTTAAGGTGTCTGACATCAAGAATGCTACCAAGTCGGAATTATACCATTCTGAAAGATTCTGGGATCTAGAATCAATGGACGGCTGAGTTCCAGAATGTCAGGGTGGCAAAACTCTAGAATCCTTGCGTGTCTGAACTCGAGAGACGTTAAATGTCCACATTCCAGAACTCTGGATGTCTGAATTATAGAAGCACCAAATGTCTGCATTCTAGAATCGGAATGTGGCGGAATTCTGGAATGCACAGCACGGCGGAATTCGGAAGTCCTAAAATGCCTGCTATCCGGGAGGTAAGGTGTCTGACATCCAGAATGTTACTAGGTCAGCATTCTACCGTTCTGAGAGATTCTGGGTTCTAGAATCAATAGACGGCAGAGATCTGGCATGTCAGGGTGTCCAAACTCTAGAATCCTTGCGTGTCTGAACTCGAGAGTCATTCAATGTCCATATTCCGGATCACAGGGTGTCTGAATTCCAGAAGCACCAAATGTCTGCATTCTAGAATCGGAATGTGGTAGAATTCTAGAATGCACAGCACGGCGGAATTCTAAAGTCCTAAAATGCCTGCTATCCGGAAGTTAAGGTGTCTGACATCCAGAATGGTACTACATCAGAATTATACCATTCTGAAACATTCTGGGATCTAGAATCAATGGACGGCTGAGTTCCAGAATGCAAGGGTGGCAAAACTCTAGAATCCTTGCGTGTCTGAACTCGAGAGTCATTCAATGTCCACATTCCAGAACTCTGGATGTCTGAATTATAGAAGCACCAAATGTCTGCATTCTAGAATCGAAAAGTGGCGGAATTCTAGAATGCACAGCACGGCGGAATTCGAAAGTCCTAAAATGCCTACTAGCCGAAGGTTAAGGTGTCTGATGACCAGAATGTTACTAGGTCAGCATTCTACCGTTCTGAGAGATTCTGGGTTCTAGAATCAATGGACGGCATAGTTCTGGAATGTCAGGGTGTAGAAACTCTAGAATCCTTGAGTGTTTGAACTCGAGAGTCATTCAATTTCCATATTCCGGGTCACAGGGTGACTGAATTCCAGAAGCACCAAATGTCTGCATTCTAGAATCGGAATGTGGCGGAATTCTAGAATGCAGAGCACGGCGGAATTCTAAAGTCCTAAAATGCCTGCTATCCGGAAGTTAAGGTGTCTGACATCCAGAATGTTACTAAGTCAGCATTCTACAGTTCTGAGAGATTCTGGGTTCTAGAATCAATGGATGGCAGAGTTCTGGAATGTCAGGGTATTCAAACTCAAGAATACTTGCGTGTCTGAACTCGAGAGTCATTCAATGTCCACATTCCGCATCACAGGGTGTCTGAATTCCAGAAGCACCAAATGTCTGCATTCTAGAATCGGAATGTGGCGGAATTCTAGAATGCGCAGCACGGCGGAATTCGAAAGTCCTAAAATGCCCGCTATCCGGAAGTTAAGGTGTCTGACATCCACAATGCTACCACGTCAGAATTATACCATACTGAAAGATTCTGGGATCTAGAATCAATGGACGGCTGAGTTCCAGAATGTCAGGGTTTCCAAACTCTAGAATCCTTGCGTGTCTGAACTCGAGAATCATTCAATATCCACATTCCAGGACTCTGGATGTCTGAAATATAGAAGCACAAAATGTCTGCATTCTAGAATCGGAATGTGGCGGAATTCTAGAATGCACAGCACGACAGAATTCTAAAGTCCTAAAATGCCTGCTATTAGGAAGTTAAGGTGTCAGACATCCAGAATATTACTAGGTCAGCATTCTACCGTTCTGAGAGATTCTGGGTTCTAGAATCAATGAACGGCAGAGTTCTGGAATGTCAGGGTGTCCAAACTCTAGAATCCTTCCGTGTCTGAACTCGTGAGTCATTCAATGTCCACATTCCAGATCAAAGGGTGTCTGAATTCCAGAAGCACCAAATGTCTGCATTCTAGAATCGGAATGTGGCGGAATTCTAGAATGCACAGCACGGCGGAATAATAAAGTCCTAAAATGCCTGCTACCCGGAAGTTAAGGTGTCTGACATCAAGAATGCTACCAAGTCAGAATTATACCATTCTGAAAGATTCTGGGATCCAGAATCAGTGGACGGCTGAGGTCCAGAATGTCAGGGTGTCCAAACTCTAGAATCCTTGCGTGTCTGAACTCGAGAGTCATTCAATGTCCACATTCCAGAACTCTGGATGTCTGAATTATAGAAGCACCAAATGTCTGCATTCTAGAATCGGAGTGTGGCGGAATTCTAGAATGCACAGCACGGCGGAATTCTAAAGTCCTAAAATGCCTACTAGCCGAAAGTTAAGGTGTCTGATGACCAGAATGTTACTAGGCCAGCATTCTACCGTTCTGAGAGATTCTGGGTTCTAGAATAAATGAATGGCAGAGTTCTGGAATGTCAGGGTGTTCAAACTCAAGAATACTTGCGTGACTGAACTCGAGAGTCATTCAATGTCCACATTCCGGATCACAGGGTGTCTGAATTCCAGAAGAACCAAATGTCTGCATTCTAGAATCGGAATGTGGCGGAATTCTAGAATGCACAGCACGGCGGAATTCTAAAGTCCTAAAATGCCTGCTATCCGGAAGTTAAGGTGTCTGACATCCAGAATGCTACCACGTCAGATATATACCATTCTGAAAGATTCTGGGATCTAGAATCAATGGACGGCAGAGTTCTGGAATGTCAGGGTGTCCAATCTCTAGAATCCTTCCGTGTCTGAACTCGTGAGTCATTCAATGTCCACATTCCGGATCACAGGGTGTCTGAATTCCAGAGGCATCAAATGTCTGCATTCTAGAATCGGAATGTGGCGGAATTCTAGAATGCACAGCACGCAGAATTCTAAAGACCTAAAATGCCTGATATTTGGAAGTTAAGGAGTCTGACATCCAGAATGTTACTAGGTCAGCATTCTACCGTTCTGAGAGATTCTGTGTTCTAGATTCAACGGACGGCAGAGTTCTGGAATGTCAGGATGTCCAAACTCTAGAATCCTTCCGTGTCTGAACTCGTGAGTCATTCAATGTCCACATTCCGGATCACAGGGTGTCTGAATTCCAGAAGCACCAAATGTCTGCATTCTAGAATCGGAATGTGGCGGAATTCTAGAATGCACAGCACGGCGGAATTCGAAAGTCCTAAAATGACTGCTATCGGGAAGTTAAGGTGTCTGACATCCAGAATGCTACCACGTCAGAATTATACCATTCTGAAAGATTCTGGGATCTAGAATTAATGGACGGCTGAGTTCCAGAAGGTCAGGGTGGCAAAACTCTAGAATCCTTGCGTGTCTGAACTCGAGAGTCATTCAATGTCCACATTCCAGAACTCTGGATGTCTGAATTATAGAAGCACCAAATGTCTGCATTCCAGAATCGGAATGTGGCGGAATTCTAGAATGCACAGCACGTCGGAATTCTAAAATCCTAAAATGCCTGCTATCCGGAAGTTAAGGTGTCTGACATCAAGAATGCTACCAAGTCAGAATTAGACCATTCTGAAAGATTCTGGGATCTAGAATCAATGGACGGCTGAGTTCCAGAATGTCAGGGTGGCAAAACTCTAGAATCCTTGCGTGTCTGAACTCGAGAGTCATTAAATGTCCACATTCCAGAACTCTGGATGTCTGAATTATAGAAGCACCAAATGTCTGCATTCTAGAATCGGAATGTGGCGGAATTCTGGAATGCACAGCACGGCGGAATTCGGAAGTCCTAAAATGCCTGCTATCCGGGAGGTAAGGTGTCTGACATCCAGAATGTTACTAGGTCAGCATTCTACCGTTCTGAGAGATTCTGGGTTCTAGAATCAATGGACGGCAGAGATCTGGCATGTCAGGGTGTCCAAACTCTAGAATCCTTGCGTGTCTGAACTCGAGAGTCATTCAATGTCCATATTCCGGATCACAGGGTGTCTGAATTCCAGAATCACCAAATGTCTGCATTCTAGAATCGGAATGTGGTAGAATTCTAGAATGCACAGCACGGCGGAATTCTAAAGTCCTAAAATGCCTGCTATCCGGAAGTTAAGGTGTCTGACATCCAGAATGGTACTACATCAGAATTATAGCATTCTGAAACATTCTGGGATCTAGAATCAATGGACGGCTGAGTTCCAGAATGCAAGGGTGGCAAAACTCTAGAATCCTTGCGTGTCTGAACTCGAGAGTCATTCAATGTCCACATTCCAGAACTCTGGATGTCTGAATTATAGAAGCACCAAATGTCTGCATTCTAGAATCGAAAAGTGGCGGAATTCTAGAATGCACAGCACGGCGGAATTCGAAAGTCCTAAAATGCCTACTAGCCGAAGGTTAAGGTGTCTGATGACCAGAATGTTACTAGGTCAGCATTCTACCGTTCTGAGAGACTCTGGGTTCTAGAATCAATGTACGGCATAGTTCTGGAATGTCAGGGTGTAGAAACTCTAGAATCCTTGAGTGTTTGAACTCGAGAGTCATTCAATTTCCTTATTCCGGGTCACAGGGTGAATGAATTCCAGAAGCACCAAATGTCTGCATTCTAGAATCGGAATGTGGCGGAATTCTAGAATGCAGAGCACGGCGGAATTCTAAAGTCCTAAAATGCCTGCTATCCGGAAGCTAAGGTGTCTGACATCCAGAATGTTACTAAGTCAGCATTCTACCGTTCTGAGAGATTCTGGGTTCTAGAATCAATGCATGGCACAGTTCTGGAATGTCAGGGTGTTCAAACTCAAAAATACTTGCGTGTCTGAACTCGAGAGTCATTCAATGTCCACATTTCGCATCACAGGGTGTCTGAATTCCAGAAGCACCAAATATCTGCATTCTAGAATCGGAATGTGGCGGAATTCTAGAATGCACAGCACGGCGGAATTCTAAAGTCCTAAAATGCCTGCTATCCAGAAGTCAGTGTGTCTGACATCCAGAATGTTACTAGGTCAGCATTCTACCGTTCTGAGAGATTCTGGGTTCTAGAATCAATGGACGACAGAGTTCTGGAATGTCAGGGTGTCCAAACTCTAGAATCCTTGAGTGTTTGAACTCGAGAGTCATTCAATTTCCATATTCCGGGTCACAGGGTGACTGAATTCCAGATGCACCAAATGTCTGCATTGTAGAATCGGAATGTGGCGGAATTCTAGAATGCACAGCACGGCGGAATTCGAAAGTCCTAAAATGCCTGCTATCCTGAAGTTAAGGTGTCTGACATCCAGAATGCTACCACGTCAGAATTTTACCATTCTGAAAGATTCTGGGATCTAGAATCAATGGACAGCTGAGTTCCAGAATGTCAGGGGGGCAAAACTCTACAATCCTTGCATGTCTGAACTCGAGAGTCATTCAATGTCCACATTCCAGAACTCTGGATGTCTGAATTATAGAAGCACCAAATGTCTGCATTCTAGAATCGGAATGTGGCGGAATTCTAGAATGCACAGCACGGCGGAATTCTAAAGTCCTAAAATGCCTGCTATCCGGATGTTAAGGTGTCTGACATCCAGAATGTTAGTAGGTCAGCATTCTACCGTTCTGAGAGATTCTGTGTTCTAGAATCAATGTACGGCAGAGATCTGGCATGTCAGGGTGTCCAAACTCTAGAATCCTTGCGTTTCTGAAATCGAGAGTCATTCAATGTCCACATTTCGCATCACAGGGTGTCTGAATTCCAGAAGCACCCAATGTATGCATTCTAGAATCGGAATGTGGTAGAATGCTAGAAAGCACAGCACGGCGGAATTCTAAAGTCCTAAAATGCCTGCTATCCTGAAGTTAAGGTGTCTGACATCCAGAATGCTACCACAGCAGAATTATACCATTCTGAAACATTCTGGGATCTAGAATCAATGGACGGGTGAGTTCCAGAATGTCAGGGTGGCAAAACTCTAGAATCCTGGCGTGTCTGAATTCGAGAGTCATTCAATGTCCATATTCCAGAACTCTGGATGTCTGAATTATAGAAGCACCAAATGTCTGCATTCTAGAATCGGAATGTGGCGGAATTCTAGAATGCACAGCACGGCGGAATTCTAAAGTCCTAAGATGCCTGCTATCCGGAAGTTAAGGTGTCTGACATCCAGAATGCTACCACGTCAGAATTATACCATTCTGAAAGATTCTGGGATCTAGAATCAATGGACGGCTGAGTTCCAGAATGTCAGGGTGGCAAAACTCTAGAATGCTTGCGTGTCTGAACTCGAGAGTCATTCAATGTCCACATTCCAGAACTCTGGATGTCTGAATTAAAGAAGCACCAAATGTCTGCATTCTAGAATCGGAATGTGGCGGAATTCTAGAATGCACAGCACGGCGGAATTCTAAAGTCCTAAGATGCCTGCTATCCGGAAGTAAAGGTGTCTGACATCCAGAATGATACCACGTAAGAATTATACCATTCTGAAAGATTCTGGGATCTAGAATCAATGGACGGCTGAGTTCCAGAATGTCAGGGTGGCAAAACTCTAGAATCCTTGCGTGTCTGAACTCGAGAGTCATTCAATGTCCACATTCCAGAACTCTGGATGTCTGAATTATAGAAGCACCAAATGTCTGCATTCTAGAATCGGAATGTGGCGGAATTCTAGAATGCACAGCACGGCGGAATTCTAAAGTCCTAAAATGCCTGCTATCCGGAACTTACGGTGTCTGACAACAAGAATGCTACCAAGTCAGAATTATACCATTCTGAAAGATTCTGGGATCTAGAATCAATGGACGGCTGAGTTCCAGAATGTCAGGGTGGCAAAACTCTAGAATCCTTGTGTGTCTGAACTCGAGAGTCATACAATGTCCACATTACAGAACTCTGGATGTCTGAATTATAGAAGCACCAAATGTCTGCATTCTAGAATCGGAATGTGGCGGAATTCTAGAATGCACAGCACGGCGGAATTCTGAAGTCCTAAAATGCCTGCTATCCGAAAGTTAAGGTGTCTGACATCAAGAATGCTACCAAGTCAGAATTATAACATTCTGTAAGATTCTGGGATCTAGAATCAATGGACGTCTGAGTTCCAGAATGTCAGGGTGGCAAAACTCTAGAATCCTTGCGTGTCTGAACTCGAGAGTCATTCAATGTCCACATTCCAGAACTCTGGATGTCTGAATTATAGAAGCACCAAATGTCTGCATTCTAGAATCGGAATGTGGCAGAATTCTAGAATGCACAGTACGGCGGAATTCTAAAGTCCTAAAATGCCTACTAGCCGAAAGATAAGGTGTCTGATGACCAGTAGGTTACCAGGTCAGCATTCTACCATTCTGAGAGATTATGGGTTCTAGAATCAATGGACGGCAGAGATCTGGCATGTCAGGGTGTCCAAACTCTAGAATCCTTCCGTGTCTGAACTTGTGAGTCATTCAATGTCCACATTCCGGATCACAGGGTGTCTGAATTCTAGAAGCACCAAATGTCTGCATTCTAGAATCGGAATGTGGCGGAATTCTAGAATGCACAGCACGGCGGAATTCGAAAGTCCTAAAATGCCTGCTATCGGGAAGTTAATGTGTCTGACATCCAGAATGCTACCACGTCAGAATTATACCATTCTGAAAGATTCTGGGATCTAGAATCAATGGACGGCTAAGTTCCAGAATATCAGGGTGGCAAAACTCTAGAATCCTTGCGTGTCTGAACTCGAGAGTCATTCAATGTCCACATTCCAGAACTCTGGATGTCTGAATTATAGAAGCACCAAATGTCTGCATTCTAGAATCGGAATATGGTGGAATTCTAGAATGCACAGCACGGCGGAATTCTAAAATTCTAAAATGCCTGCTATCCGGAAGTTAAGGTGTCTGACATCAAGAATGCTACCAAGTCAGAATTATACCATTCTGAAAGATTCTGTGATCTAGAATCAATGGACGGCTGAGTTCCAGAATGTCAGAGTTTCAAAACTCTAGAATCCTTGCGTGTCTGAACTCGATAGTCATTCAATGTCCACATTCCAGAACTCTGGATGTCTGAATTATAGAAGCACCAAATGTCTGCTTTCTAGAATCAGAATGTGGCGGAATTCTAGAATGCACAGCACGGTGGAATTCTAAAGTCCTAAAATGCCTACTAGCCGAAAGTTAAGATGTCTGATGACCAGAATGTTACTAGGTCAGCATTCTACCGTTCTGAGAGATTCTGGGTTCTGGAATCAATGGACGGCAGAGTTCTGGAATGTCAGGTTGTCCAAACTCTAGAATCCTTGAGTGTTTGAACTCGAGAGTCACTCAATTTCCATATTCCGGGTCACAAGGTGATTGATTTCCAGAAGAACCAAATGTCTGCATTCTAGAATCGGAATGTGGCGGAATTCTAGAATGCACAGCACGGCGGAATTCGAAAGTCCTAAAATGCATGCTATCCGGAAGTTAAGGTGTCTGACATCCAGAATGCTACCACGTCAGAATTATACCATTCTGAAAGATTCTGGGATCTAGAATCAATGGATGGCTGAGTTCCAGAATGTCAGGGTGGCAAAACTCTAGAATCCTTGCGTTTCTGAACTCGAGAGTCATTCAATGTCCACATTCCAGAACTCTGGATGTCTGAATTATAGAAGCACCAAATGTCTGCATTCTAGAATCGGAATGTGGCGGAATTCTAGAATGCACAGCACGGCGGAATTCTAAAGTCCTAAAATGCCTGCTATCCGGAAGTTAAGTTGTCTGACATCCAGAATGTTACTAGGTCAGCATTCTACCATTCTGAGAGATTCTGGGTTTTAGAATCAATGGACGGCAGAGATCTGGCATGTCAGGGTGTCCAAACTCTAGAATCCTTGCGTGTCTGAACTCGAGAGTCATTCAATGTCCACATTCCGGATCACAGGGTGTCTGAATTCCAGAAGCACCAAATGACTGCATTCTAGAATCGGAATGTGGTAGAATTCTAGAATGCACAGCACGGCGGAATTCTAAAGTCCTAAAATGCCTGCTATCCGGAAGTTAAGGTGTCTGACACCCAGAATGCTACCACATCAGAATTATACCATTCTGAAACATTCTGGGATCTAGAATCAATGGACGGGTGAGTTCCAGAATGTCAGGGTGTCCAAACTCTAAAATCCTTGCGTGTCTGAACTCGAGAGTCATTCAATGTCCACATTCCAGAACTCTGGATGTCTGAATTATAGAAGCACCAAATGTCTCCATTCTAGAAACGGAATGTGGCGGAATTCTAGAATGCACAGCACGGAGGATTTTGAAAGTCCTAAAATGCCTGCTATCAGGAAGTTAAGGTTTCTGACATCCAGAATTGTACCACATCAGAATTATACCACTCTGAAACATTCTGTGATCTAGAATCAATGGACGGGTGTGTTCCAGAATGTCAGGGTGGCAAAACTCTAGAATCCTTGCGTTTCTGAACTCGAGAGTCATTCAATGTCCACATTCCAGAACTCTGGATGTCTGAATTATAGAAGCACCAAATGTCTGCATTCTAGAATCGGAATGTGGCGGAATTCTAGAATGCACAGCACGGTGGAATTCTAAAATCCTAAAATGCCTGCTATCCGGAAGTTAAGGTGTCTGACATCAAGAATGCTACCAAGTCAGAATTATACCATCTGAAAGATTCTGGGATCTAGAATCAATGGACGGCTGAGTACCAGAATGTGAGGGTAGCAAAACTCGAGAATCCTTGCGTGTCTGAACTCGAGAGTCATTCAATGTTCACATTCCGGATCACAGGGTGTCTGAATTCCAGAAGCACCTAATGTCTGCATTCTAGAATAGGAATGTGGTAGAATTCTAGAATGCACAGCACGGCGGAATTCTAAAGTCCCCAAATGCCTGCTATCCGGAACTTAAGTTGTCTGACATCCAGAATTGTACCACATCAGAATTATACCATTCTGAAACATTCTGGGATCTAGAATCAATGGACGGGTGAGTTCCAGAATGTCAGGGTGGCAAAACTCTAGAATCCTGGCTTGTCTGAACTCGAGAGTCATTCAATGTCCACATTCCAAACTCTGGATGTCTGAATTATGGAAGCACCAAATGTCTGCATTCTAGAATCGGAATGTGGCGGAATTCTAGAATGCACAGCACGGCAGAATTCTAAAGTCCTATAATGCCTGCTATCCGGAAGTTAAGGTGTCTGACATCCAGAATGTTTCTAGGTCAGCATTCCACCGTTCTGAGAGATTCTGGGTTCTAGAATCAATGGACGGCAGAGTTCTGTAATGTCAGGGTGTCCAAACTCTAGAATCCTTCCGTGTCTGAACTCGTGAGTCATTCAATGTCCACATTCCGGATCACAGGGTGTCTGAATTCCAGAAGCACCAAATGTCTTCATTCTAGAATCGGAATGTGGCGGAATTCCAGAATGCACAGCACGGCAGAATTCTAAAGTCCTAAAATGACTGATATTCGGAAGTTACGGAGTCTGACATCCAGAATGTTACTAGGTCAGCATTCTACCATTCTGAGAGATTCTGGGTTCTAGAATCAATGGACGGCAGAGATCTGGCATGTCAGGGTGTCCAAACTCTAGAATCCTTCCGTGTCTGAACTCGTGAGTCATTCAATGTCCACATTCCGGATCACAGGGTGTCTGAATTCCAGAAGCACCAAATGTCTGCATTCTAGAATCGGAATGTCGAAGAATGCTAGAATGCACAGCACGGCGGAATTCGAAAGTCCTAAAATGCCTGCGATCAGGAAGTTAATGTGTCTGACATCCAGAATGCTACCACGTCACAATTATACCATTCTGAAAGATTCTGGGATCTAGAATCAATGGACGGCTGAGTTCCAGAATGCAAGGGTGTCCAAACTCTAGAATCCTTGTGTGTCTGAACTCGAGAGTCATTCAATGTCCACATTCCGGATCACAGGGTGTCTGAATTCCAGAAGCACCAAAGGTCTGCATTCTAGAATCGGAATGTGGCGGAATTCTAGAATGCACATCACAGCGGAATTTTAAAGTCCTAAAATGCCTGCTATACGGAAGTCAAGGTGTCTGACATCCAGAATGTTACTAAGTCAGCATTCTACCGTTCTGAGAGATTCTGGGTTCTAGAATCAATGGATGGCAGAGTTCTGGAATGTCAGGGTGTTCAAACTCAAGAATACTTGCGTGTCTGAACTCGAGAGTCATTCAATGTCCACATTCCGCATCACAGGGTGTCTGAATTCCAGAAGCACCAAATGTCTGCATTCTAGAATCGGAATGTGGTGGAATTCTCGAATGCACAGCACGGCGGAATTCTAAAATCCTAAAATGACTGCTATCCGGAAGTTAAGGTGTCTGACATCAAGAATGCTACCAAGTCAGAATTACACCATTCTGAAAGATTCTGGGATCTAGAATCAATGGACGGCTGAGTTCCAGAATGTCAGGGTGGCAAAACTTTAGAATCCTTGCGTGTCTGAACTCGAGAGTCATTCAATGTCCACATTCCAGTACTCTGGATGTCTGAATTATAGAAGCACCAAATGTCTGCATTCTAGAATCGGAATGTGGCGGATTTCTAGAATGCACAGCACGGCGGAATTCTAAAGTCCTAAAATGCCTACTAGCCGAAAGTTAAGGTGTCTGATGACCAGAATGTTACTAGGTCAGCATTCTACCATTCTGAGAGATTCTGGGTTCTAGAATCAATGGACGGCAGAGTTCTGGAATGTCAGGGTGTCCAAACTCTAGAATCCTTCAGTGTTTGAACTCGAGAGTCATTCAATTTCCATATTCCGGGTCACAGGATGACTGAATTCCAGAAGCACCAAATGTCTGCATTCTAGAATCGGAATGTGGCGGAATTCTAGAATGCACAGCACGGCGGAATTCTAAAGTCCTAAAATGCCTACTAGCCGAAAGTTAATGTGTCTGATGACCAGAATGTTACTAGGTCAGCATTCTACCGTTCTGAGAGATTCTGGGTTCTAGAATCAATGGACGGCAGAGTTCTGGAATGTCAGGGTGTCCAAACTCTAGAATCCTTCATTGTTTGAACTCGAGAGTCATTCAATTTCCATATTCCGGGTCACAGGGTGACTGAATTCCAGAAGCACCAAATGTCTGCATTCTAGAATCGGAATGTGGCGGAATTCTAGAATGCACAGCACGGCGGAATTCGAAAGTCCTAAAATGCCTGCTATCCGGAAGTTAAGGTGTATGACATCCAGAATGCTACCACGTCAGAGTTATACCATTCTCAAAGATTCTGGGATCTAGAATCAATGGACGGCTGAGTTCCAGAATGTCAGGGTGTCCAAACTCTAGAATCCTTCCATGTCTGAACTCGTGAGTCATTCAATGTCCACATTCCGTATCACAGGGTGTCTGAATTCCAGAAGCACCAAATGTCTGCATTCTAGAATCGGAATGTGGTAGAATTCTAGAATGCACAGCACGGCGGAATTCGAAAGTCCTAAAATGTCTGCTATCGGGAAGTTAATGTGTCTGACATCAAGAATGCTACCACATCAGAATTATACCATTCTGAAAGATTCTGGGATCTAGAATCAATGGAAGGCTGAGTTCCAGAACGTCAGGGTGGCAAAATTCTAGTATCCTTGTGTGTCTGAACTCGAGAGTCATTCAATGTCCACATTCCAGAACTCTGGATGTCTGAATTATAGAAGCACCAAATGTCTGCATTCTAGAATCGGAATGTGGCGGATTTCTAGAATGCACAGCACGGCGGAATTCTAAAGTCCTAAAATGCCTGCTATCCGGAAGTTAAGGTGTCTGACATCAAGAATGCTACCAAGTCAGAATTATACCATTCTGAAAGATTCTGGGATCTAGAATCAATGGACGGCTGAGTTCCAGAATGTCAGGGTGGCAAAACTCTAGAATCCTTGCGTGTCTGAACTCGAGAGTCATTCAATGTCCACATTCCAGATCTCTGGATGTCTGAATTATAGAAGCACCAAATGTCTACATTCTAGAATCGGAATGTGGCGGAATTCTAGAATGCACAGCATGGTGGAATTCTAAAGTCCTAAAATGCCTACTAGCCGAAAGTTAAGGTGTCTGATGACCAGTATGTTACTAGGTCAGCATTCTACCGTTCTGAGAGATTCTGGGTTCTAGAATCAATGGATGGCAGAGATCTGGAATGTCAGGCTTTCCAAACTCTAGAATCCTTGCGTGTCTGAACTCGAGAGTCATTCAATGTCCACATTCCAGATCACAGGGTGTCTGAATTCCAGAGGCACCAAATGTCTGCATTCTAGAATCGGAATGTGGTAGAATTCTAGAATGCACAGCACAGCGGAATTCTAAAGTCCTAAAATGCCTGCTATTCGGAAGTTAAGGTGTCTGACATCCAGAATGGTACCACATCAGAATTATACCATTCTGAAACATTCTGGGATCTAGAATCAATGGACGGCTGAGTTCCAGAATGTCAGGGTGGCAAAACTCTAGAATCCTGGCGTGTCTGAACTCGAGAGTCATTCAATGTCCACATTCCAGAACTCTGGATGTCTGAATTATAGAAGCACCAAATGTCTGCATTCTAGAATCGGAATGTGGCGGAATTCTAGAATGCACAGCACGGCGGAATTCTAAAGTCCTAAAATGCCTGCTATCCGGAAGTTAAGGTGTCTGACATCCAGAATGCTACCAAGTCAGAATTATAACATTCTGAAACATTCTGGGATCTAGAATCAATGGACGGCTGAGTTCCAGAATGCAAGGGTGGCAAAACTCTAGAATCCTTGCGTGTCTGAACTCGAGATGCATTCAATGTCCACATTCTAGAACTCTGGATGTCTGAAATATAGAAGCACCAAATGTCTGCATTCTAGAATCGGAATGTGGCGGAATTCTAGAATGCACAGCACGGCAGAATTTTAAAGTCCTAAACTGCCTGCTATATGGTAGTCAAGGTGTCTGACATCCAGAATGTTACTAAGTCAGCATTCTACCGTTCTGAGAGATTCTGGGTTCTAGAATCAATGGATGGCAGAGATCTGGAAAGTCAGGGTGTCCAAACTCTAGAATCCTTGCGTGTCTGAACTCTAGAGTCATTCAATGTCCACATTCCGTATCACAGGGTGTCTGAATTCCAGAAGCACCAAATGTCTGCATTCTAGAATCGGAATGTGGTAGAATTCTAGAATGCACAGCACGGCGGAATTCTAAAGTCCTAAAATGCCTGCTATCCGGAAGTTAAGGTGTCTGACATCCAGAATGGTACCACATCAGAGTTATACCATTCTGAAACATTCTGGGATCTAGAATCAATGGACAGCTGAGTTCCAGAATGTCAGGGTGGCAAAACTCTAGAATCCTTGCGTGTCTGAACTCGAGAGTCATTCAATGTCCACATTCCAGAGCTCTGGATGTCTGAAATATAGAAGCACGAAATGTCTGCATTCTAGAATCGGAATGTGGCGGAATTCTAGAATGCACAGCACGGCGGAATTCTAAAGTCCTAAAATGCCTACTAGCCGAAAGTTAATGTGTCTGATGACCAGAATGTTACTAGGTCAGCATTCTACCGTTCTGAGAGGTTCTGGGTTCTAGAATCAATGGACGGCAGAGTTCTGGAATGTCAGGGTGTCCAAACTCTAGAATCCTTCATTGTTTGAACTCGAGAGTCATTCAATTTCCATATTCCGGGTCACAGGGTGACTGAATTCCAGAAGCACCAAATGTCTGCATTCTAGAATCGGAATGTGGCGGAATTCTAGAATGCACAGCACGGCGGAATTCGAAAGTCCTAAAATGCCTGCTATCCGGAAGTTAAGGTGTATGACATCCAGAATGCTACCACGTCAGAATTATACCATTCTGAAAGATTCTGGGATCTAGAATCAATGGACGGCTGAGTTCCAGAATGTCAGGGTTTCCAAACTCTAGAATCCTTGCATGTCTGAACTCGAGAGTCATTCAATATCCACATTCCAGGACTCTGGATGTCTGAAATATAGAAGCACCAAATGTCTGCATTCTGGAATCGGAATGTGGTAGAATTCTAGAATGCACAGCACGACAGAATTCTAAAGTCCTAAAATGCCTGCTATTCGGAAGTTAAGGTGTCTGACATCCAGAATGTTACTAGGTCAGCACTCTACCGTTCTGAGAGATTCTGGGTTCTAGGATCAATGGACGGCAGAGTTCTGGAATGTCAGGGTGTCCAAACTCTAGAATCCTTCCGTGTCTGAACTCGTGAGTTATTCAATGTCCACATTCCGGATCACAGGGTGTCTGAATTCCAGAAGCACCAAATGTCTGCATTCTAGAAACGGAATGTGGCGGAATTCTAGAATGCACATCACGGCGGAATTCGAAAGTCCTAAAATGCCTGCTATCGGGAAGTTAAGGTGTCTGACATCCAGAATGCTACCACGTCAGAATTATACCATTCTGAAAGATTCTGGGATCTAGAATCAATGGACGGCTGAGTTCCAGAATGTCAGGGTGTCAAAACTCTAGAATCCTTGCGTGTCTGAACTCGAGAGTCATTCAATGTCCACATTCCAGAACTCTGGATGTCTGAATTATAGAAGCACCAAATGTCTGCATTCTAGAATCGGAATGTGGCGGAATTCTAGAATGCACAGCACCACGCCAATTCTAAAGTCCTTAAATGCCTGCTATCCGGAAGTTAATGTGTCTGACATCAAGAATGCTACCAAGTCAGAATTATACCATTCTGAAAGATTCTGGCATCTAGAATCAATGGATGGCTGAGTTCCAGAATGTCAGGGTGGCAAAATTCTAGAATCCTTGTGTGTCTGAACTCGAGAGTCATTCAATGTCCTCATTCCAGAACTCTGGATGTCTGAATTATAGAAGCACCAAATGTCTGCATTCTTGAATCGGAATGTGGCGGAATTCTAGAATGCACAGCACGGTGGAATTCTAAAGTCCTAAAATGCCTACTACCCGAAAGTTAAGGTGTCTGATGACCAGTATGTTGCTAGGTCAGCATTCTACCATTCTGAGAGATTCTGGGTTCTAGAATCAATGGACGGCAGAGATCTGGAATGTCAGGGTGTCCAAACTCTAGAATCCTTGCGTGTCTGAACTCTAGAGTCATTCAATGTCCACATTCCGGATCACAGGGTGTCTGAATTCCAGAAGCACCAAATGTCTGCATTCTAGAATCGGAATGTGGTAGAATTCTAGAATGCACAGCACGGCGGAATTCTAAAGTCCTAAAATGCCTGCTATCCGGAAGTTAAGGTGTCTGGCATCCAGAATGGTACCACATCAGAGTTATACCATTCTGAAACATTCTGGGATCTAGAATCAATGGACAGCTGAGTTCCAGAATGTCAGGGTGGCAAAACTCTAGAATCCTTGCGTGTCTGAACTCGAGAGTCATTCAATGTCCACATTCCAGAGCTCTGGAATGTCTGAAATATAGAAGCACCAAATGTCTGCATTCTAGAATCGGAATGTGGCGGAATTCTAGAATGCACATCACAGCGGAATTTTAAAGTCCTAAAATGACTGCTATCCGGAAGTTAATGTGTCTGACATCAAGAATGCTACCAAGTCAGAATTATACCATTTTGAAAGATTCTGGGATCTAGAATCAATGGACGGCTGAGTTCCAGAACGTCAGGGTGGCAAAATTCTAGTATCCTTGTGTGTCTGAACTCGAGAGTCATTCAATGTCCACATTCCAGAACTCTGGATGTCTGAATTATAGATGCACCAAATGTCTGCATTCTAGAATCGGAATGTGGCGGAATTCTAGAATGCACAGCATGGCGGAATTCTAAAGTCCTAAAATGCCTGCTATCCGGAAGTTAAGGTGTCTGACATCAAGAATGCTACCAAGTCAGAATTATACCATTCTGAAAGATTCTGGGATCTAGAATCAATGGACGGCTGAGTTCCAGAATGTCAGGGTGGCAAAACTCTAGAATCCTTGCATGTCTGAACTCGAGAGTCATTCAATGTCCACATTCCAGATCTCTGGATGTCTGAATTATAGAAGCACCAAATGTCTGCATTCTAGAATCGGAATGTGGCGGAATTCTAGAATGCACAGCATGGCGGAATTCTAAAGTCCTAAAATGCCTACTACCCGAAAGTTAAGGTGTCTGATGACCAGTATGTTACTAGGTCAGCATTCTACCGTTCTGAGAGATTCTGGGTTCTAGAATCAATGGATGGCAGAGATCTGGAATGTCAGGCTTTCCAAACTCTAGAATCCTTGCGTGTCTGAACTCGAGAGTCATTCAATGTCCACATTCCGGATCACAGGGTGTCTGAATTCCAGAGGCACCAAATGTCTGCATTCTAGAATCGGAATGTGGTAGAATTCTAGAATGCACAGCACGGCGGAATTCTAAAGTCCTAAAATGCCTGCTATTCGGAAGTTAAGGTGTCTGACATCCAGAATGGTACCACATCAGAATTATACCATTCTGAAACATTCTGGGATCTAGAATCAATGGACGGGTGAGTTCCAGAATGTCAGGGTGGCAAAACTCTAGAATCCTGGCGTGTCTGAACTCGAGAGTCATTCAATGTCCACATTCCAGAACTCTGGATGTCTGAATTATAGAAGCACCAAATGTCTGCATTCTAGAATCGGAATGTGGCGGAATTCTAGAATGCACAGCACGGCGGAATTCTAAAGTCCTAAAATGCCTGCTATCCGGAAGTTAAGGTGTCTGACATCCAGAATGCTACCAAGTCAGAATTATAACATTCTGAAACATTCTGGGATCTAGAATCAATGGACGGCTGAGTTCCAGAATGCAAGGTTGGCAAAACTCTAGAATCCTTGCGTGTCTGAACTCGAGATGCATTCAATGTCCACATTCTAGAACTCTGGATGTCTGAAATATAGAAGCACCAAATGTCTGCATTCTAGAATCGTAATGTGGCGGAATTCTAGAATGCACAGCACGGCAGAATTTTAAAGTCCTAAAATGCCTGCTATATGGTAGTCAAGGTGTCTGACATCCAGAATGTTACTAAGTCAGCATTCTACCGTTCTGAGAGATTCTGTGTTCTAGAATCAATGGATGGCAGAGTTCTGGAATGTCATGGTGTTCAAACTCAAGAATGCTTGCGTGTCTGAACTCGAGAGTCATTCAATGTCCACATTCCGCATCACAGGGTGTCTGAATTCCAGAAGCTCCAAATGTCTGCATTCTAGAATCGGAATGTGGCGGAATTCTAGAATGCACAGCACGGCAGAATTCGAAAGTCCTAAAATGCCTGCTATCCGGAAGTTAAGGTGTCTGACATCCAGAATGCTACCACGTCAGAATTATACCATTCTGAAAGATTCTGGGATCTAGAATCAATGGACGGCTGAGTTCCAGAATGTCAGGGTTTCCAAACTCTAGAATCCTTGCATGTCTGAACTCGAGAGTCATTCAATATCCACATTCCAGGACTCTGGATGTCTGAAATATAGAAGCACCAAATGTCTGCATTCTGGAATCGGAATGTGGTAGAATTCTAGAATGCACAGCACGACAGAATTCTAAAGTCCTAAAATGCCTGCTATTCGGAAGTTAAGGTGTCTGACATCCAGAATGTTACTAGGTCAGCATTCTACCGTTCTGAGAGATTCTGGGTTCTAGAATCAATGGACGGCAGAGTTCTGGAATGTCAGGGTGTCCAAACTCTAGAATCCTTCCTTGTCTGAACTCGTGAATCATTCAATGTCCACATTCCAGATCACAGGGTGTCTGAATTCCAGAAGCACCAAATGTCTGCATTCTGGAATCGGAATGTGGTAGAATTCTAGAAGGCACAGCACGGCGGAATTCGAAAGTCCTAAAATGCCTGCTATCGGGAAGTTAAGGTGTCTGACATCCAGAATGCTACCACGTCAGAATTATACCATTCTGAAAGATTCTGGGATCTAGAATCAATGGACGGCTGAGTTCCAGAATGTCAGGGTGGTAAAACTCTAGAATCCTTGGGTGTCTGAACTCGAGAGTCATTCAATGTCCACATTCCAGAACTCTGTATGTCTGAATTATAGAAGCACCAAATGTCTGCATTCTAGAATCGGAATGTGGCGGAATTCTACTATGCACAGCACGGCGGAATTCTAAAGTCCTAAAATGCCTACTAGCCGAAAGTTAAGGTGTCTGATGAACAGTATGTTACTAGGTCAGCATTCTACCGTTCTGAGAAATTCTGGGTTCTAGAATCAATGGACGGCAGAGATCTGGAATGTCAGGGTGTCCAAACTCTAGAATCCGTGCATGTCTGAACTCGAGAGTTATTCAATGTCCACATTCCGGATCACAGGGTGTCTGAATTCCAGAAGCACCAAATGTCTGCATTCTAGAATCGGAATGTGGTAGAATTCTAGAATGCACAGCATGGTAGAATTCTAAAGTCCTAAAATGCCTGCTATCCGGAAGTTAAGGTGTCTGATATCCAGAGTGGTACCACATCAGAATTAAACCATTCTGAAACATTCTGGGATCTAGAATCAATGGACGGGTGAGTTCCAGAATGTCAGGGTGTCCAAACTCTAGAATCCTTCCGTGTCTGAACTCGTGAGTCATTCAATGTCCACATTCCGGATCACAGGGTGTCTGAATTCCAGAAGCACCAAATGTCTGCTTTCTAGAATCGGAATGTGGCGGAATTCTAGAATGCACAGCACGGCGGAATTCTAAAATCCTAAAATGCCTGCTATCCGGAAGTTAAGCTGTCTGACATCAAGAATGCTACCAAGTCAGAATTATACCATTCTGAATGATTCTGGGATCTAGAATCAATGGACGGCTGAGTTCCAAAATGTCAGGGTGGCAAAACTCTAGAATCCTTGCGTGTCTGAACTCGAGAGTCATTCAATGTCCACATTCCAGAACTCTGGATGTCTGAATTATAGAAGCAGCAAATGTCTGCATTCTAGAATCGGAATGTGGCGGAATTCTAGAATGCACAGCACGGCGGAATTCTAAAGTACTAAAATGCCTGCTATCGGGAAGTTAAGGTGTCTGACATCCAGAATGTTACTAGGTCAGCATTCTACCGTTCTGAGAGATTCTGGGTTCTAGAATCAATGGACGGCAGTGTTCTGGAATGTCAGGGTGTCCAAACTCTAGAATCCTTCCGTGTCTGAACTCGTGAGTCATTCAATGTCCACTTTCCGGATCACAGGGTGTCTGAATTCCAGAAGCACCAAATGTCTGCATTCTAGAATCGGAATGTGGCGGAATTATAGAATGCACATCACGGCGGAATTCGAAAGTTCTAAAATGCCTGCTATCGGGAAGTTAAGGTGTCTGACATCCAGAATGCTACCACGTCAGAATTATAGCATTCTGAAAGATTCTGGGATCTAGAATCAATGGACGGCTGAGTTCCAGAATGTCAGGGTGGCAAAACTCTAGAATCCTTGCGTGTCTGAACTCGAGAGTCATTCAATGTCCACATTCCAGAACTCTGGATGTCTGAATTATAGAAGCACCAAATGTCTGCATTCTAGAATCGGAATGTGGCGGAATTCTAGAATGCACAGCACCACGCCAATTCTAAAGTCCTAAAATGCCTGCTATCCGGAAGTTAATGTGTCTGACATCAAGAATGCTACCAAGTCAGAATTATACCATTCTGAAAGATTCTGGGATCTAGAATCAATGGATGGCTGAGTTCCAGAATGTCAGGGTGGCAAAATTCTAGAATCCTTGTGTGTCTGAACTCGAGAGTCATTCAATGTCCACATTCCAGAACTCTGGATGTCTGAATTACAGAAGCACCAAATGTCTGCATTCTAGAATCGGAATGTGGCGGAATTCTAGTATGCACAGCACGGCGGAATTCTAAAGTCCTAAAATGCCTACTAGCCGAAAGTTAAGGTGTCTGATGACCAGTATGTTACTAGGTCAGCATTCTACCATTCTGAGAGATTCTGGGTTCTAGAATCAATGGACGGCAGATATCTGGAATGTCAGGGTGTCCAAACTCTAGAATCCTTGCGTGTCTGAACTCTAGAGTCATTCAATGTCCACATTCCGGATCACAGGGTGTCTGAATTCCAGAAGCACCAAATGTCTGCATTCTAGAATCGGAATGTGGTAGAATTCTAGAATGCACAGCACGGCGGTATTCTAAAGTCCTAAAATGCCTGCTATCCGGAAGTTAAGGTGTCTGGCATCCAGAATGGTACCACATCAGAGTTATACCATTCTGAAACATTCTGGGATCTAGAATCAATGGACAGCTGAGTTCCAGAATGTCAGGGTGGCAAAACTCTAGAATCCTTGCGTGTCTGAACTCGAGAGTCATTCAATGTCCACATTCCAGAGCTCTGGATGTCTGAAATATAGAAGCACCAAATGTCTGCATTCTAGAATCGGAATGTGGCGGAATTCTAGAATGCACATCACAGCGGAATTTTAAAGTCCTAAAATGACTGCTATCCGGAAGTTAATGTGTCTGACATCAAGAATGCTACCAAGTCAGAATTATACCATTTTGAAAGATTCTGGGATCTAGAATCAATGGACGGCTGAGTTCCAGAACGTCAGGGTGGCAAAATTCTAGTATCCTTGTGTGTCTGAGCTCGAGAGTCATTCAATGTCCACATTCCAGAACTCTGGATGTCTGAATTATAGATGCACCAAATGTCTGCATTCTAGAATCGGAATGTCGCGGAATTCTAGAATGCACAGCACGGCGGAATTCTAAAGTCCTAAAATGCCTGCTATCCGGAAGTTAAGGTGTCTGACATCAAGAATGCTACCAAGTCAGAATTATACCATTCTGAAAGATTCTGGGATCTAGAATCAATGGACGGCTGAGTTCCAGAATGTCACGGTGGCAAAACTCTAGAATCCTTGCGTGTCTGAACTCGAGAGTCATTCAATGTCCACATTCCAGATCTCTGGATGTCTGAATTATAGAAGCACCAAATGTCTGCATTCTAGAATCGGAATGTGGCGGAATTCTAGAATGCACAGCATGGCGGAATTCTAAAGTCCTAAAATGCCTACTACCCGAAAGTTAAGGTGTCTGATGACCAGTATGTTACTAGGTCAGCATTCTACCGTTCTGAGAGATTCTGGGTTCTAGAATCAATGGATGGCAGAGATCTGGAATGTCAGGCTTTCCAAACTCTAGAATCCTTGCGTGTCTGAACTCGAGAGTCATTCAATGTCCACATTCCGGATCACAGGGTGTCTGAATTCCAGAGGCACCAAATGTCTGCATTCTAGAATCGGAATGTGGTAGAATTCTAGAATGCACAGCACGGCGGAATTCTAAAGTCCTAAAATGCCTGCTATTCGGAAGTTAAGGTGTCTGACATCCAGAATGGTACCACATCAGAATTATACCATTCTGAAACATTCTGGGTTCTAGAATCAATGGACGGGTGAGTTCCAGAATGTCAGGTTGGCAAAACTCTAGAATCCTGGCGTGTCTGAACTCGAGAGTCATTCAATGTCCACATTCCAGAACTCTGGATGTCTGAATTATAGAAGCACCAAATGTCTGCATTCTAGAATCGGAATGTGGCGGAATTCTAGAATGCACAGCACGGCGGAATTCTAAAGTCCTAAAATGCCTGCTATCCGGAAGTTAAGGTGTCTGACATCCAGAATGCTACCAAGTCAGAATTATAACATTCTGAAACATTCTGGGATCTAGAATCAATGGACGGCTGAGTTCCAGAATGCAAGGTTGGCAAAACTCTAGAATCCTTGCGTGTCTGAACTCGAGATGCATTCAATGTCCACATTCTAGAACTCTGGATGTCTGAAATATAGAAGCACCAAATGTCTGCATTCTAGAATCGGAATGTGGCGGAATTCTAGAATGCACAGCACGTCAGAATTTTAAAGTCCTAAAATGCCTGCTATATGGTAGTCAAGGTGTCTGACATCCAGAATGTTACTAAGTCAGCATTCTACCGTTCTGAGAGATTCTGTGTTCTAGAATCAATGGATGGCAGAGTTCTGGAATGTCATGGTGTTCAAACTCAAGAATGCTTGCGTGTCTGAACTCGAGAGTCATTCAATGTCCACATTCCGCATCACAGGGTGTCTGAATTCCAGAAGCTCCAAATGTCTGCATTCTAGAATCGGAATGTGGCGGAATTCTAGAATGCACAGCACGGCAGAATTCGAAAGTCCTAAAATGCCTGCTATCCGGAAGTTAAGGTGTCTGACATCCAGAATGCTACCACGTCAGAATTATACCATTCTGAAAGATTCTGGGATCTAGAATCAATGGACGGCTGAGTTCCAGAATGTCAGGGTTTCCAAACTCTAGAATCCTTGCATGTCTGAACTCGAGAGTCATTCAATATCCACATTCCAGGACTCTGGATGTCTGAAATATAGAAGCACCAAATGTCTGCATTCTGGAATCGGAATGTGGTAGAATTCTAGAATGCACAGCACGACAGAATTCTAAAGTCCTAAAATGCCTGCTATTCGGAAGTTAAGGTGTCTGACATCCAGAATGTTACTAGGTCAGCATTCTACCGTTCTGAGAGATTCTGGGTTCTAGAATCAATGGACGGCAGAGTTCTGGAATGTCAGGGTGTCCAAACTCTAGAATCCTTCCGGGTCTGAACTCGTGAATCATTCAATGTCCACATTCCGGATCACAGGGTGTCTGAATTCCAGAAGCACCAAATGTCTGCATTCTGGAATCGGAATGTGGTAGAATTCTAGAATGCACAGCACGGCGGAATTCGAAAGTCCTAAAATGCCTGCTATCGGGAAGTTAAGGTGTCTGACATCCAGAATGCTACCACGTCAGAATTATACCATTCTGAAAGATTCTGGGATCTAGAATCAATGGACGGCTGAGTTCCAGAATGTCAGGGTGGTAACACTCTAGAATCCTTGGGTGTCTGAACTCGAGAGTCATTCAATGTCCACATTCCAGAACTCTGGATGTCTGAATTATAGAAGCACCAAATGTCTGCATTCTAGAATCGGAATGTGGCGGAATTCTACTATGCACAGCACGGCGGAATTCTAAAGTCCTAAAATGCCTACTAGCCGAAAGTTAAGGTGTCTGATGAACAGTATGTTACTAGGTCAGCATTCTACCGTTCTGAGAAATTCTGGGTTCTAGAATCAATGGACGGCAGAGATCTGGAATGTCAGGGTGTCCAAACTCTAGAATCCGTGCATGTCTGAACTCGAGAGTTATTCAATGTCCACATTCCGGATCACAGGGTGTCTGAATTCCAGAAGCACCAAATGTCTGCATTCTAGAATCGGAATGTGGTAGAATTCTAGAATGCACAGCATGGTAGAATTCTAAAGTCCTAAAATGCCTGCTATCCGGAAGTTAAGGTGTCTGATATCCAGAGTGGTACCACATCAGAATTAAACCATTCTGAAACATTCTGGGATCTAGAATCAATGGACGGGTGAGTTCCAGAATGTCAGGGTGTCCAAACTCTAGAATCCTTCCGTGTCTGAACTCGTGAGTCATTCAATGTCCACATTCCGGATCACAGGGTGTCTGAATTCCAGAAGCACCAAATGTCTGCATTCTAGAATCGGAATGTGGCGGAATTCTAGAATGCACAGCACGGCGGAATTCTAAAATCCTAAAATGCCTGCTATCCGGAAGTTAAGCTGTCTGACATCAAGAATGCTACCAAGTCAGAATTATACCATTCTGAATGATTCTGGGATCTAGAATCAATGGACGGCTGAGTTCCAAAATGTCAGGGTGGCAAAACTCTAGAATCCTTGCGTGTCTGAACTCGAGAGTCATTCAATGTCCACATTCCAGAACTCTGGATGTCTGAATTATAGAAGCAGCAAATGTCTGCATTCTAGAATCGGAATGTGGCGGAATTCTAGAATGCACAGCACGGCGGAATTCTAAAGTACTAAAATGCCTGCTATCGGGAAGTTAAGGTGTCTGACATCCAGAATGTTACTAGGTCAGCATTCTACCGTTCTGAGAGATTCTGGGTTCTAGAATCAATGGACGGCAGTGTTCTGGAATGTCAGGGTGTCCAAACTCTAGAATCCTTCCGTGTCTGAACTCGTGAGTCATTCAATGTCCACTTTCCGGATCACAGGGTGTCTGAATTCCAGAAGCACCAAATGTCTGCATTCTAGAATCGGAATGTGGCGGAATTCTAGAATGCACATCACGGCGGAATTCGAAAGTTCTAAAATGCCTGCTATCGGGAAGTTAAGGTGTCTGACATCCAGAATGCTACCACGTCAGAATTATACCATTCTGAAAGATTCTGGGATCTAGAATCAATGGACGGCTGAGTTCCAGAATGTCAGGGTGTCAAAACTCTAGAATCCTTGCGTGTCTGAACTCGAGAGTCATTCAATGTCCACATTCCAGAACTCTGGATGTCTGAATTATAGAAGCACCAAATGTCTGCATTCTAGAATCGGAATGTGGCGGAATTCTAGAATGCACAGCACCACGCCAATTCTAAAGTCCTAAAATGCCTGCTATCCGGAAGTTAATGTGTCTGACATCAAGAATGCTACCAAGTCAGAATTATACCATTCTGAAAGATTCTGGGATCTAGAATCAATGGATGGCTGAGTTCCAGAATGTCAGGGTGGCAAAATTCTAGAATCCTTGTGTGTCTGAACTCGAGAGTCATTCAATGTCCACATTCCAGAACTCTGGATGTCTGAATTACAGAAGCACCAAATGTCTGCATTCTAGAATCGGAATGTGGCGGAATTCTAGTATGCACAGCACGGCGGAATTCTAAAGTCCTAAAATGCCTACTAGCCGAAAGTTAAGGTGTCTGATGACCAGTATGTTACTAGGTCAGCATTCTACCATTCTGAGAGATTCTGGGTTCTAGAATCAATGGACGGCAGAGATCTGGAATGTCAGGGTGTCCAAACTCTAGAATCCTTGCGTGTCTGAACTCTAGAGTCATTCAATGTCCACATTCCGGATCACAGGGTGTCTGAATTCCAGAAGCACCAAATGTCTGCATTCTAGAATCGGAATGTGGTAGAATTCTAGAATGCACAGCACGGCGGTATTCTAAAGTCCTAAAATGCCTGCTATCCGGAAGTTAAGGTGTCTGGCATCCAGAATGGTACCACATCAGAGTTATACCATTCTGAAACATTCTGGGATCTAGAATCAATGGACAGCTGAGTTCCAGAATGTCAGGGTGGCAAAACTCTAGAATCCTTGCGTGTCTGAACTCGAGAGTCATTCAATGTCCACATTCCAGAGCTCTGGATGTCTGAAATATAGAAGTACCAAATGTCTGCATTCTAGAATCGGAATGTGGCGGAATTCTAGAATGCACATCACAGCGGAATTTTACAGTCCTAAAATGACTGCTATCCGGAAGTTAATGTGTCTGACATCAAGAATGCTACCAAGTCAGAATTATACCATTTTGAAAGATTCTGGGATCTAGAATCAATGGACGGCTGAGTTCCAGAACGTCAGGGTGGCAAAATTCTAGTATCCTTGTGTGTCTGAACTCGAGAGTCATTCAATGTCCACATTCCAGAACTCTGGATGTCTGAATTATAGATGCACCAAATGTCTGCATTCTAGAATCGGAATGTGGCGGAATTCTAGAATGCACAGCACGGCGGAATTCTAAAGTCCTAAAATGCCTGCTATCCGGAAGTTAAGGTGTCTGACATCAAGAATGCTACCAAGTCAGAATTATACCATTCTGAAAGATTCTGGGATCTAGAATCAATGGACGGCTGAGTTCCAGAATGTCAGGGTGGCAAAACTCTAGAATCCTTGCGTGTCTGAACTCGAGAGTCATTCAATGTCCACATTCCAGATCTCTGGATGTCTGAATTATAGAAGCACCAAATGTCTGCATTCTAGAATCGGAATGTGGCGGAATTCTAGAATGCACAGCATGGCGGAATTCTAAAGTCCTAAAATGCCTACTACCCGAAAGTTAAGGTGTCTGATGACCTGTATGTTACTAGGTCAGCATTCTACCGTTCTGAGAGATTCTGGGTTCTAGAATCAATGGATGGCAGAGATCTGGAATGTCAGGCTTTCCAAACTCTAGAATCCTTGCGTGTCTGAACTCGAGAGTCATTCAATGTCCACATTCCGGATCACAGGGTGTCTGAATTCCAGAGGCACCAAATGTCTGCATTCTAGAATCGGAATGTGGTAGAATTCTAGAATGCACAGCACGGCGGAATTCTAAAGTCCTAAAATGCCTGCTATTCGGAAGTTAAGGTGTCTGACATCCAGAATGGTACCACATCAGAATTATACCATTCTGAAACATTCTGGGATCTAGAATCAATGGACGGCTGAGTTCCAGAATGTCAGGGTGGCAAAACTCTAGAATCCTGGCGTGTCTGAACTCGAGAGTCATTCAATGTCCACATTCCAGAACTCTGGATGTCTGAATTATAGAAGCACCAAATGTCTGCATTCTAGAATCGGAATGTGGCGGAATTCTAGAATGCACAGCACGGCGGAATTCTAAAGTCCTAAAATGCCTGCTATCCGGAAGTTAAGGTGTCTGACATCCAGAATGCTACCAAGTCAGAATTATAACATTCTGAAACATTCTGGGATCTAGAATCAATGGACGGCTGAGTTCCAGAATGCAAGGTTGGCAAAACTCTAGAATCCTTGCGTGTCTGAACTCGAGATGCATTCAATGTCCACATTCTAGAACTCTGGATGTCTGAAATATAGAAGCACCAAATGTCTGCATTCTAGAATCGGAATGTGGCGGAATTCTAGAATGCACAGCACGGCAGAATTTTAAAGTCCTAAAATGCCTGCTATATGGTAGTCAAGGTGTCTGACATCCAGAATGTTACTAAGTCAGCATTCTACCGTTCTGAGAGATTCTGTGTTCTAGAATCAATGGATGGCAGAGTTCTGGAATGTCATGGTGTTCAAACTCAAGAATGCTTGCGTGTCTGAACTCGAGAGTCATTCAATGTCCACATTCCGCATCACAGGGTGTCTGAATTCCAGAAGCTCCAAATGTCTGCATTCTAGAATCGGAATGTGGCGGAATTCTAGAATGCACAGCACGGCAGAATTCGAAAGTCCTAAAATGCCTGCTATCCGGAAGTTAAGGTGTCTGACATCCAGAATGCTACCACGTCAGAATTATACCATTCTGAAAGATTCTGGGATCTAGAATCAATGGACGGCTGAGTTCCAGAATGTCAGGGTTTCCAAACTCTAGAATCCTTGCATGTCTGAACTCGAGAGTCATTCAATATCCACATTCCAGGACTCTGGATGTCTGAAATATAGAAGCACCAAATGTCTGCATTCTGGAATCGGAATGTGGTAGAATTCTAGAATGCACAGCACGACAGAATTCTAAAGTCCTAAAATGCCTGCTATTCGGAAGTTAAGGTGTCTGACATCCAGAATGTTACTAGGTCAGCATTCTACCGTTCTGAGAGATTCTGGGTTCTAGAATCAATGGACGGCAGAGTTCTGGAATGTCAGGGTGTCCAAACTCTAGAATCCTTCCGTGTCTGAACTCGTGAATCATTCAATGTCCACATTCCGGATCACAGGGTGTCTGAATTCCAGAAGCACCAAATGTCTGCATTCTGGAATCGGAATGTGGTAGAATTCTAGAATGCACAGCACGGCGGAATTCGAAAGTCCTAAAATGCCTGCTATCGGGAAGTTAAGGTGTCTGACATCCAGAATGCTACCACGTCAGAATTATACCATTCTGAAAGATTCTGGGATCTAGAATCAATGGACGGCTGAGTTCCAGAATGTCAGGGTGGTAACACTCTAGAATCCTTGGGTGTCTGAACTCGAGAGTCATTCAATGTCCACATTCCAGAACTCTGGATGTCTGAATTATAGAAGCACCAAATGTCTGCATTCTAGAATCGGAATGTGGCGGAATTCTACTATGCACAGCACGGCGGAATTCTAAAGTCCTAAAATGCCTACTAGCCGAAAGTTAAGGTGTCTGATGAACAGTATGTTACTAGGTCAGCATTCTACCGTTCTGAGAAATTCTGGGTTCTAGAATCAATGGACGGCAGAGATCTGGAATGTCAGGGTGTCCAAACTCTAGAATCCGTGCATGTCTGAACTCGGGAGTTATTCAATGTCCACATTCCGGATCACAGGGTGTCTGAATTCCAGAAGCACCAAATGTCTGCATTCTAGAATCGGAATGTGGTAGAATTCTAGAATGCACAGCATGGTAGAATTCTAATGTCCTAAAATGCCTGCTATCCGGAAGTTAAGGTGTCTGATATCCAGAGTGGTACCACATCAGAATTAAACCATTCTGAAACATTCTGGGATCTAGAATCAATGGACGGGTGAGTTCCAGAATGTCAGGGTGTCCAAACTCTAGAATCCTTCCGTGTCTGAACTCGTGAGTCATTCAATGTCCACATTCCGGATCACAGGGTGTCTGAATTCCAGAAGCACCAAATGTCTGCATTCTAGAATCGGAATGTGGTGGAATTCTAGAATGCACAGCACGGCGGAATTCTAAAATCCTAAAATGCCTGCTATCCGGAAGTTAAGCTGTCTGACATCAAGAATGCTACCAAGTCAGAATTATACCATTCTGAATGATTCTGGGATCTAGAATCAATGGACGGCTGAGTTCCAAAATGTCAGGGTGGCAAAACTCTAGAATCCTTGCGTGTCTGAACTCGAGAGTCATTCAATGTCCACATTCCAGAACTCTGGATGTCTGAATTATAGAAGCAGCAAATGTCTGCATTCTAGAATCGGAATGTGGCGGAATTCTAGAATGCACAGCACGGCGGAATTCTAAAGTACTAAAATGCCTGCTATCGGGAAGTTAAGGTGTCTGACATCCAGAATGTTACTAGGTCAGCATTCTACCGTTCTGAGAGATTCTGGGTTCTAGAATCAATGGACGGCAGAGTTCTGGAATGTCAGGGTGGCAAAACTCTAGAATCCTTCCGTGTCTGAACTCGTGAGTCATTCAATGTCCACTTTCCGGATCACAGGGTGTCTGAATTCCAGAAGCACCAAATGTCTGCATTCTAGAATCGGAATGTGGCGGAATTCTAGAATGCACATCACGGCGGAATTCGAAAGTTCTAAAATGCCTGCTATCGGGAAGTTAAGGTGTCTGACATCCAGAATGCTACCACGTCAGAATTATACCATTCTGAAAGATTCTGGGATCTAGAATCAATGGACGGCTGAGTTCCAGAATGTCAGGGTGTCAAAACTCTAGAATCCTTGCGTGTCTGAACTCGAGAGTCATTCAATGTCCACATTCCAGAACTCTGGATGTCTGAATTATAGAAGCACCAAATGTCTGCATTCTAGAATCGGAATGTGGCGGAATTCTAGAATGCACAGCACCACGCCAATTCTAAAGTCCTAAAATGCCTGCTATCCGGAAGTTAATGTGTCTGACATCAAGAATGCTACCAAGTCAGAATTATACCATTCTGAAAGATTCTGGGATCTAGAATCAATGGATGGCTGAGTTCCAGAATGTCAGGGTGGCAAAATTCTAGAATCCTTGTGTGTCTGAACTCGAGAGTCATTCAATGTCCACATTCCAGAACTCTGGATGTCTGAATTACAGAAGCACCAAATGTCTGCATTCTAGAATCGGAATGTGGCAGAATTCTAGTATGCACAGCACGGCGGAATTCTAAAGTCCTAAAATGCCTACTAGCCGAAAGTTAAGGTGTCTGATGACCAGTATGTTACTAGGTCAGCATTCTACAGTTCTGAGAGATTCTGGGTTCTAGAATCAATGGATGGCAGAGATCTGGAAAGTCAGGGTGTCCAAACTCTAGAATCCTTGCGTGTCTGAACTCTAGAGTCATTCAATGTCCACATTCCGGATCACAGGGTGTCTGAATTCCAGAAGCACCAAATGTCTGCATTCTAGAATCGGAATGTGGTAGAATTCTAGAATGCACAGCACGGCGGAATTCTAAAGTCCTAAAATGCCTGCTATCGGGAAGTTAAGGTGTCTGACATCCAGAATGGTACCACATCAGAGTTATACCATTCTGAAACATTCTGGGATCTAGAATCAATGGACAGCTGAGTTCCAGAATGTCAGGGTGGCAAAACTCAAGAATCCTTGCGTGTCTGAACTCGAGAGTCATTCAATGTCCGCATTCCAGAGCTCTGGATGTCTGAAATATAGAAGCACCAAATGTCTGCATTCTAGAATCGGAATGTGGCGGAATTCTAGAATGCACATCACAGCGGTATTTTAAAATCCTAAAATGCCTGCTATCCGGAAGTTAATGTGTCTGACATCAAGAATGCTACCAAGTCAGAATTATACCATTTTGAAAGATTCTGGGATCTAGAATCAATGGACGGCTGAGTTCCAGAACGTCAGGGTGGCAAAATTCTAGTATCCTTGTGTGTCTGAACTCGAGAGTCATTCAATGTCCACATTCCAGAACTCTGGATGTCTGAATTATAGATGCACCAAATGTCTGCATTCTAGAATCGGAATCTGGCGGAATTCTAGAATGCACAGCACGGCGGAATTCTAAAGTCCTAAAATGCCTGCTATCCGGAAGTTAAGGTGTCTGACATCAAGAATGCTACCAAGTCAGAATTATACCATTCTGAAAGATTCTGGGATCTAGAATCAATGGACGGCTGAGTTCCAGAATGTCAGGGTGGCAAAACTCTAGAATCCTTGCGTGTCTGAACTCGAGAGTCATTCAATGTCCACATTCCAGATCTCTGGATGTCTGAATTATAGAAGCACCAAATGTCTGCATTCTAGAATCGGAATGTGGCGGAATTCTAGAATGCACAGCATGGCGGAATTCTAAAGTCCTAAAATGCCTACTACCCGAAAGTTAAGGTGTCTGATGACCAGTATGTTACTAGGTCAGCATTCTACCGTTCTGAGAGATTCTGGGTTCTAGAATCAATGGATGGCAGAGATCTGGAATGTCAGGCTTTCCAAACTCTAGAATCCTTGCGTGTCTGAACTCGAGAGTCATTCAATGTCCACATTCCGGATCACAGGGTGTCTGAATTCCAGAGGCACCAAATGTCTGCATTCTAGAATCGGAATGTGGTAGAATTCTAGAATGCACAGCACGGCGGAATTCTAAAGTCCTAAAATGCCTGCTATTCGGAAGTTAAGGTGTCTGACATCCAGAATGGTACCACATCAGAATTATACCATTCTGAAACATTCTGGGATCTAGAATCAATGGACGGCTGAGTTCCAGAATGTCAGGGTGGCAAAACTCTAGAATCCTGGCGTGTCTGAACTCGAGAGTCATTCAATGTCCACATTCCAGAACTCTGGATGTCTGAATTATAGAAGCACCAAATGTCTGCATTCTAGAATCGGAATGTGGCGGAATTCTAGAATGCACAGCACGGCGGAATTCTAAAGTCCTAAAATGCCTGCTATCCGGAAGTTAAGGTGTCTGACATCCAGAATGCTACCAAGTCAGAATTATAACATTCTGAAACATTCTGGGATCTAGAATCAATGGACGGCTGAGTTCCAGAATGCAAGGTTGGCAAAACTCTAGAATCCTTGCGTGTCTGAACTCGAGATGCATTCAATGTCCACATTCTAGAACTCTGGATGTCTGAAATATAGAAGCACCAAATGCCTGCATTCTAGAATCGGAATGTGGCGGAATTCTAGAATGCACAGCACGGCAGAATTTTAAAGTCCTAAAATGCCTGCTATATGGTAGTCAAGGTGTCTGACATCCAGAATGTTACTAAGTCAGCATTCTACCGTTCTGAGAGATTCTGTGTTCTAGAATCAATGGATGGCAGAGTTCTGGAATGTCATGGTGTTCAAACTCAAGAATGCTTGCGTGTCTGAACTCGAGAGTCATTCAATGTCCACATTCCGCATCACAGGGTGTCTGAATTCCAGAAGCTCCAAATGTCTGCATTCTAGAATCGGAATGTGGCGGAATTCTAGAATGCACAGCACGGCAGAATTCGAAAGTCCTAAAATGCCTGCTATCCGGAAGTTAAGGTGTCTGACATCCAGAATGCTACCACGTCAGAATTATACCATTCTGAAAGATTCTGGGATCTAGAATCAATGGACGGCTGAGTTCCAGAATGTCAGGGTTTCCAAACTCTAGAATCCTTGCATGTCTGAACTCGAGAGTCATTCAATATCCACATTCCAGGACTCTGGATGTCTGAAATATAGAAGCACCAAATGTCTGCATTCTGGAATCGGAATGTGGTAGAATTCTAGAATGCACAGCACGACAGAATTCTAAAGTCCTAAAATGCCTGCTATTCGGAAGTTAAGGTGTCTGACATCCAGAATGTTACTAGGTCAGCATTCTACCGTTCTGAGAGATTCTGGGTTCTAGAATCAATGGACGGCAGAGTTCTGGAATGTCAGGGTGTCCAAACTCTAGAATCCTTCCGTGTCTGAACTCGTGAATCATTCAATGTCCACATTCCGGATCACAGGGTGTCTGAATTCCAGAAGCACCAAATGTCTGCATTCTGGAATCGGAATGTGGTAGAATTCTAGAATGCACAGCACGGCGGAATTCGAAAGTCCTAAAATGACTGCTATCGGGAAGTTAAGGTGTCTGACATCCAGAATGCTACCACGTCAGAATTATACCATTCTGAAAGATTCTGGGATCTAGAATCAATGGACGGCTGAGTTCCAGAATGTCAGGGTGGTAACACTCTAGAATCCTTGGGTGTCTGAACTCGAGAGTCATTCAATGTCCACATTCCAGAACTCTGGATGTCTGAATTATAGAAGCACCAAATGTCTGCATTCTAGAATCGGAATGTGGCGGAATTCTACTATGCACAGCACGGCGGAATTCTAAAGTCCTAAAATGCCTACTAGCCGAAAGTTAAGGTGTCTGATGAACAGTATGTTACTAGGTCAGCATTCTACCGTTCTGAGAAATTCTGGGTTCTAGAATCAATGGACGGCAGAGATCTGGAATGTCAGGGTGTCCAAACTCTAGAATCCGTGCATGTCTGAACTCGAGAGTTATTCAATGTCCACATTCCGGATCACAGGGTGTCTGAATTCCAGAAGCACCAAATGTCTGCATTCTAGAATCGGAATGTGGTAGAATTCTAGAATGCACAGTATGGTAGAATACTAAAGTCCTAAAATGCCTGCTATCCGGAAGTTAAGGTGTCTGATATCCAGAGTGGTACCACATCAGAATTAAACCATTCTGAAACATTCTGGGATCTAGAATCAATGGACGCGTGAGTTCCAGAATGTCAGGGTGTCCAAACTCTAGAATCCTTCCGTGTCTGAACTCGTGAGTCATTCAATGTCCACATTCCGGATCACAGGGTGTCTGAATTCCAGAAGCACCAAATGTCTGCATTCTAGAATCGGAATGTGGCGGAATTCTAGAATGCACAGCACGGCGGAATTCTAAAATCCTAAAATGCCTGCTATCTGGAAGTTAAGCTGTCTGACATCAAGAATGCTACCAAGTCAGAATTATACCATTCTGAATGATTCTGGGATCTAGAATCAATGGACGGCTGAGTTCCAAAATGTCAGGGTGGCAAAACTCTAGAATCCTTGCGTGTCTGAACTCGAGAGTCATTCAATGTCCACATTCCAGAACTCTGGATGTCCGAATTATAGAAGCAGCAAATGTCTGCATTCTAGAATCGGAATGTGGCGGAATTCTAGAATGCACAGCACGGCGGAATTCTAAAGTACTAAAATGCCTGCTATCGGGAAGTTAAGGTGTCTGACATCCAGAATGTTACTAGGTCAGCATTCTACCGTTCTGAGAGATTCTGGGTTCTAGAATCAATGGACGGCAGTGTTCTGGAATGTCAGGGTGTCCAAACTCTAGAATCCTTCCGTGTCTGAACTCGTGAGTCATTCAATGTCCACTTTCCGGATCACAGGGTGTCTGAATTCCAGAAGCACCAAATGTCTGCATTCTAGAATCGGAATGTGGCGGAATTATAGAATGCACATCACGGTGGAATTCGAAAGTTCTAAAATGCCTGCTATCGGGAAGTTAAGGTGTCTGACATCAAGAATGCTACCACGTCAGAATTATACCATTCTGAAAGATTCTGGGATCTAGAATCAATGGACGGCTGAGTTCCAGAATGTCAGGGTGTCAAAACTCTAGAATCCTTGCGTGTCTGAACTCGAGAGTCATTCAATGTCCACATTCCAGAACTCTGGATGTCTGAATTATAGAAGCACCAAATGTCTGCATTCTAGAATCGGAATGTGGCGGAATTCTAGAATGCACAGCACCACGCCAATTCTAAAGTCCTAAAATGCCTGCTATCCGGAAGTTAATGTGTCTGACATCAAGAATGCTACCAAGTCAGAATTATACCATTCTGAAAGATTCTGGGATCTAGAATCAATGGATGGCTGAGTTCCAGAATGTCAGGGTGGCAAAATTCTAGAATCCTTGTGTGTCTGAACTCGAGAGTCATTCAATGTCCACATTCCAGAACTCTGGATGTCTGAATTACAGAAGCACCAAATGTCTGCATTCTAGAATCGGAATGTGGCGGAATTCTAGTATGCACAGCACGGCGGAATTCTAAAGTCCTAAAATGCCTACTAGCCGAAAGTTAAGGTGTCTGATGACCAGTATGTTACTAGGTCAGCATTCTACCATTCTGAGAGATTCTGGGTTCTAGAATCAATGGACGGCAGAGATCTGGAATGTCAGGGTGTCCAAACTCTAGAATCCTTGCGTGTCTGAACTCTAGAGTCATTCAATGTCCACATTCCGGATCACAGGGTGTCTGAATTCCAGAAGCACCAAATGTCTGCATTCTAGAATCGGAATGTGGTAGAATTCTAGAATGCACAGCACGGCGGTATTCTAAAGTCCTAAAATGCCTGCTATCCGGAAGTTAAGGTGTCTGGCATCCAGAATGGTACCACATCAGAGTTATACCATTCTGAAACATTCTGGGATCTAGAATCAATGGACAGCTGAGTTCCAGAATGTCAGGGTGGCAAAACTCTAGAATCCTTGCGTGTCTGAACTCGAGAGTCATTCAATGTCCACATTCCAGAGCTCTGGATGTCTGAAATATAGAAGCACCAAATGTCTGCATTCTAGAATCGGAATGTGGCGGAATTCTAGAATGCACATCACAGCGGAATTTTACAGTCCTAAAATGACTGCTATCCGGAAGTTAATGTGTCTGACATCAAGAATGCTACCAAGTCAGAATTATACCATTTTGAAAGATTCTGGGATCTAGAATCAATGGACGGCTGAGTTCCAGAACGTCAGGGTGGCAAAATTCTAGTATCCTTGTGTGTCTGAACTCGAGAGTCATTCAATGTCCACATTCCAGAACTCTGGATGTCTGAATTATAGATGCACCAAATGTCTGCATTCTAGAATCGGAATGTGGCGGAATTCTAGAATGCACAGCACGGCGGAATTCTAAAGTCCTAAAATGCCTGCTATCCGGAAGTTAAGGTGTCTGACATCAAGAATGCTACCAAGTCAGAATTATACCATTCTGAAAGATTCTGGGATCTAGAATCAATGGACGGGTGAGTTCCAGAATGTCAGGGTGGCAAAACTCTAGAATCCTGGCGTGTCTGAACTCGAGAGTCATTCAATGTCCACATTCCAGAACTCTGGATGTCTGAATTATAGAAGCACCAAATGTCTGCATTCTAGAATCGGAATGTGGCGGAATTCTAGAATGCACAGCACGGCGGAATTCTAAAGTCCTAAAATGCCTGCTATCCGGAAGTTAAGGTGTCTGACATCCAGAATGCTACCAAGTCAGAATTATAACATTCTGAAACATTCTGGGATCTAGAATCAATGGACGGCTGAGTTCCAGAATGCAAGGTTGTCAAAACTCTAGAATCCTTGCGTGTCTGAACTCGAGATGCATTCAATGTCCACATTCTAGAACTCTGGATGTCTGAAATATAGAAGCACCAAATGTCTGCATTCTAGAATCGGAATGTGGCGGAATTCTAGAATGCACAGCACGGCAGAATTTTAAAGTCCTAAAATGCCTGCTATATGGTAGTCAAGGTGTCTGACATCCAGAATGTTACTAAGTCAGCATTCTACCGTTCTGAGAGATTCTGTGTTCTAGAATCAATGGATGGCAGAGTTCTGGAATGTCATGGTGTTCAAACTCAAGAATGCTTGCGTGTCTGAACTCGAGAGTCATTCAATGTCCACATTCCGCATCACAGGGTGTCTGAATTCCAGAAGCTCCAAATGTCTGCATTCTAGAATCGGAATGTGGCGGAATTCTAGAATGCACAGCACGGCAGAATTCGAAAGTCCTAAAATGCCTGCTATCCGGAAGTTAAGGTGTCTGACATCCAGAATGCTACCACGTCAGAATTATACCATTCTGAAAGATTCTGGGATCTAGAATCAATGGACGGCTGAGTTCCAGAATATCAGGGTTTCCAAACTCTAGAATCCTTGCATGTCTGAACTCGAGAGTCATTCAATATCCACATTCCAGGACTCTGGATGTCTGAAATATAGAAGCACCAAATGTCTGCATTCTGGAATCGGAATGTGGTAGAATTCTAGAATGCACAGCACGACAGAATTCTAAAGTCCTAAAATGTCTGCTATTCGGAAGTTAAGGTGTCTGACATCCAGAATGTTACTAGGTCAGCATTCTACCGTTCTGAGAGATTCTGGGTTCTAGAATCAATGGACGGCAGAGTTCTGGAATGTCAGGGTGTCCAAACTCTAGAATCCTTCCGTGTCTGAACTCGTGAATCATTCAATGTCCACATTCCGGATCACAGGGTGTCTGAATTCCAGAAGCACCAAATGTCTACATTCTGGAATCGGAATGTGGTAGAATTCTAGAATGCACAGCACGGCGGAATTCGAAAGTCCTAAAATGCCTGCTATCGGGAAGTTAAGGTGTCTGACATCCAGAATGCTACCACGTCAGAATTATACCATTCTGAAAGATTCTGGGATCTAGAATCAATGGACGGCTGAGTTCCAGAATGTCAGGGTGGTAAAACTCTAGAATCCTTGGGTGTCTGAACTCGAGAGTCATTCAATGTCCACATTCCAGAACTCTGGATGTCTGAATTATAGAAGCACCAAATGTCTGCATTCTAGAATCGGAATGTGGCGGAATTCTACTATGCACAGCACGGCGGAATTCTAAAGTCCTAAAATGCCTACTAGCCGAAAGTTAAGGTGTCTGATGAACAGTATGTTACTAGGTCAGCATTCTACCGTTCTGAGAAATTCTGGGTTCTAGAATCAATGGACGGCAGAGATCTGGAATGTCAGGGTGTCCAAACTCTAGAATCCGTGCATGTCTGAACTCGAGAGTTATTCAATGTCCACATTCCGGATCACAGGGTGTCTGAATTCCAGAAGCACCAAATGTCTGCATTCTAGAATCGGAATGTGGTAGAATTCTAGAATGCACAGCATGGTAGAATTCTAAAGTCCTAAAATGCCTGCTATCCGGAAGTTAAGGTGTCTGATATCCAGAGTGGTACCACATCAGAATTAAACCATTCTGAAACATTCTGGGATCTAGAATCAATGGACGGGTGAGTTCCAGAATGTCAGGGTGTCCAAACTCTAGAATCCTTCCGTGTCTGAACTCGTGAGTCATTCAATGTCCACATTCCGGATCACAGGGTGTCTGAATTCCAGAAGCACCAAATGTCTGCATTCTAGAATCGGAATGTGGCGGAATTCTAGAATGCACAGCACGGCGGAATTCTAAAATCCTAAAATGCCTGCTATCCGGAAGTTAAGCTGTCTGACATCAAGAATGCTACCAAGTCAGAATTATACCATTCTGAATGATTCTGGGATCTAGAATCAATGGACGGCTGAGTTCCAAAATGTCAGGGTGGCAAAACTCTAGAATCCTTGCGTGTCTGAACTCGAGAGTCATTCAATGTCCACATTCCAGAACTCTGGATGTCTGAATTATAGAAGCAGCAAATGTCTGCATTCTAGAATCGGAATGTGGCGGAATTCTAGAATGCACAGCACGGCGGAATTCTAAAGTACTAAAATGCCTGCTATCGGGAAGTTAAGGTGTCTGACATCCAGAATGTTACTAGGTCAGCATTCTACCGTTCTGAGAGATTCTGGGTTCTAGAATCAATGGACGGCAGTGTTCTGGAATGTCAGGGTGTCCAAACTCTAGAATCCTTCCGTGTCTGAACTCGTGAGTCATTCAATGTCCACTTTCCGGATCACAGGGTGTCTGAATTCCAGAAGCACCAAATGTCTGCATTCTAGAATCGGAATGTGGCGGAATTATAGAATGCACATCACGGTGGAATTCGAAAGTTCTAAAATGCCTGCTATCGGGAAGTTAAGGTGTCTGACATCCAGAATGCTACCACGTCAGAATTATACCATTCTGAAAGATTCTGGGATCTAGAATCAATGGACGGCTGAGTTCCAGAATGTCAGGGTGTCAAAACTCTAGAATCCTTGCGTGTCTGAACTCGAGAGTCATTCAATGTCCACATTCCAGAACTCTGGATGTCTGAATTATAGAAGCACCAAATGTCTGCATTCTAGAATCGGAATGTGGCGGAATTCTAGAATGCACAGCACCACGCCAATTCTAAAGTCCTAAAATGCCTGCTATCCGGAAGTTAATGTGTCTGACATCAAGAATGCTACCAAGTCAGAATTATACCATTCTGAAAGATTCTGGGATCTAGAATCAATGGATGGCTGAGTTCCAGAATGTCAGGGTGGCAAAATTCTAGAATCCTTGTGTGTCTGAACTCGAGAGTCATTCAATGTCCACATTCCAGAACTCTGGATGTCTGAATTACAGAAGCACCAAATGTCTGCATTCTAGAATCGGAATGTGGCGGAATTCTAGTATGCACAGCACGGCGGAATTCTAAAGTCCTAAAATGCCTACTAGCCGAAAGTTAAGGTGTCTGATGACCAGTATGTTACTAGGTCAGCATTCTACCATTCTGAGAGATTCTGGGTTCTAGAATCAATGGACGGCAGAGATCTGGAATGTCAGGGTGTCCAAACTCTAGAATCCTTGCGTGTCTGAACTCTAGAGTCATTCAATGTCCACATTCCGGATCACAGGGTGTCTGAATTCCAGAAGCACCAAATGTCTGCATTCTAGAATCGGAATGTGGTAGAATTCTAGAATGCACAGCACGGCGGTATTCTAAAGTCCTAAAATGCCTGCTATCCGGAAGTTAAGGTGTCTGGCATCCAGAATGGTACCACATCAGAGTTATACCATTCTGAAACATTCTGGGATCTAGAATCAATGGACAGCTGAGTTCCAGAATGTCAGGGTGGCAAAACTCTAGAATCCTTGCGTGTCTGAACTCGAGAGTCATTCAATGTCCACATTCCAGAGCTCTGGATGTCTGAAATATAGAAGCACCAAATGTCTGCATTCTAGAATCGGAATGTGGCGGAATTCTAGAATGCACATCACAGCGGAATTTTAAAGTCCTAAAATGACTGCTATCCGGAAGTTAATGTGTCTGACATCAAGAATGCTACCAAGTCAGAATTATACCATTTTGAAAGATTCTGGGATCTAGAATCAATGGACGGCTGAGTTCCAGAACGTCAGGGTGGCAAAATTCTAGTATCCTTGTGTGTCTGAGCTCGAGAGTCATTCAATGTCCACATTCCAGAACTCTGGATGTCTGAATTATAGATGCACCAAATGTCTGCATTCTAGAATCGGAATGTGGCGGAATTCTAGAATGCACAGCACGGCGGAATTCTAAAGTCCTAAAATGCCTGCTATCCGGAAGTTAAGGTGTCTGACATCAAGAATGCTACCAAGTCAGAATTATACCATTCTGAAAGATTCTGGGATCTAGAATCAATGGACGGCTGAGTTCCAGAATGTCAGGGTTTCCAAACTCTAGAATCCTTGCGTGTCTGAACTCGAGAGTCATTCAATGTCCACATTCCAGATCTCTGGATGTCTGAATTATAGAAGCACCAAATGTCTGCATTCTAGAATCGGAATGTGGCGGAATTCTAGAATGCACAGCATGGCGGAATTCTAAAGTCCTAAAATGCCTACTACCCGAAAGTTAAGGTGTCTGATGACCAGTATGTTACTAGGTCAGCATTCTACCGTTCTGAGAGATTCTGGGTTCTAGAATCAATGGATGGCAGAGATCTGGAATGTCAGGCTTTCCAAACTCTAGAATCCTTGCGTGTCTGAACTCGAGAGTCATTCAATGTCCACATTCCGGATCACAGGGTGTCTGAATTCCAGAGGCACCAAATGTCTGCATTCTAGAATCGGAATGTGGTAGAATTCTAGAATGCACAGCACGGCGGAATTCTAAAGTCCTAAAATGCCTGCTATTCGGAAGTTAAGGTGTCTGACATCCAGAATGGTACCACATCAGAATTATACCATTCTGAAACATTCTGGGTTCTAGAATCAATGGACGGGTGAGTTCCAGAATGTCAGGTTGGCAAAACTCTAGAATCCTGGCGTGTCTGAACTCGAGAGTCATTCAATGTCCACATTCCAGAACTCTGGATGTCTGAATTATAGAAGCACCAAATGTCTGCATTCTAGAATCGGAATGTGGCGGAATTCTAGAATGCACAGCACGGCGGAATTCTAAAGTCCTAAAATGCCTGCTATCCGGAAGTTAAGGTGTCTGACATCCAGAATGCTACCAAGTCAGAATTATAACATTCTGAAACATTCTGGGATCTAGAATCAATGGACGGCTGAGTTCCAGAATGCAAGGTTGGCAAAACTCTAGAATCCTTGCGTGTCTGAACTCGAGATGCATTCAATGTCCACATTCTAGAACTCTGGATGTCTGAAATATAGAAGCACCAAATGTCTGCATTCTAGAATCGGAATGTGGCGGAATTCTAGAATGCACAGCACGGCAGAATTTTAAAGTCCTAAAATGCCTGCTATATGGTAGTCAAGGTGTCTGACATCCAGAATGTTACTAAGTCAGCATTCTACCGTTCTGAGAGATTCTGTGTTCTAGAATCAATGGATGGCAGAGTTCTGGAATGTCATGGTGTTCAAACTCAAGAATGCTTGCATGTCTCAACTCGAGAGTCATTCAATGTCCACATTCCGCATCACAGGGTGTCTGAATTCCAGAAGCTCCAAATGTCTGCATTCTAGAATCGGAATGTGGCGGAATTCTAGAATGCACAGCACGGCAGAATTCGAAAGTCCTAAAATGCCTGCTATCCGGAAGTTAAGGTGTCTGACATCCAGAATGCTACCACGTCAGAATTATACCATTCTGAAAGATTCTGGGATCTAGAATCAATGGACGGCTGAGTTCCAGAATGTCAGGGTTTCCAAACTCTAGAATCCTTGCATGTCTGAACTCGAGAGTCATTCAATATCCACATTCCAGGACTCTGGATGTCTGAAATATAGAAGCACCAAATGTCTGCATTCTGGAATCGGAATGTGGTAGAATTCTAGAATGCACAGCACGACAGAATTCTAAAGTCCTAAAATGCCTGCTATTCGGAAGTTAAGGTGTCTGACATCCAGAATGTTACTAGGTCAGCATTCTACCGTTCTGAGAGATTCTGGGTTCTAGAATCAATGGACGGCAGAGTTCTGGAATGTCAGGGTGTCCAAACTCTAGAATCCTTCCGTGTCTGAACTCGTGAATCATTCAATGTCCACATTCCGGATCACAGGGTGTCTGAATTCCAGAAGCACCAAATGTCTGCATTCTGGAATCGGAATGTGGTAGAATTCTAGAATGCACAGCACGGCGGAATTCGAAAGTCCTAAAATGCCTGCTATCGGGAAGTTAAGGTGTCTGACATCCAGAATGCTACCACGTCAGAATTATACCATTCTGAAAGATTCTGGGATCTAGAATCAATGGACGGCTGAGTTCCAGAATGTCAGGGTGGTAACACTCTAGAATCCTTGGGTGTCTGAACTCGAGAGTCATTCAATGTCCACATTCCAGAACTCTGGATGTCTGAATTATAGAAGCACCAAATGTCTGCATTCTAGAATCGGAATGTGGCGGAATTCTACTATGCACAGCACGGCGGAATTCTAAAGTCCTAAAATGCCTACTAGCCGAAAGTTAAGGTGTCTGATGAACAGTATGTTACTAGGTCAGCATTCTACCGTTCTGAGAAATTCTGGGTTCTAGAATCAATGGACGGCAGAGATCTGGAATGTCAGGGTGTCCAAACTCTAGAATCCGTGCATGTCTGAACTCGAGAGTTATTCAATGTCCACATTCCGGATCACAGGGTGTCTGAATTCCAGAAGCACCAAATGTCTTCATTCTAGAATCGGAATGTGGTAGAATTCTAGAATGCACAGCATGGTAGAATTCTAAAGTCCTAAAATGCCTGCTATCCGGAAGTTATGGTGTCTGATATCCAGAGTGGTACCACATCAGAATTAAACCATTCTGAAACATTCTGGGATCTAGAATCAATGGACGGGTGAGTTCCAGAATGTCAGGGTGTCCAAACTCTAGAATCCTTCCGTGTCTGAACTCGTGAGTCATTCAATGTCCACATTCCGGATCACAGGGTGTCTGAATTCCAGAAGCACCAAATGTCTGCATTCTAGAATCGGAATGTGGCGGAATTCTAGAATGCACAGCACGGCGGAATTCTAAAATCCTAAAATGCCTGCTATCCGGAAGTTAAGCTGTCTGACATCAAGAATGCTACCAAGTCAGAATTATACCATTCTGAATGATTCTGGGATCTAGAATCAATGGACGGCTGAGTTCCAAAATGTCAGGGTGGCAAAACTCTAGAATCCTTGCGTGTCTGAACTCGAGAGTCATTCAATGTCCACATTCCAGAACTCTGGATGTCTGAATTATAGAAGCAGCAAATGTCTGCATTCTAGAATCGGAATGTGGCGGAATTCTAGAATGCACAGCACGGCGGAATTCTAAAGTACTAAAATGCCTGCTATCGGGAAGTTAAGGTGTCTGACATCCAGAATGTTACTAGGTCAGCATTCTACCGTTCTGAGAGATTCTGGGTTCTAGAATCAATGGACGGCAGAGTTCTGGAATGTCAGGGTGGCAAAACTCTAGAATCCTTCCGTGTCTGAACTCGTGAGTCATTCAATGTCCACTTTCCGGATCACAGGGTGTCTGAATTCCAGAAGCACCAAATGTCTGCATTCTAGAATCGGAATGTGGCGGAATTCTAGAATGCACATCACGGCGGAATTCGAAAGTTCTAAAATGCCTGCTATCGGGAAGTTAAGGTGTCTGACATCCAGAATGCTACCACGTCAGAATTATACCATTCTGAAAGATTCTGGGATCTAGAATCAATGGACGGCTGAGTTCCAGAATGTCAGGGTGTCAAAACTCTAGAATCCTTGCGTGTCTGAACTCGAGAGTCATTCAATGTCCACATTCCAGAACTCTGGATGTCTGAATTATAGAAGCACCAAATGTCTGCATTCTAGAATCGGAATGTGGCGGAATTCTAGAATGCACAGCACCACGCCAATTCTAAAGTCCTAAAATGCCTGCTATCCGGAAGTTAATGTGTCTGACATCAAGAATGCTACCAAGTCAGAATTATACCATTCTGAAAGATTCTGGGATCTAGAATCAATGGATGGCTGAGTTCCAGAATGTCAGGGTGGCAAAATTCTAGAATCCTTGTGTGTCTGAACTCGAGAGTCATTCAATGTCCACATTCCAGAACTCTGGATGTATGAATTACAGAAGCACCAAATGTCTGCATTCTAGAATCGGAATGTGGCAGAATTCTAATATGCACAGCACGGCGGAATTCTAAAGTCCTAAAATGCCTACTAGCCGAAAGTTAAGGTGTCTGATGACCAGTATGTTACTAGGTCAGCATTCTACCGTTCTGAGAGATTCTGGGTTCTAGAATCAATGGATGGCAGAGATCTGGAAAGTCAGGGTGTCCAAACTCTAGAATCCTTGCGTGTCTGAACTCTAGAGTCATTCAATGTCCACATTCCGGATCACAGGGTGTCTGAATTCCAGAAGCACCAAATGTCTGCATTCTAGAATCGGAATGTGGTAGAATTCTAGAATGCACAGCACGGCGGAATTCTAAAGTCCTAAAATGCCTGCTATCCGGAAGTTAAGGTGTCTGACATCCAGAATGGTACCACATCAGAGTTATACCATTCTGAAACATTATGGGATCTAGAATCAATGGACAGCTGAGTTCCAGAATGTCAGGGTGGCAAAACTCAAGAATCCTTGCGTGTCTGAACTCGAGAGTCATTCAATGTCCGCTTTCCAGAGCTCTGGATGTCTGAAATATAGAAGCACCAAATGTCTGCATTCTAGAATCGGAATGTGCGGAATTCTAGAATGCACATCACAGCGGTATTTTAAAATCCTAAAATGCCTGCTATCCGGAAGTTAATGTGTCTGACATCAAGAATGCTACCAAGTCAGAATTATACCATTTTGTAAGATTCTGGGATCTAGAATCAATGGACGGCTGAGTTCCAGAACGTCAGGGTGGCAAAATTCTAGTATCCTTGTGTGTCTGAACTCGAGAGTCATTCAATGTCCACATTCCAGAACTCTGGATGTCTGAATTATAGATGCACCAAATGTCTGCATTCTAGAATCGGAATCTGGCGGAATTCTAGAATGCACAGCACGGCGGAATTCTAAAGTCCTAAAATGCCTGCTATCCGGAAGTTAAGGTGTCTGACATCAAGAATGCTACCAAGTCAGAATTATACCATTCTGAATGATTCTGGGATCTAGAATCAATGGACGGCTGAGTTCCAGAATGTCAGGGTGGCAAAACTCTAGAATCCTTGCGTGTCTGAACTCGAGAGTCATTCAATGTCCACATTCCAGATCTCTGGATGTCTGAATTATAGAAGCACCAAATGTCTGCATTCTAGAATCGGAATGTGGCGGAATTCTAGAATGCACAGCATGGCGGAATTCTAAAGTCCTAAAATGCCTACTACCCGAAAGTTAAGGTGTCTGATGACCAGTATGTTACTAGGTCAGCATTCTACCGTTCTGAGAGATTCTGGGTTCTAGAATCAATGGATGGCAGAGATCTGGAATGTCAGGCTTTCCAAACTCTAGAATCCTTGCGTGTCTGAACTCGAGAGTCATTCAATGTCCACATTCCGGATCACAGGGTGTCTGAATTCCAGAGGCACCAAATGTCTGCATTCTAGAATCGGAATGTGGTAGAATTCTAGAATGCACAGCACGGCGGAATTCTAAAGTCCTAAAATGCCTGCTATTCGGAAGTTAAGGTGTCTGACATCGAGAATGGTACCACATCAGAATTATACCATTCTGAAACATTCTGGGATCTAGAATCAATGGACGGCTGAGTTCCAGAATGTCAGGGTGGCAAAACTCTAGAATCCTGGCGTGTCTGAACTCGAGAGTCATTCAATGTCCACATTCCAGAACTCTGGATGTCTGAATTATAGAAGCACCAAATGTCTGCATTCTAGAATCGGAATGTGGCGGAATTCTAGAATGCACAGCACGGCGGAATTCTAAAGTCCTAAAATGCCTGCTATCCGGAAGTTAAGGTGTCTGACATCCAGAATGCTACCAAGTCAGAATTATAACATTCTGAAACATTCTGGGATCTAGAATCAATGGACGGCTGAGTTCTAGAATGCAAGGTTGGCAAAACTCTAGAATCCTTGCGTGTCTGAACTCGAGATGCATTCAATGTCCACATTCTAGAACTCTGGATGTCTGAAATATAGAAGCACCAAATGTCTGCATTCTAGAATCGGAATGTGGCGGAATTCTAGAATGCACAGCACGGCAGAATTTTAAAGTCCTAAAATGCCTGCTATATGGTAGTCAAGGTGTCTGACATCCAGAATGTTACTAAGTCAGCATTCTACCGTTCTGAGAGATTCTGGGTTCTAGAATCAATGGATGGCAGAGTTCTGGAATGTCATGGTGTTCAAACTCAAGAATGCTTGCGTGTCTGAACTCGAGAGTCATTCAATGTCCACATTCCGCATCACAGGGTGTCTGAATTCCATAAGCTCCAAATGTCTGCATTCTAGAATCGGAATGTGGCGGAATTCTAGAATGCACAGCACGGCAGAATTCGAAAGTCCTAAAATGCCTGCTATCCGGAAGTTAAGGTGTCTGACATCCAGAATGCTACCACGTCAGAATTATACCATTCTGAAAGATTCTGGGATCTAGAATCAATGGACGGCTGAGTTCCAGAATGTCAGGGTTTCCAAACTCTAGAATCCTTGCATGTCTGAACTCGAGAGTCATTCAATATCCACATTCCAGGACTCTGGATGTCTGAAATATAGAAGCACAAAATGTCTGCATTCTGGAATCGGAATGTGGTAGAATTCTAGAATGCACAGCACGACAGAATTCTAAAGTCCTAAAATGCCTGCTATTCGGAAGTTAAGGTGTCTGACATCCAGAATGTTACTAGGTCAGCATTCTACCGTTCTGAGAGATTCTGGGTTCTAGAATCAATGGACGGCAGAGTTCTGGAATGTCAGGGTGTCCAAACTCTAGAATCCTTCCGTGTCTGAACTCGTGAATCATTCAATGTCCACATTCCGGATCACAGGGTGTCTGAATTCCAGAAGCACCAAATGTCTGCATTCTGGAATCGGAATGTGGTAGAATTCTAGAATGCACAGCACGGCGGAATTCGAAAGTCCTAAAATGCCTGCTATCGGGAAGTTAAGGTGTCTGACATCCAGAATGCTACCACGTCAGAATTATACCATTCTGAAAGATTCTGGGATCTAGAATCAATGGACGGCTGAGTTCCAGAATGTCAGGGTGGTAACACTCTAGAATCCTTGGGTGTCTGAACTTGAGAGTCATTCAATGTCCACATTCCAGAATTCTGGATGTCTGAATTATAGAAGCACCAAATGTCTGCATTCTAGAATCGGAATGTGGCGGAATTCTACTATGCACAGCACGGCGGAATTCTAAAGTCCTAAAATGCCTACTAGCCGAAAGTTAAGGTGTCTGATGAACAGTATGTTACTAGGTCAGCATTCTACCGTTCTGAGAAATTCTGGGTTCTAGAATCAATGGACGGCAGAGATCTGGAATGTCAGGGTGTCCAAACTCTAGAATCCGTGCATGTCTGAACTCGAGAGTTATTCAATGTCCACATTCCGGATCACAGGGTGTCTGAATTCCAGAAGCACCAAATGTCTGCATTCTAGAATCGGAATGTGGTAGAATTCTAGAATGCACAGCATGGTAGAATTCTAAAGTCCTAAAATGCCTGCTATCCGGAAGTTAAGGTGTCTGATATCCAGAGTGGTACCACATCAGAATTAAACCATTCTGAAACATTCTGGGATCTAGAATCAATGGACGGGTGAGTTCCAGAATGTCAGGGTGTCCAAACTCTAGAATCCTTCCGTGTCTGAACTCGTGAGTCATTCAATGTCCACATTCCGGATCACAGGGTGTCTGAATTCCAGAAGCACCAAATGTCTGCATTCTAGAATCGGAATGTGGCGGAATTCTAGAATGCACAGCACGGCGGAATTCTAAAATCCTAAAATGCCTGCTATCCGGAAGTTAAGCTGTCTGACATCAAGAATGCTACCAAGTCAGAATTATACCATTCTGAATGATTCTGGGATCTAGAATCAATGGACGGCTGAGTTCCAAAATGTCAGGGTGGCAAAACTCTAGAATCCTTGCGTGTCTGAACTCGAGAGTCATTCAATGTCCACATTCCAGAACTCTGGATGTCTGAATTATAGAAGCAGCAAATGTCTGCATTCTAGAATCGGAATGTGGCGGAATTCTAGAATGCACAGCACGGCGGAATTCTAAAGTACTAAAATGCCTGCTATCGGGAAGTTAAGGTGTCTGACATCCAGAATGTTACTAGGTCAGCATTCTACCGTTCTGAGAGATTCTGGGTTCTAGAATCAATGGACGGCAGTGTTCTGGAATGTCAGGGTGTCCAAACTCTAGAATCCTTCCGTGTCTGAACTCGTGAGTCATTCAATGTCCACTTTCCGGATCACAGGGTGTCTGAATTCCAGAAGCACCAAATGTCTGCATTCTAGAATCGGAATGTGGCGGAATTCTAGAATGCACATCACGGCGGAATTCGAATGTTCTAAAATGCCTGCTATCGGGAAGTTAAGGTGTCTGACATCCAGAATGCTACCACGTCAGAATTATACCATTCTGAAAGATTCTGGGATCTAGAATGAATGGACGGCTGAGTTCCAGAATGTCAGGGTGTCAAAACTCTAGAATCCTTGCGTGTCTGAACTCGAGAGTCATTCAATGTCCACATTCCAGAACTCTGGATGTCTGAATTATAGAAGCACCAAATGTCTGCATTCTAGAATCGGAATGTGGCGGAATTCTAGAATGCACAGCACCACGCCAATTCTAAAGTACTAAAATGCCTGCTATCCGGAAGTTAATGTGTCTGACATCAAGAATGCTACCAAGTCAGAATTATACCATTCTGAAAGATTCTGGGATCTAGAATCAATGGATGGCTGAGTTCCAGAATGTCAGGGTGGCAAAATTCTAGAATCCTTGTGTGTCTGAACTCGAGAGTCATTCAATGTCCACATTCCAGAACTCTGGATGTCTGAATTACAGAAGCACCAAATGTCTGCATTCTAGAATCGGAATGTGGCGGAATTCTACTATGCACAGCACGGCGGAATTCTAAAGTCCTAAAATGCCTACTAGCCGAAAGTTAAGGTGTCTGATGACCAGTATGTTACTAGGTCAGCATTCTACCATTCTGAGAGATTCTCGGTTCTAGAATCAATGGACGGCAGAGATCTGGAATGTCAGGGTGTCCAAACTCTAGAATCCTTGCGTGTCTGAACTCTAGAGTCATTCAATGTCCACATTCCGGATCACAGGGTGTCTGAATTCCAGAAGCACCAAATGTCTGCATTCTAGAATCGGAATGTGGTAGAATTCTAGAATGCACAGCACGGCGGTATTCTAAAGTCCTAAAATGCCTGCTATCCGGAAGTTAAGGTGTCTGGCATCCAGAATGGTACCACATCAGAGTTATACCATTCTGAAACATTCTGGGATCTAGAATCAATGGACAGCTGAGTTCCAGAATGTCAGGGTGGCAAAACTCTAGAATCCTTGCGTGTCTGAACTCGAGAGTCATTCAATGTCCACATTCCAGAGCTCTGGATGTCTGAAATATAGAAGCACCAAATGTCTACATTCTAGAATCGGAATGTGGCGGAATTCTAGAATGCACATCACAGCGGAATTTTACAGTCCTAAAATGACTGCTATCCGGAAGTTAATGTGTCTGACATCAAGAATGCTACCAAGTCAGAATTATACCATTTTGAAAGATTCTGGGATCTAGAATCAATGGACGGCTGAGTTCCAGAACGTCAGGGTGGCAAAATTCTAGTATCCTTGTGTGTCTGAACTCGAGAGTCATTCAATGTCCACATTCCAGAACTCTGGATGTCTGAATTATAGATGCACCAAATGTCTGCATTCTAGAATCGGAATGTGGCGGAATTCTAGAATGCACAGCACGGCGGAATTCTAAAGTCCTAAAATGCCTGCTATCCGGAAGTTAAGGTGTCTGACATCAAGAATGCTACCAAGTCAGAATTATACCATTCTGAAAGATTCTGGGATCTAGAATCAATGGACGGCTGAGTTCCAGAATGTCAGGGTGGCAAAACTCTAGAATCCTTGCGTGTCTGAACTCGAGAGTCATTCAATGTCCACATTCCAGATCTCTGGATGTCTGAATTATAGAAGCACCAAATGTCTGCATTCTAGAATTGGAATGTGGCGGAATTCTAGAATGCACAGCATGGCGGAATTCTAAAGTCCTAAAATGCCTACTACCCGAAAGTTAAGGTGTCTGATGACCTGTATGTTACTAGGTCAGCATTCTACCGTTCTGAGAGATTCTGGGTTCTAGAATCAATGGATGGCAGAGATCTGGAATGTCAGGCTTTCCAAACTCTAGAATCCTTGCGTGTCTGAACTCGAGAGTCATTCAATGTCCACATTCCGGATCACAGGGTGTCTGAATTCCAGAGGCACCAAATGTCTGCATTCTAGAATCGGAATGTGGTAGAATTCTAGAATGCACAGCACGGCGGAATTCTAAAGTCCTAAAATGCCTGCTATTCGGAAGTTAAGGTGTCTGACATCCAGAATGGTACCACATCAGAATTATACCATTCTGAAACATTCTGGGATCTAGAATCAATGGACGGCTGAGTTCCAGAATGTCAGGGTGGCAAAACTCTAGAATCCTGGCGTGTCTGAACTCGAGAGTCATTCAATGTCCACATTCCAGAACTCTGGATGTCTGAATTATAGAAGCACCAAATGTCTGCATTCTAGAATCGGAATGTGGCGGAATTCTAGAATGCACAGCACGGCGGAATTCTAAAGTCCTAAAATGCCTGCTATCCGGAAGTTAAGGTGTCTGACATCCAGAATGCTACCAAGTCAGAATTATAACATTCTGAAACATTCTGGGATCTAGAATCAATGGACGGCTGAGTTCCAGAATGCAAGGTTGGCAAAACTCTAGAATCCTTGCGTGTCTGAACTCGAGATGCATTCAATGTCCACATTCTAGAACTCTGGATGTCTGAAATATAGAAGCACCAAATGTCTGCATTCTAGAATCGGAATGTGGCGGAATTCTAGAATGCACAGCACGGCAGAATTTTATAGTCCTAAAATGCCTGCTATATGGTAGTCAAGGTGTCTGACATCCAGAATGTTACTAAGTCAGCATTCTACCGTTCTGAGAAATTCTGTGTTCTAGAATCAATGGATGGCAGAGTTCTGGAATGTCATGGTGTTCAAACTCAAGAATGCTTGCGTGTCTGAACTCGAGAGTCATTCAATGTCCACATTCCGCATCACAGGGTGTCTGAATTCCAGAAGCTCCAAATGTCTGCATTCTAGAATCGGAATGTGGCGGAATTCTAGAATGCACAGCACGGCAGAATTCGAAAGTCCTAAAATGCCTGCTATCCGGAAGTTAAGGTGTCTGACATCCAGAATGCTACCACGTCAGAATTATACCATTCTGAAAGATTCTGGGATCTAGAATCAATGGACGGCTGAGTTCCAGAATGTCAGGGTTTCCAAACTCTAGAATCCTTGCATGTCTGAACTCGAGAGTCATTCAATATCCACATTCCAGGACTCTGGATGTCTGAAATATAGAAGCACCAAATGTCTGCATTCTGGAATCGGAATGTGGTAGAATTCTAGAATGCACAGCACGACAGAATTCTAAAGTCCTAAAATGCCTGCTATTCGGAAGTTAAGGTGTCTGACATCCAGAATGTTACTAGGTCAGCATTCTACCGTTCTGAGAGATTCTGGGTTCTAGAATCAATGGACGGCAGAGTTCTGGAATGTCAGGGTGTCCAAACTCTAGAATCCTTCCGTGTCTGAACTCGTGAATCATTCAATGTCCACATTCCGGATCACAGGGTGTCTGAATTCCAGAAGCACCAAATGTCTGCATTCTGGAATCGGAATGTGGTAGAATTCTAGAATGCACAGCACGGCGGAATTCGAAAGTCCTAAAATGCCTGCTATCGGGAAGTTAAGGTGTCTGACATCCAGAATGCTACCACGTCAGAATTATACCATTCTGAAAGATTCTGGGATCTAGAATCAATGGACGGCTGAGTTCCAGAATGTCAGGGTGGTAACACTCTAGAATCCTTGGGTGTCTGAACTCGAGAGTCATTCAATGTCCACATTCCAGAACTCTGGATGTCTGAATTATAGAAGCACCAAATGTCTGCATTCTAGAATCGGAATGTGGCGGAATTCTACTATGCACAGCACGGCGGAATTCTAAAGTCCTAAAATGCCTACTAGCCGAAAGTTAAGGTGTCTGATGAACAGTATGTTACTAGGTCAGCATTCTACCGTTCTGAGAAATTCTGGGTTCTAGAATCAATGGACGGCAGAGATCTGGAATGTCAGGGTGTCCAAACTCTAGAATCCGTGCATGTCTGAACTCGGGAGTTATTCAATGTCCACATTCCGGATCACAGGGTGTCTGAATTCCAGAAGCACCAAATGTCTGCATTCTAGAATCGGAATGTGGTAGAATTCTAGAATGCACAGCATGGTAGAATTCTAAAGTCCTAAAATGCCTGCTATCCGGAAGTTAAGGTGTCTGATATCCAGAGTGGTACCACATCAGAATTAAACCATTCTGAAACATTGTGGGATCTAGAATCAATGGACGGGTGAGTTCCAGAATGTCAGGGTGTCCAAACTCTAGAATCCTTCCGTGTCTGAACTCGTGAGTCATTCAATGTCCACATTCCGGATCACAGGGTGTCTGAATTCCAGAAGCACCAAATGTCTGCATTCTAGAATCGGAATGTGGTAGAATTCTAGAATGCACAGCATGGTAGAATTCTAAAGTCCTAAAATGCCTGCTATCCGGAAGTTAAGGTGTCTGATATCCAGAGTGGTACCACATCAGAATTAAACCATTCTGAAACATTCTGGGATCTAGAATCAATGGACGGGTGAGTTCCAGAATGTCAGGGTGTCCAAACTCTAGAATCCTTCCGTGTCTGAACTCGTGAGTCATTCAATGTCCACATTCCGGATCACAGGGTGTCTGAATTCCAGAAGCACCAAATGTCTGCATTCTAGAATCGGAATGTGGCGGAATTCTAGAATGCACAGCACGGCGGAATTCTAAAATCCTAAAATGCCTGCTATCGGGAAGTTAAGCTGTCTGACATCAAGAATGCTACCAAGTCAGAATTATACCATTGTGAATGATTCTGGGATCTAGAATCAATGGACGGCTGAGTTCCAAAATGTCAGGGTGGCAAAACTCTAGAATCCTTGCGTGTCTGAACTCGAGAGTCATTCAATGTCCACATTCCAGAACTCTGGATGTCTGAATTATAGAAGCAGCAAATGTCTGCATTCTAGAATCGGAATGTGGCGGAATTCTAGAATGCACAGCACGGCGGAATTCTAAAGTACTAAAATGCCTGCTATCGGGAAGTTAAGGTGTCTGACATCCAGAATGTTACTAGGTCAGCATTCTACCGTTCTGAGAGATTCTGGGTTCTAGAATCAATGGACGGCAGAGTTCTGGAATGTCAGGGTGGCAAAACTCTAGAATCCTTCCGTGTCTGAACTCGTGAGTCATTCAATGTCCACTTTCCGGATCACAGGGTGTCTGAATTCCAGAAGCACCAAATGTCTGCATTCTAGAATCGGAATGTGGCGGAATTCTAGAATGCACATCACGGCGGAATTCGAAAGTTCTAAAATGCCTGCTATCGGGAAGTTAAGGTGTCTGACATCCAGAATGCTACCACGTCAGAATTATACCATTCTGAAAGATTCTGGGATCTAGAATCAATGGACGGCTGAGTTCCAGAATATCAGGGTGTCAAAACTCTAGAATCCTTGCGTGTCTGAACTCGAGAGTCATTCAATGTCCACATTCCAGAACTCTGGATGTCTGAATTATAGAAGCACCAAATGTCTGCATTCTAGAATCGGAATGTGGCGGAATTCTAGAATGCACAGCACCACGCCAATTCTAAAGTCCTAAAATGCCTGCTATCCGGAAGTTAATGTGTCTGACATCAAGAATGCTACCAAGTCAGAATTATACCATTCTGAAAGATTCTGGGATCTAGAATCAATGGATGGCTGAGTTCCAGAATGTCAGGGTGGCAAAATTCTAGAATCCTTGTGTGTCTGAACTCGAGAGTCATTCAATGTCCACATTCCAGAACTCTGGATGTCTGAATTACAGAAGCACCAAATGTCTGCATTCTAGAATCGGAATGTGGCAGAATTGTAGTATGCACAGCACGGCGGAATTCTAAAGTCCTAAAATGCCTACTAGCCGAAAGTTAAGGTGTCTGATGACCAGTATGTTACTAGGTCAGCATTCTACAGTTCTGAGAGATTCTGGGTTCTAGAATCAATGGATGGCAGAGATCTGGAAAGTCAGGTTGTCCAAACTCTAGAATCCTTGCGTGTCTGAACTCTAGAGTCATTCAATGTCCACATTCCGGATCACAGGGTGTCTGAATTCCAGAAGCACCAAATGTCTGCATTCTAGAATCGGAATGTGGTAGAATTCTAGAATGCACAGCACGGCGGAATTCTAAAGTCCTAAAATGCCTGCTATCGGGAAGTTAAGGTGTCTGACATCCAGAATGGTACCACATCAGAGTTATACCATTCTGAAACATTCTGGGATCTAGAATCAATGGACAGCTGAGTTCCAGAATGTCAGGGTGGCAAAACTCTAGAATCCTTGCGTTTCTGAACTCGAGAGTCATTCAATGTCCGCATTCCAGAGCTCTGGATGTCTGAAATATAGAAGCACCAAATGTCTGCATTCTAGAATCGGAATGTGGCGGAATTCTAGAATGCACATCACAGCGGAATTTTAAAATCCTAAAATGCCTGCTATCCGGAAGTTAATGTGTCTGACATCAAGAATGCTACCAAGTCAGAATTATACCATTTTGTAAGATTCTGGGATCTAGAATCAATGGACGGCTGAGTTCCCGAACGTCAGGGTCGCAAAATTCTAGTATCCTTGTGTGTCTGAACTCGAGAGTCATTCAATGTCCACATTCCAGAACTCTGGATGTCTGAATTATAGATGCACCAAATGTCTGCATTCTAGAATCGGAATCTGGCGGAATTCTAGAATGCACAGCACGGCGGAATTCTAAAGTCCTAAAATGCCTGCTATCCGGAAGTTAAGGTGTCTGACATCAAGAATGCTACCAAGTCAGAATTATACCATTCTGAAAGATTCTGGGATCTAGAATCAATGGACGGCTGAGTTCCAGAATGTCAGGGTGGCAAAACTCTAGAATCCTTGCGTGTCTGAACTCGAGAGTCATTCAATGTCCACATTCCAGATCTCTGGATGTCTGAATTATAGAAGCACCAAATGTCTGCATTCTAGAATCGGAATGTGGCGGAATTCTAGAATGCACAGCATGGCGGAATTCTAAAGTCCTAAAATGCCTACTACCCGAAAGTTAAGGTGTCTGATGACCAGTATGTTACTAGGTCAGCATTCTACCGTTCTGAGAGATTCTGGGTTCTAGAATCAATGGATGGCAGAGATCTGGAATGTCAGGCTTTCCAAACTCTAGAATCCTTGCGTGTCTGAACTCGAGAGTCATTCAATGTCCACATTCCGGATCACAGGGTGTCTGAATTCCAGAGGCACCAAATATCTGCATTCTAGAATCGGAATGTGGTAGAATTCTAGAATGCACAGCACGGCGGAATTCTAAAGTCCTAAAATGCCTGCTATTCGGAAGTTAAGGTGTCTGACATCCAGAATGGTACCACATCAGAATTATACCATTCTGAAACATTCTGGGATCTAGAATCAATGGACGGCTGAGTTCCAGAATGTCAGGGTGGCAAAACTCTAGAATCCTGGCGTGTCTGAACTCGAGAGTCATTCAATGTCCACATTCCAGAACTCTGGATGTCTGAATTATAGAAGCACCAAATGTCTGCATTCTAGAATCGGAATGTGGCGGAATTCTAGAATGCACAGCACGGCGGAATTCTAAAGTCCTAAAATGCCTGCTATCCGGAAGTTAAGGTGTCTGACATCCAGAATGCTACCAAGTCAGAATTATAACATTCTGAAACATTCTGGGATCTAGAATCAATGGACGGCTGAGTTCCAGAATGCAAGGTTGGCAAAACTCTAGAATCCTTGCGTGTCTGAACTCGAGATGCATTCAATGTCCACATTCTAGAACTCTGGATGTCTGAAATATAGAAGCACCAAATGCCTGCATTCTAGAATCGGAATGTGGCGGAATTCTAGAATGCACAGCACGGCAGAATTTTAAAGTCCTAAAATGCCTGCTATATGGTAGTCAAGGTGTCTGACATCCAGAATGTTACTAAGTCAGCATTCTACCGTTCTGAGAGATTCTGTGTTCTAGAATCAATGGATGGCAGAGTTCTGGAATGTCATGGTGTTCAAACTCAAGAATGCTTGCGTGTCTGAACTCGAGAGTCATTCAATGTCCACATTCCGCATCACAGGGTGTCTGAATTCCAGAAGCTCCAAATGTCTGCATTCTAGAATCGGAATGTGGCGGAATTCTAGAATGCACAGCACGGCAGAATTCGAAAGTCCTAAAATGCCTGCTATCCGGAAGTTAAGGTGTCTGACATCCAGAATGCTACCACGTCAGAATTATACCATTCTGAAAGATTCTGGGATCTAGAATCAATGGACGGCTGAGTTCCAGAATGTCAGGGTTTCCAAACTCTAGAATCCTTGCATGTCTGAACTCGAGAGTCATTCAATATCCACATTCCAGGACTCTGGATGTCTGAAATATAGAAGCACCAAATGTCTGCATTCTGGAATCGGAATGTGGTAGAATTCTAGAATGCACAGCACGACAGAATTCTAAAGTCCTAAAATGCCTGCTATTCGGAAGTTAAGGTGTCTGACATCCAGAATGTTACTAGGTCAGCATTCTACCGTTCTGAGAGATTCTGGGTTCTAGAATCAATGGACGGCAGAGTTCTGGAATGTCAGGGTGTCCAAACTCTAGAATCCTTCCGTGTCTGAACTCGTGAATCATTCAATGTCCACATTCCGGATCACAGGGTGTCTGAATTCCAGAAGCACCAAATGTCTGCATTCTGGAATCGGAATGTGGTAGAATTCTAGAATGCACAGCACGGCGGAATTCGAAAGTCCTAAAATGCCTGCTATCGGGAAGTTAAGGTGTCTGACATCCAGAATGCTACCACGTCAGAATTATACCATTCTGAAAGATTCTGGGATCTAGAATCAATGGACGGCTGAGTTCCAGAATGTCAGGGTGGTAACACTCTAGAATCCTTGGGTGTCTGAACTCGAGAGTCATTCAATGTCCACATTCCAGAACTCTGGATGTCTGAATTATAGAAGCACCAAATGTCTGCATTCTAGAATCGGAATGTGGCGGAATTCTACTATGCACAGCACGGCGGAATTCTAAAGTCCTAAAATGCCTACTAGCCGAAAGTTAAGGTGTCTGATGAACAGTATGTTACTAGGTCAGCATTCTACCGTTCTGAGAAATTCTGGGTTCTAGAATCAATGGAGGGCAGAGATCTGGAATGTCAGGGTGTCCAAACTCTAGAATCCGTGCATGTCTGAACTCGAGAGTTATTCAATGTCCACATTCCGGATCACAGGGTGTCTGAATTCCAGAAGCACCAAATGTCTGCATTCTAGAATCGGAATGTGGTAGAATTCTAGAATGCACAGCATGGTAGAATTCTAAAGTCCTAAAATGCCTGCTATCCGGAAGTTAAGGTGTCTGATATCCAGAGTGGTACCACATCAGAATTAAACCATTCTGAAACATTCTGGGATCTAGAATCAATGGACGGGTGAGTTCCAGAATGTCAGGGTGTCCAAACTCTAGAATCCTTCCGTGTCTGAACTCGTGAGTCATTCAATGTCCACATTCCGGATCACAGGGTGTCTGAATTCCAGAAGCACCAAATGTCTGCATTCTAGAATCGGAATGTGGCGGAATTCTAGAATGCACAGCACGGCGGAATTCTAAAATCCTAAAATGCCTGCTATCCGGAAGTTAAGCTGTCTGACATCAAGAATGCTACCAAGTCAGAATTATACCATTCTGAATGATTCTGGGATCTAGAATCAATGGACGGCTGAGTTCCAAAATGTCAGGGTGGCAAAACTCTAGAATCCTTGCGTGTCTGAAGTCGAGAGTCATTCAATGTCCACATTCCAGAACTCTGGATGTCTGAATTATAGAAGCAGCAAATGTCTGCATTCTAGAATCGGAATGTGGCGGAATTCTAGAATGCACAGCACGGCGGAATTCTAAAGTACTAAAATGCCTGCTATCGGGAAGTTAAGGTGTCTGACATCCAGAATGTTACTAGGTCAGCATTCTACCTTTCTGAGAGATTCTGGGTTCTAGAATCAATGGACGGCAGTGTTCTGGAATGTCAGGGTGTCCAAACTCTAGAATCCTTCCGTGTCTGAACTCGTGAGTCATTCAATGTCCACTTTCCGGATCACAGGGTGTCTGAATTCCAGAAGCACCAAATGTCTGCATTCTAGAATCGGAATGTGGCGGAATTCTAGAATGCACATCACGGTGGAATTCGAAAGTTCTAAAATGCCTGCTATCGGGAAGTTAAGGTGTCTGACATCCAGAATGCTACCACGTCAGAATTATACCATTCTGAAAGATTCTGGCATCTAGAATCAATGGACGGCTGAGTTCCAGAATGTCAGGGTGTCAAAACTCTAGAATCCTTGCGTGTCTGAACTCGAGAGTCATTCAATGTCCACATTCCAGAACTCTGGATGTCTGAATTATAGAAGCACCAAATGTCTGCATTCTAGAATCGGAATGTGGCGGAATTCTAGAATGCACAGCACCACGCCAATTCTAAAGTCCTAAAATGCCTGCTATCCGGAAGTTAATGTGTCTGACATCAAGAATGCTACCAAGTCAGAATTATACCATTCTGAAAGATTCTGGGATCTAGAATCAATGGATGGCTGAGTTCCAGAATGTCAGGGTGGCAAAATTCTAGAATCCTTGTGTGTCTGAACTCGAGAGTCATTCAATGTCCACATTCCAGAACTCTGGATGTCTGAATTACAGAAGCACCAAATGTCTGCATTCTAGAATCGGAATGTGGCGGAATTCTAGTATGCACAGCACGGCGGAATTCTAAAGTCCTAAAATGCCTACTAGCCGAAAGTTAAGGTGTCTGATGACCAGTATGTTACTAGGTCAGCATTCTACCATTCTGAGAGATTCTGGGTTCTAGAATCAATGGACGGCAGAGATCTGGAATGTCAGGGTGTCCAAACTCTAGAATCCTTGCGTGTCTGAACTCTAGAGTCATTCAATGTCCACATTCCGGATCACAGGGTGTCTGAATTCCAGAAGCACCAAATGTCTGCATTCTAGAATCGGAATGTGGTAGAATTCTAGAATGCACAGCACGGCGGTATTCTAAAGTCCTAAAATGCCTGCTATCCGGAAGTTAAGGTGTCTGGCATCCAGAATGGTACCACATCAGAGTTATACCATTCTGAAACATTCTGGGATCTAGAATCAATGGACAGCTGAGTTCCAGAATGTCAGGGTGGCAAAACTCTAGAATCCTTGCGTGTCTGAACTCGAGAGTCATTCAATGTCCACATTCCAGAGCTCTGGATGTCTGAAATATAGAAGCACCAAATGTCTGCATTCTAGAATCGGAATGTGGCGGAATTCTAGAATGCACATCACAGCGGAATTTTACAGTCCTAAAATGACTGCTATCCGGAAGTTAATGTGTCTGACATCAAGAATGCTACCAAGTCAGAATTATACCATTTTGAAAGATTCTGGGATCTAGAATCAATGGACGGCTGAGTTCCAGAACGTCAGGGTGGCAAAATTCTAGTATCCTTGTGTGTCTGAACTCGAGAGTCATTCAATGTCCACATTCCAGAACTCTGGATGTCTGAATTATAGATGCACCAAATGTCTGCATTCTAGAATCGGAATGTGGCGGAATTCTAGAATGCACAGCACGGCGGAATTCTAAAGTCCTAAAATGCCTGCTATCCGGAAGTTAAGGTGTCTGACATCAAGAATGCTACCAAGTCAGAATTATACCATTCTGAAAGATTCTGGGATCTAGAATCAATGGACGGGTGAGTTCCAGAATGTCAGGGTGGCAAAACTCTAGAATCCTGGCGTGTCTGAACTCGAGAGTCATTCAATGTCCACATTCCAGAACTCTGGATGTCTGAATTATAGAAGCACCAAATGTCTGCATTCTAGAATCGGAATGTGGCGGAATTCTAGAATGCACAGCACGGCGGAATTCTAAAGTCCTAAAATGCCTGCTATCCGGAAGTTAAGGTGTCTGACATCCAGAATGCTACCAAGTCAGAATTATAACATTCTGAAACATTCTGGGATCTAGAATCAATGGACGGCTGAGTTCCAGAATGCAAGGTTGGCAAAACTCTAGAATCCTTGCGTGTCTGAACTCGAGATGCATTCAATGTCCACATTCTAGAACTCTGGATGTCTGAAATATAGAAGCACCAAATGTCTGCATTCTAGAATCGGAATGTGGCGGAATTCTAGAATGCACAGCACGGCAGAATTTTAAAGTCCTAAAATGCCTGCTATATGGTAGTCAAGGTGTCTGACATCCAGAATGTTACTAAGTCAGCATTCTAACGTTCTGAGAGATTCTGTGTTCTAGAATCAATGGATGGCAGAGTTCTGGAATGTCATGGTGTTCAAACTCAAGAATGCTTGCGTGTCTGAACTCGAGAGTCATTCAATGTCCACATTCCGCATCACAGGGTGTCTGAATTCCAGAAGCTCCAAATGTCTGCATTCTAGAATCGGAATGTGGCGGAATTCTAGAATGCACAGCACGGCAGAATTCGAAAGTCCTAAAATGCCTGCTATCCGGAAGTTAAGGTGTCTGACATCCAGAATGCTACCACGTCAGAATTATACCATTCTGAAAGATTCTGGGATCTAGAATCAATGGACGGCTGAGTTCCAGAATGTCAGGGTTTCCAAACTCTAGAATCCTTGCATGTCTGAACTCGAGAGTCATTCACTATCCACATTCCAGGACTCTGGATGTCTGAAATATAGAAGCACCAAATGTCTGCATTCTGGAATCGGAATGTGGTAGAATTCTAGAATGCACAGCACGACAGAATTCTAAAGTCCTAAAATGCCTGCTATTCGGAAGTTAAGGTGTCTGACATCCAGAATGTTACTAGGTCAGCATTCTACCGTTCTGAGAGATTCTGGGTTCTAGAATCAATGGACGGCAGAGTTCTGGAATGTCAGGGTGTCCAAACTCTAGAATCCTTCCGTGTCTGAACTCGTGAATCATTCAATGTCCACATTCCGGATCACAGGGTGTCTGAATTCCAGAAGCACCAAATGTCTACATTCTGGAATCGGAATGTGGTAGAATTCTAGAATGCACAGCACGGCGGAATTCGAAAGTCCTAAAATGCCTGCTATCGGGAAGTTAAGGTGTCTGACATCCAGAATGCTACCACGTCAGAATTATACCATTCTGAAAGATTCTGGGATCTAGAATCAATGGACGGCTGAGTTCCAGAATGTCAGGGTGGTAAAACTCTAGAATCCTTGGGTGTCTGAACTCGAGAGTCATTCAATGTCCACATTCCAGAACTCTGGATGTCTGAATTATAGAAGCACCAAATGTCTCCATTCTAGAATCGGAATGTGGCGGAATTCTACTATGCACAGCACGGCGGAATTCTAAAGTCCTAAAATGCCTACTAGCCGAAAGTTAAGGTGTCTGATGAACAGTATGTTACTAGGTCAGCATTCTACCGTTCTGAGAAATTCTGGGTTCTAGAATCAATGGACGGCAGAGATCTGGAATGTCAGGGTGTCCAAACTCTAGAATCCGTGCATGTCTGAACTCGAGAGTTATTCAATGTCCACATTCCGGATCACAGGGTGTCTGAATTCCAGAAGCACCAAATGTCTGCATTCTAGAATCGGAATGTGGTAGAATTCTAGAATGCACAGCATGGTAGAATTCTAAAGTCCTAAAATGCCTGCTATCCGGAAGTTAAGGTGTCTGATATCCAGAGTGGTACCACATCAGAATTAAACCATTCTGAAACATTGTGGGATCTAGAATCAATGGACGGGTGAGTTCCAGAATGTCAGGGTGTCCAAACTCTAGAATCCTTCCGTGTCTGAACTCGTGAGTCATTCAATGTCCACATTCCGGATCACAGGGTGTCTGAATTCCAGAAGCACCAAATGTCTGCATTCTAGAATCGGAATGTGGTGGAATTCTAGAATGCACAGCACGGCGGAATTCTAAAGTCCTAAAATGACTGCTATCCGGAAGTTAAGCTGTCTGACATCAAGAATGCTACCAAGTCAGAATTATACCATTCTGAATGATTCTGGGATCTAGAATCAATGGACGGCTGAGTTCCAAAATGTCAGGGTGGCAAAACTCTAGAATCCTTGCGTGTCTGAACTCGAGAGTCATTCAATGTCCACATTCCAGAACTCTGGATGTCTGAATTATAGAAGCAGCAAATGTCTGCATTCTAGAATCGGAATGTGGCGGAATTCTAGAATGCACAGCACGGCGGAATTCTAAAGTACTAAAATGCCTGCTATCGGGAAGTTAAGGTGTCTGACATCCAGAATGTTACTAGGTCAGCATTCTACCGTTCTGAGAGATTCTGGGTTCTAGAATCAATGGACGGCAGTGTTCTGGAATGTCAGGGTGTCCAAACTCTAGAATCCTTCCGTGTCTGAACTCGTGAGTCATTCAATGTCCACTTTCCGGATCACAGGGTGTCTGAATTCCAGAAGCACCAAATGTCTGCATTCTAGAATCGGAATGTGGCGGAATTCTAGAATGCACATCACGGCGGGATTCGAAAGTTCTAAAATGCCTGCTATCGGGAAGTTAAGGTGTCTGACATCCAGAATGCTACCACGTCAGAATTATACCATTCTGAAAGATTCTGGGATCTAGAATCAATGGACGGCTGAGTTCCAGAATGTCAGGGTGTCAAAACTCTAGAATCCTTGCGTGTCTGAACTCGAGAGTCATTCAATGTCCACATTCCAGAACTCTGGATGTCTGAATTATAGAAGCACCAAATGTCTGCATTCTAGAATCGGAATGTGGCGGAATTCTAGAATGCACAGCACCACGCCAATTCTAAAGTCCTAAAATGCCTGCTATCCGGAAGTTAATGTGTCTGACATCAAGAATGCTACCAAGTCAGAATTATACCATTCTGAAAGATTCTGGGATCTAGAATCAATGGATGGCTGAGTTCCAGAATGTCAGGGTGGCAAAATTCTAGAATCCTTGTGTGTCTGAACTCGAGAGTCATTCAATGTCCACATTCCAGAACTCTGGATGTCTGAATTACAGAAGGACCAAATGTCTGCATTCTAGAATCGGAATGTGGCGGAATTCTAGTATGCACAGCACGGCGGAATTCTAAAGTCCTAAAATGCCTACTAGCCGAAAGTTAAGGTGTCTGATGACCAGTATGTTACTAGGTCAGCATTCTACCATTCTGAGAGATTCTGGGTTCTAGAATCAATGGACGGCAGAGATCTGGAATGTCAGGGTGTCCAAACTCTAGAATCCTTGCGTGTCTGAACTCTAGAGTCATTCAATGTCCACATTCCGGATCACAGGGTGTCTGAATTCCAGAAGCACCAAATGTCTGCATTCTAGAATCGGAATGTGGTAGAATTCTAGAATGCACAGCACGGCGGTATTCTAAAGTCCTAAAATGCCTGCTATCCGGAAGTTAAGGTGTCTGGCATCCAGAATGGTACCACATCAGAGTTATACCATTCTGAAACATTCTGGGATCTAGAATCAATGGACAGCTGAGTTCCAGAATGTCAGGGTGGCAAAACTCTAGAATCCTTGCGTGTCTGAACTCGAGAGTCATTCAATGTCCACATTCCAGAGCTCTGGATGTCTGAAATATAGAAGCACCAAATGTCTGCATTCTAGAATCGGAATGTGGCGGAATTCTAGAATGCACATCACAGCGGAATTTTACAGTCCTAAAATGACTGCTATCCGGAAGTTAATGTGTCTGACATCAAGAATGCTACCAAGTCAGAATTATACCATTTTGAAAGATTCTGGGATCTAGAATCAATGGACGGCTGAGTTCCAGAACGTCAGGGTGGCAAAATTCTAGTATCCTTGTGTGTCTGAACTCGAGAGTCATTCAATGTCCACATTCCAGAACTCTGGATGTCTGAATTATAGATGCACCAAATGTCTGCATTCTAGAATCGGAATGTGGCGGAATTCTAGAATGCACAGCACGGCGGAATTCTAAAGTCCTAAAATGCCTGCTATCCGGAAGTTAAGGTGTCTGACATCAAGAATGCTACCAAGTCAGAATTATACCATTCTGAAAGATTCTGGGATCTAGAATCAATGGACGGCTGAGTTCCAGAATGTCAGGGTGGCAAAACTCTAGAATCCTTGCGTGTCTGAACTCGAGAGTCATTCAATGTCCACATTCCAGATCTCTGGATGTCTGAATTATAGAAGCACCAAATGTCTGCATTCTAGAATCGGAATGTGGCGGAATTCTAGAATGCACAGCATGGCGGAATTCTAAAGTCCTAAAATGCCTACTACCCGAAAGTTAAGGTGTCTGATGACCTGTATGTTACTAGGTCAGCATTCTACCGTTCTGAGAGATTCTGGGTTCTAGAATCAATGGATGGCAGAGATCTGGAATGTCAGGCTTTCCAAACTCTAGAATCCTTGCGTGTCTGAACTCGAGAGTCATTCAATGTCCACATTCCGGATCACAGGGTGTCTGAATTCCAGAGGCACCAAATGTCTGCATTCTAGAATCGGAATGTGGTAGAATTCTAGAATGCACAGCACGGCGGAATTCTAAAGTCCTAAAATGCCTGCTATTCGGAAGTTAAGGTGTCTGACATCCAGAATGGTACCACATCAGAATTATACCATTCTGAAACATTCTGGGATCTAGAATCAATGGACGGGTGAGTTCCAGAATGTCAGGGTGGCAAAACTCTAGAATCCTGGCGTGTCTGAACTCGAGAGTCATTCAATGTCCACATTCCAGAACTCTGGATGTCTGAATTATAGAAGCACCAAATGTCTGCATTCTAGAATCGGAATGTGGCGGAATTCTAGAATGCACAGCACGGCGGAATTCTAAAGTCCTAAAATGCCTGCTATCCGGAAGTTAAGGTGTCTGACATCCAGAATGCTACCAAGTCAGAATTATAACATTCTGAAACATTCTGGGATCTAGAATCAATGGACGGCTGAGTTCCAGAATGCAAGGTTGGCAAAACTCTAGAATCCTTGCGTGTCTGAACTCGAGATGCATTCAATGTCCACATTCTAGAACTCTGGATGTCTGAAATATAGAAGCACCAAATGCCTGCATTCTAGAATCGGAATGTGGCGGAATTCTAGAATGCACAGCACGGCAGAATTTTAAAGTCCTAAAATGCCTGCTATATGGTAGTCAAGGTGTCTGACATCCAGAATGTTACTAAGTCAGCATTCTACCGTTCTGAGAGATTCTGTGTTCTAGAATCAATGGATGGCAGAGTTCTGGAATGTCATGGTGTTCAAACTCAAGAATGCTTGCGTGTCTGAACTCGAGAGTCATTCAATGTCCACATTCCGCATCACAGGGTGTCTGAATTCCAGAAGCTCCAAATGTCTGCATTCTAGAATCGGAATGTGGCGGAATTCTAGAATGCACAGCACGGCAGAATTCGAAAGTCCTAAAATGCCTGCTATCCGGAAGTTAAGGTGTCTGACATCCAGAATGCTACCACGTCAGAATTATACCATTCTGAAAGATTCTGGGATCTAGAATCAATGGACGGCTGAGTTCCAGAATGTCAGGGTTTCCAAACTCTAGAATCCTTGCATGTCTGAACTCGAGAGTCATTCAATATCCACATTCCAGGACTCTGGATGTCTGAAATATAGAAGCACCAAATGTCTGCATTCTGGAATCGGAATGTGGTAGAATTCTAGAATGCACAGCACGACAGAATTCTAAAGTCCTAAAATGCCTGCTATTCGGAAGTTAAGGTGTCTGACATCCAGAATGTTACTAGGTCAGCATTCTACCGTTCTGAGAGATTCTGGGTTCTAGAATCAATGGACGGCAGAGTTCTGGAATGTCAGGGTGTCCAAACTCTAGAATCCTTCCTTGTCTGAACTCGTGAATCATTCAAGGTCCACATTCCGGATCACAGGGTGTCTGAATTCCAGAAGCACCAAATGTCTGCATTCTGGAATCGGAATGTGGTAGAATTCTAGAATGCACAGCACGGTGGAATTCGAAAGTCCTAAAATGCCTGCTATCGGGAAGTTAAGGTGTCTGACATCCAGAATGCTACCACGTCAGAATTATACCATTCTGAAAGATTCTGGGATCTAGAATCAATGGACGGCTGAGTTCCAGAATGTCAGGGTGGTAAAACTCTAGAATCCTTGGGTGTCTGAACTCGAGAGTCATTCAATGTCCACATTCCAGAACTCTGGATGTCTGAATTATAGAAGCACCAAATGTCTGCATTCTAGAATCGGAATGTGGCGGAATTCTACTATGCACAGCACGGCGGAATTCTAAAGTCCTAAAATGCCTACTAGCCGAAAGTTAAGGTGTCTGATGAACAGTATGTTACTAGGTCAGCATTCTACCGTTCTGAGAAATTCTGGGTTCTAGAATCAATGGACGGCAGAGATCTGGAATGTCAGGGTGTCCAAACTCTAGAATCCGTGCATGTCTGAACTCGGGAGTTATTCAATGTCCACATTCCGGATCACAGGGTGTCTGAATTCCAGAAGCACCAAATGTCTGCATTCTAGAATCGGAATGTGGTAGAATTCTAGAATGCACAGCATGGTAGAATTCTAAAGTCCTAAAATGCCTGCTATCCGGAAGTTAAGGTGTCTGATATCCAGAGTGGTACCACATCAGAATTAAACCATTCTGAAACATTCTGGGATCTAGAATCAATGGACGGGTGAGTTCCAGAATGTCAGGGTGTCCAAACTCTAGAATCCTTCCGTGTCTGAACTCGTGAGTCATTCAATGTCCACATTCCGGATCACAGGGTGTCTGAATTCCAGAAGCACCAAATGTCTGCATTCTAGAATCGGAATGTGGCGGAATTCTAGAATGCACAGCACGGCGGAATTCTAAAATCCTAAAATGCCTGCTATCCGGAAGTTAAGCTGTCTGACATCAAGAATGCTACCAAGTCAGAATTATACCATTCTGAATGATTCTGGGATCTAGAATCAATGGACGGCTGAGTTCCAAAATGTCAGGGTGGCAAAACTCTAGAATCCTTGCGTGTCTGAACTCGAGAGTCATTCAATGTCCACATTCCAGAACTCTGGATGTCTGAATTATAGAAGCAGCAAATGTCTGCATTCTAGAATCGGAATGTGGCGGAATTCTAGAATGCACAGCACGGCGGAATTCTAAAGTACTAAAATGCCTGCTATCGGGAAGTTAAGGTGTCTGACATCCAGAATGTTACTAGGTCAGCATTCTACCGTTCTGAGAGATTCTGGGTTCTAGAATCAATGGACGGCAGAGTTCTGGAATGTCAGGGTGGCAAAACTCTAGAATCCTTCCGTGTCTGAACTCGTGAGTCATTCAATGTCCACTTTCCGGATCACAGGGTGTCTGAATTCCAGAAGCACCAAATGTCTGCATTCTAGAATCGGAATGTGGCGGAATTCTAGAATGCACATCACGGCGGAATTCGAAAGTTCTAAAATGCCTGCTATCGGGAAGTTAAGGTGTCTGACATCCAGAATGCTACCACGTCAGAATTATACCATTCTGAAAGATTCTGGGATCTAGAATCAATGGACGGCTGAGTTCCAGAATGTCAGGGTGTCAAAACTCTAGAATCCTTGCGTGTCTGAACTCGAGAGTCATTCAATGTCCACATTCCAGAACTCTGGATGTCTGAATTATAGAAGCACCAAATGTCTGCATTCTAGAATCGGAATGTGGCGGAATTCTAGAATGCACAGCACCACGCCAATTCTAAAGTCCTAAAATGCCTGCTATCCGGAAGTTAATGTGTCTGACATCAAGAATGCTACCAAGTCAGAATTATACCATTCTGAAAGATTCTGGGATCTAGAATCAATGGATGGCTGAGTTCCAGAATGTCAGGGTGGCAAAATTCTAGAATCCTTGTGTGTCTGAACTCGAGAGTCATTCAATGTCCACATTCCAGAACTCTGGATGTCTGAATTACAGAAGCACCAAATGTCTGCATTCTAGAATCGGAATGTGGCGGAATTCTAGAATGCACAGCACGGCGGAATTCTAAAGTCCTAAAATGCCTACTAGCCGAAAGTTAAGGTGTCTGATGACCAGTATGTTACTAGGTCAGCATTCTACAGTTCTGAGAGATTCTGGGTTCTTGAATCAATGGATGGCAGAGATCTGGAAAGTCAGGGTGTCCAAACTCTAGAATCCTTGCGTGTCTGAACTCTAGAGTCATTCAATGTCCACATTCCGGATCACAGGGTGTCTGAATTCCAGAAGCACCAAATGTCTGCATTCTAGAATCGGAATGTGGTAGAATTCTAGAATGCACAGCACGGCGGAATTCGAAAGTCCTAAAATGCCTGCTATCCGGAAGTTAAGGTGTCTGACATCCAGAATGGTACCACATCAGAGTTATACCATTCTGAAACATTCTGGGATCTAGAATCAATGGACAGCTGAGTTCCAGAATGTCAGGGTGGCAAAAATCTAGAATCCTTGCGTGTCTGAACTCGAGAGTCATTCAATGTCCGCATTCCAGAGCTCTGGATGTCTGAATTACAGAAGCACCAAATGTCTGCATTCTAGAATCGGAATGTGGCGGAATTCTAGAATGCACAGCACGGCGGAATTCTAAAGTCCTGAAATGCCTGCTATCCGGAAGTTAAGGTGTCTGACATCAAGAATGGTACCAAGTCAGAATTATACCATTCTGAAAGATTCTGGGATCTAGAATCAATGGACGGGTGAGTTCCAGAATGTCAGGGTTTCCAAAGTCTAGAATCCTGCGTGTCTGAAATCGAGGGTCATTCAATGTCCACATTCCAGAACTCTGGATGTCTAAATTATAGAAGCACCAAATGTCTGCATTCTAGAATCGGAATGTGGCGGAATTCTAGAATGCACAGCACGGCGGAATTCTAAAGTCCTAAAATGCCTACTAGCCGAAAGTTAAGGTGTCTGATGACCAGAATGTTACTAGGTCAGCATTCTACCGTTCTGAGAGATTCTGGGGTCTAGAATCAATGGACGGCAGAGTTCTGGAATGTCAGGGTGTCCAAACTCTAGTATCGTTCAGTGTTTGAACTCGAGAGTCATTCAATTTCCATATTCCGGGTCCCAGGGTGACTGAATTCCAGAAGCACCAAATGTCTGCATTCTAGAATCGGAATGTGGCGGAATTCTAGAATGCACAGCACGGTGGAATTCTAAAGTCCTAAAATGCCTACTAGCCGAAAGTTAAGTTGTCTGATGACCAGTATGTTACTAGGTCAGCATTCTACCGTTCTGAGAGAATCTGGGTTCTAGAATCAATGGACGGCAGAGATCTGGAATGTCAGGGTGTCCAAACTCTAGAATCCTTGCATGTCTGAACGCGAGAGTCATTCAATGTCCACATTCCGGATCACAGGGTGTCTAAATTCCAGAAGCACCAAATGTCTGCATTCTAGACTCGGAATGTGGTAGAATTCTAGAATGCACAGCCCGGTAGAATTCTAAAGTCCTAAAATGCCTGCTATCCGGAATTTAAGGTGTCTGACATCCAGAATGCTACCACGTCAGAATTATACCATTCTGAATGATTCTGGGATCTAGAATCAATGGACGGCTGAGTTCCAGAATGCAAGTGTGGCAAAACTCTAGAATCCTTGCGTGTCTGAACTCGAGAGTCATTCAATATCCACATTCCAGAACTCTGGATGTCTGAAATATAGAAGCACCAAATGTCTGCATTCTAGAATCGGAATGTGGCGGAATTCTAGAATGCACAGCACGGCGGAATTTTAAAGTCGTAAAATGCCTGCTATACGGAAGTCAAGGTGTCTGACATCCAGAATGTTACTAAGTCAGCATTCTACCGTTCTGAGAGATTCTGAGTTCTAGAATCAATGGATGGCAGAGTTCTGGAATGTCAGGGTGTTCAAACTCAAGAATACTTGTGTGTCTGAACTCGAGAGTCATTCAATGTCCACATTCCGCATCACAGGGTGTCTGAATTACAGAAGCACCAAATGTCTGCATTCTAGAATCGGAATGTGGCGGAATTCTAGAATGCACAGCACGGCGGAATTCGAAAGTCCTAAAATGCCTGCTATCCGGAAGTTAAGGTGTCTGACATCCAGAATGCTACCACGTCAGAATTATACCATTCTGAAAGATTCTGGGATCTAGAATCAATGGATGGCTGAGTTCCAGATTGTCAGGGTTTCCAAACTCTAGAATCCTTGCGTGTCTGAACTCGAGAGTCATTCAATATCCACATTCCGGGACTCTGGATGTCTGAAATATAGAAGCACCAAATGTCTGCATTCTAGAATCGGAATGTGGCGGAATTCTAGAATGCACAGCACGACAGAATTCTAAAGTCTTAAAATGCCTGCTATCTGGAAGTTAAGGTGTCTGACATCCAGAATGTTACTAGGTCAGCATTCTACCGTTCTGAGACATTCTGGGTTCTAGAATCAATGGACGGCAGAGTTCTGGAATTTCAGGGTGTCAAAACGCTAGAATCCTTCCGTGTCTGAACTCGTGAGTCATTCAATGTCCACATTCCGGATCAGAGGGTGTCTGAATTCCAGAAGCACCAAATGTCTGCATTCTAGAATCGGAATGTGGCGGAATTCTAGAATGCACAGCACGGCAGAATTCTGAAGTCCTAAAACGCCTGATATTTGGAAGTTAAGTAGTCTGACATCCAGAATGTTACTAGGTCAGCATTCTACCGTTCTGAGAGATTCTGGGTTCTAGAACCAATGGACGGCAGAGATCTGGAATGTCAGGGTGTCCAAACTCTAGAATCCTTCCGTGTCTGAACTCCTGAGTCATTCAATGTCCACATTCCGGATCACAGGGTGTCTGAATTCCAGAAGCATCAAATGTCTGCATTCTAGAATCAGAATGTGGCGGAATTCTAGAATGCACAGCACGGCGGAATTCGAAAGTCCTTAAATGCCTGCTATCGGGAAGTTAAGGTGTCTGACATCCAGAATGCTACCACGTCAGAATTATACCATTCTGAAAGATTCGGGGATCTAGAATCAATGGAGGGCTGAGTTAAAGAATGTCAGGGTGGCAAAACTCTAGAATCCTGGCGTGTCTGAACTCGAGAGTCATTCAATGTCCACATTCCAGAACTCTGGATGTCTGAATTATAGAAGCACCAAATGTCTGCATTCTAGAATCGGAATGTGGCGGAATTCTAGAATGCACAGCACGGCGGAATTCTAAAATCCTAAAATGCCTGCTATCCGGAAGTTAAGGTGTCTGACATCAAGAATGCTAACAAGTCAGAATTATACCATTCTGAAAGATTCTGGGATCTAGAATCAATGGACGGCTGAGTTCCAGAATGTCAGGGTGGCAAAACTCTAGAATCCTTGCGTGTCTGAACTCGAGAGTCATTCAATGTCCACATTCCAGAACTCTGGATGTCTGAATTACAGAAGCAGCAAATGTCTGCATTCTAGAATCGGAATGTGGCGGAATTCTAGAATGCACAGCACGGCGGAATTCTAAAGTCCTGAAATGCCTGCTATCCGGAAGTTAAGGTGTCTGACATCAAGAATGCTACCAAGTCAGAATTATACCATTCTGAAAGATTCTGGGATCTAGAATCAATGGACGGCTGAGTTCCAGAATGTCAGGGTTTCCAAACTCTAGAATCCTTGCGTGTCTGAACTCGAGGGTCATTCAATGTCCACATTCCAGAACTCTGGATGTCTGAACTATAGAATCACCAAATGTCTGCATTCTAGAATCGGAATGTGGCGGAATTCTAGAATGCACAGCACGGCGGAATTCTAAAGTCCTAAAATGCCTACTAGCCGAAAGTTAAGGTGTCTGATGACCAGAAGGTTACTAGGTCAGCATTCTACCTTTCTGAGAGATTCTGGGTTCTAGAATCAATGGACGGCAGAGTTCTGGAATGTCAGGGTGTCCAAACTCTAGAATCGTTCAGTGTTTGAACTCGAGAGTCATTCAATTTCCATATTCCGGGTCACAGGGTGACTGAATTCCAGAAGCACCAAATGTCTGCATTCTAGAATCGGAATGTGGCGGAATTCTAGAATGCACAGCACGGCGGAATTCTAAAGTCCTAAAATGCCTACTAGCCGAAAGTTAATGTGTCTGATGACCAGAATGTTACTAGGTCAGCATTCTACCGTTCTGAGAGATTCTGGGTCCTAGAATCAATGGACGGCAGAGATCTGGCATGTCAGGTTGTCCAAACTCTAGAATCCTTGCGTGTCTGAACTTGAGAGTCATTCAATGTCCACATTCCGGATCACAGGGTGTCTGAATTCCAGAAGCACCAAATGTCTGCATTCTAGAATCGGAATGTGGTAGAATTCTAGAACGCACAACACGGCGGAATTCTAAAGTCCTAAAATGCCTGCTATCCGGAAGTTAAGGTGTCTGACATCAAGAATGCTAGCAAGTCAGAATTATACCATTCTGAAAGATTCTGTGATCTAGAATCAATGGACGGCTGAGTTCCAGAATGTCAGGGTGGCAAAACTCTAGAATCCTTGCGTGTCTGAACTCGAGAGTCATTCAATGTCCCCATTCCAGAACTCTGGATGTCTGAATTACAGAAGCACCAAATGTCTGCATTCTGGAATCGGAATTTGGCGGAATTCTAGAATGCACAGCACGGCGGAATTCGAAAGTCCTAAAATGCCTGCTATCCGGAAGTTAAGGTGTCTGACATCAAGAATGCTACCAAGTCAGAATTATACCATTCTGAAAGATTCTGGGATCTAGAATCAATGGACGGCTGAGTTCCAGAATGTCAGGGTGGCAAAACTCAAGAATCCTTGCGTGTCTGAACTCGAGAGTCATTCAATGTCCACATTCCAGAACTCTGGATGTCTGAATTATAGAAGCACCAAATGTCTGCATTCTAGAATCGGAATGTGGCGGAATTCTAGAATGCACAGCACGGCGGAATTCGAAACTCCTAAAATGCCTGCTCTCCGGAAGTTAAGGTGTCTGACATCCAGAATGTTACTAGGTCAGCATTCTACCGTTCTGAGAGATTCTGGGTTCTAGAATCAATGGACGGCAGAGTTCTGGAATGTCAGGGTGTCCAAACTCTAGAATCCTTCCATGTCTGAACTAGTGAGTCATTCAATGTCCACATTCCGTATCATAGGGTGTCTGAATTCCAGAAGCACCAAATGTCTGCATTCTAGAATCGGAATGTGGCGGAATTCTAGAATGCACAGCACGGCGGAATTCTAAAGTCCTAAAATGCCTGCTATCGGGAAGTTAAGGTGTCTGACATCCAGAATGCTACCACGTCAGAATTATACCATTCTGAATGATTCTGGGATCTAGAGTCAATGGACAGCTGAGTTCCAGAATGCAAGGGTGGCAAAACTCTAGAATCCTTGCGTGTCTGAACTCGAGAGTCATTCAATATCCACATTCCAGAACTCTGGATGTCTGAAATATAGAAGCACCAATTGTCTGCATTCTAGAAACAGAATGTGGCGGAATTCTAGGATGCACAGCACGGCGGAATTTTAAAGTCCTAAAATGCCTGCTATACGGAAGTCAAGGTGTCTGACATCCAGAATGTTACTAAGTCAGCATTCTACCGTTCTGAGAGATTCTGAGTTCTAGAATCAATGGATGGCAGAGTTCTGGAATGTCAGGGTGTTCAAACTCAAGAATACTTGTGTGTCTGAACTCGAGAGTCATTCAATGTCCACATTCCGCATCACAGGGTGTCTGAATTCCAGAAGAACCAAATGTCTGCATTCTAGAAACGGAATGTGGTGGAATTCTAGAATGCACAGCACGGCGGAATTCGAAAGTCGTAAAATGCCTGCTATCCGGAAGTTAAGGAGTCTGACATCCAGAATGTTAGTAGGTCAGCATTCTACCGTTCTGAGAGATTCTGGGTTCTAGAATCAATGGACGGCAGAGATCTGGAATGTCAGGGTGTCCAAACTCTAGAATCCTTCCGTGTCTGAACTCCTGAGTCATTCAATGTCCACATTCCGCATCACAGGGTGTCTGAATTCCAGAAGCATCAAATGTCTGCATTCTAGAATCGGAATGTGGCGGAATTCTAGAATGCACAGCACGGCGGAATTCGAAAGTCCTTAAATGCCTGCTATCGGGAAGTTAAGGTGTCTGACATCCAGAATGCTACCACGTCAGAATTATACCATTCTGAAAGATTCTGTGATCTAGAATCAATGGACGGCTGAGTTCCAGAATGTCAGTGTGGCAAAACTCTAGAATCCTTGCGTGTCTGAACTCGAAAGTCATTCAATATCCACATTCCAGAACTCTGGATGTCTGAATTATAGAAGCACCAAATGTCTGCATTCTAGAATCGGAATGTGGCGGAATTCTAGAATGCACAGCACAGCGGAATTCTAAAATCCTAAAATGCCTGCTATCCGGAAGTTAAGGTGTCTGACATCAAGAATGCTACCAAGTCCGAATTATACCAATCTGAAAGATTCTGGGATCTAGAATCAATGGACGGCTGAGTTCCAGAATGTCAGGGTGGCAAAACTCTAGAATCCTTGCGTGTCTGAACTCGAGAGTCATTCAATGTCCACATTCCAGAACTCTGGATGTCTGAATTACAGAAGCACCAAATGTCTGCATTCTAGAATCGGAATGTGGTGGAATTCTAGAATGCAGAGCACGGCAGAATTCTAAAGTCCTGAAATGCCTGTTATCCGGAAGTTAAGGTGTCTGACATCAAGAATGCTACCAAGTCAGAATTATACCATTCTGAAAGATTCTGGGATCTAGAATCAATGGACGGCTGAGTTCCTGAATGTCAGGGTTTCCAAACTCTAGAATCCTTGCGTGTCTGAACTCGAGGGTCATTCAATGTCCACATTCCAGAACTCTGGATGTCTGAATTATAGAAGCACCAAATGTCTGCATTCTAGAATCGGAATGTGGCGGAATTCTAGAATGCACAGCACGGCGGAATTCGAAAGTCCTAAAATGCCTACTAGCCGAAAGTTAAGGTGTCTGATGACCAGTATGTTACTAGGTCAGCATTCTACCGTTCTGAGAGATTCTGGGTTCTAGAATCAATGGACGGCAGAGTTCTGGAATGTCAGGGTGTCCAAACTCTAGAATCCTTCAGTGTTTGAACTCGAGAGTCATTCAATTTCCATATTCCGGGTCACAGGGTGACTGAATTCCAGAAGCAACAAATGTCTGCATTCTAGAATCGGAATGTGGCGGAATTCTAGAATGCACAGCACGGCGGAATTCTAAAGTCCTAAAATGCCAACTAGCCGAAAGTTAAGGTGTCTGATGACCGGTAAGTTCCTAGGTCAGCATTCTACCGTTCTGAGAGATTCTGGGTTCTAGAATCAATGGACGGCCGAGATCTGGATTGTCAGGGTGTCCAAACTCTAGAGTCCTTGCATGTCTGAACTCGAGTGTCATTCAATGTCCACATTCCGGATCACAGGGTGTCTGAATTCCAGAAGCACCAAATGACTGCATTCTAGAAGCGGAATGTGGCGGAATTCTAGAATGCACAGCACGGCGGAATTCTAAAGTCCTAAAATGCCTGCTAGCCGAAAGTTAAGGTGTCTGATGACCAGAATGTTACTAGGTCAGCATTCTACCGTTCTGAGAGATTCTGGGTTCTAGAATCAATGGACGGCAAAGTTCTGGAATGTCAGGGTGTACAAACTCTAGAATCCTTCAGTGTTTGAACTCGAGAGTCATTCAATTTCCATATTCCGGGTCACAGGGTGACTGAATTCCAGAAGCACCAAATGTCTGCATTCTAGAATCGGAATGTGGCGGAATTCTAGAATGCACAGCACGGCAGAATTCGAAAGTCCTAAAATGCCTGCTAGCCGAAAGTTAAGGTGTCTGATGACCAGAATGTTACTAGGTCAGCATTCTACCGTTCTGAGAGATTCTGGGTTCTAGAATCAATGGACCGCAGAGTTCTGGAATGTCAGGGTGTCCAAACTCTAGAATCCTTCAGTGTTTGAACTCGAGAGTCATTCAATTTCCATATTCCGGGTCACAGGGTGACTGAATACCAGAAGCACCAAATGTCTGCATTCTAGAATCGGAATGTGGCGGAATTCTAGAATGCACAGCACGGCGGAATTCGAAAGTCCTAAAATGCCTGCTATCCGGAAGTTAAGGTGTATGACATCCACAATGCTACCACGTCAGAGTTATACCATTCTCAAAGATTCTGGGATCTAGAATCAATGGACGGCTGAGTTCCAGAATGTCAGGGTGGCAAAACTCAAGAATCCTGGCGTGTCTGAACTCGAGAGTCATTCAATGTCCACATTCCAGAACTCTGGATGTCTGAATTATAGAAGCACCAAATGTCTGCATTCTAGAATCGGAATGTGGCGGAATTCTAGAATGCACAGCATGGCGGAATTCTAAAGTCCTAAAATGCCTGCTATCCAGAAGTTAAGGTGTCTGACATCAAGAAGGCTACCAAGTCAGAATTATACCATTCTGAAAGATTCTGGGAACTAGAATCAATGGACGGCTGAGTTCCAGAATGTCAGGGTGGCAAAACTCAAGAATCCTTGCGTGTCTGAACTCGAGAGCCATTCAATGTCCACATTCCAGAACTCTGGATGTCTGTATTATAGAAGCACCAAATGTCTACATTCTAGAATTGGAATGTGGTGGAATTCTAGAATGCACAGCACGGCGGAATTCTAAAGTCCTAAAATGCCTGCTATTCGGAAGTTAAGGTGTCTGACATCCAGAATGTTACTAGGTCAGCATTCTACCGTTCTGAGAGATTCTGGGTTCTAGAATCAATGGATGGCAGAGTTCTGGAATGTCAGGGTGTTCAAACTCAAGAATACTTGCGTGTCTGAACTCGAGAGTCATTCAATGTCCACATTCCAGAACTCTGGATGTCTGAATTCCAGAAGCACCAAATGTCTGCATTCTAGAATCGGAATGTGGCGGAATTCTAGAATGCACAGCACGGCGGAATTCGAAAGTCCTAAAATGCCTGCTATCGGGAAGTTAAGGTGTCTGACATCCAGAATGCTACCACGTCAGAATTATACCATTCTGAAAGATTCTGGGATCTAGAATCAATGGACGGCCGAGTTCCAGAATGTCAGGGTTTCCAAACTCTAGAATCCTTGCATGTCTGAACTCGAGAGTCATTCAATATCCACATTCCAGGACTCTGGATGTCTGAAATATAGATGCACCAAATGTCTGCATTCTAGAATCGTAATCTGGTAGAATTCTAGAATGCACAGCACGACAGAATTCTAAAGTCCTAAAATGCCTGCTATTCGGAAGTTAAGGTGTCTGACATCCAGAATGTTACTAGGTCAGCATTCTACCGTTCTGAGAGATTCTGGGTTCTAGAATCAATGGACGGCAGAGTTCTGGTATGTCAGGGTGTCCAAACTCTAGAATCCTTCCGTGTCTGAACTCGTGAGTCATTCAATGTCCACATTCCGGATCACAGGGTGTCTGAATTCCAGAAGCACCAAATGTCTGCATTCTAGAATCGGAATGTGGTAGAATTCTAGAATGCACAGCACGGCGGAATTCGAAAGTCCTAAAATGCCTGCTATCGGGAAGTTAAGGTGTCTGACATCCAGAATGCTACCACGTCAGAATTATACCATTCTGAAAGATTCTGGTATCTAGAATCAATGGACGGCTGAGTTCCAGAATGTCAGGGTGGCAAAACTCTAGAATCCTTGCGTGTCTGAACTCGAGAGTCATTCAATGTCCACATTCCAGAACTCTGGATGTCTGAATTATAGAAGCACCAAATGTCTGCATTCTAGAATCGGAATGTGGCGGAATTCTAGAATGCACAGCACGGCGGAATTCGAAAGTCCTAAAATGCCTGCTATCCGGAAGTTAAGGTGTCTGACATCAAGAATGCTACCAAGTCAGAATTATACCATTCTGAAAGATTCTGGGATCTAGAATCAATGGACGGCTGAGTTCCAGAATGTCAGGGTGGCAAAACTCTAGAATCCTTGTGTGTCTGAACTCGAGAGTCATTCAATGTCCACATTCCAGAACTCTGGATGTCTGAATTACAGAAGCACCAAATGTCTGCATTCTAGAATCGGAATGTGGCGGAATTCTAGAATGCAGAGCCCGGCGGAATTCTAAAGTCCTGAAATGCCTGCTATCCGGAAGTTAAGGTGTCTGACATCAAGAATGCTACCAAATCAGAATTATACCATTCTGAAAGATTCTGGGATCTAGAATCAATGGACGGCTGAGTTCCAGAATGTCAGGGTGGCAAAATTCTAGAATCCTAGTGTGTCTGAACACGAGAGTCATTCAATATCGACATTCCAGGACTCTGGATGTCTGAAATATAGAAGCACCAAATGTCTGCATTCTAGAATCGGAATGTGGTAGAATTCTAGAATGCACAGCACGACAGAATTCTAAAGTCCTAAAATGCCTGGTATTCGGAATTTAAGGTGTCTGACCTCCAGAATGTTACTAGGTCAGCATTCTACCGTTCTGAGAGATTCTGGGTTCTAGAATCAATGGACGGCAGAGTTCTGGAATGTCAGGGTGTCCAAACTCTAGAATCCTTCAATGTTTGAACTCGAGAGTCATTCAATTTCCATATTCCGGGTCACAGGGTGACTGAATTCCAGAAGCAACAAATGTCTGCATTCTAGAATCGGAATGTGGCGGAATTCTAGAATGCACAACACGGCGGAATTCTAAAGTCCTAAAATGCCAACTAGCCGAAAGTTAAGGTGTCTGATGACCGGTAAGTTCCTAGGTCAGCATTCTACCGTTCTGAGAGATTCTGGGTTCTAGAATCAATGGACGGCCGAGATCTGGATTGTCAGGGTGTCCAAACTCTAGAGTCCTTGCATGTCTGAACTCGAGTGTCATTCAATGTCCACATTCCGGATCACAGGGTGTCTGAATGCCAGAAGCACCAAATGTCTGCATTCTAGAAGCGGAATGTGGCGGAATTCTAGAATGCACAGCACGGCGGAATTCTAAAGTCCTAAAATGCCTGCTAGCCGAAAGGTAAGGTGTCTGATGACCAGAATGTTATTAGGTCAGCATTCTACCGTTCTGAGAGATTCTGGGTTCTAGAATCAATGGACGGCAGAGTTCTGGAATGTCAGGGTGTACAAACTCTAGAATCCTTCAGTGTTTGAACTCGAGAATCATTCAATTTCCATATTCCGGGTCACAGGGTGACTGAATTCCAGAAGCACCAAATGTCTGCATTCTAGAATCGGAATGTGGCGGAATTCTAGAATGCACAGCACGGCGGAATTCTAAAGTCCTAAAATGCCTGCTAGCCGAAAGTTAAGGTGTCTGATAACCAGAATGTTACTAGGTCAGCATTCTACCATTCTGAGAGATTCTGGGTTCTAGAATCAATGGACGGCAGTGTTCTGGAATGTCAGGGTGTCCAAACTCTAGAATCCTTGCGTGTCTGAACTCGAGAGTCATTCAATGTCCACATTCCAGAACTCTGGATGTCTGAATTATAGAAGCACCAAATGTCTGCATTCTAGAATCGGAATGTGGCGGAATTCTAGAATGCACAGCACGGCGGAATTCGAAAGTCATAAAATGCCTGCTATCGGGAAGTTAAGGTGTCTGACATCCAGAATGCTACCACGTCAGAATTATACCATTCTGAAAGATTCTGGGATCTAGAATCAATGGACGGCTGAGTTCCAGAATGTCAGGGTTTCCAAACTCTAGAATCCTTGCATGTCTGAACTCGAGAGTCATTCAATATCCACATTCCAGGACTCTGGATGTCTGAAATATAGATGGACCAAATGTCTGCATTCTAGAATCGTAATCTGGTAGAATTCTAGAATGCACAGCACGACAGAATTCTAAAGTCCTAAAATGCCTGCTATTTGGAAGTTAAGGTGTCTGACAACCAGAATGTTACTAGGTCAGCATTCTACCGTTCTGAGAGATTCTGGGTTCTAGAATCAATGGACGGCAGAGTTCTGGTATGTCAGGGTGTCCAAACTCTAGAATCCTTCCGTGTCTGAACTCGTGAGTCATTCAATGTCCACATTCCGGATCACAGGGTGTCTGAATTCCAGAAGCACCAAATGTCTACATTTTAGAATCGGAATGTGGTAGAATTCTAGAATGCAAAGCACGGCGGAATTCGAAAGTCCTAAAATGCCTGCTATCGGGAAGTTAAGGTGTCTGACATCCAGAATGCTACCACGTCAGAATTATACCATTCTGAAAGATTCTGGTATCTAGAATCAATGGACGGCTGAGTTCCAGAATGTCAGGGTGGCAAAACTCTAGAATCCTTGCGTGTCTGAACTCGAGAGTCATTCAATGTCCACATTCCAGAACTCTGGATGTCTGAATTATAGAAGCACCAAATGTCTGCATTCTAGAATCGGAATGTTGCGGAATTCTAGAATGCACAGCACGGCGGAATTCGAAAGTCCTAAAATGCCTGCTATCGGGAAGTTAAGGTATCTGACATCCAGAATGCTACCACGTCAGAATTATAACATTCTGAAAGATTCTGGGATCTAGAATCAATGGACGGCTGAGTTCCAGAATGCAAGGGTGGCAAAACTCTAGAATCCTTGCGTGTCTGAACTCGAGAGTCATTCAATGTCCACATTCCAGAACTCTGGATGTCTGAATTATAGAAGCACCAAATGTCTGCATTCTAGAATCAGAATGTGGCGGAATTCTAGAATGCACAGCACGGCGGAATTTTAAAGTCCTAAAATGCCTGCTCAACGGAAGTCAAGGTGTCTGACATCCAGAATGTTACTAAGTCAGCATTCTACCGTTCTGAGAGATTCTGAGTTCTAGAATCAATGGATGGCAGAGTTCTGGAATGTCAGGGTGTTCAAACTCAAGAATACTTGCGTGTCTGAACTCGAGAGTCATTCAATGTCCACATTCCGCATCACAGGGTGTCTGAATTCCAGAAGCACCAAATGTCTGCATTCTAGAATCGGAATGTGGCGGAATTCTAGAATGCACAGCACGGCGGAATTCGAAAGTCCTAAAATGCCTGCTATCCGGAAGTTAAGGTGTCTGACATCCAGAATGGTACCACATGAGAATTATACCATTCTGAAAGATTCTGGGATCTAGAATCAATGGACGGCTGAGTTCCAGATTGTCAGGGTTTCCAAACTCTAGAATCCTTGCGTGTCTGAACTCGAGAGTCATTCAATATACACATTCCAGGACTCTGGATGTCTGAAATATAGAAGCACCAAATGTCTGCATTCTAGAATCGGAATGTGGCGGAATTCTAGAATGCACAGCACGACAGAATTCTGAAGACTTAAAATGCCTGCTATCTGGAAGTTAAGGTGTCTGACATCAAGAATGCTACCAAGTCAGAATTATACCATTCTGAAAGATTCTGGGATCTAGAATCAATGGACGGCTGAGTTACAGAATGTCAGGGTGGCAAAACTCTAGAATCCTTGCGTGTCTGAACTCGAGAGTCATTCAATGTCCACATTCAGAACTCTGGATGTCTGAATTACAGAAGCACCAAATGTCTGCATTCTAGAATCGGAATGTGGCGGAATTCTAGAATGCACAGCACGGCGGAATTCTAAAGTCCTGAAATGCCTGCTATCCGGAAGTTAAGGTGTCTGACATCAAGAATGCTACCAAGTCAGAATTATACCATTCTGAAAGATTCTGGGATCTAGAATCAATGAACGGCTGAGTTCCAGAATGTCAGGGTTTCCAAACTCTAGAATCCCTGCGTGTCTGAATTCGCGGGTCATTCAATGTCCACATTCCAGAACTCTGGATGTATGAATTATAGAAGAACCAAATGTCTGCATTCTAGAATCGGAATGTGGCGGAATTCTAGAATGCACAGCACGGCGGAATTCTAAAGTCCTAAAATGCCTACTAGCCGAAAGTTAAGGTGTGTGATGACCAGAATGTTACTAGGTCAGCATTCTACCGTTCTGAGAGATTCTGGGTTCTAGAATCAATGGACGGCAGAGTTCTGGAATGTCAGGGTGTCAAAACTCTAGAATCATTCAATGTTTGAACTCGGGAGTCATTCAATTTCCATATTCCGGGTCACAGGGTGACTGAATTCCTGAAGCACCAAATGTCTGCATTCTAGAATCGGAATGTGGCGGAATTCTAGAATGCACAGCACGGCGGAATTCTAAAGTCCTAAAATGCCTGCTATCCGGAAGTTAAGGTGTCTGACATCAAGAATGCTACCACGTCAGAATTATACCATTCTGAAACATTCTGGGATCTAGAATCAGTGGAAGGCTGATTTCCAGAATGTCAGGGTGGCAAAACTCTAGAATCCTTGCGTGTCTGAACTCGAGAGTCATTCAATGTCCACATTCCAGAACTCTGGATGTCTGAATTATAGAAGCACCAAATGTCTGCATTCTAGAATCGGAATGTGGCGGAATTCTAGAATGCACAGCACGGCGGAATTCTAAAGTCCTAAAATGCCTGCTATCCGGAAGTTAAGGTGTCTGACATCAAGAATGCTACCAAGTCAGAAATATACCATTCTGAAAGATTCTGGGATCTAGAATCAATGGACGGCTGAGTTCCAGAATGTCAGGGTGGCAAAATTCTAGAATCCTTGTGTGTCTGAACTCGAGAGTCATTCAATATCGACATTCCAGGACTCTGGATGTCTGAAATATAGAAGCACCAAATGTCTGCATTCTAGAATCGGAATGTGGTAGAATTCTAGAATGCACAGCACGACAGAATTCTAACGTCCTAAAATGCCTGCTATTCGGAAGTTAAGGTGTCTGACATCCAGAATGTTACTAGGTCAGCATTCTACCGTTCTGAGAGATTCTGGGTTCTAGAATCAATGGACGGCAGAGTTCTGGAATGTCAGGGTGTCCAAACTCTAGAATCCTTCCGTGTCTGAACTCGTGAGTCATTCAATGTCCACATTCCGGATCACAGGGTGTCTGAATTCCAGAAGCACCAAATGTCTGCATTCTAGAATCGGAATGTGGCGGAATTCTAGAATGCACAGCACGGCGGAATTCGAAAGTCCTAAAATGCCTGCTATCGGGAAGTTAAGGTGTCTGACATCCAGGATGCTACCACGTCAGAATTATACCATTCTGAAAGATTCTGGGATCTAGAATCAATGGACGGCTGAGTTCCAGAATGTCAGGGTGGCAAAACTCAAGAATCCTTGCGTGTCTGAACTCGAGAGTCATTCAATGTCCACATTCCAGAACTCTGGATGTCTGAATTATAGAAGCACCAAATGTCTGCATTCTAGAATCGGAATGTGGCGGAATTCTAGAATGCACAGCACGGCGGAATTCTAAAGTCCTAAAATGCCAACTAGCCGAAAGTTAAGGTGTCTGATGACCGGTAAGTTCCTAGGTCAGCATTCTACCGTTCTGAGAGATTCTGGGTTCTAGAATCAATGGACGGCAGAGATCTGGATTGCCAGGGTGTCCAAACTCTAGAATCCTTGCATGTCTGAACTCGAGAGTCATTCAATTTCCACATTCCGGATCACAGGGTTTCTGAATTCCAGAAGCAACAAATGTCTGCATTCTAGAATCGGAATGTGGTAGAATTCTAGAATGCACAGCACGGTAGAATTCTAAAGTCTTAAAATGCCTGCTATCCGGAAGTTAAGGTGTCTGACATCCAGAGTGGTACCACATCAGAATTATACCATTCTGAAACATTCTGGGATCTAGAATCAATGGACGGCTGAGTTCCAGAATGTCAGGGTGGCAAAACTCTAGAATCCTGGCATGTCTGAACTCGTGAGTCATTCAATGTCCACATTCCGGATCACAGGGTGTCTGAATTCCAGAAGCACCAAAAGTCTGCATTCTAGAATCCGAATGTGGCGGAATTCTAGAATGCACAGCACGGCAGTATTCTGAAGGCCTAAAATGCCTGATATTCGGAAGTTAAGGGGTCTGACATCCAGAATGTTACTAGGTCAGCATTCTACCGTTCTGAGAGATTCTGGGTTCAAGAATCAATGGACGGCAGAGTTCTTTAATGTCAGGGTGTCCAAACTCTAGAATACTTCCGTGTCTGAACTCCTGAGTCATTCAATGTCCACATTCCGGATCACAGTGTGTCTGAATTCCAGAAGCACCAAATGTCTGCATTCTAGAATCGGAATGTGGCGGAATTCTAGAATGCACAGCACGGCGGAATTCTAAAGTCCTAAAATGCCTACTAGCCGAAAGTTAAGGTGTCTGATGACCAGAATGTTACTAGGTCAGCATTCTACCGTTCTGAGAGATTCTGGGATCTAGAATCAATGGACGGCAGAGTTCTGGAATGTCAGGGTGTCAAAACTCTAGAATCGTTCAGTGTTTGAACTCAAGAGTCATTCAATTTCCATATTCCGGGTCAGAGGGTGACTGAATTCCAGAAGCACCAAATGTCTGCATTCTAGAATCGGAATGTGGTAGAATTCAAGAAAGCACAACACGGCGGAATTCTAAAGTCCTAAAATGCCTGCTATCCGGAAGTTAAGCCGTCTGACATCAAGAATGCTACCAAGTCAGAATTATACCATTCTGAAAGATTCTGTGATCTAGAATCAATGGACGGCTGAGTTCCAGAATGTCAGGGTGGCAAAACTCTAGAATCCTTGCGTGTCTGAACTCGAGAGTCATTCAATGTCCACATTCCAGAACTCTGGATGTCTGAATTATAGAAGCACCAAATGTCTGCATTCTAGAATCGGAATGTGGCGGAATTCTAGAATGCACAGCACGGCGGAATTCTAAAGTCCTAAAATGCCTGCTATCCGGAAGTTAAGGTGTCTGACATCAAGAATGCTACCAAGTCAGAATTATACCATTCTGAAAGATTCTGGGATCTAGAATCAATGGACGGCTGAGTTCCAGAATGTCAGGGTGGCAAAACTCAAGAATCCTTGCGTGTCTGAACTCGAGAGCCATTCAATGTCCACATTCCAGAACTCTGGATGTCTGTATTATAGAAGCACCAAATGTCTGCATTCTAGAATTGGAATGTGGCGGAATTCTAGAATGCACAGCACGGCGGAATTCTAAAGTCCTAAAATGCCTGCTATTCAGAAGTTAAGGTGTCTGACATCCAGAATGTTACTAGGTCAGCATTCTACCGTTCTGAGAGATTCTGGGTTCTAGAATCAATGGACGGCTGAGTTCCAGAATGTCAGGGTGGCAAAACTCAAGAATCCTTGCGTGTCTGAACTCGAGAGTCATTCAATGTCCACATTCCAGAACTCTGGATATCTGAAATATAGAAGCACCAAATGTCTGCATTCTAGAATCGGAATGTGGCGGAATTCTAGAATGCACAGCACTACAGAATTCTTAAGTCCTAAAATGCCTGCTATCCGGAAGTTAAGGTGTCTGACATCAAGAATGCTACCAAGTCAGAATTATACCATTCTGACAGATTCTGGGATCCAGAATCAATGGACGGCTGAGTTCCAGAATGTCAGGGTGCCCAAACTCTAGAATCCTTGCGTGTCTGAACTCGAGAGTCATTCAATGTCCACATTCCAGAACTCTGTATGTCTGAATTATAGAAGCACCAAATGTCTGCATTCTAGAATCGGAATGTGGCGGAATTCTAGAATGCACAGCACGGCGGAATTTGAAAGTCCTAAATTGCCTGCTATCTGGAAGTTAAGTTGTCTGACATCAAGAATGCTACCAAGTCAGAATTATACCATTCTGATAGATTCTGGGATCTAGAATCAATGGACGGATGAGTTCCAGAATGTTAGGGTGGCAAAACTCTAGAATCCTTGCGTGTCTGAACTCGAGAGTCATTCAATGTCCACATTCCAGAACTCTGGATGTCTGAAATATAGAAGCACAAAATGTCTGCATTGTAGAATCGTAATGTGGCGGAATTCTAGAATGCACAGCACGGCGGAATTCTAAAGTCCTAAAATGCCTACTAGCCGAAAGTTAAGGTGTCTGATGACCAGAATGTTACTAGGCCAGCATTCTACCGTTCTGAGAGATTCTGCGTTCTAGAATAAATGAATGGCAGAGTTCTGGAATGTCAGAGTGTTCAAACTCAAGAATACTTGCGTGTCTGAACTCGAGAGTCATTCAATGTCCACATTCCAGATCACAGGGTGTCTGAAATCCAGAAGCACCAAATGTCTGCATTCTAGAATCGGAATGTGGCGGAATTCTAGAATGCACAGCACGGCGGAATTCGAAAGTCCTAAAATGCCTGCTATCCGGAAGTTAAGGTGTCTGACATCCAGAATGCTACCACGTCAGAATTATACCATTCTGAAAGATTCTGGGATCTAGAATCAATGGACGGCTTCGTTCCAGAATGTCAGGGTGGCAAAACTCTAGAATCCTGGCATGTCTGAACTCGTGAGTCATTCAATGTCCACATTCCGGATCACAGGGTGTCTGAATTCCAGAAGCACCAAAAGTCTGCATTCTAGAATCCGAATGTGGCGGAATTCTAGAATGCACAGCACGGCAGTATTCTGAAGGCCTAAAATGCCTGATATTCGGAAGTTAAGGGGTCTGACATCCAGAATGTTACTAGGTCAGCATTCTACCGTTCTGAGAGATTCTGGGTTCAAGAATCAATGGACGGCAGAGTTCTTTAATGTCAGGGTGTCCAAACTCTAGAATACTTCCGTGTCTGAACTCCTGAGTCATTCAATGTCCACATTCCGGATCACAGTGTGTCTGAATTCCAGAAGCACCAAATGTCTGCATTCTAGAATCGGAATGTGGCGGAATTCTAGAATGCACAGCACGGCGGAATTCTAAAGTCCTAAAATGCCTACTAGCCGAAAGTTAAGGTGTCTGATGACCAGAATGTTACTAGGTCAGCATTCTACCGTTCTGAGAGATTCTGGGATCTAGAATCAATGGACGGCAGAGTTCTGGAATGTCAGGGTGTCAAAACTCTAGAATCGTTCAGTGTTTGAACTCAAGAGTCATTCAATTTCCATATTCCGGGTCAGAGGGTGACTGAATTCCAGAAGCACCAAATGTCTGCATTCTAGAATCGGAATGTGGTAGAATTCAAGAAAGCACAACACGGCGGAATTCTAAAGTCCTAAAATGCCTGCTATCCGGAAGTTAAGCCGTCTGACATCAAGAATGCTACCAAGTCAGAATTATACCATTCTGAAAGATTCTGTGATCTAGAATCAATGGACGGCTGAGTTCCAGAATGTCAGGGTGGCAAAACTCTAGAATCCTTGCGTGTCTGAACTCGAGAGTCATTCAATGTCCACATTCCAGAACTCTGGATGTCTGAATTATAGAAGCACCAAATGTCTGCATTCTAGAATCGGAATGTGGCGGAATTCTAGAATGCACAGCACGGCGGAATTCTAAAGTCCTAAAATGCCTGCTATCCGGAAGTTAAGGTGTCTGACATCAAGAATGCTACCAAGTCAGAATTATACCATTCTGAAAGATTCTGGGATCTAGAATCAATGGACGGCTGAGTTCCAGAATGTCAGGGTGGCAAAACTCAAGAATCCTTGCGTGTCTGAACTCGAGAGCCATTCAATGTCCACATTCCAGAACTCTGGATGTCTGTATTATAGAAGCACCAAATGTCTGCATTCTAGAATTGGAATGTGGCGGAATTCTAGAATGCACAGCACGGCGGAATTCTAAAGTCCTAAAATGCCTGCTATTCAGAAGTTAAGGTGTCTGACATCCAGAATGTTACTAGGTCAGCATTCTACCGTTCTGAGAGATTCTGGGTTCTAGAATCAATGGACGGCTGAGTTCCAGAATGTCAGGGTGGCAAAACTCAAGAATCCTTGCGTGTCTGAACTCGAGAGTCATTCAATGTCCACATTCCAGAACTCTGGATATCTGAAATATAGAAGCACCAAATGTCTGCATTCTAGAATCGGAATGTGGCGGAATTCTAGAATGCACAGCACTACAGAATTCTTAAGTCCTAAAATGCCTGCTATCCGGAAGTTAAGGTGTCTGACATCAAGAATGCTACCAAGTCAGAATTATACCATTCTGACAGATTCTGGGATCCAGAATCAATGGACGGCTGAGTTCCAGAATGTCAGGGTGCCCAAACTCTAGAATCCTTGCGTGTCTGAACTCGAGAGTCATTCAATGTCCACATTCCAGAACTCTGTATGTCTGAATTATAGAAGCACCAAATGTCTGCATTCTAGAATCGGAATGTGGCGGAATTCTAGAATGCACAGCACGGCGGAATTTGAAAGTCCTAAATTGCCTGCTATCTGGAAGTTAAGTTGTCTGACATCAAGAATGCTACCAAGTCAGAATTATACCATTCTGATAGATTCTGGGATCTAGAATCAATGGACGGATGAGTTCCAGAATGTTAGGGTGGCAAAACTCTAGAATCCTTGCGTGTCTGAACTCGAGAGTCATTCAATGTCCACATTCCAGAACTCTGGATGTCTGAAATATAGAAGCACAAAATGTCTGCATTGTAGAATCGTAATGTGGCGGAATTCTAGAATGCACAGCACGGCGGAATTCTAAAGTCCTAAAATGCCTACTAGCCGAAAGTTAAGGTGTCTGATGACCAGAATGTTACTAGGCCAGCATTCTACCGTTCTGAGAGATTCTGCGTTCTAGAATAAATGAATGGCAGAGTTCTGGAATGTCAGAGTGTTCAAACTCAAGAATACTTGCGTGTCTGAACTCGAGAGTCATTCAATGTCCACATTCCAGATCACAGGGTGTCTGAAATCCAGAAGCACCAAATGTCTGCATTCTAGAATCGGAATGTGGCGGAATTCTAGAATGCACAGCACGGCGGAATTCGAAAGTCCTAAAATGCCTGCTATCCGGAAGTTAAGGTGTCTGACATCCAGAATGCTACCACGTCAGAATTATACCATTCTGAAAGATTCTGGGATCTAGAATCAATGGACGGCTTCGTTCCAGAATGTCAGGGTGGCAAAACTCTAGAATCATTGCATGTCTGAACTCGAGAGTCATTCAATGTCCACATTCCGGAACTCTGGAGGTCTGAAATATAGAAGCAACAAATGTCTGCATTCTAGAATCAGAATGTGGCGGAATTCTAGAATGCACAGCACGGCGGAACTTTAAAGTCCTAAAATGCCTGCTATCCAGAAGTCAAGATGTCTGACATCCAGAATGTTACTAGGTCAGCATTCTAGCGTTCTGAGAGATTCTGGGTTCTAGAATAAATGGATGGCAGAGTTCTGGAATGTCAGGGTGTTCAAACTCAAGAATCCTTGCGTGTCTGAACTCGAGAGTCATTCAATGACCCCATTCCGGATCACAGGGTGTCTGAATTCCAGAAGCACCAAATGTCTGCATTGTAGAATAGGAATGTGGCGGAATTCTAGAATGCACAGCACGGCGGAATTCGAAACTCCTAAAATGCCTGCTATCCTGAAGTTAAGGTGTCTGACATCCAGAATGCTACCACGTCAGAATTATACCATTCTGAAAGATTCTGGGATCTAGAATCAATGGATGGCTGAGTTCCAGAATGTCAGGGGGGCAAAACTCTAGAATCCTTGCGTGTCTGAACTCGAGAGTCATTCAATGTCCACATTCCAGAACTCTGGATGTCTGAATTATAGAAGCACCAAATGTCTGCATTCTAGAATCGGAATGTGGCGGAATTCTAGAATGCACAGCACGGCGGGATTCTAAAGTCCTAAAATGCCTGCTATCCGGAAGTTAAGGTGTCTGACATCCAGAATGTTACTAGGTCAGCATTCTACCGTTCTGAGAGATTCTGTGTTCTAGAATCAATGTACGGCAGAGATCTGGCATGTCAGGGTGTCGAAACTCTAGAATCCTTGCGTTTCTGAACTCGAGAGTCATTTAATGTCCACATTTCGGATCACAGGGTGTCTGAATTCCAGAAGCACCAAATCTATGCATTCTAGAATCGGAATGTGGTAGAATGCTAGAAAGCACAGCACGGCGGAATTCTAAAGTCCTAAAATGCCTACTATCCGGAAGTTAAGTTGCCTGACGTCCAGAATGCTACCACATCAGAATTATACCATTCTGAAACATTCTGGGATCTAGAATCAATGACGGCTGAGTTCCAGAATGTCAGGGTGGCAAAACTCTAGAATCCTTGCGTGTCTGAACTCGAGAGTCATTCAATGTCCACATTCCAGAACTCTGGATGTCTGAATTATAGAAGCACCAAATGTCTGCATTCTAGAATCGGAATGTGGCGGAATTCTAGAATGCACAGCACGGCGGAATTCTAAAGTCCTAAAATGCCTGCTATCCGGAAGTTAAGGTGTCTGACATCAAGAATGCTACCACGTCAGAATTATACCATTCTAAAAGACTCTGGGATCTAGAATCAATGGACGGCTGAGTTCCAGAATGTCAGGGTGGCAAAACTCTAGAATCCTTGCGTGTCTGAACTCGAGAGTCATTCAATGTCCACATTCCAGAACTCTGGATGTCTGAATTATAGAAGCACCAAATGTCTGCATTCTAGAATCGGAATGTGGCGGAATTCTAGAATGCACAGCACGGCGGAATTCGGAAGTCCTAAAATGCCTGCTATCCGGAAGGTGAGGTGTCTGACATCCAGAATGTTACTAGGTCAGCATTCTACCGTTCTGAGAGATTCTGGGTTCTAGAATCAATGGACGGCAGAGATGTGGCATGTCAGGGTGTCCAAACTCTAGAATCCTTGCGTGTCTGAACTCGAGAGTCATTCAATGTCCATATTCCGGATCACAGGGTGACTGAATTCCAGAAGCACCAAATGTCTGCATTCTAGAATCGGAATGTGGTAGAATTCTAGAATGCACAGCACGGCGGAATTCTAAAGTCCTAAAATGCCTGCTATCCGGAAGTTAAGGTGTCTGACATCCAGAATGGTACTACATCAGATTTATACCATTCTGAAACATTCTGGGATCTAGAATCAATGGACGGCTGAGTTTCAGAATGTCAGGGTGGCAAAACTCTAGAATCCTTGCGTGTCTGAACTCGAGAGTCTTTCAATGTCCACATTCCAGAACTCTGGATGTCTGAAATATAGAAGCACCAAATGTCTGCATTCTAGAATCGGAATGTCGCGGAATTCTAGAATGCACAGCACGGCGGAATTCTAAAGTACTAAAATGCCTACTAGCCGAAAGTTAAGGTGTCTAATGACCAGAATGTTACTAGGTCATCATTCTACCGTTCTGAGAGATTCTGGGTTCTAGAATAAATGGATGGCAGAGTTCTGGAATGTCAGGGTGTTCAAACTCAAGAATACTTGCGTGTCTGAACTCGAGAGTCATTCAATGTCCACATTCCGTATCACAGGGTGTCTGAATTCCAGAAGCACCAAATGTCTGCATTCTAGAATCGGAATGTGGCGGAATTCTAGAATGCACAGCACAGCGGAATTCGAAAGTCCTAAAATGCCTGCTATCCGGAAGTTAAGGTGTCTGACATCGAGAATGCTACCAAGTCAGAATTATACCATTCTGAAAGATTCTGGGATCTAGAATCAATGGACGGCTGAGTTCCAGAATGTCAGCGTGGCAAAACTCTAGAATCCTTGCGTGTCTGAACTCGAGAGTCATTCAATGTCCACACTCCAGAACTCTGGATGTCTGAATTATAGAAGCACCAAATGTCTGCATTCTAGAATCGGAATGTGGTGGAATTCAAGAATGCAAAGCACGGCGGAATTCTAAAGTCCTAAAATTTCTGCTATCCGGAAGTTAAGGTTTCTGACATCAAGAATGCTACCAAGTCAGAATTATACCATTCTGAAAGATTCTGGTATCTAGAATCAATGGACGGCTGAGTTCCAGAATGCAAGGGAGGCAAAACTCTAGAATCCTTGCGTGTCTGAACTCGAGAGTCATTCAATGTCCACATTCCAGAACTCTGGATGTCTGAATTATAGAAGCACCAAATGTCTGCATTCTAGAATCGGAATGTGGCGGAATTCTAGAATGCACAGCACGGCGGAATTCTAAAGTCCTAAAATGCCTGCTATCCGGAAGTTAAGGTGTCTGACATCAAGAATGCTACCAAGTCAGAATTATACCATCCTGAAAGATACTGGGATCTAGAATCAATGGACGGCTGAATTCCAGAATGTCAGGGTTTCCAAACTCTAGAATCCTTGCGTGTCTGAACTCGAGAGTCATTCAATGTCCATATTCCAGAACTCTGGATGTCTGAATTATAGAAGCACCAAATGTCTGCATTCTAAAATCGGAATGTGGCGGAATTCTAGAATGCACAGCACGGCGGAATTCTAAAGTCCTAAAATGCCTGCTATCCGGTAGTTAAGGTGTCTGACATCTAGAATGTTTCTAGGTCAGCATTCTACCTTTCAGAGCGATTCTGGGTTCTAGAATCAATGGACGGGAGAGATCTGGCATGTCAGGCTGTCCAAACTCTAGAATCCTTGCGTGTCTGAACTCGAGAGTCATTCAATGTCCACATTCCGGATCACATGGTGTCTGAATTCCAGAAGCCCCAAATGTCTGCATTCTAGAATCGGAATGTGGTAGAATTCAAGAATGCACAGCACGGCGGAATTCTAAAGTCCTAAAATGCCTGCTATCCGGAAGTTAAAGTGTCTGACATCCAGAATGGTACCACATCAGAATTATACCATTCTGAAAGATTCTGGGATCTAGAATCAATGGACGGCTGAGTTCCAGAATGTAAGGGTGACAAAACTGTAGAATCCTTGAGTGTCTGAATTCGAGAGTCATTCAATGTCCACATTCCAGAACTCTGGATGTCTGAATTATAGAAGCACCAAATGTCTGCATTGTAGAATCGTAATGTGGCGGAATTCTAGCATGCACAGCACGGCGGAATTCTAAAGTCCTAAAATGCCTGCTATCCGAAAGTTAAGGTGTCTGACATCAAGAATGCTACCAAGTCAGAATTATACCATTCTGAAAGATTCTGGGATCTAGAATCAATGGACGGCTGAGTTCCAGAATGTCAGGGTGGCAAAACTCTAGAATCCTTGAGTGTCTGAACTCGAGAGTCATTCAATGTCCACATTCCAGAACTCTGGATGTCTGAATTATAGAAGCACCAAATGTCTGCATTCTAGAATCGGAATGTGGCGGAATTCCAGAATGCACAGCAAGGCGGAATTCTAAAGTCCTAAAATACCTGCTATCCGGAAGTTAAGGTGTCTGACATCAAGAATGCTCCCAAGTCAGAATTATAGTATTCTGAAAGATTCTGGGATCTAGAATCAATGGACGGCTGAGTTCCAGAATGTCAGGGTGGCAAAACTCTAGAATCCTTGCATGTCTGAACTCGAGAGTCATTCAATGTCCACATTCCACAACTCTGTATGTCTGAATTATAGAAGCACCAAATGTCTGCATTCTAGAATCGGAATGTGGCGGAATTCTAGAATGCACAGCACGGCGGAATTCTAAAGTCCTAAAATGCCTGCTATCCGGAAGTTAAGGTGTCTGACATCTAGAATGTTTCTAGGTCAGCATTCTACCGTTCAGAGAGATTCTGGGTTCTAGAATCAATGGACGGCAGATATCTGGCATGTCAGGGTGTCCAAACTCTAGAATCCTTGCGTGTCTGAACTCGAGAGTCATTCAATGTCCATATTCCGGATCACAGGGTGACTGAATTCCAGAAGCACCAAATGTCTGCATTCTAGAATCGGAATGTGGTAGAATTCTAGAATGCACAGCACGGCGGAATTCTAAAGTCCTAAAATGCCTGCTATCCGGAAGTTAAGGTGTCTGACATCCAGAATGGTACTACATCAGATTTATACCATTCTGAAACATTCTGGGATCTAGAATCAATGGACGGCTGAGTTTCAGAATGTCAGGGTGGCAAAACTCTAGAATCCTTGCGTGTCTGAACTCGAGAGTCTTTCAATGTCCACATTCCAGAACTCTGGATGTCTGAAATATAGAAGCACCAAATGTCTGCATTCTAGAATCGGAATGTCGCGGAATTCTAGAATGCACAGCACGGCGGAATTCTAAAGTACTAAAATGCCTGCTAGCCGAAAGTTAAGGTGTCTAATGACCAGAATGTTACTAGGTCATCATTCTACCGTTCTGAGAGATTCTGGGTTCTAGAATAAATGGATGGCAGAGTTCTGGAATGTCAGGGTGTTCAAACTCAAGAATACTTGCGTGTCTGAACTCGAGAGTCATTCAATGTCCACATTCCGTATCACAGGGTGTCTGAATTCCAGAAGCACCAAATGTCTGCATTCTAGAATCGGAATGTGGCGGAATTCTAGAATGCACAGCACAGCGGAATTCGAAAGTCCTAAAATGCCTGCTATCCGGAAGTTAAGGTGTCTGACATCGAGAATGCTACCAAGTCAGAATTATACCATTCTGAAAGATTCTGGGATCTAGAATCAATGGACGGCTGAGTTCCAGAATGTCAGCGTGGCAAAACTCTAGAATCCTTGCGTGTCTGAACTCGAGAGTCATTCAATGTCCACACTCCAGAACTCTGGATGTCTGAATTATAGAAGCACCAAATGTCTGCATTCTAGAATCGGAATGTGGTGGAATTCAAGAATGCAAAGCACGGCGGAATTCTAAAGTCCTAAAATTTCTGCTATCCGGAAGTTAAGGTTTCTGACATCAAGAATGCTACCAAGTCAGAATTATACCATTCTGAAAGATTCTGGTATCTAGAATCAATGGACGGCTGAGTTCCAGAATGCAAGGGAGGCAAAACTCTAGAATCCTTGCGTGTCTGAACTCGAGAGTCATTCAATGTCCACATTCCAGAACTCTGGATGTCTGAATTATAGAAGCACCAAATGTCTGCATTCTAGAATCGGAATGTGGCGGAATTCTAGAATGCACAGCACGGCGGAATTCTAAAGTCCTAAAATGCCTGCTATCCGGAAGTTAAGGTGTCTGACATCAAGAATGCTACCAAGTCAGAATTATACCATCCTGAAAGATACTGGGATCTAGAATCAATGGACGGCTGAATTCCAGAATGTCAGGGTTTCCAAACTCTAGAATCCTTGCGTGTCTGAACTCGAGAGTCATTCAATGTCCATATTCCAGAACTCTGGATGTCTGAATTATAGAAGCACCAAATGTCTGCATTCTAAAATCGGAATGTGGCGGAATTCTAGAATGCACAGCACGGCGGAATTCTAAAGTCCTAAAATGCCTGCTATCCGGTAGTTAAGGTGTCTGACATCTAGAATGTTTCTAGGTCAGCATTCTACCTTTCAGAGCGATTCTGGGTTCTAGAATCAATGGACGGGAGAGATCTGGCATGTCAGGCTGTCCAAACTCTAGAATCCTTGCGTGTCTGAACTCGAGAGTCATTCAATGTCCACATTCCGGATCACATGGTGTCTGAATTCCAGAAGCCCCAAATGTCTGCATTCTAGAATCGGAATGTGGTAGAATTCAAGAATGCACAGCACGGCGGAATTCTAAAGTCCTAAAATGCCTGCTATCCGGAAGTTAAAGTGTCTGACATCCAGAATGGTACCACATCAGAATTATACCATTCTGAAAGATTCTGGGATCTAGAATCAATGGACGGCTGAGTTCCAGAATGTAAGGGTGACAAAACTGTAGAATCCTTGAGTGTCTGAATTCGAGAGTCATTCAATGTCCACATTCCAGAACTCTGGATGTCTGAATTATAGAAGCACCAAATGTCTGCATTGTAGAATCGTAATGTGGCGGAATTCTAGCATGCACAGCACGGCGGAATTCTAAAGTCCTAAAATGCCTGCTATCCGAAAGTTAAGGTGTCTGACATCAAGAATGCTACCAAGTCAGAATTATACCATTCTGAAAGATTCTGGGATCTAGAATCAATGGACGGCTGAGTTCCAGAATGTCAGGGTGGCAAAACTCTAGAATCCTTGAGTGTCTGAACTCGAGAGTCATTCAATGTCCACATTCCAGAACTCTGGATGTCTGAATTATAGAAGCACCAAATGTCTGCATTCTAGAATCGGAATGTGGCGGAATTCTAGAATGCACAGCAAGGCGGAATTCTAAAGTCCTAAAATACCTGCTATCCGGAAGTTAAGGTGTCTGACATCAAGAATGCTCCCAAGTCAGAATTATAGTATTCTGAAAGATTCTGGGATCTAGAATCAATGGACGGCTGAGTTCCAGAATGTCAGGGTGGCAAAACTCTAGAATCCTTGCATGTCTGAACTCGAGAGTCATTCAATGTCCACATTCCACAACTCTGTATGTCTGAATTATAGAAGCACCAAATGTCTGCATTCTAGAATCGGAATGTGGCGGAATTCTAGAATGCACAGCACGGCGGAATTCTAAAGTCCTAAAATGCCTGCTATCCGGAAGTTAAGGTGTCTGACATCTAGAATGTTTCTAGGTCATCATTCTACCGTTCAGAGAGATTCTGGGTTCTAGAATCAATGGACGGCAGATATCTGGCATGTCAGGGTGTCCAAACTCTAGAATCCTTGCGTGTCTGAACTCGAGAGTCATTCAATGTCCACATTCCGGATCACAGGGTGTCTGAATTCCAGAAGCACCAAATGTCTGCATTCTAGAATCGGAATGTGGTAGAATTCAAGAATGCACAGCACGGCGGAATTCTAAAGTCCTAAAATGCCTGCTATCCGGAAGTTAAAGTGTCTGACATCCAGAATGCTACCACATCAGAATTATACCATTCTGAAAGATTCTGGGATCTAGAATCAATGGACGGCTGAGTTCCAGAATATAAGGGTGACAAAACTCTAGAATCCTTGCGTGTCTGAACTCGAGAGTCATTCAATGTCCACATTCCAGAACTCTGGATGTCTGAATTATAGAAGCACCAAATGTCTGCATTGTAGAATCGTAATGTGGCGGAATTCTAGCATGCACAGCGCGGCGGAATTCTAAAGTCCTAAAATGCCTGCTATCCGGAAGTTAAGGTGTCTGACATCCAGAATGCTACCAAGTCAGAATTATACCATTCTGAAAGATTCTGGGATCTAGAATCAATGGACGGCTGAGTTCCAGAATGTCAGGGTGGCAAAACTCTAGAATCCTTGAGTGTCTGAACTCGAGAGTCATTCAATGTCCACATTCCAGAACTCTGGATGTCTGAATTATAGAAGCACCAAATGTCTGCATTCTAGAATCGGAATGTGGCGGAATTCTAGAATGCACAGCACCGCAGAATTCTAAAGTCCTAAAATGCCTGCTATCCGGAAGTTAAGGTGTCTGACATCAAGAATGCTACCAAGTCAGAATTATACCATTCTGAAAGATTCTGGGATCTAGAATCAATGGACGGCTGAGTTCCAGAATGTCAGGGTGGCAAAATTCTAGAATCCTTGTGTGTCTGAACTCGAGAGTCATTCAATATCGACATTCCAGGACTCTGGATGTCTGAAATATAGAAGCACCAAATGTCTGCATTCTAGAATCGGAATGTGGTAGAATTCTAGAATGCACAGCACGACAGAATTCTAAAGTCCTAAAATGCCTGCTATTCGGAAGTTAAGGTGTCTGACATCCAGAATGTTACTAGGTCAGCATTCTACCGTTCTGAGAGATTCTGGGTTCTAGAATCAATGGACGGCAGAGTTCTGGAATGTCAGGGTGTCCAAACTCTAGAATCCTTCCGTGTCTGAACTCGTGAGTCATTCAATGTCCACATTCCGGATCACAGGGTGTCTGAATTCCAGGAGCACCAAATGTCTGCATTCTAGAATCGGAATGTGGCGGAATTCTAGAATGCACAGCACGGCGGAATTCGAAAGTCCTAAAATGCCTGCTATCGGGAAGTTAAGGTGTCTGACATCCAGGATGCTACCACGTCAGAATTATACCATTCTGAAAGATTCTGGGATCTAGAATCAATGGACGGCTGAGTTCCAGAATGTCAGGGTGGCAAAACTCAAGAATCCTTGCGTGTCTGAACTCGAGAGTCATTCAATGTCCACATTCCAGAACTCTGGATGTCTGAATTATAGAAGCACCAAATGTCTGCATTCTAGAATCGGAATGTGGCGGAATTCTAGAATGCACAACACGGCGGAATTCTAAAGTCCTAAAATGCCAACTAGCCGAAAGTTAAGGTGTCTAATGACCGGTAAGTTCCTAGGTCAGCATTCTACCGTTCTGAGATTCTGGGTTCTAGAATCAATGGACGGCAGAGATCTGGATTGCCAGGGTGTCCAAACTCTAGAATCCTTGCATGTCTGAACTCGAGAGTCATTCAATTTCCAAATTCCGGATCACAGGGTGTCTGAATTCCAGAAGCAACAAATGTCTGCATTCTAGAATCGGAATGTGGTAGAATTCTAGAATGCACAGCACGGTAGAATTCTAAAGTCTTAAAATGCCTGCTATCCGGAAGTTAAGGTGTCTGACATCCAGAGTGGTACCACATCAGAATTATACCATTCTGAAACATTCTGGGATCTAGAATCAATGGACGGCTGAATTCCAGAATGTCAGGGTGGCAAAACTCTAGAATCCTGGCATGTCTGAACTCGAGAGTCATTCAATGTCCACATTCCAGAACTCTGGATGTCTGAATTATAGAAGCACCAAATGTCTGCATTCTAGAATTGGAATGTGGCGGAATTCTAGAATGCACAGCACGACAGAATTCTAAAGTCTTAAAATGCCTGCTATCTGTAAGTTAAGGTGTCTGACATCCAGAATGTTACTAGGTCAGCATTCTACCGTTCTGAGAGATTCTGGGTTCTAGAATCAATGGACGGCAGAGTTCTGGAATGTCAGGGTGTCCAAACTCTAGAATCCTTCCGTGTCTGAACTCGTGAGTCATTCAATGTCCACATTCCGGATCACAGGGTGTCTGAATTCCAGAAGCACCAAAAGTCTGCATTCTAGAATCCGAATGTGGCGGAATTCTAGAATGCACAGCACGGCAGTATTCTGAAGGCCTAAAATGCCTGATATTCGGAAGTTAAGGAGTCTGACATCCAGAATGTTACTAGGTCAGCATTCTACCGTTCTGAGAGATTCTGGGTTCAAGAATCAATGGACGGCAGAGTTCTTTAATGTCAGGGTGTCCAAACTCTAGAATCCTTCCGTGTCTGAACTCCTGAGACATTCAATGTCCACATTCCGGATCACAGGGTGTCTGAATTCCAGAAGCACCAAATGTCTGCATTCTAGAATCGGAATGTGGCGGAATTCTAGAATGCACAGCACGGCGGAATTCTAAAGTCCTAAAATGCCTACTAGCCGAAAGTTAAGGTGTCTGATGACCAGAATGTTACTAGGTCAGCATTCTACCGTTCTGAGAGATTCTGGGATCTAGAATCAATGGACGGCAGAGTTCTGGAATGTCAGGGTGTCAAAACTCTAGAATCGTTCAGTGTTTGAACTCGAGAGTCATTCAATTTTCATATTCCGGGTCAGAGGGTGACTGAATTCCAGAAGCACCAAATGTCTGCTTTCTAGAATCGGAATGTGGTAGAATTCTAGAATGCACAACACGGCGGAATTCTAAAGTCCTAAAATGCCTGCTATCCGGAAGTTAAGCCGTCTGACATCAAGAATGCTACCAAGTCAGAATTATACCATTCTGAAAGATTCTGTGATCTAGAATCAATGGACGGCTGAGTTCCAGAATGTCAGGGTGGCAAGACTCTAGAATCCTTGCGTGTCTGAACTCGAGAGTCATTCAATGTCCACATTCCAGAACTCTGGATGTCTGAATTATAGAAGCACCAAATGTCTGCATTCTAGAATCGGAATGTGGCGGAATTCTAGAATGCACAGCACGGCGGAATTCTAAAGTCCTAAAATGCCTGCTATCCGGAAGTTAAGGTGTCTGACATCAAGAATGCTACCAAGTCAGAATTATACCATTCTGAAAGATTCTGGGATCTAGAATCAATGGACGGCTGAGTTCCAGAATGTCAGGGTGGCAAAACTCAAGAATCCTTGCGTGTCTGAACTCGAGAGCCATTCAATGTCCACATTCCAGAACTCTGGATGTCTGTATTATAGAAGCACCAAATGTCTGCATTCTAGAATTGGAATGTGGCGGAATTCTAGAATGCACAGCACGGCGGATTTCTAAAGTCCTAAAATGCCTGCTATTCAGAAGTTAAGGTGTCTGACATCCAGAATGTTACTAGGTCAGCATTCTACCGTTCTGAGAGATTCTGGGTTCTAGAATCAATGGACGGCTGAGTTCCAGAATGTCAGGGTGGCAAAACTCAAGAATCCTTGCGTGTCTGAACTCGAGAGTCATTCAATGTCCACATTCCAGAACTCTGGATATCTGAAATATAGAGGCACTAAATGTCTGCATTCTAGAATCGGAATGTGGCGGAATTCTAGAATGCACAGCACTACAGAATTCTAAAGTCCTAAAATGCCTGCTATCCGGAAGTTAAGGTGTCTGACATCAAGAATGCTACCAAGTCAGAATTATACCATTCTGACAGATTCTGGGATCCAGAATCAATGGACGGCTGAGTTCCAGAATGTCAGGGTGTCCAAACTCTAGAATCCTTGCGTGAATGAACTCGAGAGTCATTCAATGTCCACATTCCAGAACTCTGTATGTCTGAATTATAGAAGCACCAAATGTCTGCATTCTAGAATCGGAATGTGGCGGAATTCTAGAATGCACAGCACGGCGGAATTTGAAAGTCCTAAAATGCCTGCAATCTGGAAGTTAAGTTGTCTGACATCAAGAATGCTACCAAGTCAGAATTATACCATTCTGATAGATTCTGGGATCTAGAATCAATGGACGGGTGAGTTCCAGAATGTTAGGGTGGCAAAACTCTAGAATCCTTGCGTGTCTGAACTCGAGAGTCATTCAATGTCCACATTCCAGAACTCTGGATGTCTGAAATATAGAAGCACCAAATGTCTGCATTCTAGAATCGGAATGTGGCGGAATTCTAGAATGCACAGCACGGCGGAATTCGAAAGTCCTAAAATGCTTGCTATCCGGAAGTTAAGGTGTCTGACATCCAGAATGCTACCACGTCAGAATTATACCATTCTGAAAGATTCTGGTATCTAGAATCAATGGACGGCTGCGTTCCAGAATGTCAGGGTGGCAAAACTCTAGAATCATTGCATGTCTGAACTCGAGAGTCATTCAATGTCCACATTCCAGGACTCTGGAGGTCTGAAATATAGAAGCAACCAATGTCTGCATTCTAGAATCAGAATGTGGCGGAATTCTAGAATGCACAGCACGGCGGAACTTTAAAGTCCTAAAATGCCTGCTATCCAGAAGTCAAGATGTCTGACATCCAGAATGTTACTAGGTCAGCATTCTAGCGTTCTGAGAGATTCTGGGTTCTAGAATAAATGGATGGCAGAGTTCTGGAATGTCAGGGTGTTCAAACTCAAGAATCCTTGCGTGTCTGAACTCGAGAGTCATTCAAAGTCCACATTCCGGATCACAGGGTGTCTGAATTCCAGAAACACCAAATGTCTGCATTGTAGAATCGGAATGTGGCGGAATTCTAGAATGCACAGCACGGCGGAATTCGAAACTCCTAAAATGCCTGCTATTCTGAAGTTAAGGTGTCTGACATCCAGAATGCTACCACGTCAGAATTATACCATTCTGAAAGATTCTGAGATCTAGAATCAATGGATGGCTGAGTTCCAGAATGTCAGGGGGGCAAAACTCTAGAATCCTTGCGTGTCTGAACTCGAGAGTCATTCAATGTCCACATTCCAGAACTCTGGATGTCTGAATTATAGAAGCACCAAATGTCTGCATTCTAGAATCGGAATGTGGCGGAATTCTAGAATGCACAGCACGGCGGGATTCTAAAGTCCTAAAATGCCTGCTATCCGGAAGTTAAGGTGTCTGACATCCAGAATGTTACTAGGTCAGCATTCTACCGTTCTGAGAGATTCTGTGTTCTAGAATCAATGTACGGCAGAGATCTGGCATGTCAGAGTGTCGAAACTCTAGAATCCTTGCGTTTCTGAACTCGAGAGTCATTCAATGTCCACATTTCGGATCACAGGGTGTCTGAATTCCAGAAGCACCAAATGTATGCATTCTAGAATCGGAATGTGGTAGAATGCTAGAAAGCACAGCACGGCGGAATTCTAAAGTCCTAAAATGCCTACTATCCGGAATTTAAGGTGCCTGACGTCCAGAATGCTACCACATCAGAATTATACCATTCTGAAACATTCTGGGATCTAGAAACAATGGACGGCTGAGTTTCAGAATGTCAGGGTGGCAAAACTCTAGAATCCTTGCGTGTCTGAACTCGAGAGACTTTCAATGTCCACATTCCAGAACTCTGGATGTCTGAAATATAGAAGCACCAAATGTCTGCATTCTAGAATCGGAATGTCGCGGAATTCTAGAATGCACAGCACGGCGGAATTCTAAAGTCCTAAAATGCCTACTAGCCGAAAGTTAAGGTGTCTGATGACCAGAATGTTACTAGGTCAGCATTCTACCGTTCTGAGAGATTCTGGGTTCTAGAATAAATGGATGGCAGAGTTCTGGAATGTCAGGGTGTTCAAACTCAAGAATACTTGCGTGTCTGAACTCGAGAGTCATTCAATGTCCACATTCCGTATCACAGGGTGTCTGAATTCCAGAAGCACCAAATGTCTGCATTCTAGAATCGGAATGTGGCGGAATTCTAGAATGCACAGCACGGCGGAATTCGAAAGTCCTAAAATGCCTGCTATCCGGAAGTTAAGGTGTCTGACATCGAGAATGCTACCACGTCAGAATTATACCATTCTGAAAGATTCTGGGATCTAGAATCAATGGACGGCTGAGTTCCAGAATGTCAGGGTGGCAAAACTCTAGAATCCTTGCGTGTCTGAACTCGAGAGTCATTCAATGTCCACATTCCAGAACTCTGGATGTCTGAATTATAGAAGCACCAAATGTCTGCATTCTAGAATCGGAATGTGGCGGAATTCAAGAATGCACAGCACGGTGGAATTCTAAAGTCCTAAAATGCCTGCTATCCGGAAGTTAAGCTTTCTGACATCAAGAATGCTACCAAGTCAGAATTATACCATTCTGAAAGATTCTGGGATCTAGAATCAATGGACGGCTGAGTTCCAGAATGCAAGGGTGGCAAAACTCTAGAATCGTTGCGTGTCTGAACTCGAGAGTCATTCAATGTCCACATTCCAGAACTCTGGATGTCTGAATTATAGAAGCACCAAATGTCTGCATTCTAGAATCGGAATGTGGCGGAATTCTAGAATGCACAGCACGGCGGAATTCTAAAGTCCTAAAATGCCTGCTATCCGGAAGTTAAGGTGTCTGACATCAAGAATGCTACCAAGTCAGAATTATACCATGCTGAAAGATTCTGGGATCTAGAATCAAAGGACGGCTGAGTTCCAGAATGTCAGGGTTTCCAAACTCTAGAATCCTTGCGTGTCTGAATTCGAGAGTCATTCAATGTCCACATTCCAGAACTCTGGATGTCTGAATTATAGAAGCACCAAATGTCTGCATTCTAGAATCGGAATGTGGTAGAATTCTAGAATGCACAGCACGACAGAATTCTAAAGTCCTAAAATGCCTGCTATTCGGAAGTTAAGGTGTCTGACATCCAGAATGTTACTAGGTCAGCATTCTACCGTTCTGAGAGATTCTGGGTTCTAGAATCAATGGACGGCAGAGTTCTGGAATGTCAGGGTGTCCAAACTCTAGAATCCTTCCGTGTCTGAACTCGTGAGTCATTCAATGTCCACATTCCGGATCACAGGGTGTCTGAATTCCAGAAGCACCAAATGTCTGCATTCTAGAATCGGAATGTGGCGGAATTCTAGAATGCACAGCACGGCGGAATTCGAAAGTCCTAAAATGCCTGCTATCGGGAAGTTAAGGTGTCTGACATCCAGGATGCTACCACGTCAGAATTATACCATTCTGAAAGATTCTGGGATCTAGAATCAATGGACGGCTGAGTTCCAGAATGTCAGGGTGGCAAAACTCAAGAATCCTTGCGTGTCTGAACTCGAGAGTCATTCAATGTCCACATTCCAGAACTCTGGATGTCTGAATTATAGAAGCACCAAATGTCTGCATTCTAGAATCGGAATGTGGCGGAATTCTAGAATGCACAACACGGCGGAATTCTAAAGTCATAAAATGCCAACTAGCCGAAAGTTAAGGTGTCTAATGACCGGTAAGTTCCTAGGTCAGCATTCTACCGTTCTGAGAGATTCTGGGTTCTAGAATCAATGGACGGCAGAGATCTGGATTGCCAGGGTGTCCAAACTCTAGAATCCTTGCATGTCTGAACTCGAGAGTCATTCAATTTCCACATTCCGGATCACAGGGTGTCTGAATTCCAGAAGCAACAAATGTCTGCATTCTAGAATCGGAATGTGGTAGAATTCTAGAATGCACAGCACGGTAGAATTCTAAAGTCTTAAAATGCCTGCTATCCGGAAGTTAAGGTGTCTGACATCCAGAGTGGTACCACATCAGAATTATACCATTCTGAAACATTCTGGGATCTAGAATCAATGGACGGCTGAATTCCAGAATGTCAGGGTGGCAAAACTCTAGAATCCTGGCATGTCTGAACTCGAGAGTCATTCAATGTCCACATTCCAGAACTCTGGATGTCTGAATTATAGAAGCACCAAATGTCTGCATTCTAGAATTGGAATGTGGCGGAATTCTAGAATGCACAGCACGACAGAATTCTAAAGTCTTAAAATGCCTGCTATCTGTAAGTTAAGGTGTCTGACATCCAGAATGTTACTAGGTCAGCATTCTACCGTTCTGAGAGATTCTGGGTTCTAGAATCAATGGACGGCAGAGTTCTGGAATGTCATGGTGTCCAAACTCTAGAATCCTTCCGTGTCTGAACTCGTGAGTCATTCAATGTCCACATTCCGGATCACAGGGTGTCTGAATTCCAGAAGCACCAAAAGTCTGCATTCTAGAATCCGAATGTGGCGGAATTCTAGAATGCACAGCACGGCAGTATTCTGAAGGCCTAAAATGCCTGATATTCGGAAGTTAAGGAGTCTGACCTCCAGAATGTTACTAGGTCAGCATTCTACCGTTCTGAGAGATTCTGGGTTCAAGAATCAATGGACGGCAGAGTTCTTTAATGTCAGGGTGTCCAAACTCTAGAATCCTTCCGTGTCTGAACTCCTGAGTCATTCAATGTCCACATTCCGGATCACAGGGTGTCTGAATTCCAGAAGCACCAAATGTCTGCATTCTAGAATCGGAATGTGGCAGAATTCTAGAATGCACAGCACGGCGGAGTTCTAAAGTCCTAAAATGCCTACTAGCCGAAAGTTAAGGTGTCTGATGACCAGAATGTTACTAGGTCAGCATTCTACCGTTCTGAGAGATTCTGGGATCTAGAATCAATGGACGGCAGAGTTCTGGAATGTCAGGGTGTCAAAACTCTAGAATCGTTCAGTGTTTGAACTCGAGAGTCATTCAATTTCCATATTCCGGGTCAGAGGGTGACTGAATTCCAGAAGCACCAAATGTCTGCTTTCTAGAATCGGAATGTGGTAGAATTCTAGAATGCACAACACGGCGGAATTCTAAAGTCCTAACATGCCTGCTATCCGGAAGTTAAGCCGTCTGACATCAAGAATGCTACCAAGTCAGAATTATACCATTCTGAAAGATTCTGTGATCTAGAATCAATGGACGGCTGAGTTCCAGAATGTCAGGGTGGCAAGACTCTAGAATCCTTGCGTGTCTGAACTCGAGAGTCATTCAATGTCCACATTCCAGAACTCTGGATGTCTGAATTATAGAAGCACCAAATGTCTGCATTCTAGAATCGGAATGTGGCAGAATTCTAGAATGCACAGCACGGCGGAATTCTAAAGTCCTAAAATGCCTGCTATCCGGAAGTTAAGGTGTCTGACATCCAGAATGTTACTAGGTCAGCATTCTACCGTTCTGAGAGATTCTGGGTTCTAGAATCAATGGACGGCTGAGTTCCAGAATGTCAGGGTGGCAAAACTCAAGAATCCTTGCGTGTCTGAACTCGAGAGTCATTCAATGTCCACATTCCAGAACTCTGGATATCTGAAATATAGAAGCACTAAATGTCTGCATTCTAGAATCGGAATGTGGCGGAATTCTAGAATGCACAGCACTACAGAATTCTAAAGTCCTAAAATGCCTGCTATCCGGAAGTTAAGGTGTCTGACATCAAGAATGCTACCAAGTCAGAATTATACCATTCTGACAGATTCTGGGATCCAGAATCAATGGACGGCTGAGTTCCAGAATGCCAGGGTGTCCAAACTCTAGAATCCTTGCGTGAATGAACTCGAGAGTCATTCAATGTCCACATTCCAGAACTCTGTATGTCTGAATTATAGAAGCACCAAATGTCTGCATTCTAGAATCGGAATGTGGCGGAATTCTAGAATGCACAGCACGGCGGAATTTGAAAGTCCTAAAATGCCTGCAATCTGGAAGTTAAGTTGTCTGACATCAAGAATGCTACCAAGTCAGAATTATAACATTCTGATAGATTCTGGGATCTAGAATCTATGGACGGATGAGTTCCAGAATGTTAGGGTGGCAAAACTCTAGAATCCTTGCGTGTCTGAACTCGAGAGTCATTCAATGTCCACATTCCAGAACTCTGGATGTCTGAAATATAGAAGCACCAAATGTCTGCATTCTAGAATCGGAATGTGGCGGAATTCTAGAATGCACAGCACGGCGGAATTCTAAAGTCCTAAAATGGCTACTAGCCGAAAGTTAAGGTGTCTGATGACCAGAATGTTACTAGGCCAACATTCTACCGTTCTGAGAGATTCTGCGTTCTAGAATAAATGAATGGCAGAGTTCTGGAATGTCAGGGTGTTCAAACTCAAGAATACTTGCGTGTCTGAACTCGAGAGTCATTCAATGTCCACATTCCGAATCACAGGGTGTCTGAATTCCAGAAGCACCAAATGTCTGCATTCTAGAATCGGAATGTGGCGGAATTCTAGAATGCACAGCACGGCGGAATTCGAAAGTCCTAAAATGCCTGCTATCCGGAAGTTAAGGTGTCTGACATCCAGAATGCTACCACGTCAGAATTATACCATTCTGAAAGATTCTGGGATCTAGAATCAATGGACGGCTGCGTTCCAGAATGTCAGGGTGGCAAAACTCTAGAATCATTGCATGTCTGAACTCGAGAGTCATTCAATGTCCACATTCCGGAACTCTGGAGGTCTGAAATATAGAAGCAACAAATGTCTGCATTCTAGAATCAGAATGTGGCGGAATTCTAGAATGCACAGCACGGCGGAACTTTAAAGTCCTAAAATGCCTGCTATCCAGAAGTCAAGATGTCTGACATCCAGAATGTTACTAGGTCAGCATTCTAGCGTTCTGAGAGATTCTGGGTTCTAGAATAAATGGATGGCAGAGTTCTGGAATGTCAGGGTGTTCAAACTCAAGAATCCTTGCGTGTCTGAACTCGAGAGTCATTCAATGTCCACATTCCGGATCACAGGGTGTCTGAATTCCAGAAGCACCAAATGTCTGCATTGTAGAATCGGAATGTGGCGGAATTCTAGAATGCACAGCACGGCGGAATTCGAAACTCCTAAAATGCCTGCTATCCTGAAGTTAAGGTGTCTGACATCCAGAATGCTACCACGTCAGAATTATACCATTCTGAAAGATTCTGGGATCTAGAATCAATGGATGGCTGAGTTCCAGAATGTCAGGGGGGCAAAACTCTAGAATCCTTGCGTGTCTGAACTCGAGAGTCATTCAATGTCCACATTCCAGAACTCTGGATGTCTGAATTATAGAAGCACCAAATGTCTGCATTCTAGAATCGGAATGTGGCGGAATTCTAGAATGCACAGCACGGCGGGATTCTAAAGTCCTAAAATGCCTGCTATCCGGAAGTTAAGGTGTCTGACATCCAGAATGTTACTAGGTCAGCATTCTACCGTTCTGAGAGATTCTGTGTTCTAGAATCAATGTACGGCAGAGATCTGGCATGTCAGGGTGTCGAAACTCTAGAATCCTTGCGTTTCTGAACTCGAGAGTCATTCAATGTCCACATTTCGGATCACAGGGTGTCTGAATTCCAGAAGCACCAAATGTATGCATTCTAGAATCGGAATGTGGTAGAATGCTAGAAAGCACAGCACGGCGGAATTCTAAAGTCCTAAAATGCCTACTATCCGGAAGTTAAGGTGCCTGACGTCCAGAATGCTACCACATCAGAATTATACCATTCTGAAACATTCTGGGATCTAGAAACAATGGACGGGTGAGTTCCAGAATGTCAGGGTGGCAAAACTCTAGAATCCTGGCGTGTCTGAATTCGAGAGTCATTCAATGTCCATATTCCAGAACTCTGGATGTCTGAATTATAGAAGCACCAAATGTCTGCATTCTAGAATCGGAATGTGGCGGAATTCTAGAATGCACAGCACGGCAGAATTCTAAAGTCCTAAAATGCCTACTAGCCGAAAGTTAAGGTGTCTGATGACCAGAATGTTACCAGGTCAGCATTCTACCGTTCTGAGAGATTCTGTGTTCTAGAATCAATGGACGGCATAGTTCTGGAATGTCAGGATGTCCAAACTCTAGAATCCTTCCGTGTCTGAACTCGTGAGTCATTCAATGTCCACATTCCGGATCACAGGGTGTCTGAATTCCAGAAGCACCAAATGTCTGCATTCTAGAATCGGAATGTGGCGGAATTCTAGAATGCACAGCATGGCGCAATTCGAAAGTCCTAAAATGACTGCTATCGGGAAGTTAAGGTGTCTGACATCCAGAATGCTACCACGTCAGAATTATACCATTCTGAAAGATTCTGGGATCTAGAATCAATGGACGGCTGAGTTCAAGATTGTCAGGGTGGCAAAACTCTAGAATCCTTGCGTGTCTGAACTCGAGAGTCATTCAATGTCCACATTCCAGAACTCTGGATATCTGAATTATAGAAGCACCAAACGTCTGCATTCCAGAATCGGAATGTGGCGGAATTCTAGAATGCACAGCACGTCGGAATTCTAAAATCCTAAAATGCCTGCTATCCGGAAGTTAAGGTGTCTGACATCAAGAATGCTACCAAGTCAGAATTATACCATTCTGAAAGATTCTGGGATCTAGAATCAATGACGGCTGAGTTCCAGAATGTCAGGGTGGCAAAACTCTAGAATCTTTGCGTGTCTGAACTCGAGAGTCGTTCAATGTCCACATTCCAGAACTCTGGATGTCTGAATTATAGAAGCACCAAATGTCTGCATTCTAGAATCGGAATGTGGCGGAATTCTAGAATGCACAGCACGGCGGAATTCTAAAGTCCTAAAATGCCTGCTATCCGGAAGTTAAGGTGTCTGACATCAAGAATGCTACCACGTCAGAATTATACCATTCTAAAAGATTCTGGGATCTAGAATCAATGGACGGCTGAGTTCCAGAATGTCAGGGTGGCAAAACTCTAGAATCCTTGCGTGTCTGAACTCGAGAGTCATTAAATGTCCACATTCCAGAACTCTGGATGTCTGAATTATAGAAGCACCAAATGTCTGCATTCTAGAATCGGAATGTGGCGGAATTCTAGAATGCACAGCACGGCGGAATTCGGAAGTCCTAAAATGCCTGCTATCCGGAAGGTGAGGTGTCTGACATCCAGAATGTTACTAGGTCAGCATTCTACCGTTCTGAGAGATTCTGGGTTCTAGAATCAATGGACGGCAGAGATGTGGCATGTCAGGGTGTCCAAACTCTAGAATCCTTGCGTGTCTGAACTCGAGAGTCATTCAATGTCCATATTCCGGATCACAGGGTGACTGAATTCCAGAAGCACCAAATGTCTGCATTCTAGAATCGGAATGTGGTAGAATTCTAGAATGCACAGCACGGCAGAATTCTAAAGGCCTAAAATGCCTGCTATTCGGAAGTTAAGGTGTCTGACATCCAGAATGGTACTACATCAGATTTATACCATTCTGAAACATTCTGGGATCTAGAATCAATGGACGGCTGAGTTTCAGAATGTCAGGGTGGCAAAACTCTAGAATCCTTGCGTGTCTGAACTCGAGAGTCTTTCAATGTCCACATTCCAGAACTCTGGATGTCTGAAATATAGAAGCACCAAATGTCTGCATTCTAGAATCGGAATGTGGCGGAATTCTAGAATGCACAGCACGGCGGAATTCTAAAGTACTAAAATGCCTACTAGCCGAAAGTTAAGGTGTCTGATGACCAGAATGTTACTAGGTCAGCATTCTACCGTTCTGAGAGATTCTGGGTTCTAGAATAAATGGATGGCAGAGTTCTGGAATATCAGGGTGTTCAAACTCAAGAATACTTGCGTGTCTGAACTCGAGAGTCATTCAATGTCCACATTCCGTATCACAGGGTGTCTGAATTCCAGAAGCACCAAATGTCTGCATTCTAGAATCGGAATGTGGCGGAATTCTAGAATGCACAGCACGGCGGAATTCGAAAGTCCTAAAATGCCTGCTATCCGGAAGTTAAGGTGTCTGACATCGAGAATGCTACCAAGTCAGAATTATACCATTCTGAAAGATTCTGGGATCTAGAATCAATGGACGGCTGAGTTCCAGAATGTCAGGGTGGCAAAACTCTAGAATCCTTGCGTGTCTGAACTCGAGAGTCATTCAATGTCCACATTCCAGAACTCTGGATGTCTGTATTATAGAAGCACCAAATGTCTGCATTCTAGAATCGGAATGTGGCGGAATTCAAGAATGCACAGCACGGTGGAATTCTAAAGTCCTAAAATGCCTGCTATCCGGAAGTTAAGCTTTCTGACATCAAGAATGCTACCAAGTCAGAATTATACCATTCTGAAAGATTCTGGGATCTAGAATCAATGGACGGCTGAGTTCCAGAATGCAAGGGTGGCAAAACTCTAGAATCCTTGCGTGTCTGAACTCGAGAGTCATTCAATGTCCACATTCCAGAACTCTGGATGTCTGAATTATAGAAGCACCAAATGTCTGCATTCTAGAATCGGAATGTGGCGGAATTCTAGAATGCACAGCACGGCGGAATTCTAAAGTCCTAAAATGCCTGCTATCCGGAAGTTAAGGTGTCTGACATCAAGAATGCTACCAAGTCAGAATTATACCATGCTGAAAGATTCTGGGATCTAGAATCAATGGACGGCTGAGTTCCAGAATGTCAGGGTTTCCAAACTCTAGAATCCTTGCGTGTCTGAACTCGAGAGTCATTCAATGTCCACATTCCAGAACTCTGGATGTCTGAATTATAGAAGCACCAAATGTCTGCATTCTAAAATCGGAATGTGGCGGAATTGTAGAATGCACAGCACGGCGGAATTCTAAAGTTCTAAAATGCCTGCTATCCGGTAGTTAAGGTGTCTGACATCTAGAATGTTTCTAGGTCAGCATTCTACCGTTCAGAGAGATTCTGGGTTCTAGAATCAATGGACGGCAGAGATCTGGCATGTCAGGGTGTCCAAACTCTAGAATCCTTGCGTGTCTGAACTCGAGAGTCATTCAATGTCCACATTCCGGATCACAGGGTGTCTGAATTCCAGAAGCACCAAATGTCTGCATTCTAGAATCGGAATGTGGTAGAATTCAAGAATGCACAGCACGGCGGAATTCTAAAGTCCTAAAATGCCTGCTATCCGGAAGTTAAGGTGTCTGACATCCAGAATGGTACCACATCAGAATTATACCATTCTGAAAGATTCTGGGATCTAGAATCAATGGACGGCTGAGTTCCAGAATGTCAGGGTTTCCAAACTCTAGAATCCTTGCGTGTCTGAACTCGAGAGTCATTCAATGTCAACATTCCAGAACTCTGGATGTCTGAATTATAGAAGCACCAAATGTCTGCATTCTAGAATCGGAATGTGGCGGAATTCTAGAATGCACAGCACGGCGGAATTCTAAAGTCCTAAAATGCCTACTAGCCGAAAGTTAAGGTGTCTGATGACCAGAATGTTACCAGGTCAGCATTCTACCGTTCTGAGAGATTCTGTGTTCTAGAATCAATGGACGGCATAGTTCTGGAATGTCAGGATGTCCAAACTCTAGAATCCTTCCGTGTCTGAACTCGTGAGTCATTCAATGTCCACATTCCGGATCACAGGGTGTCTGAATTCCAGAAGCACCAAATGTCTGCATTCTAGAATCGGAATGTGGCGGAATTCTAGAATGCACAGCATGGCGCAATTCGAAAGTCCTAAAATGACTGCTATCGGGAAGTTAAGGTGTCTGACATCCAGAATGCTACCACGTCAGAATTATACCATTCTGAAAGATTCTGGGATCTAGAATCAAAGGACGGCTGAGTTCAAGATTGTCAGGGTGGCAAAACTCTAGAATCCTTGCGTGTCTGAACTCGAGAGTCATTCAATGTCCACATTCCAGAACTCTGGATATCTGAATTATAGAAGCACCAAACGTCTGCATTCCAGAAACGGAATGTGGCGGAATTCTAGAATGCACAGCACGTCGGAATTCTAAAATCCTAAAATGCCTGCTATCCGGAAGTTAAGGTGTCTGACATCAAGAATGCTACCAAGTCAGAATTATACCATTCTGAAAGATTCTGGGATCTAGAATCAATGACGGCTGAGTTCCAGAATGTCAGGGTGGCAAAACTCTAGAATCCTTGCGTGTCTGAACTCGAGAGTCATTCAATGTCCACATTCCAGAACTCTGGATGTCTGAATTATAGAAGCACCAAATGTCTGCATTCTAGAATCGGAATGTGGCGGAATTCTAGAATGCACAGCACGGCGGAATTCGAAAGTCCTAAAATGCCTGCTATCCGGAAGTTAAGGTGTCTGACATCAAGAATGCTACCACGTCAGAATTATACCATTCTAAAAGATTCTGGGATCTAGAATCAATGGACGGCTGAGTTCCAGAATGTCAGGGTGGCAAAACTCTAGAATCCTTGCGTGTCTGAACTCGAGAGTCATTAAATGTCCACATTCCAGAACTCTGGATGTCTGAATTATAGAAGCACCAAATGTCTGCATTCTAGAATCGGAATGTGGCGGAATTCTAGAATGCACAGCACGGCGGAATTCGGAAGTCCTAAAATGCCTGCTATCCGGAAGGTGAGGTGTCTGACATCCAGAATGTTACTAGGTCAGCATTCTACCGTTCTGAGAGATTCTGGGTTCTAGAATCAATGGACGGCAGAGATGTGGCATGTCAGGGTGTCCAAACTCTAGAATCCTTGCGTGTCTGAACTTGAGAGTCATTCAATGTCCATATTCCGGATCACAGGGTGACTGAATTCCAGAAGCACCAAATGTCTGCATTCTAGAATCGGAATGTGGTAGAATTCTAGAATGCACAGCACGGCGGAATTCTAAAGTCCTAAAATGCCTGCTATCCGGAAGTTAAGGTGTCTGACATCCAGAATGGTACTACATCAGATTTATACCATTCTGAAACATTCTGGGATCTAGAATCAATGGACGGCTGAGTTTCAGAATGTCAGGGTGGCAAAACTCTAGAATCCTTGCGTGTCTGAACTCGAGAGTCTTTCAATGTCCACATTCCAGAACTCTGGATGTCTGAAATATAGAAGCACCAAATGTCTGCATTCTAGAATCGGAATGTCGCGGAATTCTAGAATGCACAGCACGGCGGAATGCTAAAGTACTAAAATGCCTACTAGCCGAAAGTTAAGGTGTCTGATGACCAGAATGTTACTAGGTCAGCATTCTACCGTTCTGAGAGATTCTGGGTTCTAGAATAAATGGATGGCAGAGTTCTGGAATGTCAGGGTGTTCAAACTCAAGAATACTTGCGTGTCTGAACTCGAGAGTCATTCAATGTCCACATTCCGTATCACAGGGTGTCTGAATTCCAGAAGCACCAAATGTCTGCATTCTAGAATCGGAATGTGGCGGAATTCTAGAATGCACAGCACGGCGGAATTCGAAAGTCCTAAAATGCCTGCTATCCGGAAGTTAAGGTGTCTGACATCGAGAATGCTACCAAGTCAGAATTATACCATTCTGAAAGATTCTGGGATCTAGAATCAATGGACGGCTGAGTTCCAGAATGTCAGGGTGGCAAAACTCTAGAATCCTTGCGTGTCTGAACTCGAGAGTCATTCAATGTCCACATTCCAGAACTCTGGATGTCTGAATTATAGAAGCACCAAATGTCTGCATTCTAGAATCGGAATGTGGCGGAATTCAAGAATGCACAGCACGGTGGAATTCTAAAGTCCTAAAATGCCTGCTATCCGGAAGTTAAGCTTTCTGACATCAAGAATGCTACCAAGTCAGAATTATACCATTCTGAAAGATTCTGGGATCTAGAATCAATGGACGGCTGAGTTCCAGAATGCAAGGGTGGCAAAACTCTATAATCCTTGCGTGTCTGAACTCGAGAGTCATTCAATGTCCACATTCCAGAACTCTGGATGTCTGAATTATAGAAGCACCAAATGTCTGCATTCTAGAATCGGAATGTGGCGGAATTCTAGAATGCACAGCACGGCGGAATTCTAAAGTCCTAAAATGCCTGCTATCCGGAAGTTAAGGTGTCTGACATCAAGAATGCTACCAAGTCAGAATTATACCATGCTGAAAGATTCTGGGATCTAGAATCAATGGACGGCTGAGTTCCAGAATGTCAGGGTTTCCAAACTCTAGAATCCTTGCGTGTCTGAACTCGAGAGTCATTCAATGTCCACATTCCAGAACTCTGGATGTCTGAATTATAGAAGCACCAAATGTCTGCATTCTAAAATCGGAATGTGGCGGAATTGTAGAATGCACAGCACGGCGGAATTCTAAAGTTCTAAAATGCCTGCTATCCGGTAGTTAAGGTGTCTGACATCTAGAATGTTTCTAGGTCAGCATTCTACCGTTCAGAGAGATTCTGGGTTCTAGAATCAATGGACGGCAGAGATCTGGCATGTCAGGGTGTCCAAACTCTAGAATCCTTGCGTGTCTGAACTCGAGAGTCATTCAATGTCCACATTCCGGATCACAGGGTGTCTGAATTCCAGAAGCACCAAATGTCTGCATTCTAGAATCGGAATGTGGTAGAATTCAAGAATGCACAGCACGGCGGAATTCTAAAGTCCTAAAATGCCTGCTATCCGGAAGTTAAGGTGTCTGACATCCAGAATGGTACCACATCAGAATTATACCATTCTGAAAGATTCTGGGATCTAGAATCAATGGACGGCTGAGTTCCAGAATGTCAGGGTTTCCAAACTCTAGAATCCTTGCGTGTCTGAACTCGAGAGTCATTCAATGTCAACATTCCAGAACTCTGGATGTCTGAATTATAGAAGCACCAAATGTCTGCATTCTAGAATCGGAATGTGGCGGAATTCTAGAATGCACAGCACGGCGGAATTCTAAAGTCCTAAAATGCCTACTAGCCGAAAGTTAAGGTGTCTGATGACCAGAATGTTACCAGGTCAGCATTCTACCGTTCTGAGAGATTCTGTGTTCTAGAATCAATGGACGGCATAGTTCTGGAATGTCAGGATGTCCAAACTCTAGAATCCTTCCGTGTCTGAACTCGTGAGTCATTCAATGTCCACATTCCGGATCACAGGGTGTCTGAATTCCAGAAGCACCAAATGTCTGCATTCTAGAATCGGAATGTGGCGGAATTCTAGAATGCACAGCATGGCGCAATTCGAAAGTCCTAAAATGACTGCTATCGGGAAGTTAAGGTGTCTGACATCCAGAATGCTACCACGTCAGAATTATACCATTCTGAAAGATTCTGGGATCTAGAATCAATGGACGGCTGAGTTCAAGATTGTCAGGGTGGCAAAACTCTAGAATCCTTGCGTGTCTGAACTCGAGAGTCATTCAATGTCCACATTCCAGAACTCTGGATATCTGAATTATAGAAGCACCAAACGTCTGCATTCCAGAATCTGAATGTGGCGGAATTCTAGAATGCACAGCACGTCGGAATTTTAAATCCTAAAATGCCTGCTATCCGGAAGTTAAGGTGTCTGACATCAAGAATGCTACCAAGTCAGAATTATACCATTCTGAAAGATTCTGGGATCTAGAATCAATGACGGCTGAGTTCCAGAATGTCAGGGTGGCAAAACTCTAGAATCCTTGCGTGTCTGAACTCGAGAGTCATTCAATGTCCACATTCCAGAACTCTGGATGTCTGAATTATAGAAGCACCAAATGACTGCATTCTAGAATCGGAATGTGGCGGAATTCTAGAATGCACAGCACGGCGGAATTCGAAAGTCCTAAAATGCCTGCTATCCGGAAGTTAAGGTGTCTGACATCAAGAATGCTACCACGTCAGAATTATACCATTCTAAAAGATTCTGGGATCTAGAATCAATGGACGGCTGAGTTCCAGAATGTCAGGGTGGCAAAACTCTAGAATCCTTGCGTGTCTGAACTCGAGAGTCATTAAATGTCCACATTCCAGAACTCTGGATGTCTGAATTATAGAAGCACCAAATGTCTGCATTCTAGAATCGGAATGTGGCGGAATTCTAGAATGCACAGCACGGCGGAATTCGGAAGTCCTAAAATGCCTGCTATCCGGAAGGTGAGGTGTCTGACATCCAGAATGTTACTAGGTCAGCATTCTACCGTTCTGAGAGATTCTGGGTTCTAGAATCAATGGACGGCAGAGATGTGGCATGTCAGGGTGTCCAAACTCTAGAATCCTTGCGTGTCTGAACTCGAGAGTCATTCAATGTCCATATTCCGGATCACAGGGTGACTGAATTCCAGAAGCACCAAATGTATGCATTCTAGAATCGGAATGTGGTAGAATTCTAGAATGCACAGCACGGCGGAATTCTAAAGTCCTAAAATGCCTGCTATCCGGAAGTTAAGGTGTCTGACATCCAGAATGGTACTACATCAGATTTATACCATTCTGAAACATTCTGGGATCTAGAATCAATGAACGGCTGAGTTTCAGAATGTCAGGGTGGCAAAACTCTAGAATCCTTGCGTGTCTGAACTCGAGAGTCTTTCAATGTCCACATTCCAGAACTCTGGATGTCTGAAATATAGAAGCACCAAATGTCTGCATTCTAGAATCGGAATGTCGCGGAATTCTAGAATGCACAGCACGGCGGAATTCTAAAGTACTAAAATGCCTACTAGCCGAAAGTTAAGGTGTCTGATGACCAGAATGTTACTAGGTCAGCATTCTACCGTTCTGAGAGATTCTGGGTTCTAGAATAAATGGATGGCAGAGTTCTGGAATGTCAGGGTGTTCAAACTCAAGAATACTTGCGTGTCTGAACTCGAGAGTCATTCAATGTCCACATTCCGTATCACAGGGTGTCTGAATTCCAGAAGCACCAAATGTCTGCATTCTAGAATCGGAATGTGGCGGAATTCTAGAATGCACAGCACGGCGGAATTCGAAAGTCCTAAAATGCCTGCTATCCGGAAGTTAAGGTGTCTGACATCGAGAATGCTACCAAGTCAGAATTATACCATTCTGAAAGATTCTGGGATCTAGAATCAATGGACGGCTGAGTTCCAGAATGTCAGGGTGGCAAAACTCTAGAATCCTTGCGTGTCTGAACTCGAGAGTCATTCAATGTCCACATTCCAGAACTCTGGATGTCTGAATTATAGAAGCACCAAATGTCTGCATTCTAGAATCGGAATGTGGCGGAATTCAAGAATGCACAGCACGGTGGAATTCTAAAGTCCTAAAATGCCTGCTATCCGGAAGTTAAGCTTTCTGACATCAAGAATGCTACCAAGTCAGAATTATACCATTCTGAAAGATTCTGGGATCTAGAATCAATGGACGGCTGAGTTCCAGAATGCAAGGGTGGCAAAACTCTAGAATCCTTGCGTGTCTGAACTCGAGAGTCATTCAATGTCCACATTCCAGAACTCTGGATGTCTGAATTATAGAAGCACCAAATGTCTGCATTCTAGAATCGGAATGTGGCGGAATTCTAGAATGCACAGCACGGCGGAATTCTAAAGTCCTAAAATGCCTGCTATCCGGAAGTTAAGGTGTCTGACATCAAGAATGCTACCAAGTCAGAATTATACCATGCTGAAAGATTCTGGGATCTAGAATCAATGGACGGCTGAGTTCCAGAATGTCAGGGTTTCCAAACTCTAGAATCCTTGCGTGTCTGAACTCGAGAGTCATTCAATGTCCACATTCCAGAACTCTGGATGTCTGAATTATAGAAGCACCAAATGTCTGCATTCTAAAATCGGAATGTGGCGGAATTGTAGAATGCACAGCACGGCGGAATTCTAAAGTTCTAAAATGCCTGCTATCCGGTAGTTAAGGTGTCTGACATCTAGAATGTTTCTAGGTCAGCATTCTACCGTTCAGAGAGATTCTGGGTTCTAGAATCAATGGACGGCAGAGATCTGGCATGTCAGGGTGTCCAAACTCTAGAATCCTTGCGTGTCTGAACTCGAGAGTCATTCAATGTCCACATTCCGGATCACAGGGTGTCTGAATTCCAGAAGCACCAAATGTCTGCATTCTAGAATCGGAATGTGGTAGAATTCAAGAATGCACAGCACGGCGGAATTCTAAAGTCCTAAAATGCCTGCTATCCGGAAGTTAAGGTGTCTGACATCCAGAATGGTACCACATCAGAATTATACCATTCTGAAAGATTCTGGGATCTAGAATCAATGGACGGCTGAGTTCCAGAATGCAAGGGTGACAAAACTCTAGAATCCTTGCGTGTCTGAACTCGAGAGTCATTCAATGTCCACATTCCAGAACTCTGGATATCTGAATTGTAGAACCACCAAATGTCTGCATTCTAGAATCGGAATGTGGCGGAATTCTAGAATGCACAGCACGGCGGAATTCTAAAATCCGAAAATGCCTGCTATCCGGAAGTTAAGGTGTCTGACATCGAGAATGCTACCAAGTCAGAATTATACCATTCTGAAAGATTCTGGGATCTAGAATCAATGGACGGCTGAGTTCCAGAATGTCAGGGTGGCAAAACTCTAGAATCCTTGCGTGTCTGAACTCGAGAGTCATTCAATGTCCACACTCCAGAACTCTGGATGTCTGAATTATAGAAGCACCAAATGTCTGCATTCTAGAATCGGAATGTGGTGGAATTCAAGAATGCAAAGCACGGCGGAATTCTAAAGTCCTAAAATTTCTGCTATCCGGAAGTTAAGGTTTCTGACATCAAGAATGCTACCAAGTCAGAATTATACCATTCTGAAAGATTCTGGTATCTAGAATCAATGGACGGCTGAGTTCCAGAATGCAAGGGTGGCAAAACTCTAGAATCCTTGCGTGTCTGAACTCGAGAGTCATTCAATGTCCACATTCCAGACCTCTGGATGTCTGAATTATAGAAGCACCAAATGTCTGCATTCTAGAATCGGAATGTGGCGGAATTCTAGAATGCACAGCACGGTGGAATTCTAAAGTCCTAAAATGCCTGCTATCCGGAAGTTAAGGTGTCTGACATCAAGAATGCTACCAAGTCAGAATTATACCATCCTGAAAGATTCTGGGATCTAGAATCAATGGACGGCTGAACTCCAGAATGTCAGGGTTTCCAAACTCTAGAATCCTTGCGTGTCTGAACTCGAGAGTCATTCAATGTCCATATTCCAGAACTCTGGATGTCTGAATTATAGAAGCACCAAATGTCTGCATTCTAGAATCGGAATGTGGCGGAATTCTAGAATGCACAGCAAGGCGGAATTCTAAAGTCCTAAAATACCTGCTATCCGGAAGTTAAGGTGTCTGACATCAAGAATGCTCCCAAGTCAGAATTATAGTATTCTGAAAGATTCTGGGATCTAGAATCAATGGACGGCTGAGTTCCAGAATGTCAGGGTGGCAAAACTCTAGAATCCTTGCATGTCTGAACTCGAGAGTCATTCAATGTCCACATTCCACAACTCTGTATGTCTGAATTATAGAAGCACCAAATATCTGCATTCTAGAATCGGAATGTGGCGGAATTCTAGAATGCACAGCACGGCGGAATTCTAAAGTCCTAAAATGCCTGCTATCCGGAAGTTAAGGTGTCTGACATCTAGAATGTTTCTAGGTCAGCATTCTAACGTTCAGAGAGATTCTGGGTTCTAGAATCAATGGACGGCAGATATCTGGCATGTCAGGGTGTCCAAACTCTAGAATCCTTGCGTGTCTGAACTCGAGAGTCATTCAATGTCCACATTCCGGATCACAGGGTGTCTGAATTCCAGAAGCACCAAATGTCTGCATTCTAGAATCGGAATGTGGTAGAATTCAAGAATGCACAGCACGGCGGAATTCTAAAGTCCTAAAATGCCTGCTATCCGGAAGCTAAAGTGTCTGACATCCAGAATGCTACCACATCAGAATTATACCATTCTGAAAGATTCTGGGATCTAGAATCAATGGACGGCTGAGTTCCAGAATGTAAGGGTGACAAAACTCTAGAATCCTTGCGTGTCTGAACTCGAGAGTCATTCAATGTCCACATTCCAGAACTCTGGATGTCTGAATTATAGAAGCACCAAATGTCTGCATTGTAGAATCGTAATGTGGCGGAATTCTAGCATGCACAGCGCGGCGGAATTCTAAAGTCCTAAAATGCCTGCTATCCGGAAGTTAAGGTGTCTGACATCCAGAATGCTACCAAGTCAGAATTATACCATTCTGAAAGATTCTGGGATCTAGAATCAATGGACGGCTGAGTTCCAGAATGTCAGGGTGGCAAAACTCTAGAATCCTTGAGTGTCTGAACTCGAGAGTCATTCAATGTCCACATTCCAGAACTCTGGATGTCTGAATTATAGAAGCACCAAATGTCTGCATTCTAGAATCGGAATGTGGCGGAATTCTAGAATGCACAGCACCGCGGAATTCTAAAGTCCTAAAATGCCTGCTATCCGGAAGTTAAGGTGTCTGACATCAAGAATGCTACCAAGTCAGAATTATACCATGCTGAAAGATTCTGGGATCTAGAATCAATGGACGGCTGAGTTCCAGAATGTCAGGGTGGCAAAATTCTAGAATCCTTGTGTGTCTGAACTCGAGAGTCATTCAATATCGACATTCCAGGACTCTGGATGTCTGAAATATAGAAGCACCAAATGTCTGCATTCTAGAATCGGAATGTGGTAGAATTCTAGAATGCACAGCACGACAGAATTCTAAAGTCCTAAAATGCCTGCTATTCGGAAGTTAAGGTGTCTGACATCCAGAATGTTACTAGGTCAGCATTCTACCGTTCTGAGAGATTCTGGGTTCTAGAATCAATGGACGGCAGAGTTCTGGAATGTCAGGGTGTCCAAACTCTAGAATCCTTCCGTGTCTGAACTCGTGAGTCATTCAATGTCCACATTCCGGATCACAGGGTGTCTGAATTCCAGAAGCACCAAATGTCTGCATTCTAGAATCGGAATGTGGCGGAATTCTAGAATGCACAGCACGGCGGAATTCGAAAGTCCTAAAATGCCTGCTATCGGGAAGTTAAGGTGTCTGACATCCAGGATGCTACCACGTCAGAATTATACCATTCTGAAAGATTCTGGGATCTAGAATCAATGGACGGCTGAGTTCCAGAATGTCAGGGTGGCAAAACTCAAGAATCCTTGCATGTCTGAACTCGAGAGTCATTCAATGTCCACATTCCAGAACTCTGGATGTCTGAATTATAGAAGCACCAAATGTCTGCATTCTAGAATCGGAATGTGGAGGAATTCTAGAATGCACAACACGGCGGAATTCTAAAGTCCTAAAATGCCAACTAGCCGAAAGTTAAGGTGTCTAATGACCGGTAAGTTCCTAGGTCAGCATTCTACCGTTCTGAGATTCTGGGTTCTAGAATCAATGGACGGCAGAGATCTGGATTGCCAGGGTGTCCAAACTCTAGAATCCTTGCATGTCTGAACTCGAGAGTCATTCAATTTCCAAATTCCGGATCACAGGGTGTCTGAATTCCAGAAGCAACAAATGTCTGCATTCTAGAATCGGAATGTGGTAGAATTCTAGAATGCACAGCACGGTAGAATTCTAAAGTCTTAAAATGCCTGCTATCCGGAAGTTAAGGTGTCTGACATCCAGAGTGGTACCACATCAGAATTATACCATTCTGAAACATTCTGGGATCTAGAATCAATGGACGGCTGAATTCCAGAATGTCAGGGTGGCAAAACTCTAGAATCCTGGCATGTCTGAACTCGAGAGTCATTCAATGTCCACATTCCAGAACTCTGGATGTCTGAATTATAGAAGCACCGAATGTCTGCATTCTAGAATTGGAATGTGTCGGAATTCTAGAATGCACAGCACGACAGAATTCTAAAGTCTTAAAATGCCTGCTATCTGTAAGTTAAGGTGTCTGACATCCAGAATGTTACTAGGTCAGCATTCTACCGTTCTGAGAGATTCTGGGTTCTAGAATCAATGGACGGCAGAGTTCTGGAATGTCAGGGTGTCCAAACTCTAGAATCCTTCCGTGTCTGAACTCGTGAGTCATTCAATGTCCACATTCCGGATCACAGGGTGTCTGAATTCCAGAAGCACCAAAAGTCTGCATTCTAGAATCCGAATGTGGCGGAATTCTAGAATGCACAGCACGGCAGTATTCTGAAGGCATAAATGCCTGATATTCGGAAGTTAAGGAGTCTGACATCCAGAATGTTACTAGGTCAGCATTCTACCGTTCTGAGAGATTCTGGGTTCAAGAATCAATGGACGGCAGAGTTCTTTAATGTCAGGGTGTCCAAACTCTAGAATCCTTCCGTGTCTGAACTCCTGAGTCATTCAATGTCCACATTCCGGATCACAGGGTGTCTGAATTCCAGAAGCACCAAATGTCTGCATTCTAGAATCGGAATGTGGCGGAATTCTAGAATGCACAGCACGGCGGAATTCTAAAGTCCTAAAATGCCTACTAGCCGAAAGTTAAGGTGTCTGATGACCAGAATGTTACTAGGTCAGCATTCTACCGTTCTGAGAGATTCTGGGATCTAGAATCAATGGACGGCAGAGTTCTGGAATGTCAGGGTGTCAAAACTCTAGAATCGTTCAGTGTTTGAACTCGAGAGTCATTCAATTTCCATATTCCGGGTCAGAGGGTGACTGAATTCCAGAAGCACCAAATGTCTGCTTTCTAGAATCGGAATGTGGTAGAATTCTAGAATGCACAACACGGCGGAATTCTAAAGTCCTAAAATGCCTGCTATCCGGAAGTTAAGCCGTCTGACATCAAGAATGCTACCAAGTCAGAATTATACCATTCTGAAAGATTCTGTGATCTAGAATCAATGGACGACTGAGTTCCAGAATGTCAGGGTGGCAAGACTCTAGAATCCTTGCGTGTCTGAACTCGAGAGTCATTCAATGTCCACATTCCAGAACTCTGGATGTCTGAATTATAGAAGCACCAAATGTCTGCATTCTAGAATCGGAATGTGGCGGAATTCTAGAATGCACAGCACGGCGGAATTCTAAAGTCCTAAAATGCCTGCTATCCGGAAGTTAAGGTGTCTGACATCAAGAATGCTGCCAAGTCAGAATTATACCATTCTGAAAGATTCTGGGATCTAGAATCAATGGACGGCTGAGTTCCAGAATGTCAGGGTGGCAAAACTCAAGAATCCTTGCGTGTCTGAACTCGAGAGCCATTCAATGTCCACATTCCAGAACTCTGGATGTCTGTATTATAGAAGCACCAAATGTCTGCATTCTAGAATTGGAATGTGGCGGAATTCTAGAATGCACAGCACGGCGGATTTCTAAAGTCCTAAAATGCCTGCTATTCAGAAGTTAAGGTGTCTGACATCCAGAATGTTACTAGGTCAGCATTCTACCGTTCTGAGAGATTCTGGGTTCTAGAATCAATGGACGGCTGAGTTCCAGAATGTCAGGGTGGCAAAACTCAAGAATCCTTGCGTGTCTGAACTCGAGAGTCATTCAATGTCCACATTCCAGAACTCTGGATATCTGAAATATAGAAGCACTAAATGTCTGCATTCTAGAATCGGAATGTGGCGGAATTCTAGAATGCACAGCACTACAGAATTCTAAAGTCCTAAAATGCCTGCTATCCGGAAGTTAAGGTGTCTGACATCAAGAATGCTACCAAGTCAGAATTATACCATTCTGACAGATTCTGGGATCCAGAATCAATGGACGGCTGAGTTCCAGAATGTCAGGGTGTCCAAACTCTAGAATCCTTGCGTGAATGAACTCGAGAGTCATTCAATGTCCACATTCCAGAACTCTGGATGTCTGAAATATAGAAGCACCAAATGTCTGCATTCTAGAATCGGAATGTGGCGGAATTCTAGAATGCACAGCACGGCGGAATTCGAAAGTCCTAAAATGCTTGCTATCAGGAAGTTAAGGTGTCTGACATCCAGAATGCTACCACGTCAGAATTATACCATTCTGAAAGATTCTGGGATCTAGAATCAATGGACGGCTGCGTTCCAGAATGTCAGGGTGGCAAAACTCTAGAATCATTGCATGTCTGAACTCGAGAGTCATTCAATGTCCACATTCCAGGACTCTGGAGGTCTGAAATATAGAAGCAACAAATGTCTGCATTCTAGAATCAGAATGTGGCGGAATTCTAGAATGCACAGCACGGCGGAACTTTAAAGTCCTAAAATGCCTGCTATCCAGAAGTCAAGATGTCTGACATCCAGAATGTTACTAGGTCAGCATTCTAGCGTTCTGAGAGATTCTGGATTCTAGAATAAATGGATGGCAGAGTTCTGGAATGTCAGGGTGTTCAAACTCAAGAATCCTTGCGTGTCTGAACTCGAGAGTCATTCAATGTCCACATTCCGGATCACAGGGTGTCTGAATTCCAGAAGCACCAAATGTCTGCATTGTAGAATCGGAATGTGGCGGAATTCTAGAATGCACAGCACGGCGGAATTCGAAACTCCTAAAATGCCTGCTATCCTGAAGTTAAGGTGTCTGACCTCCAGAATGCTACCACATCAGAATTATACCATTCTGAAAGATTCTGGGATCTAGAATCAATGGATGGCTGAGTTCCAGAATGTCAGGGGGGCAAAACTCTAGAATCCTTGCGTGTCTGAACTCGAGAGTCATTCAATGTCCACATTCCAGAACTCTGGATGTCTGAATTATAGAAGCACCAAATGTCTGCATTCTAGAATCGGAATGTGGCGGAATTCTAGAATGCACAGCACGGCGGGATTCTAAAGTCCTAAAATGCCTGCTATCCGGAAGTTAAGTTGTCTGACATCCAGAATGTTACTAGGTCAGCATTCTATCGTTCTGAGAGATTCTGTGTTCTAGAATCAATGTACGGCAGAGATCTGGCATGTCAGGGTGTCGAAACTCTAGAATCCTTGCGTTTCTGAACTCGAGAGTCATTCAATGTCCACATTTCGGATCACAGGGTGTCTGAATTCCAGAAGCACCAAATGTATGCATTCTAGAATCGGAATGTGGTAGAATGTTAGAAAGCACAGCACGGCGGAATTCTAAAGTCCTAAAATGCCTACTATCCGGAATTTAAGGTGCCTGACGTCCAGAATGCTACCACATCAGAATTATACCATTCTGAAACATTCTGGGATCTAGAAACAATGGACGGCTGAGTTTCAGAATGTCAGGGTGGCAAAACTCTAGAATCCTTGCGTGTCTGAACTCGAGAGACTTTCAATGTCCACATTCCAGAACTCTGGATGTCTGAAATATAGAAGCACCAAATGTCTGCATTCTAGAATCGGAATGTCGCGGAATTCTAGAATGCACAGCACGGCGGAATTCTAAAGTCCTAAAATGCCTACTAGCCGAAAGTTAAGGTGTCTGATGACCAGAATGTTACTAGGTCAGCATTCTACCGTTCTGAGAGATTCTGGGTTCTAGAATAAATGGATGGCAGAGTTCTGGAATGTCAGGGTGTTCAAACTCAAGAATACTTGCGTGTCTGAACTCGAGAGTCATTCAATGTCCACATTCCGTATCACAGGGTGTCTGAATTCCAGAAGCACCAAATGTCTGCATTCTAGAATCGGAATGTGGCGGAATTCTAGAATGCACAGCACGGCGGAATTCGAAAGTCCTAAAATGCCTGCTATCCGGAAGTTAAGGTGTCTGACATCGAGAATGCTACCACGTCAGAATTATACCATTCTGAAAGATTCTGGGATCTAGAATCAATGGACGGCTGAGTTCCAGAATGTCAGGGTGGCAAAACTCTAGAATCCTTGGGTGTCTGAACTCGAGAGTCATTCAATGTCCACATTCCAGAACTCTGGATGTCTGAATTATAGAAGCACCAAATGTCTGCATTCTAGAATCGGAATGTGGCGGAATTCAAGAATGCACAGCACGGTGGAATTCTAAAGTCCTAAAATGCCTGCTATCCGGAAGTTAAGCTTTCTGACATCAAGAATGCTACCAAGTCAGAATTATACCATTCTGAAAGATTCTGGGATCTAGAATCAATGGACGGCTGAGTTCCAGAATGCAAGGGTGGCAAAACTCTAGAATCCTTGCATGTCTGAACTCGAGAGTCATTCAATGTCCACATTCCAGAACTCTGGATGTCTGAATTATAGAAGCACCAAATGTCTGCATTCTAGAATCGGAATGTGGCGGAATTCTAGAATGCACAGCACGGCGGAATTCTAAAGTCCTAAAATGCCTGCTATCAGGAAGTTAAGGTGTCTGACATCAAGAATGCTACCAAGTCAGAATTATACCATGCTGAAAGATTCTGGGATCTAGAATCAATGGACGGCTGAGTTCCAGAATGTCAGGGTTTCCAAACTCTAGAATCCTTGCGTGTCTGAACTCGAGAGTCATTCAATGTCCACATTCCAGAACTCTGGATGTCTGAATTATAGAAGCACCAAATGTCTGCATTCTAAAATCGGAATGTGGCGGAATTGTAGAATGCACAGCACGACGGAATTCTAAAGTTCTAAAATGCCTGCTATCCGGTAGTTAAGGTGTCTGACATCTAGAATGTTTCTAGGTCAGCATTCTACCGTTCAGAGAGATTCCTGGTTCTAGAATCAATGGACGGCAGAGATCTGGCATGTCAGGGTGTCCAAACTCTAGAATCCTTGCGTGTCTGAACTCGAGAGTCATTCAATGTCCACATTCCGGATCACAGGGTGTCTGAATTCCAGAAGCACCAAATGTCTGCATTCTAGAATCGGAATGTGGTAGAATTCAAGAATGCACAGCACGGCGGAATTCTAAAGTCCTAAAATGCCTGCTATCCGGAAGTTAAGGTGTCTGACATCCAGAATGGTACCACATTCGAATTATACCATTCTGAAAGATTCTGGGATCTAGAATCAATGGACGGCTGAGTTCCAGAATGCAAGGGTGGCAAAACTCTAGAATCCTTGCGTGTCTGAACTCGAGAGTCATTCAATGTCCACATTCCAGAACTCTGGATATCTGAATTGTAGAACCACCAAATGTCTGCATTCTAGAATCGGAATGTGGCGGAATTCTAGAATGCACAGCACGGCGGAATTCTAAAATCCGAAAATGCCTGCTATCCGGAAGTTAAGGTGTCTGACATCGAGAATGCTACCAAGTCAGAATTATACCATTCTGAAAGATTCTGGGATCTAGAATCAATGGACGGCTGAGTTCCAGAATGTCAGGGTGGCAAAACTCTAGAATCCTTGCGTGTCTGAACTCGAGAGTCATTCAATGTCCACACTCCAGAACTCTGGATGTCTGAATTATAGAAGCACCAAATGTCTGCATTCTAGAATCGGAATGTGGTGGAATTCAAGAATGCAAAGCACGGCGGAATTCTAAAGTCCTAAAATTTCTGCTATCCGGAAGTTAAGGTTTCTGACATCAAGAATGCTACCAAGTCAGAATTATACCATTCTGAAAGATTCTGGTATCTAGAATCAATGGACGGCTGAGTTCCAGAATGCAAGGGTGGCAAAACTCTAGAATCCTTGCGTGTCTGATCTCGAGAGTCATTCAATGTCCACATTCCAGAACTCTGGATGTCTGAATTATAGAAGCACCAAATGTCTGCATTCTAGAATCGGAATGTGGCGGAATTCTAGAATGCACAGCACGGCGGAATTCTAAAGTCCTAAAATGCCTGCTATCCGGAAGTTAAGGTGTCTGACATCAAGAATGCTACCAAGTCAGAATTATACCATCCTGAAAGATTCTGGGATCTAGAATCAATGGACGGCTGAATTCCAGAATGTCAGGGTTTCCAAACTCTAGAATCCTTGCGTGTCTGAACTCGAGAGTCATTCAATGTCCATATTCCAGAACTCTGGATGTCTGAATTATAGAAGCACCAAATGTCTGCATTCTAAAATCGGAATGTGGCGGAATTCTAGAATGCACAGCACGGCGGAATTCTAAAGTCCTAAAATGCCTGCTATCCGGTAGTTAAGGTGTCTGACATCTAGAATGTTTCTAGGTCAGCATTCTACCTTTCAGAGCGATTCTGGGTTCTAGAATCAATGGACGGCAGAGATCTGGCATGTCAGGGTGTCCAAACTCTAGAATCCTTGCGTGTCTGAACTCGAGAGTCATTCAATGTCCACATTCCGGATCACATGGTGTCTGAATTCCAGAAGCCCCAAATGTCTGCATTCTAGAATCGGAATGTGGTAGAATTCAAGAATGCACAGCACGGCGGAATTCTAAAGTCCTAAAATGCCTGCTATCCGGAAGTTAAAGTGTCTGACATCCAGAATGGTACCACATCAGAATTATACCATTCTGAAAGATTCTGGGATCTAGAATCAATGGACGGCTGAGTTCCAGAATGTAAGGGTCACAAAACTGTAGAATCCTTGCGTGTCTGAACTCGAGAGTCATTCAATGTCCACATTCCAGAACTCTGGATGTCTGAATTATAGAAGCACCAAATGTCTGCATTGTAGAATCGTAATGTGGCGGAATTCTAGCATGCACAGCACGGCGGAATTCTAAAGTCCTAAAATGCCTGCTATCCGAAAGTTAAGGTGTCTGACATCAAGAATGCTACCAAGTCAGAATTATACCATTCTGAAAGATTCTGGGATCTAGAATCAATGGACGGCTGAGTTCCAGAATGTCAGGGTGGCAAAACTCTAGAATCCTTGAGTGTCTGAACTCGAGAGTCATTCAATGTCCACATTCCAGAACTCTGGATGTCTGAATTATAGAAGAACCAAATGTCTGCATTCTAGAATCGGAATGTGGCGGAATTCTAGAATGCACAGCAAGGCGGAATTCTAAAGTCCTAAAATACCTGCTATCCGGAAGTTAAGGTGTCTGACATCAAGAATGCTCCCAAGTCAGAATTATAGTATTCTGAAAGATTCTGGGATCTAGAATCAATGGACGGCTGAGTTCCAGAATGTCAGGGTGGCAAAACTCTAGAATCCTTGCATGTCTGAACTCGAGAGTCATTCAATGTCCACATTCCACAACTCTGTATGTCTGAATTATAGAAGCACCAAATGTCTGCATTCTAGAATCGGAATGTGGCGGAATTCTAGAATGCACAGCACGGCGGAATTCTAAAGTCCTAAAATGCCTGCTATCCGGAAGTTAAGGTGTCTGACATCTAGAATGTTTCTAGGTCAGCATTCTACCGTTCAGAGAGATTCTGGGTTCTAGAATCAATGGACGGCAGATATCTGGCATGTCAGGGTGTCCAAACTCTAGAAACCTTGCGTGTCTGAACTCGAGAGTCATTCAATGTCCACATTCCGGATCACAGGGTGTCTGAATTCCAGAAGCACCAAATGTCTGCATTCTAGAATCGGAATGTGGCGGAATTCTAGAATGCACAGCACGGCGGAATTCGAAAGTCCTAAAATGCCTGCTATCGGGAAGTTAAGGTGTCTGACATCCAGGATGCTACCACGTCAGAATTATACCATTCTGAAAGATTCTGGGATCTAGAATCAATGGACGGCTGAGTTCCAGAATCTCAGGGTGGCAAAACTCAAGAATCCTTGCGTGTCTGAACTCGAGAGTCATTCAATGTCCACATTCCAGAACTCTGGATGTCTGAATTATAGAAGCACCAAATGTCTGCATTCTAGAATCGGAATGTGGCGGAATTCTAGAATGCACAACACGGCGGAATTCTAAAGTCCTAAAATGCCAACTAGCCGAAAGTTAAGGTGTCTAATGACCGGTAAGTTGCTAGGTCAGCATTCTACCGTTCTGAGAGATTCTGGGTTCTAGAATCAATGGACGGCAGAGATCTGGATTGCCAGGGTGTCCAAACTCTAGAATCCTTGCATGTCTGAACTCGAGAGTCATTCAATTTCCACATTCCGGATCACAGGGTGTCTGAATTCCAGAAACAACAAATGTCTGCATTCTAGAATCGGAATGTGGTAGAATTCTAGAATGCACAGCACGGTAGAATTCTAAAGTCTTAAAATGCCTGCTATCCGGAAGTTAAGGTGTCTGACATCCAGAGTGGTACCACATCAGAATTATACCATTCTGAAACATTCTGGGATCTAGAATCAATGGACGGCTGAATTCCAGAATGTCAGGGTGGCAAAACTCTAGAATCCTGGCATGTCTGAACTCGAGAGTCATTCAATGTCCACATTCCAGAACTCTGGATGTCTGAATTATAGAAGCACCAAATGTCTGCATTCTAGAATTGGAATGTGGCGGAATTCTAGAATGCACAGCACGACAGAATTCTAAAGTCTTAAAATGCCTGCTATCTGTAAGTTAAGGTGTCTGACATCCAGAATGTTACTAGGTCAGCATTCTACCGTTCTGAGAGATTCTGGGTTCTAGAATCAATGGACGGCAGAGTTCTGGAATGTCAGGGTGTCCAAACTCTAGAATCCTTCCGTGTCTGAACTCGTGAGTCATTCAATGTCCACATTCCGGATCACAGGGTGTCTGAATTCCAGAAGCACCAAAAGTCTGCATTCTAGAATCCGAATGTGGCGGAATTCTAGAATGCACAGCACGGCAGTATTCTGAAGGCCTAAAATGCCTGATATTCGGAAGTTAAGGAGTCTGACATCCAGAATGTTACTAGGTCAGCATTCTACCGTTCTGAGAGATTCTGGGTTCAAGAATCAATGGACGGCAGAGTTCTTTAATGTCAGGGTGTCCAAACTCTAGAATCCTTCCGTGTCTGAACTCCTGAGTCATTCAATGTCCACATTCCGGATCACAGGGTGTCTGAATTCCAGAAGCACCAAATGTCTGCATTCTAGAATCGGAATGTGGCGGAATTCTAGAATGCACAGCACGGCGGAATTCTAAAGTCCTAAAATGCCTACTAGCCGAAAGTTAAGGTGTCTGATGACCAGAATGTTACTAGGTCAGCATTCTACCGTTCTGAGAGATTCTGGGATCTAGAATCAATGGACGGCAGAGTTCTGGAATGTCAGGGTGTCAAAACTCTAGAATCGTTCAGTGTTTGAACTCGAGAGTCATTCAATTTCCATATTCCGGGTCAGAGGGTGACTGAATTCCAGAAGCACCAAATGTCTGCTTTCTAGAATCGGAATGTGGTAGAATTCTAGAATGCACAACACGGCGGAATTCTAAAGTCCTAAAATGCCTGCTATCCGGAAGTTAAGCCGTCTGACATCAAGAATGCTACCAAGTCAGAATTATACCATTCTGAAAGATTCTGTGATCTAGAATTAATGGACGGCTGAGTTCCAGAATGTCAGGGTGGCAAGACTCTAGAATCCTTGCGTGTCTGAACTCGAGAGTCATTCAATGTCCACATTCCAGAACTCTGGATGTCTGAATTATAGAAGCACCAAATGTCTGGATTCTAGAATCGGAATGTGGCGGAATTCTAGAATGCACAGCACGGCGGAATTCTAAAGTCCTAAAATGCCTGCTATCCGGAAGTTAAGGTGTCTGACATCCAGAATGTTACTAGGTCAGCATTCTACCGTTCTGAGAGATTCTGGGTTCTAGAATCAATGGACGGCTGAGTTCCAGAATGTCAGGGTGGCAAAACTCATGAATCCTTGCGTGTCTGAACTCGAGAGTCATTCATTGTCCACATTCCAGAACTCTGGATATCTGAAATATAGAAGCACTGAATGTCTGCATTCTAGAATCGGAATGTGGCGGAATTCTAGAATGCACAGCACTACAGAATTCTAAAGTCCTAAAATGCCTGCTATCCGGAAGTTAAGGTGTCTGACATCAAGAATGCTACCAAGTCAGAATTATACCATTCTGACAAATTCTGGGATCCAGAATCAATGGACGGCTGAGTTCCAGAATGTCAGGGTGTCCAAACTCTAGAATCCTTGCGTGAATGAACTCGAGAGTCATTCAATGTCCACATTCCAGAACTCTGTATGTCTGAATTATAGAAGCACCAAATGTCTGCATTCTAGAATCGGAATGTGGCGGAATTCTAGAATGCACAGCACGGCGGAATTTGAAAGTCCTAAAATGCCTGCAATCTGGAAGTTAAGTTGTCTGACATCAAGAATGCTACCAAGTCAGAATTATAACATTCTGATAGATTCTGGGATCTAGAATCAATGGACGGATGAGTTCCAGAATGTTAGGGTGGCAAAACTCTAGAATCCTTGCGTGTCTGAACTCGAGAGTCATTCAATGTCCACATTCCAGAACTCTGGAAGTCTGAAATATAGAAGCACCAAATGTCTGCATTCTAGAATCGGAATGTGGCGGAATTCTAGAATGCACAGCACGGCGGAATTCTAAAGTCCTAAAATGCCTACTAGCCGAAAGTTAAGGTGTCTGATGACCAGAATGTTACTAGGCCAACATTCTACCGTTCTGAGAGATTCTGCGTTCTAGAATAAATGAATGGCAGAGTTCTGGAATGTCAGGGTGTTCAAACTCAAGAATACTTGCGTGTCTGAACTCGAGAGTCATTCAATGTCCACATTCCGGATCACAGGGTGTCTGAATTCCAGAAGCACCAAATGTCTGCATTCTAGAATCGGAATGTGGCGGAATTCTAGAATGCACAGCACGGCGGAATTCGAAAGTCCTAAAATGCCTGCTATCCGGAAGTTAAGGTGTCTGACATCCAGAATGCTACCACGTCAGAATTATACCATTCTGAAAGATTCTGGGATCTAGAATCAATGGACGGCTGCGTTCCAGAATGTCAGGGTGGCAAAACTCTAGAATCATTGCATGTCTGAACTCGAGAGTCATTCAATGTCCACATTCCAGGACTCTGGAGGTCTGAAATATAGAAGCAACAAATGTCTGCATTCTAGAATCAGAATGTGGCGGAATTCTAGAATGCACAGCACGGCGGAACTTTAAAGTCCTAAAATGCCTGCTATCCAGAAGTCAAGATGTCTGACATCCAGAATGTTACTAGGTCAGCATTCTAGCGTTCTGAGAGATTCTGGGTTCTAGAATAAATGGATGGCAGAGTTCTGGAATGTCAGGGTGTTCAAACTCAAGAATCCTTGCGTGTCTGAACTCGAGAGTCATTCAATGTCCACATTCCGGATCACAGGGTGTCTGAATTCCAGAAGCACCAAATGTCTGCATTGTAGAATCGGAATGTGGCGGAATTCTAGAATGCACAGCACGGCGGAATTCGAAACTCCTAAAATGCCTGCTATCCTGAAGTTAAGGTGTCTGACATCCAGAATGCTACCACGTCAGAATTATACCATTCTGAAAGATTCTGGGATCTAGAATCAATGGATGGCTGAGTTCCAGAATGTCAGGGGGGCAAAACTCTAGAATCCTTGCGTGTCTGAACTCGAGAGTCATTCAATGTCCACATTCCAGAACTCTGGATGTCTGAATTATAGAAGCACCAAATGTCTGCATTCTAGAATCGGAATGTGGCGGAATTCTAGAATGCACAGCACGGCGGGATTCTAAAGTCCTAAAATGCCTGCTATCCGGAAGTTAAGGTGTCTGACATCCAGAATGTTACTAGGTCAGCATTCTACCGTTCTGAGAGATTCTGTGTTCTAGAATCAATGTACGGCAGAGATCTGGCATGTCAGGGTGTCGAAACTCTAGAATCCTTGCGTTTCTGAACTCGAGAGTCATTCAATGTCCACATTTCGGATCACAGGGTGTCTGAATTCCAGAAGCACCAAATGTATGCATTCTAGAATCGGAATGTGGTACAATGCTAGAAAGCACAGCACGGCGAAATTCTAAAGTCCTAAAATGCCTACTATCCGGAATTTAAGGTGCCTGACGTCCAGAATGCTACCACATCAGAATTATACCATTCTGAAACATTCTGGGATCTAGAAACAATGGACGGGTGAGTTCCAGAATGTCAGGGTGGCAAAACTCTAGAATCCTGGCGTGTCTGAATTCGAGAGTCATTCAATGTCCATATTCCAGTACTCTGGATGTCTGAATTATAGAAGCACCAAATGTCTGCATTCTAGAATCGGAATGTGGCGGAATTCTAGAATGCACAGCACGGCGGAATTCTAAAGTCCTAAAATGCCTACTAGCTGAAAGTTAAGGTGTCTGATGACCAGAATGTTACCAGGTCAGCATTCTACCGTTCTGAGAGATTCTGTGTTCTAGAATCAATGGACGGCATAGTTCTGGAATGTCAGGATGTCCAAACTCTAGAATCCTTCCGTGTCTGAACTCGTGAGTCATTCAATGTCCACATTCCGGATCACAGGGTGTCTGAATTCCAGAAGCACCAAATGTCTGCATTCTAGAATCGGAATGTGGCGGAATTCTAGAATGCACAGCATGGCGGAATTCGAAAGTCCTAAAATGACTGCTATCGGGAAGTTAAGGTGTCTGACATCCAGAATGCTACCACGTCAGAATTATACCATTCTGAAAGATTCTGGGATCTAGAATCAATGGACGGCTGAGTTCAAGATTGTCAGGGTGGCAAAACTCTAGAATCCTTGCGTGTCTGAACTAGAGAGTCATTCAATGTCCACATTCCAGAACTCTGGATGTCTGAATTATAGAAGCACCAAATGTCTGCATTCCAGAATCGGAATGTGGCGGAATTCTAGAATGCACAGCACGTCGGAATTCTAAAATCCTAAAATGCCTGCTATCCGGAAGTTAAGGTGTCTGACATAAAGAATGCTACCAAGTCAGAATTATACCATTCTGAAAGATTCTGGGATCTAGAATCAATGGACGGCTGCGTTCCAGAATGTCAGGGTGGCAAAACTCTAGAATCATTGCATGTCTGAACTCGAGAGTCATTCAATGTCCACATTCCAGGACTCTGGAGGTCTGAAATATAGAAGCAACAAATGTCTGCATTCTAGAATCAGAATGTGGCGGAATTCTAGAATGCACAGCACGGCGGAACTTTAAAGTCCTAAAATGCCTGCTAACCAGAAGTCAAGATGTCTGACATCCAGAATGTTACTAGGTCAGCATTCTAGCGTTCTGAGAGATTCTGGGTTCTAGAATAAATGGATGGCAGAGTTCTGGAATGTCAGGGTGTTCACACTCAAGAATCCTTGCGTGTCTGAACTCGAGAGTCATTCAATGTCCACATTCCGGATCACAGGGTGTCTGAATTCCAGAAGCACCAAATGTCTGCATTGTAGAATCGGAATGTGGCGGAATTCTAGAATGCACAGCACGGCGGAATTCGAAACTCCTAAAATGCCTGCTATCCTGAAGTTAAGGTGTCTGACATCCAGAATGCTACCACGTCAGAATTATACCATTCTGAAAGATTCTGGGATCTAGAATCAATGGATGGCTGAGTTCCAGAATGTCAGGGGGGCAAAACTCTAGAATCCTTGCGTGTCTGAACTCGAGAGTCATTCAATGTCCACATTCCAGAACTCTGGATGTCTGAATTATAGAAGCACCAAATGTCTGCATTCTAGAATCGGAATGTGGCGGAATTCTAGCATGCACAGCACGGCGGGATTCTAAAGTCCTAAAATGCCTGCTATCCGGAAGTTAAGGTGTCTGACATCCAGAATGTTACTAGGTCAGCATTCTACCGTTCTGAGAGATTCTGTGTTCTAGAATCAATGTACGGCAGAGATCTGGCATGTCAGGGTGTCGAAACTCTAGAATCCTTGCGTTTCTGAACTCGAGAGTCATTCAATGTCCACATTTCGGATCACAGGGTGTCTGAATTCCAGAAGCACCAAATGTATGCATTCTAGAATCGGAATGTGGTAGAATGCTAGAAAGCACAGCACGGCGGAATTCTAAAGTCCTAAAATGCCTACTATCCGGAATTTAAGGTGCCTGACGTCCAGAATGCTACCACATCAGAATTATACCATTCTGAAACATTCTGGGATCTAGAAACAATGGACGGGTGAGTTCCAGAATGTCAGGGTGGCAAAACTCTAGAATCCTGGCGTGTCTGAATTCGAGAGTCATTCAATGTCCATATTCCAGAACTCTGGATGTCTGAATTATAGAAGCACCAAATGTCTGCATTCTAGAATCGGAATGTGGCGGAATTCTAGAATGCACAGCACGGCGGAATTCTAAAGTCCTAAAATGCCTACTAGCTGAAAGTTAAGGTGTCTGATGACCAGAATGTTACCAGGTCAGCATTCTACCGTTCTGAGAGATTCTGTGTTCTAGAATCAATGGACGGCATAGTTCTGGAATGTCAGTATGTCCAAACTCTAGAATCCTTCCGTGTCTGAACTCGTGAGTCATTCAATGTCCACATTCCGGATCACAGGGTGTCTGAATTCCAGAAGCACCAAATGTCTGCATTCTAGAATCGGAATGTGGCGGAATTCTAGAATGCACAGCATGGCGGAATTCGAAAGTCCTAAAATGACTGCTATCGGGAAGTTAAGGTGTCTGACATCCAGAATGCTACCACGTCAGAATTATACCATTCTGAAAGATTCTGGGATCTAGAATCAATGGACGGCTGAGTTCAAGATTGTCAGGGTGGCAAAACTCTAGAATCCTTGCGTGTCTGAACTCGAGAGTCATTCAATGTCCACATTCCAGAACTCTGGATGTCTGAATTATAGAAGCACCAAATGTCTGCATTCCAGAATCGGAATGTGGCGGAATTCTAGAATGCACAGCACGTCGGAATTCTAAAATCCTAAAATGCCTGCTATCCGGAAGTTAAGGTGTCTGACATCAAGAATGCTACCAAGTCAGAATTATACCATTCTGAAAGATTCTGGGATCTAGAATCAATGACGGCTGAGTTCCAGAATGTCAGGGTGGCAAAACTCTAGAATCCTTGCGTGTCTGAACTCGAGAGTCATTCAATGTCCACATTCCAGAACTCTGGATGTCTGAATTATAGAAGCACCAAATGTCTGCATTCTAGAATCGGAATGTGGCGGAATTCTAGAATGCACAGCATGGCGGAATTCTAAAGTCCTAAAATGCCTGCTATCCGGAAGTTAAGGTGTCTGACATCAAGAATGCTACCACGTCAGAATTATACCATTCTGAAAGATTCTGGGATCTAGAATCAATGGACGGCTGAGTTCCAGAATGTCAGGGTGGCAAAACTCTAGAATACTTGCGTGTCTGAACTCGAGAGTCATTAAATGTCCACATTCCAGAACTCTGGATGTCTGAATTATAGAAGCACCAAATGTCTGCATTCTAGAATCGGAATGTGGCGGAATTCTAGAATGCACAGCACGGCGGAATTCGGAAGTCCTAAAATGCCTGCTATCCGGAAGGTGAGGTGTCTGACATCCAGAATGTTACTAGGTCAGCATTCTACCGTTCTGAGAGATTCTGGGTTCTAGAATCAATGGACGGCAGAGATCTGGCATGTCAGGGTGTCCAAACTCTAGAATCCTTGCGTGTCTGAACTCGAGAGTCATTCAATGTCCATATTCCGGATCACAGGGTGACTGAATTCCAGAAGCACCAAATGTCTGCATTCTAGAATCGGAATGTGGTAGAATTCTAGAATGCACAGCACGGCGGAATTCTAAAGTCCTAAAATGCCTGCTATCCGGAAGTTAAGGTGTCTGACATCCAGAATGGTACTACATCAGATTTATACCATTCTGAAACATTCTGGGATCTAGAATCAATGGACGGCTGAGTTTCAGAATGTCAGGGTGGCAAAACTCTAGAATCCTTGCGTGTCTGAACTCGAGAGTCTTTCAATGTCCACATTCCAGAACTCTGGATGTCTGAAATATAGAAGCACCAAATGTCTGCATTCTAGAATCGGAATGTGGCGGAATTCTAGAATGTACAGCACGTCGGAATTCTAAAGTCCTAAAATGCCTACTAGCCGAAAGTTAAGGTGTCTGATGACCAGAATGTTACTAGGTCAGCATTCTACCGTTCTGAGAGATTCTGGGTTCTAGAATAAATGGATGGCAGAGTTCTGGAATGTCAGGTTGTTCAAACTCAAGAATACTTGCGTGTCTGAACTCGAGAGTCATTCAATGTCCACATTCCGTATCACAGGGTGTCTGAATTCCAGAAGCACCAAATGTCTGCATTCTAGAATCGGAATGTGGCGGAATTCTAGAATGCACAGCACGGCGGAATTCGAAAGTCCTAAAATGCCTGCTATCCGGAAGTTAAGGTGTCTGACATCCAGAATGCTACCACGTCAGAATTATACCATTCTGAAAGTTTCTGGGATCTAGAATCAATGGACGGCTGAGTTCCAGAATGTCAGGGTGGCAAAACTCTAGAATCCTTGCGTGTCTGAACTCGAGAGTCATTCAATGTCCACATTCCAGAACTCTGGATGTCTGAATTGTAGAAGCACCAAATGTCTGCATTGTAGAATCGGAATGTGGCAGAATTCTAGAATGCACAGCACGGCGGAATTCTAAAATCCTAAAATGCCTGCTATCCGGAAGTTAAGGTGTCTGACATCGAGAATGCTACCAAGTCAGAATTATACCATTCTGAAAGATTCTGGGATCTAGAATCAATGGACGGCTGAGTTCCAGAATGTCAGGGTGGCAAAACTCTAGAATCCTTGCGTGTCTGAACTCGAGAGTCATTCAATGTCCACATTCCAGAACTCTGGATGTCTGAATTATAGAAGCACCAAATGTCTGCATTCTAGAATCGGAATGTGGCGGAATTCAACAATGCACAGCACGGCGGAATTCTAAAGTCCTAAAATGCCTGCTATCCGGAAGTTAAGCTTTCTGACATCAAGAATGCTACCAAGTCAGAATTATACCATTCTGAAAGATTCTGGGATCTAGAATCAATGGACGGCTGAGTTCCAGAATGCAAGGGTGGCAAAACTCTAGAATCCTTGCGTGTCTGAACTCGAGAGTCATTCAATGTCCACATTCCAGAACTCTGGATGTCTGAATTATAGAAGCACCAAATGTCTGCATTCTAGAATCGGAATGTGGCGGAATTCTAGAATGCACAGCACGGCGGAATTCTAAAGTCCTAAAATGCCTGCTATCCGGAAGTTAAGGTGTCTGACATCAAGAATGCTACCAAGTCAGAATTATACCATGCTGAAAGATTCTGGGATCTAGAATCAATGGACGGCTGAGTTCCAGAATGTCAGGGTTTCCAAACTCTACAATCCTTGCATGTCTGAACTCGAGAGTCATTCAATGTCCACATTCCAGAACTCTGGATGTCTGAATTAGAGAAGCACCAAATGTCTGCATTCTAAAATCGGAATGTGGCGGAATTCTAGAATGCACAGCACGGCGGAATTCTAAAGTCCTAAAATGCCTGCTATCCGGTAGTTAAGGTGTCTGACATCTAGAATGTTTCTAGGTCAGCATTCTACCGTTCAGAGAGATTCTGGGTTCTAGAATCAATGGACGGCAGAGATCTGGCATGTCAGGGTGTCCAAACTCTAGAATCCTTGTGTGACTGAACTCGAGAGTCATTCAATGTCCACATTCCGGATCACAGGGTGTCTGAATTCCAGAAGCACCAAATGTCTGCATTCTAGAATCAGAATGTGGTAGAATTCAAGAATGCACAGCACGGCGGAATTCTAAAGTCCTAAAATGCCTGCTATCCGGAAGTTAAGGTGTCTGACATCCAGAATGGTACCACATCAGAATTATACCATTCTGAAAGATTCTGGGATCTAGAATCAATGGACGGCTGAGTTCCAGAATGCAAGGGTGACAAAACTCTAGAATCCTTGCGTGTCTGAACTCGAGAGTCATTCAATGTCCACATTCCAGAACTCTGGATGTCTGAATTGTAGAACCACCAAATGTCTGCATTCTAGAATCGGAATGTGGCGGAATTCTAGAATGCACAGCACGGCGGAATTCTAAAATCCGAAAATGCCTGCTATCCGGAAGTTAAGGTGTCTGACATCGAGAATGCTACCAAGTCAGAATTATACCATTCTGAAAGATTCTGGGATCTAGAATCAATGGACGGCTGAGTTCCAGAATGTCAGGGTGGCAAAACTCTAGAATCCTTGCGTGTCTGAACTCGAGAGTCATTCAATGTCCACACTCCAGAACTCTGGATGTCTGAATTATAGAAGCACCAAATGTCTGCATTCTAGAATCGGAATGTGGTGGAATTCAAGAATGCAAAGCACGGCGGAATTCTAAAGTCCTAAAATTTCTGCTATCCGGAAGTTAAGGTTTCTGACATCAAGAATGCTACCAAGTCAGAATTATACCATTCTGAAAGATTCTGGGATCTAGAATCAATGGACGGCTGAGTTCCAGAATGCAAGGGTGGCAAAACTCTAGAATCCTTGCGTGTCTGAACTCGAGAGTCATTCAATGTCCACATTCCAGAACTCTGGATGTCTGAATTATAGAAGCACCAAATGTCTGCATTCTAGAATCGGAATGTGGCGGAATTCTAGAATGCACAGCACGGCGGAATTCTAAAGTCCTAAAATGCCTGCTATCCGGAAGTTAAGGTGTCTGACATCAAGAATGCTACCAAGTCAGAATTATACCATCCTGAAAGATTCTGGGATCTAGAATCAATGGACGGCTGAGTTCCAGAATGTCAGTGTTTCCAAACTCTAGAATCCTTGCGTGTCTGAACTCGAGAGTCATTCAATGTCCATATTCCAGAACTCTGGATGTCTGAATTATAGAAGCACCAAATGTCTGCATTCTAAAATCGGAATGTGGCGGAATTCTAGAATGCACAGCACGGCGGAATTCTAAAGTCCTAAAATGCCTGCTATCCGGTAGTTAAGGTGTCTGACATCTAGAATGTTTCTAGGTCAGCATTCTACCGTTCAGAGAGATTCTGGGTTCTAGAATCAATGGACGGCAGAGATCTGGCATGTCAGGGTGTCCAAACTCTAGAATCCTTGCGTGTCTGAACTCGAGAGTCATTCAATGTCCACATTCCGGATCACAGGGTGTCTGAATTCCAGAAGCACCAAATGTCTGCATTCTAGAATCGGAATGTGGTAGAATTCAAGAATGCACAGCACGGCGGAATTCTAAAGTCCTAAAATGCCTGCTATCCGGAAGTTAAAGTGTCTGACATCCAGAATGGTACCACATCAGAATTATACCATTCTGAAAGATTCTGGGATCTAGAATCAATGGACGGCTGAGTTCCAGAATGTAAGGGTGACAAAACTCTAGAATCCTTGCGTGTCTGAACTCGAGAGTCATTCAATGTCCACATTCCAGAACTCTGGATGTCTGAATTATAGAAGCACCAAATGTCTGCATTGTAGAATTGTAATGTGGCGGAATTCTAGCATGCACAGCACGGCGGAATTCTAAAGTCCTAAAATGCCTGCTATCCGGAAGTTAAGGTGTCTGACATCAAGAATGCTACCAAGTCAGAATTATACCATTCTGAAAGATTCTGGGATCTAGAATCAATGGACGGCTGAGTTCCAGAATGTCAGGGTGGCAAAACTCTAGAATCCTTGAGTGTCTGAACTCGAGAGTCATTCAATGTCCACATTCCAGAACTCTGGATGTCTGAATTATAGAAGCACCAAATGTCTGCATTCTAGAATCGGAATGTGGCGGAATTCTAGAATGCACAGCAAGGCGGAATTCTAAAGTCCTAAAATACCTGCTATCCGGAAGTTAAGGTGTCTGACATCAAGAATGCTCCCAAGTCAGAATTATAGTATTCTGAAAGATTCTGGGATCTAGAATCAATGGACGGCTGAGTTCCAGAATGTCAGGGTGGCAAAACTCTAGAATCCTTGCATGTCTGAACTCGAGAGTCATTCAATGTCCACATTCCACAACTCTGTATGTCTGAATTATAGAAGCACCAAATGTCTGCATTCTAGAATCGGAATGTGGCGGAATTCTAGAATGCACAGCACGGCGGAATTCTAAAGTCCTAAAATGCCTGCTATCCGGAAGTTAAGGTGTCTGACATCTAGAAGGTTTCTAGGTCAGCATTCTACCGTTCAGAGAGATTCTGGGTTCTAGAATCAATGGACGGCAGAGATCTGGCATGTCAGGGTGTCCAAACTCTAGAATCCTTGCGTGTCTGAACTCGAGAGTCATTCAATGTCCACATTCCGGATCACAGGGTGTCTGAATTCAAGAAGCACCAAATGTCTGCATTCTAGAATCGGAATGTGGTAGAATTCAAGAATGCACAGCACGGCGGAATTCTAAAATCCGAAAATGCCTGCTATCCGGAAGTTAAGGTGTCTGACATCGAGAATGCTACCACATCAGAATTATACCATTCTGAAAGATTCTGGGATCTAGAATCAATGGACGGCTGAGTTCCAGAATGCAAGGGTGGCAAAACTCTAGAATCCTTGCGTGTCTGAACTCGAGAGTCATTCAATGTCCACATTCCAGAACTCTGGATGTCTGAATTATAGAAGCACCAAATGTCTGCATTCTAGAATCGGAATGTGGCGGAATTCTAGAATGCAGAGCACGGCGGAATTCTAAAGTCCTAAAATGCCTACTAGCCGAAAGTTAAGTTGTCTGATGACCAGAATGTTACTAGGTCAGCATTCTACCGTTCTGAGAGATTCTGGGTTCTAGAATAAATGGTTGGCAGAGTTCTGGAATGTCAGGGTGTTCAAACTCAAGAATACTTGCGTGTCTGAACTCGAGAGTCATTCAATGTCCACATTCCGTATCACAGGGTGTCTGAATTCCAGAAGCACCAAATGTCTGCATTCTAGAATCGGAATGTGGCAGAATTCTAGAATGCACAGCACGGCGGAATTCGAAAGTCCTAAAATGCCTGCTATCCGGAAGTTAAGGTGTCTGACATCCAGAATGCTACCACGTCAGAATTATACCATTCTGAAAGATTCTGGGATCTAGAATCAATGGACGGCTGAGTTCTAGAATGTCAGATTGGCAAAACTCTAGAATCCTAGCGTGTCTGAACTCGAGAGTCATTCAATGTCCACATTCCAGAACTCTGGATGTCTGAATTGTAGAACCACCAAATGTCTGCATTCTAGAATCGGAATGTGGCGGAATTCTAGAATGTACAGCACGGCGGAATTCTAAAATCCTAAAATGCCTGCTATCCGGAAGTTAAGGTGTCTGACATCGAGAATGCTACCAAGTCAGAATTATCCCATTCTGAAAGATTCTGGGATCTAGAATCAATGGACGGCTGAGTTCCAGAATGTCAGGGTGGCAAAACTCTAGAATCCTTGCGTGTCTGAACTCGAGAGTCATTCAATGTCCACATTCCAGAACTCTGGAAGTCTGATTTATAGAAGCACCAAATGTCTGCATTCTAGAATCGGAATGTGGTGGAATTCAAGAATGCAAAGCACGGCGGAATTCTAAAGTCCTAAAATTTCTGCTATCCGGAAGTTAAGGTTTCTGACATCAAGAATGCTCCCAAGTCAGAATTATACCATTCTGAAAGTTTCTGGGATCTAGAATCAATGGACGGCTGAGTTCCAGAATGCAAGGGTGGCAAAACTCTAGAATCCTTGCGTGTCTGAACTCGAGAGTCATTCAATGTCCACATTCCAGAACTCTGGATGTCTGAATTATAGAAGCACCAAATGTCTGCATTCTAGAATCGGAATGTGGCGGAATTCTAGAATGCACAGCACGGCGGAATTCTAAAGTCCTAAAATGCCTGCTATCCGGAAGTTAAGGTGTCTGACATCAAGAATGCTACCAAGTCAGAATTATACCATTCTGAAAGATTCTGGGATCTAGAATCAATGGACGGCTGAGTTCCAGAATGTCAGGGTGGGAAAACTCTGGAATCCTTGCGTGTCTGAACTCGAGAGTCATTCAATGTCCACATTCCAGAACTCTGGATGTCTGAATTATAGAAGCACCAAATGTCTGCATTCTAGAATCGGAATGTGGCGGAATTCTAGAATGCACAGCACGGCGGAATTCTAAAGTCCTAAAATACCTGCTATCCGGAAGTTAAGGTGTCTGACATCAAGAATGCTCCCAAGTCAGAATTAAACCATTCTGAAAGATTCTGGGATCTAGAATCAATGGACGGCTGAGTTCCAGAATGTCAGGGTGGCAAAACTCTAGAATCCTTGCATGTCTGAACTCGAGAGTCATTCAATGTCCACATTCCACAACTCTGGATGTCTGAATTATAGAAGCACCAAATGTCTGCATTCTAGAATCGGAATGTGGCGGAATTCTAGAATGCACAGCACGGCGGAATTCTAAAGTCCTAAAATGCCTGCTATCCGGAAGTTAAGGTGTCTGACATCTAGAATGTTTCTAGGTCAGCATTCTACCGTTCAGAGAGATTCTGGGTTCTAGAATCAATGGACGGCAGAGATCTGGCATGTCAGGGTGTCCAAACTCTAGAATCCTTGCGTGTCTGAACTCGAGAGTCATTCAATGTCCACATTCCGGATCACAGGGTGTCTGAATTCCAGAAGCACCAAATGTCTGCATTCTAGAATCGGAATGTGGTAGAATTCAAGAATGCACAGCACGGCGCAATTCTAAAGTCCTAAAATGCCTGCTATCTGGAAGTTAAGGTGTCTGACATCCAGAATGGTACCACATCAGTATTATACCATTCTGAAAGATTCTGGAATCTAGAATCAATGGACGGGTGAGTACCAGAATGCAAGGGTGTCCAAACTCTAGAATCCTTGCGTGTCTGAACTCGAGAGTCATTCAATGTCCACATTCCGGATCACAGGGTGTCTGAATTCCAGAAGCACCAAATGTCTGCATTCTAGAATCGGAATGTGGTAGAATTCAAGAATGCACAGCACGGCGGAATTCTAAAGTCCTAAAATGCCTGCTATCCGGAAGTTAAGTTGTCTGACATCCAGAATGGTACCACATCAGAATTATACCATTCTGAAAGATTCTGGGATCTAGAATCAATGGACGGCTGAGTTCCAGAATGCAAGGGTGGCAAAACTCTAGAATCCTTGCGTGTCTGAACTCGAGAGTCATTCAATGTCCACATTCCAGAACTCTGGATGTCTGAATTATAGAAGCACCAAATGTCTGCATTGTAGAATTGTAATGTGGCGGAATTCTAGAATGCACAGCACGGCGGAATTCTAAAGTCCTAAAATGCCTGCTATCCGGAAGTTAAGGTGTCTGACATCAAGAATGCTACCAAGTCAGAATTATACCATTCTGAAAGATTCTGGGATCTAGAATCAAAGGACGGCTGAGTTCCAGAATGTCAGGGTGGCAAAACTCTAGAATCCTTGAGTGTCTGAACTCGAGAGTCATTCAATGTCCACATTCCAGAACTCTGGATATCTGAATTATAGAAGCACAAAATGTCTGCATTCTAGAATCGGAATGTGGCGGAATTCTAGAATGCACAGCACGGCGGAATTCTAAAGTCCTAAAATGCCTACTAGCCGAAAGTTAAGGTGTCTGATGACCAGAATGTTACTAGGTCAGCATTCTACAGTTCTGAGAGATTCTGTGTTCTAGAATAAATGGTTGGCAGAGTTCTGGAATGTCAGGGTGTTCAAACTCAAGAATACTTGCGTGTCTGAACTCGAGAGTCATTCAATGTCCACATTCCGTATCACAGGGTGTCTGAATTCCAGAAGCACCAAATGTCTGGATTCTAGAATCGGAATGTGGCGGAATTCTAGAATGCACAGCACGGCGGAATTCTAAAGTCGTAAAATGCCAGCTATCCGGAAGTTAAGGTGTCTGACATCTAGAATGTTTCTAGGTCAGCATTCTACCGTTCAGAGAGATTCTGGGTTCTAGAATCAATGGACGGCAGAGATCTGGCATGTCAGGGTGTCCAAACTCTAGAATCCTTGCGTGTCTGAACTCGAGAGTCATTCAATGTCCACATTCCGGATCACAGGGTGTCTGAATTCCAGAAGCACCAAATGTCTGCATTCTAGAATCGGAATGTGGTAGAATTCTAGAATGCACAGCACGGCAGAATTCTAAAGTCCTAAAATGAATGCTATCCGGAAGTTAAGGTGTCTGACATCCAGAATGCTACCACGTCAGAATTATACCATTCTGAAAGATTCTGGGATCTAGAATCAATGGACGGCTGAGTTCCAGAATGTCAGGGTTGCAAAACTCTAGAATACTTGTGAGTCTGAACTCGAGATTCATTAAATGTCCGTATTCCAGAACTCTGGATGTCTGAATTATAGAAGCACCAAATGTCTGCATTCTAGAATCGGAATGTGGCGGAATTCTGGAATGCACAGCACGGCGGAATTCTAAAATCCTAAAATGCCTGCTATCCGGAAGTTAAGGTGTCTGACATCAATAACGCTACCAAGTCAGAATTATAACATTCTGAAAGATTCTGGGATCTAGAATCAATGGATGGCTGAGTTCCAGAATGTCAGGGTGGCAAAACTCTAGAATCCTTGCGTGTCTGAACTCGAGAGTCATTCAATGTCCACATTCCAGAACTCTGGATGTCTGAATTATAGAAGCACCAAATGTCTGCATTCTAGAATCGGAATGTGGCGGAATTCTAGAATGCACAGCTCGGCGGAATTCTAAAGTCATAAAATGCCTACTAGCCGAAAGTTAAGGTGTCTGATGACCAGAATGTTACTAGGTCAGCATTCTACCGTTCTGAGAGATTCTGGGTTCTAGAATCAATGGACGGCAGAGTTCTGGAATGTCAGGCTGTCCAAACTCTAGAATCCTTGAGTGTTTGAACTCGAGAGTCATTCAATGTCCACATTCCGGGTCACAGGATGACTGAATTCCAGAAGCACCAAATGTCTGCATTCTAGAATCGGAATGTGGCGGAATTCTAGAATGCACAGCACGGCGGAATTCTAAAGTCCTAAAATGCCTGCTATCCGGAAGTTAAGGTGTCTGACATACAGAATGCTACCACGTCAGAATTATACCATTCTGAAACATTCTGGGATCTAGAATAAATGGACGGCTGAGTTCCAGAATATCATGGTTGCAAAACTCTAGAAACCTTGCGTGTCTGAACTCGAGAGTCATTCAATGTCCACATTCCAGAACTCTGGATGTCTGAATTATAGAAGCACCAAATGTCTGCATTCTAGAATCGGAATGTGTCAGAATTCTAGAATGCACAGCACGGCGGAATTCTAAAGTCGTAAAATGAATGCTATCCGGAAGTTAAGGTGTCTGACATCAAGAATGCTACCAAGTCAGAATTATACATTCTGAAAGATTCTGGGATCTAGAATCAATGGACGGCTGAGTTCCAGAATGTCAGGGTGGGAAAACTCTAGAATCCTTGCGTGTCTGAACTCGAGAGTCATTCAATGTCCACATTCCAGAACTCTGGATGTCTGAATTATAGAAGCACCAAATATCTGCATTCTAGAATCGGAATGTGGCGGAATTCTAGAATGCACAGCACGGCGGAATTCTAAAGTCCTAAAATGCCTGCTATCCGGAAGTTAAGATGTCTGATATCAATAACGCTACCAAGTCAGAATTATAACATTCTGAAAGATTCTGGGATCTAGAATCAATGGAAGGCTGAGTTCCAGAATGTCAGGGTGGCAAAACTCTAGAATCCTTGCGTGTCTGAACTCTAGAGTCATTCAATGTCCACATTCCAGAACTCTGGATGTCTGAATTATAGAAGCACCAAATGTCTGCATTCTAGAATCGGAATGTGGCGGAATTCTAAAGTCCTAAAATGCCTACTAGCCGAAAGTTAAGGTGTCTAATGACCAGAATGTTACTAGGTCAGCATTCTAACGTTCTGAGAGATTCTGGGTTCTAGAATCAATGGACGGCAGAGTTCTGGAATATCAGGGTGTCCAAACTCTAGAATCCTTGAGTGTTTGAACTCGAGAGACATTCAATGTCCACATTCCGGGTCACAGGATGACTGAATTCCAGAAGCACCAAATGTCTGCATTCTAGAATCGGAATGTGGCGGAATTCTAGAATGCACAACACGACGGAATTCTAAAGTCCTAAAATGCCTGCTATCCGGAATTTAAGGTGTCTGACATCCAGAATGCTACCACGTCAGAATTATACCATTGTGAAACATTCTGGGATATAGAATCAATGGACGGCTGAGTTCCAGAATGTCAGGGTGGCAAAACTCTAGAATCCTTGCGTGTCTGAACTCGAGAGTCATTCAATGTCCACATTCCAGAACTCTGGATGTCTGAATTATAGAAGCACCAAATGTCTGCATTCTAGAATTGGAATGTGGCGGAATTCTAGAATGCACAGCACGGCGGAATTCTAAAGTCCTAAAATGCCTGCTATCCGGAAATTAAGGTGTCTGACATCCAGAATGCTACCACGTCAGAATTATACCATTCTGTAACATTCTTGGATCTAGAATCAATGGACGGCTGAGTTCCAGAATGTCAGGGTTTTCAAACTCTAGAATCCTTGCGTGTCTGAACTCGAGAGTCATTCAATGTCCACATTCCAGAACTCTGGATGTCTGAATTATAGAAGCACCAAATGTCTGCATTCTAGAATCGGAATGTGGCAGAATTCTAGAATGCACAGCACGTCGGAATTCTAAAGTCCTAAAATAACTGCTATCCGGAAGTTAAGGTGTCTGACATCAAGAATGCTACCAAGTCAGAATTATACCATTCTGAAAGATTCTGGGATCTCGAATCAATGGAGGGCTGAGTTCCAGACTGTCAGGATGGCAAAACTCTAGAATCCTTGTGTGTCTGAACTCGAGAGTCATTCAATGTCCACATTCCAGAACTCTGGATGTCTGAATTATAGAAGCACCAAATGTCTGCATTCTAGAATCGGAATGTGGCGGAATTCTAGAATGCACAGCACGGCGGAATTCTAAAGTCCTAAAATGCCTGCTATCCGGAAGTTAAGGTGTCTGACATCAAGAATGCTACCACGTCAGAATTATACCATTCGGAAAGATTCTGGGATCTAGAATCAATGGACGGCTGAGTTCCAGAATGTCAGGGTGGCAAAACTCTAGAATCCTTGCGTGTCTGAACTCGAGAGTCATTCAATGTCCACATTCCGGATCACAGTGTGTCAGAATTCCAGAAGCACCAAATGTCTGCATTCTAGAATAGGAATGTGTCAGAATTCTAGAATGCACAGCACGGCAGAATTCTAAAGTCCTAAAATGAATGCTATCCGGAAGTTAAGGTGTCTGACATCCAGAATGCTACCAAGTCAGAATTATACCATTCTGAAAGATTCTGGGATCTAGAATCAATGGACGGCTGAGTTCCAGAATGTCAGGGTGGCAAAACTCTAGAATACTTGTGAGTCTGAACTCGAGATTCATTAAATGTCCATATTCCAGAACTCTGGATGTCTGAATTATAGAAGGACCAAATGTCTGCATTCTAGAATCGGAATGTGGCGGAATTCTGGAATGCACAGCACGGCGGAATTCTAAAATCCTAAAATGCCTGCTATCCGGAAGTTAAGGTGTCTGACATCAATAACGCTACCAAGTCAGAATTATAACATTCTGAAAGATTCTGGGATCTAGAATCAATGGATGGCTGAGTTCCAGAATGTCAGGGTGGCAAAACTCTAGAATCCTTGCGTGTCTGAACTCGAGAGTCATTCAATGTCCACATTCCAGAACTCTGGATGTCTGAATTATAGAAGCACCAAATGTCTGCATTCTAGAATCGGAATGTGGCGGAATTCTAGAATGCACAGCACGGCGGAATTCTAAAGTCCTAAAATGCCTACTAGCCGAAAGTTAAGGTGTCTGATGACCAGAATGTTACTAGGTCAGCATTCTACCGTTCTGAGAGATTCTGGGTTCTAGAATCAATGGACGGCAGAGTTCTGGAATGTCAGGGTGTCCAAACTCTGGAATCCTTGAGTGTTTGAACTCGAGAGTCATTCAATGTCCACATTCCGGGTCACCGGATGACTGAATTCCAGAAGCACCAAATGTCTGCATTCTAGAATCGGAATGTGGCGGAATTCTAGAATGCACAACACGGCGGAATTCGAAAGTCCTAAAATGCCTGCTATCCGGAATTTAAGGTGTCTGACATCCAGAATGCTACCACGTCAGAATTATACCATTCTGAAACATTCTGGGATCTAGAATCAATGGACGGCTGAGTTCCAGAATGTCAGGGTGGCAAAACTCTAGAATCCTTGCGTGTCTGAACTCGAGATTCTTTCAATGTCCACATTCCAGAACTCTGGATGTCTGAATAATAGAAGCACCAAATGTCTGCATTCTAGAATCGGAATGTGGCGGAATTCTAGAACGCACCGCACGGCGGAATTCTAAAGTCCTAAAATGCCTGCTATCCGGAAGTTAAGGTGTCTGACATCCAGAATGCTACCACGTCAGAATTATACCATTCTGAAACATTCTTGGATCTAGAATCAATGGACGGCTGAGTTCCAGAATGTCAGGGTTTCCAAACTCTAGAATCCTTGCGTGTCTGAACACGAGAGTCATTCAATGTCCACATTCCAGAACTCTGGATGTCTGAATTATAGAAGCACCAAATGTCTGCATTCTAGAATTTGAATGTGGCAGAATTCTAGAATGCACAGCACGGCGGAATTCTAAAGTCCTAAAATACCTGCTATCCGGAAGTTAAGGTGTCTGACATCCAGAATGCTACCAAGTCAGAATTATACCATTCTGAAACACTCTGCGATCTAGAATCAATGGACGGGTGAGTTCCAGAATGTCAGGGTGGCAAAACTCTAGAATCCGGGCTTGTCTTAACTCGAGAGTCATTCAATGTCCACATTCCAGAACTCTGGATGTCTGAATTATGGAAGCACCAAATGTCTGCATTCTAGAATCGGAATGTGGCGGAATTCTAGAATGCACAGCACGGCGGAATTCTAAAGTCCTAAAATGCCTGCTATCTGGAATTTATGGTGTCTGACATCCAGAATGCTACCACGTCAGAATTATACCATTCTGAAACATTCTGGGATCTAGAATCATTGGACGGCTGAGTTCCAGAATGCAAGGGTGGCAAAACTCTAGAATCCTTGCGTGTCTGAACTCGAGAGTCATTCAATGTAGACATTCCAGAACTCTGGATGTCTGAAATATAGAAGCACCAAATGTCTGCATTCTAGAATCAGAATGTGGCGGAATTCTAGAATGCACAGCACGGCGGAATTCTAAAGTCCTAAAATGCCTGCTATTCGGAAGTTAAGGTGTCTGACATCCAGAATGTTACTAGGTCCGCATTCTACCGTTCTGAGAGATTCCGGTTTCTAGAATCAATGGATGGCAGAGTTCTGGAATGTCAGGGTGTTCAAACTCAAGAATACTTGCGTGTCTGAACTCGAGAGTCATTCAATGTCCACATTGCGGATAACAGGGTGTCCGAATACAAGAAGCACCAAATGTCTGCATTCTAGAATCGGAATGTGGCAGAATTCTAGAATGCATAGCACGGCGGTATTCGAAAGTCCTAAAATGCCTGCTATTCGGAAGTTAAGGTGTCTGACATCCAGAATGCTACCACGTCAGAATTATACCATTCTGAAAGATTCTGGGATCTAGAATCAATGGACGGCCGAGTTCCAGAATGTCTGGGTTTCCAAACTCTAGAATCCTTGCGTGTCTGAACTCGAGAGTCATTCAATATCCACATTCCAGGAATCTGGATGTCTGAAATATAGAAGCAACAAATGTCTGCATTCTTGAATCGGAATGTGGTGGAATTCTAGAATGCACAGCACGGCAGAATTCTAAAGTCCTAAAATGCCTGCTATTCGGAAGTTAAGGTGTCTGACATCCAGAATGTTACTAGGTCACCATTCTACCGTTCTGAGAGATTCTGGGTTCTAGAATCAATGGACAGCAGAGTTCTGGAATGTCAGGGTGTCCAAACTCTAGAATCCTTCCGTGTCTGAACTCGTGAGTCATTCAATGCCCACATTCCGGATCACAGGGTGTCTGAATTCCAGAAGCACCAAATGTCTGTATTCTAGAATCGGAATGTGGCGGAATTCTAGAATGCACAGCACGGCAGAATTCTAAAATCCTAAAATGCCTGATATTCGGAAGCTAAGGAGTCTGACATCCAGAATGTTACTAGGTCAGCATTCTACTGTTCTGACAGATTCTGGGTTCCAGATTCAATGGACGGCAGAGTTCTGGAATGTCAGGGTGTCCAAACTCTAGAATCCTTCCGTGTCTGAACTCGTGAGTCATTCAATGTCCACATTCCAGATCAAAGGGTGTCTGAATTCCAGAAGCACCAAATGTCTGCATTCTAGAATCGGAATGTTGCGGAATTCTAGAATGCACAGCACGGCGGAATTCTAAAGTCCTAAAATGCCTACTAGCCGAAAGTTAAGGTGTCTGATGACCAGAATGTTACTAGGTCAGCATTCTACTGTTCTGAGAGATTCTGGGTTCTAGAATCCATGGACGGCAGAGTTCTGGAATGTCAGGGTGTCCAAACTCTAGAATCCATGAGTGTTTGAACTCGAGAGTCATTCAATTTCCATATTCCGGGTCACAGGGTGACTGAATTCCAGAAGAACCAAATGTCTGCATTCTAGAATCGGAATGTGGCGGAATTCTAGAATGCACAGCATGGCGGAATTCGAAAGTCCTAAAATGCCTGCTATCCGGAAGTTAAGGTGTCTGACATCCAGAATGCTACCACGTCAGAATTATACCATTCTGATAGATTCTGGGATCTAGAATCAATGGACGGCTGAGTTCCAGAATGTCAGGGTGGCAAAACTCTAGAATCCTGGCGTGTCTGAACTCGAGAGTCATTCAATGTCCACATTCCAGAACTCTGGATGTCTGAATTATAGAAGCACCAAATGTCTGCATTCTAGAATCGGAATGTGGCGGAATTCTAGAATGCACAGCACGGCGGAATTCTAAAGTCCTAAAATGCCTGCTATCCGGAATTTAAGGTGTCTTACATCAAGAATGCTACCAAGTCAGAATTATAACATTCTGAAAGATTCTGGGATCTAGAATCAATGGAAGGCTGAGTTCCAGAATGTCAGGGTGGCAAAACTCTAGAATCCTTGCGTGTCTGAACTCGAGAGTCATTCAATGTCCACATTCCAGAACTCTGGATGTCTGAATTATAGAAGCACCAAATGTCTGCATTCTAGAATCCGAATGTGGTGGAATTCTAGAATGCACAGCACGGCAGAATTCTAAAGTCCTAAAATGCCTGCTATCCGGAAGTTAAGGTGTCTGACATCCAGAATGTTACTAGGTCAGCATTCTAACGTTCTGAGAGATTCTGGGTTCTAGAATCAATGAATGGCAGAGTTCTGGAATGTCAGGGTGTCCAAACTCTAGAGTGCTTCCGTGTCTGAACTCGTGTGTCATTCAATGTCCACATTCCAGAACTCTGGATGTCTGAATAATAGAAGCACTAAATGTCTGCATTCTAGAATCGGAATGTGGCGGAATTCTAGAATGCACAGCACGGCGTAATTCGAAAGTCCTAAAATGCCGGCTATCCGGAAGTTAAGGTGTCTGACATCAAGAATGCTACCAAGTCAGAAATATACCATTCTGAAACATTATGCGATCTAGAATCAATGGACGGGTGAGTTCCAGAATGTCAGGGTAGCAAAACTCTAGAATCCTGGCTTGTCTGAACTCGAGAGTCATTCAATGTCCACATTCCAGAACTCTGGATGTCTGAATTATGGAAGCACCAAATGTCTGCATTCTAGAATCGGAATGTGGCGAAATTCTATAATGCACAGCACGGCGGAATTCTAAAGTCCTAAAATGCCTGCTATCTGGAATTTATGGTGTCTGACATCCAGAATGCTACCACGTCAGAATTATACCATTCTGAAACATTCTGGGATCTAGAATCATTGGACGGCTGAGTTCCAGAATGCAAGGGTGGCAAAACTCTAGAATCCTTGCGTGTCTGAACTCGAGAGTCTTTCAATGTCCACATTCCAGAACTCTGGATGTCTGAATAATAGAAGCACCAAATGTCTGCATTCTAGAATCGGAATGTGGCGGAATTCTAGAACGCACCGCACGGCGGAATTCTAAAGTCCTAAAATGCCTGCTATCCGGAAGTTAAGGTGTCTGACATCCAGAATGCTACCACGTCAGAATTATACCATTCTGAAACATTCTTGGATCTAGAATCAATGGACGGCTGAGTTCCAGAATGTCAGGGTTTCCAAACTCTAGAATCCTTGCGTGTCTGAACTCGAGAGTCATTCAATGTCCACATTCCAGAACTCTGGATGTCTGAATTATAGAAGCACCAAATGTCTGCATTCTAGAATTGGAATGTGGCAGAATTCTAGAATGCACAGCACGGCGGAATTCTAAAGTCCTAAAATACCTGCTATCCGGAAGTTAAGGTGTCTGACATCCAGAATGCTACCAAGTCAGAATTATACCATTCTGAAACACTCTGCGATCTAGAATCAATGGACGGGTGAGTTCCAGAATGTCAGGGTGGCAAAACTCTAGAATCCTGGCTTGTCTGAACTCGAGAGTCATTCAATGTCCACATTCCAGAACTCTGGATTTCTGAATTATGGAAGCACCAAATGTCTGCATTCTAGAATCGGAATGTGGCGGAATTCTAGAATGCACAGCACGGCGGAATTCTAAAGTCCTAAAATGCCTGCTATCTGGAATTTATGGTGTCTGACATCCAGAATGCTACCACGTCAGAATTATACCATTCTGAAACATTCTGGGATCTAGAATCATTGGACGGCTGAGTTCCAGAATGCAAGGGTGGCAAAACTCTAGAATCCTTGCGTGTCTGAACTCGAGAGTCATTCAATGTAGACATTCCAGAACTCTGGATGTCTGAAATATAGAAGCACCAAATGTCTGCATTCTAGAATCAGAATGTGGCGGAATTCTAGAATGCACAGCACGGCGGAATTCTAAAGTCCTAAAATGCCTGCTATTCGGAAGTTAAGGTGTCTGACATCCAGAATGTTACTAGGTCCGCATTCTACCGTTCTGAGAGATTCCGGTTTCTAGAATCAATGGATGGCAGAGTTCTGGAATGTCAGGGTGTTCAAACTCAAGAATACTTGCGTGTCTGAACTCGAGAGTCATTCAATGTCCACATTCCGGATCACAGGGTGTCCGAATACAAGAAGCACCAAATGTCTGCATTCTAGAATCGGAATGTGGCAGAATTCTAGAATGCATAGCACGGCGGTATTCGAAAGTCCTAAAATGCCTGCTATTCGGAAGTTAAGGTGTCTGACATCCAGAATGCTACCACGTCAGAATTATACCATTCTGAAAGATTCTGGGATCTAGAATCAATGGACGGCCGAGTTCCAGAATGTCTGGGTTTCCAAACTCTAGAATCCTTGCGTGTCTGAACTCGAGAGTCATTCAATATCCACATTCCAGGAATCTGGATGTCTGAAATATAGAAGCAACAAATGTCTGCATTCTTGAATCAGAATGTGGTGGAATTCTAGAATGCACAGCACGGCAGAATTCTAAAGTCCTAAAATGCCTGCTATTCGGAAGTTAAGGTGTCTGACATCCAGAATGTTACTAGGTCACCATTCTACCGTTCTGAGAGATTCTGGGTTCTAGAATCAATGGACGGCAGAGTTCTGGAATGTCAGGGTGTCCAAACTCTAGAATCCTTCCGTGTCTGAACTCGTGAGTCATTCAATGTCCACATTCCGGATCACAGGGTGTCTGAATTCCAGAAGCACCAAATGTCTGTATTCTAGAATCGGAATGTGGCGGAATTCTAGAATGCACAGCACGGCAGAATTCTAAAATCCTAAAATGCCTGATATTCGGAAGCTAAGGAGTCTGACATCCAGAATGTTACTAGGTCAGCATTCTACTGTTCTGAGAGATTCTGGGTTCTAGAATCAATGGACGGCAGAGTTCTGGAATGTCAGGGTGTCCAAACTCTAGAATCCCTGAGTGTTTGAACTCGAGAGTCATTCAATTTGCATATTCCGGGTCACAGGGTGACTGAATTCCAGAAGCACCAAATGTCTGCATTCCAGAATCGGAATGTGGCGGAATTCTAGAATGCACAGCACGGAAGAATTCGAAAGTCCTAAAATGCCTGCTATACGTAAGTTAAGGTGTCTGACATCCAGAATGCTACCACGTCAGAATTATACCATTCTGAAAGATTCTGGGATCTAGAATCAATGGACGGCTGAGTTCCAGAATGTCAGGGTGGCAAAACTCTAGTATCCTTGCGTGTCTGAACTCGAGAGTCATTCAAAGTCCACATTCCAGAACTCTGGATGTCTGAATTATAGAAGCACCAAATGTCTGCATTCTAGAATCGGAATGTGGCGGAATTCTAGAATGCACAGCACGGCGGAATTCTAAAGTCCTAAGTTGCCTGCTATCCGGAAGTTAAGGTGTCTGACATCCAGAATGTTACTAGGTCAGCATTCTACCGTTCTGAGAGATTCTGGGTTTTAGAATCAATGGATGGCAGAGTTCTGGAATGTCAGGGTGTTCAAACTCAAGAATACTTGCGTGTCTGAACTAGAGAGTCATTCAATATCCACATTCCGGATCACAGGGTGTCTGAATTCCAGAAGAACCAAATGTCTGCATTCTAGAATCTGAATGTGGCAGAATTCTAGAATGCACAGCATGGCGGAATTCGAAAGTCCTAAAATGCCTGCTCTCCGGAAGTTAAGGTGTCTGACATCCAGAATGCCACCACGTCAGAATTATAACATTCTGAAAGATTCTGGGATCTAGAATCAATGGACGGCTGAGTTCCAGAATGTAAGGGTTTCCAAACTCTAGAATCCTTGCATGTCTGAACTCGAGAGTCATTCAATATCCACATTCCAGGACTCTGGATGTCTGAAATATAGAAGCACCAAATGTCTGCATTCTAGAATCGGAATGTGGTGGAATTCTAGAATGCACAGCATGGCAGAATTCTAAAGTCCTAAATTGCCTGCTATCCGGAAGTTTAGGTGTCTGACATCCAGAATGTTACTAGGTCAGCATTCTACCGTTCTGGGAGATTCTGGGTTCTAGAATCAATGGACGGCAGAGTTCTGGAATGTCAGGGTGTCCAAACTCTAGAATCCTTCCGTGTCTGAACTCGTGAGTCATTCAATGTCCACATTCCGGATCACAGGTGTCTGAATTCCAGAAGCACCAAATGTCTGCATTCTCGAATCGGAATGTGGCGGAATTCTATAATGCACAGCACGGCAGAGTTCGAAAGTCCTAAAATGCCTGCTATCGGGAAGTTAAGGTTTCTGACATCCAGAATGCTACCACGTCATAGTTATACCATTCTGAAAGATTCTGGGATCTAGAATCAATGGACGGCTGAGTTCCAGAATGTCAGGGTGGCAAAACTCTAGAATCCTTGCGTGTCTGAACTCGAGAGTCATTCAATGTCCACATTCCAGAACTCTGGATGTCTGAATTATAGAAGCACCAAATGTCTGCATTCTAGAATCGGAATGTGGCGGAATTCTAGAATGCACAGCACGGCGGAATTCTAAAGTCCTAAAATGCCTACTAGCCGAAAGTTAAGGTGTCTGATGACCAGAATGTTACTTGGTCAGCATTCTACCATTCTGAGAGATTCTGGGTTCTAGAATCAATGGATGTCTGAGTTCTGGAATGTCAGGGTGTCCAAACTCTAGAATCCTTGAGTGTTTGAACTCGAGAGTCATTCAATTTCCATACTCCGGGTCAAAGGGTGACTGAATTTCAGAAGCACCAAATGTCTGCATTCCAGAATCGGAATGTTGCGGAATTCTAGAATGCACAGCATGGCGGAATTCGAACGTCCTAAAATGCCTGCTATCCGGAAGTTAAGGTGTCTGACATCAAGAATGCTACCAAGTCAGAATTATACCATTCTGAAAGATTCTGGGATCTAAAATCAATGGACGGCTGAGTTCCAGAATGTCAGGGTGGCAAAACTCTAGAATCCTTGCGTGTCTGAACTCGAGAGTCATTCAATGTCCACATTCCAGAACTCTGGATGTCTGAATTATAGAAGCACCAAATGTCTGCATTCTAGCATCGGAAAATGGCGGAATTCTAGCATGCACAGCACGGCGGAATTCTAAAATCCTAAAATGCCTGCTATCCGGAAGTTAAGGTGTCTGACATCAAGAATGCTACCAAGCCAGAATTATACCATTCTGAAAGATTCTGGGATCTAGAATCAATGGACGGCTGAGTTCCAGAATGTCAGGGTGGCAAAACTCTAGAATACTTGCGTGTCTGAACTCGAGAGTCTTTCAATTTCCACATTCCAGAACTCTGGATGTCTGAATTATAGAAGCACCAAATGTCTGCATTCTAGAATCGGAATGTGGCGGAATTCTAGAATGCACAGCACGGCGGAATTCTAAAGTCCTAAAATGCCTACTAGCCGAAAGTTAAGATGTCTGATGACCAGAATGTTACCAGGTCAGCATACTACCGTTCTGAGAGATTCTGGGTTCTAGAATCAATGGACGGCAGAGTTCTGGAATGTCAGGGTGTCCAAACTCTAGAATCCCTGAGTGTTTGAACTCGAGAGTCATTCAATTTCCATATTCCGGGTCACAGGGTGACTGAATTCCAGAAGCACCAAATGTCTGCATTCTAGAATCGGAATGTGGCGGAATTCTAGAATGCACAGCACGGCGGAATTCGAAAGTCCTAAAATGCCTGCTATCGGGAAGTTAAGGTGTCTGACATCCAGAATGCTACCACGTCAGAATTATACCATTCTGAAAGATTCTGGGATCTAGAATCAATGGACGGCTGAGTTCCAGAATGTCAGGGTGGCAAAACTCTAGAATCCTTGCGTGTCTGAACTCGAGAGTCATTCAATGTCCACATTCCAGAACTCTGGATGTCTGAATTATAGAAGCACCAAATGTCTGCATTCTAGAATCGGAATGTGGCGGAATTCTAGAATGCACAGCACGGCGGAATTCTAAAATCCTAAAATGCCTGCTATCCGGAAGTTAAGGTGTCTGACATCAAGAATGCTACCAAGTCAGAATTATACCATTCTGAAAGATTCTGGCATCTAGAATCAATGGACGGCTGAGTTCCAGAATGTCAGGGTGGCAAAACTCTAGAATCCTAGCGTGTCTGAACTCGAGAGTCATTCAATGTCCACATTCCAGAACTCTGGATGTCTGAATTATAGAAGCACCAAATGTCTGCATTCTAGAATCGGAATGTGGCGGAATTCTAGAATGCACAGCACGGCGCAATTCTAAAGTCCTAAAATGCCTACTAGCCGAAAGTTAAGGTGTCTGATGACCAGAATGTTACTAGGTCAGCATTCTACCGTTCTGAGAGATTCTGGGTTCTAGAATCAATGGATGGCAGAGTTCTGGAATGTCAGGGTGTCCAAACTCTAGAATCCTTGAGTGTTTGAACTCGAGAGTCATTCAATTTCCATATGCCGGGTCACAGGGTGTCTGAATTCCAGAAGCACCAAATGTCTGCATTCTAGAATCGGAATGTGGCGGAATTCTAGAATGCACAGCACGGCAGAATTCTAAAGACGTAAAATGACTGATATTCGGAAGTTAAGGTGTCTGACATCCAGAATGTTACTAGGTCAGCATTCTACCGTTCTGAGAGATTCTGGGTTCTAGAATCAATGGACGGCAGAGTTCTGGAATGACAGGGTGTCCAAACTCCAGAATCCTTCCGTGTCTGAACTCCTGAGTCATTCAATGTCCACATTCCGGATCACAGGGTGTCTGAATTCCAGAAGCACCAAATGTCTGCATTCTAGAATCGGAATGTGGTGGAATTCTAGAATGCACAGCACGGCGGAATTTGAAAGTCCTAAAATGCCTGCTATCGGGAAGTAAAGGTGTCTGACATCCAGAATGCTACCAGGTCAGAATTACACCATTCTGAAAGATTCTGGGATCTAGAATCAATGGACGGCTGAGTTCCAGAATGTCAGGGTGGCAAAACTCTAGAATCCTTGCGTGTCTGAACTCGAGAGTCATTCAATGTCCACATTCCAGAACTCTGGATGTCTGAATTATAGAAGCACCAAATGACTGCATTCTAGCATCGGAATGTGGCGGAATTCTAGCATGCACAGCACGGCGGAATTCTAAAATCCTAAAATGCCTGCTGTCCGGAAGTTAAGGTGTCTGACATCAAGAATGCTACCAAGTCAGAATTATACCATTCTGAAAGATTCTGGGATCTAGAATCAATGGACGGCTGAGTTCCAGAATGTCAGGGTGGCAAAACTCTAGAATACTTGCGTGTCTGAACTCGAGAGTCTTTCAATGTCCACATTTCAGAACTCTGGATATCTGAATTATAGAAGCACCAAATGTCTGCATTCTAGAATCGGAATGTGGCGGAATTCTAGAATGCACAGCACGGCGGAATTCTAAAGTCCTAAAATGCCTACTAGCCGAAAGTTAAGGTGTCTGATGACCAGAATGTTACTTGGTCAGCATTCTACCGTTCTGAGAGATTCTGGGTTCTAGAATCAATGGATGGCTGAGTTCTGGAATGTCAGGGTGTCCAAACTCTAGAATCCTTGAGTGTTTGAACTCGAGAGTCATTCAATTTCCATACTCCGGGTCACAGGGTGACTGAATTTCAGAAGCACCAAATGTCTGCATTCCAGAATCGGAATGTTGCGGAATTCTAGAATGCACAGCATGGCGGAATTCGAACGTCCTAAAATGCCTGCTATCCGGAAGTTAAGGTGTCTGACATCAAGAATGCTACCAAGTCAGAATTATACCATTCTGAAAGATTCTGGGATCTAAAATCAATGGACGGCTGAGTTCCAGAATGTCAGGTTGGCAAAACTCTAGAATCCTTGCGTGTCTGAACTCGAGAGTCATTCAATGTCCACATTCCAGAACTCTGGATGTCTGAATTATAGAAGCACCAAATGTCTGCATTCTAGCATCGGAAAATGGCGGAATTCTAGCATGCACAGCACGGCGGAATTCTAAAATCCTAAAATGCCTGCTATCCGGAAGTTAAGGTGTCTGACATCAAGAATGCTACCAAGCCAGAATTATACCATTCTGAAAGATTCTGGGATCTAGAATCAATGGACGGCTGAGTTCCAGAATGTCAGGGTGGCAAAACTCTAGAATACTTGCGTGTCTGAACTCGAGAGTCTTTCAATTTCCACATTCCAGAACTCTGGATGTCTGAATTATAGAAGCACCAAATGTCTGCATTCTAGAATCGGAATGTGGCGGAATTCTAGAATGCACAGCACGGCGGAATTCTAAAGTCCTAAAATGCCTACTAGCCGAAAGTTAAGGTGTCTGATGACCAGAATGTTACCAGGTCAGCATTCTACCGTTCTGAGAGATTCTGGGTTCTAGAATCAATGGACGGCAGAGTTCTGGAATGTCAGGGTGTCCAAACTCTAGAATCCCTGAGTGTTTGAACTCGAGAGTCATTCAATTTCCATATTCCGGGTCACAGGGTGACTGAATTCCAGAAGCACCAAATGTCTGCATTCTAGAATCGGAATGTGGCGGAATTCTAGAATGCACAGCACGGCGGAATTCGAAAGTCATAAAATGCCTGCTATCGGGAAGTTAAGGTGTCTGACATCCAGAATGCTACCACGTCAGAATTATACCATTCTGAAAGATTCTGGGATCTAGAATCAATGGACGGCTGAGTTCCAGAATGTCAGGGTGGCAAAACTCTAGAATCCTTGCGTGTCTGAACTCGAGAGTCATTCAATGTCCACATTCCAGAACTCTGGATGTCTGAATTATAGAAGCACCAAATGTCTGCATTCTAGAATCGGAATGTGGCGGAATTCTAGAATGCACAGCACGGCGGAATTCTAAAATCCTAAAATGCTTGCTATCCGGAAGTTAAGGTGTCTGACATCAAGAATGCTACCAAGTCAGAATTATACCATTCTGAAAGATTCTGGCATCTAGAATCAATGGACGGCTGAGTTCCAGAATGTCAGGGTGGCAAAACTCTAGAATCCTAGCGTGTCTGAACTCGAGAGTCATTCAATGTCCACATTCCAGAACTCTGGATGTCTGAATTATAGAAGCACCAAATGTCTGCATTCTAGAATCGGAATGTGGCGGAATTCTAGAATGCACAGCACGGCGCAATTCTAAAGTCCTAAAATGCCTACTAGCCGAAAGTTAAGGTGTCTGATGACCAGAATGTTACTAGGTCAGCATTCTACCGTTCTGAGAGATTCTGGGTTCTAGAATCAATGGATGGCAGAGTTCTGGAATGTCAGGGTGTCCAAACTCTAGAATCCTTGAGTGTTTGAACTCGAGAGTCATTCAATTTCCATATTCCGGGTCACAGGGTGTCTGAATTCCAGAAGCACCAAATGTCTGCATTCTAGAATCGGAATGTGGCAGAATTCTAGAATGCACAGCACGGCAGAATTCTAAAGACGTAAAATGACTGATATTCGGAAGTTAAGGTGTCTGACATCCAGAATGTTACTAGGTCAGCATTCTACCGTTCTGAGAGATTCTGGGTTCTAGAATCAATGGACGGCAGAGTTCTGGAATGACAGGGTGTCCAAACTCCAGAATCCTTCCGTGTCTGAACTCCTGAGTCATTCAATGTCCACATTCCGGATCACAGGGTGTCTGAATTCCAGAAGCACCAAATGTCTGCATTCTAGAATCGGAATGTGGTGGAATTCTAGAATGCACAGCACGGCGGAATTTGAAAGTCCTAAAATGCCTGCTATCGGGAAGTAAAGGTGTCTGACATCCAGAATGCTACCAGGTCAGAATTACACCATTCTGAAAGATTCTGGGATCTAGAATCAATGGACGGCTGAGTTCCAGAATGTCAGGGTGGCAAAACTCTAGAATCCTTGCGTGTCTGAACTCGAGAGTCATTCAATGTCCACATTCCAGAACTCTGGATGTCTGAATTATAGAAGCACCAAATGACTGCATTCTAGCATCGGAATGTGGCGGAATTCTAGCATGCACAGCACGGCGGAATTCTAAAATCCTAAAATGCCTGCTGTCCGGAAGTTAAGGTGTCTGACATCAAGAATGCTACCAAGTCAGAATTATACCATTCTGAAAGATTCTGGGATCTAGAATCAATGGACGGCTGAGTTCCAGAATGTCAGGGTGGCAAAACTCTAGAATCCTAGCGTGTCTGAACTCGAGAGTCATTCAATGTCCACATTCCAGAACTCTGGATGTCTGAATTATAGAAGCACCAAATGTCTGCATTCTAGAATCGGAATGTGGCGGAATTCTAGAATGCACAGCACGGCGCAATTCTAAAGTCCTAAAATGCCTACTAGCCGAAAGTTAAGGTGTCTGATGACCAGAATGTTACTAGGTCAGCATTCTACCGTTCTGAGAGATTCTGGGTTCTAGAATCAATGGATGGCAGAGTTCTGGAATGTCAGGGTGTCCAAACTCTAGAATCCTTGAGTGTTTGAACTCGAGAGTCATTCAATTTCCATATTCCGGGTCACAGGGTGTCTGAATTCCAGAAGCACCAAATGTCTGCATTCTAGAATCGGAATGTGGCAGAATTCTAGAATGCACAGCACGGCAGAATTCTAAAGACGTAAAATGACTGATATTCGGAAGTTAAGGTGTCTGACATCCAGAATGTTACTAGGTCAGCATTCTACCGTTCTGAGAGATTCTGGGTTCTAGAATCAATGGACGGCAGAGTTCTGGAATGACAGGGTGTCCAAACTCCAGAATCCTTCCGTGTCTGAACTCCTGAGTCATTCAATGTCCACATTCCGGATCACAGGGTGTCTGAATTCCAGAAGCACCAAATGTCTGCATTCTAGAATCGGAATGTGGTGGAATTCTAGAATGCACAGCACGGCAGAATTTGAAAGTCCTAAAATGCCTGCTATCGGGAAGTAAAGGTGTCTGACATCCAGAATGCTACCAGGTCAGAATTACACCATTCTGAAAGATTCTGGGATCTAGAATCAATGGACGGCTGAGTTCCAGAATGTCAGGGTGGCAAAACTCTAGAATCCTTGCGTGTCTGAACTCGAGAGTCATTCAATGTCCACATTCCAGAACTCTGGATGTCTGAATTATAGAAGCACCAAATGACTGCATTCTAGCATCGGAATGTGGCGGAATTCTAGCATGCACAGCACGGCGGAATTCTAAAATCCTAAAATGCCTGCTGTCCGGAAGTTAAGGTGTCTGACATCAAGAATGCTACCAAGTCAGAATTATACCATTCTGAAAGATTCTGGGATCTAGAATCAATGGACGGCTGAGTTCCAGAATGTCAGGGTGGCAAAACTCTAGAATACTTGCGTGTCTGAACTCGAGAGTCTTTCAATGTCCACATTTCAGAACTCTGGATATCTGAATTATAGAAGCACCAAATGTCTGCATTCTAGAATCGGAATGTGGCGGAATTCTAGAATGCACAGCACGGCGGAATTCTAAAGTCCTAAAATGCCTACTAGCCGAAAGTTAAGGTGTCTGATGACCAGAATGTTACTTGGTCAGCATTCTACCGTTCTGAGAGATTCTGGGTTCTAGAATCAATGGATGGCTGAGTTCTGGAATGTCAGGGTGTCCAAACTCTAGAATCCTTGAGTGTTTGAACTCGAGAGTCATTCAATTTCCATACTCCGGGTCACAGGGTGACTGAATTCCAGAAGCACCAAATGTCTGCATTCCCGAATCGGAATGTGGCGGAATTCTAGAATGCACAGCACGGCGGAATACGAACGTCCTAAAATGCCTGCTATCCGGAAGTTAAGTGGTCTGACATCCAGAATGCTACCACGTCAGAATTATACCATTCTGAAAGATTCTGGGATGTAGAATCAATGGACGGCTGAGTTCCAGAATGTCAGGGTGGCAAAACTCTAGAATCCTTGCGTGTCTGAACTCGAGAGTCATTCAATGTCCACATTCCAGAACTCTGGATGTCTGAATTATAGAAGCACCAAATGTCTGCATTCTAGAATCGGAATGTGGCGGAATTCTAGAATGCACAGCACGGCTGAATTCTAAAGTCCTAAAATGCCTGCTATCCGGAAGATAAGGTGTCTGACATCCAGAATGTTACTAGGTCACCATTCTACCATTCTGAGAGATTCTGGGTTCTAGAATCAATGGACGGCAGAGATGTGGCATGTCAGGGTGTCCAAACTCTAGAATCCCTTTGTGTCTGAACTCGAGAGTCATTCAATGTCCACATTCCGGATCACAGGGTGTCTGAATACCTGAAACACCAAATGTCTGCATTCTAGAATCGGAATGTGGTAGAATTCTAGAATGCACAGCACGGCGGAATTCTAAAGTCCTAAAATGCCTGCTATCCGGAAGTTAAGGTGTCTGACACCCAGAATGCTACCACATAAGAATTATACCATTCTGAAACGTTCTGGGATCTAGAATCAATGGACGGGTGAGTTCCCGAATGTCAGGGTGGCAAAACTCTAGAATCCTGGCGTGTCTGAACTCGAGAGTCATTCAATGTCCACATTCCAGAACTCTGGATGTCTGAATTATAGAAGCACCAAATGTCTGCATTCTAGAATTGGAATGTGGCGGAATTCTAGAATGCACAGCACGGCGGAATTCTAAAGTCCTGAAATGCCTGCTATCCGGAAGTTAAGCTGTCTGACATCCAGAATGTTACTAGGTCAGCATTCTACCGTTCTGAGAGATTCTGGGTTCTAGAATCAATGGACGGCAGAGTTCTGGAATGTCAGGGTGTCCAAACTCTGGAATCATTCCGTGTCTGAACTCGTGAGTCATTCAATGTCCACATTCCGGATCACAGGGTGTCTGAATTCCAGAAGCACCAAATGTCTGCATTCTAGAATCGGAATGTGGCGGAATTCTAGAATGCACAGCATGGCGGAATTCGAAAGTCCTAAAATGCCTGCTATCCGGAAGTTAAGGTGTCTGACATCCAGAATGCTACCACGTCAGAATTATAACATTCTGAAAGATTCTGGGATCTAGAATCAATGGACGGCTGAGTTCCAGAATGTCAGGTTTTCCAAACTCTAGAATTCTTGCGTGTCTGAACTCGAGAGTCATTCAATATCCACATTCCAGGACTCTGGATGTCTGAAATATAGAAGCAACAAATGTCTGCATTCTAGAATCGGAATGTGGTGGAATTCTAGAATGCACAGCACGGCAGAATTCTGAAGTCCTAAAATGCCTGCTATTCGGAAGTTTAGGTGTCTGACATCCAGAATGTCACTAGGTCAGCATTCTACCGTTCTGGGAGATTCTGGGTTCTAGAATCAATGGACGGCAGATTTCTGGAATGTCAGGGTGTCCAAACTCTAGAATCCTTCCGTGTCTGAACTCGTGAGTCATTCAATGTCCACATTCCGGATCACAGGTGTCTGAATTCCAGAAGCACCAAATGTCTGCATTCTAGAATCGGAATGTGGCGGAATTCTAGAATGCACAGCACGGCAGAATTCGAAAGTCCTAAAATGCCTGCTATCGGGAAGTTAAGGTTTCTGACATCCAGAATGCTACCACGTCATAGTTATACCATTCTGAAAGATTCTGGGATCTAGAATCAATGGACGGCTGAGTTCCAGAATGTCAGGGTGGAAAAACTCTAGAATCCTTGCGTGTCTGAACTTGAGAGTCATTCAATGTCCACATTCCAGAACTCTGGATGTCTGAATAATAGAAGCACCAAATGTCTGCATTCTAGAATCGGAATGTGGCGGAATTCTAGAATGCACAGCACGGCGGAATTCTAAAGTCCTAAAATGCCTACTAGCCGAAAGTTAAGGTGTCTGATGACCAGAATGTTCCTTGGTCAGCATTCTACCGTTCTGAGAGATTCTGGGTTCTAGAATCAATGGATGTCTGAGTTCTGGAATGTCAGGGTGTCCAAACTCTAGAATCCTTGAGTGTTTGAACTCGAGAGTCATTCAATTTCCATACTCCGGGTCACAGGGTGACTGAATTTCAGAAGCACCAAATGTCTGCATTCCAGAATCGGAATGTTGCGGAATTCTAGAATGCACAGCATGGCGGAATTCGAACGTCCTAAAATGCCTGCTATCCGGAAGTTAAGGTGTCTGACATCAAGAATGCTACCAAGTCAGAATTATACCATTCTGAAAGATTCTGGGATCTAAAATCAATGGACGGCTGAGTTCCAGAATGTCAGGGTGGCAAAACTCTAGAATCCTTGCGTGTCTGAACTCGAGAGTCATTCAATGTCCACATTCCAGAACTCTGGATGTCTGAATTATAGAAGCACCAAATGTCTGCATTCTAGCATCGGAAAATGGCGGAATTCTAGCATGCACAGCACGGCGGAATTCTAAAATCCTAAAATGCCTGCTATCCGGAAGTTAAGGTGTCTGACATCAAGAATGCTACCAAGCCAGAATTATAACATTCTGAAAGATTCTGGGATCTAGAATCAATGGACGGCTGAGTTCCAGAATGTCAGGGTGGCAAAACTCTAGAATACTTGCGTGTCTGAACTCGAGAGTCTTTCAATGTCCACATTCCAGAACTCTGGATGTCTGAATTATAGAAGCACCAAATGTCTGCATTCTAGAATCGGAATGTGGCGGAATTCTAGAATGCACAGCACGGCGGAATTCTAAAGTCCTAAAATGCCTACTAGCCGAAAGTTAAGATGTCTGATGACCAGAATGTTACCAGGTCAGCATTCTACCGTTCTGAGAGATTCTGGGTTCTAGAATCAATGGACGGCAGAGTTCTGGAATGTCAGGGTGTCCAAACTCTAGAATCCCTGAGTGTTTGAACTCGAGAGTCATTCAATTTCCATATTCCGGGTCACAGGGTGACTGAATTCCAGAAGCACCAAATGTCTGCATTCTAGAATCGGAATGTGGCGGAATTCTAGAATGCACAGCACGGCGGAATTCGAAAGTCATAAAATGCCTGCTATCGGGAAGTTAAGGTGTCTGACATCCAGAATGCTACCACGTCAGAATTATACCATTCTGAAAGATTCTGGGATCTAGAATCAATGGACGGCTGAGTTCCAGAATGTCAGGGTGGCAAAACTCTAGAATCCTTGCGTGTCTGAACTCGAGAGTCATTCAATGTCCACATTCCAGAACTCTGGATGTCTGAATTATAGAAGCACCAAATGTCTGCATTCTAGAATCGGAATGCGGCGGAATTCTAGAATGCACAGCACGGCGGAATTCTAAAATCCTAAAATGCCTGCTATCCGGAAGTTAAGGTGTCTGACATCAAGAATGCTACCAAGTCAGAATTATACCATTCTGAAAGATTCTGGCATCTAGAATCAATGGACGGCTGAGTTCCAGAATGTCAGGGTGGCAAAACTCTAGAATCCTAGCGTGTCTGAACTCGAGAGTCATTCAATGTCCACATTCCAGAACTCTGGATGTCTGAATTATAGAAGCACCAAATGTCTGCATTCTAGAATCGGAATGTGGCGGAATTCTAGAATGCACAGCACGGCGCAATTCTAAAGTCCTAAAATGCCTACTAGCCGAAAGTTAAGGTGTCTGATGACCAGAATGTTACTAGGTCAGCATTCTACCGTTCTGAGAGATTCTGGGTTCTAGAATCAATGGATGGCAGAGTTCTGGAATGTCAGGGTGTCCAAACTCTAGAATCCTTGAGTGTTTGAACTCGAGAGTCATTCAATTTCCATATTCCGGGTCACAGGGTGTCTGAATTCCAGAAGCACCAAATGTCTGCATTCTAGAATCGGAATGTGGCAGAATTCTAGAATGCACAGCACGGCAGAATTCTAAAGACGTAAAATGACTGATATTCGGAAGTTAAGGTGTCTGACATCCAGAATGTTACTAGGTCAGCATTCTACCGTTCTGAGAGATTCTGGGTTCTAGAATCAATGGACGGCAGAGTTCTGGAATGACAGGGTGTCCAAACTCCAGAATCCTTCCGTGTCTGAACTCCTGAGTCATTCAATGTCCACATTCCGGATCACAGGGTGTCTGAATACCAGAAGCACCAAATGTCTGCATTCTAGAATCGGAATGTGGTGGAATTCTAGAATGCACAGCACGGCGGAATTTGAAAGTCCTAAAATGCCTGCTATCGGGAAGTAAAGGTGTCTGACATCCAGAATGCTACCAGGTCAGAATTACACCATTCTGAAAGATTCTGGGATCTAGAATCAATGGACGGCTGAGTTCCAGAATGTCAGGGTGGCAAAACTCTAGAATCCTTGCGTGTCTGAACTCGAGAGTCATTCAATGTCCACATTCCAGAACTCTGGATGTCTGAATTATAGAAGCACCAAATGACTGCATTCTAGCATCGGAATGTGGCGGAATTCTAGCATGCACAGCACGGCGGAATTCTAAAATCCTAAAATGCCTGCTGTCCGGAAGTTAAGGTGTCTGACATCAAGAATGCTACCAAGTCAGAATTATACCATTCTGAAAGATTCTGGGATCTAGAATCAATGGACGGCTGAGTTCCAGAATGTCAGGGTGGCAAAACTCTAGAATACTTGCGTGTCTGAACTCGAGAGTCTTTCAATGTCCACATTTCAGAACTCTGGATATCTGAATTATAGAAGCACCAAATGTCTGCATTCTAGAATCGGAATGTGGCGGAATTCTAGAATGCACAGCACGGCGGAATTCTAAAGTCCTAAAATGCCTACTAGCCGAAAGTTAAGGTGTCTGATGACCAGAATGTTACTTGGTCAGCATTCTACCGTTCTGAGAGATTCTGGGTTCTAGAATCAATGGATGGCTGAGTTCTGGAATGTCAGGGTGTCCAAACTCTAGAATCCTTGAGTGTTTGAACTCGAGAGTCATTCAATTTCCATACTCCGGGTCACAGGGTGACTGAATTTCAGAAGCACCAAATGTCTGCATTCCAGAATCGGAATGTTGCGGAATTCTAGAATGCACAGCATGGCGGAATTCGAACGTCCTAAAATGCCTGCTATCCGGAAGTTAAGGTGTCTGACATCAAGAATGCTACCAAGTCAGAATTATACCATTCTGAAAGATTCTGGGATCTAAAATCAATGGACGGCTGAGTTCCAGAATGTCAGGTTGGCAAAACTCTAGAATCCTTGCGTGTCTGAACTCGAGAGTCATTCAATGTCCACATTCCAGAACTCTGGATGTCTGAATTATAGAAGCACCAAATGTCTGCATTCTAGCATCGGAAAATGGCGGAATTCTAGCATGCACAGCACGGCGGAATTCTAAAATCCTAAAATGCCTGCTATCCGGAAGTTAAGGTGTCTGACATCAAGAATGCTACCAAGCCAGAATTATACCATTCTGAAAGATTCTGGGATCTAGAATCAATGGACGGCTGAGTTCCAGAATGTCAGGGTGGCAAAACTCTAGAATACTTGCGTGTCTGAACTCGAGAGTCTTTCAATTTCCACATTCCAGAACTCTGGATGTCTGAATTATAGAAGCACCAAATGTCTGCATTCTAGAATCGGAATGTGGCGGAATTCTAGAATGCACAGCACGGCGGAATTCTAAAGTCCTAAAATGCCTACTAGCCGAAAGTTAAGGTGTCTGATGACCAGAATGTTACCAGGTCAGCATTCTACCGTTCTGAGAGATTCTGGGTTCTAGAATCAATGGACGGCAGAGTTCTGGAATGTCAGGGTGTCCAAACTCTAGAATCCCTGAGTGTTTGAACTCGAGAGTCATTCAATTTCCATATTCCGGGTCACAGGGTGACTGAATTCCAGAAGCACCAAATGTCTGCATTCTAGAATCGGAATGTGGCGGAATTCTAGAATGCACAGCACGGCGGAATTCGAAAGTCATAAAATGCCTGCTATCGGGAAGTTAAGGTGTCTGACATCCAGAATGCTACCACGTCAGAATTATACCATTCTGAAAGATTCTGGGATCTAGAATCAATGGACGGCTGAGTTCCAGAATGTCAGGGTGGCAAAACTCTAGAATCCTTGCGTGTCTGAACTCGAGAGTCATTCAATGTCCACATTCCAGAACTCTGGATGTCTGAATTATAGAAGCACCAAATGTCTGCATTCTAGAATCGGAATGTGGCGGAATTCTAGAATGCACAGCACGGCGGAATTCTAAAATCCTAAAATGCCTGCTATCCGGAAGTTAAGGTGTCTGACATCAAGAATGCTACCAAGTCAGAATTATACCATTCTGAAAGATTCTGGCATCTAGAATCAATGGACGGCTGAGTTCCAGAATGTCAGGGTGGCAAAACTCTAGAATCCTAGCGTGTCTGAACTCGAGAGTCATTCAATGTCCACATTCCAGAACTCTGGATGTCTGAATTATAGAAGCACCAAATGTCTGCATTCTAGAATCGGAATGTGGCGGAATTCTAGAATGCACAGCACGGCGCAATTCTAAAGTCCTAAAATGCCTACTAGCCGAAAGTTAAGGTGTCTGATGACCAGAATGTTACTAGGTCAGCATTCTACCGTTCTGAGAGATTCTGGGTTCTAGAATCAATGGATGGCAGAGTTCTGGAATGTCAGGGTGTCCAAACTCTAGAATCCTTGAGTGTTTGAACTCGAGAGTCATTCAATTTCCATATTCCGGGTCACAGGGTGTCTGAATTCCAGAAGCACCAAATGTCTGCATTCTAGAATCGGAATGTGGCAGAATTCTAGAATGCACAGCACGGCAGAATTCTAAAGACGTAAAATGACTGATATTCGGAAGTTAAGGTGTCTGACATCCAGAATGTTACTAGGTCAGCATTCTACCGTTCTGAGAGATTCTGGGTTCTAGAATCAATGGACGGCAGAGTTCTGGAATGACAGGGTGTCCAAACTCCAGAATCCTTCCGTGTCTGAACTCCTGAGTCATTCAATGTCCACATTCCGGATCACAGGGTGTCTGAATTCCAGAAGCACCAAATGTCTGCATTCTAGAATCGGAATGTGGTGGAATTCTAGAATGCACAGCACGGCGGAATTTGAAAGTCCTAAAATGCCTGCTATCGGGAAGTAAAGGTGTCTGACATCCAGAATGCTACCAGGTCAGTATTACACCATTCTGAAAGATTCTGGGATCTAGAATCAATGGACGGCTGAGTTCCAGAATGTCAGGGTGGAAAAACTCTAGAATCCTTGCGTGTCTGAACTCGAGAGTCATTCAATGTCCACATTCCAGAACTCTGGATGTCTGAATTATAGAAGCACCAAATGACTGCATTCTAGCATCGGAATGTGGCGGAATTCTAGCATGCACAGCACGGCGGAATTCTAAAATCCTAAAATGCCTGCTGTCCGGAAGTTAAGGTGTCTGACATCAAGAATGCTACCAAGTCAGAATTATACCATTCTGAAAGATTCTGGGATCTAGAATCAATGGACGGCTGAGTTCCAGAATGTCAGGGTGGCAAAACTCTAGAATACTTGCGTGTCTGAACTCGAGAGTCTTTCAATGTCCACATTTCAGAACTCTGGATATCTGAATTATAGAAGCAGCAAATGTCTGCATTCTAGAATCGGAATGTGGCGGAATTCTAGAATGCACAGCACGGCGGAATTCTAAAGTCCTAAAATGCCTACTAGCCGAAAGTTAAGGTGTCTGATGACCAGAATGTTACTTGGTCAGCATTCTACCGTTCTGAGAGATTCTGGGTTCTAGAATCAATGGATGGCTGAGTTCTGGAATGTCAGGGTGTCCAAACTCTAGAATCCTTGAGTGTTTGAACTCGAGAGTCATTCAATTTCCATACTCCGGGTCACAGGGTGACTGAATTTCAGAAGCACCAAATGTCTGCATTCCAGAATCGGAATGTTGCGGAATTCTAGAATGCACAGCATGGCGGAATTCGAACGTCCTAAAATGCCTGCTATCCGGAAGTTAAGGTGTCTGACATCAAGAATGCTACCAAGTCAGAATTATACCATTCTGAAAGATTCTGGGATCTAAAATCAATGGACGGCTGAGTTCCAGAATGTCAGGTTGGCAAAACTCTAGAATCCTTGCGTGTCTGAACTCGAGAGTCATTCAATGTCCACATTCCAGAACTCTGGATGTCTGAATTATAGAAGCACCAAATGTCTGCATTCTAGCATCGTAAAATGGCGGAATTCTAGCATGCACAGCACGGCGGAATTCTAAAATCCTAAAATGCCTGCTATCCGGAAGTTAAGGTGTCTGACATCAAGAATGCTACCAAGCCAGAATTATACCATTCTGAAAGATTCTGGGATCTAGAATCAATGGACGGCTGAGTTCCAGAATGTCAGGGTGGCAAAACTCTAGAATACTTGCGTGTCTGAACTTGAGAGTCTTTCAATTTCCACATTCCAGAACTCTGGATGTCTGAATTATAGAAGCACCAAATGTCTGCATTCTAGAATCGGAATGTGGCGGAATTCTAGAATGCACAGCACGGCAGAATTCTAAAGTCCTAAAATGCCTACTAGCCGAAAGTTAAGGTGTCTGATGACCAGAATGTTACCAGGTCAGCATTCTACCGTTCTGAGAGATTCTGGGTTCTAGAATCAATGGACGGCAGAGTTCTGGAATGTCAGGGTGTCCAAACTCTAGAATCCCTGAGTGTTTGAACTCGAGAGTCATTCAATTTCCATATTCCGGGTCACAGGGTGACTGAATTCCAGAAGCACCAAATGTCTACATTCTAGAATCGGAATGTGGCGGAATTCTAGAATGCACAGCACGGCGGAATTCGAAAGTCATAAAATGCCTGCTATCGGGAAGTTAAGGTGTCTGACATCCAGAATGCTACCACGTCAGAATTATACCATTCTGAAAGATTCTGGGATCTAGAATCAATGGACGGCTGAGTTCCAGAATGTCAGGGTGGCAAAACTCTAGAATCCTTGCGTGTCTGAACTCGAGAGTCATTCAATGTCCACATTCCAGAACTCTGGATGTCTGAATTATAGAAGCACCAAATGTCTGCATTCTAGAATCGGAATGTGGCGGAATTCTAGAATGCACAGCACGGCGGAATTCTAAAATCCTAAAATGCCTGCTATCCGGAAGTTAAGGTGTCTGACATCAAGAATGCTACCAAGTCAGAATTATACCATTCTGAAAGATTCTGGCATCTAGAATCAATGGACGGCGGAGTTCCAGAATGTCAGGGTGGCAAAACTCTAGAATCCTAGCGTGTCTGAACTCGAGAGTCATTCAATGTCCACATTCCAGAACTCTGGATGTCTGAATTATAGAAGCACCAAATGTCTGCATTCTAGAATCGGAATGTGGCGGAATTCTAGAATGCACAGCACGGCGCAATTCTAAAGTCCTAAAATGCCTACTAGCCGAAAGTTAAGGTGTCTGATGACCAGAATGTTACTAGGTCAGCATTCTACCGTTCTGAGAGATTCTGGGTTCTAGAATCAATGGATGGCAGAGTTCTGGAATGTCAGGGTGTCCAAACTCTAGAATCCTTGAGTGTTTGAACTCGAGAGTCATTCAATTTCCATATTCCGGGGCACAGGGTGTCTGAATTCCAGAAGCACCAAATGTCTGCATTCTAGAATCGGAATGTGGCAGAATTCTAGAATGCACAGCACGGCAGAATTCTAAAGACGTAAAATGACTGATATTCGGAAGTTAAGGTGTCTGACATCCAGAATGTTACTAGGTCAGCATTCTACCGTTCTGAGAGATTCTGGGTTCTAGAATCAATGGACGGCAGAGTTCTGGAATGACAGGGTGTCCAAACTCCAGAATCCTTCCGTGTCTGAACTCCTGAGTCATTCAATGTCCACATTCCGGATCACAGGGTGTCTGAATTCCAGAAGCACCAAATGTCTGCATTCTAGAATCGGAATGTGGTGGAATTCTAGAATGCACAGCACGGCGGAATTTGAAAGTCCTAAAATGCCTGCTATCGGGAAGTAAAGGTGTCTGACATCCAGAATGCTACCAGGTCAGAATTACACCATTCTGAAAGATTCTGGGATCTAGAATCAATGGACGGCTGAGTTCCAGAATGTCAGGGTGGCAAAACTCTAGAATCCTTGCGTGTCTGAACTCGAGAGTCATTCAATGTCCACATTCCAGAACTCTGGATGTCTGAATTATAGAAGCACCAAATGACTGCATTCTAGCATCGGAATGTGGCGGAATTCTAGCATGCACAGCACGGCGGAATTCTAAAATCCTAAAATGCCTGCTGTCCGGAAGTTAAGGTGTCTGACATCAAGAATGCTACCAAGTCAGAATTATACCATTCTGAAAGATTCTGGGATCTAGAATCAATGGATGGCTGAGTTCCAGAATGTCAGGGTGGCAAAACTCTAGAATACTTGCGTGTCTGAACTCGAGAGTCTTTCAATGTCCACATTTCAGAACTCTGGATATCTGAATTATAGAAGCACCAAATGTCTGCATTCTAGAATCGGAATGTGGCGGAATTCTAGAATGCACAGCACGGCGGAATTCTAAAGTCCTAAAATGCCTACTAGCCGAAAGTTAAGGTGTCTGATGACCAGAATGTTAGTTGGTCAGCATTCTACCGTTCTGAGAGATTCTGGGTTCTAGAATCAATGGATGGCTGAGTTCTGGAATGTCAGGGTGTCCAAACTCTAGAATCCTTGAGTGTTTGAACTCGAGAGTCATTCAATTTCCATACTCCGGGTCACAGGGTGACTGAATTCCAGAAGCACCAAATGTCTGCATTCCCGAATCGGAATGTGGCGGAATTCTAGAATGCACAGCACGGCGGAATACGAACGTCCTAAAATGCCTGCTATCCGGAAGTTAAGGTGTCTGACATCCAGAATGCTACCACGTCAGAATTATACCATTCTGTAAGATTCTGGGATGTAGAATCAATGGACGGCTGAGTTCCAGAATGTCAGGGTGGCAAAACTCTAGAATCCTTGCGTGTCTGAACTCGAGAGTCATTCAATGTCCACATTCCAGAACTCTGGATGTCTGAATTATAGAAGCACCAAATGTCTGCATTCTAGAATCGGAATGTGGCGGAATTCTAGAATGCACAGCACGGCTGAATTCTAAAGTCCTAAAATGCCTGCTATCCGGAAGTTTAGGTGTCTGACATCCAGAATGTTACTAGGTCAGCATTCTACCATTCTGAGAGATTCTGGGTTCTAGAATCAATGGACGGCAGAGATGTGGCATGTCAGGGTGTCCAAACTCTAGAATCCCTTTGTGTCTGAACTCGAGAGTCATTCAATGTCCACATTCCGGAACACAGGGTGTCTGAATTCCTGAAACACCAAATGTCTGCATTCTAGAATCGGAATGTGGTAGAATTCTAGAATGCACAGCACGGCGGAATTCTAAAGTCCTAAAATGCCTGCTATCCGGAAGTTAAGGTGTCTGACACCCAGAATGCTACCACATAAGAATTATACCATTCTGAAACGTTCTGGGATCTAGAATCAATGGACGGGTGAGTTCCCGAATGTCAGGGTGGCAAAACTCTAGAATCCTGGCGTGTCTGAACTCGAGAGTCATTCAATGTCCACATTCCAGAACTCTGGATGTCTGAATTATAGAAGCACCAAATGTCTGCATTCTAGAATCGGAATGTGGCGGAATTCTAGAATGCACAGCACGGCGGAATTCTAAAGTCCTGAAATGCCTGCTGTCCGGAAGTTAAGGTGTCTGACATCCAGAATGCTACCACGTCAGAATTATACCATTCTGAAAGATTCTGGGATCTAGAATCAATGGACGGCTGAGTTCCAGAATGTCAGTGTGGCAAAACTCTAGAATCCTTGTGTGTCTGAACTCGAGAGTCATTCAATATCCACATTCCAGAACTCTGGATGTCTGAATTATAGAAGCACCAATTCTCTGCATTCTAGAATCGGAATGTGGCGGAATTCTAGAATGCACAGCACGGCGGAATTCTAACGTCCTGAATTGCCTGCTATCCGGAAGTTAAGCTGTCTGACATCCAGAATGTTACTAGGTCAGCATTCTACCGTTCTGAGAGATTCTGGGTTCTAGAATCAATGGACGGCAGACTTCTGGAATGTCAGGGTGTCCAAACTCTAGAATCCTTCCGTGTTTGAACTCGTGAGTCATTCAATGTCCACATTCCAGATCAAAGGGTGTCTGAATTCCAGAAGCACCAAATGTCTGCATTCTAGAAACGGAATGTGGCGGAATTCTAGAATGCACAGCACGGCGGAATTCGAAAGTCCTAAAATGCCTGCTATACGGAAGTTAAGGTGTCTGACATCCAGAATGCTACCACGTTAGAATTATACCATTCTGAAAGATTCTGGGATCTAGAATCAATGGACGGCTGAGTTCCAGAATGTCAGGGTTTCCAAACTCTAGAATCCTTGCGTGTCTGAACTCGAGAGTCATTCAATATCCACATTCCAGGACTCTGGATGTCTGAAATATAGAAGCAACAAATGTCTGCATTCTAGAATTGGAATGTGGCGGAATTCTAGAATGCACAGCACGGCAGAATTCTAAAGTCCTAAAAGGCCTGCTGTTCGGAAGTTAAGGTGTCTGACATCCAGAATGTTACTAGGTCAGCATTCTACCATTCTGAGAGATTCTGGGTTTTAGAATCAATGGATGGCTGAGTTCTGGAATGTCAGGTTGTCCAAACTCTAGAATCCTTGAGTGTTTGAACTCGAGAGTCATTCAATTTCCATATTCCGGGTCACAGGGTGACTGAATTCCAGAAGCACCAAATGTCTGCATTCCAGAATCGGAATGTGGCGGAATTCTAGAATGCACAGCACGGCGGAAATCGAATGTCCTAAAATGCCTGCTATCCGGAAGTTAAGGTGTCTGACATCCAGAATGCTACCACGTCAGAATTATACCATTCTGAAAGATTCTGGGATCTAGAATCAATGGACGGCTGAGTTCCAGAATGTCAGGGTGGCAAAACTCTAGAATCCTTGCGTGTCTGAACTCGAGAGTCATTCAATGTCCACATTCCGGATCACAGGGTGTCTGAATTCCTGAAACACCAAATGTCTGCATTCTTGAAACGGAATGTGGTAGAATTCTAGAATGCACAGCACGGCGGAATTCTAAAGTCCTAAAATGCCTGCTATCCGGAAGATAAGGTGTCTGACACCCAGAATGCTACCACATAAGAATTATACCAATCTGAAACGTTCTGGGATCTAGAATCAATGGACGGGGGAGTTCCCGAATGTCAGGGTGGCAAAACTCTAGAATCCTGGCATGTCTGAACTCGAGAGTCATTCAATGTCCACATTCCAGAACTCTAGATGTCTGAATTATAGAAGCACCAAATGTCTGCATTCTAGAATCGAAATGTGGCGGAATTCTAGAATGCACAGCACGGCGGAATTCTAAAGTCCTGAAATGCCTGCTATCCGGAAGTTAAGGTGTCTGACATCCAGAATGCTATCACGTCTGAATTATACCATTCTGAAAGATTCTGGGATCTAGAATGAATGGACGGCTGAGTTCCAGAATGTCAGTGTGGCAAAACACTAGAATCCTTGTGTGTCTGAACTCGAGAGTCATTCAATATCCACATTACAGAACTCTGGATGTCTGAATTATAGAAGCACCAAATCTCTGCATTCTAGAATCGGAATCTGGCGGAATTCTAGAATGCACAGCACGGCGGAATTCTAAAGTCCTGAAATGCCTGCTATCCGGAAGTTAAGGTGTCTGACATCCAGAATGTTACTAGGTCAGCATTCTACCGTTCTGAGAGATTCTGGGTTCTAGAATCAATGGACGGCAGAGTTCTGGAATGTCAGGGTGTTCAAACTCAAGAATACTTGCGTGTCTGAACTCGAGAGTCATTCAATGTCCACATTCCGAATCACAGGGTGTCTGAATTCCAGAAGCACCAAATGTCTGCATTCTAGAATCGGAATGTGGCGGAATTCTAGAATGCACAGCATGGCGGAATTCGAAAGTCCTAAAATGCCTGCTATCCGGAAGTTAAGGTGTCTGACATCCAGAATGCTACCACGTCAGAATTATAACATTCTGAAAGATTCTGGGATCTAGAATCAATGGACGGCTGAGTTCCAGAATGTCAGGTTTTCCAAACTCTAGAATCCTTGCGTGTCTGAACTCGAGAGTCATTCAATATCCACATTCCAGGACTCTGGATGTCTGAAATATAGAAGCAACAAATGTCTGCATTCTAGAATCGGAATGTGGTGGAATTCTAGAATGCACAGCACGGCAGAATTCTGAAGTCCTAAAATGCCTGCTATTCGGAAGTTTAGGTGTCTGACATCCAGAATGTCACTAGGTCAGCATTCTACCGTTCTGGGAGATTCTGGGTTCTAGAATCAATGGACGGCAGATTTCTGGAATGTCAGGGTGTCCAAACTCTAGAATCCTTCCATGTCTGAACTCGTGAGTCATTCAATGTCCACATTCCGGATCACAGGTGTCTGAATTCCAGAAGCACCAAATGTCTGCATTCTAGAATCGGAATGTGGCGGAATTCTAGAATGCACAGCACGGCAGAATTCGAAAGTCCTAAAATGCCTGCTATCGGGAAGTTAAGGTTTCTGACATCCAGAATGCTACCACGTCATAGTTATACCATTCTGAAAGATTCTGGGATCTAGAATCAATGGACGGCTGAGTTCCAGAATGTCAGGGTGGAAAAACTCTAGAATCCTTGCGTGTCTGAACTTGAGAGTCATTCAATGTCCACATTCCAGAACTCTGGATGTCTGAATAATAGAAGCACCAAATGTCTGCATTCTAGAATCGGAATGTGGCGGAATTCTAGAATGCACAGCACGGCGGAATTCTAAAGTCCTAAAATGCCTACTAGCCGATAGTTAAGGTGTCTGATGACCAGAATGTTACTTGGTCAGCATTCTACCGTTCTGAGAGATTCTGGGTTCTAGAATCAATGGATGTCTGAGTTCTGGAATGTCAGGGTGTCCAAACTCTAGAATCCTTGAGTGTTTGAACTCGAGAGTCATTCAATTTCCATACTCCGGGTCACAGGGTGACTGAATTTCAGAAGCACCAAATGTCTGCATTCCAGAATCGGAATGTTGCGGAATTCTAGAATGCACAGCATGGCGGAATTCGAACGTCCTAAAATGCCTGCTATCCGGAAGTTAAGGTGTCTGACATCAAGAATGCTACCAAGTCAGAATTATACCATTCTGAAAGATTCTGGGATCTAAAATCAATGGACGGCTGAGTTCCAGAATGTCAGGGTGGCAAAAGTCTAGAATCCTTGCGTGTCTGAACTCGAGAGTCATTCAATGTCCACATTCCAGAACTCTGGATGTCTGAATTATAGAAGCACCAAATGTCTGCATTCTAGCATCGGAAAATGGCGGAATTCTAGCATGCACAGCACGGCGGAATTCTAAAATCCTAAAATGCCTGCTATCCGGAAGTTAAGGTGTCTGACATCAAGAATGCTACCAAGTCACAATTATACCATTCTGAAAGATTCTGGCTTCTAGAATCAATAGACGGCTGAGTTCCAGAATGTCAGGGTGGCAAAACTCTAGAATTCTTGCGTGTCTGAACTCGAGAGTCATTCAATGTCCACATTCCAGAACTCTGGATGTCTGAATTATAGAAGCACCAAAGGTCTGCATTCTAGAATCGGAATGTGGCGGAATTCTAGAATGCACAGCACGGCGGAATTCTAAAATCCTAAAATGCCTGCTATCCGGAAGTTAAGGTGTCTGACATCAAGAATGCTACCAAGTCAGCATTATACCATTCTGAAAGATTCTGGCATCTAGAATCAATGGACGGCTGAGTTCCAGAATGTCAGGGTGGCAAAACTCTAGAATCCTAGCGTGTCTGAACTCGAGAGTCATTCAATGTCCACATTCCAGAACTCTGGATGTCTGAATTATAGAAGCACCAAATGTCTGCATTCTAGAATCGGAATGTGGCGGAATTCTAGAATGCACAGCACGGCGCAATTCTAAAGTCCTAAAATGCCTACTAGCCGAAAGTTAAAGTGTCTGATGACCAGAATGTTACTAGGTCAGCATTCTACCGTTCTGAGAGATTCTGGGTTCTAGAATCAATGGACGGCAGAGTTCTGGAATGTCAGGGTGTCCAAACTCTGGAATCATTCCGTGTCTGAACTCGTGAGTCATTCAATGTCCACATTCCGGATCACAGGGTGTCTGAATTCCAGAAGCATCAAATGTCTGCATTCTAGAAACGGAATGTGGCGGAATTCTAGAATGCACAGCACGGCGGAATTCGAAAGTCCTAAAATGCCTGCTATACGGAAGTTAAGGTGTCTGACATCCAGAATGCTACCACGTTAGAATTATACCATTCTGAAAGATTCTGGGATCTAGAATCAATGGACGGCTGAGTTCCAGAATGTCAGGGTTTCCAAACCATAGAATCCTTGCGTGTCTGAACTCGAGAGTCATTCAATATCCACATTCCAGGACTCTGGATGTCTGAAATATAGAAGCAACAAATGTCTGCATTCTAGAATTGGAATGTAGCGGAATTCTAGAATGCACAGCACGGCAGAATTCTAAAGTCCTAAAAGGCCTGCTGTTCGGAAGTTAAGGTGTCTGACATCCAGAATGTTACTAGGTCAGCATTCTACCATTCTGAGAGATTCTGGGTTTTAGAATCAATGGATGGCTGAGTTCTGGAATGTCAGGTTGTCCAAACTCTAGAATCCTTGAGTGTTTGAACTCGAGAGTCATTCAATTTCCATATTCCGGGTCACAGGGTGACTGAATTCCAGAAGCACCAAATGTCGGCATTCCAGAATCGGAATGTGGCGGAATTCTAGAATGCACAGCACGGCGGAAATCGAATGTCCTAAAATGCCTGCTATCCGGAAGTTAAGGTGTCTGACATCCAGAATGCTACCACGTCAGAATTATACCATTCTGAAAGATTCTGGGATCTAGAATCAATGGACGGCTGAGTTCCAGAATGTCAGGGTGGCAAAACTCTAGAATACTTGCGTGTCTGAACTCGAGAGTCATTCAATGTCCACATTCCGGATCACAGGGTGTCTGAATTCCTGAAACACCAAATGTCTGCATTCTTGAAACGGAATGTGGTAGAATTCTAGAATGCACAGCACGGCGGAATTCTAAAGTCCTAAAATGCCTGCTATCCGGAAGATAAGGTGTCTGACACCCAGAATGCTACCACATAAGAATTATACCAATCTGAAACGTTCTGGGATCTAGAATCAATGGACGGGGGAGTTCCCGAATGTCAGGGTGGCAAAACTCTAGAATCCTGGCATGTCTGAACTCGAGAGTCATTCAATGTCCACATTCCAGAACTCTAGATGTCTGAATTATAGAAGCACCAAATGTCTGCATTCTGGAATCGGAATGTGGCGGAATTCTAGAATGCACAGCACGGCGGAATTCTAAAGTCCTGAAATGCCTGCTATCCGGAAGTTAAGGTGTCTGACATCCAGAATGCTATCACGTCAGAATTATACCATTCTGAAAGATTCTGGGATCTAGAATGAATGGACGGCTGAGTTCCAGAATGTCAGTGTGGCAAAACTCTAGAATCCTTGTGTGTCTGAACTCGAGAGTCATTCAATATCCACATTACAGAACTCTGGATGTCTGAATTATAGAAGCACCAAATCTCTGCATTCTAGAATCGGAATGTGGTGGAATTCTAGAATGCACAGCACGGCGGAATTCTAAAGTCCTGAAATGCCTGCTATCCGGAAGTTAAGGTGTCTGACATCGAGAATGTTACTAGGTCAGCATTCTACCGTTCTGAGAGATTCTGGGTTCTAGAATCAATGGACGGCAGAGTTCTGGAATGTCAGGGTGTTCAAACTCAAGAATACTTGCGTGTCTGAACTCGAGAGTCATTCAATGTCCACATTCCGGATCACAGGGTGTCTGAATTCCAGAAGCACCAAATGTCTGCATTCTAGAATCGGAATGTGGCGGAATTCTAGAATGCACAGCACGGCGGAATTCGAAAGTCCTAAAATGCCTGCTATCCGGAAGTTAAGGTGTCTGACATCCAGAATGCTACCACGTCAGAATTATAACATTCTGAAAGATTCTGGGATCTAGAATCAATGGACGGCTGAGTTCCAGAATGTCAGGTTTTCCAAACTGTAGAATCCTTGCGTGTCTGAACTCGAGAGTCATTCAATATCCACATTCCAGGACTCTGGATGTCTGAAATATAGAAGCAACAAATGTCTGCATTCTAGAATCGGAATGTGGCGGAATTCTAGAATGCACAGCACGGCAGAATTCTGAAGTCCTAAAATGCCTGCTATCCGGAAGTTAAGGTGTCTGACATCCAGAATGTTACTAGGTCAGCATTCTACCGTTCTGAGAGATTCTGGGTTCTAGAATCAATGGACGGCAGAGTTCTGGAATGTCAGGGTGTTCAAACTCAAGAATACTTGCGTGTCTGAACTCGAGAGTCATTCAATGTCCACATTCCGGATCACAGGGTGTCTGAATTCCAGAAGCACCAAATGTCTGCATTCTAGAATCGGAATGTGGCGGAATTCTAGAATGCACAGCATGGCGGAATTCGAAAGTCCTAAAATGCCTGCTATCCGGAAGTTAAGGTGTCTGACATCCAGAATGCTACCACGTCAGAATTATAACATTCTGAAAGATTCTGGGATCTAGAATCAATGGACGGCTGTGTTCCAGAATGTCAGGTTTTCCAAACTCTAGAATCCTTGCGTGTCTGAACTCGAGAGTCATTCAATATCCACATTCCAGGACTCTGGATGTCTGAAATATAGAAGCAACAAATGTCTGCATTCTAGAATCGGAATGTGGTGGAATTCTAGAATGCACAGCACGGCAGAATTCTGAAGTCCTAAAATGCCTGCTATTCGGAAGTTTAGGTGTCTGACATCCAGAATGTCACTAGGTCAGCATTCTACCGTTCTGGGAGATTCTGGGTTCTAGAATCAATGGACGGCAGATTTCTGGAATGTCAGGGTGTCCAAACTCTAGAATCCTTCCATGTCTGAACTCGTGAGTCATTCAATGTCCACATTCCGGATCACAGGTGTCTGAATTCCAGAAGCACCAAATGTCTGCATTCTAGAATCGGAATGTGGCGGAATTCTAGAATGCACAGCACGGCAGAATTCGAAAGTCCTAAAATGCCTGCTATCGGGAAGTTAAGGTTTCTGACATCCAGAATGCTACCACGTCATATTTATACCATTCTGAAAGATTCTGGGATCTAGAATCAATGGACGGCTGAGTTCCAGAATGTCAGGGTGGAAAAACTCTAGAATCCTTGCGTGTCTGAACTTGAGAGTCATTCAATGTCCACATTCCAGAACTCTGGATGTCTGAATAATAGAAGCACCAAATGTCTGCATTCTAGAATCGGAATGTGGCGGAATTCTAGAATGCACAGCACGGCGGAATTCTAAAGTCCTAAAATGCCTACTAGCCGAAAGTTAAGGTGTCTGATGACCAGAATGTTACTTGGTCAGCATTCTACCGTTCTGAGAGATTCTGGGTTCTAGAATCAATGGATGTCTGAGTTCTGGAATGTCAGGGTGTCCAAACTCTAGAATCCTTGAGTGTTTGAACTCGAGAGTCATTCAATTTCCATACTCCGGGTCACAGGGTGACTGAATTTCAGAAGCACCAAATGTCTGCATTCCAGAATCGGAATGTTGCGGAATTCTAGAATGCACAGCATGGCGGAATTCGAACGTCCTAAAATGCCTGCTATCCGGAAGTTAAGGTGTCTGACATCAAGAATGCTACCAAGTCAGAATTATACCATTCTGAAAGATTCTGGGATCTAAAATCAATGGACGGCTGAGTTCCAGAATGTCAGGGTGGCAAAAGTCTAGAATCCTTGCGTGTCTGAACTCGAGAGTCATTCAATGTCCACATTCCAGAACTCTGGATGTCTGAATTATAGAAGCACCAAATGTCTGCATTCTAGCATCGGAAAATGGCGGAATTCTAGCATGCACAGCACGGCGGAATTCTAAAATCCTAAAATGCCTGCTATCCGGAAGTTAAGGTGTCTGACATCAAGAATGCTACCAAGTCAGAATTATACCATTCTGAAAGATTCTGGCATCTAGAATCAATAGACGGCTGAGTTCCAGAATGTCAGGGTGGCAAAACTCTAGAATACTTGCGTGTCTGAACTCGAGAGTCATTCAATGTCCACATTCCAGAACTCTGGATATCTGAATTATAGAAGCACCAAAGGTCTGCATTCTAGAATCGGAATGTGGCGGAATTCTAGAATGCACAGCACGGCGGAATTCTAAAATCCTAAAATGCCTGCTATCCGGAAGTTAAGGTGTCTGACATCAAGAATGCTACCAAGTCAGAATTATACCATTCTGAAAGATTCTGGCATCTAGAATCAATGGACGGCTGAGTTCCAGAATGTCAGGGTGGCAAAACTCTAGAATCCTAGCGTGTCTGAACTCGAGAGTCATTCAATGTCCACATTCCAGAACTCTGGATGTCTGAATTATAGAAGCACCAAATGTCTGCATTCTAGAATCGGAATGTGGCGGAATTCTAGAATGCACAGCACGGCGCAATTCTAAAGTCCTAAAATGCCTACTAGCCGAAAGTTAAAGTGTCTGATGACCAGAATGTTACTAGGTCAGCATTCTACCGTTCTGAGAGATTCTGGGTTCTAGAATCAATGGACGGCAGAGTTCTGGAATGTCAGGGTGTCCAAACTCTGGAATCATTCCGTCTGAACTCGTGAGTCATTCAATGTCCACATTCCGGATCACAGGGTGTCTGAATTCCAGAAGCATCAAATGTCTGCATTCTAGAAACGGAATGTGGCGGAATTCTAGAATGCACAGCACGGCGGAATTCGAAAGTCCTAAAATGCCTGCTATACGGAAGTTAAGGTGTCTGACATCCAGAATGCTACCACGTTAGAATTATACCATTCTGAAAGATTCTGGGATCTAGAATCAATGGACGGCTGAGTTCCAGAATGTCAGGGTTTCCAAACCATAGAATCCTTGCGTGTCTGAACTCGAGAGTCATTCAATATCCACATTCCAGGACTCTGGATGTCTGAAATATAGAAGCAACAAATGTCTGCATTCTAGAATTGGAATGTGGCGGAATTCTAGAATGCACAGCACGGCAGAATTCTAAAGTCCTAAAAGGCCTGCTGTTCGGAAGTTAAGGTGTCTGACATCCAGAATGTTACTAGGTCAGCATTCTACCATTCTGAGAGATTCTGGGTTTTAGAATCAATGGATGGCTGAGTTCTGGAATGTCAGGTTGTCCAAACTCTAGAATCCTTGAGTGTTTGAACTCGAGAGTCATTCAATTTCCATATTCCGGGTCACAGGGTGACTGAATTCCAGAAGCACCAAATGTCTGCATTCCAGAATCGGAATGTGGCGGAATTCTAGAATGCACAGCACGGCGGAAATCGAATGTCCTAAAATGCCTGCTATCCGGAAGTTAAGGTGTCTGACATCCAGAATGCTACCACGTCAGAATTATACCATTCTGAAAGATTCTGGGATCTAGAATCAATGGACGGCTGAGTTCCAGAATGTCAGGGTGGCAAAACTCTAGAATACTTGCGTGTCTGAACTCGAGAGTCATTCAATGTCCACATTCCGGATCACAGGGTGTCTGAATTCCTGAAACACCAAATGTCTGCATTCTTGAAACGGAATGTGGTAGAATTCTAGAATGCACAGCACGGCGGAATTCTAAAGTCCTAAAATGCCTGCTATCCGGAAGATAAGGTGTCTGACACCCAAAATGCTACCACATAAGAATTATACCAATCTGAAACGTTCTGGGATCTAGAATCAATGGACGGGGGAGTTCCCGAATGTCAGGGTGGCAAAACTCTAGAATCCTGGCATGTCTGAACTCGAGAGTCATTCAATGTCCACATTCCAGAACTCTAGATGTCTGAATTATAGAAGCACCAAATGTCTGCATTCTGGAATCGGAATGTGGCGGAATTCTAGAATGCACAGCACGGCGGAATTCTAAAGTCCTGAAATGCCTGCTATCCGGAAGTTAAGGTGTCTGACATCCAGAATGCTATCACGTCAGAATTATACCATTCTGAAAGATTCTGGGATCTAGAATGAATGGACGGCTGAGTTCCAGAATGTCAGTGTGGCAAAACTCTAGAATCCTTGTGTGTCTGAACTCGAGAGTCATTCAATATCCACATTACAGAACTCTGGATGTCTGAATTATAGAAGCACCAAATCTCTGCATTCTAGAATCGGAATGTGGCGGAATTCTAGAATGCACAGCACGGCGGAATTCTAAAGTCCTGAAATGCCTGCTATCCGGAAGTTAAGGTGTCTGACATCGAGAATGTTACTAGGTCAGCATTCTACCGTTCTGAGAGATTCTGGGTTCTAGAATCAATGGACGGCAGAGTTCTGTAATGTCAGGGTGTTCAAACTCAAGAATACTTGCGTGTCTGAACTCGAGAGTCATTCAATGTCCACATTCCGGATCACAGGGTGTCTGAATTCCAGAAGCACCAAATGTCTGCATTCTAGAATCGGAATGTGGCGGAATTCTAGAATGCACAGCACGGCGGAATTCGAAAGTCCTAAAATGCCTGCTATCCGGAAGTTAAGGTGTCTGACATCCAGAATGCTACCACGTCAGAATTATAACATTCTGAAAGATTCTGGGATCTAGAATCAATGGACGGCTGAGTTCCAGAATGTCAGGTTTTCCAAACTCTAGAATCCTTGCGTGTCTGAACTCGAGAGTCATTCAATATCCACATTCCAGGACTCTGGATGTCTGAAATATAGAAGCAACAAATGTCTGCATTCTAGAATCGGAATGTGGCGGAATTCTAGAATGCACAGCATGGCAGAATTCTGAAGTCCTAAAATGCCTGCTATCCGGAAGTTAAGGTGTCTGACATCCAGAATGTTACTAGGTCAGCATTCTACCGTTCTGAGAGATTCTGGGTTCTAGAATCAATGGACGGCAGAGTTCTGGAATGTCAGGGTGTTCAAACTCAAGAATACTTGCGTGTCTGAACTCGAGAGTCATTCAATGTCCACATTCCGGATCACAGGGTGTCTGAATTCCAGAAGCACCAAATGTCTGCATTCTAGAATCGGAATGTGGCGGAATTCTAGAATGCACAGCATGGCGGAATTCGAAAGTCCTAAAATGCCTGCTATCCGGAAGTTAAGGTGTCTGACATCCAGAATGCTACCACGTCAGAATTATAACATTCTGAAAGATTCTGGGATCTAGAATCAATGGACGGCTGAGTTCCAGAATGTCGGGTTTTCCAAACTCTAGAATCCTTGCGTGTCTGAACTCGAGAGTCATTCAATATCCACATTCCAGGACTCTGGATGTCTGAAATATAGAAGCAACAAATGTCTGCATTCTAGAATCGGAATGTGGTGGAATTCTAGAATGCACAGCACGGCAGAATTCTGAAGTCCTAAAATGCCTGCTATTCGGAAGTTTAGGTGTCTGACATCCAGAATGTCACTAGGTCAGCATTCTACCGTTCTGGGAGATTCTGGGTTCTAGAATCAATGGACGGCAGATTTCTGGAATGTCAGGGTGTCCAAACTCTAGAATCCTTCCATGTCTGAACTCGTGAGTCATTCAATGTCCACATTCCGGATCACAGGTGTCTGAATTCCAGAAGCACCAAATGTCTGCATTCTAGAATCGGAATGTGGCGGAATTCTAGAATGCACAGCACGGCAGAATTCGAAAGTCCTAAAATGCCTGCTATCGGGAAGTTAAGGTTTCTGACATCCAGAATGCTACCACGTCATAGTTATACCATTCTGAAAGATTCTGGGATCTAGAATCAATGGACGGCTGAGTTCCAGAATGTCAGGGTGGAAAAACTCTAGAATCCTTGCGTGTCTGAACTTGAGAGTCATTCAATGTCCACATTCCAGAACTCTGGATGTCTGAATAATAGAAGCACCAAATGTCTGCATTCTAGAATCGGAATGTGGCGGAATTCTAGAATGCACAGCACGGCGGAATTCTAAAGTCCTAAAATGCCTACTAGCCGAAAGTTAAGGTGTCTGATGACCAGAATGTTACTTGGTCAGCATTCTACCGTTCTGAGAGATTCTGGGTTCTAGAATCAATGGATGTCTGAGTTCTGGAATGTCAGGGTGTCCAAACTCTAGAATCCTTGAGTGTTTGAACTCGAGAGTCATTCAATTTCCATACTCCGGGTCACAGGGTGACTGAATTTCAGAAGCACCAAATGTCTGCATTCCAGAATCGGAATGTTGCGGAATTCTAGAATGCACAGCATGGCGGAATTCGAACGTCCTAAAATGCCTGCTATCCGGAAGTTAAGGTGTCTGACATCAAGAATGCTACCAAGTCAGAATTATACCATTCTGAAAGATTCTGGGATCTAAAATCAATGGACGGCTGAGTTCCAGAATGTCAGGGTGGCAAAAGTCTAGAATCCTTGCGTGTCTGAACTCGAGAGTCATTCAATGTCCACATTCCAGAACTCTGGATGTCTGAATTATAGAAGCACCAAATGTCTGCATTCTAGCATCGGAAAATGGCGGAATTCTAGCATGCACAGCACGGCGGAATTCTAAAATCCGAAAATGCCTGCTATCCGGAAGTTAAGGTGTCTGACATCAAGAATGCTACCAAGTCAGAATTATACCATTCTGAAAGATTCTGGCATCTAGAATCAATAGACGGCTGAGTTCCAGAATGTCAGGGTGGCAAAACTCTAGAATACTTGCGTGTCTGAACTCGAGAGTCATTCAATGTCCACATTCCAGAACTCTGGATATCTGAATTATAGAAGCACCAAAGGTCTGCATTCTAGAATCGGAATGTGGCGGAATTCTAGAATGCACAGCACGGCGGAATTCTAAAATCCTAAAATGCCTGCTATCCGGAAGTTAAGGTGTCTGACATCAAGAATGCTACCAAGTCAGCATTATACCATTCTGAAAGATTCTGGCATCTAGAATCAATGGACGGCTGAGTTCCAGAATGTCAGGGTGGCAAAACTCTAGAATCCTAGCGTGTCTGAACTCGAGAGTCATTCAATGTCCACATTCCAGAACTCTGGATGTCTGAATTATAGAAGCACCAAATGTCTGCATTCTAGAATCGGAATGTGGCGGAATTCTAGAATGCACAGCACGGCGCAATTCTAAAGTCCTAAAATGCCTACTAGCCGAAAGTTAAAGTGTCTGATGACCAGAATGTTACTAGGTCAGCATTCTACCGTTCTGAGAGATTCTGGGTTCTAGAATCAATGGACGGCAGAGTTCTGGAATGTCAGGGTGTCCAAACTCTGGAATCATTCCGTGTCTGAACTCGTGAGTCATTCAATGTCCACATTCCGGATCACAGGGTGTCTGAATTCCAGAAGCATCAAATGTCTGCATTCTAGAAACGGAATGTGGCGGAATTCTAGAATGCACAGCACGGCGGAATTCGAAAGTCCTAAAATGCCTGCTATACGGAAGTTAAGGTGTCTGACATCCAGAATGCTACCACGTTAGAATTATACCATTCTGAAAGATTCTGGGATCTAGAATCAATGGACGGCTGAGTTCCAGAATGTCAGGGTTTCCAAACCATAGAATCCTTGCGTGTCTGAACTCGAGAGTCATTCAATATCCACATTCCAGGACTCTGGATGTCTGAAATATAGAAGCAACAAATGTCTGCATTCTAGAATTGGAATGTGGCGGAATTCTAGAATGCACAGCACGGCAGAATTCTAAAGTCCTAAAAGGCCTGCTGTTCGGAAGTTAAGGTGTCTGACATCCAGAATGTTACTAGGTCAGCATTCTACCATTCTGAGAGATTCTGGGTTTTAGAATCAATGGATGGCTGAGTTCTGGAATGTCAGGTTGTCCAAACTCTAGAATCCTTGAGTGTTTGAACTCGAGAGTCATTCAATTTCCATATTCCGGGTCACAGGGTGACTGAATTCCAGAAGCACCAAATGTCTGCATTCCAGAATCGGAATGTGGCGGAATTCTAGAATGCACAGCACGGCGGAAATCGAATGTCCTAAAATGCCTGCTATCCGGAAGTTAAGGTGTCTGACATCCAGAATGCTACCACGTCAGAATTATACCATTCTGAAAGATTCTGGGATCTAGAATCAATGGACGGCTGAGTTCCAGAATGTCAGGGTGGCAAAACTCTAGAATACTTGCGTGTCTGAACTCGAGAGTCATTCAATGTCCACATTCCGGATCACAGGGTGTCTGAATTCCTGAAACACCAAATGTCTGCATTCTTGAAACGGAATGTGGTAGAATTCTAGAATGCACAGCACGGCGGAGTTCTAAAGTCCTAAAATGCCTGCTATCCGGAAGATAAGGTGTCTGACACCCAGAATGCTACCACAAAAGAATTATACCAATCTGAAACGTTCTGGGATCTAGAATCAATGGACGGGGGAGTTCCCGAATGTCAGGGTGGCAAAACTCTAGAATCCTGGCATGTCTGAACTCGAGAGTCATTCAATGTCCACATTCCAGAACTCTAGATGTCTGAATTATAGAAGCACCAAATGTCTGCATTCTGGAATCGGAATGTGGCGGAATTCTAGAATGCACAGCACGGCGGAATTCTAAAGTCCTGAAATGCCTGCTATCCGGAAGTTAAGGTGTCTGACATCCAGAATGCTATCACGTCAGAATTATACCATTCTGAAAGATTCTGGGATCTAGAATGAATGGACGGCTGAGTTCCAGAATGTCAGTGTGGCAAAACTCTAGAATCCTTGTGTGTCTGAACTCGAGAGTCATTCAATATCCACATTACAGAACTCTGGATGTCTGAATTATAGAAGCACCAAATCTCTGCATTCTAGAATCGGAATGTGGCGGAATTCTAGAATGCACAGCACGGCGGAATTCTAAAGTCCTGAAATGCCTGCTATCCGGAAGTTAAGGTGTCTGACATCGAGAATGTTACTAGGTCAGCATTCTACCGTTCTGAGAGATTCTGGGTTCTAGAATCAATGGACGGCAGAGTTCTGGAATGTCAGGGTGTTCAAACTCAAGAATACTTGCGTGTCTGAACTCGAGAGTCATTCAATGTCCACATTCCGGATCACAGGGTGTCTGAATTCCAGAAGCACCAAATGTCTGCATTCTAGAATCGGAATGTGGCGGAATTCTAGAATGCACAGCATGGCGGAATTCGAAAGTCCTAAAATGCCTGCTATCCGGAAGTTAAGGTGTCTGACATCCAGAATGCTACCACGTCAGAATTATAACATTCTGAAAGATTCTGGGATCTAGAATCAATGGACGGCTGAGTTCCAGAATGTCAGGTTTTCCAAACTCTAGAATCCTTGCGTGTCTGAACTCGAGAGTCATTCAATATCCACATTCCAGGACTCTGGATGTCTGAAATATAGAAGCAACAAATGTCTGCATTCTAGAATCGGAATGTGGTGGAATTCTAGAATGCACAGCACGGCAGAATTCTGAAGTCCTAAAATGCCTGCTATTCGGAAGTTTAGGTGTCTGACATCCAGAATGTCACTAGGTCAGCATTGTACCGTTCTGGGAGATTCTGGGTTCTAGAATCAATGGACGGCAGAGTTCTGGAATGACAGGGTGTCCAAACTCCAGAATCCTTCCGTGTCTGAACTCCTGAGTCATTCAATGTCCACATTCCGGATCACAGGGTGTCTGAATTCCAGAAGCACCAAATGTCTGCATTCTAGAATCGGAATGTGGCGGAATTCTAGAATGCACAGCACGGCGGAATTTGAAAGTCCTAAAATGCCTGCTATCGGGAAGTAAAGGTGTCTGACATCCAGAATGCTACCAGGTCAGAATTACACCATTCTGAAAGATTCTGGGATCTAGAATCAATGGACGGCTGAGTTCCAGAATGTCAGGGTGGCAAAACTCTAGAATCCTTGCGTGTCTGAACTCGAGAGTCATTCAATGTCCACATTCCAGAACTCTGGATGTCTGAATTATAGAAGCACCATATGACTGCATTCTAGCATCGGAATGTGGTGGAATTCTAGCATGCACAGCACGGCGGAATTCTAAAATCCTAAAATGCCTGCTGTCCGGAAGTTAAGGTGTCTGACATCAAGAATGCTACCAAGTCAGAATTATACCATTCTGAAAGATTCTGGAATCTAGAATCAATGGACGGCTGAGTTCCAGAATGTCAGGGTGGCAAAACTCTAGAATACTTGCGTGTCTGAACTCGAGAGTCTTTCAATGTCCACATTCCAGAACTCTGGATGTCTGATTTATAGAAGCACAAAATGTCTGCATTCTAGAATCGGAATGTGGCGGAATTCTAGAATGCACAGCACGGCGGAATTCTAAAGTCCTAAAATGCCTACTAGCCGAAAGTTAAGGTGTCTGATGACCAGAATGTTACTTGGTCAGCATTCTACCGTTCTGAGAGATTCTGGGTTCTAGAATCAATGGATGGCTGAGTTCTGGAATGTCAGGGTGTCCAAACTCTAGAATCCTTGAGTGTTTGAACTCGAGAGTCATTCAATTTCCATACTCCGGGTCACAGGGTGACTGAATTCCAGAAGCACCAAATGTCTGCATTCCAGAATCGGAATGTGGCGGAATTCTAGAATGCACAGCACGGCGGAATTCGAACGTCCTAAAATGCCTGCTATCCGGAAGTTAAGGTGTCTGACATCCAGAATGCTACCACGTCAGAATTATACCATTCTGAAAGATTCTGAGATCTAGAATCAATGGACGGCTGAGTTCCAGAATGTCAGGGTGGCAAAACTCTAGAATCCTTGCGTGTCTGAACTCGAGAGTCATTCAATGTCCACATTCCAGAACTCTGGATGTCTGAATTATAGAAGCACCAAATGTCTGCATTCTAGAATCGGAATGTGGCGGAATTCTAGAATGCACAGCACGGCTGAATTCTAAAGTCCTAAAATGCCTGCTATCCGGAAGATAAGGTGTCTGACATCCAGAATGTTACTAGGTCAGCATTCTACCATTCTGAGAGATTCTGGGTTCTAGAATCAATGGACGGCAGAGATGTGGCATGTCAGGGTGTCCAAACTCTAGAATCCCTTTGTGTCTGAACTCGAGAGTCATTCAATGTCCACATTCCGGATCACAGGGTGTCTGAATTCCTGAAACACCAAATGTCTGCATTCTAGAATCGGAATGTGGTAGAATTCTAGAATGCACAGCACGGCGGAATTCTAAAGTCCTAAAATGCCTGCTATCCGGAAGTTAAGGTGTCTGACACCCAGAATGCTACCACATAAGAATTATACCATTCTGAAACGTTTTGGGATCTAGAATCAATGGACGGGTGAGTTCCCAAATGTCAGGGTGGCAAAACTCTAGAATCCTGGCGTGTCTGAACTCGAGAGTCATTCAATGTCCACATTCCAGAACTCTAGATGTCTGAATTATAGAAGTACCAAATGTCTGCATTCTAGAATCGGAATGTGGCGGAATTCTAGAATGCACAGCACGGCGGAATTCTAAAGTCCTGAAATGCCTGCTATCCGGAAGTTAAGGTGTCTGACATCCAGAATGCTACCACGTCAGAATTATACCATTCTGAAAGATTCTGGGATCTAGAATCAATGGACGGCTGAGTTCCAGAATGTCAGTGTGGCAAAACTCTAGAATCCTTGTGTGTCTGAACTCGAGAGTCATTAAATATCCACATTCCAGGACTCTGGATGTCTGAAATATAGAAGCAACAAATGTCTGCATTCTAGAATCGGAATGTGGTGGAATTCTAGAATGCACAGCACGGCAGAATTCGAAAGACCTAAAATGCCTGCTATCGGGAAGTTAAGGTGTCTGACATCCAGAATGCTACCACGTCAGAATTATACCATTCTGAAAGATTCAGGGATCTAGTATCAATGGACGGCTGAGTTCCAGAATGTCAGGGTGTCAAAACTCTAGAATCCTTGCGTGTCTGAACTCGAGAGTCATTCAATATCCACATTCCAGGACTCTGGATGTCTGAAATATAGAAGCCACAAATGTCTGCATTCTAGAATCGGAATGTGGTGGAATTCTAGAATGCACAGCACGGCAGAATTCTAAAGTCTTAAAATGCCTGCTATTCGGAAGTTAAGGTGTCTGACATCCAGAATGTTACTAGGTCAGCATTCTACCGTTCTGAGAGATTCTGGGTTCTAGAATCAATGGACGGCAGAGTTCTGGAATGCCAGGGTGTCCAAACTCTAGAATCCTTCCTTGTCTGAACTCGTGAGTCATTCAATGTCCACATTCCAGATCACAGGGTGTCTGAATTCCAGAAGCACCAAATGTCTGCATTCTAGAATCGGAATGTGGCGGAATTCTAGAATGCACAGCACGGCAGAATTCTAAAGTCCTAAAATGCCTGATATTCGGAAGTTAAGGAGTCTGACATCCAGAATGTTACTAGGTCAGCATTCTACCCTTCTGAGAGATTCTCGGTTCTAGAATCAATGGACGGCAGAGTTCTGGAATGTCAGGGTGTCCAAACTCTAGAATCCTTCCGTTTCTGAACACGTGAGTCATTCAATGTCCACATTCCAGATCAAAGGGTGTCTGAATTCCAGAAGCACCAAATGTCTGCATTCTAGAATCGGAATGTGGTAGAATTCTAGAATGCACAGCACGGCGGAATTCGAAAGTCCTAAAATGCCTGCTATCCAGAATTAAGGTGTCAGACATTCAGAATGCTACCACGTCAGAATTATACCATTCTGAAAGATTCTGGGATCTAGAATAAATGGACGGCTGGGTTCCAGAATGTCAGGGTGGCAAAACTCTAGAATCCTTGCGTGTCTGAACTCGAGAGTCATTCAATGTCCACATTCCAGAACTCTGAATGTCTGAAATATAGAAGCACCAAATGTCTGCATTCTAGAATCAGAATGTGGCGGAATTCTAGAATGCACAGCACGGCGGAATTTTAAAGTCCTAAAATGCCTGCTATCCGGAAGTCAAGGTGTCTGACATCCAGAATGTTACTAGGTCAGCATTCTACAGTTCTGAGAGATTTTGGGTTCTAGAATCAATGGATGGCAGAGTTCTGGAATGTCAGGGTGTTCAAACTCAAGAATCCTTCCGTGTCTGAACTCGTGAGTCATTCAATGTCCACATTTCGCATCACAGGGTGTCTGAATTCCAGAAGCACCAAATGTCTGCATTCTAGAATCGGAATGTGGCGGAATTCTACAATGCACAGCACGGCGGAATTCTAAAGTCCTGAAATGCCTGCTATCCGGAAGTTAAGGTGTCTGACATCCAGAATGTTACTTGGTCAGCATTCTACCGTTCTGAGAGATTCTGGGTTCTAGAATCAATGGACGGCAGAGTTCTGGAATGTCAGGGTGTCCAAACTCTGGAATCATTCCGTGTCTGAACTCGTGAGTCATTCAATGTCCACATTCCGGATCACAGGGTGTCTGAATTCCAGAAGCATCAAATGTCTGCATTCTAGAATCGGAATGTGGCGGAATTCTAGAATGCACAGCACGGCGGAATTCTAAAGTCCTAAAATGCCTGCTATCCGGAAATTAAGGTGTCTGACTTCCAGAATGCTACCACGTTAGAATTATACCATTCTGAAAGATTCTGGGATCTAGAATCAATGCACGGCGGAGTTCCAGAATGTCAGGGTTTCCAAACTCTAGAATCCTTGCGTGTCTGAACTCGAGAGTCATTCAATATCCACATTCCAGGACTCTGGATGTCTGAAATATAGAAGCACCAAATGTCTGCATTCTAGAATCGGAATGTGGCGGAATTCTAGAATGCACAGCACGGCAGAATTCTAAAGACCTAAAAGGCCTGCTATTCGGAAGTTAAGGTGTCTGACATCCAGAATGTTACTAGGTCAGCATTCTACCGTTCTGAGAGATTCTGGGTTCTAGAATCAATGGACGGCAGAGTTCTGGAATGTCAGGGTCTCCAAACTCTAGAATCCTTCCGTGTCTGAACTCGTGAGTCATTCAATGTCCATATTCTGGATCACAGGGTGTCTGAATTCCAGAAGCACCAAATGTCTGCATTCTAGAATCGGAATGTGGCGGAATACTAGAATGCACAGCACGGCAGAATTCAGAAGTCCTAAAATGCCTGATATTCGGAAGTTAAGGAGTCTGACATCCAGAATGTTACTAGGTCAGCATTCTACCGTTCTGAGAGATTCTGGGTTCTAGAATCAATGGACGGCAGAGTTCTGGAATGTGAGGGTGTTCAAACTCAAGAATACTTGCGTGTCTGAACTCGAGAGTCATTCAATGTCCACATTCCGGATCACAGGGTGTCTGAATTCCAGAAGCACCAAATGTCTGCATTCTAGAATCGGAATGTGGTGGAATTCTAGAATGCACAGCATGGCGGAATTCGAAAATCCTAAAATGCCTGCTATCCGGAAGTTAAGGTGTCTTACATCCAGAATGCTACCACGTCAGAATTATAACATTCTGAAAGATTCTGGGATCTAGAATCAATGGACGGCTGAGTTCCAGAATGTCAGGTTTTCCAAACTCTAGAATCCTTGCGTGTCTGAACTCGAGAGTCAATCAATATCCACATTCCAGGACTCTGGATGTCTGAAATATAGAAGCAATAAATGTCTGCATTCTAGAATCGGAATGTGGTGGAATTCTAGAATGCACAGCACGGCAGAATTCTGAAGTCCTAAAATGCCTGCTATTCGGAATTTAAGGTGTCTGACATCCAGAATGTTACTAGGTCAGCATTCTACCGTTCTGAGAGATTCTGTGTTCTAGAATCAATGGACGGCAGAGTTCTGGAATGCCAGGGTGTCCAAACTCTAGAATCCTTCCGTGTCTGAACTCGTGAGTCATTCAATGTCCACATTCCAGATCACAGGGTGTCTGAATTCCAGAAGCACCAAATGTCTGCATTCTAGAATCGGAATGTGGCGGAATTCTAGAATGCACAGCACGGCGGAATTCTAAAGTCCTAAAATGCCTGCTATCCGGAAGTTAAGGTGTCTGACATCCAGAATGCTACCACGTCAGAATTATACCATTCTGAAAGATTCTGGGATCTAGAATCAATGGACGGCTGAGTTCCAGAATGTCAGGGTGGCAAAACTCTAGAATCCTTGCGTGTCTGAACTCGTGAGTCATTCAATGTCCACATTCCGGATCACAGGGTGTCTGAATGCCAGAAGCACCAAATGTCTGCATTCTAGAATCGGAATGTGGTGGAATTCTAGAATGCAGAGCACGGCAGAATTCGAAAGCCCTAAAATGCCTGCTATCGGGAAGTTAAGGTGTCTGACATCCAGAATGCTACCACGTCAGAATTATACCATTCTGAAAGATTCAGGGATCTAGAATCAATGGACGGCTGAGTTCCAGAATGTCAGGGTGTCAAAACTCTAGAATCCTGGCGTGTCTGAACTTGAGAGTCATTCAATGTCCACATTCCAGAACTCTGGATGTCTGAAATATAGAAGCACCAAATGTCTGCATTCTAGAATCAGAATGTGTCGGAATTCTAGAATGCACAGCACGGCGGAATTTTAAAGTCCTAAAATGCCTGCTATCCAGAAGTCAGTGTGTCTGACATCCAGAATGTTACTAGGTCAGCATTCTACCGTTCTGAGAGATTCTGGGTTTTAGAATCAATAGATGGCAGAGTTCTGGAATGTCAGGGTGTTCAAACTCAAGAATACTTGCGTGTCTGAACTCGAGAGTCATTCAATGTCTCCATTCCGGATCACAGGGTGTCTGAATTCCAGAAGCACCAAATGTCTGCATTCTAGAATCGGAATGTGGCGGAATTCTAGAATGCACAGCACGGCGGAATTCTAAAGTCCTAAAATGCCTGCTATCCGGAAATTAAAGGGTCTGACATCCAGAATGCTACCACGTCAGAATTATAACATTCTGAAAGATTCTGGGATCTAGAATCAATGGACGGGTGAGTTCCAGAATGTCAGGTTTTCCTAATTCTAGAATCCTTGCGTGTCTGAACTCGAGAGTCATTCAATATCCACATTCCAGGACTCTGGATGTCTGAAATATAGAAGCCACAAATGTCTGCATTCTAGAATCGGAATGTGGTGGAATTCTAGAATGCACAGCACGGCAGAATTCTAAAGTCCTAAAATGCCTGCTATTCGGAAGTTAAGGTGTCTGACATCCAGAATGTTACCAGGTCAGCATTCAACCGTTCTGAGAGATTCTGGGTTCTAGAATCAATGGACGGCAGAGTTCTGGAATGCCAGGGTGTCCAAACTCTAGAATCCTTCCTTGTCTGAACTCGTGAGTCATTCAATGTCCACATTCCAGATCACAGGGTGTCTGAATTCCAGAAGCACCAAATGTCTGCATTCTAGAATCGGAATGTGGCGGAATTCTAGAATGCACAGCACGGCAGAATTCTAAAGTCCTAAAATGCCTGATATTCGGAAGTTAAGGAGTCTGACATCTAGAATGTTACTAGGTCAGCATTCTACCGTTCTGAGAGATTCTGGGTTCTAGAATCAATGGACGGCAGAGTTCTGGAATGTCAGGGTGTCCAAACTCTAGAATCCTTCCGTTTCTTAACACGTGAGTCATTCAATGTCCACATTCCAGATCAAAGGGTGTCTGAATTCCAGAAGCACCAAATGTCTGCATTCTAGAATCAGAATGTGGTAGAATTCTAGAATGCACAGCACGGCGGAATTCGAAAGTCCTAAAATGCCTGCTATCCAGAATTAAGGTGTCTGACATTCAGAATGCTACCACGTCAGAATTATACCATTCTGAAAGATTCTGGGATCTAGAATAAATGGACGGCTGGGTTCCAGAATGTCAGGGTGGCAAAACTCTAGAATCCTTGCGTGTCTGAACTCGAGAGTCATTCAATCTCCACATTCCAGAACTCCGGATGTCTGAATTATAGAAGCACCAAATGTCTGCATTCTAGAATCGGAATGTGGCGGAATTCTAGAATGCACAGCACGGCGGAATTCTAAAGTCCTAAAATGCCTGCTATCCGGACGTTAAGGTGTCTGACATCCAGAATGTTACTAGGTCAGCAATCTACCGTTCTGAGAGATTCTGGGTTCTAGAATCAATGGACGGCAGAGACCTGGCATGTCAGGGTGTCCAAACTCTAGAATCCTTGTGTGTCTGAACTCGAGAGTCATTCAATGTCCACATTCCGGATCACAGGGTGTCTGAATTCCAGAAACACCAAATGTCTGCATTCTAGAATCGGAATGTGGTAGAATTCTAGAATGCACAGCACGGCGGAATTCTAAAGTCCTGAAATGCCTGCTATCCGGAAGTTAAGGTGTCTGACACCAGAATGCTACCACATCAGAATTATACCATTCTGAAACATTCTCGGATCTAGAATCAATGGACGGGTGAGTTCCAGAATGTTAGGGTGGCAAAACTCTAGAATCCTGGCATGTCTGAACTCGAGAGTCATTCAATGTCCACATTCCAAAACTCGGGATGTCTGAATTGTAGAAGCACCAAATGTCTGCATTCTAGAATCGGAATGTGGCGGAATTCTAGAATGCACAGCACGGCGGAATTCTAAAGTCCTAAAATGAATGCTATCCGGAAGTTAAGGTGTCTGACATCAAGAATGCTACCAAGTTAGAATTATAACATTCTGAAAGATTCTGGGATCTAGAATCAATGGACAGCTGAGTTCCAGAATGTCAGGGTGGCAAAACTCTAGAATCCTTGCGTGTCTGAACTCGAGAGTCATTCAATGTCCACATTCCAGAACTCTGAATGTCTGAAATATAGAAGCACCAAATGTCTGCATTCTAGAATCAGAATGTGGCGGAATTCTAGAATGCACAGCACGGCGGAATTTTAAAGTACTAAAATGCCTGCTATCCGGAAGTCAAGGTGTCTGACATCCAGAATGTTACTAGGTCAGCATTCTACAGTTCTGAGAGATTCTGGGTTCTAGAATCAATGGATGGCAGAGTTCTGGAATGTCAGGGTGTTCAAACTCAAGAATACTTGCGTGTCTGAACTCGAGAGTCATTCAATGTCCACATTTCGCATCACAGGGTGTCTGAATTCCAGAAGCACCAAATGTCTGCATTCTAGAATCGGAATGTGGCGGAATTCTACAATGCACAGCACGGCAGAATTCTAAAGTCCTAAAATGCCTGCTATTCGGAAGTTAAGGTGTCTGACATCCAGAATGTTACTAGGTCAGCATTCTACCATTGTGAGAGATTCTGGGTTCTAGAATCAATGGACGGCAGAGTTCTGGAATGTCAGGGTGTCCAAACTCTAGAATCCTTCTGTGTCTGAACTCGTGAGTCATTCAATGTCCACATTCCGGATCACAGGGTGTCTGAATTCCAGAAGCACCAAATGTCTGCATTCTAGAATCGGAATGTGGTAGAATACTAGAATGCACAGTAAGGCGGAATTCTAAAGTCCTAAAATGCCTGCTATCCGGAAGTTAAGGTGTCTGACACCCAGAATGCTACCACATCAGAATTATACCATTGTGAAACATTCTGGGATCTTGAATCAATGGACGGGTGAGTTCCAGAATGTCAGGGTGGCAAAACTCTAGAGTCCCGGCGTGTCTGAAGTCGAGAGTCATTCAATGTCCACATTCCAGAACTCTGGATGTCTGAATTATAGAAGCACCAAATGTCTGCATTCTAGAATCGGAATGTGGCGGAATTCTAGAATGCACAGCACGGCGGAATTCGAAAGTCATAAAATGCCTGCTATCCGGAAGTTAAGGTGTCTGACATCCAGAATGCTACCACGTCAGAATTATACCATTCTGAAAGATTCTGGGATCTAGAATCAATGGACGGCTGAGTTCCAGAATGTCAGGGTTTCCAAACTCTAGAATCCTTGTGTGTCTGAACTCGAGAGTCATTCAATGTCCACATTCCAGAACTCTGGATGTCTGAATTATAGAAGCACCAAATGTCTGCATTCTAGAATCGGAATGTGGCGGAATACTAGAATGCATAGCACGGCGGAATTCTAATGTCCTAAAATGCCTGCTATCCGGAAGTCAAGGTGTCTGACATCAAGAATGCTACCAAGTCAGAATTATATCATTCTGAAAGATTCTGGGATCTAGAATCAATGGACGGCTGAGTTCCAGAATGTCAGGGTGGCAAAACTCTAGAATACTTGCGTGTCTGAACTCGAGAGTCATTCAATGTCCACATTCCAGAACTCTGGATGTCTGAATTCTGGAAGCACCAAATGTCTGCATTCTAGAATCGGAATGTGGCGGAATTCTAGAATGCACAGCACGGCGGATTTCTAAAGTCCTAAAATGCCTACTAGCCGAAAGTTAAGGTGTCTGATGACCAGAATGTTACTAGGTCAGCATTCTACCGTTCTGAGAGATTCTGGGTTCTAGAATCAATGGACGGCAGAGTTCTGGAATGTCAGGGTGTCCAAACTCTAGAATCCTTGAGTGTTTGAACTCGAGAGTCATTCAATTTCCATATTCCGGGTCACAGGGTGACTGAATTCCAGAAGCACCAAATGTCTGCATTCTAGAATCGGAATGTGGTAGAATTCTAGAATGCACAGCACGGCGGAATTCTAACGTCCTAAAATGCCTGCTATCCGGAAGTTAAGGTGTCTGACACCCAGAATGCTACCACATCAGAATTATACCATTCTGAAACATTCTGGGATCTTGAATCAATGGACGGGTGAGTTCCAGAATGTCAGGGTGGCAAAACTCTAGAGTCCTGGCGTGTCTGAAGTCGAGAGTCATTCAATGTCCACATTCCAGAACTCTGGATGTCTGAATTATAGAAGCACCAAATGTCTGCATTCTAGAATCGGAATGTGGCAGAATTCTAGAATGCACAGCACGGCGGAATTCGAAAGTCCTAAAATGCCTGCTATCCGGAAGTTAAGGTGTCTGACATCCAGAATGCTACCACGTCAGAATTATACCATTCTGAAAGATTTTGGGATCTAGAATCAATGGACGGCTGAGTTCCAGAATGTCAGGGTTTCCAAACTATAGAATCCTTGCGTGTCTGAACTCGAGAGTCATTCAATATCCACATTCCAGGACTCTGGATGTCTGAAATATAGAAGAAACAAATGTCTGCATTCTAGAATCGGAATGTGGTGGAATTCTAGAATGCACAGCATGGCAGAATTCTAAAGTCCTAAAATGCCTGCTATTCGGAAGTTAAGGTGTCTGACATCCAGAATGTTACTAGGTCAGCATTCTACCGTTCTGAGAGATTCTGGGTTCTAGAATCAATGGATGGCAGAGTTCTGGAATGTCAGGGTGTCCAAACTCTAGAATCCTTCCGTATCTGAACTCGTGAGTCATTCAATGTCCACATTCCGGATCACAGGGTGTCTGAATTAAAGAAGCACCAAATGTCTGCATTCTAGAATCGGAATGTGGCGGAATTCTAGAATGCACAGCACGGCGGAATTCTAATGTCCTAAAATGCCTGATATTCGGAAGTTAAGGAGTTTGACATCCAGAATGTTACTAGGTCAACTTTCTACCGTTCTGAGAGATTCTGGGTTCTGGAATCAATGGACGGCATAGTTCTTGAATGTCAGGGTGTCCAAACTCTAGAATCCTTCCGTGTCTGAACTCGTGAGTCATTAAATGTCCACATTCCAGATCACAGGGTGTCTGAATTCCAGAAGCACCAAATGTCTGCATTCTAGAATCGGAATGTGGTAGAATTCTAGAATGCACAGCACGGCGGAATTCTAAAGTCCTAAAATGCCTGCTATCCGGAAGTTAAGGTGTCCTACATCCAGAATGCTACCACGTCAGAATTATACCATTCTGAAACATTCTGGGTTCTAGAATCAATGGACGGGTGAGTTCCAGAATGTCAGGGTGGCAAAACTCTAGAATCCTGGCTTGTCTGAACTCGAGAGTCATTCAATATCCACATTCCAGGACTCTGGATGTCTGAAATATAGAAGCACCAAATGTCTGCATTCTAGAATCGGAATGTGGCGGAATTCTAGAAAGCACAGCACGGCAGAATTCTAAATTTCTAAAATGCCTGCTATTCGGAAGTTAAGGTGTCTGACATCCAGAAAGTTACTAGGTCAGCATTCTACCGTTCTGATAGATTCTCGGTTCTAGAATCAATGGACGGCAGATTACTGGAATGTCAGGGTGTCCAAACACTAGAATCCTTCCGTGTCTGAATATGTGAGTCATTCAATGTCCACATTCCGGATCACAGGGTGTCTGAATTCCAGAAGCACCAAATGTCTGCATTCTAGAATCGGAATGTGGCGGAATTCTAGAATGCACAGCACGGCGGAATTCGAAAGTCCTAAAATGCCTGCTATCCGGAAATTAAAGGGTCTGACATCCAGAATGCTACCACGTCAGAATTATAACATTCTGAAAGATTCTGGGATCTAGAATCAATGGACGGGTGAGTTCCAGAATGTCAGGTTTTCCTAATTCTAGAATCCTTGCGTGTCTGAACTCGAGAGTCATTCAATATCCACATTCCAGGACTCTGGATGTCTGAAATATAGAAGCCACAAATGTCTGCATTCTAGAATCGGAATGTGGTGGAATTCTAGAATGCACAGCACGGCAGAATTCTAAAGTCCTAAAATGCCTGCTATTCGGAAGTTAAGGTGTCTGACATCCAGAATGTTACTAGGTCAGCATTCAACCGTTCTGAGAGATTCTGGGTTCTAGAATCAATGGACGGCAGAGTTCTGGAATGCCAGGGTGTCCAAACTCTAGAATCCTTCCTTGTCTGAACTCGTGAGTCATTCAATGTCCACATTCCAGATCACAGGGTGTCTGAATTCCAGAAGCACCAAATGTCTGCATTCTAGAATCGGAATGTGGCGGAATTCTAGAATGCACAGCACGGCAGAATTCTAAAGTCCTAAAATGCCTGATATTCGGAAGTTAAGGAGTCTGACATCTAGAATGTTACTAGGTCAGCATTCTACCGTTCTGAGAGATTCTGGGTTCTAGAATCAATGGACGGCAGAGTTCTGGAATGTCAGGGTGTCCAAACTCTAGAATCCTTCCGTTTCTGAACACGTGAGTCATTCAATGTCCACATTCCAGATCAAAGGGTGTCTGAATTCCAGAAGCACCAAATGTCTGCATTCTAGAATCAGAATGTGGTAGAATTCTAGAATGCACAGCACGGCGGAATTCGAAAGTCCTAAAATGCCTGCTATCCAGAATTAAGGTGTCTGACATTCAGAATGCTACCACGTCAGAATTATACCATTCTGAAAGATTCTGGGATCTAGAATAAATGGACGGCTGGGTTCCAGAATGTCAGGGTGGCAAAACTCTAGAATCCTTGCGTGTCTGAACTCGAGAGTCATTCAATCTCCACATTCCAGAACTCCGGATGTCTGAATTATAGAAGCACCAAATGTCTGCATTCTAGAATCGGAATGTGGCGGAATTCTAGAATGCACAGCACGGCGGAATTCTAAAGTCCTAAAATGCCTGCTATCCGGACGTTAAGGTGTCTGACATCCAGAATGTTACTAGGTCAGCAATCTACCGTTCTGAGAGATTCTGGGTTCTAGAATCAATGGACGGCAGAGATCTGGCATGTCAGGGTGTCCAAACTCTAGAATCCTTGTGTGTCTGAACTCGAGAGTCATTCAATGTCCACATTCCGGATCACAGGGTGTCTGAATTCCAGAAACACCAAATGTCTGCATTCTAGAATCGGAATGTGGTAGAATTCTAGAATGCACAGCACGGCGGAATTCTAAAGTCCTGAAATGCCTGCTATCCGGAAGTTAAGGTGTCTGACACCAGAATGCTACCACATCAGAATTATACCATTCTGAAACATTCTCGGATCTAAAATCAATGGACGGGTGAGTTCCAGAATGTTAGGGTGGCAAAACTCTAGAATCCTGGCATGTCTGAACTCGAGAGTCATTCAATGTCCACATTCCAAAACTCGGGATGTCTGAATTGTAGAAGCACCAAATGTCTGCATTCTAGAATCGGAATGTGGCGGAATTCTAGAATGCACAGCACGGCGGAATTCTAAAGTCCTAAAATGACTGCTATCCGGAAGTTAAGGTGTCTGACATCAAGAATGCTACCAAGTTAGAATTATAACATTCTGAAAGATTCTGGGATCTAGAATCAATGGACAGCTGAGTTCCAGAATGTCAGGGTGGCAAAACTCTAGAATCCTTGCGTGTCTGAACTCGAGAGTCATTCAATGTCCACATTCCAGAACTCTGAATGTCTGAAATATAGAAGCACCAAATGTCTGCATTCTAGAATCAGAATGTGGCGGAATTCTAGAATGCACAGCACGGCGGAATTTTAAAGTACTAAAATGCCTGCTATCCGGAAGTCAAGGTGTCTGACATCCAGAATGTTACTAGGTCAGCATTCTACAGTTCTGAGAGATTCTGGGTTCTAGAATCAATGGATGGCAGAGTTCTGGAATGTCAGGGTGTTCAAACTCAAGAATACTTGCGTGTCTGAACTCGAGAGTCATTCAATGTCCACATTTCGCATCACAGGGTGTCTGAATTCCAGAAGCACCAAATGTCTGCATTCTAGAATCGGAATGTGGCGGAATTCTACAATGCACAGCACGGCAGAATTCTAAAGTCCTAAAATGCCTGCTATTCGGAAGTTAAGGTGTCTGACATCCAGAATGTTACTAGGTCAGCATTCTACCATTGTGAGAGATTCTGGGTTCTAGAATCAATGGACGGCAGAGTTCTGGAATGTCAGGGTGTCCAAACTCTAGAATCCTTCTGTGTCTGAACTCGTGAGTCATTCAATGTCCACATTCCGGATCACAGGGTGTCTGAATTCCAGAAGCACCAAATGTCTGCATTCTAGAATCGGAATGTGGTAGAATACTAGAATGCACAGTACGGCGGAATTCTAAAGTCCTAAAATGCCTGCTATCCGGAAGTTAAGGTGTCTGACACCCAGAATGCTACCACATCAGAATTATACCATTGTGAAACATTCTGGGATCTTGAATCAATGGACGGGTGAGTTCCAGAATGTCAGGGTGGCAAAACTCTAGAGTCCCGGCGTGTCTGAAGTCGAGAGTCATTCAATGTCCACATTCCAGAACTCTGGATGTCTGAATTATAGAAGCACCAAATGTCTGCATTCTAGAATCGGAATGTGGCGGAATTCTAGAATGCACAGCACGGCGGAATTCGAAAGTCATAAAATGCCTGCTATCCGGAAGTTAAGGTGTCTGACATCCAGAATGCTACCACGTCAGAATTATACCATTCTGAAAGATTCTGGGATCTAGAATCAATGGACGGCTGAGTTCCAGAATGTCAGGGTTTCCAAACTCTAGAATCCTTGTGTGTCTGAACTCGAGAGTCATTCAATGTCCACATTCCAGAACTCTGGATGTCTGAATTATAGAAGCACCAAATGTCTGCATTCTAGAATCGGAATGTGGCGGAATACTAGAATGCATAGCACGGCGGAATTCTAATGTCCTAAAATGCCTGCTATCCGGAAGTCAAGGTGTCTGACATCAAGAATGCTACCAAGTCAGAATTATATCATTCTGAAAGATTCTGGGATCTAGAATCAATGGACGGCTGAGTTCCAGAATGTCAGGGTGGCAAAACTCTAGAATACTTGCGTGTCTGAACTCGAGAGTCATTCAATGTCCACATTCCAGAACTCTGGATGTCTGAATTCTGGAAGCACCAAATGTCTGCATTCTAGAATCGGAATGTGGCGGAATTCTAGAATGCACAGCACGGCGGATTTCTAAAGTCCTAAAATGCCTACTAGCCGAAAGTTAAGGTGTCTGATGACCAGAATGTTACTAGGTCAGCATTCTACCGTTCTGAGAGATTCTGGGTTCTAGAATCAATGGACGGCAGAGTTCTGGAATGTCAGGGTGTCCAAACTCTAGAATCCTTGAGTGTTTGAACTCGAGAGTCATTCAATTTCCATATTCCGGGTCACAGGGTGACTGAATTCCAGAAGCACCAAATGTCTGCATTCTAGAATCGGAATGTGGTAGAATTCTAGAATGCACAGCACGGCGGAATTCTAACGTCCTAAAATGCCTGCTATCCGGAAGTTAAGGTGTCTGACACCCAGAATGCTACCACATCAGAATTATACCATTCTGAAACATTCTGGGATCTTGAATCAATGGACGGGTGAGTTCCAGAATGTCAGGGTGGCAAAACTCTAGAGTCCTGGCGTGTCTGAAGTCGAGAGTCATTCAATGTCCACATTCCAGAACTCTGGATGTCTGAATTATAGAAGCACCAAATGTCTGCATTCTAGAATCGGAATGTGGCAGAATTCTAGAATGCACAGCACGGCGGAATTCGAAAGTCCTAAAATGCCTGCTATCCGTAAGTTAAGGTGTCTGACTCCCAGAATGCTACCACATCAGAATTATACCATTCTGAAACATTCTGGGATCTAGAATCAATGGACGGGTGAGTTCCAGTATGTCAGGGTGGCAAAACTCTAGAGTCCTGGCGTGTCTGAACTCGAGAGTCATTCAATGTCCACATTCCAGAACTCTGGATGTCTGAATTATAGAAGCACCAAATGTCTGCATTCTAGAATCGGAATGTGGCGGAATTCTAGAATGCACAGCACGGCGGAATTCTAAAGACCTAAAATGCCTGCTATCCGGAAGTTAAGGTGTCTGACATCCAGAATGCTACCAAGTCAGAATTATACCATTCTGAAAGATTCTGGGATCTAGAATCAATGGACGGCTGAGTTCCAGAATTTCAGAGTGGCAAAACTCTAGAATCCTTGCGTGTCTGAACTCGAGAGTCATTCAATGTCCACATTCCGGGTCACAGGGTGACTGAATTCCAGAAGCACCAAATGTCTGCATTCTTGAATCGGAATGTGGCAGAATTCTAGAATGCACAGCACGGTGGAATTCGAAGGTCCTAAAATGCCAGCTATCTGGAAGTTAAGGTGTCTGACAACCAGAATGTTACTAGGTCAGCATTCTAACGTTCTGAGAGATTCTGGGTTCTAGAATCAATGGACGGCAGAGTTCTGGAATGTCAGGGTGTCCAAACTCTAGAATCCTTGCGTGTCTGAACTCGAGAGTCATTCAATGTCCACATTCCGGATCACAGGGTGTCTGAATTCCAGAAGCACCAAATGTCTGCAATCTAGAATCGGAATGTGGTAGAATTCTAGAATGCACAGCACGGCGGAATTCTAAAGACCTAAAATGCCTGCTATCCGGAAGTTAAGGTGTCTGACATCCAGAATGCTACCAAGTCAGAATTATGCCATTCTGAAAGATTCTGGGATCTAGAATCAATGGACGGCTGAGTTCCAGAATGTCAGGGTGGCAAAACTCTAGAATCCTTGCGTGTCTGAACTCGAGAGTCATTCAATGTCCACATTCCAGAATTCTGGATGTCTGAATTATAGAAGCACCAAATGTCTGCATTCTAGAATCGGAATGTGGCGGAATTCTAGAATGCACATAACGGCGGAATTCTAAAATTCTAAAATGCCTGCTATCCGGAAGTTAATGTGTCTGACATCCAGAATGCTACCAAGTCAGAATTATACCATTCTGAAAGATTCTGGGATCTAGAATCAATGGACGGCTGAGTTCCAGAATTTCAGGGTTTGCAAACTCTAGAATCCTTGCGTGTCTGAACTCGAGAGTCATTCAATCTCCACATTCCAGAACTCTGGATGTCTGAATTATAGAAGCACCAAATGTCTGCATTCTAGAATCGGAATGTGGCGGAATTCTAGAATGCACAGCACGGCGGAATTCTAAAGTCCTAAAATGCCTACTAGCCGAAAGTTAAGGTGTCTGATGGCCAGAATGTTACTAGGTCAGCATTCTACCATTCTGAGAGATTCTGGGTTCTAGAATCAATGGATGGCAGAGTTCTGGAATGTCAGGGTGTCCAAGCTCTAGAATCCTTGAGTGTTTGAACTCGAGAGTCATTCAATTTCCATATTACGGGTCACAGGGTGACTGAATTCCAGAAGCACCAAATGTCTGCATTCTAGAATCGGAATGTGGCGGAATTCTAGAATGCACAGCACGGCGGAATTCTAAAGTCCTAAAATGCCTGCTATCCGGAAGTTAAGGTGTCTGACATCCGGAATGTTACTAGGTCAGCATTCTACCGTTCTGAGAGATTCTGGGTTCTAGAATCAATGGACGGCAGAGTTCTGTAATGTCAGGGTGTCCAAACTCTAGAATCCTTCCGTGTCTGAACTCGTGAGTCATTCAATGTCCACATTCCGGATCAAAGGGTGTCTGAATTCCAGAAGCACCAAATGTCTGCATTCTAGAATCGGAATGTGGCGGAATTCTAGAATGCACAGCACGGCGGAATTCTAAAATCCTAAAATGCCTGCTATCCGGAAGTTAAGGTGTCTGACATCAAGAATGCTACCAAGTCAAAATTATATCATTCTGAAAGATTCTGGGATCTAGAATCAATGGACTGCTGAGTTCCAGAAAGGGTGGCAAAACTCTAGAATCCTTGCGTGTCTGAACTCGAGAGTCATTCAATGTCCACATTCCAGAACTCTGGATGTCTGAATTATAGAAGCACCAAATGTCTGCCTTCTAGAATCTGAATGTGGCGGAATTCTAGAATGCACAGCACGGCGGATTTCTAAAGTCCTAAAATGCCTACTAGCCGAAAGTTAAGGTGTCTGATGACCAGAATGTTACTAGGTCAGCATTCTACCGTTCTGAGAGATTCTGGGTTCTAAAATCAATGGACGGCAGAGTTCTGGAATGTCAGGGTGTCCAAACTCTAGAATCCTTGAGTGTTTGAACTCGAGAGTCATTCAATTTCCATATTCCGGGTCACAGGGTGACTGAATTCCAGAAGCACCAAATGTATGCATTCTAGAATCGGAATGTGGCGGAATTCTAGAATGCACAGCACGGCGGAATTCGAAAGTCCTAAAATGCCTGCTATCCGGAAGTTAAGGTGTCTGAAATCCAGAATGCTACCACGTCAGAATTATACCATTCTGAAAGATTCTGGGATCTAGAATCAATGGACGGCTGAGTTCCAGAATGTCAGGGTGGCAAAACTCTAGAGTCCTGGCGTGTCTGATGTCGAGAGTCATTCAATGTCCACATTCCAGAACTCTGGATGTCTGAATTACAGAAGCACCAAATGTCTGCATTCTAGAAGCGGAATGTGGCGGAATTCTAGAATGCACAGCACGGCGGAATTCTAAAGTCCTAAAATGCATGCTATACGGAAGTTAAGGTGTCTGACATCCAGAATGTTACTAGGTCAGCATTCTAACGTTCTGAGAGATTCTGGGTTCTAGAATCAATGGACGGCAGAGTTCTGGAATGTCATGGTGTACAAACTCTAGAATCCTTGCGTGTCTGAACTCGTGAGTCATTCAATGTCCACTTTCCGGATCACAGGGTGTCTGAATTCCAGAAGCACCAAATGTCTGCATTCTAGAATCGGAATGTGGCGGAATTCTAGAATGCACAGCACAGCGGAATTCGAAAGTCCTAAAATGCCTGCTATCGGGAAGTTAAGGTGTCTGACATACAGAATGCTACCACGTCAGAATTATACCATTCTGAAAGATTCTGGGATCTAGAATCAATGGACGGCTGAGTTCCAGAATGTCAGGGTGGCAAAACTCTAGAATCCTTGCGTGTCTGAACTCGAGAGTCATTCAATGTCCACATTCCAGAACTCTGGATGTCTGAATTATAGAAGCACCAAATGTCTGCATTCTAGAATCGGAATGTGGCGGAATTCTAGAATGCACAGCACGGCGGAATTCTAAAGTCCTAAAATGCCTGCTATCCGGAAGTTAAGGGGTCTGACATCAAGAATGCTACCAAGTCAGAATTATACCATTCTGAAAGATTCTGGGATCTAAAATCAATGGATGCCTGAGTTCCAGAATGTCAGGGTAGCAAAACTCTAGAATCCTTGCGTGTCTGAACTCAAGAGTCATTCAATGTCCACATTCCAGAACTCTGGATGTCTGAATTATAGAAGCACCAAATGTCTGCATTCTAGAATCGGAATGTGGCGGAATTCTAGAATGCACAGCACGGCGGAATTCCAAAGTCCTAAAATGCCTCCTAGCCGAAAGTTAAGGTGTCTGATGACCAGTATGTTACTAGGTCAGCATTGTACCGTTCTGAGAGATTCTGGGTTCTAGAATCAATGGAAGGCAGAGATCTGGAATGTCAGGGTGTCCAAACTCTAGAATCATTGCGTGTCTGAACTCGAGAGTCATTCAATGTCCACATTCCAGATCACAGGGTGTCTGAATTCCAGAAGCACCAATGTCTGCATTCTAGAATCGGAATGTGGTAGAATTCTAGAATGCACAGCACGGCGGAATTCTAAAGTCCTAAAATGCCTGCTATCCGGAAGTTAAGGTGTCTGACATCAAGAATGCTACCAAGTCAAAATTATATCATTCTGAAAGATTCTGGGATCTAGAATCAATGGACTGCTGAGTTCCAGAAAGGGTGGCAAAACTCTAGAATACTTGCGTGTCTGAACTCGAGAGTCATTCAATGTCCACATTCCAGAACTCTGGATGTCTGAATTATAGAAGCACCAAATGTCTGCCTTCTAGAATCTGAATGTGGCGGAATTCTAGAATGCACAGCACGGCGGATGTCTAAAGTCCTAAAATGCCTACTAGCCGAAAGTTAAGGTGTCTGATGACCAGAATGTTACTAGGTCAGCATTCTACCGTTCTGAGAGATTCTGGGTTCTAGAATCAATGGACGGCAGAGTTCTGGAATGTCAGGGTGTCCAAACTCTAGAATCCTTGAGTGTTTGAACTCGAGAGTCATTCAATTTCCATATTCCGGGTCACAGGGTGACTGAATTCCAGAAGCACCAAATGTATGCATTCTAGAATCGGAATGTGGCGGAATTCTAGAATGCACAGCACGGCGGAATTCGAAAGTCCTAAAATGCCTGCTATCCGGAAGTTAAGGTGTCTGAAATCCAGAATGCTACCACGTCAGAATTATACCATTCTGAAAGATTCTGGGATCTAGAATCAATGGACGGCTGAGTTCCAGAATGTCAGGGTGGCAAAACTCTAGAGTCCTGGCGTGTCTGATGTCGAGAGTCATTCAATGTCCACATTCCAGAACTCTGGATGTCTGAATTATAGAAGCACCAAATGTCTGCATTCTAGAAGCGGAATGTGGCGGAATTCTAGAATGCACAGCACGGCGGAATTCTAAAGACCTAAAATGCCTGCTATCCGGAAGTTAAGGTGTCTGACATCCAGAATGCTACCAAGTCAGAATTATACCATTCTGAAAGATTCTGGGATCTAGAATCAATGGACGGCTGAGTTCCTGAATGTCAGGCTGGCAAAACTCTACAATCCTTGCGTATCTGAACTCGAGATTCATTCAATGTCCACATTCCAGAACTCTGGATGTCTGAATTATAGAAGCACCAAATGTCTGCATTCTAGAATCGGAATGTGGCGGATTTCTAGAATGCACAGCACGGCGGAATTCTAAAGTCCTAAAATGCATGCTATACGGAAGTTAAGGTGTCTGACATCCAGAATGTTACTAGGTCAGCATTCTAACGTTCTGAGAGATTCTGGGTTCTAGAATCAATGGACGGCAGAGTTCTGGAATGTCAGGGTGTCCAAACTCTAGAATCCTTGCGTGTCTGAACTCGTGAGTCATTCAATGTCCACTTTCCGGATCACAGGGTGTCTGAATTCCAGAAGCACCAAATGTCTGCATTCTAGAATCGGAATGTGGCGGAATTCTAGAATGCACAGCACAGCGGAATTCGAAAGTCCTAAAATGCCTGCTATCGGGAAGTTAAGGTGTCTGACATACAGAATGCTACCACGTCAGAATTATACCATTCTGAAAGATTCTGGGATCTAGAATCAATGGACGGCTGAGTTCCAGAATGTCAGGGTGGCAAAACTCTAGAATCCTTGCGTGTCTGAACTCGAGAGTCATTCAATGTCCACATTCCAGAACTCTGGATGTCTGAATTATAGAAGCACCAAATGTCTGCATTCTAGAATCGGAATGTGGTGGAATTCTAGAATGCACAGCACGGCGGAATTCTAAAGTCCTAAAATGCCTGCTATCCGGAAGTTAAGGGGTCTGACATCAAGAATGCTACCAAGTCAGAATTATACCATTCTGAAAGATTCTGGGATCTAGAATCAATGGATGCCTGAGTTCCAGAATGTCAGGGTAGCAAAACTCTAGAATCCTTGCGTGTCTGAACTCGACAGTCAATCAATGTCCACATTCCAAAACTCTGGATGTCTGAATTATAGAAGCACCAAATGTCTGCATTCTAGAATCGGAATGTGGCGGAATTCTAGAATGCACAGCACGGCGGAATTCCAAAGTCCTAAAATGCCTCCTAGCCGAAAGTTAAGGTGTCTGATGACCAATATGTTACTAGGTCAGCATTGTACCGTTCTGAGAGATTCTGTGTTCTAGAATCAATGGAAGGCAGAGATCTGGAATGTCAGGGTGTCCAAACTCTAGAATCATTGCGTGTCTGAACTCGAGAGTCATTCAATGTCCACATTCCAGATCACAGGGTGTCTGAATTCCAGAAGCACCAATGTCTGCATTCTAGAATCGGAATGTGGTAGAATTCTAGAATGCACAGCACGGCGGAATTCTAAAGTCCTAAAATGCCTGCTATCCGGAAGTTAAGGTGTCTGACATCCAGAATGGTACCACATCAGAATTATACCATTCTGAAACATTCTGGGATCTAGAATTAATGGACGGGTGAGTTCCAGAATGTCAGGGCGGCAAAACTCTAGAATCCTGGCTTGTCTGAACTCGACAGTCAATCAATGTCCACATTCCAAAACTCTGGATGTCTGAATTTTGGAAGCACCACATGTCTGCATTCTAGAATCGGAATGTGGCGGAATTCTAGAATGCACAGCACGGCGGAATTCTAAAGTCCTAAAATGCCTGTTATCCGGAAGTTAATGTGTCTGACATCCCGAATGCTACCACGTCAGAATTATACCATTCTGAAACATTTTGGGATCTAGAATCAATGGACGGCAGAGTTCTGGAATGTCAGTGTGTCCAAACTCTAGAATCCTTCCGAGTCTGAACTCGTGAGTCATTCAATGTCCACATTCCGGATCACAGGATGTCTGAATTCCAGAAGCACCAAATGTCTGCATTCTAGAATCGGAATGTGGCGGAATTCTAGAATGCACAGCACGGCAGAATTCTAAAGTCCTAAAATGCCTGATATTCGGAAGTTAAGGCGTCTGACATCCAGAATGTTACTAGGTCAGCTTTCTACCGTTCTGAGAGATTCTGGGTTCTAGAATCAATGGACGGCAGAGTTGTGGAATATCAGGGTGTCCAAATTCTAGAATCCTTCCGAGTCTGAACTCGTGAGTCATTCAATGTCCACATTCAGGATCACAGGGTGTCTGAATTCCAGAAGCACCAAATCTCTGCATTCTAGAATCAGAATGTGGCGGAATTCTAGAATGCACAGCACGGCGGATTTCTAAAGTCCTAAAATGCCTGCTATCGGGAAGTTAAGGTGTCTGACATCCAGAATGTTACTAGGTCAGCATTCTACCGTTCTGAGAGGTTCTGGGTTCTAGAATCAATGGACGGCAGAGATCTGGCATGTCAGGTTGTCCAAACTCTGGAATCCTTGCGTGTCTGAACTCGAGAGTCATTCAATGTCCACATTCCAGAACTCTGGATGTCTGAATTATAGAAGCACGAAATGTCTGCATTCTAGAATCGGAATATGGCGGAATTCTAGAATGCACAGCACGGCGGAATTCGAAAGTCCTAAAATGCCTGCTATCCGGAAGTTAAGGTGTCTGACATCCAGAATGCTACCACGTCAGAATTATACCATTCTGAAAGATTCTGGGATCTAGAATCAATGGACGGCTGAGTTCCAGAATGTCAGGGTGGCAAAACTCTAGAATCCTTGTGTGTCTGAACTCGAGAGTCATTCAATGTCCACATTGCAGAACTCTGGATGTCTGAATTATAGAAGCACGAAATGTCTGCATTCTAGAATCGGAATGTGGCGGAATTCTAGAATGCACAGCACGGCGGAATTCTAAAGTCCTAAAATGCCTGCTATCCGGAAGTTAAGGTGTCTGACATCAAGAATGCTACCAAGTCAGAATTATACCATTCTGAAAGATTCTGGGATCTAGAATCAATGGACGGCTGAGTTCCAGAATGTCAGGTTGGCAAAACTCTAGAATCCTTGTGTGTCTGAACTCGAGAGTCATTCAATGTCCACATTGCAGAACTCTGGATGTCTGAATTATAGAAGCACGAAATGTCTGCATTCTAGAATCGGAATGTGGCGGAATTCTAGAATGCACAGCACGGCGGAATTCTAAAGTCCTAAAATGCCTGCTATCCGGAAGTTAAGGTGTCTGACATCAAGAATGCTACCAAGTCAGAATTATAACATTCTGAAAGATTCTGGGATCTAGAATCAATGGACGGCTGAGTTCCAGAATGTCAGGGTAGCAAAACTCTAGAATCCTTCCATGTCTGAACTCGAGAGTCATTCAATGTCCACATTCGAGAACTCTGGATATCTGAATTATAGAAGCACCAAATGTCTGCATTCTAGAATCGGAATGTGGCGGAATTCTAGAATGCACAGCACGGCGGAATTCTAAAGTCCTAAAATGCCTACAAGCCAAAAGTTAAGGTGTCTGATGACCAGTATGTTACTAGGTCAGCATTCTACCGTTCTGAGAGATTCTGGGTTCTAGAATCAATGGAAGGCAGAGATCTGGAATGTCAGGGTGTCCAAACTCTAGAATCATTGCGTGTCTGAACTCGAGAGTCATTCAATGTCCACATTCCAGATCAAAGGGTGTCTGAATTCCAGAAGCACCAATGTCTGCATTCTAGAATCGGAATGTGGTAGAATTCTAGAATGCACAGCACGGCGGAATTCTAAAGTCCTAAAATGCCTGCTATCCGGAAGTTAAGGTGTCTGACATCCAGAATGGTACCACATCAGAATTATACCATTCTGAAACATTCTGGGATCTAGAATCAATGGACGGGTGAGTTCCAGAATGTCAGGGCGGCAAAACTCTAGAATCCTGGCTTGTCTGAACTCGAGAGTCAATCAATGTCCACATTCCAGAACTCTGGATGTCTGAATTATGGAAGCACCAAATGTCTGCATTCTAGAATCAGAATGTGGCGGAATTCTAGAATGCACAGCACGGCGGAATTCTAAAGTCCTAAAATGCCTGTTATCCGGAAGTTAATGTGTCTGACATCCCGAATGCTACCACGTCAGAATTATACCATTCTGAAACATTTAGGGATCTATAATCAATGGACGGCAGAGTTCTGGAATGTCAGTGTGTCCAAACTCTAGAATCCTTCCGAGTCTGAACTCGTGAGTCATTCAATGTCCACATTCCGGATCACAGGGTGTCTGAATTCCAGAAGCACCAAATGTCTGCATTCTATAATCGGAATGTGGCGGAATTCTAGAATGCACAGCACGGCGGAATTCTAAAGTCCTAAAATGCCTGCTATCCGGAAGTTAAGGTGTCTGACATCAAGAATGTTACTAGGTCAGCATTCTACCGTTCTGAGAGATTCTGGGTTCTAGAATCAATGGACGGCAGAGTTCTGGAATGTCACGGTGTCCAAACTCTAGAATCCTTCCGTGTCTGAACTCGTGAGTCATTCAATGTCCACATTCCGGATCACAGGATGTCTGAATTCCAGAAGCACCAAATGTCTGCATTCTAGAATCGGAATGTGGCGGAATTCTAGAATGCACAGCACGGCAGAATTCTAAAGTCCTAAAATGCCTGATATTCGGAAGTTAAGGCGTCTGACATCCAGAATGTTACTAGGTCAGCTTTCTACCGTTCTGAGAGATTCTGGGTTCTAGAATCAATGGACGGCAGAGTTGTGGAATATCAGGGTGTCCAAACTCTAGAATCCTTCCGAGTCTGAAATCGTGAGTCATTCAATGTCCACATTCAGGATCACAGGGTGTCTGAATTCCAGAAGCACCAAATGTCTGCATTCTAGAATCGGAATGTGGCGGAATTCTAGAATGCACAGCACGGCGGAATTCGAAAGTCCTAAAATGCCTGCTATCCGGAAGTTAAGGTGTCTGACACCCAGAATGCTACCACATCAGAATTATACCATTCTGAAACATTCTGGGATCTAGAATCAATGGACGGGTGAGTTCCAGAATGTCAGGGTGGCAAAACTCTAGAGTCCTGGCGTGTCTGAACTCGAGAGTCATTCAATGTCCACATTCCAGAACTCTGGATGTCTGAATTATAGAAGCACCAAATGTCTGCATTCTAGAATCGGAATGTGGCGGAATTCTAGAATGCACAGCACGGCGGAATTCTAAAGACCTAAAATGCCTGCTATCCGGAAGTTAAGGTTTCTGACATCCAGAATGCTACCAAGTCAGAATTATACCATTCTGAAAGATTCTGGGTTCTAGTATCAATGGACGGCTGAGTTCCAGAATGTCAGGGTGGCAAAACTCTAGAATCCTTGCGTGTCTGAACTCGAGAGTCATTCAATGTCCACATTCCAGAACTCTGGATGTCTGAAATATAGAAGCACCAAATGTCTGCATTCTAGAATCGAAATGTGGCGGAATTCTAGAATGCAAAGCATGGCGGAATTCTAAAATCCTAAAATGCCTGCTATCCGGAAGTTAAAGTGTCTGACATCCAGAATGCTACCAAGTCACAATTATACCATTCTGAAAGATTCTGGAATCTAGAATCAATGGACGGCTGAGTTCCAGAATTTCAGGGTTTCCAAACTCTAGAATCCTGGCGTGTCTGAACTCGAGAGTCATTCAATGTCCACATTCCAGAACTCTGGATGTCTGAATTATAGAAGCACCAAATGTCTGCATTCTAGAATCGGAATGTGGCGGAATTCTAGAATGCACAGCACGGCGGAATTCCAAAGTCCTAAAATGCCTACTAGCCGAAAGTTAAGGTGTCTGATGACCAGTATGTTACTAGGTCAGCATTGTACCTTTCTGAGAGATTCTGGGTTCTAGAATCAATGGACGGCAGAGATCTGGAATGTCAGGGTGTCCAAATCAAGAATACTTGCGTGTCTGAACTCGAGAGTCATTCAATGTCCACATTCCGGATCACAGGGTGTCTGAATTCCAGAAGCACCAAATGTCTGCATTCTAGAATCGGAATGTGGCGGAATTCTAGAATGCACAGCACGGCGGATTTCTAAAGTCCTAAAATGCCTGCTATCGGGAAGTTAAGGTGTCTGACATCCAGAATGTTACTAGGTCAGCATTCTACCGTTCTGAGAGGTTCTGGGTTCTAGAATCAATGGACGGCAGAGATCTGGCATGTCAGGTTGTCCAAACTCTAGAATCCTTGCGTGTCTGAACTCGAGAGTCATTCAATGTCCACATTCCGGATCACAGGGTGTCTGAATTCCAGAAGCACCAAATGTCTGCATTCTAGAATCGGAATGTGGTAGAATTCTAGAATGCACAGCACGGCGGAATTCTAAAGTCCTAAAATGCCTGCTCTCCGGAAGTTAAGATGTCTCACACCCAGAATGCTACCACATCAGAATTATACCATTCTGAAACATTCTGGGATCTAGAATCAATGGACGGGTGACTTCCAGAATGTCAGGGTGGCAAAACTCTAGAATCCTGGGGTGTATGAACTCGAGAGTCATTCAATGTCCACATTCCAGAACTCTGGATGTCTGAATTATAGAAGCACGAAATGTCTGCATTCTAGAATCGGAATATGGCGGAATTCTAGAATGCACAGCACGGCGGAATTCTAAAGTCCTAAAATGCCTGCTATCCGGAAGTTAAGGTGTCTGACATCCAGAATGCTACCACGTCAGAATTATACCATTCTGAAAGATTCTGGGATCTAGAATCAATGGACGGCTTAGTTCCAGAATGTCAGGTTGGCAAAAATCTTGAATCCTTGTGTGTCTGAACTCGAGAGTCATTCAATGTCCACATTCCAGAACTCTGGATGTCTGAATTATAGAAGCATGAAATGTCTGCATTCTAGAATCGGAATGTGGCGGAATTCTAGAATGCACAGCACGGCGGAATTCTAAAGTCCTAAAATGCCTGCTATCCGGAAGTTAAGGTGTCTGACATCAAGAATGCTACCAAGTCAGAATTATAACATTCTGAAAGATTCTGGGATCTAGAATCAATGGACGGCTGAGTTCCAGAATGTCAGGGTAGCAAAACTCTAGAATCCTTGCATGTCTGAACTCGAGAGTCATTCAATGTCCACATTCCAGAACTCTGGATATCTGAATTATAGAAGCACCAAATGTCTGCATTCTAGAATCGGAATGTGGCGGAATTCTAGAATGCACAGCACGGCGGAATTCTAAAGTCCTAAAATGCCTACAAGCCAAAAGTTAAGGTGTCTGATGACCAGTATGTTACTAGGTCAGCATTCTACCGTTCTGAGAGATTCTGGGTTCTAGAATCAATGGACGGCAGAGATCTGGAATATCAGGGTGTCCAAACTCTAGAATCCTTGCGTGTCTGAACTCGAGAGTCATTCAGTGTCCACATTCCGGATCACAGGGTGTCTGAATTCCAGAAGCACCAAATGTCTGCATTCTAGAATCGGAATGTGGCGGAATTCTAGAATGCACAGCACGGCGGAATTCTAAAGTCCTAAAATGCCTGCTATCCGGAATTTATGGTGTCTGACATCCAGAATGCTACCACGTCAGATTTATACCATTCTGAAACATTCTGGGATCTAGAATCAATGGACGGCTGAGTTCCAGAATGCAAGGGTGGCAAAACTCTAGAATCCTTGCGTGTCTGAACTCGAGAGTCATTCAATGTCCACATTCCAGAACTCTGGATGTCTGAAATATAGAAGCACCAAATGTCTGCATTCTAGAATCAGAATGTGGCGGAATTCTAGAATGCACAGCACGGCGGAATTTTAAAGTCGTAAAATGCCTGCTATCCAGAAGTCAAGGTGTCTGACATCCAGAATGTTACTAGATCCGCATTCTACCGTTCTGAGAGATTCCGGTTTCTAGAATCAATGGATGGCAGAGTTCTGGAATGTCAGGGTGTTCAAACTCAAGAATACTTGCGTGTCTGAACTCGAGAGTCATTCAATGTCCACATTCCGGATCACAGGGTGTCCGAATACCAGAAGCACCAAATGTCTGCATTTAGAATCGGAATGTGGCGGAATTCTAGAATGCATAGCACGGCGGTATTCGAAAGTCCTAAAATGCCTGCTATTCGGAAGTTAAGGTGTCTGACATCCAGAATGCTACCACGTCAGATTTATACCATTCTGAAAGATTCTGGGATCTAGAATCAATGGACGGCCGAGTTCCAGAATGTCCGGGTTTCCAAACTCTAGAATCTTTGCGTGTCTGAACTCGAGAGTCATTCAATATCCACATTCCAGGACTCTGGATATCTGAAATATAGAAAACAACAAATGTCTGCATTCTTGAATCGGAATGTGGTGGAATTCTAGAATGCACAGCACGGCAGAATTCTAAAGTCCTAAAATGCCTGCTATTCGGAAGTTAAGCTGTCTGACATCCAGAATGTTACTAGGTCAGCATTCTACCGTTCTGTGAGATTCTGGGTTCTAGAATCAATGGACGGCAGAGTTCTGGAATGTCAGGGTGTCCAAACTCTAGAAACCTTCCGTGTCTGAACTCGTGAGACATTCAATGTCCACATTCCGGATCACAGGGTGTCTGAATTCCAGAAGCACTAAATGTCTGCATTCTAGAATCGGAATGTGGCGGAATTCTAGAATGCACAGCACGGCAGAATTCTAAAGTCCTAAAATGCCTGATATTCGGAAGTTAAGGAGTCTGACATCCAGAATGTTACTAGGTCAGCATTCTACTGTTCTGAGAGATTCTGGGTTCTAGATTCAATGGACGGCAGAGTTCTGGAATGTCAGGGTGTCCAAACACTAGAATCCTTCCGTGTCTGAACTCGTGAGTCATTCAATGTCCACATTCCAGACCAAAGGGTGTCTGAATTCCAGAAGCACCAAATGTCTGCATTCTAGAATCGGAATGTGGCGGAATTCTAGAATGCACAGCACGGCGGAATTCTAAAGTCCTAAAATGCCTACTAGCAGAAAGTTAAGGTGTCTGATGACCAGAATGTTACTAGGTCAGCATTCTACCGTTCTGAGAGATTCTGGGTTCTAGAATCAATGGACGGCAGAGTTCTGGAAAGTCAGGGTGTCCAAACTCTAGAATCCTTGAGTGTTTGAACTCGAGAGTCATTCAATGTCCACATTCCGGGTCACAGGATGACTGAATTCCAGAAGCACCAAATGTCTGCATTCTAGGATCGGAATGTGGCGGAATTCTACAATGCACAGCACGGCGGAATTCGAAAGTCCTAAAATGCCTGCTATCCGGAAGTTAAGGTTTCCGACATCCAGAATGCTACCACGTCAGAATTATACCATTCTGAAACATTCTGGGATCTAGAATCAATGGACGGTTGAGTTCCAGAATATCAGGGTGGCAAAACTCTAGAAACCTTGCGTGTCTGAACTCGAGAGTCATTCAATGTCCACATTCCAGAACTCTGGATGTCTGAATTATAGAAGCACCAAATGTCTGCATTCTAGAATCGGAATGTGGCAGAATTCTAGAATGCACAGCACGGCGTAATTCGAAAGTCCTAAAATGCCGGCTATCCGGAAGTTAAGGTGTCTGAGATCCAGAATGGTACCACATCAGAATTATACCATTCTGAAACATTCTGCGATCTAGAATCATTGGACGGGTGAGTTCCAGAATGTCAGGGTGGCAAAACTCTAGAATCCTGGCTTGTCTGAACTCGAGAGTCAATCAATGTCCACATTCCAGAACTCTGGATGTCTGAATTATGGAAGCACCAAATGTCTGCATTCTAGAATCAGAATGTGGTGGAATTCTAGAATGCACAGCACGGCGGAATTCTAAAGTCCTAAAATGCCTGCTATCCGGAAGTTAAGGTGTCTGACATCCGGAATGTTACTAGGTCAGCATTCTACCGTTCTGAGAGATTCTGGGTTCTAGAATCAATGGACGGCAGAGTTCTGGAATGTCAGGGTGTCCAAACTCGAGAATCCTTCCGTGTCTGAACTCGTGAGTCATTCAATGTCCACATTCCGGATCACAGGGTGTCTGAATTCCAGAAGCACCAAATGTCTGCATTCTAGAATCGGAATGTGGCTGAATTCTAGAATGCACAGCACGGCAGAACTCTAAAGTCCTAAAATGCCTGATATTCGGAAGTTAAGGGGTCTGACATCCAGAATGTTACTAGGTCACCATTCTACCGTTCTGAGAGATTCTGGGTTCTAGAATCAATGGACGGCAGAGTTCTGGAATATCAGGGTGTCCAAACTCTAGAATCCTTCCGTGTCTGAACTCGTGAGTCATTCAATGTCCACTTTCCGGATCACAGGGTGTCTGAATTCCAGAAGCACCAAATGTCTGCATTCTAGAATCGGAATGTGGCGGAATTCTAGAATGCACAGCACGGCGGAATTCGAAAGTCCTAAAATGCCTGCTATCGGGAAGTTAAGGTGTCTGACATCCAGAATGCTACCACGTGAGAATTATACCATTCTGAAAGATTCTGGGATCTAGAATCAATGGACGGCTGAGTTCCAGAATGTCAGGGTGGCAAAACTCTACAATCCTGGCGTGTCTGAACTCGAGAGTCATTCAATGTCCACATTCCAGAACTCTGGATGTCTGAATTATAGAAGCACCAAATGTCTGCATTCTAGAATCGGAATGTGGCGGAATTCTAGAATGCACAGCACGGCGGAATTCTAAAGTCCTAAAATGCCTGCTATCCGGAAGTTAAGGGGTCTGATGACCAGTATGTTACTAGGTCAGCATTCTACCGTTCTGAGAGATTCTGGGTTCTAGAATCAATGGACGGCAGAGTTCTGGAATATCAGGGTGTCCAAACTCTAGAATCCTTCCGTGTCTGAACTCGTGAGTCATTCAATGTCCACTTTCCGGATCACAGGGTGTCTTAATTCCAGAAGCACCAAATGTCTGCATTCTAGAATCGGAATGTGGCGGAATTCTAGAATGCACAGCACGGCGGAATTCGAAAGTCCTAAAATGCCTGCTATTGGGAAGTTAAGGTGTCTGACATCCAGAATGCTACCACGTCAGAATTATACCATTCCGAAAGATTCTGGGATCTAGAATCAATGGACGGCTGAGTTCCAGAATGTCAGGGTGGCAAAACTCTAGAATCCTGGCGTGTCTGAACTCGAGAGTCATTCAATGTCCACATTCCAGAACTCCGGATGTCTGAATTATAGAAGCACCAAATGTCTGCATTCTAGAATCGGAATGTGGCGGAATTCTAGAATGCACAGCACGGCAGAATTCTAAAGTCTTAAATGCCTGCTATCAGGAAGTTAATGTGTCTGACATCCAGAATACTACCACGTCAGAATTATACCATTCTGAAAGATTCAGGGATCTAGAATCAATGGACGGCTGAGTTCCAGAATGTCAGGGTGGCAAAACTCTAGAATCCTTGCGTGTCTGAACTCGAGAGTCATTCAATGTCCACATTCCAGAACTCTGGATGACTGAATTATAGAAGCACCAAAAGTCTGCATTCAAGAATCGGAATGTGGCTGAATTCTAGAATGCACAGCACAGCGGAATTCTAAAGTCCTAAAATGCCTACTAGCCGAAAGTTAAGGTGTCTGATGACCAGTATGTTACTAGGTCAGCATTCTACCGTTCTGAGAGATTCTGGGTTCTAGAATTAATGGACGGCAGAGATCTGGAATATCAGGGTGTCCAAACTCTAGAATACTTGCGTGTCTGAACTCGAGAGTCATTCAATGTCCACATTCCAGATCACAGGGTGTCTGAATTCCAGAAGCACCAAATGTTTGCATTCTAGAATCGGAATGTGGCGGAATTCTAGAATGCACAGCACGGCAGAATTCGAAAGTCCTAAAAGGCCTGCTATCGGGAAGTTAAGCTGTCGGACATCCAGAATGCTACCACGTCAGAATTATACCATTCTGAAAGATTCTGGGATCTAGAATCAATGGACGGCTGAGTTCCAGAATGTCAGAGTTTCAAAACTCTAGAATACTTGCGTGTCTGAACTCGAGAGTCATTCAATGTCCACATTCCAGAACTCTGGATGTCTGAATTATAGAAGCACCAAATGTCTGCATTCTAAAATCGAAATGTGGCGGAATTGTAGAATGCACAGCACTGCGGAATTCTAAAGTCCTAAAATGCCTGCTATCCGGAAGTTAAAGTGTCTGACATCCAGAATGTTACTAGGTCAGCATTCTACCGTTCTGAGAGATTCTGGGTTATAGAATCAATGGACAGCAGAGATCTGGAATGTCAGGGTGTCCAAACTCTAGAATCCTTGCGTGTCTGAACTCGAGAGTCATTCAATGTCCACATTCCGGATCACAGGGTGTCTGAATTCCAGAAGCACCAAATGTCTGCATTCTAGAATCGGAATGTGGTAGAATTCTAGAATGCACAGCACGGCGGAATTCTAAAGTCCTAAAATGCCTGCTATCCGGAAGTTAAGGTGTCTGACACCCAGAATGCTACCACATCAGAATTATACCATTCTGAAAGATTCTGGGATCTAGAATCAATGGACGGGTGAGTTCCAGAATGTCAGGGTGTCCAAACTCTGAAATCCTGGCGTGTCTGAACTCGAGAGTCATTCAATGTCCACATTCCAGAACTCTGGATGTCTGAATTATAGAAGCACCAAATGTCTGCATTCTAGAATCGGAATGTGGTAGAATTCTAGAATGCACAGCACGGCGGAATTCTAAAGTCCTAAAATGCCTGCTATCCGGAAGTTAAGGTGTCTGACATCCAGAATTGTACCACATCAGAATTATACCATTCTGAAACATTCTGGGATCTAGAATCAATGGACGGGTGAGTTCCAGAATGTCAGGGTGGCAAAACTCTAGAATCCTGGCTTGTCTGAACTCGAGAGTCATTCAATGTCCACATTCCAGAACTCTGGATGTCTGAATTATGGAAGCACCAAATGTCTGCATTCTAGAATCAGAATGTGGTGGAATTCTAGAATGCACAGCACGGCGGAATTCTAAAGTCCTAAAATGCCTGCTATCTGGAAGTTAATGTGTCTGACATCCAGAATGTTACTAGGTCAGCATTCCACCGTTCTGAGAGATTCTGGGTTCTAGAATCAATGGACGGCAGAGTTCTGGAATATCAGGGTGTCCAAACTCTAGAATCCTTCCGTGTCTGAACTCGTGAGTCATTCAATGTCCACTTTCCGGATCACAGGGTGTCTGAATTCCAGGAGCACCAAATGTCTGCATTCTAGAATCGGAATGTGGCGGAATTCTAGAATGCACAGCACGGCGGAATTCGAAAGTCCTAAAATGCCTGCTATCGGGAAGTTAAGGTGTCTGACATCCAGAATGCTACCACGTGAGAATTATACCATTCTGAAAGATTCTGGGATCTAGAATCAATGGACGGCTGAGTTCCAGAATGTCAGGGTGGCAAAACTCTAGAATCCTGGCGTGTCTGAACTCGAGAGTCATTCAATGTCCACATTCCAGAACTCTGGATGTCTGATTTATAGAAGCACCAAATGTCTGCATTCTAGAATCGGAATGTGGCGGAATTCTAGAATGCACAGCACGGCGGAATTCTAAAGTCCTAAAATGCCTGCTATCCGGAAGTTAAGGGGTCTGATGACCAGTATGTTACTAGGTCAGCATTCTACCGTTCTGAGAGATTCTGGGTTCTAGAATCAATGGACGGCAGAGTTCTGGAATATCAGGGTGTCCAAACTCTAGAATCCTTCCGTGTCTGAACTCGTGAGTCATTCAATGTCCACTTTCCGGATCACAGGGTGTCTGAATTCCAGAAGCACCAAATGTCAGCATTCTAGAATCGGAATGTGGCGGAATTCTAGAATGCACAGCACGGCGGAATTCTAAAGTCCTAAAATGCCTGCTATCCGGAAGTTAAGCTGTCTGACATCAAGAATGCTACCAAGTCAGAATTATACCATTCTGAAAGATTCTGGGATCTAGAATCAATGGACGGCTGAGTTCCAGAATGTCAGGTTGGCAAAACTCTTGAATCCTTGTGTGTCTAAACTCGAGAGTCATTCAATGTCCACATTCCAGAACTCTGGATGTCTGAATTATAGAAGCACCAAATGTCTGCATTCTAGAATCGGAATGTGGCGGAATTCTAGAATGCACAGCACGGCGGAATTCTAAAGTCCTAAAATGCCTGCTATCCGGAAGTTAAGGTGTCTGACATCAAGAATGCTACCAAGTCAGAATTATAACATTCTGAAAGATTCTGGGATCTAGAATCAATGGACGGCTGAGTTCCAGAATGTCAGGGTAGCAAAACTCTAGAATCCTTGCATGTCTGAACTCGAGAGTCATTCAATGTCCACATTCCAGAACTCTGGATATCTGAATTATAGAAGCACCAAATGTCTGCATTCTAGAATCGGAATGTGGCGGAATTCTAGAATGCAGAGCACAGCGGAATTCTAAAGTCCTAAAATGCCTACAAGCCGAAAGTTAAGGTGTCTGATGACCAGTATGTTACTAGGTCAGCATTCTACCGTTCTGAGAGATTCTGGGTTCTAGAATCAATGGAAGGCTGAGTTCTGGAATGTCAGGGTGTCCAAACTCTAGAATCCTTGAGTGTTTGAACTCGAGAGTCATTCAATTTCCATATTCCGGGTCACAGGTTGACTGAATTCCAGAAGAACCAAATGTCTGCATTCTAGAATCGGAATGTGGCGGAATTCTAGAATGCACAGCACGGCGAAATTCGAAAGTCCTAAAATGCATGCTATCCGGAAGTTAAGGTGTCTGACATCCAGAATGCTACCACGTCAGAATTATACCATTCTGAAAGATTCTGGGATCTAGAATCAATGGACGGCTGAGTTCCAGAATGTCAGGGTTTCAAAACTCTAGAATCCTTGCGTGTCTGAACTCGAGAGTCATTCAATGTCCACATTCCAGAACTCTGGATGTCTGAATTATAGAAGCACCAAATGTCTGCATTCTAGAATCGGAATGTGGCGGAATTCTAGAATGCACAGCACGGCGGAATTCTAAAGTCCTAAAATGACTGCTATCCGGAAGTTAAGGTGTCTGACATCAAGAATGCTACCAAGTTAGAATTATAACATTCTGAATGATTCTGGGATCTAGAATCAATGGACAGCTGAGTTCCAGAATGTCAGGGTGGCAAAACTCTAGAATCCTTGCGTGTCTGAACTCGAGAGTCATTCAATGTCCACATTTCAGAACTCTGAATGTCTGAAATATAGAAGCACCAAATGTCTGCATTCTAGAATCAGAATGTGGCGGAATTCTAGAATGCACAGCACGGCGGAATTTTAAAGTACTAAAATGCCTGCTATCCGGAAGTCAAGGTGTCTGACATCCAGAATGTTACTAGGTCAGCATTCTACAGTTCTGAGAGATTCTGGGTTCTAGAATCAATGGATGGCAGAGTTCTGGAATGTCAGGGTGTTCAAACTCAAGAATACTTGCGTGTCTGAACTCGAGAGTCATTCAATGTCCACATTTCGCATCACAGGGTGTCTGAATTCCAGAAGCACCAAATGTCTGCATTCTAGAATCGGAATGTGGCGGAATTCTACAATGCACAGCACGGCAGAATTCTAAAGTCCTAAAATGCCTGCTATTCGGAAGTTAAGGTGTCTGACATCCAGAATGTTACTAGGTCAGCATTCTACCATTGTGAGAGATTCTGGGTTCTAGAATCAATGGACGGCAGAGTTCTGGAATGTCAGGGTGTCCAAACTCTAGAATCCTTCTGTGTCTGAACTCGTGAGTCATTCAATGTCCACATTCCGGATCACAGGGTGTCTGAATTCCAGAAGCACCAAATGTCTGCATTCTAGAATCGGAATGTGGTAGAATACTAGAAGGCACAGTACGGCGGAATTCTAAAGTCCTAAAATGCCTGCTATCCGGAAGTTAAGGTGTCTGACACCCAGAATGCTACCACATCAGAATTATACCATTGTGAAACATTCTGGGATCTTGAATCAATGGACGGGTGAGTTCCAGAATGTCAGGGTGGCAAAACTCTAGAGTCCCGGCGTGTCTGAAGTCGAGAGTCATTCAATGTCCACATTCCAGAACTCTGGATGTCTGAATTATAGAAGCACCAAATGTCTGCATTCTAGAATCGGAATGTGGCGGAATTCTAGAATGCACAGCACGGCGGAATTCGAAAGTCATAAAATGCCTGCTATCCGGAAGTTAAGGTGTCTGACATCCAGAATGCTACCACGTCAGAATTATACCATTCTGAAAGATTCTGGGATCTAGAATCAATGGACGGCTGAGTTCCAGAATGTCAGGGTTTCCAAACTCTAGAATCCTTGTGTGTCTGAACTCGAGAGTCATTCAATGTCCACATTCCAGAACTCTGGATGTCTGAATTATAGAAGCACCAAATGTCTGCATTCTAGAATCGGAATGTGGCGGAATACTAGAATGCATAGCACGGCGGAATTCTAATGTCCTAAAATGCCTGCTATCCGGAAGTCAAGGTGTCTGACATCAAGAATGCTACCAAGTCAGAATTATATCATTCTGAAAGATTCTGGGATCTAGAATCAATGGACGGCTGAGTTCCAGAATGTCAGGGTGGCAAAACTCTAGAATACTTGCGTGTCTGAACTCGAGAGTCATTCAATGTCCACATTCCAGAACTCTGGATGTCTGAATTCTGGAAGCACCAAATGTCTGCATTCTAGAATCGGAATGTGGCGGAATTCTAGAATGCACAGCACGGCGGATTTCTAAAGTCCTAAAATGCCTACTAGCCGAAAGTTAAGGTGTCTGATGACCAGAATGTTACTAGGTCAGCATTCTACCGTTCTGAGAGATTCTGGGTTCTAGAATCAATGGACGGCAGAGTTCTGGAATGTCAGGGTGTCCAAACTCTAGAATCCTTGAGTGTTTGAACTCGAGAGTCATTCAATTTCCATATTCCGGGTCACAGGGTGACTGAATTCCAGAAGCACCAAATGTCTGCATTCTAGAATCGGAATGTGGTAGAATTCTAGAATGCACAGCACGGCGGAATTCTAACGTCCTAAAATGCCTGCTATCCGGAAGTTAAGGTGTCTGACACCCAGAATGCTACCACATCAGAATTATACCATTCTGAAACATTCTGGGATCTTGAATCAATGGACGGGTGAGTTCCAGAATGTCAGGGTGGCAAAACTCTAGAGTCCTGGCGTGTCTGAAGTCGAGAGTCATTCAATGTCCACATTCCAGAACTCTGGATGTCTGAATTATAGAAGCACCAAATGTCTGCATTCTAGAATCGGAATGTGGCAGAATTCTAGAATGCACAGCACGGCGGAATTCGAAAGTCCTAAAATGCCTGCTATCCGGAAGTTAAGGTGTCTGACATCCAGAATGCTACCACGTCAGAATTATACCATTCTGAAAGATTTTGGGATCTAGAATCAATGGACGGCTGAGTTCCAGAATGTCAGGGTTTCCAAACTATAGAATCCTTGCGTGTCTGAACTCGAGAGTCATTCAATATCCACATTCCAGGACTCTGGATGTCTGAAATATAGAAGAAACAAATGTCTGCATTCTAGAATCGGAATGTGGTGGAATTCTAGAATGCACAGCATGGCAGAATTCTAAAGTCCTAAAATGCCTGCTATTCGGAAGTTAAGGTGTCTGACATCCAGAATTTTACTAGGTCAGCATTCTACCGTTCTGAGAGATTCTGGGTTCTAGAATCAATGGACGGCAGAGTTCTGGAATGTCAGGGTGTCCAAACTCTAGAATCCTTCCGTATCTGAACTCGTGAGTCATTCAATGTCCACATTCCGGATCACAGGGTGTCTGAATTAAAGAAGCACCAAATGTCTGCATTCTAGAATCGGAATGTGGCGGAATTCTAGAATGCACAGCACGGCGGAATTCTAAAGTCCTAAAATGCCTGATATTCGGAAGTTAAGGAGTTTGACATCCAGAATGTTACTAGGTCAACTTTCTACCGTTCTGAGAGATTCTGGGTTCTGGAATCAATGGACGGCATAGTTCTTGAATGTCAGGGTGTCCAAACTCTAGAATCCTTCCGTGTCTGAACTCGTGAGTCATTAAATGTCCACATTCCAGATCACAGGGTGTCTGAATTCCAGAAGCACCAAATGTCTGCATTCTAGAATCGGAATGTGGTAGAATTCTAGAATGCACAGCACGGCGGAATTCTAAAGTCCTAAAATGCCTGCTATCCGGAAGTTAAGGTGTCCTACATCCAGAATGCTACCACGTCAGAATTATACCATTCTGAAACATTCTGGGTTCTAGAATCAATGGACGGGTGAGTTCCAGAATGTCAGGGTGGCAAAACTCTAGAATCCTGGCTTGTCTGAACTCGAGAGTCATTCAATATCCACATTCCAGGACTCTGGATGTCTGAAATATAGAAGCACCAAATGTCTGCATTCTAGAATCGGAATGTGGCGGAATTCTAGAAAGCACAGCACGGCAGAATTCTAAATTTCTAAAATGCCTGCTATTCGGAAGTTAAGGTGTCTGACATCCAGAAAGTTACTAGGTCAGCATTCTACCGTTCTGATAGATTCTCGGTTCTAGAATCAATGGACGGCAGATTACTGGAATGTCAGGGTGTCCAAACACTAGAATCCTTCCGTGTCTGAATATGTGAGTCATTCAATGTCCACATTCCGGATCACAGGGTGTCTGAATTCCAGAAGCACCAAATGTCTGCATTCTAGAATCGGAATGTGGCGGAATTCTAGAATGCACAGCACGGCGGAATTCGAAAGTCCTAAAATGCCTGCTATCCGGAAGTTAAGGTGTCTGACATCCAGAATGCTACCACGTCAGAATTATACCATTCTGAAAGATTCTGGGATCTAGAATCAATGGACGGCTGAGTTCCAGAATGTCAGGGTTTCCAAACTCTAGAATCCTTGCGTGTCTGAACTCGAGAGTCATTCAATATCCATATTCCAGGACTTTGGATGTCTGAGATATAGAAGCAACAAATGTCTGCATTCTAGAATCGGAATGTGGTGGAATTCTAGAATTCACAGCACGGCAGAATTCTAAAGTCCTAAAATGCCTGCTATTTGGAAGTTAAGGTATCTGACATCCAGAATGTTACTAGGTCAGCATTCTACCGTTCTGAGAGATTCTGGGTTCTAGAATCAATGGACGGCAGAGTTCTGGAATGTCAGGTTGTCCAAACTCTAGAATCCTTCCGTGTCTGAACTCGTGAGTCATTCAATGTCCACATTCCGGATCACAGGGTGTCTGACTTCCAGAAGCACCAAATGTCTGCATTGTAGAATCGGAATGTGGCGGAATTCTAGAATGCACAGCACGGCGGAATTCTAAAGGCCTAAAATGCCTGATATTCGGAAGTTAAGGAGTCTGACATCCAGAATGTTACTAGGTCAGCATTCTACCTTTCTGAGAGATTCTGGGTTCTGGAATCTATGGACGGCTGAGTTCCAGAATGTCAGGGTGTCCAAACTCTAGAATCCTTCCGTGTCTGAACTCGTGAGTCATTCAATGACCACATTCCGGATCACAGGGTGTCTGAATTCCAGAAGCACCAAATGTCTGCATTCTAGAATCGGAATGTGGTAGAATTCGAGAATGCACAGCACGGCGGAATTCTAAAGTCCTAAAATGCCTGCTATCCGGAAGTTAAGGTGTCTGACATCCAGAATGCAACCAAGTCAGAATTATACCATTCTGAATGATTCTGGGATCTAGAATCAATGGACGGCTGAGTTCCAGAATGTCAGGGTGGCAAAACTCTAGAATCCTTGTGTGTCTGAACTCGAGAGTCATTCAATGTCCACATTCCAGAACTCTGGATGTCTGAATAATAGAAGCACCAAATGTCTGCATTCTAGAATCGGAATGTGGTAGAATTCTAGAATGCACAGCACGGCGGAATTCTAAAGACCTAAAATGCCTGCTATCCGGAAGTTAAGGTGTCTGACATCCAGAATGCTACCAAGTCAGAATTATGCCATTCTGAAAGATTCTGGGATCTAGAATCAATGGACGGCTGAGTTCCAGAATGTCAGGGTGGCAAAACTCTAGAATGCTTGCGTGTCTGAACTCGAGAGTCATTCAATGTCCACATTCCGAATCGTAGGTTGTCTGAATTCCAGAAGCACCAAATGTCTGCATTCTAGAATCGGAATGTGGTAGAATTCTAGAATGCACAGCACGGCGGAATTCGAAAGTCCTAAAATGCCTGCTATCCGTAAGTTAAGGTGTCTGACTCCCAGAATGCTACCACATCAGAATTATACCATTCTGAAACATTCTGGGATCTAGAATCAATGGACGGGTGAGTTCCAGTATGTCAGGGTGGCAAAACTCTAGAGTCCTGGCGTGTCTGAACTCGAGAGTCATTCAATGTCCACATTCCAGAACTCTGGATGTCTGAATTATAGAAGCACCAAATGTCTGCATTCTAGAATCGGAATGTGGCGGAATTCTAGAATGCACAGCACGGCGGAATTCTAAAGACCTAAAATGCCTGCTATCCGGAAGTTAAGGTGTCTGACATCCAGAATGCTACCAAGTCAGAATTATACCATTCTGAAAGATTCTGGGATCTAGAATCAATGGACGGCTGAGTTCCAGAATTTCAGGGTGGCAAAACTCTAGAATCCTTGCGTGTCTGAACTCGAGAGTCATTCAATGTCCACATTCCGGGTCACAGGGTGACTGAATTCCAGAAGCACCAAATGTCTGCATTCTTGAATCGGAATGTGGCAGAATTCTAGAATGCACAGCACGGTGGAATTCGAAGGTCCTAAAATGCCAGCTATCTGGAAGTTAAGGTGTCTGACAACCAGAATGTTACTAGGTCAGCATTCTAACGTTCTGAGAGATTCTGGGTTCTAGAATCAATGGACGGCAGAGTTCTGGAATGTCAGGGTGTCCAAACTCTAGAATCCTTGCGTGTCTGAACTCGAGAGTCATTCAATGTCCACATTCCGGATCACAGGGTGTCTGAATTCCAGAAGCACCAAATGTCTGCAATCTAGAATCGGAATGTGGTAGAATTCTAGAATGCACAGCACGGCGGAATTCTAAAGACCTAAAATGCCTGCTATCCGGAAGTTAAGGTGTCTGACATCCAGAATGCTACCAAGTCAGAATTATGCCATTCTGAAAGATTCTGGGATCTAGAATCAATGGACGGCTGAGTTCCAGAATGTCAGGGTGGCAAAACTCTAGAATCCTTGCGTGTCTGAACTCGAGAGTCATTCAATGTCCACATTCCAGAATTCTGGATGTCTGAATTATAGAAGCACCAAATGTCTGCATTCTAGAATCGGAATGTGGCGGAATTCTAGAATGCACATAACGGCGGAATTCTAAAATTCTAAAATGCCTGCTATCCGGAAGTTAATGTGTCTGACATCCAGAATGCTACCAAGTCAGAATTATACCATTCTGAAAGATTCTGGGATCTAGAATCAATGGACGGCTGAGTTCCAGAATTTCAGGGTTTGCAAACTCTAGAATCCTTGCGTGTCTGAACTCGAGAGTCATTCAATCTCCACATTCCAGAACTCTGGATGTCTGAATTATAGAAGCACCAAATGTCTGCATTCTAGAATCGGAATGTGGCGGAATTCTAGAATGCACAGCACGGCGGAATTCTAAAGTCCTAAAATGCCTACTAGCCGAAAGTTAAGGTGTCTGATGACCAGAATGTTACTAGGTCAGCATTCTACCGTTCTGAGAGATTCTGGGTTCTAGAATCAATGGATGGCAGAGTTCTGGAATGTCAGGGTGTCCAAGCTCTAGAATCCTTGAGTGTTTGAACTCGAGAGTCATTCAATTTCCATATTACGGGTCACAGGGTGACTGAATTCCAGAAGCACCAAATGTCTGCATTCTAGAATCGGAATGTGGCGGAATTCTAGAATGCACAGCACGGCGGAATTCTAAAGTCCTAAAATGCCTGCTATCCGGAAGTTAAGGTGTCTGACATCCGGAATGTTACTAGGTCAGCATTCTACCGTTCTGAGAGATTCTGGGTTCTAGAATCAATGGACGGCAGAGTTCTGTAATGTCAGGGTGTCCAAACTCTAGAATCCTTCCGTGTCTGAACTCGTGAGTCATTCAATGTCCACATTCCGGATCAAAGGGTGTCTGAATTCCAGAAGCACCAAATGTCTGCATTCTAGAATCGGAATGTGGCGGAATTCTAGAATGCACAGCACGGCGGAATTCTAAAATCCTAAAATGCCTGCTATCCGGAAGTTAAGGTGTCTGACATCAAGAATGCTACCAAGTCAAAATTATATCATTCTGAAAGATTCTGGGATCTAGAATCAATGGACTGCTGAGTTCCAGAAAGGGTGGCAAAACTCTAGAATCCTTGCGTGTCTGAACTCGAGAGTCATTCAATGTCCACATTCCAGAACTCTGGATGTCTGAATTATAGAAGCACCAAATGTCTGCCTTCTAGAATCTGAATGTGGCGGAATTCTAGAATGCACAGCACGGCGGATTTCTAAAGTCCTAAAATGCCTACTAGCCGAAAGTTAAGGTGTCTGATGACCAGAATGTTACTAGGTCAGCATTCTACCGTTCTGAGAGATTCTGGGTTCTAAAATCAATGGACGGCAGAGTTCTGGAATGTCAGGGTGTCCAAACTCTAGAATCCTTGAGTGTTTGAACTCGAGAGTCATTCAATTTCCATATTCCGGGTCACAGGGTGACTGAATTCCAGAAGCACCAAATGTATGCATTCTAGAATCGGAATGTGGCGGAATTCTAGAATGCACAGCACGGCGGAATTCGAAAGTCCTAAAATGCCTGCTATCCGGAAGTTAAGGTGTCTGAAATCCAGAATGCTACCACGTCAGAATTATACCATTCTGAAAGATTCTGGGATCTAGAATCAATGGACGGCTGAGTTCCAGAATGTCAGGGTGGCAAAACTCTAGAGTCCTGGCGTGTCTGATGTCGAGAGTCATTCAATGTCCACATTCCAGAACTCTGGATGTCTGAATTACAGAAGCACCAAATGTCTGCATTCTAGAAGCGGAATGTGGCGGAATTCTAGAATGCACAGCACGGCGGAATTCTAAAGTCCTAAAATGCATGCTATACGGAAGTTAAGGTGTCTGACATCCAGAATGTTACTAGGTCAGCATTCTAACGTTCTGAGAGATTCTGGGTTCTAGAATCAATGGACGGCAGAGTTCTGGAATGTCATGGTGTACAAACTCTAGAATCCTTGCGTGTCTGAACTCGTGAGTCATTCAATGTCCACTTTCCGGATCACAGGGTGTCTGAATTCCAGAAGCACCAAATGTCTGCATTCTAGAATCGGAATGTGGCGGAATTCTAGAATGCACAGCACAGCGGAATTCGAAAGTCCTAAAATGCCTGCTATCGGGAAGTTAAGGTGTCTGACATACAGAATGCTACCACGTCAGAATTATACCATTCTGAAAGATTCTGGGATCTAGAATCAATGGACGGCTGAGTTCCAGAATGTCAGGGTGGCAAAACTCTAGAATCCTTGCGTGTCTGAACTCGAGAGTCATTCAATGTCCACATTCCAGAACTCTGGATGTCTGAATTATAGAAGCACCAAATGTCTGCATTCTAGAATCGGAATGTGGCGGAATTCTAGAATGCACAGCACGGCGGAATTCTAAAGTCCTAAAATGCCTGCTATCCGGAAGTTAAGGGGTCTGACATCAAGAATGCTACCAAGTCAGAATTATACCATTCTGAAAGATTCTGGGATCTAAAATCAATGGATGCCTGAGTTCCAGAATGTCAGGGTAGCAAAACTCTAGAATCCTTGCGTGTCTGAACTCAAGAGTCATTCAATGTCCACATTCCAGAACTCTGGATGTCTGAATTATAGAAGCACCAAATGTCTGCATTCTAGAATCGGAATGTGGCGGAATTCTAGAATGCACAGCACGGCGGAATTCCAAAGTCCTAAAATGCCTCCTAGCCGAAAGTTAAGGTGTCTGATGACCAGTATGTTACTAGGTCAGCATTGTACCGTTCTGAGAGATTCTGGGTTCTAGAATCAATGGAAGGCAGAGATCTGGAATGTCAGGGTGTCCAAACTCTAGAATCATTGCGTGTCTGAACTCGAGAGTCATTCAATGTCCACATTCCAGATCACAGGGTGTCTGAATTCCAGAAGCACCAATGTCTGCATTCTAGAATCGGAATGTGGTAGAATTCTAGAATGCACAGCACGGCGGAATTCTAAAGTCCTAAAATGCCTGCTATCCGGAAGTTAAGGTGTCTGACATCAAGAATGCTACCAAGTCAAAATTATATCATTCTGAAAGATTCTGGGATCTAGAATCAATGGACTGCTGAGTTCCAGAAAGGGTGGCAAAACTCTAGAATACTTGCGTGTCTGAACTCGAGAGTCATTCAATGTCCACATTCCAGAACTCTGGATGTCTGAATTATAGAAGCACCAAATGTCTGCCTTCTAGAATCTGAATGTGGCGGAATTCTAGAATGCACAGCACGGCGGATGTCTAAAGTCCTAAAATGCCTACTAGCCGAAAGTTAAGGTGTCTGATGACCAGAATGTTACTAGGTCAGCATTCTACCGTTCTGAGAGATTCTGGGTTCTAGAATCAATGGACGGCAGAGTTCTGGAATGTCAGGGTGTCCAAACTCTAGAATCCTTGAGTGTTTGAACTCGAGAGTCATTCAATTTCCATATTCCGGGTCACAGGGTGACTGAACTCCAGAAGCACCAAATGTATGCATTCTAGAATCGGAATGTGGCGGAATTCTAGAATGCACAGCACGGCGGAATTCGAAAGTCCTAAAATGCCTGCTATCCGGAAGTTAAGGTGTCTGAAATCCAGAATGCTACCACGTCAGAATTATACCATTCTGAAAGATTCTGGGATCTAGAATCAATGGACGGCTGAGTTCCAGAATGTCAGGGTGGCAAAACTCTAGAGTCCTGGCGTGTCTGATGTCGAGAGTCATTCAATGTCCACATTCCAGAACTCTGGATGTCTGAATTATAGAAGCACCAAATGTCTGCATTCTAGAAGCGGAATGTGGCGGAATTCTAGAATGCACAGCACGGCGGAATTCTAAAGACCTAAAATGCCTGCTATCCGGAAGTTAAGGTGTCTGACATCCAGAATGCTACCAAGTCAGAATTATACCATTCTGAAAGATTCTGGGATCTAGAATCAATGGACGGCTGAGTTCCTGAATGTCAGGCTGGCAAAACTCTACAATCCTTGCGTATCTGAACTCGAGATTCATTCAATGTCCACATTCCAGAACTCTGGATGTCTGAATTATAGAAGCACCAAATGTCTGCATTCTAGAATCGGAATGTGGCGGATTTCTAGAATGCACAGCACGGCGGAATTCTAAAGTCCTAAAATGCATGCTATACGGAAGTTAAGGTGTCTGACATCCAGAATGTTACTAGGTCAGCATTCTAACGTTCTGAGAGATTCTGGGTTCTAGAATCAATGGACGGCAGAGTTCTGGAATGTCAGGGTGTCCAAACTCTAGAATCCTTGCGTGTCTGAACTCGTGAGTCATTCAATGTCCACTTTCCGGATCACAGGGTGTCTGAATTCCAGAAGCACCAAATGTCTGCATTCTAGAATCGGAATGTGGCGGAATTCTAGAATGCACAGCACAGCGGAATTCGAAAGTCCTAAAATGCCTGCTATCGGGAAGTTAAGGTGTCTGACATACAGAATGCTACCACGTCAGAATTATACCATTCTGAAAGATTCTGGGATCTAGAATCAATGGACGGCTGAGTTCCAGAATGTCAGGGTGGCAAAACTCTAGAATCCTTGCGTGTCTGAACTCGAGAGTCATTCAATGTCCACATTCCAGAACTCTGGATGTCTGAATTATAGAAGCACCAAATGTCTGCATTCTAGAATCGGAATGTGGTGGAATTCTAGAATGCACAGCACGGCGGAATTCTAAAGTCCTAAAATGCCTGCTATCCGGAAGTTAAGGGGTCTGACATCAAGAATGCTACCAAGTCAGAATTATACCATTCTGAAAGATTCTGGGATCTAGAATCAATGGATGCCTGAGTTCCAGAATGTCAGGGTAGCAAAACTCTAGAATCCTTGCGTGTCTGAACTCGACAGTCAATCAATGTCCACATTCCAAAACTCTGGATGTCTGAATTATAGAAGCACCAAATGTCTGCATTCTAGAATCGGAATGTGGCGGAATTCTAGAATGCACAGCACGGCGGAATTCCAAAGTCCTAAAATGCCTCCTAGCCGAAAGTTAAGGTGTCTGATGACCAGTATGTTACTAGGTCAGCATTGTACCGTTCTGAGAGATTCTGTGTTCTAGAATCAATGGAAGGCAGAGATCTGGAATGTCAGGGTGTCCAAACTCTAGAATCATTGCGTGTCTGAACTCGAGAGTCATTCAATGTCCACATTCCAGATCACAGGGTGTCTGAATTCCAGAAGCACCAATGTCTGCATTCTAGAATCGGAATGTGGTAGAATTCTAGAATGCACAGCACGGCGGAATTCTAAAGTCCTAAAATGCCTGCTATCCGGAAGTTAAGGTGTCTGACATCCAGAATGGTACCACATCAGAATTATACCATTCTGAAACATTCTGGGATCTAGAATCAATGGACGGGTGAGTTCCAGAATGTCAGGGCGGCAAAACTCTAGAATCCTGGCTTGTCTGAACTCGACAGTCAATCAATGTCCACATTCCAAAACTCTGGATGTCTGAATTTTGGAAGCACCACATGTCTGCATTCTAGAATCGGAATGTGGCGGAATTCTAGAATGCACAGCACGGCGGAATTCTAAAGTCCTAAAATGCCTGTTATCCGGAAGTTAATGTGTCTGACATCCCGAATGCTACCACGTCAGAATTATACCATTCTGAAACATTTTGGGATCTAGAATCAATGGACGGCAGAGTTCTGGAATGTCAGTGTGTCCAAACTCTAGAATCCTTCCGAGTCTGAACTCGTGAGTCATTCAATGTCCACATTCCGGATCACAGGATGTCTGAATTCCAGAAGCACCAAATGTCTGCATTCTAGAATCGGAATGTGGCGGAATTCTAGAATGCACAGCACGGCAGAATTCTAAAGTCCTAAAATGCCTGATATTCGGAAGTTAAGGCGTCTGACATCCAGAATGTTACTAGGTCAGCTTTCTACCGTTCTGAGAGATTCTGGGTTCTAGAATCAATGGACGGCAGAGTTGTGGAATATCAGGGTGTCCAAATTCTAGAATCCTTCCGAGTCTGAACTCGTGAGTCATTCAATGTCCACATTCAGGATCACAGGGTGTCTGAATTCCAGAAGCACCAAATCTCTGCATTCTAGAATCAGAATGTGGCGGAATTCTAGAATGCACAGCACGGCGGATTTCTAAAGTCCTAAAATGCCTGCTATCGGGAAGTTAAGGTGTCTGACATCCAGAATGTTACTAGGTCAGCATTCTACCGTTCTGAGAGGTTCTGGGTTCTAGAATCAATGGACGGCAGAGATCTGGCATGTCAGGTTGTCCAAACTCTAGAATCCTTGCGTGTCTGAACTCGAGAGTCATTCAATGTCCACATTCCAGAACTCTGGATGTCTGAATTATAGAAGCACGAAATGTCTGCATTCTAGAATCGGAATATGGCGGAATTCTAGAATGCACAGCACGGAGGAATTCGAAAGTCCTAAAATGCCTGCTATCCGGAAGTTAAGGTGTCTGACATCCAGAATGCTACCACGTCAGAATTATACCATTCTGAAAGATTCTGGGATCTAGAATCAATGGACGGCTGAGTTCCAGAATGTCAGGGTGGCAAAACTCTAGAATCCTTGCGTGTCTGAAGTCGAGAGTCATTCAATGTCCACATTCCAGAACTCTGGATGTCTGAATTATAGGATCACCAAATTTCTGCATTCTAGAATTGGAATGTGGCAGAATTGTAGAATGCTCAGCACGGCGGAATTCTAAAGTCCTAAAATGCCTGCTATCCGGAAGTTAAGTTGTCTGACATCAAGAATGCTACCAAGTCAGAATTATACCATTCTGAAAGATTCTGGGATCTAGAATCAATGGACGGCTGAGTTCCAGAATGTCAGGTTGGCAAAACTCTTGAATCCTTGTGTGTCTGAACTCGAGAGTCATTCAATGTCCACATTGCAGAACTCTGGATGTCTGAATTATAGAAGCACGAAATGTCTGCATTCTAGAATCGGAATGTGGCGGAATTCTAGAATGCACAGCACGGCGGAATTCTAAAGTCCTAAAATGCCTGCTATCCGGAAGTTAAGGTGTCTGACATCAAGAATGCTACCAAGTCAGAATTATAACATTCTGAAAGATTCTGGGATCTAGAATCAATGGACGGCTGAGTTCCAGAATGTCAGGGTAGCAAAACTCTAGAATCCTTCCATGTCTGAACTCGAGAGTCATTCAATGTCCACATTCCAGAACTCTGGATATCTGAATTATAGAAGCACCAAATGTCTGCATTCTAGAATCGGAATGTGGCGGAATTCTAGAATGCACAGCACGGCGGAATTCTAAAGTCCTAAAATGCCTACAAGCCAAAAGTTAAGGTGTCTGATGACCAGTATGTTACTAGGTCAGCATTCTACCGTTCTGAGAGATTCTGGGTTCTAGAATCAATGGAAGGCAGAGATCTGGAATGTCAGGGTGTCCAAACTCTAGAATCATTGCGTGTCTGAACTCGAGAGTCATTCAATGTCCACATTCCAGATCAAAGGGTGTCTGAATTCCAGAAGCACCAATGTCTGCATTCTAGAATCGGAATGTGGTAGAATTCTAGAATGCACAGCACGGCGGAATTCTAAAGTCCTAAAATGCCTGCTATCCGGAAGTTAAGGTGTCTGACATCCAGAATGGTACCACATCAGAATTATACCATTCTGAAACATTCTGGGATCTAGAATCAATGGACGGGTGAGTTCCAGAATGTCAGGGCGGCAAAACTCTAGAATCCTGGCTTGTCTGAACTCGAGAGTCAATCAATGTCCACATTCCAGAACTCTGGATGTCTGAATTATGGAAGCACCAAATGTCTGCATTCTAGAATCAGAATGTGGCGGAATTCTAGAATGCACAGCACGGCGGAATTCTAAAGTCCTAAAATGCCTGTTATCCGGAAGTTAATGTGTCTGACATCCCGAATGCTACCACGTCAGAATTATACCATTCTGAAACATTTAGGGATCTATAATCAATGGACGGCAGAGTTCTGGAATGTCAGTGTGTCCAAACTCTAGAATCCTTCCGAGTCTGAACTCGTGAGTCATTCAATGTCCACATTCCGGATCACAGGGTGTCTGAATTCCAGAAGCACCAAATGTCTGCATTCTATAATCGGAATGTGGCGGAATTCTAGAATGCACAGCACGGCGGAATTCTAAAGTCCTAAAATGCCTGCTATCCGGAAGTTAAGGTGTCTGACATCAAGAATGTTACTAGGTCAGCATTCTACCGTTCTGAGAGATTCTGGGTTCTAGAATCAATGGACGGCAGAGTTCTGGAATGTCACGGTGTCCAAACTCTAGAATCCTTCCGTGTCTGAACTCGTGAGTCATTCAATGTCCACATTCCGGATCACAGGATGTCTGAATTCCAGAAGCACCAAATGTCTGCATTCTAGAATCGGAATGTGGCGGAATTCTAGAATGCACAGCACGGCAGAATTCTAAAGTCCTAAAATGCCTGATATTCGGAAGTTAAGGCGTCTGACATCCAGAATGTTACTAGGTCAGCTTTCTACCGTTCTGAGAGATTCTGGGTTCTAGAATCAATGGACGGCAGAGTTGTGGAATATCAGGGTGTCCAAACTCTAGAATCCTTCCGAGTCTGAAATCGTGAGTCATTCAATGTCCACATTCAGGATCACAGGGTGTCTGAATTCCAGAAGCACCAAATGTCTGCATTCTAGAATCGGAATGTGGCGGAATTCTAGAATGCACAGCACGGCGGAATTCGAAAGTCCTAAAATGCCTGCTATCCGGAAGTTAAGGTGTCTGACACCCAGAATGCTACCACATCAGAATTATACCATTCTGAAACATTCTGGGATCTAGAATCAATGGACGGGTGAGTTCCAGAATGTCAGGGTGGCAAAACTCTAGAGTCCTGGCGTGTCTGAACTCGAGAGTCATTCAATGTCCACATTCCAGAACTCTGGATGTCTGAATTATAGAAGCACCAAATGTCTGCATTCTAGAATCGGAATGTGGCGGAATTCTAGAATGCACAGCACGGCGGAATTCTAAAGACCTAAAATGCCTGCTATCCGGAAGTTAAGGTTTCTGACATCCAGAATGCTACCAAGTCAGAATTATACCATTCTGAAAGATTCTGGGTTCTAGTATCAATGGACGGCTGAGTTCCAGAATGTCAGGGTGGCAAAACTCTAGAATCCTTGCGTGTCTGAACTCGAGAGTCATTCAATGTCCACATTCCAGAACTCTGGATGTCTGAAATATAGAAGCACCAAATGTCTGCATTCTAGAATCGAAATGTGGCGGAATTCTAGAATGCAAAGCATGGCGGAATTCTAAAATCCTAAAATGCCTGCTATCCGGAAGTTAATGTGTCTGACATCCAGAATGCTACCAAGTCACAATTATACCATTCTGAAAGATTCTGGAATCTAGAATCAATGGACGGCTGAGTTCCAGAATTTCAGGGTTTCCAAACTCTAGAATCCTGGCGTGTCTGAACTCGAGAGTCATTCAATGTCCACATTCCAGAACTCTGGATGTCTGAATTATAGAAGCACCAAATGTCTGCATTCTAGAATCGGAATGTGGCGGAATTCTAGAATGCACAGCACGGCGGAATTCCAAAGTCCTAAAATGCCTACTAGCCGAAAGTTAAGGTGTCTGATGACCAGTATGTTACTAGGTCAGCATTGTACCTTTCTGAGAGATTCTGGGTTCTAGAATCAATGGACGGCAGAGATCTGGAATGTCAGGGTGTCCAAATCAAGAATACTTGCGTGTCTGAACTCGAGAGTCATTCAATGTCCACATTCCGGATCACAGGGTGTCTGAATTAAAGAAGCACCAAATGTCTGCATTCTAGAATCGGAATGTGGCGGAATTCTAGAATGCACAGCACGGCGGAATTCTAAAGTCCTAAAATGCCTGATATTCGGAAGTTAAGGAGTTTGACATCCAGAATGTTACTAGGTCAACTTTCTACCGTTCTGAGAGATTCTGGGTTCTGGAATCAATGGACGGCATAGTTCTTGAATGTCAGGGTGTCCAAACTCTAGAATCCTTCCGTGTCTGAACTCGTGAGTCATTAAATGTCCACATTCCAGATCACAGGGTGTCTGAATTCCAGAAGCACCAAATGTCTGCATTCTAGAATCGGAATGTGGTAGAATTCTAGAATGCACAGCACGGCGGAATTCTAAAGTCCTAAAATGCCTGCTATCCGGAAGTTAAGGTGTCCTACATCCAGAATGCTACCACGTCAGAATTATACCATTCTGAAACATTCTGGGTTCTAGAATCAATGGACGGGTGAGTTCCAGAATGTCAGGGTGGCAAAACTCTAGAATCCTGGCTTGTCTGAACTCGAGAGTCATTCAATATCCACATTCCAGGACTCTGGATGTCTGAAATATAGAAGCACCAAATGTCTGCATTCTAGAATCGGAATGTGGCGGAATTCTAGAAAGCACAGCACGGCAGAATTCTAAATTTCTAAAATGCCTGCTATTCGGAAGTTAAGGTGTCTGACATCCAGAAAGTTACTAGGTCAGCATTCTACCGTTCTGATAGATTCTCGGTTCTAGAATCAATGGACGGCAGATTACTGGAATGTCAGGGTGTCCAAACACTAGAATCCTTCCGTGTCTGAATATGTGAGTCATTCAATGTCCACATTCCGGATCACAGGGTGTCTGAATTCCAGAAGCACCAAATGTCTGCATTCTAGAATCGGAATGTGGCGGAATTCTAGAATGCACAGCACCGCGGAATTCGAAAGTCCTAAAATGCCTGCTATCCGGAAGTTAAGGTGTCTGACATCCAGAATGCTACCACGTCAGAATTATACCATTCTGAAAGATTCTGGGATCTAGAATCAATGGACGGCTGAGTTCCAGAATGTCAGGGTTTCCAAACTCTAGAATCCTTGCGTGTCTGAACTCGAGAGTCATTCAATATCCATATTCCAGGACTTTGGATGTCTGAGATATAGAAGCAACAAATGTCTGCATTCTAGAATCGGAATGTGGTGGAATTCTAGAATTCACAGCACGGCAGAATTCTAAAGTCCTAAAATGCCTGCTATTTGGAAGTTAAGGTATCTGACATCCAGAATGTTACTAGGTCAGCATTCTACCGATCTGAGAGATTCTGGGTTCTAGAATCAATGGACGGCAGAGTTCTGGAATGTCAGGTTGTCCAAACTCTAGAATCCTTCCGTGTCTGAACTCGTGAGTCATTCAATGTCCACATTCCGGATCACAGGGTGTCTGACTTCCAGAAGCACCAAATGTCTGCATTGTAGAATCGGAATGTGGCGGAATTCTAGAATGCACAGCACGGCGGAATTCTAAAGGCCTAAAATGCCTGATATTCGGAAGTTAAGGAGTCTGACATCCAGAATGTTACTAGGTCAGCATTCTACCTTTCTGAGAGATTCTGGGTTCTGGAATCTATGGACGGCTGAGTTCCAGAATGTCAGGGTGTCCAAACTCTAGAATCCTTCCGTGTCTGAACTCGTGAGTCATTCAATGACCACATTCCGGATCACAGGGTGTCTGAATTCCAGAAGCACCAAATGTCTGCATTCTAGAATCGGAATGTGGTAGAATTCGAGAATGCACAGCACGGCGGAATTCTAAAGTCCTAAAATGCCTGCTATCCGGAAGTTAAGGTGTCTGACATCCAGAATGCAACCAAGTCAGAATTATACCATTCTGAATGATTCTGGGATCTAGAATCAATGGACGGCTGAGTTCCAGAATGTCAGGGTGGCAAAACTCTAGAATCCTTGTGTGTCTGAACTCGAGAGTCATTCAATGTCCACATTCCAGAACTCTGGATGTCTGAATAATAGAAGCACCAAATGTCTGCATTCTAGAATCGGAATGTGGTAGAATTCTAGAATGCACAGCACGGCGGAATTCTAAAGACCTAAAATGCCTGCTATCCGGAAGTTAAGGTGTCTGACATCCAGAATGCTACCAAGTCAGAATTATGCCATTCTGAAAGATTCTGGGATCTAGAATCAATGGACGGCTGAGTTCCAGAATGTCAGGGTGGCAAAACTCTAGAATGCTTGCGTGTCTGAACTCGAGAGTCATTCAATGTCCACATTCCGAATCGTAGGTTGTCTGAATTCCAGAAGCACCAAATGTCTGCATTCTAGAATCGGAATGTGGTAGAATTCTAGAATGCACAGCACGGCGGAATTCGAAAGTCCTAAAATGCCTGCTATCCGTAAGTTAAGGTGTCTGACTCCCAGAATGCTACCACATCAGAATTATACCATTCTGAAACATTCTGGGATCTAGAATCAATGGACGGGTGAGTTCCAGTATGTCAGGGTGGCAAAACTCTAGAGTCCTGGCGTGTCTGAACTCGAGAGTCATTCAATGTCCACATTCCAGAACTCTGGATGTCTGAATTATAGAAGCACCAAATGTCTGCATTCTAGAATCGGAATGTGGCGGAATTCTAGAATGCACAGCACGGCGGAATTCTAAAGACCTAAAATGCCTGCTATCCGGAAGTTAAGGTGTCTGACATCCAGAATGCTACCAAGTCAGAATTATACCATTCTGAAAGATTCTGGGATCTAGAATCAATGGACGGCTGAGTTCCAGAATTTCAGGGTGGCAAAACTCTAGAATCCTTGCGTGTCTGAACTCGAGAGTCATTCAATGTCCACATTCCGGGTCACAGGGTGACTGAATTCCAGAAGCACCAAATGTCTGCATTCTTGAATCGGAATGTGGCAGAATTCTAGAATGCACAGCACGGTGGAATTCGAAGGTCCTAAAATGCCAGCTATCTGGAAGTTAAGGTGTCTGACAACCAGAATGTTACTAGGTCAGCATTCTAACGTTCTGAGAGATTCTGGGTTCTAGAATCAATGGACGGCAGAGTTCTGGAATGTCAGGGTGTCCAAACTCTAGAATCCTTGCGTGTCTGAACTCGAGAGTCATTCAATGTCCACATTCCGGATCACAGGGTGTCTGAATTCCAGAAGCACCAAATGTCTGCAATCTAGAATCGGAATGTGGTAGAATTCTAGAATGCACAGCACGGCGGAATTCTAAAGACCTAAAATGCCTGCTATCCGGAAGTTAAGGTGTCTGACATCCAGAATGCTACCAAGTCAGAATTATGCCATTCTGAAAGATTCTGGGATCTAGAATCAATGGACGGCTGAGTTCCAGAATGTCAGGGTGGCAAAACTCTAGAATCCTTGCGTGTCTGAACTCGAGAGTCATTCAATGTCCACATTCCAGAATTCTGGATGTCTGAATTATAGAAGCACCAAATGTCTGCATTCTAGAATCGGAATGTGGCGGAATTCTAGAATGCACATAACGGCGGAATTCTAAAATTCTAAAATGCCTGCTATCCGGAAGTTAATGTGTCTGACATCCAGAATGCTACCAAGTCAGAATTATACCATTCTGAAAGATTCTGGGATCTAGAATCAATGGACGGCTGAGTTCCAGAATTTCAGGGTTTGCAAACTCTAGAATCCTTGCGTGTCTGAACTCGAGAGTCATTCAATCTCCACATTCCAGAACTCTGGATGTCTGAATTATAGAAGCACCAAATGTCTGCATTCTAGAATCGGAATGTGGCGGAATTCTAGAATGCACAGCACTGCGGAATTCTAAAGTCCTAAAATGCCTACTAGCCGAAAGTTAAGGTGTCTGATGACCAGAATGTTACTAGGTCAGCATTCTACCGTTCTGAGAGATTCTGGGTTCTAGAATCAATGGATGGCAGAGTTCTGGAATGTCAGGGTGTCCAAGCTCTAGAATCCTTGAGTGTTTGAACTCGAGAGTCATTCAATTTCCATATTACGGGTCACAGGGTGACTGAATTCCAGAAGCACCAAATGTCTGCATTCTAGAATCGGAATGTGGCGGAATTCTAGAATGCACAGCACGGCGGAATTCTAAAGTCCTAAAATGCCTGCTATCCGGAAGTTAAGGTGTCTGACATCCGGAATGTTACTAGGTCAGCATTCTACCGTTCTGAGAGATTCTGGGTTCTAGAATCAATGGACGGCAGAGTTCTGTAATGTCAGGGTGTCCAAACTCTAGAATCCTTCCGTGTCTGAACTCGTGAGTCATTCAATGTCCACATTCCGGATCAAAGGGTGTCTGAATTCCAGAAGCACCAAATGTCTGCATTCTAGAATCGGAATGTGGCGGAATTCTAGAATGCACAGCACGGCGGAATTCTAAAATCCTAAAATGCCTGCTATCCGGAAGTTAAGGTGTCTGACATCAAGAATGCTACCAAGTCAAAATTATATCATTCTGAAAGATTCTGGGATCTAGAATCAATGGACTGCTGAGTTCCAGAAAGGGTGGCAAAACTCTAGAATCCTTGCGTGTCTGAACTCGAGAGTCATTCAATGTCCACATTCCAGAACTCTGGATGTCTGAATTATAGAAGCACCAAATGTCTGCCTTCTAGAATCTGAATGTGGCGGAATTCTAGAATGCACAGCACGGCGGATTTCTAAAGTCCTAAAATGCCTACTAGCCGAAAGATAAGGTGTCTGATGACCAGAATGTTACTAGGTCAGCATTCTACCGTTCTGAGAGATTCTGGGTTCTAAAATCAATGTACGGCAGAGTTCTGGAATGTCAGGGTGTCCAAACTCTAGAATCCTTGAGTGTTTGAACTCGAGAGTCATTCAATTTCCATATTCCGGGTCACAGGGTGACTGAATTCCAGAAGCACCAAATGTATGCATTCTAGAATCGGAATGTGGCGGAATTCTAGAATGCACAGCACGGCGGAATTCGAAAGTCCTAAAATGCCTGCTATCCGGAAGTTAAGGTGTCTGAAATCCAGAATGCTACCACGTCAGAATTATACCATTCTGAAAGATTCTGGGATCTAGAATCAATGGACGGCTGAGTTCCAGAATGTCAGGGTGGCAAAACTCTAGAGTCCTGGCGTGTCTGATGTCGAGAGTCATTCAATGTCCACATTCCAGAACTCTGGATGTCTGAATTACAGAAGCACCAAATGTCTGCATTCTAGAAGCGGAATGTGGCGGAATTCTAGAATGCACAGCACGGCGGAATTCTAAAGTCCTAAAATGCATGCTATACGGAAGTTAAGGTGTCTGACATCCAGAATGTTACTAGGTCAGCATTCTAACGTTCTGAGAGATTCTGGGTTCTAGAATCAATGGACGGCAGAGTTCTGGAATGTCATGGTGTACAAACTCTAGAATCCTTGCGTGTCTGAACTCGTGAGTCATTCAATGTCCACTTTCCGGATCACAGGGTGTCTGAATTCCAGAAGCACCAAATGTCTGCATTCTAGAATCGGAATGTGGCGGAATTCTAGAATGCACAGCACAGCGGAATTCGAAAGTCCTAAAATGCCTGCTATCGGGAAGTTAAGGTGTCTGACATACAGAATGCTACCACGTCAGAATTATACCATTCTGAAAGATTCTGGGATCTAGAATCAATGGACGGCTGAGTTCCAGAATGTCAGGGTGGCAAAACTCTAGAATCCTTGCGTGTCTGAACTCGAGAGTCATTCAATTTCCACATTCCAGAACTCTGGATGTCTGAATTATAGAAGCACCAAATGTCTGCATTCTAGAATCGGAATGTGGCGGAATTCTAGAATGCACAGCACGGCGGAATTCTAAAGTCCTAAAATGCCTGCTATCCGGAAGTTAAGGGGTCTGACATCAAGAATGCTACCAAGTCAGAATTATACCATTCTGAAAGATTCTGGGATCTAAAATCAATGGATGCCTGAGTTCCAGAATGTCAGGGTAGCAAAACTCTAGAATCCTTGCGTGTCTGAACTCAAGAGTCATTCAATGTCCACATTCCAGAACTCTGGATGTCTGAATTATAGAAGCACCAAATGTCTGCATTCTAGAATCGGAATGTGGCGGAATTCTAGAATGCACAGCACGGCGGAATTCCAAAGTCCTAAAATGCCTCCTAGCCGAAAGTTAAGGTGTCTGATGACCAGTATGTTACTAGGTCAGCATTGTACCGTTCTGAGAGATTCTGGGTTCTAGAATCAATGGAAGGCAGAGATCTGGAATGTCAGGGTGTCCAAACTCTAGAATCATTGCGTGTCTGAACTCGAGAGTCATTCAATGTCCACATTCCAGATCACAGGGTGTCTGAATTCCAGAAGCACCAATGTCTGCATTCTAGAATCGGAATGTGGTAGAATTCTAGAATGCACAGCACGGCGGAATTCTAAAGTCCTAAAATGCCTGCTATCCGGAAGTTAAGGTGTCTGACATCAAGAATGCTACCAAGTCAAAATTATATCATTCTGAAAGATTCTGGGATCTAGAATCAATGGACTGCTGAGTTCCAGAAAGGGTGGCAAAACTCTAGAATACTTGCGTGTCTGAACTCGAGAGTCATTCAATGTCCACATTCCAGAACTCTGGATGTCTGAATTATAGAAGCACCAAATGTCTGCCTTCTAGAATCTGAATGTGGCGGAATTCTAGAATGCACAGCACGGCGGATGTCTAAAGTCCTAAAATGCCTACTAGCCGAAAGTTAAGGTGTCTGATGACCAGAATGTTACTAGGTCAGCATTCTACCGTTCTGAGAGATTCTGGGTTCTAGAATCAATGGACGGCAGAGTTCTGGAATGTCAGGGTGTCCAAACTCTAGAATCCTTGAGTGTTTGAACTCGAGAGTCATTCAATTTCCATATTCCGGGTCACAGGGTGACTGAATTCCAGAAGCACCAAATGTATGCATTCTAGAATCGGAATGTGGCGGAATTCTAGAATGCACAGCACGGCGGAATTCGAAAGTCCTAAAATGCCTGCTATCCGGAAGTTAAGGTGTCTGAAATCCAGAATGCTACCACGTCAGAATTATACCATTCTGAAAGATTCTGGGATCTAGAATCAATGGACGGCTGAGTTCCAGAATGTCAGGGTGGCAAAACTCTAGAGTCCTGGCGTGTCTGATGTCGAGAGTCATTCAATGTCCACATTCCAGAACTCTGGATGTCTGAATTATAGAAGCACCAAATGTCTGCATTCTAGAAGCGGAATGTGGCGGAATTCTAGAATGCACAGCACGGCGGAATTCTAAAGACCTAAAATGCCTGCTATCCGGAAGTTAAGGTGTCTGACATCCAGAATGCTACCAAGTCAGAATTATACCATTCTGAAAGATTCTGGGATCTAGAATCAATGGACGGCTGAGTTCCTGAATGTCAGGCTGGCAAAACTCTACAATCCTTGCGTATCTGAACTCGAGATTCATTCAATGTCCACATTCCAGAACTCTGGATGTCTGAATTATAGAAGCACCAAATGTCTGCATTCTAGAATCGGAATGTGGCGGATTTCTAGAATGCACAGCACGGCGGAATTCTAAAGTCCTAAAATGCATGCTATACGGAAGTTAAGGTGTCTGACATCCAGAATGTTACTAGGTCAGCATTCTAACGTTCTGAGAGATTCTGGGTTCTAGAATCAATGGACGGCAGAGTTCTGGAATGTCAGGGTGTCCAAACTCTAGAATCCTTGCGTGTCTGAACTCGTGAGTCATTCAATGTCCACTTTCCGGATCACAGGGTGTCTGAATTCCAGAAGCACCAAATGTCTGCATTCTAGAATCGGAATGTGGCGGAATTCTAGAATGCACAGCACAGCGGAATTCGAAAGTCCTAAAATGCCTGCTATCGGGAAGTTAAGGTGTCTGACATACAGAATACTACCACGTCAGAATTATACCATTCTGAAAGATTCTGGGATCTAGAATCAATGGACGGCTGAGTTCCAGAATGTCAGGGTGGCAAAACTCTAGAATCCTTGCGTGTCTGAACTCGAGAGTCATTCAATGTCCACATTCCAGAACTCTGGATGTCTGAATTATAGAAGCACCAAATGTCTGCATTCTAGAATCGGAATGTGGTGGAATTCTAGAATGCACAGCACGGCGGAATTCTAAAGTCCTAAAATGCCTGCTATCCGGAAGTTAAGGGGTCTGACATCAAGAATGCTACCAAGTCAGAATTATACCATTCTGAAAGATTCTGGGATCTAGAATCAATGGATGCCTGAGTTCCAGAATGTCAGGGTAGCAAAACTCTAGAATCCTTGCGTGTCTGAACTCGACAGTCAATCAATGTCCACATTCCAAAACTCTGGATGTCTGAATTATAGAAGCACCAAATGTCTGCATTCTAGAATCGGAATGTGGCGGAATTCTAGAATGCACAGCACGGCGGAATTCCAAAGTCCTAAAATGCCTCCTAGCCGAAAGTTAAGGTGTCTGATGACCAGTATGTTACTAGGTCAGCATTGTACCGTTCTGAGAGATTCTGTGTTCTAGAATCAATGGAAGGCAGAGATCTGGAATGTCAGGGTGTCCAAACTCTAGAATCATTGCGTGTCTGAACTCGAGAGTCATTCAATGTCCACATTCCAGATCACAGGGTGTCTGAATTCCAGAAGCACCAATGTCTGCATTCTAGAATCGGAATGTGGTAGAATTCTAGAATGCACAGCACGGCGGAATTCTAAAGTCCTAAAATGCCTGCTATCCGGAAGTTAAGGTGTCTGACATCCAGAATGGTACCACATCAGAATTATACCATTCTGAAACATTCTGGGATCTAGAATCAATGGACGGGTGAGTTCCAGAATGTCAGGGCGGCAAAACTCTAGAATCCTGGCTTGTCTGAACTCGACAGTCAATCAATGTCCACATTCCAAAACTCTGGATGTCTGAATTTTGGAAGCACCACATGTCTGCATTCTAGAATCGGAATGTGGCGGAATTCTAGAATGCACAGCACGGCGGAATTCTAAAGTCCTAAAATGCCTGTTATCCGGAAGTTAATGTGTCTGACATCCCGAATGCTACCACGTCAGAATTATACCATTCTGAAACATTTTGGGATCTAGAATCAATGGACGGCAGAGTTCTGGAATGTCAGTGTGTCCAAACTCTAGAATCCTTCCGAGTCTGAACTCGTGAGTCATTCAATGTCCACATTCCGGATCACAGGATGTCTGAATTCCAGAAGCACCAAATGTCTGCATTCTAGAATCGGAATGTGGCGGAATTCTAGAATGCACAGCACGGCAGAATTCTAAAGTCCTAAAATGCCTGATATTCGGAAGTTAAGGCGTCTGACATCCAGAATGTTACTAGGTCAGCTTTCTACCGTTCTGAGAGATTCTGGGTTCTAGAATCAATGGACGGCAGAGTTGTGGAATATCAGGGTGTCCAAATTCTAGAATCCTTCCGAGTCTGAACTCGTGAGTCATTCAATGTCCACATTCAGGATCACAGGGTGTCTGAATTCCAGAAGCACCAAATCTCTGCATTCTAGAATCAGAATGTGGCGGAATTCTAGAATGCACAGCACGGCGGATTTCTAAAGTCCTAAAATGCCTGCTATCGGGAAGTTAAGGTGTCTGACATCCAGAATGTTACTAGGTCAGCATTCTACCGTTCTGAGAGGTTCTGGGTTCTAGAATCAATGGACGGCAGAGATCTGGCATGTCAGGTTGTCCAAACTCTAGAATCCTTGCGTGTCTGAACTCGAGAGTCATTCAATGTCCACATTCCAGAACTCTGGATGTCTGAATTATAGAAGCACGAAATGTCTGCATTCTAGAATCGGAATATGGTGGAATTCTAGAATGCACAGCACGGAGGAATTCGAAAGTCCTAAAATGCCTGCTATCCGGAAGTTAAGGTGTCTGACATCCAGAATGCTACCACGTCAGAATTATACCATTCTGAAAGATTCTGGGATCTAGAATCAATGGACGGCTGAGTTCCAGAATGTCAGGGTGGCAAAACTCTAGAATCCTTGCGTGTCTGAAGTCGAGAGTCATTCAATGTCCACATTCCAGAACTCTGGATGTCTGAATTATAGGATCACCAAATTTCTGCATTCTAGAATTGGAATGTGGCAGAATTGTAGAATGCACAGCACGGCGGAATTCTAAAGTCCTAAAATGCCTGCTATCCGGAAGTTAAGTTGTCTGACATCAAGAATGCTACCAAGTCAGAATTATACCATTCTGAAAGATTCTGGGATCTAGAATCAATGGACGGCTGAGTTCCAGAATGTCAGGTTGGCAAAACTCTTGAATCCTTGTGTGTCTGAACTCGAGAGTCATTCAATGTCCACATTGCAGAACTCTGGATGTCTGAATTACAGAAGCACGAAATGTCTGCATTCTAGAATCGGAATGTGGCGGAATTCTAGAATGCACAGCACGGCGGAATTCTAAAGTCCTAAAATGCCTGCTATCCGGAAGTTAAGGTGTCTGACATCAAGAATGCTACCAAGTCAGAATTATAACATTCTGAAAGATTCTGGGATCTAGAATCAATGGACGGCTGAGTTCCAGAATGTCAGGGTAGCAAAACTCTAGAATCCTTCCATGTCTGAACTCGAGAGTCATTCAATGTCCACATTCCAGAACTCTGGATATCTGAATTATAGAAGCACCAAATGTCTGCATTCTAGAATCGGAATGTGGCGGAATTCTAGAATGCACAGCACGGCGGAATTCTAAAGTCCTAAAATGCCTACAAGCCAAAAGTTAAGGTGTCTGATGACCAGTATGTTACTAGGTCAGCATTCTACCGTTCTGAGAGATTCTGGGTTCTAGAATCAATGGAAGGCAGAGATCTGGAATGTCAGGGTGTCCAAACTCTAGAATCATTGCGTGTCTGAACTCGAGAGTCATTCAATGTCCACATTCCAGATCAAAGGGTGTCTGAATTCCAGAAGCACCAATGTCTGCATTCTAGAATCGGAATGTGGTAGAATTCTAGAATGCACAGCACGGCGGAATTCTAAAGTCCTAAAATGCCTGCTATCCGGAAGTTAAGGTGTCTGACATCCAGAATGGTACCACATCAGAATTATACCATTCTGAAACATTCTGGGATCTAGAATCAATGGACGGGTGAGTTCCAGAATGTCAGGGCGGCAAAACTCTAGAATCCTGGCTTGTCTGAACTCGAGAGTCAATCAATGTCCACATTCCAGAACTCTGGATGTCTGAATTATGGAAGCACCAAATGTCTGCATTCTAGAATCAGAATGTGGCGGAATTCTAGAATGCACAGCACGGCGGAATTCTAAAGTCCTAAAATGCCTGTTATCCGGAAGTTAATGTGTCTGACATCCCGAATGCTACCACGTCAGAATTATACCATTCTGAAACATTTAGGGATCTATAATCAATGGACGGCAGAGTTCTGGAATGTCAGTGTGTCCAAACTCTAGAATCCTTCCGAGTCTGAACTCGTGAGTCATTCAATGTCCACATTCCGGATCACAGGGTGTCTGAATTCCAGAAGCACCAAATGTCTGCATTCTATAATCGGAATGTGGCGGAATTCTAGAATGCACAGCACGGCGGAATTCTAAAGTCCTAAAATGCCTGCTATCCGGAAGTTAAGGTGTCTGACATCAAGAATGTTACTAGGTCAGCATTCTACCGTTCTGAGAGATTCTGGGTTCTAGAATCAATGGACGGCAGAGTTCTGGAATGTCACGGTGTCCAAACTCTAGAATCCTTCCGTGTCTGAACTCGTGAGTCATTCAATGTCCACATTCCGGATCACAGGATGTCTGAATTCCAGAAGCACCAAATGTCTGCATTCTAGAATCGGAATGTGGCGGAATTCTAGAATGCACAGCACGGCAGAATTCTAAAGTCCTAAAATGCCTGATATTCGGAAGTTAAGGCGTCTGACATCCAGAATGTTACTAGGTCAGCTTTCTACCGTTCTGAGAGATTCTGGGTTCTAGAATCAATGGACGGCAGAGTTGTGGAATATCAGGGTGTCCAAACTCTAGAATCCTTCCGAGTCTGAAATCGTGAGTCATTCAATGTCCACATTCAGGATCACAGGGTGTCTGAATTCCAGAAGCACCAAATGTCTGCATTCTAGAATCGGAATGTGGCGGAATTCTAGAATGCACAGCACGGCGGAATTCGAAAGTCCTAAAATGCCTGCTATCCGGAAGTTAAGGTGTCTGACACCCAGAATGCTACCACATCAGAATTATACCATTCTGAAACATTCTGGGATCTAGAATCAATGGACGGGTGAGTTCCAGAATGTCAGGGTGGCAAAACTCTAGAGTCCTGGCGTGTCTGAACTCGAGAGTCATTCAATGTCCACATTCCAGAACTCTGGATGTCTGAATTATAGAAGCACCAAATGTCTGCATTCTAGAATCGGAATGTGGCGGAATTCTAGAATGCACAGCACGGCGGAATTCTAAAGACCTAAAATGCCTGCTATCCGGAAGTTAAGGTTTCTGACATCCAGAATGCTACCAAGTCAGAATTATACCATTCTGAAAGATTCTGGGTTCTAGTATCAATGGACGGCTGAGTTCCAGAATGTCAGGGTGGCAAAACTCTAGAATCCTTGCGTGTCTGAACTCGAGAGTCATTCAATGTCCACATTCCAGAACTCTGGATGTCTGAAATATAGAAGCACCAAATGTCTGCATTCTAGAATCGAAATGTGGCGGAATTCTAGAATGCAAAGCATGGCGGAATTCTAAAATCCTAAAATGCCTGCTATCCGGAAGTTAATGTGTCTGACATCCAGAATGCTACCAAGTCACAATTATACCATTCTGAAAGATTCTGGAATCTAGAATCAATGGACGGCTGAGTTCCAGAATTTCAGGGTTTCCAAACTCTAGAATCCTGGCGTGTCTGAACTCGAGAGTCATTCAATGTCCACATTCCAGAACTCTGGATGTCTGAATTATAGAAGCACCAAATGTCTGCATTCTAGAATCGGAATGTGGCGGAATTCTAGAATGCACAGCACGGCGGAATTCCAAAGTCCTAAAATGCCTACTAGCCGAAAGTTAAGGTGTCTGATGACCAGTATGTTACTAGGTCAGCATTGTACCTTTCTGAGAGATTCTGGGTTCTAGAATCAATGGACGGCAGAGATCTGGAATGTCAGGGTGTCCAAATCAAGAATACTTGCGTGTCTGAACTCGAGAGTCATTCAATGTCCACATTCCGGATCACAGGGTGTCTGAATTCCAGAAGCACCAAATGTCTGCATTCTAGAATCGGAATGTGGCGGAATTCTAGAATGCACAGCACGGCGGATTTCTAAAGTCCTAAAATGCCTGCTATCGGGAAGTTAAGGTGTCTGACATCCAGAATGTTACTAGGTCAGCATTCTACCGTTCTGAGAGGTTCTGGGTTCTAGAATCAATGGACGGCAGAGATCTGGCATGTCAGGTTGTCCAAACTCTAGAATCCTTGCGTGTCTGAACTCGAGAGTCATTCAATGTCCACATTCCGGATCACAGGGTGTCTGAATTCCAGAAGCACCAAATGTCTGCATTCTAGAATCGAAATGTGGTAGAATTCTAGAATGCACAGCACGGCGGAATTCTAAAGTCCTAAAATGCCTGCTCTCCGGAAGTTAAGATGTCTCACACCCAGAATGCTACCACATCAGAATTATACCATTCTGAAACATTCTGGGATCTAGAATCAATGGACGGGTGACTTCCAGAATGTCAGGGTGGCAAAACTCTAGAATCCTGGGGTGTATGAACTCGAGAGTCATTCAATGTCCACATTCCAGAACTCTGGATGTCTGAATTATAGAAGCACGAAATGTCTGCATTCTAGAATCGGAATATGGCGGAATTCTAGAATGCACAGCACGGCGGAATTCTAAAGTCCTAAAATGCCTGCTATCCGGAAGTTAAGGTGTCTGACATCCAGAATGCTACCACGTCAGAATTATACCATTCTGAAAGATTCTGGGATCTAGAATCAATGGACGGCTTAGTTCCAGAATGTCAGGTTGGCAAAAATCTTGAATCCTTGTGTGTCTGAACTCGAGAGTCATTCAATGTCCACATTCCAGAACTCTGGATGTCTGAATTATAGAAGCATGAAATGTCTGCATTCTAGAATCGGAATGTGGCGGAATTCTAGAATGCACAGCACGGCGGAATTCTAAAGTCCTAAAATGCCTGCTATCCGGAAGTTAAGGTGTCTGACATCAAGAATGCTACCAAGTCAGAATTATAACATTCTGAAAGATTCTGGGATCTAGAATCAATGGACGGCTGAGTTCCAGAATGTCAGGGTAGCAAAACTCTAGAATCCTTGCATGTCTGAACTCGAGAGTCATTCAATGTCCACATTCCAGAACTCTGGATATCTGAATTATAGAAGCACCAAATGTCTGCATTCTAGAATCGGAATGTGGCGGAATTCTAGAATGCACAGCACGGCGGAATTCTAAAGTCCTAAAATGCCTGCTATCCGGAATTTATGGTGTCTGACATCCAGAATGCTACCACGTCAGATTTATACCATTCTGAAACATTCTGGGATCTAGAATCAATGGACGGCTGAGTTCCAGAATGCAAGGGTGGCAAAACTCTAGAATCCTTGCGTGTCTGAACTCGAGAGTCATTCAATGTCCACATTCCAGAACTCTGGATGTCTGAAATATAGAAGCACCAAATGTCTGCATTCTAGAATCAGAATGTGGCGGAATTCTAGAATGCACAGCACGGCGGAATTTTAAAGTCGTAAAATGCCTGCTATCCAGAAGTCAAGGTGTCTGACATCCAGAATGTTACTAGATCCGCATTCTACCGTTCTGAGAGATTCCGGTTTCTAGAATCAATGGATGGCAGAGTTCTGGAATGTCAGGGTGTTCAAACTCAAGAATACTTGCGTGTCTGAACTCGAGAGTCATTCAATGTCCACATTCCGGATCACAGGGTGTCCGAATACCAGAAGCACCAAATGTCTGCATTTAGAATCGGAATGTGGCGGAATTCTAGAATGCATAGCACGGCGGTATTCGAAAGTCCTAAAATGCCTGCTATTCGGAAGTTAAGGTGTCTGACATCCAGAATGCTACCACGTCAGATTTATACCATTCTGAAAGATTCTGGGATCTAGAATCAATGGACGGCCGAGTTCCAGAATGTCCGGGTTTCCAAACTCTAGAATCTTTGCGTGTCTGAACTCGAGAGTCATTCAATATCCACATTCCAGGACTCTGGATATCTGAAATATAGAAAACAACAAATGTCTGCATTCTTGAATCGGAATGTGGTGGAATTCTAGAATGCACAGCACGGCAGAATTCTAAAGTCCTAAAATGCCTGCTATTCGGAAGTTAAGCTGTCTGACATCCAGAATGTTACTAGGTCAGCATTCTACCGTTCTGTGAGATTCTGGGTTCTAGAATCAATGGACGGCAGAGTTCTGGAATGTCAGGGTGTCCAAACTCTAGAAACCTTCCGTGTCTGAACTCGTGAGACATTCAATGTCCACATTCCGGATCACAGGGTGTCTGAATTCCAGAAGCACTAAATGTCTGCATTCTAGAATCGGAATGTGGCGGAATTCTAGAATGCACAGCACGGCAGAATTCTAAAGTCCTAAAATGCCTGATATTCGGAAGTTAAGGAGTCTGACATCCAGAATGTTACTAGGTCAGCATTCTACTGTTCTGAGAGATTCTGGGTTCTAGATTCAATGGACGGCAGAGTTCTGGAATGTCAGGGTGTCCAAACACTAGAATCCTTCCGTGTCTGAACTCGTGAGTCATTCAATGTCCACATTCCAGACCAAAGGGTGTCTGAATTCCAGAAGCACCAAATGTCTGCATTCTAGAATCGGAATGTGGCGGAATTCTAGAATGCACAGCACGGCGGAATTCTAAAGTCCTAAAATGCCTACTAGCAGAAAGTTAAGGTGTCTGATGACCAGAATGTTACTAGGTCAGCATTCTACCGTTCTGAGAGATTCTGGGTTCTAGAATCAATGGACGGCAGAGTTCTGGAAAGTCAGGGTGTCCAAACTCTAGAATCCTTGAGTGTTTGAACTCGAGAGTCATTCAATGTCCACATTCCGGGTCACAGGATGACTGAATTCCAGAAGCACCAAATGTCTGCATTCTAGGATCGGAATGTGGCGGAATTCTACAATGCACAGCACGGCGGAATTCGAAAGTCCTAAAATGCCTGCTATCCGGAAGTTAAGGTTTCCGACATCCAGAATGCTACCACGTCAGAATTATACCATTCTGAAACATTCTGGGATCTAGAATCAATGGACGGTTGAGTTCCAGAATATCAGGGTGGCAAAACTCTAGAAACCTTGCGTGTCTGAACTCGAGAGTCATTCAATGTCCACATTCCAGAACTCTGGATGTCTGAATTATAGAAGCACCAAATGTCTGCATTCTAGAATCGGAATGTGGCAGAATTCTAGAATGCACAGCACGGCGTAATTCGAAAGTCCTAAAATGCCGGCTATCCGGAAGTTAAGGTGTCTGAGATCCAGAATGGTACCACATCAGAATTATACCATTCTGAAACATTCTGCGATCTAGAATCAATGGACGGGTGAGTTCCAGAATGTCAGGGTGGCAAAACTCTAGAATCCTGGCTTGTCTGAACTCGAGAGTCAATCAATGTCCACATTCCAGAACTCTGGATGTCTGAATTATGGAAGCACCAAATGTCTGCATTCTAGAATCAGAATGTGGTGGAATTCTAGAATGCACAGCACGGCGGAATTCTAAAGTCCTAAAATGCCTGCTATCCGGAAGTTAAGGTGTCTGACATCCGGAATGTTACTAGGTCAGCATTCTACCGTTCTGAGAGATTCTGGGTTCTAGAATCAATGGACGGCAGAGTTCTGGAATGTCAGGGTGTCCAAACTCGAGAATCCTTCCGTGTCTGAACTCGTGAGTCATTCAATGTCCACATTCCGGATCACAGGGTGTCTGAATTCCAGAAGCACCAAATGTCTGCATTCTAGAATCGGAATGTGGCTGAATTCTAGAATGCACAGCACGGCAGAACTCTAAAGTCCTAAAATGCCTGATATTCGGAAGTTAAGGGGTCTGACATCCAGAATGTTACTAGGTCACCATTCTACCGTTCTGAGAGATTCTGGGTTCTAGAATCAATGGACGGCAGAGTTCTGGAATATCAGGGTGTCCAAACTCTAGAATCCTTCCGTGTCTGAACTCGTGAGTCATTCAATGTCCACTTTCCGGATCACAGGGTGTCTGAATTCCAGAAGCACCAAATGTCTGCATTCTAGAATCGGAATGTGGCGGAATTCTAGAATGCACAGCACGGCGGAATTCGAAAGTCCTAAAATGCCTGCTATCGGGAAGTTAAGGTGTCTGACATCCAGAATGCTACCACGTGAGAATTATACCATTCTGAAAGATTCTGGGATCTAGAATCAATGGACGGCTGAGTTCCAGAATGTCAGGGTGGCAAAACTCTACAATCCTGGCGTGTCTGAACTCGAGAGTCATTCAATGTCCACATTCCAGAACTCTGGATGTCTGAATTATAGAAGCACCAAATGTCTGCATTCTAGAATCGGAATGTGGCGGAATTCTAGAATGCACAGCACGGCGGAATTCTAAAGTCCTAAAATGCCTGCTATCCGGAAGTTAAGGGGTCTGATGACCAGTATGTTACTAGGTCAGCATTCTACCGTTCTGAGAGATTCTGGGTTCTAGAATCAATGGACGGCAGAGTTCTGGAATATCAGGGTGTCCAAACTCTAGAATCCTTCCGTGTCTGAACTCGTGAGTCATTCAATGTCCACTTTCCGGATCACAGGGTGTCTGAATTCCAGAAGCACCAAATGTCTGCATTCTAGAATCGGAATGTGGCGGAATTCTAGAATGCACAGCACGGCGGAATTCGAAAGTCCTAAAATGCCTGCTATTGGGAAGTTAAGGTGTCTGACATCCAGAATGCTACCACGTCAGAATTATACCATTCCGAAAGATTCTGGGATCTAGAATCAATGGACGGCTGAGTTCCAGAATGTCAGGGTGGCAAAACTCTAGAATCCTGGCGTGTCTGAACTCGAGAGTCATTCAATGTCCACATTCCAGAACTCTGGATGTCTGAATTATAGAAGCACCAAATGTCTGCATTCAAGAAACGGAATGTGGCGGAATTCTAGAATGCACAGCACGGCAGAATTCGAAAGTCCTAAAATGCATGCTATCCGGAAGTTAAGGTGTCTGACATCCAGAATGCTACCACGTCAGAATTATACCATTCTGAAAGATTATGGGATCTAGAATCAATGGATGGCTGAGTTCCAGAATTTCAGGGTGGCAAAACTCTAGAATCCTTGCGTTTCTGAACTCGAGAGTCATTCAATGTCCACATTCCAGAACTCCGGATGTCTGAATTATAGAAGCACCAAATGTCTGCATTCTAGAATCGGAATGTGGCGGAATTCTAGAATGCACAGCACGGCAGAATTCTAAAGTCTTAAATGCCTGCTATCAGGAAGTTAATGTGTCTGACATCCAGAATACTACCACGTCAGAATTATACCATTCTGAAAGATTCAGGGATCTAGAATCAATGGACGGCTGAGTTCCAGAATGTCAGGGTGGCAAAACTCTAGAATCCTTGCGTGTCTGAACTCGAGAGTCATTCAATGTCCACATTCCAGAACTCTGGATGACTGAATTATAGAAGCACCAAAAGTCTGCATTCAAGAATCGGAATGTGGCTGAATTCTAGAATGCACAGCACAGCGGAATTCTAAAGTCCTAAAATGCCTACTAGCCGAAAGTTAAGGTGTCTGATGACCAGTATGTTACTAGGTCAGCATTCTACCGTTCTGAGAGATTCTGGGTTCTAGAATTAATGGACGGCAGAGATCTGGAATATCAGGGTGTCCAAACTCTAGAATACTTGCGTGTCTGAACTCGAGAGTCATTCAATGTCCACATTCCAGATCACAGGGTGTCTGAATTCCAGAAGCACCAAATGTTTGCATTCTAGAATCGGAATGTGGCGGAATTCTAGAATGCACAGCACGGCAGAATTCGAAAGTCCTAAAAGGCCTGCTATCGGGAAGTTAAGCTGTCGGACATCCAGAATGCTACCACGTCAGAATTATACCATTCTGAAAGATTCTGGGATCTAGAATCAATGGACGGCTGAGTTCCAGAATGTCAGAGTTTCAAAACTCTAGAATACTTGCGTGTCTGAACTCGAGAGTCATTCAATGTCCACATTCCAGAACTCTGGATGTCTGAATTATAGAAGCACCAAATGTCTGCATTCTAAAATCGAAATGTGGCGGAATTGTAGAATGCACAGCACTGCGGAATTCTAAAGTCCTAAAATGCCTGCTATCCGGAAGTTAAAGTGTCTGACATCCAGAATGTTACTAGGTCAGCATTCTACCGTTCTGAGAGATTCTGGGTTATAGAATCAATGGACAGCAGAGATCTGGAATGTCAGGGTGTCCAAACTCTAGAATCCTTGCGTGTCTGAACTCGAGAGTCATTCAATGTCCACATTCCGGATCACAGGGTGTCTGAATTCCAGAAGCACCAAATGTCTGCATTCTAGAATCGGAATGTGGTAGAATTCTAGAATGCACAGCACGGCGGAATTCTAAAGTCCTAAAATGCCTGCTATCCGGAAGTTAAGGTGTCTGACACCCAGAATGCTACCACATCAGAATTATACCATTCTGAAAGATTCTGGGATCTAGAATCAATGGACGGGTGAGTTCCAGAATGTCAGGGTGTCCAAACTCTGAAATCCTGGCGTGTCTGAACTCGAGAGTCATTCAATGTCCACATTCCAGAACTCTGGATGTCTGAATTATAGAAGCACCAAATGTCTGCATTCTAGAATCGGAATGTGGTAGAATTCTAGAATGCACAGCACGGCGGAATTCTAAAGTCCTAAAATGCCTGCTATCCGGAAGTTAAGGTGTCTGACATCCAGAATTGTACCACATCAGAATTATACCATTCTGAAACATTCTGGGATCTAGAATCAATGGACGGGTGAGTTCCAGAATGTCAGGGTGGCAAAACTCTAGAATCCTGGCTTGTCTGAACTCGAGAGTCATTCAATGTCCACATTCCAGAACTCTGGATGTCTGAATTATGGAAGCACCAAATGTCTGCATTCTAGAATCAGAATGTGGCGGAATTCTAGAATGCACAGCACGGCGGAATTCTAAAGTCCTAAAATGCCTGCTATCTGGAAGTTAATGTGTCTGACATCCAGAATGTTACTAGGTCAGCATTCCACCGTTCTGAGAGATTCTGGGTTCTAGAATCAATGGACGGCAGAGTTCTGGAATATCAGGGTGTCCAAACTCTAGAATCCTTCCGTGTCTGAACTCGTGAGTCATTCAATGTCCACTTTCCGGATCACAGGGTGTCTGAATTCCAGGAGCACCAAATGTCTGCATTCTAGAATCGGAATGTGGCGGAATTCTAGAATGCACAGCACGGCGGAATTCGAAAGTCCTAAAATGCCTGCTATCGGGAAGTTAAGGTGTCTGACATCCAGAATGCTACCACGTGAGAATTATACCATTCTGAAAGATTCTGGGATCTAGAATCAATGGACGGCTGAGTTCCAGAATGTCAGGGTGGCAAAACTCTAGAATCCTGGCGTGTCTGAACTCGAGAGTCATTCAATGTCCACATTCCAGAACTCTGGATGTCTGATTTATAGAAGCACCAAATGTCTGCATTCTAGAATCGGAATGTGGCGGAATTCTAGAATGCACAGCACGGCGGAATTCTAAAGTCCTAAAATGCCTGCTATCCGGAAGTTAAGGGGTCTGATGACCAGTATGTTACTAGGTCAGCATTCTACCGTTCTGAGAGATTCTGGGTTCTAGAATCAATGGACGGCAGAGTTCTGGAATATCAGGGTGTCCAAACTCTAGAATCCTTCCGTGTCTGAACTCGTGAGTCATTCAATGTCCACTTTCCGGATCACAGGGTGTCTGAATTCCAGAAGCACCAAATGTCAGCATTCTAGAATCGGAATGTGGCGGAATTCTAGAATGCACAGCACGGCGGAATTCTAAAGTCCTAAAATGCCTGCTATCCGGAAGTTAAGCTGTCTGACATCAAGAATGCTACCAAGTCAGAATTATACCATTCTGAAAGATTCTGGGATCTAGAATCAATGGACGGCTGAGTTCCAGAATGTCAGGTTGGCAAAACTCTTGAATCCTTGTGTGTCTAAACTCGAGAGTCATTCAATGTCCACATTCCAGAACTCTGGATGTCTGAATTATAGAAGCACCAAATGTCTGCATTCTAGAATCGGAATGTGGCGGAATTCTAGAATGCACAGCACGGCGGAATTCTAAAGTCCTAAAATGCCTGCTATCCGGAAGTTAAGGTGTCTGACATCCAGAATGCTACCACGTCAGAATTATACCATTCTGAAAGATTCTGGGATCTAGAATCAATGGACGGCTGAGTTCCAGAATGTCAGGGTGGCAAAACTCTAGAATCCTTGCGTGTCTGAACTCGAGAGTCATTCAATGTCCACATTCCAGAACTCTGGATGTCTGAATTATTGAAGCACCAAATGTCTGCATTCTAGAATCGGAATGTGGCGGAATTCTAGAATGCACAGCACGGCGGAATTCTAAAGTCCTAAAATGGCTACTAGCCGAAAGTTAACGTGTCTGATGACCAGTATGTTACTAGGTCAGCATTCTACCGTTCTGAGAGATTCTGGGTTCTAGAATCAATGGACGGCTGAGTTCCAGAATGTAGGGTAGCAAAACTCTAGAATCCTTGCGTGTCTGAACTCGAGAGTCATTCAATGTCCACATTCCGGATCACAGGGTGTCTGAATTCCAGAAGCACCAAATGTCTTCATTCTAGAATCGGAATGTGGCGGAATTTTAGAATGCACAGCACGGCAGAATTCTAAAGTCCTAAAATGACTGATATTCGGAAGTTAAGGAGTCTGACATCCAGAATGTTACTAGGTCAGCATTCTACCATTCTGAGAGATTCTGGGTTCTAGAATCAATGGACGGCAGAGATCTGGCATGTCAGGGTGTCCAAACTCTAGAATCCTTCCGTGTCTGAACTCGTGAGTCATTCAATGTACACATTCCGGATCACAGGGTGTCTGAATTCCTGAAGCACCAAATGTCTGCATTCTAGAATCGGAATGTCGCGGAATTCTAGAATGCACAACACGGCGGAATTCGAAAGTCCTAAAATGCCTGCTATCGGGAAGTTAATGTGTCTGACATCCAAAATGCTACCACGTCAGAATTATACCATTCTGAAAGATTCTGGGATCTAGAATCAATGGGCGGCTGAGTTCCAGAATATCAGGGTGGCAAAACTCTAGAATCCTTGCGTGTCTGAACTCGAGAGTCATTCAATGTCCACATTCCAGATCTCTGGATGTCTGAATTATAGAAGCACCAAATGTCTGCATTCCAGAATCGGAATGTGGCGGAATTCTAGAATGCACAGCACGGCAGAATTCTAAAGTCCTAAAATGCCTACTAGCCGAAAGTTTATGTGTCTGATGACCAGTATGTTACTAGGTCAGCATTCTACCGTTCTGAGAGATTCTGGGTTCTAGAATTAAAGGACGGCAGAGATCTGGAATATCAGGGTGTCCAAACTCTAGAATCCTTGCGTGTCTGAACTCGAGATCATTCAATGTCCACATTTCGGATCACAGGGTGTCTGAATTCCAGAAGCATCAAATGTCTGCATTCTAGAATCGGAATGTGGCGGAATTCTAGAATGCACAGCACGGCAGAATTCGAAAGTCCTAAAATGCCTGCTATCGGGAAGTTAAGCTGTCTGACATCCAGAATGCAACCACGTCAGAATTATACCATTCCAAAAGATTCTGGGATCTAGAATCAATGGACGGCTGAGTTCCAGAATGTCAGGGTGGCAAAACTCTAGAATCCTTGCGTGTCTGAACTCGAGAGTCATTCAATGTCCACATTCCAGAACTCTGGATGTCTGAATTATAGAAGCACCAAATGTCTGCATTCTAGAAACGGAATGTGGCGGAATTCTAGAATGCACAGCACGGCAGAATTCGAAAGTCCTAAAATGACTGATATTTGGAAGTTAAGGAGTCTGACATCCAAAATGTTACTAGATCAGCATTCTACCATTCTGAGAGATTCTGGGTTCTAGAATCAATGGACGGCAGAGATCTGGCATGTCAGGGTGTCCAAACTCTAGAATCCTTCCGTGTCTGAACTCGTGAGTCATTCAATGTCCACATTCCGGATCACAGGGTGTCTGAATTCCAGAAGCACCAAATGTCTGCATTCTTGAATCGGAATGTGGCGGAATTCTAGAATGCACAGCACGGCGGAATTCTAAAATTCTAAAGTGCCTGCTATCCGGAAGTTAAGGTGTCTGACATCAAGAATGCTACCAAGTCAGAATTATACCATTCTGAAAGATTCTGGGATCTAGAATCAATGGACGGCTGAGTTCCAGAATGTCAGAGTTTCAAAACTCTAGAATACTTGCGTGTCTGAACTCGAGAGTCATTCAATGTCCACATTCCAGAACTCTGGATGTCTGAATTATAGAAGAACCAAATGTCTGCATTCTAGAATCAGAATGTGGCGGAATTCTAGAATGCACAGCACGGCGGAATTCTAAAGTCCTAAAATGGCTATTAGCCGAAAGTTAAGGTGTCTGATGACCAGTATATTACTAGGTAGAATTCTACCGTTCTGAGAGATTCTGGGTTCTAGAATCAATGGACGGCTGAGTTCCGGAATGTCAGGGTATCAAAACTCTAGATTCATTGCGTGTCTGAACTCGAGAGTCATTCAATGTCCACATTCCGGATCACAGGGTGTCTGAATTCCAGAAGCACCAAATATCTGCATTCTAGAATCGGAATGTGGTAGAATTCTAGAATGCACAGCACGGCGGAATACTAAAGTCCCCAAATGCCTGCTATCCGGAAGTTGAGGTGTCTGACATCCAGAATTGTACCACATCAGAATTATACCATTCTGAAACATTCTGGGATCTAGAATCAATGGACGGGTGAGTTCCAGAATGTCAGGGTGGCAAAACTCTAGAATCCTGGCTTGTCTGAACTCGAGAGTCATTCAATGTCCACATTCCAGAACTCTGGATGTCTGAATTATGGAAGCACCAAATGTCTGCATTCTAGAATCAGAATGTGGCGGAATTCTAGAATGCACAGCACGGCAGAATTCTAAGGTCCTAAAATGCCTGCTATCCGGAAGTTAATGTGTCTGACATCCAGAATGTTACTAGGTCAGCATTCCACCGTTCTGAGAGATTCTGGGTTCTAGAATCAATGGACGGCAGAGTTCTGGAATGTCAGGGTGTCCAACCTCTAGAATCCTTCCGTGTCTGAACTCGTGAGTCATTCAATGTCCACATTCCGGATCACAGGGTGTCTGAATTCCAGAAGCAGCAAATGTCTTCATTCTAGAATCGGAATGTGGCGGATTTCTAGAATGCACAGCACGGCAGAATTCTAAAGTCCTAAAATGCCTGATATTCGGAAGTTAAGGAGTCTGACATCCAGAATGTTACTAGGTCAGCATTCTACCATTCTGAGAGATTCTGGTTTCTAGAATCAATGGACGGCAGAGATCTGGCATGTCAGGGTGTCCAAACTCTAGAATACTTCCGTGTCTGAACTCGTGAGTCATTCAATGTCCACATTCCGGATCACAGGGTGTCTGAATTCCAGAAGCACCAAATGTCTGCATTCTAGAATCGGAATGTGGGGGAATTCTAGAATGCACAGCACGGCGGAATTCGAAAGTCCTAAAATGCCTGCTATCGGGAAGTTAAGGTGTCTGACATCCAGAATGCTACCACTTCAGAATTATACCATTCTGAAAGATTCTGGGATCTAGAATCAATGGACGGCTGAGTTCCAGAATGTCAGGGTGGCAAAACTCTAGAATACTTGCGTGTCTGAACTCGAGAGTCATTCAATGTCCACATTCCAGAACTCTGGATGTCTGAATTATAGAAGCACCAAATGTCTGCATTCTAGAATCGGAATGTGGTGGAAGTCTAGAATGCACAGCACGGCGGAATTCTAAAGTCCTAAAATGCCTGCTATCCGGAAGTTAAGGTTTCTGACATCCAGAATGTTACTAAGCCAGCATTCTACCGTTCTGAGAGATTCTGGGTTCTAGAATCAATGGACGGAAGAGATCTGGCATGTCAGGGTGCCCAAACTCTAGAATCCTTGCGTGTCTGAACTCGAGAGTCATTCAATGTCCACATTCCGGATCACAGGGTGTCTGAATTCCAGAAGCACCAAATGTCTGCATTCTAGAATCGGAATGTGGTAGAATTCTAGAATGCACAGCACGGCGGAATTCTAAAGTCCTAAAATGCCTGCTATCTGGAACTTAAGGTGTCTGACACCCAGAATGCTACCACATCAGAATTATACCATTCTGAAACATTCTGGGATCTAGAATCAATGGACGGGTGAGTTCCAGAATGTCAGGGAGTCCAAACTCTAGAATAATGGGGTGTCTGAACTCGAGAGTCATTCAATGTCCACATTCCAGAACTCTGGATGTCTGAATTATAGAAGCACCAAATGTCTGCATACTAGAATCGGAATGTGGCGGAATTCTAGAATGCACAGCACAGCAGAATTCTAAAGTCCTAAAATGCCTGCTATCAGGAAGTTAAGGTGTCTGACATGCAGAATACTACCACGTCAGAATTATACCATTCTGAAAGATTCTGGCATCTAGAATCAATGGACGGCTGAGTTCCAGAATGTCAGGGTGGCAAAACTCTAGAATCCTTGCGTGTCTGAACTCGAGAGTCATTCAATGTCCACATTCCAGAACTCTGGATGACTAAATTATAGAAGCACCAAATGTCTGCATTCTAGAATCGGAATGTGGCGGAATTCTAGAATGCACAGCACGGCGGAATTCTAAAGTCCTAAAATGCCTGATATTCGGAAGTTAAGGAGTCTGACATCCAGAATGTTACTAGGTCAGCATTCTGCCATTCTGAGAGATTCTGGGTTCTAGAATCAATGGATGGCAGAGATCTGGCATGTCAGGGTGTCCAAACTCTAGAATCCTTCCGTGTCTGAACTCGTGAGTCATTCAATGTCCACATTCCGGATCACAGGGTGTCTGAATTCCAGAAGCACCAAATGTCTGCATTCTAGAATCGGAATGTGGCGGAATTCTAGATTGAACAGCACGGCGGAATTCCAAAGTCCTAAAATGCCTGCTATCGGGAAGTTAATGTGTCTGACATCAAGAATGCTACCAAGTAAGAATTATAACATTCTGAAAGATTCTGGGATCTAGAATCAATGGACGGCTGAGTTCCTGAATGTCAGAGTTTCAAAACTCTAGAATCCTTGCGTGTCTGAACTCGAGAGTCATTCAATATCCACATTCCAGAACTCTGGATGTCTGAATTATAGAAGCACCAAATGTCTGCATTCTAGAATCAGAATGTGGCGGAATTCTAGAATGCACAGCACGGCGGAATTCTAAAGTCCTAAAATGCCTACTAGTCGAAAGTTAAGGTGTCTGATGACCAGAATATTACTAGGTCAGCATTCTACCGTTCTGAGAGATTCTGGGTTCTAGAATCAATGGACGGCAGAGTTCTGGAATGTCAGGGTGTCCAAACTCTAGAATCCTTGAGTGTTTGAACTCGAGAGTCATTCAATTTCTATATTCCGGGTCACAGGGTGACTGAATTCCAGAAGAACCAAATGTCTGCATTCTAGAATCGGAATGCGGCGGAATTCTAGAATGCACAGTACGGCGGAATTCGAAAGTCCTAAAATGCATGCTATCCGGAAGTTAAGGTGTCTGACATCAGAATGCTACCACGTCAGAATTATACCATTCTGAAAGATTCTGG